>NW_027223765.1:42751735-44245485 GCF_028538775.1 Myotis yumanensis
AAAAGTTTTATTGAAACACAGCCACATTCATTTGTGTACTGTCTATGGCTACTTTCACACTACAACAGCAGAGCTGAGTAGCTGGAACACACCAGAAAATCTAAAATATTTACTATCTGGCCCTTTAAGAAAACGTTTGACAACTCTGAAACTGAGCAACCCTCCATAAAATGTAAGTTAATACTGTATGATTCCAACTATATGACATTCTGGAAAAGGCAAAATTATGAAGACAGTAAAAAGATCAGTGGTTGCCAGAGGTTGGGGAAAATAGGAATAAAAATGATGAGCACAGAGAATTTTTAAATCAGCAAAACTATTCTGTATGATACTATAATGGTGGATACATGTCATGATCAATTTTTCCAAATCCAAAGGATATACAACACCAAAAATAAACCCTAATGTAAACTATGGACTATGGATGATAATAATGTGTCAATGCAGATTCATCAGCTGTAACAACTCTACCACTCTGGTGGGGGATGTTGACAGCAGGGGAGACTGCATGAGTGAGGGCAGGGGGTATATAGGAATTCTCTACCATCCACTCAATTTTGCTGTGAACCTAAAACTAACCTACAATGAAAATCTATTTTCTTAAAACAAAATTAATATGATCAGCAGCAGCAATGCTTAATTGCAGCTTAAAATTTTGGGGGAGGGGGAACAGAGGGAGAGGTAGAGAATTGAAGTACATTTCTCTATAAATCAGGCCCCAAAATTTCTTTTTTATTTGATTCCACATAAAATACAGCAACTCAAACTGAAGTCTCCCCTGAATTTCAGGACATCTGCGTTCTTAACAAAATTGGAATAAATGTAATTATTATTATTATTTTAAATGTTTTTATTGACTTCAAAGAAAGGAAGGGAGAGGGAGATAGGGATAGAAATATCAATGATGAGAGAGAATTATTGATCGGTTGCCTCCTGCACACCCTCTACTAGGGATCATGCCTGCAACTAGGGCATATGTCCCGACCAGGAATCAAACTGCGACCTCCTGGTTCATGGGTCAACCCTCAACCAATGAGCAAGACTGGCTTGGTTAAATGTAATTATTACATTTAAAAAAAGATAAACCATCTTCTAATGGGCGGGGGGGCTTTTTTCTAAAAAAAAAACTTTAAAATAATCACAGAGGAAAGCTTACAATTAGCCAGACAGCAGACTTTTCCACAGCAACTATGAAAGCCAGAAGTTAGTGGAATAATATGTTGCTGATAGAAAATAACTATCAACCTAAAATTGGATGATACAAGAATGAAGATATGAAGACTGTAATAGCAATGACCAAGATAGAGGCATAGGTAAACACTGGTACTCGTAGCTCCCACAACCACATCAAAATTAAAACTAAAATACAGAACAACTATCATTCAGAACTGTCTGAAATCTGGCTGAATGGAAGTCCTACAGCTAGAGAAGTGAAAAAGAAAGCATATTGAGACTGGTAGGAGGGGCGGAGGCATGGAGCAGGCTGGTCAGACACCCATGTGTGATGTTTTTTCACTCAGGAGGGATATCACAGCTGCAGAGGTGGCACGTGAGAAGCAAAGGTCCCAGCCCCACACCAGCCCCCCAGCCCAGAGTTCCAGAGCTGGGAAGAGAAGTCCCTGTAACTGTGGGTGATATAAAGCAGCAGGGATTGTGGCTGAGTGACATGGAGGCTCCTGGAGTCCTAGGCAGTCCCTCTTAAAGGGCTGCCACACAAACTTACACAGTCCTGCTCCCTCTGAGCTCCAGCGCTGGGCGGTGGGCACTGAGGGAACCAGGGACATACAGAGAACTGAACTGTCTGTCATTTGGGCAAGAACTCAGGGGCAGCTTTCTCTCAGACAGGGGTGTTCACGAGGATCACTGTTCTTGTGCTGGGACCTCCCCCGATGCAGAGCTGACTGGTAGCCATATCTGAATTTCCATTAGAGTGGTTCACACTGTTCGCTCAGCCCTGATGATTCCCTGAGACCCTATCCCATCCAACTTGCAGCCCCACCCAAGCAAAAATAAAAAAGAATCCTAAAATATGAAGATAGTGTAAGGAACCTCTGGGACAACTTTAAGCATATTAACATTAGCATTATGGAGGTTCCAGAAAGAGAAGAGAAAGAGCAATATATTAAAAACCTATTTGAAGAAATAATGACAGAAAACTTCTCTTGCCTGGTGAAAGAAATAGACTTACAAGTCCAGGAAGCCCAGAGAGTCCCAAACAAGAGGAACCCAAAGAGGCCCACACCAGACACAACATAATTAAAATGCCAAGGGCTAAAGACAAAGAGAGAATATTAAAAGCAGCAAGAGAAAAGTAGTTAGTTATCTACAAGGGCACACCCATATGACTGTCAGCTGATTTCTCAACAGAAACGTTGCAGGTCAGAAAGGAGTGGCAAGAAATATTCAAAGTGATGAATAGCAAGGACCTACAACCAAGATTACTCTACCCAACAAAGCTATCATTTAGAATTGAAGGTTAGATAAAGAGTTTCACAGGCAAGAAAAAGCTAAGGAGTTAATCATGACCAAACCAGTATTACATGAAATGTTGAAGAGTATTGTTCAAGAAGAGGAGAAGGAGGAGGAGGAGAAGGAGGAGGAGGAGGAGGAGGAGGAGGAGAAGGAGAAATATGAACAATAAAATGGCAATAAATACATATCTATCAACAATTGAATCTAAAAATTAAATGCACAAATAATCTAATAAACAAAAGAAACTTATGAATAAAATAGAACCAGAGGCATGGAATAGACTGACGGATCTCAGAGCGAAGAGGGGAGAGGGGGCAGGAAGAGATTAACCAAAGATATTATATGCATATATGCATTACATATGGACATAGACAACAGGGTGATGAAGGCCTGTGGCAGGGTGGGAATAGGGTGGAGAGGGGTGGTGGGGGAACAGGACATCTTTAATACTCTTAACAATAAAGATTTTTTAAAAATTAAAAACAAATAAACAAAAAAGACGCTAAACAAACAAACAAAAAAGAATGAAGGTGAAATAAAGAGATTTTCAGAGAAACAAAATTTTAACAAGTTTATCACCAATAGATCTACACTAAAGAACTTGTAAGAGCATTAAAAATTATAAGCTAAAAAGGAAAGTTTGTGTTATAAAAAGAAGTAGTAAACAAATTACTTTTAAAAATAATTGTAAATGCAGCTTTGTTTAGAATTGCCTAAAATAATGTATAATTTGTTGATCAAAAAGAGAATAATTAAAGTACTGGACAAGAATATGTATGTAGGAGGATAATGAACAGATTTAAGATGTTTTATTATCTTTATATTGTCTAGAAGAGGGAATTAATTGGCCATGCACAGCTCAGTCATACATACAGTCTTCTTCTCACCAAGGGTGATCCAACTATTATCACAGCCGAGTACCAAATCTGTGGTACTCGGCAAAGGCCAATTCTAAGACCTAAGTATTTGCTACCCAGGGACAGATTGATGACATTGGACTTCTCTGAATTTGAAGAGGTCAGTGTGTTGATATAAAAATAATAGAAACTTCCTATTTATGGATTATTCTTCTCTTCTAACAACTCCTGGACATACAAAATGCCTTACATATCATATGATAATTTACAGTATCACCTCTAACCATGGGACATATTTCACAGCAAAGGGCATATATCAATGGGCGCAATAGCTCAAAATGCTGTTCTAGCTGAGGGAAAACACCCAAAGAGCTTGGGATACTGTTCTATAAAAATGCAGTATATGTCTTAAATCACAGGCCAATATGTAATGCCATCTTCCTCATAGTAAGAATACATAGATCAGGAATCTAGGAGAAGGTGGGAGTGTTTCATTAAAACTTCTAATAACTCACTAGGAGAATGTTTGCTTCCACCAAAGGACATTATCATGGTGTGATGAATTAAAAGCTAAGATCATCCCTTACCTATCATCTCATTCCACTGAGCCAACAGTCAGGGAAGGGGGTCACCATTACTACTATGCAAACAGTATAAGAAAGCAGGTAAGTGTAACCCAAAGATTCACTGGGTTCAATGAAAGTGTAAAACATTAACAACCAATAAAGTCAAGGTCATAAAAGACTTAGATCTTGTAGGAATTAAGGTGTGGATCACCCTATCGATGAAGAAGCCTATCTAGCTGAAGTGCCAGCAGAAATAAGAGGATCATAGAAGAGGTGATGGAAGAAAACCATGGCCAGCTACAGAGACGGGGGCTCATTTTACTAAGTTGTTTACTTTTAAACTTTCACCCTCTCCTATCTTACAAGACTGGTGGTAGCTCAAGCTTTAGATAGGAATATGACTAAACTGACATTGCCTAAAAATGATACAGGAGATGTGGTGACTTCACACCTCTCCTGTTTTGGGGACATCAACTTTACACTGGAAGGAAGGGTGAGAGGAGCTGCTACGAGGCCAATGTAGTAAGCCATGATAGATTTTCTCCATTTGTCCCTCTACATCCATCTCCACTCATCTCCTCTTGCTTTCTTCCCTACATCAATGTGCTCTGTGCCCTCAGACTTCCCAGCAGAATTAAGCTAATTGCAAGAGATGGATGTAAAAAGTGCATTTATCCCTTTGTTCCCCACCCTGTGAGTTCACTTCAGATTGGCTGTGCCTCTTGACAGAAGGTTATTATCCCTCTCAAAACAGCTTTACCTGATGCTCACTTCTTCCAGACTCTGGGAACCTCTCCTTCCCTTGTCCATCTGGGCCTAGACGTGGTGAGATCTCTGCTACTGTAGCCCTGAGTTCCGTATAAACCCTAGTGGGTCCTCTACACCAAGTCCACACCTTTGGAATGAATCCTTTTATAAAATAAGTGTTGTTTAAATTATCTTTTATCAAATCATTTTGGTTTTGATACAATTAATACATAATACAGAGAAAGTATTACAGCTGAGTGAATTTTTAAAAGTAGAGAATGCCTCATTTCAAATAAGAATAAGATATTAGATTTTCATGGTGACCTATAGAAGTTTGTTAAGAATTATTGTCCTGGCCAGTATGGTCAGTGGTTAGAAAGTCTGCTGGTAGATGAAGCGTTGTGGGTTTGATTCTCAGTCAAGGGCATGTACCTGGGTTGCGGGTTTGTTCCCTACCCTCAGTCAGGATGAGAGCAGTAGGCAGCTTATCAATGTATCTCTCCACATCTATGCCTGTCTGTCTGTCTGTCTCTGTGTGTCTGTCTGTCTCTCTCTCTCTTCCCCTCCCTCCCTTCCATTCTGGCTGAAAAGTGATGGAAAAAATATCCTCATGAGAGGATTAACAACAACAAAAGAATTATATACTTCTATATTTAAATACCTAGCCTATAAACAAAACTTTTAGAAATTTTTATATACTTAGAAAAAGTGAAGTATTTGTTGAGAAAATCACTGAGTCGAAGTGAATTTTTTTCTGATGAATTAACAAAAAGTTAGGCACTTTATATGAAGAGTAACCTCCCCATTGTCACAGTCTCAGGAAGCCACAGATAGTTTATTTCCACAAACATCTCCTGCATCACACCCTGTGAGAGCTCATAATAGCTTCAGTGTCTGGTTTCTCTTCCTGGATATACAGTGTGGCTGGCTGTTGACTATTCATCATTATGATTTCAAAGGACGAAAAGTTTGCTCATGTGGAATGTAGGTATTCTTGATCTCTGAACTCCATTGTTCTGAAGCCATGGGAAAACATGAGAAAGCTGGCGATACTAAACAAATCTGATCAGGTCATGCCTGGCTTCAAAGAAAGATCAGCAACTGACTGCACAATAGTCTACAATTTCCAGTATATTCTTCTCTCTAAGCATGAAATGTTGATAATTAACTGCCTACTATTCTAAGTTCAATTTACTGCCTTTTTATTGTAATTTTAGTAAAATTAAATAATTGTTCTTGTAAAACATTTTCTAATGACATTGAAAATATAAAGTAAGCGATTTTCCCCACAATCTTCCCATCTTCCACTGAAACATGAAGACTAAAATACATGTTCCACATTACAAGAGTTTACTGGGAAGAAAGTTAATGAAGAATGCCAAGAAAACTTTATGCTAACTTCCAAAACATAATAATAAATAAGGGAAACTCCAGTTTCAACAACAATCTTCAAATCAAAAAAATTAAAAGTATTTTCAACAGATGGATATTTACTATGAGATCCTGGTAATGTTTTTTGCAAGGGCATCTTTTTTTTTTTTAAGCACAATGCAAATGATATTTTGTATCTGGTCCCCTGTTGATTTATATCAGTTTAACTGCCAATAGTTTTAAATTCATAATGAAACTGCACAGATCTCAACTTATAAATATTTACCTATACAGTTAACAACTGTGAACTGTGGTGGTGTGTCATACTGTAAACACAGTCATGGAATATTGGTTCATTTTGAGAACAGATGTTGGGCCATCAGCATGATGGGGCTGATTGAAGGAGACACTATAATGATTTAGTCCCTTTCTTTCTAGCAACTTTTAAAAGACATAAGTAAATCTAGGGAAAGCAAAACTTGAACTTGCCATAGTCTTCATTTCCACCACCATGGCAGACATTATTAAATGCTCCTAGAACTCATCAGCACTCTGACTAATCAGCATCAATTGACTTTAAGACAAGAGCAAACTGTTTAATTTTTGTATTCTGCAATGGTTCCTATATAGTTTTGTGTGTAGCATATTTTCAAATATTAGAAAGGTAGTATGCTCAAACAAAATTAAAACATTGAAACAGTTATAAATAAGTTTCAACACAATAATCTGTCACTGCCTTGTGGTGTCTAGTGGTATCTAGTGAAGCAGCCACAAATATGCAGTTATTCCCTTTGTACCCAGGTTGCCCTTTGGGTAGCTATTTACAGTTGGTTCTATTCCTAGATTAAAGCTCTCTGCATCCATTGAATGTGCCATGTCCCTTTAGGCCCTCCTGGTACTCTGCTTAAGAGAACAACTCCACTACCAAGACAATGGGGGGTGATGCTGTCAATCAGCCTTTAAAAAGAACACTTTGGCCAATGAACAGTCACCCAACCCAAGAGACAGAGAGAATGATGAGGAGTCTACTGGGTTTGCCAGGTGAACACAGTTAGTCCGCCTGGTTTATCTGTTTTGTCTCTCTCAATCCTCTCAGCATCCCTGGAGAACAATTAGGCTCAGCGAGATCACCTTCCCCACAATCCACAGCTGAGAAGTGACAGAGATACTCCAACCAGGAGACGTGGCGGACTCCAAGCCAGTGTGCTTAGTTCCTCTGCCACTCTGCCATCTGGTGACCAACGGAGTCCAGTCACTTTCTGCAGCAGGAGTGCACCTTAAAAATCAACAGCAAAACTGGCAAAATGAAGTTGCTACCATCACGCTTCCCACTGCCTCCGTCAGGGTCTGTTCTATTGAGGGCAGGCACCCCCGTTCTGCGTGGACCTGGTGTCTGAAAACACCGGTTCCTGCTGCTTCCTCCAGGACGTCTTCCCCTTGTAGGGTGATAACTTGTTGAAAATTAAGTGGATGATAGAGCTTTACGAACGTTAAAAGCCCCAGTGCCACACAATGTGATTTAGGATTACTTAGCCTCCCACATTCACACAGGAGCAATTGTTTTATTCTCACTTGACAAGTGAAACAAATCAGGAAAGAAGGACCCTACAAATCTTAATTAAGCACCTACATGTCAATTATATTCTAGACAGGTGACATACATGAGCTCATTTAATCTTCACAACAGATACCAAGTCTATATATTTAAATTCTCAGTGGCAATTTTTATTTCCATGTCATCTACTATGTGTTTAAAGTATTTAATTTGTTTATTATCGTTGTCCTTTCCCCCACATTAGATGCTCCATTCCATGATGGATTCAAATTTTGGGCTGTTTCATTTACTGCTCTATTCACAGTAGTGCATGGTGTAGTAGATGTGCAGTAAGTACTGGCTGAGTAACTGAATGGAGGCTCAATAACTTGCCTGAGGTCACACAGCTTGGAACTGAGCCCTCTGTCATTTGAAACCAACACCACATGAGCACCGTTGTATGACTCAGGGCTAGTAGAACGACAGAGGAGGCCCTCAGCAGGCAGAGGGCTGGGGTTGTACAGTAAGGATATGACTTGGCAGTGCATTTCACAGGGATAATGGCATACTTTAACTAGGGGTATCCTGAAATTATTGGTTCTTCACAATTAAAAAAAAAAAAGAAAGAAGATTCGTCTAGAGATAGCAGCTCTAAGACAAAATTTAGCAAACCCTCAAACTAATAATGGTCCTGATGGGATCATACCAGCAGGAGGCTCTACCCACAGTTCCTCCTTGCTACTTTCCTCCTAGTCTTCAGCCACTGTGTGGTTCAGATGGCTGCTATGCAATCAACAAATACTGACTGAGGGCCACCCTGAATCACCTACAAGTGGTAACTGGGAAAGATGCATCACTGCTCCTAAGTAACTCACAGTCTACGATGAGGAGAAAGGCAGTGAAGGTTTACCATGAAGCACCATGAAAGTGATAACAGCAGCATACTGTAAGAGCATATACAGAAGGAAAGACTGGCTACCTGAAAGCTGCATCAAGGAAGACTTCAGGAAATAGGGGGCATGTGACCTGGGCTAAGAAGAGAGTCACTACCCCAAGGAAAGAGTAATCCCAAAGTCGCCACCAAGCTGAAGCAGGGAATCTCGGGTTCCTGGAGCACTAGGCCAAACTGAGAGGCGACTAAACTCAGACCAGTGGTTTTCATCTGGCCTAAATGAGGAGTAACATGACTAAAGGGTCCCCTGGGTGCCAGACACTATGCTAGGGGACATTTGACAATGTCAACAGACATTTGTTACAACTAGGTGGATGCCACCGACATCTAGTGGGTAGAAGCCAGGGAGGCTATCAATACCTTGCAATGTACAGAACAGACCCCCACCCCAACCCCCAACAAAAAATTATCAGGTCCAAAATGCCAACAGCAGCAAGGGTCAGAAAGCTTGGCTTAGAGCAAAGAGCATGAGCATTGAAGGCAAACAGACCTGGGCTCTGCCCCAAGGAGCCAAATGACACAAGGTGACCTAGCAGCCAAGAGGCAAATGGCTCACCCTCACTGAGCATCACTGTGCTCATCAGTTAAATGGGAAAAGACAGGAGTCCTGACCTCACAACAGTTACTCTTTCTTTTTTTATTGTTTTATTGCTTAAAGTATTACAAAGAGTATTACATATGTCTCCTTTTTTTTTTCTTCTCCCCTTGACCCTCCCCTAGCCTCCCATGGCCCCCCAGTGTCTTGTGTCCATTGGTTATGCTCGTATGCATGCATACAAGTCCTTCGGTTGATCTCTTACCCCCCACCCCCACCCCCCGACCCTCCCCAGCCTTCCTGCTGTAGTTTGACAGTCTGTTCGATGTTGCTCTGCCACTGTATCTATTTTTGCTCATCAGTTTATAATGGTCTTAATTATCCATAAATGAGTGAGATCATGTGGTATTTTTCTTTCATTGACTGGCTTATTTCACTTAGCATAATGCTCTCCAGTTCCATCCATGCTGTTTCATTCAGCAAGCATGTCTAATGGGTCCGCTACGTGCCAGGCGCTATGCTAGGTCCCAAGACACTGCAGTGGGAAAGATTAATGCAATCCCCATCCTCATGGAGTTAGGCATGAAAATCAGGCATAGAAATGAGCCATAATCATCAAGATATAGAGATGCCACTGCAGAGATGTGTTAGGGCTAAAGGAGCTCCAAGAAGGAACATCTATCTGAGACAAGAGGGATGCAGCCCAGACCCAACTGCAGCCATACAGATGTTCTGTGAAGAGTCAGACAGCAAACACGGTCAGCTTTGTGGGTTGTGACCTCTGCCACAAATACTCAGCTCTTCTGTTATAGCACAAAAGTTGCCAAAATATGCAATAGGTGGGCATGGCTGTGTTCCAATAAAACTTTATTTATCAAAACAAGCAGCAGGCAAAATCTGGCCTTCAGGTCGTCGTTTGCTGACCCCTGTGGGAGGGGATGCAGGAGCAGTAAGATGGAAAGAGCCTGGGTTCATGAGTGATGGCAAGGAACCGAACTTCCCTGGCCAGGGCCCAGACACAATCTTGACATTAAAGAACACAATCTCTCCTTTCACAGAGCTCATATGTTCAATCCCTCAAAGTAGTCTTCACAGTATCTTCTGAGCAAAAAAGGAGAGACATTATTTTCCCCCCACTTCCCCTAATTTGATATGATACAAAACTGGAAATAATGGAGGTAAAATGCTTCACCCACAGTAAGTTAAGAGAGGAAAATGGGGCCCGAATCCATGTCTAAGCTGGAAGTAACTTTAAAAGTATCCAGTTCAGTCTGATTTTCCCATCTCACTGGTGGGAAATCTGAGGTCCAGAGAGGCTGACCTTTCAAGGTCACAAAACTAAGTGAGAAATAATGTACTTGTGTGGCTTGGGGTAGAAAAACAATGGATGTTGATATTTGTTTGTTTGAAATTGGGGAGGAAAACACAATGCTACTGTCTGTTTTCCCTATTGAAAAGATCCAGAGGTAAATGTGCGCTTCGATTTTTAAATCAATTTTTATAATCAAATCACAAAGTTTTATGAAACTTGGAGGTAATGAAATTTCCAGAACTTTGACTGATTTCTGGAATTTATTCAGTTTTCTAGAGAAAAAAAAATGGAATGAGTAAGATATTTACACTTTCCTGTCAAATAATGGCAGCTGTGTCCCTCAATACAGCCCTTATCTACTGAATCCTTTGGCTTTTGGAAATAAGATGGGGGAGGGGACTGTTAATTATAACTGAATTGAGATGCTAAAGGGGAGGCCTAAGCAAGATTCACCTTTCTGTTCTCAGTTTCCCCGTATCTTTGCATAGGTTCTTCTCTTTTTTCCAAAGCATCTCACTCCACACCCTGAATTTAGAAAGATGAACATTCCAACACAGCTCCCACGGCAGGGCCCTGGACCAGGTTGCCACTCATGGAGTTGCACATCTTGGGAGCATTCCCTGTCTTCCTCAGGCTGGCACACACACTCAAGTCAGGCTCCTAAATTCAATAAGCCAACATGCCTCTCAAAAGACAGAACTAGGCCCAGCCAGCGTGGCTCAGTGGTTGAGCATCAACCCATGAACCAGGAGGTCACGGTTTGATTCGCGGTCATGGCACATGCCCGGGTTGCAGGCTCAATTCCCCAGTGTGGGCATGTAAGAGGCAGCCCATCAATGATTCTCTCTCATCATTGATGTTTCTATCTATCTCTCCTCCTTTCCTCTCCGAAATCAATAAAAATATATATTTTTTAAAAAGACAGAATTAGGACATGAAAATGTTAGAACATGAGAGCCATGCTGTTTATTTACATTTAAGCCATATATTTTACAGTACATAGTGCAACTGTGTATAATATTCAGAAACCTAAGCCTGGTATTCAAAAAAATATGGCTGACTGTGAAGTTCTGGGGTCATAATCAAATACATGGGAGCTCACCCCAGGACCATTTGTCTCTCGACATAACCAACATATAAAAGTCCACACTTAGCTTTCCTCCAAATAGGTTGGCATCCATGCCTCAAATCACAGGGGTTCTGTGGTACGATATTAGCTGGAACAACTGCTGGCCAAATTTTTGATCCTCAAAACTGCAGGGGAAATGTGCCTACAAACCTTTTCAACACAATTTCAGATACACCAAATATGTTACCACCACGGGCATCTCAGGTGGAGAACACTTCTGCTGGCTTCCCAGCCCAGTGCCAAGGGGACCAGGAAGGCTTCTAGTGCAGGGATGTTTTTCACACTGAATAATCCATGATGACAAGATTTTAAGGAGGCAATCCATCTCCTCACAAAAGCCGTGTAACTCCCTTGCATGTTTGCAAATCATCAGGCAACAACTGTACTTTTAAAAAATCTGTCTTAATAGTCTGTTCATGTGTGCATTTTCATATTCTGACATGTGCAAACATTTCTGCTCCTTTTTCTTTCTTGTTGGATTACACACACAGTTCATATCCTACAATAAAAAAAAAGGAAAAAGAAAAACAACAAACTATGATCTCATCAACTAAAAGTAAACAATTTTTGGACCTTTGTAAATAACTCTCCAAATATTTGTTTCTCTTATGCACTCTTTTCCCCTCCCCTCTCCTAGGCAAACACAACATGCAGACATATGCATCCTAAAATGAATGTATACACTACACATACTAACCTGACTTTTTTTTTTCACTCAGTGATATGTGCAGAATGCATTTCAATGAAAATAAATGCACATCTGTATTACCCCTTTTAATGGCTAAGTGGTATTCCATTATGAGTATGTATAAACATATGTATATGTACAACAAACCATTATTTATTCAATTAACCCCCACACAATCTTTCCTTTCAAAGAGCTTATATGTTCAACCCTTCAAGTGATCTTTACAATATCTTCTGAGACAAATGGAATGTCTCTTTTCCCTCTCTCATCTTCATAAATGATTCTTTAATAAATATGGACATTGACTACCCAGATCCCTACGTATTTGTCCAATTGTTTCCATGGGTTAAATTCCTATAAGAATGGCCACACCAAAAAATATCAATATTTTAAATCTTCGGAAGCCCACGATTCCTGCATTCGAATGAACGTTGGTCACAGCTCTTCAACAGAACTCTGTGATATAGAAATTTCTACTTCTGCAGTAGCCACTAACCTCATGTGGCTACTGAACATTTGAAATGTGACAAGGACAACTCCAGAACTGATTTCTAATTTTCTTTAATTTTAATTTAAACAACCACATGTGGCTAGTGGCTACCAAAATCATCACACAGATGTTAGATCAACTTAATAATACTTGCACTCTTCAGAGGGAATTTGCCATATCAACCATGTCTCTTCATGTCTCTTCTTAAGGAATCCCATATACAACATATATATATATATATATATATATATATATATATATATATATATAATGTTAGAGAGAGAGGAAGGGAGAAAGAGACATCATGAACCTAGGTATGTGCCTTGACCGGGCTTTAAACCCACAACCTTTTGGTGTACAGGACGATGCTCCAACCAACTGAACCACCTGGCCAGGGCCCAGACACAATCTTGACATTAAGGAACACAATCTCTCCTTTCACAGAGCTTATATGTTGAACCCCTACAGTGATATTCACAATATCTTCTGAGAAAGAAATGAGAGACATTATTTTCCACCTCCCTCTAATTTTATATGATACAAAACTGGAAATGAGGGAGGTAAAATGCTTCATCCACAGTAAGTTAAGAGAGGAAAATGGGGCCCAAATCCATGTTTTCTGCTCTTCTTCTATTGTTCTTTGCTTCTAGAATTGGCTTATGTCCCCTGAACCTCACACACATGGAGTTTTGTCAAAACCTCAGCCTTTGCCTATGCTGTTTTCACTGTGTGAGACACTGGTCTAGTTCTTTCCACGTTGTCTACCTACCGACACTTCATCTTCCGAAGTCAGCTCAGATGCCACCCCCCTTCCTCCAGGAACCCTTCCCTGTGTGCATCCCCAAGGCCTGGGTCATGCACGTGCCCCATTCCTCAGCTCCTACAGGATTCTTCCCTCACCCCATGCGTAACACTTCCCCTCATGTTCACAGTTGCCTGTTCTGCAGAGGCAGGGGTCATGTCACTGTTGCTCACCTCAAGACCTTCAGCTACTAGCAAAGTGCTTCCCTCATGTAATAAGCTTCAATAAACACTTGCCAGATCAATGAGTTAAAAGCATAATAGGAGGAGGAATCCCCAAAGCACATTTGTTAGGAGAGAATATTCTAAGGTTGAAAAATAACCTCAACTAATCCATTAATCTGATACTCAAAATAATTAATAATCAATAACTAATATAAACAAACCCATTAAACAAATACTTATTGAGTGTCTGTGATGTGCCAGACACTGTGGATTCCAGATCCTGAGGGTTCCTTAGGTAATAAACGAGACACAACTACTGCTAATATCTGATGAAACAGATAATCAACAAGGCACCCAGTTATCAGTGGTGGGAAATGTGATGGAGATCAGCAGGACAGTCAAAAAAACCCTAGGGAATACCTACTTAGAAAGGAGTTATGGGAGAATTCCTTGCATAGGAAACAACATATACAAACCCTAGGAAAGAGGGTGGGACAGTCAAAGGACTGAAATGGGGCCACTGCGGCTGTCGTCTACTGAGCAAGGAGGGCAGTAAGTGGAGACAAGGTTAGGGAGGTGGGCTGGGGCAGAACACACAGGGCCTGAGGACCATGCTAAGATGTTCTTAGTTCCTGTGCCCTCATAGCTAATCCCCAGCTCTCCCTTACTTTAACAGCTTGCACGTGTGCCCCTGTATTTTCTGACTATGTCCTCAGAACAGACTTCCATTCCTGATGGCCAGAGCCAAGACTGGCCACTTTGATGATTTCCTATCATAGGCAGCACTTCCATTCTCAGGCCATTAACATTAAGGTCCTATCTTAGAAAACCCAGACACTTGTCTGCAGACGAAACCTTAAGACTCCACTCTGTTTCTTCTGGCACCAGAAGTGTTTAGAAACCCCAGTAACCCAGTTCCCACTGCCTGACCTTGGCTCTGAGGACCCCCAACTCTGCTCCATAGCCAACCCCCCCCCCAATGTGTTTGAACCATACTCTTTTGCTTATACTTGTTCCTATGAGTAATGTCATTACATGGATATGTACTAATTAATTTAGAAAAATGAAATTATTCAATAGATCTCAATATGGATCTTACATTTTTTTCATTCAGCGGGATGTAATTAAAATCTCTCCATGTTGCTATATAATGTATCTAATCTGTGGCTTCTCATCACAGTAGTCTGCTATATGTATTCCATCACATGTGCCCATTAAGGTGCTAGAATCCTATGTTGACCCTATTGTCCATTATGCCAACATCTTCACAGTTCCACTAGCCACATTGTAAGTGCTCAGTAGTCACCCAGAGCTAGCGGCTCCAGACCATTCTATTGGACAGCCTGGCGTGGGTGGTTGCAGAACCAGGAACATAGCTCAGGTTGCCTCCCTCATCCCCTGGTTCTGTCCCACTATCCATGCCCCTCCTGTCGCAGCCCCTTATAGAATTTCAGCAGACAGGAAGCTTCTTTGACACTTCCTTGCACTGAGCTGAAAGGGCACTGGGGAGCCTGGGACAGTCTGACTAGCTGGCCAGCTTTGGATGCTAACTAACCTTTTGCTCTGCACCAGACATTTTTTCTTAACAAATGAGAAACTAAAACTTATGGGAGGCAGAAATATTCAGCATGTGTAAATAGTTACATAAGAGAAAATAAAAACTTGCTACAACACCTTCAAAGAGCTGGCCTTATTATAAATGCCAAATTCTTATCATTCCTTCAAAATTATTTCCCCTATTAAATGTGAGACCCTCCATCAAAGCCACATTTGCTCGTTTAGTCAACGGCTCTCCTAGCCTTGGGCAGCGCACGCTTTTCCACTTCTTCTCATGTAACCCCCTTGGCTACTGTGAAAGCTACAAAACCCACTTCAAAGCATGCGAGAGGCGGCGACAGGATCTACGAGACCGAGAAGAAAAGATTCCGGGGATGGGATAAGATATGGATGTTGGAGAGGAAGATAAAAGCGTACTTAGGACATCTTTGCAAATGCAGGAGCATGAGCAACTTGTAGATGAATCAGAATATAAACAAAAATAAAATTGTATCCCTGGCATCCCAACCAAATGTCTTTTCCCAGAACTTGATTATCAAGTATCCTAAAACTCGGGAGATGCAAGTTAGAAAAATGCTCATTGGTTGTTAGACATGCATCATCAAATCCTCAAGATCACTTCATTTTCTCCTTTTGATTCTCTTGACAACCCCACAAAGTACACAAAACTGGCAATAGAATGCTCATCTTGCAGGTGAGAAAACCATGACAATTCCAGCTTGCAAATCGCCAGAAATACGGTATCTACCAAAGATTTCCTGCCACCAATTCTGAAGTTTTTGCTATATGTTGCATTTTACTTTATTTTTCCTTTCTGAAGCATGAATCAGATTCCCTACCTCTTCCCTTTCAACTTAAACCTACAGTGGCCAGGCTTCAGAAAAGAAAGTCTTTCAAATCTGTAGGTTGGGCATGAACTAACTAAGAAAATGGAAAAACCTGCTGATGTGGTCCATCGTTCTATCAAAGTAGTTAAGTAGCAGATGGCACGTGTAAGATACAGGTGGGCTGCAAATGACAGCCACTTACTTAGGAGCCTACGTGAAAGCTGGGTGAATATTAAGCTCTACTCTCATTTCTCCATGTCCCGCATGAGAACATCTATCCTGGCCTTCTCCTTCCCATCAAACTCACAAACTGCAACCCCACCCGTACCTTGATCTTAGCCTGGCCAGACCCCGAACAGAGAATCCAGCTGTGGCATTCCAGAATTCTGAACTATAGAAACCGAGAGAGTAAAGGAGAGATGTGGGAAGCTGCCACATTTGGGGATATTATTATGGTAACAACAGAAAACTAACACAGGAACTTCCTCCAGCAGGCCCTGAGGCAGAGTTTGACTCAAAGCTTTTACCTGGGCAGGTGATCCCCAGACACTGGTACAAGAATGAGGAAGTGAGCCAATAAGAAAAGAAAACGCATCCCCTGAGCAGGTTACTACTGCGCGGGATGGAGGCTCAATCCCACTGAACCTCTGGGAGACCTACAGAAAGTGCCTCTGCTGTCCTCTCCGAGGGGAGAAAGCCAGGGCACTGACCCACCTGCTCCCACCTGGCCTGCACCCAGGGGCATCCCCTCTCCAGCCCTTTCTATAGTTTCTTCTCCATTACAGCCTCTCCCCTGGGAAAGGAAAGCCATCTGATCAATTAACCCCTTGGAAAGCAGCAGAGACTGAAATCTTACTCCTTGGGTTGGCTATGCACTTACGACATGACTTACAGGGAATGAGGAATATTTCACCTTCTCAACAGTACAGCTCAAATGGAGGAAGTTAGGATTGTGCTGATGGGAGAGGCTTTCCCAGTCTCCCTACTGCCTCATCTCCATCCCTGCCCCCTTGTACATCTGCTGGCAAGATGTGTCTGACCCAAGTCCTTCTGCAGGTGTGCCTCTTCCAGTGCCACAGCTTTGTGCGAACAGGTGTGAGCCCCATCCAGCCTGTCTGCCTGGCCTCTGTCCACGCCACTGTGTGCATCTAACCATGTGGGGCTTCTCCAGTGAAAGTCACATCCTATATAATAAAACCCTAATATGCAAATCGAACGAACAGCAGAACGACCAGTCACTATGACATGCACTGACCACCAGGGGGCAGACGCTTAATGCAGGAGCTGCCCCTAGCGGTCAGTGTGCTCCCACAGGGGGAACACCACTCAGCCAGAAGCCGAGCTCACAGCTGGCGAGTGCAGTGGTGGTGGTAGGAGCCTCTCTGGCCTCTGCTGCAGTCCGGTGGTAAGGAGTGAGGGGTCCCAGACTGCGAGAGCCCCGAACTGCGAGCTGAGGGACTCCCCCGCAACCCCCTCCCACCCCCTACCCCCCCACCCCCCCACCCCCCGCCAAGTGCATGAATGTCGTGCACCGGGCCTCTAGTTATAAATAAAAAGCAGTATTCTTGTTCACCAATGATGATGACAATAAATCCAAAGGACAGGACTGAGTACGTGGGGACATTCTGAGGATGTGGGAGACCCACAGAGGAACTGGTTCCTTAGCAGGGGCGTGATCATGTCTCTCAGATAAAATCTCACTCCCACACAATTCCATTGTTTCAAGACAATTTGAATCTCACCTTTCTTCAGATAAGGCCGAGATTGCAAAACAAGGAGCCTTTTACAGCAAGAATAACCTGAATTGTTCTACAGAGTATATTGCATCTGAAAACAGTATTCCAGGAGCAAGCAGAGCAGGTCTAGGGGAGAGGCCTGTTAAGTTACCACGAAAGGGACCTGAAAACATGTTCTGGTGTCTAGTGTGTGTGGCAGTGCAGGGAAGGTCCTGGATGAGACCCTGCTTCTCAGAAATGGCAGATGGCTCAGAATATTAATACCGGGGCTAAAGTCTCATACACCACTTAGCACCGAATGCTTCAAGTCCTACTTCTCAAAGTTAAGTTTTGTAGGACACAAGGCGTTTCCACCCAGTTCCCACCTATGCCCAATACATGCTTGTTGTTTTCTATTTTCTAGACCTTGGGCGAGGCATTCTTTAGGTAATACTCATAACCATCTTCCACTATTACTATTAAATCCATCTTACAGACGAGGAAAGTAAAGTCTCCAAGAGATTAAATCACTTGCCTAACTAAGGTCACAAAGAACTAAGATTTGAACCCAGTCTGCCCTGCTACTCCGATCCCTGCTTCAAACATTTCCCAGATTCTAGTGTTCACACTAGAACATGTACAGATCAGGTACCAAGTGAGGTACCTGTGAGGTGAGAGGTTCTCTGCATCACACCAGCCCTGCCTGAGCCGCAGCATCCACACCTGGTCACTTCTGGAGCTCACCCAAGAAATGGCAGTCCTTGGGAAACATGTCACTATAAGAATAACTGTGAATCCAATCTCATATATTTAGAAAAAAGTCAACTATTCCCGAACCTTGGTTGAGGCACTATTGTGCAGAGGTTAAGACCTTGGGCTTAACACCTTTTGAGCTCACCTACTTGTTTCCACCGATTACTAGCCAAGTGGCGTGTGGAGCAAAGCAATCCCAGTTCCCTATCTGTCAAGTGGGCCCATGTATAGTATCTGCTCAGGAGGCTGTTGTGAGGATCAAATGAAATCATGCACGTAAGAAGCTCTGCACTCTGCTTGCAACATAACAAGCCTTCAGTTGTATTAGTCTCATCATCATCGTTATCACCTTATTGTTGTCCAGTTCTTTGTTTCAGTAGCGAACCTCCAGACGCTGAGGACTCAGCAATGCCAGCGAAGTCACAAGAACTGCCCTCCAGCTTTCTGACTGCACAAAGCCCCAGACCTGGCCTCTCCTTGCTGACCTTTGGCACCAGCCATTGATTGTTTGTCACCGCCTCTCTCATGGGGCATCACATGTCTGGGGGATCATGAGTAAGGTTTAAAATCATGATGGGACTGTTGAGTGGAATTCATTTTTTCTTTTGGCAAAGCTACCAAGGCCTTGCAGAGCTGCTCTGGAAGGACACCATATCCCGAATGTTTCCATCCATTCTAGTGACATTCGTGAAATACACTCTTGGCTGGTGCCTACCAGAGGAATCAACCTGGCCCCGCCCTGAAGGAAAGCACCATGAGGTGCCTTTCATCCCACCAGTGGGGAGCAGGACCTGGAAAGAGCAAACAAACCCTAAAGGCCAGAATTCAAAACCAGTGCTATCAACGTCCAAGCCTAGATGAATGCTGTCAGCATCAGTCTTTTTCCTGATTAAATATTGACCAATTGTGAAGTGTTGTGACACAGATAAGATTTCTATAAAACACACGGTACAACGGTACAAATGTTCTTCTTTCAAAGAAAAAGACAGGCACACAGTCGCTGATCCTTGGCTCAGATAGATCCAGGTCTTAACGCTGCCTGGCTCCTGCAGGTACTGGCAGATGACCTAATCATCTATCTAGCCTCGTTCTCCTCATCTGCAAGATGACAATGTCACAGTTACCCACCTCAGAGGGCTGCTGTGCATGTGGAGTATGACAAGGCGGTTAAAACAGCACAGCACCTGGTATTCAAAAATTATTAGAAATGCTTCTTCGTATTATTTTTATTTATTAAATTGATTGGGGTGACATTGGTCAACATGAACATATAGATTTCAGGTGTGTGTTTCTATGTCACCAGATCTGTATATTGCACTACGTGCCCACCACCCGAAGTCAAATCTCCTGTTACTGTATATTCGGACCCCCTTCCCTCTGGCAACCATCACACTGCTGTTTGTGTTCATGAGTCTCAGGTTTATATCCCACATATGGTTCTTAGCTTTCTGACTGACTTATGTCACTTAGCATAATGTTCTCAAGGCCCATCCATATTGTTGCAAATGGCACTACTAGTATCCCGTCCTTTCTTATGGCTGAGTAGTATTCTGTTGTGTATATAGCTTCTTCTTATTAAAGTGCCTCAAACTCATTAAACAGATTCACTGGCAAAAATTCAGCAAAGAAGCTACTAATGGATTTAGAAAAGGAATAATAGGTTTCTATTTTCTAATGTAAAGCTTTCAAAGTTAACGTGCATAACTTGTCTCTGCAAATCCTTAAGTGTCCCTGTGTCCACGCGGGCATTGAGGAAGGGGCTCATCTTCGCAGAGACCAGAATGTACTTCAAGGCTGCCATTGGTGCGGGCTGATGTGGGTCGCCCCCTGGAAATTCACTTTTCTGCATTAACTTTCAACGGTCCTCCTCTGCTGGGCACTTGGGGCTGTGGTTTGAAGTAAATGCATTCAAATAAACATCTTTTGGTGCCAGAACTGCCATGGGCACATACTTTTCCTTCGATAGTCCCGGGAAGTGGTTTGCTAAACGATTGTTCTCGATTAAAAACTCATGTGTTTTTTCAGTCCAATATGGGTCACTGCTTTGAGTGAAAGATCCCCTTGACATGGCAAAACCTCCACTTGTGACATGCCAGTGCCAAGTATGTCTTAACCAGATGCAGCCACTGAATTCCATGTAAAATCAGATAATGATGGTTTTCCCCCTCTCTGCTGAGCAAATATCCTCGGCTTTTAATCAAGTCTCCATAGGAAAAACCTCTATGTAAATAACTCCGCGCAGTACAACGGGTTTAAAACTACGGTTCATCTCAACTTTCCTGACCTCTGACTGTTTAATCTGAGAAGGACCTGTGCAATACCAACTCCAAATAAAGGGACTACAATATTTATTTTGGCAGATATCGTAGAGATATAATAGAAGGACATGTGGTGAGTGGAAATTCCCCACCGCACACAGAGAGGAGAGGAAGGAGAGGCTCTGGAGCCCGTTTCTGTTGTCCCGCTTGTGGGGCAGCATCTAATGTCATCACATTAGGACTGTGCAGACACGCGCCGCTCTAAAACGCTGCACCAGACCCCGCACTCGCACAGAGATCCTGCCCTACCCCTCTGGAGGCCGAAAGGGTCCAACGGCAAACCTGGGAAACACGAGACTTTTCAGAAGGGCTGGAGCCTCAGCCTGGCTTCATTTCCTTTCTTGTGGGCACAATTCGGGTGTCTGCAGTTAATTATTTGCAGATGCATTTCTGCTGCATGCAATGGACTGAGTTCCCAATTAGGCTCTTGCAGGTGTAATTAGCAATTTCCCCCTCACTTTGAGGGGGCAAGTGGATAATTGTGCCCATGAGGTGGCAACGGTTCCTGACCAGGTTGAGCAGAACGCTCCATGGCTGGTTGCTGGCTGGGTATCTAGCTTCATGAGGCGGCGTGCTGGGCACCGAGGAACAAGCGTTGGGTGTGCACCTGGGGCAGAGAAGTCGAGTGCTGCCTGGAGGGCAGGTTAGGAGTTCTTCAGTTCTTCATGTTCATAAGAGAGCAGGGAGCCACAAGACAGCATCGAGGAGCAGGACCACAGTAGGCTCTCTGTGGCATATGGAAGTCACAGCTCTGGGCTGGTGACATTCTACAGTTTTTAAAAACTAGCTCTAAGAGAGAGGAGTGGACCAGGACTACAGAATTAACCTTTTATAGAACAAGAAAAGTAACTCGGAGAAAAAAATAAGTCTCTATTAACTTTGCAATAAACTTTATGCTTAGAGCACTTTCATATAAATCATCTCAAGTGAGTTCATATCCTATATAATAAAGAGCTAATATGCTAATTAGACCAGACGGTGGAATGACCTTCCGGAACGACCTTCCAGAATGACCAGTGGGAGGGGGGTGGGGGGGCTGTGAGGGCGGAGGCAGCTGGGGCTGCGAAGGCCTACTCTTGCACAATTTTCATGCATTGGGCCTCTAGTAAAGTTATAATATTCAAAATTTTAAATAATAACACTGAGTGCTTACTGTGTGAGATGTGTTTGCGTATACATGTAAGTGTAAGTGTCTTTAAGTAATGTTCTTCACAGACCACTTTAATTATTATACCCATTTTAAAGAAGATAAATTGAGGCACTAGGAAATAAAGGAACAGGCCCAAGGTCACAAGGCTAATAAGGACTAGAACCAGATCTCAAAGCCCAGCAGGCTGGCTCTAGGACATTAGCTAACTTGCCATTAAAGATGAGAAAACTTTCAAAGGAGAAGATAAAATCAGGTAGTTAAGGATTTGCTCTGCAGGACACAAGATCATTCACTTATTCATTCGTTTAACAATTCAAGGAGCATTAGTGAGTGCTGTGGTCCGGCCACTCTGTGAGGCACCAACATACTAGTAAGAGGGAGGGCAACAGACTTCTTGGCACATATGTCAGGTAAGTGTTTTATAATCTAGAAGTTTCCTTGGCTGCTTGTTTAATGTGGGGAAGAACAACTGGGAGAGAGTAAGAAAGAAGGAAGGAAAAAGAATGAGCAAAGGAGGGAGGGAGGAATGAAGTGAGAGAAAGAAGGGGGCAAGAGCTAGAGAGAAAGAAGAAAAGGGGAAAAGGAATCCTTCTAAATTAATTTGTCTTCTGAAAACAAATCCCTTCGTGAGGGAGGGAGAGAAGTCACATTAACCAACCAGTGTGGTTATAGTGAGGAATGTTGAAGAGAAACCCTGCCGTACCTCCAGATGCGTATTTCTTGTTTAACTGCAAGAGCAGGTGTCCATGGGACTGCCAACAATTACTCCCCACATTGAGATCTGAGCACCAACATGGACCCAGGCTCCCTGGCCTGTGCAGCTGAGGAAGGGGTCAGTGCTACTTAGCATTAGAGTTCTGGGCTGTCGACCCAAAGCACAGCAATGAGCTTAAAGCATCTCTGGATGGGAAGGGGCCACGTGCTGCTGAGCCTAATTCCATGGACCCTTTCCCTTGTTGATCAACCAACTACATTCTGTCATCTTTATTGAAGCCTGTTTTAAGAGCATAATTGCACATTAACCTATTGTTAGCATGAATGCCTTAGACTAAAACTGAGGATCAGCAGTGGTGTTCCCTATCTTGACATTAAAGATGAGAAAACTTTCAAATGAGAAGATAGAATCAGGAAGTTTGGTCATTCCTAAAGGATGACCAAAACCCGACAGAGCTCCAGAATTGGAAGAGACCTATCACTGCTGCCTGAGGAGGCTAGTGGTCATAGCGAGAGCGTGCTAAATTCTTCCTCTGGAACCGTCATTCAACGCTCACAACAAAAGTATGAACAGCTATGAATCTACAAACCTCCTAACAGCTGATATACAGGGTGTCCCCAAAAATGTATACACACTTTGAATAATTATAAATTCCAATGGGTTAAATCTGAATAAAAAGGAACACTGGAATTCATAATTATTCAAATTTAGTATACATTTTGGGGACACCCTATATATTGGGAGCCTCCATGTGTCCTGCACTGTGCAAAGCTCCTTAAGGAAACTATATGACAACTAGAGGCCTGGTGCACGGGATTCGTGCACTGGGGGGCAGTCCCTCAGCCCGGCCTGCACCCTCTGGCAGTCCAACTGCCAGCTTAGGGGAGTGGGCCTAAGCTAGCAGTTGGACATCCCCCAAGGGGTCCTTAGCGCTGCTGCAGTCGCCACCCTGGCTTCTGGCTGAGTGGCACTCCCTTTGTGGGAGCACACTGACCACCAGGGGGCAGCTCCTGCATTGAGCCGTCTGCCCCCTGGTGGTCAGTGGGTGTCATAGCGACTGGTTGTTCTGCCGTTCGGTTGATTTGCATATTAGGGTTTTATTATATAGGATGGAGACTATTTCATATAAATCCTTTTAATCAATACGATTGTCTGGGGCTTACAGAAGTCTAGCACCTAGCCCAGTCACACAGCTGGGAGCAGGACAGAGAGAGAATACATGCATGCAGATACGTTCACTTTGCCGCCAGCGTGCACGAGGCTTAAAAATGATCTCTCCTTTGATGTTTTTAGGGCCTAATTTAAAGCTTCAAACATATTTTCTTTTTTCTGAGAGGGTGTTAAGGACATTTCCACTGTAAACTTCCATTTGGCTTTACTGGTTCTATTACATAGCTGGACATTTATCCTACTGGCTTACTATAAAGCCAGGCAAGAGCACATTTTAGCTGTCATTTCTGAATTGCCCTGAGGTTTGAACTTGGTACAGTGCAGCCACTCAGGAGATTTTGAACTTGGCGTGGTGATAGTCATCCAAAATAATTTCCTTTAAGATCCTCACTTATTCCACAAAGACTTTAAAAACAACTAACATCTAGGGCCTGTTCCTGAAATCTATGCTGTTACAAGTTAATCTTCAAATCACTCCACTAGGGAAAGACCTATTACATCCCTTTAGTTAAATCATCCTTGGGTGGGTGGGGGAGAGCAACCAAAGAACTCGTATGCATATGTGCACAACCCATGGACACAGACAACGGGATGGTGAAGGCCTGGGGCGGGCTATAAGGGGTCAATGGGATAAAAAAGGGGACATTGGTAATACTTTCAACAATAAATATTTAAAAAAATAAAATAAACTACCCTGTCTTACTATGACGTGCATGGCAATAGGGGCTGAGAGACCCTCTTAGTGAACCTGTTTGATTGTTTTTCTCCTCATCATCACAGACTCTGTCACCAGCCAGACTGTTCTTGACTCGCAGGAATTGTTAACAGTCATGCTGCCCCGCATCTCCAGGGCAAACCCCTCCCTTCACTCACCAGTCAGACATGTCTTTGCCAGTATCCTCCTGGCCAAACCGATGAGGTCAGGTACTGTATAGTTCTTTCATTTCCATTTTAAAAGACACAAAGGGCTCACTTGGCCTCTTTGTGCTGAGTTAGCAGACCCAAACTGGGTCCATTCTAATGAGACATTTTATGCCCACTGTAATAGAGCTGGCCTCGTAAGAAAGCTGGTCATGGGCCATCACCCATCTGAGTGATTTGAAGTGACCCTGGAGAGTTCACCTGCCCCAGAGCCTTCATTTCTCAGCATTCAAGTGGACTACATGTGATGCTCTTTGAAAATGCCAATATTCTCCCAGAGGAAGCACAGTGGACAGCTCTTGTCTTTGTTGGCCCAGTGCCCTTCACATTTTGGCAAATGGCCTCCTTATTATGCCCTGTTGTCCTTATGAATATATCAAGCATGGATTCTACTCCTTCCCACTTCAGGGTGGGTATTTTACCCAGTGTGGGCCATAGTACATATTCCTTCTCCCCTTCACCCCTGCCCCTCCCAGCAAATGACTGGTTTCAGCTGTTTGTCTGAAGCCCAGCGGGGTCCAATAGAGATGAAGGGGACTGGAGACGGCTGTTTATCCACTGCATGGACAAAACCCATCACTAATACGCAGGACATGGAATTAAAAAAATAAACTCTTTTGGTACAACCACTTTGAAAACTTGTTTTTGCAATATCTGCTAAAGCTGAAAATAAATATATCTATGACCAAACCATCCTATTCCCAAGAGAAATATACATCTATGCTCACAAAGGAAACATTACAAATAGCAACACTATTTGTTATTGCCTCAATCTGGAAACAGCCTAAATGTCCATCAATAAGAGAATAAATAAGTTAATCATAATATAGCATGCCATGAAATACTGTACAACAATAAGAATAAACTATTAAACTGTATACACACAACATGAATGAATGTCATAAACATATGTTGAGTCAAAGAAATAGACACAAAGCAGTACATACTGCATGATCCCATTTATGTAAAGCTCAATAGGTGAAACTAAACTGTGGGGTTAAAAGTCTGGATAGGGGTTACCCTCGGGAGGGTAGTGACTGGGAGAGTGTAAGAGGTTGCTACAGTGATAATCTTGTAGTTCATGATCTTGATGCTATTTCATGGGTAAGTTGAGTTCGTGTAAAACTCCTCAAGCTGTACACTTAGGATTTGTGTTCTTATTTCATGTATGTTCACCTTAAATTAAAATTTGGAAAAACTCCCTTACTTCACAATGTTGCAACTAATGGACTTGCTACTAAAACAATCCTTCCATTTTGGGCTTTGGACTGTGTAAATGGTTACTACTTTTGGCCTTCTCAGTTCCACCTGTCTTGCTCTTTTCTTTTTGCCTTTTCTCATTTCTAACAACCATGTATTGAATGCTTCAGGTATGACAGGTTGAGGGCACACAAGCCAGAATCTTCAGGTAATTCTCCTCATGTCTTTGCTGGCACCCATCCACTCACCTTCCACCAAAGGAGGGGCTTTATTAAGGCTAGCGAAGGGAGCTGATCATATGGCCTACTAAAGTTAATAAGCTTTCTTGAGACCCACAGATGTGTATGTAGTCCAAATGCAAAAGATGAGGCAAAAGGCATGGCAGACACTATTTACTACTGGTAAACTCAGTTTATCTTCTCTCTGGATGTAGCCAGGTTGCATTTCCCAGACCCCATTGCACTTAGGGAGCCATGTAACTAACTTCTAGTTAATGAAGTGTGAGTGAAAATCATGTAAAATTATTAGTTTCCTAGGGCTGCCAGAACAAAACACCATAACAAAATACCACAGCCTGGGGAGCTTAAACAACAGATATTTATTTGCTTTCAGTTTTGGAGTCTAGAACTCCAAGATCAAGATGTTGGCAGGTTTGATTTCTTCAAAGACCTCTCCCTCAGCACATTCTTTTTTTTTTTTTTAAATTCTTTATTGTTTAACTAGAGGCCCAGTGCATGCAATTCATGCAGGGGGGTTGGGGGGGGAGGGGGCTCAGCCCTGCCTGCACCCTCTTGCAGTCCGGGAGCCCTCAGGGGACATCCGACTGACGGGGAGAAGGCCTAAGCTGTCAGTCGGACATCCTTAGAGGTTCCCGCCATCGTCGCTGCACTCGCCAGCCATGAGCCCGGCTTCTGGTGCAGTGACCACCGGGGGCAGCTCCTGCATTGAGCATCTGCCCCTTCATGGTCAGTGTGTGTCATACCGACCAGTCGTTCCACCTTTCTGTCGATTTGCATATTAGCCTTTTATTATATAGGATGTATTACATAAGTCTCCCCCTACCCCATTGACCTCTCCCTGGCACCCCCCAATCCCTAGCACATGCCCTCCCCGCCCCTGTCTGTGTCCATTGGTTATGCTCATATTCATGCATACAAGTCCTTTGGTTGATCTCTTACCTCCTTACCCCCTGCCTTCCCTCATAGGTTGGACAGTATCCTGTGTCTTTACCTGGTGTTTTCTCTGTGCACACATATCTCTAATGTCTCTCTGTCCATTCAAATTTCTTCTTAAAAATGCCCCAGTACCAGTACTAGGTCAGGGCCCAAAGTAAGGACTTCACTTTAATTTAATAACCTCTTTAAAGGCACTATCCCCAAATGGGGCCATATTCTGAGGTCTTCTGGTTAGAGCTTCAACGTATGAATTGGGTGGAGGGGGTGACACAATTCAGCCCGTAACACTATTTGTGATTCTCCAGGCTCTCTCACCTCCCACCAGCTGGTCGTCAACATCCCAGTGATGTTAGAAGCCATAAGCTGAAGATGGCCAAGCCTCCATTTTCCTGGGTCCCATCATGATTGTGTGGGAGTAAGACCCTGTTAACTTGGACCCTACTTAGACTTTATGTGAGAGGAAAGAAATACTCCTGTATAAGCAAGCAAGAAAGTTCTATATGTATGAGGATTTACATGTTCAATCTATGTGTTAAAGTATTAGTTGGTTCTAATTATTATAAAGGCCAATGAAATTTTTTTTTGACATTTTGACAAAAATCAGCCAGGGTGGAATGATTAGTTATGTTGAGGGTTCTGAGGGCGCCCACAATACTTTTATCATTTCCAGCATTATCACAAGCTTTACTTCAGTGTTTCTCAACATGTTATAACAGTATGGTATCCTGGGCCTCAATTCACACCTGCTAATAAAAATCTCAGTGCATCTGGAGCCCTGCATTTTAGTAAGCCTATATGTCACTCAGATGGACACCAGAATTTAGGAAGCATCACCTTACCCGGTAGGCCTCTTTCTAATTTTAAATGAACACTGAATGGGTTATAGCAAAGCTGTTTTGCCTAAATGTGGTTAGATATTGAGATAAGGCTTTAGATTTTCTCCATGGGATTATTGGACATGTTCATTCTATTTCTTCTCTGTTCTAGATAAAATAAATAATTCTTTCTTCCCTTTAATCAACACTACTATACGATGATTTACCACTGGATGGAGGCTACAGCTGGAACAACCATTAGTTTACTATTATGACTCACCTTAGTAACTTTCCATTGAAATTACATTTACGTGGGTAAGGAACTTCACCCAAACAGTTGTTCCTGACATCCTCATTTCAGGCTGTGAGCAGGTTTGCTTAGCTTTCAATGTCAATTTCATGTTGAGTCAGAGAAGAAGTGCGTCACCCTGAAATATTCTTACTCCATTTTATACATGTGAGTCTTAGGATGGGGCATTTCCCACATTAGTTCTTTAGGATTTTAACAGTTGTTAACAAATAAAATGGTTCCATGTTCAAAGTTATTGGGAAATAGAACATAAAAATTTATCACATTTCTTTATCTAATGAGTATATTCTGAACCTTTAAATACCCAAGAGTCGGATATACTCTGTAAAATTTCCCAGACTTGATTTGCCACCAAGTGTTTGTGTATCTGTGTAACTACTTATAATATCACTGTTCTTCAGAACACAACATCCATCTCAAAAATCTCTAATAATTATTATTTAAGATTATATCATGCTGATTTTTTTTTTGACTAACATAGTTACTTCTAACTGTTTTTATATTAGGACCATAGGTATGTATAATGTTTTTTTTCAGTCCTGTGATAATATAGGCCATCTCTCAAAAGATATTTAAAGAGAAGAGCTCTCCTCTACAAAACTAGTATTTTTGTCTGTGGTGATATTACAGAGTCCTAAAGTTAATGCAAAATGATGTAAACTGGAAAACTGCTATATTTGCTAAAGTTAGTGTCATTAACTACAGCGTGTAGTGTTTTTGTAGAAATGGCCTTCAGTAACTACCTGGTGTGGATGGCAAGATGTGCCTTCACTTTGCCCTCCTGTGCCAGGGCAGGCCCGGGTAATCCATCAGGCACTATTCTAGCAGCCTTAGCCAGTGTGAGCCTCGAAAGGACTACAGACACAGTGCTCCAGGAAGTGACTGCCAAACAACCAGAACATGGCTCCAGTTGGCCTCTACTACTGAGTAGTTATAATTTTCAAGAGTCTAGAGTTAGAATGCATTAATTGGAAGACTAACTATTTAACTTTGGCAAGTTAGATAAACCTTCTCTGAGCCTCAGTTCCCTCACCTGGAAAAAGAAAATATCAATAGTATTTATATTAGAGTTGCTCTGAGATTAAATGAGCTAACCCGTGGCGTGCACACAACAAAAAGCCTGACCACTACCATTGTTTAATAATTTTCTTTTCTTTTTTTAAAGAATAGTTCATTGATTTTTTTAGAGAGAAAGAGAGGAAGGAGAAAGGAGAGTGAGAAACATCAATGTGAGAGCGCAACATCGATCTGCTCCCTCCTGCACGCCCCTTACTGGGG
Source organism: Myotis yumanensis (assembly GCF_028538775.1). Taxonomy (NCBI): domain Eukaryota; kingdom Metazoa; phylum Chordata; class Mammalia; order Chiroptera; family Vespertilionidae; genus Myotis; species Myotis yumanensis. The sequence continues at coordinate 42,781,259 of NW_027223765.1, forward strand.
ATCGAGCCTGAAACCTCCTGGTGCATGGGACGACACCCAACCAACTGAGCCACAGCGGCCAGGGCTATTTAATAATTTTCATGTGCTGTTTGCTCTATTAATAAACACCCTCCCCCCATTATACAAAAGGCTGACCTGAGGCCCACAGGGTGCCTTAACCGTGTCAAGTTATTAAGTACAAGATTCCTGATTTCCATTTCAGCTGTCTCTCTCCTATGTTCATTGTGTAGAGAGTTTTTACTAATTGTATTTGTCAATTAGTAATGTATATCTTCCTATTTTATCTCTAACTACTTCGATCATTCTGGAAAGATTTAACATAGCTTTCAAATAGAAGGACTGGTAAGGAATGTTCTGGACTGGGAAGGACTCCAACTCCTCTGCCCCATTCTCCTTGGCGCCAATGGCTATCATGGAAGACCCGGCTGTAGTGAGAGGTCACCGAGAAAAGCACAGCCTGTTTCATTTTAACAACAGCCTCACTTTCCTTGTTACTGACAATGCCCTCCTTTACATTAGCTGTGACCCCCAGATGGCTGCCTTAACCAAAGGAAGTAACACGGTCTAATTGTTCTGGATTCCTCTGCAACAATTCCCTCTTGGGTAGGGAGCATTCCTGGACTTATGCCAATATATTTATTTATTCCCTCAGTGTGTTAAAAAAAGAAAGAAATGATAAAGTCACATGGCCATAATTAACCCCTCGGTGCTTCTACCAGGGCTATGTCTGATTATTCATAAATGCCAATGCACACGTGGGTTAAGATAGGCACTGAATAATCTCTACACAAATTTAATCAGTCAATCTATCATGGGAAAATCTTGGGCATAATAGAACTCTAGTCATTTTTTTAATATGTCTATTTCCATAAAATGAGCAGACACCCTCTCTGAAAATCCAATCCTACCCCTCTCCTGGTAAATGGGTCTCTGTGAATTCTATATTTCTTCACCCCCATACTGACCAAACCTGGACTTGAGACTGTGGGAAATGCCAGGCATCACTGGCAGCCAATGATAGGACCAAGAATAAAAACTCAGCTGCAGAAAGTTCCCGAATCTGTGATCAATGCAGAGCCCCTCATGAGAAATCGTCACGTGTGACATTTGCAAACCTGTTCCACGCAGAAGCAGTGGTGGGAGCCACACAGCGTGGCCTGTGTTCGGTGCATCCATCACAGTGGTGGACGCGATTGAAACCAGCTGGAAAGCTGTCAGCCATTTTAAACACTCAGTTTGGATTACAGCTGTGCTACCAACTGTGACTATTTAGAAAAATCACTTAAACACTAAGAGGCATGAAAGAATAAATTCTGAACTTAACTTTTAAAGAACACGGCAGAAAGCTGCATAATGGCAGGCAACATTTAACCCTTTCAATCATGCCCAGAAACTTCCATGGCTAGCCAGGATGGAGCAGCCCACTACAGCCACCTTCTCTCACTGATTACAACCAAACACTCTGGACAAAACATAAAAGCAACTTCCTGGAAGTGATGTGTCAATAGCAGCCTACGCAACTCTAACTCCAAGAGAAATCTTGTCTTTTTCTATAGAATTGGGGAAAGAGAGGCAGCTGAGCTCAAAGGAGGGCAGGGGAAATTCCTGTTTCCCCTCTTTTGTTCTCTCCAGCTTTGCCACAAGGTGTGTGTGTGTGTGTGTGTGGGGGGGGGGGGGGGTCCGAATTGTAGAGCTGTGCTGCAAAGGCTGGGGCAGTGGGCACCTAAGACACCAAGAGAAACACCACTTTTCTCACCAGGACACTGAGGAAGAGGGCCCTGCACACTGCAGAATGTGGAGGAAATCCTGGAGAGGAGAGAGCCGAAGAAGAAAACCCCACAATTCTGTGTATGAATCAGGAACGCTACCAGGCCTGTCGCTCAGCTATGCATGTGTCATGTAGATCTAAAGGCTTTGACAATGGAACTGGCATTGGAAGCCCCATTCACAGAAGCTAAAACAGAACTTGCAGTGAGAACCTAATTAGACTGACTGCCTGCTAAGCAAAAAAACACAATATTCTCCAGAGGATTTTAGCAGGACCCAAAGTCTGAATTACATAGAATTTAGAGTGTTCAGGATACTTGACATACAGAAAAACAGGAAAGTGCAACCAATTTGCAAATAACAAAATAACTGATAGATGCCAACACCAACATGATAGAGATTATCAGATAAAACTTTAAAGCAACTATTATAACTATTCTCCTTAAGATAAAGGTTAAAACACTTGAATGTGAGTAGAAAAATATAAATTCTCAGCAGCTATACAAACTATAAAAATAAAAGTAATTAAAAAGCATTGAATGCCCAATGGCAGAATAAAATAACCTTGAAGATAAATCAATAGAACTCATTCAATCCAGAGAAAAGGGAGAAAAAAATGTAAGGAAATATAAACACTGCCTCAGGAACAATATAAAAATGTGTTAAGTTTGTGCTAGGAGAGTCCAAGAAATAGAGGAAGAGTCTAATGCTGAAAAAAAAAATAAACTTTGTTTTTTTTTAATGGCAGAAACTTCTGAAATTTGGTAAAATATATAAATGTCAAGAAGCACAGCAAACTTCAAACAGGATTAACTCAAAGAAAAACCACAAACAGCTACATCAAAACCAAACAACTAAAAACCAAAGATTTTCTTTTTAATTCTTGAAAAGAGCTAGAGAAAATGGCATGGTGTGTGGAAGAGAAGAATGAGTGGACTGACTGTGTATCTCTCATCAGAAATCATGGAGAACAGAAGACAGTGGCACAAGTTCTTACATGTCCTGAGAGAAAAATAATGTGATCACTTCAGCAGAAACAGGAAGTGTCCAAATCATGAACAGACCAGAGCTGTCTACATGGACCATTTTAACACTGTGATGTAGGTTTCAGTCAGTACAAGAAGGGGGGTGTGTGTGTGGGGGGGGGGGGGAGTTTAAAACATCTAAATTTAAAGGAAAAAGTGAAATTATCATTTTCACAGACTACATGATCATTTCCATAAAAATCCTAGAAAATGTTAAAAAGAAAGGTACTAGAAATTGAGTTTAGCAAGTATACAGAGACAAGATCAATACATAAAACATACAAAAATAAAGTGTATTTCTACGTGCAATGTACACTCAAAAACTTTTTTAAAAAATTGTAACAGAATAATAAAGGTAAAAGAGGGATCTATCTATCAAAGAAACATATAAGACCTTACACTGAAAACTATAAAATGTTGCTCAAAGAAATTAAAGATCTAAATAAATTGAGTGGTAAACTGTGTTTTGGATTAAAAGGCTCAATATTATGAAGATGTCAATTCTCCCCAAATTGATCTATAGATTCAACCCAATCCAAACCAAAATTCAGATATATTTATAGAAATTAACAATTTGGTTTTAAAACTCATAAGGTAATGCAAAGGACCAAGAATAGGCAAACCACTTTGAAAAAGAAGAAAAAAGGTGGAAGACTTACACTATCTGATCTCAACACGTCATAAAAAGTTATAGTAATTGAGATAGTATGGTACTGGCATCGACATAGATAAACAGATCAATGAAAAAGAAGAGAGTACAGAGTTCCAAACAAATCTACACATTTATGATCAATTGATATTCAACAAGTACAAAGGCAATTTGGTGGAGAAAGGATACATTTTTCAAAATATATTTCTGGCCGTAGCCAGTTTGGCTCAGTGGATAGAGAGTGGGCCCAAGGACTGAAGAGTGTCCAGTTCAATTCCGGTTAAAGGCAAGTATCCCATATCTCCGTTGCGTGTGTGGGAGGCAACTAATCAATGTGTCTCTTTCACATCGATGTTTCTCTCTGCATGTCTCTCCCCTTCCCTTCCACTCTCTCTTTAAAAATCAATGAAAAAATATCATTGGGTGAGAATTAAAAAAATAGTTCTGGAAAAATCTGATATATATATGCAAAAAAACCCCACAAAAACTAATTTTTTATCCATACTTCACACCATATACAATATAAACCCAAAATAGATATGAGACCCAACTGTTGAACCTAAAACTATAAAATATCTAGGATAAAACTTATGAGAAAAATCGTTGTGTCCTTAAATTAGGCAATAATTTCTTAGCCATATTGAAAATAAAAGAAAAAATTTATAATTAGACTTCTAAAAATTAAGAATATCTGCTCTTCAAAAGACGGTTAAGAGAATAAAAAGACAAAGCCACACCAAAAGACAATATTTGCAAATCATACATGTAGTAAAGCAGTCAAATACAGAATATATAAATAACTCCCAAAACTTAAAAATAAACAAACAACACAATACAAAACGGGAAAAAAAAAATCTTTAAAAACACTTCACCAAAGAATCTACAGAGGTGGCAAATAAGCACATGGAAAGAAGCTCAACCCCATCGGTCATTAGGGAAAGAAATTAAAACCGCAATTAGATACCACTACATACCGATTAAAATGGCTAAATTAAGGAGACTGACCATACCAAGAGTTCATGAAATTTAGAAGAACTAAAGTTCTCATATACTGATGCTTGCAAAGTAAAGTGGTATAACCAGTTCTGAAAAGAGTCAGCAATTTCTTAAAAAGTCAAACATATCCCACCATATGACCCAGCCCTTTCACTCTTAGGTATTTACCCAAGAGAAAAAGAAATACTTCTGCATAGAAAGACACATACAGGAATGACCATAGTAACTTTGTTTATAATCCGCCCCCCAAATTGGAAACAAGTCAAATGTCCAAAAATAAGTAAATGAATGAATAATATGCCAAGATTACCGGCATACTAGTCAGCAATAAGAAGGCATGGCCTGTTGATTGGTGTACTCTGGACAAGTGAAAATAAACAAGTCACAAAAGAATACATATGCACCACATAATTCTATTTATATAAAATGCTAGAAATTACAAACTAATTTATAGTAACATAAAGCAGATCAGGGCAGTGGGATGGAGGGATAGTGGAGAAGAAGGACGGATGGATTACAAAGAAGCATTAGGAAGTTTGGGGAAGTAAATGTCAAAATCAATCAAGTTTTACACACTGAAATACATGCAGTTTATTGTAAGTCAATCATACCTGAATAAAGCTGTTAAAATTTCAACTAATAAAATCTTAAATATAAAAAACCTGGCAGCAACCAAAACAATACTGCAGCTATATTTTACTGGGCACTTACTATGTTCCAGGTGCTACATTAAATACTTTTTACAGGTTATATCACCTAATTCTTTTAGAAACCCTAAGGCACATACTATTAAAGGGAGTCTGAGATACAGAAAGAATATATTTGCCCGAGGTCACGTGATTAAAAAGGGGTACTGCTGGGATTTGTTCCAGAGTCAGTCATCTTAGTGATAATACTATGAGGAAACCGATCCAGAGAAGGCCACACAGAGCTGGGGATCCTTCCTAGATCTGTCTGACTTTAGAGCCCAAGCTATTCATTGTTCATGATACCACATCCTTTGTTGGAAACATCCTGACAAAGACATACTAGTCACCCTAGAATGACTATGAAACTTGTGCTATGAAAAGCGTGCTTTCTGGCCTCCGTAGTCAGCATAGATGGGGCCCATACTCACCCTCCCTCAGTGTGCATATAGCCAACAACTCTCGCATGAATGAAAGCTTACTAGCAACATTTTCTCGTGTTATAAAATGGAAGAAATTAAAGCTCAGATGAAGGTTAAGAAACTTGCTGAAAGCCACACAACAAACAAATCATGGTAAAACTGGCAGACAAACTCCAATGGGCTAACTCCAGAGCTCGATGACTTCGGACTCTCTGAAAGAGATGCTGAAAATCTGCCTGCCAGAACATTACACCCTCTAAGACAACCACAAGTGACTGAGAGGTGTTGAAGGGCTGCAGATGAGCCGAGACAAGCTTACAAAGGAATGTGGCTGTCCTGTTCCAAGGACACACCATGAATGCTCAGGTCTCCTGGTCTCTGAAGACAATGCATTCCAAGCGCCCAGTCCTCTTGAAGAGTGGAAGGCCCCTACTGTTCAGCTGTCCAGCACCCCTGTTATCTCAAGGTTAACTAATTATTTTCCTTTATAATTCACTGTAGACTGATAACTATTATTTCCCTGTCTAACACATACTTACAAGTGCTTTGGTTAAATATAGGTTGCTAGGTATTGGGATCAACATTTTTTTTAGCTCAACTTTACCAAGGGCATTTGGACTCAGAATTCTACAACTACCCCAATTACCTGAGAGAAATTAACATGTGAACCGAGTAATACAAAGATAATTTTCTATTTTCTCAGGTTAAGATCTGGGAAAGGACAGGTAGGATCACAGGGTTTGCTGGCCTTTTCCCTGGTTAACGGGGAACTTCCAGAGAACAGGAGTGAGTTTAGGAGCTTAAAGAGATGAGCTCCATGCAGAAAGAAAAACATGTAAGAAAGACAAGTAGTGAGAGACAGAAGGAGAGATCAGAGCTCATGAATAAAAATATATGACATAGTTATGAGGCTCCAAAACCAAATAGGACTGATAGTAGTTTTCTACTACCCATTACCCTCTTTAGAAAAACAAACATATACTTTTATTGATTTCAGAGAGGAAGGGATAGGGAAGAGAGAGATAGAAACATCAATGATGAGAAAGAATCATGGATCGGGTGCCTCCTGCATGCCCCCCACTAGGGATCGAACCCGCAACCCAGGCATGTGCCTTTGACGAGAATGGAACCCGGGACCCTTCAGTCCACAGGCCGATGCTCTATCCACTGAGCAAAACCAGCCAGGTAAATTACCCTCTTCTATAGCTATGGGATTTTAGCTGGTCTATAGCCCTCAGCTAAGGACTACAATTTCCAGCTTCCCTATCATGGACTGTGGCATGGGACTAAGTTTTGGCCAAGGGATGAGTGTGGTAGTGATGTACACAGCATCCAGACTGTGCCCTTAAAAAGAAAAGGAATATGTTGTTCCTCTGTCACTTATTCCTCCTCTGGTGGTTAGAGCACAGACTGGAGAGAGGGAGCTAGAGAAGCCATCCTAAACCAGGAGCTGGAAACTGTCATGTGTTGAGGATGGCAGAGCAATACAATCAAAGGGGCCTGGGTCCCTTTCACTGTCATTCCACCAAGACAATCCTAGGTGACCTAGACAGGTTGATGTCAGGAATAAGTAAACCTCTCTTATATCACTGACTGGATTTGAGGATCCGTTTGGTATAGCAGCCTAACCTGACTCCTAATTAATACACCAGGTCATACAAGACTGATAATTATTATAATGATATCAAATTATTTTGATGGAAAGGAGGATTTAATTTTACTGCAACAAACTCTCCTGGACCCACATCCTCCAACCACCAGTTCAAGAAGAGATCAAAAGTGTGATTTGTGGTCATAAATAAAAAATCTAAAAAGTGTAGTCAAGTCATAAAGTCAGCTCAATTTTCCCTTGCAGCTTCTTTCTGAAGGCTTGGAATAGTACACACGTTCAGTGTGGATTATTTGGGGGAGGACTCTTGATGCTGAAAAGCACAATTCTTCTGTTCCCTTAATCCCACTGCAAAAATGTGTGGCCCAATGCTTTATGTCATACCTGTTGGCTCCTTCCTTTGCAAAGACTCTAGTTGTTACCTTAAAATCACACTGGATCATATTAGTTCTCTCCTCCCAATTTCCCTTCCTGAAAACTTGAAGCCTCCATAATATCACAATGAAGTATTGTAAAAATATAGGGTAACAAATGTTTTCCTCTGGGCTTGGTAAATTGGAATGGGGCAAGGATTGTGCATTTATACCCAATTTACTTCAGACCATATTACCTATAGAATAACTTGTGAGTGCTCAGATAAAAGCAAATAATGGAAACCAGGCCAAAGTAAATGAACATTTTTCAATTCCTTTCAAATATTAAATACTGATATATTCCTCCAGAAATATAAAAATATACAGCAGCACAGTCCATTTTCATGCAAAATGCAGTACACACACTCTCTACCACCACTTTTGAAAAGCTGACCGTATGCATTCTGTATATGTCTCCTCCCAGAATTTCTACTCCTGAGTACATAAGCAACAGAAATGTGCACAAATGCCCACTCAAACACCACTAGTAGAATGTCACAGCAGCCCTATTCATGGTAGTTCCAAAATGAAAACAGCCCAAACATCCATGAAAAATAGGATGCATTTAAAAAGCAAACAAACATGGTATACTCGAGCAAGGGTCTCCTCAACTGGAATGACAATGAATTGGCTACAAGTGCACACAACCATATGAGTGAATCTCACAAATGAAATGCTATTCAAAAGAATTCTGGAAGAAGCATACATTATGATTCCAAAAGCATACATTTCATAACCAAGCATAGTCTACAGTGGTAGAAATCAGAAGAGATATCCTGGGGAGAAACAATGACTGGGAGGGTATGAACTCTTCTAGAGGGCACAGGTGTTCTGTGTTGTCAGCTGGGTGCTGGTTACATGTGTGTTCACTTGTGAAAATTTACCCAGCTGAAATAATTTGATTTGTGCACTTTCACGCATGCATGCTGTGTATCAATTTTAAAACAATTTTTAAAGGAATACATGAATCCAAAATATCAGATTTGTTATAATACCAAAAGCAAAGGAAAGTGAAAAGGTTGTTGCTACTCTCCATCTAAAACAATAACACTAAAGAATACTCTGGACATATCTATAAAAGTGGATATTACATCAAAGGACAAAAAAACACACTATAGAGAATAGACAAAAATTGAGAAGCAGAAAGGATCACCTTGTAGAAATATCTGCTAACAATACTTGGTTTGATGCTAACAAAACATAACTTCAATATCAATAGTTTTACTTACTCATAGCAATTTTCACTCTTCCACCTCACCATTACAATTATTTAGAATCTATCTTTTACACTGGACATCAAAAGAAGATCACTTCAGAATATTTAAAATCTAGATTATACATAGAAAACTCGAGTGTATTAGGCTTATGATGTCCCGATCACTGGGTTCAAGAAGCTTGTTGTGTGTAAAGGAGTGAGGGTAACTCAACCTCTAGGTGTCCAACTTAATTTTTCAATACAGCAGCCACCTGCACTAGAAGTTGTGCAAATAGAGCAAGCAGCCTATGAAGTTCAGGCTGCCTCTGAAACATACATAAATTTGGCACAGAAATGTCAGCTAATACCAACCACCATTGTGAATAGAAAGGGCTGAGGGAATGTCTCAGGGGAAAAGGGCAGCCTCTGAATGGAATTGATTTTTGTACAGATTTAAGTTCTATCTATCCATCCACCTACCTACCTACCTACCTATCTCAGCATTGATTTTGATTTGGGGTTATGTTTATATGATGTGTTTTGTAGGAGAAGAGATTTCAGAGAGATGGAAGGCTTCCACTTCCAAGACAGTCAGAGCTCATAAAGACATCATCACCTGTCCTGCCACTAGGACACTTAGCAGAAGGCTTGTGCAGTCTGTAGGGTAAATGGCAAAGCAATTAAGCAAGTGCCAGACCCACTGATTCGGACACCTATCTGCTCTTTTGGAGGTAACAGAAGCTCTTTTTAGGCATGAGCTAAAAGCCAGAAACCATGAAGAAACGATTGGCAGATATGAAGACATGAATGTTTAAATGGCAAATGCACACACACACACACACACACACACACACGATTAGAGGAAATATACTGTAAAAAGACACATAACACATTCCAAGGAAATAACAAAGTTTTCCTGGGTTCTGTGCAACCCAGAAACTCGAGGTTCATCTGAGTTCTATTTAGTTTGGTTCACACTATTATTATTCAAGGCATATTAATAATTGGATTCCAGAGCTTTAGTTTTTAGATACTTGTTCCTTATCTCTCTTGTTTAGAGGCTTTAAAATAGCTTTTATGATAATATAGCCTTTCCTGCCAACCTAACTTTCTAAAACTCTAGGTTAGCCATCTGCTTTCATTGAAATGGACCACAACCAAACTGCATTTTAAAAAATGACTCCATTGGATCACACAGGTATCACACCAGTGTTGGCCGTCGAAGTCTGTCCTATTAAAAGAGGACATAACAGCAAAAACAGCCAGGGTCTCAGGCCCCTTGCAGAGAACACAGTGCCTTTACTGGCAATCATCTTCAGGCTTAACCTGCTCTTTTATTACAAAAGCAATGTTTAGTCCTCATTTACAAATAAGTGATGGAGCAGAATGTGCTTTAAAATAATTACAGCATAAGAAAAAGTCACTTGCTAAGAATTTTCTATTTTACTAATGCCCAACACATGGATTTTTCATAGTAATTCAATCCCTTCATTTTACAGATGAGGGAAAGATGGCCCAGGGAGATCATCAGAACTGTTAAATGTCACACAGCTACTTAGTGACAGAACAGGGACGAGAACAAGGTCTCCCAGCTCCAGCTCTATCCCTCATGACCTCCGTGCAGCCACCCAGTGTTGTTACCAGATGGCCTGCACAGAAATGTAAAAAGTTCTACAAGGACCGATAGCAGAATTAGCGAAGAGAATGGCCGATGGATGCTTTTGAACCCTCCCACTTTCATGACCCAAGTCGCTCCACAAAAACAGGATCTCACTCTGCATTTGCTTGTGTTGAAGCCCCAGTGTTTACTGTCTCACTAAATGAGAATAAATGGATGACAGCATAGAAATTCATTTCAAAACTACTCAATAAAATATGTCCTGCATTTTTCTCCAGATTTTTTTTTCCCGTAAGTGACTGGCAAATTCATTAACCTTGACAAGATTTCTCAAACATGGCACTTTTGACATTTGGGCCTGATAATTCCTCTTTGTAGGGGCTTCCCTGGGCATTGTAGGGCGGGCAGAGCATGACTGCTTGTGCATTATAGATGCCAGTGCCAATTCCTCCTTCCTCCTCCCACCCCCTGCCTCAGTTGGAAGAACCAAAAATAATGTCTCCGGTTATTGTCAAATGCTCCCTGGGGTGCCCAGCAGTCCCTGATTGAGGACAACTGATCTACGGATACAGCATACACCCGTGCTGTTCATGAGACACAAAAGTTCGATGACTCAACCAGCTGCACATTAACAGATACATAAAGAAAGTGCTCGGGCAGTACAAATTGGCTTGATGATACTTTAATCTGCTGACATTAAACAAACTCTCTCTTGAAGACACTATGCTAAGTGAAATAAGCTCATCACAAAAGGGCAAATACTGCAGAGTTCCACTCACATGAGGTACCTAAGTATGCAAATTCAGAGACAGAGAGCAGAATGCTGTTTGCCAGGGGCTGGGGAGGAGGAAATGGGGAATAGTGTTTAATGACTACAGAGTTTCAGCTGGGGAAGATGAAAGATTTCTGAAGATGGGTGGTGGTGACGAGTACACGACAATAGGAATGTACTTGATGCCACAGGCTGCACACTTAAAATGCTTACAGTGATACCTTTTATGCTACGGATATATCGTACCACAATTTTTTAAAATGTTTATTTTTTTTGTCATTGCAAGCAATGCCTAATTCCATAAAGCTAAAGTGCCTTCATATGCTTTTAAACTCTCCTACAAAGGACCCAGGGTTTTCTGTTGCTGTTTTATTTATTTATTTTGGTTTGCTTTGTTTTGAAAATAAACTCCATAGCTGAGGAATCCAAAGACTAAGAAAATCTCCCTCTTAATTCCTGGCCAGGCGTTCGTGGGCGGCGGCGGCAGCAGCAGCAGCAGCAGCAGCAGCAGCAGCAGCATCGAGAGGGCTGAGGTGCTCTGCAGAGCGGCACTCACACACACACCAGGGCGCAGGCCCTTGGGGAGGCCCCCTGATTTAAGAGTCTTCTCTGTGTGAAACATAGCAAGTCCAGATCCCCCAAGGACCCGGCCTGTGGGCCACGTCGGCCCAGAGCCCTTCCAATTGCCAGGATGCTCTTGACAAAAGACGGTCTGGCACTGAGCGGCAAGGCCATTATTTTCATTTAAACCATACATGTCATGTCCTGTTTGTGAGAAACACGTTAAACAACTCAGAAACACATTCGCAATGGGCTCCAAAGTGGGATTCACATTCCTATGGGCTGGCGTACTGTAAACTGCAGGGGGAGGCTGGTGGGGGGGTGGGCTGGCTCGTCCACCCTTGTTCTAACAGAGGGCCCCTCTCCGAAGCTCAGCTGACAATGGGGCCTTCTCTTCGTTGTTTGATGTGGGTCTTACTGTTTTCTTCAAGTGCCCAAAGCATGAGCCACATTATCCATGAGAGGCCAGAACCTTGAATTTCTTTAAGATTCTCTCTTAATAATTTTTATTTCCACTTAAAAAAAAGAGTAAGAATTGAGCCAAGGAAATACCCCGGAGGAAGATGACTGCCCCATTTCCACCAAATTGCAAGAGCAGATGATCCGTCTACCATGACTGAAAGGCATCTTGGAGACGTAAACGACCCCCAATAAAACCAGAATCTGTTGTCCTTCTCACAAGACCATCGTGGATGGAAATGTACTCACCTATCACACATAAGCCGAGAAAGTAATTCACTGTTGGGAGAAATAACTACCAAACATACAGAAACTAATTCAGTTAAGTATAATTGCAACTTACTCTGCCGATCTCTTATTCAGCAAACAGACAGTATTTATATGCAAACCTTCAAGAAAAGTACATCCTCAAATATTAAAACTAGAACCCAAACCTAGGCCTTTGGCCAAGTCAAATAATAAACAGTGTGATAACCATGTCTGCTTTCGTGCTGTGACATTTCTTTAGGGGAGAAGATTTATCATTTAAACTGTACATATCACATCCTGTGGAAGTTTTTTAAAAGTGGAACTATTTCCTCCAAATGCTAAAGGCAGATTAACTATAAAGAAAATGTGAATCAAACAGAATCAAAGTCCTGTAGAATCCATGAAGAGTATTTTTAAAGGAACCATATAACTAATTAGAACAAAAGTGAAGACAGCAGAATTCCTAAAAGCCAAAATAATACCAACCAGGATTCACTGGGGAGGTGAAGGCAAATGATAGAACGCTTCGTTTCCCTTCCCTTGGGACTGACACTTCCTTATTAAAGTGTCCAAAGGTTCTGCAGTCATTTAAACGTTGCTTTGGCTTTGTGTAAAGGGATATCTCTGGCTCCTTAAATGCAACTGGTGAATCGTATTAAACTTGGCCATTACCCCCCAGGTCCTGTTCTTTCGTCTCCAGCATGTGCGTCAAAGAGGAGATGAGCATCCTGCCTCTGAGGAAGATGAAGATCATGTTCTTCCTGGCATGACTAAAAAAGAACTTTATCTTTGCTTTTCTTACAGATCCAAGAGGATGTCTGTCACAGGCAGAATGGAGTCTCCTGATATTAGCTACCGGCACCAAAACTAACCTTGGGCCTAGGGTTGGTTAAGAGATCCCAGTTTGGTTTCTTTGGACTCTGCTGGCATGCAGGAGGCTGTTTGGGTCTATCCATGCTCCTGGGACAGTGACGGACAGCTCCCTGTCATATTCCACCCAAAGGATGGCTTAAAAGAAAGACCAAAGGAGATACTCTGGGGCTCAGAGAGAACTCTGTGGCCCATCATTCATTCTTCATCCACTAATTCATTACACACACACACACACACACACACACGGTGGTGGTGAGTGCAACCACGATATATAGTGGTGTTGATTACTTGGGGGGGGGGGGGGGCGGGCAGGAGAAGCTATACCCTAGAGAAATGTAAATCGATATCCACATAAAAACATGTACACATATATTCATAGTAGCATTACTCACAGCAGTCAAATAATGGAAACAGCCAGAATGTCCTTCAACTGATGAATGAATAAATAAAATGTGGTCTATCAACACAATAGAATATTATTTGGCAATAAAAAGAAATGCAGGCGGGGATACATGTTGTAAAATGCAGGCATCTTAAAAACACTATGCCGCATGATAGAAGCAAAAGACAAAAGTTCACAAACAGATTTTGTTTATGAGAGACCCAAAGTCGGTAAATCCTCCGAGACAGAAAGTAGACGAGCGGTTGCCTTGGGCTGGGAAAAGAGGAAAGAGAGAATGACTGCTTAATACGCATGGGGCCCTGGCCAGGTGGCTCAGTTGGTTGGAGTGTCTCCCTGTACACCGAAGGTTGCAGGTTCCATTACTGGCCAGAGTATGTACCAGTTGAAAATATTCTGTGTTAATTTTATTTGTTTTGGGTCTACCAAGGTTTTTTCATCAACACGGACTCCAGTCCCTTCACCATGAAAAATGACAACTTTCTTTAGGCATTTTCAAGATGTGTCTTTCATATAAAAATAATTTATTATTTTTTTTTATCCTCACCTGAGGATATGTTTCCATTGATTTTTAGAGAATGTGGAAGAGAAAGGGAAAGACAGAGAGAAACATCAAAGTGAGAGGAACACTTTGATTGGTTGCCTCCTGCATGAGCCCTGACCTGGGCCCCGGCCAGGGAGGAGCCTGCAACCTAGGTACATGCCCTTGGTCAGAATTGAACTCAGACCCTGCCATCGGCAGGCCAAGGCATTATCCACTGAGACAAACCGGCTAGGGCAGGATATGACATTTCTTAGCCCTCCAACAGCGGACCTTCGTTTTTTTCGCCAGGAGTGTGGTGAAAAACCCTAGATCACCTATTTGGATTCTTATTACCCAAGTTACTAAGAATATTACCAGTGGCATAAAGGGAGCTTAACCAATGAGCGGTCAGAAAAGGTGTTTTCTCTGTAGTTCACACCAATCACCAGCTTGGCCCCCCTCCCCTCTCTCCCCCACCCCCCTCCCCCGCCCCAGGCCTGACGCCTCTGGCCCAGGCTTCAGGCCTGGGCAGGGGACCCCCATCTCCCTCCCATCGCCAGATCAGCCCCTTGCCCAGGCCTGACGCCTGGGCCAGAGGCATCAGGCCTGGGCAGGGGACCCCCAGACCCCTCCGATTGCCAGCTCCGCCCCCTGCCCAGGCCTGATGCCTCTGGCCCAGGCGTCAGGCCTGGGCAGGGGACCCCAGACCCCTCCGATTGCCGGCTCCGCTCCCCGCCCAGGCCTGATGCCTCGGCCAGAGGCATCGACCTCCATCACCCTCTGATTGCCGAATCGGCCCCTTGCCCAGACCTGACGCCTCCGCCAGAGGTATCAGGCCTGGGCAGGGGACCCCCATCTCCCCCCGATCACTGGCTTCTGGGCGGATTCTGGGGCCGGCCTGCAGCCCGGGATGGCGGCTTGTGCTGGTGGCTGCGCTGTCCCGCCCTGCTTGCAGTATGCAAATTAGCTGCCATCTTTGTTGGCAGTTAATTTGCATATTGTGCTGATTAGCCATTGGGAGGCATAGCAATTACCATGTTTTGTCTATTATTAGATAGGATTATGTAACTATCACCACCATCTATTAAAAAACATTTTCATTGCCTTTAATAGAAAACTTCCATTCCTCTTTTAATGCTATAATTAGTTCATTAATACAGAAGACAAAGCAAGAAAAAGAAAAGGCAATTTATAAAAGAAAAGGTGACTGGGGAGTGTACTTATATCATTGGTTGGTTCTCTCCTGTTCAATAAAAGGCAGAAGATGACAATGGCAATGATTGTGTTACACAGGCTACTCAGCCTCTGTGTCCACAGACAGTGGGGAGTGGGGAGGCCCAGGTAGGGAGAAAGAGGTGTCTGGCAAGATTAGCCTTTTGTGAGCAAAGTCCTCCTTCCCTCATCATGAAACATTTGTTTTTCAAATAGTTTTTGACTCCTGGGGAGAGTGAGAAATGACTAGGACCTCCCCCATCCAGGTATTCTACAGAATGAACAGCTATCCAACAAAATCCCGATCTAAAAATCCCAACTTCTGTGCCGTGAATAGTACAAAACTTCAAAACAGAGGTATTTTTCCATATCTTGATATCAAACCTTAATAATTCACAGAAAGAGCAGGGCTTTTTTTCACTTTCACTTGTAATATATGTATGTATGGATACACACACAGGATAACTAAACCTCTGCTTTAAAAAGGAAACGTACTCCACTTAAAGACAAAGAAATGCAAAGATGGCTAAAATTTATTGGTTTGAAATAATCAGATTTGGTTCCTATTAAACACAGCGTTCTCAGCTTTATTTTCTCATAATGTCATTCTTTTTCTGGCTACAACCTGGTTTATATATCACATGTCTTTGGTATTTGTAAGAAGGACTTTAAATTTATAATGCTGGCAAGAGAAAAAGATTTATACACTCTAGGACGTAAGCCTTTATTCAACATACTTAAACATACTTAAAACCACTACTGATAGGAAGCTGCCACCAGGCAAATGTGTGATCTAAGAAACTATTTAGGCAAAAATATTGAAAAGAGCCCTCACCAGTTTGGCTCAGTGGCTAGAGCGTTGTCCTGTGGACCAAAGGGTCCCAGGTTTGATTCCAGTCCCTCCGTTGCAGGCTCCTCCCTGGCCCGGCCCGGGCCCTGGTTGGGGTGCATGTAGGAGGCAACCAATCAATGTGTTTCTCTCACCTCGATGTTTCTCTCTGTCTTTCCCTCTCTTTCACTCTCTCTGGAAAAGCAAGGGAAAAATATCCTTGGGTGAAGCTTAAAAAAAATGCTGAAAGGAGGTTCTGATGCATGCCCTAGAGGCATCCGATGCTCACATGAAACTGCAGGTAGGAGTTGGGGCTCTGCTGACAGGCAACACAGCTCCAGAGGTAGGTGTGTCTGATCTGAAAGTATTCTGATGCCAAGGTGAGAAGGAATTTTTTGATTCAAAACACACGTCTCCATGCTAAGCAGCAAGACAAAAATACTCTGCAATACAACTAGGCTACTAGTACAAATACCGAAAATGCAATTCCTGCATGTTCTCCTTGAAACCAATAACACCGTAGAGCTGACCGGGCAGGTAGAATTTAGGCCACCTCTCTGGGCTTTAGAGACGGAGCTGGATCCTGTTTTCCTGGCATGCAGGCCCTACATTCTCAATCTGCCCACTTGCTGAGGTCCAAGCAGCCGGCCTCCCCAGTGCCCTTGCTTCCCTCTGCCCAGCCCAGCTCCACTCCTCAAGAGACTGGCCTGCTCCTCTTGCAGCTCCACGTACCCTCAGTGCCTGCCCCGTTGCACCAAGCAACTCTTTGAGTGGGGCACAGCCATGCACTTGTCTCAGCAAGCCCTCAAACACTGACCACTGACCACTCTCCAACACTCTTGGGCTCCTCACACACACCCTCTCCTGACTGCCCCTCTTTCTTTGGGGGTATACTTGTTGGGCTGCTGGAGGGAGTTTGTGGGACTTCTCAGCTAGTGTTCACTGTACTTAGCTCCTTGGAATCACTTTGCCCATGAAATCATTCCTTTTCTCCATTTTTCCCCTCTTCTTTTTCTTCCTCTCATCCCACCCTCGGCGTAACTCTAGACTCTTTAGAACACCTCCACTCCTGCAGGGCAGCACACAGCAGTGCGGTGGAGTCTGGAAGTGCGGGGGCTGCTGAAGCTGTCTTCGCCGCTGTCCCCGCCACTGGGGCAGGGGTGTAGAATGACCTTAAGTCTCCAGGCTCCCTACCACGCCAGCCCAGCCGGGCTGCTCCTAATGAATAACAAATGGGCCTTCCCGATGCATTTGCTCAGGACAAGCTGCCATTACAAGCCATTTTGTTTTTTTAGGGTTGTGGTAATGTATCATCTTGCTTAGCTGGATGTCATCTCTGAGAAGGTCACCAAAGGTATGTGTGCCCTTCCCCTAGGCTCCCCTCCCGCCGGCCCATACCCCGTGGCCACCCCTCCCTTAAAGGAAGGTGTAGCAAACACGGATCAAGTACTCAACACCTTTGTTTGAACCTAGGGAACCAGAACATCTAGGATCCACTCTTGCTGATCAGCTATACATGCTCCCCGTTGTGTAAAAGAAATTCTGCAAAAGATGCTATGTCTCTCCAGCACATAGTGAAGAAAAGTCACCAGGGGGCCACAGGGAATGGCACTGTGCCTTCAACATTGATTTGGGGGAGGGGGTGAGTTTGGGGGTGGGGGAGGGGATTGCCCTTTATAGGAGAGCTTAAAAAATCAGATCTTGATTCACGGAGTAGAAAAGGTTTTCTTTCCAAGCCTCCTACTATTCATCTTCATTTCACAGATATTTAAAGCATGTATTATGTTGCTATGGACAATTAGCCTTTTATCCAATTTTACTTGAGAATTTAATTCTCCCACCCGAAGGTTTTAATTATACCCTCAGCCCCATACTTAGGCTCGGTTCCTGCAGCTGGAAATCTGCCCCAGTGATGTTATAACCTTGTTAATGTAACAAAAGAGGAGTTTACTTAAAACTGGACTGACTATGGACTTAAGCCAAATTTACTTGAAAGAGGAAAGAGTCTGTCAAAAATCCTATAGTAAACACGGCAAAGCAGTTCTTTCATAGCCTTCCCTTAATTCATAGCGACAAGCAATTTACATGTAAGTGGATTCATATGCTCTACCAAGAGGCCGCCTCTCTCTAAACTGGGGTGGTGTGCTCTCCCCACCCCCCAATGCAACGCCCCCCCTTTCTTTTCTTCCCTCCCTTTTAGTTTTTCCCCCTCTTTCTTGGTATGTGGAATAGGCCATTCTCCTTAGTGGAACAGCATAAATCCACAATGTTTTAATCACCCCCAAGCACAATTAGGGCCTCTAAACATTTACCAAGCCAGTCGCTCTGAATAAAGGCAGCCGAGATTTTGAAAGCCACTCTTAGACCTGACTGTTGTCCTGTCAAACCCGCACTTCCTATTCCGTTGATGCCTGCTTAGAAACTCCTGCTAACGAGGAAAGAGTGTGAGCCTTAGGTAGTTGTTGCTGATCAAATACCAGAGCCCACGTTTTTCTCTGTTGCCAAAATCCTGCAGGGCTTCTTACCTTCTACTGTTAATTAGATTACCTTTTTCCATCCACACACTAACAAAAAACATGCATTAGACTAAACAAGATATGACAACAAGGAAGGTTTGGAGAGAGAGTCTTCTGAGAAAGCATTAAAGAAAAACATCACTCTTAATATCACTGTATAATGGCAAAAAAAAAAAGGCTGCAGGTAATTTCAGCCTGCAAAAGGGGAAATCCCTAACATTTTAGAAGCAAAAATCAAAAAATTAATTGCCCCCGAGTAGAAAGCCAGGCCGGGTTTTGCTTTAGTTACATTATTTTCAACTATGCTCTTTGACAAAATCCATCCATAGCAAACAACTGGCCGGCATTCAAGTTTCTTTCATGCACATTGAAAATTTAATTAGTTCTAACTAGATCAAAAGTTGTTTTCCCCCCTTTTGGCATGTATCTGTATCATTTCTGTGCTGTTTGGAAGCTGCTAGACATCAAAGGCAGATCCATCATTCTTGGGGAACCTCCTCTCCTTGGAGGCAATTCCCATCCACCTCTCCTTCCACGCTACTGGACCTCGAGGCAGCCACTCTGGCAGGGCTGGGGCGGGGGCGGGGAGGGGGGGTGTTGCACTCCCAGACAAGTACAGAGCTCCTTCTCACTCGGAACAGCACCCAGCACCAGTGACCTGACTGTTCCTGAGATGCCCCTAGACAACCCAAAACAAACCATTGCCATGTGCAATCATGACGAGTCCCCCAACACACAGACCTGGGAAACACAGGGTGGGGCAAAAGGCAGTTTGCAGTTGTTCATAAGGAAAATAATACAATAATTAAGAAACAATAATACAAGAACAAACTGTTTCACATACTCACAACTGTCAACCTCCTTCGACCCCAGCCTGTATATGCTAGGATTGAGAGATTCCAGAACCTAGCATCCTTTAGGCCTTTATTACAGTCCATGGCATGGAGACCTACTTCACCTACTCCAAAGTTATCCTAACTTTTTTGGCCTTTTAAAATTCATTCTAAGGTCTTTAGTTCTAAGCTGAGAACTGGGTTAGCAAATGACTGGGCAAGTCCACTATCCACGGAGAGAGCTTTCGACTCACAGGAGGGCTGGGAGATCATAACGGCACAGGCAGAAGGCAAGGGTGAGCATCCTGGGCCTGCTCCACATTAGCTGTGTGCTTTAGGCCAGTTTGCTTAGCTGCTCTCAGCCTCAGTTTCCATCTCTGCAACCTGGGAAGAACTGTTCCCTCATCGGGAGTAAGATGGAAGGCACTGAGCCTGTGCTGTGTCCTACAGGCCGACTGTGCCTGCAGGAGCTGCTGGACACTCTCCTTTAGAGTGGAACCACGGCCACTTCTAGAGGACATAGTTGTAGTGTTGCCTGCTCTGGCTTTTAACTACAAAGGTAACATTGTTCTAAGATCCATTTTTGTATGATACACTGTGTGCCTAGAACTGAACTAGGAGCTATTTACATCGACGATATTTTCCTTCGTCAGAGGAGCAAGCTCTGTTGGCTCCACATTCTAGCTGCTTCTTCACCCACTCAGAGTCCCTGGCACATGTGTGGGAGATGTCGTGCAACCCATATCAGGCAATGAGCAGGCAAAAGTCCTTGGAAGAAGCTGTCCCTTCCCATTAAAATACGATGTCCCAGGCCTGGCTGGGTAGCTCAGTTGGTTAGAGTATCATCAAAGTTGTGGGTTTAATCCCCAGCTTAGGGCACATACAAGGGTTAGGGCACATACAAGAACCAATCAATGAATACATAAATAAGTGGAACAACAAATCAATGTTTCTCTCTCCCTCTCTCATCAATTAAAAAAAAAAAAAAGATGCCCCTCCCCTCAAGTAAAGTTGTTTGGTGCATCCCCTTCCTTCTGCTAGAACACAGAGGTGATTACTGAAAACTGCAGCAGCAATTTTGCAAAATAAAGACAAAAGCTGGCCATGACAAAGGATAAAATAGGGTGGCAAGAGTAAAATACCCTACACACTAGGACTGTCCACCTCCAGACTTATTGTTATGTAACAAAACATACTATTCAATGTGGGGGTTTCCAGTTAGGACAGGCAAGTGTATCCCTAGCTGATACCTCCCCTGACCTCTCTGTCGCCCAGAAGAGATGGCTACAGGGAAGAGAGCATTTCTGGGCGCCCTGCAGGCCTGCCTGGGCCTATTTAAGGAAGGACTGGATGGCAACTTGAGACGCACAATGTCTGCTGCCCAAACCCGTCACACTTCCCCGCCACAGCCTCACCACATGCTGCAGGATCACACAGCACAATTACTAAATCGTGGTTTTATCACTGTCTGTGATATTTTGGCTTCCCTTGGGTTCCAAAATATTATGTTTAAAAATCTCCATACTTGCCCTTGGTTGTGTTCCAAAAAGAAAAGACATTACTGGCGCGCATGTGCCTTCCTAAGAAGCACTGACAAGAGTACATCTTGAAGTGAGCACATTAATGGGTGTCCTTTAAACCCTCCACTTCCCATTTTCCCATTAGAGCCTCCTTAATTTAGAACCCCAGGATTCTACTTAAATTACCTTCTTAGTTGGGATTAGGGGAGCAAAAGGAGACCACAGGGCCTTGACCCTGACAGTTCAAATTGTCAGCGCCAGGAGACTGACACTTTTCTCCCCACTAATCCCGCGCTGCATGGCATGGTCTCAATTTCGAAGAAATCCAAATGCTTATGCACTTAGCCAATCCCCAAGTGCTTCAGATAAACTCAGTACTGAGTAAGTGAGGCATTTATGGATCTTGAATATCTCTACTTGCTTGATGCCAGGGCCTCAATATTTTGATAAAGTGATGACAAGAAGAACACAGAGAACAAAAAGTAAGAGCAACAAAAATACTATAAGTACATGGAAAAACTAGGGGCTGCTGGAATTTATTTTATATATTAGAGAGCGAATGTATGTCCATAATGCAATTTTAAAAATGTAGATTTTGGAAGCCAGATTGGGTTTCCTTCCTTTTTTTTGAGGAAAGTGAAGCAGATTTGGATTCAGAATATTCAAGGGCAATTTCTAAAAGCCACTTTGAATCGTCTTCCTTTTGAATTTGCCAAAAAGGACACTGAAAAGGACTTTAAAACCCTGTTGTTGCAACGTTGTCAAACAAAAGTATAACACATCTAAATTTTCTAATAGCCACATTAAAAATGTTGAAAGTAGCAAGTGAAATTAATATTTTTATTTAGCCCAATATATCCAAAATATTTTAATATATAGTTAAAATAAAATTATTTTATACTACATTTTTATATATTTTTTTCATACTAATGTAATTTATATTATTTTTTTCATACTACGTTTTTTAAATCAAGCATGTGTTTTATACTCACAGTTCATCTTAGTTTGGACCAGCCCCATTTCAAATGCTCAGTAACCACATAAAGTTCATAGCTACTGTACTGCATGGCACTGGTCCATACCAATCCTGCACATACACACACACTCACAGAGAGTCAATGGCACAAAGGCTGTCAACAGCAGAATAACATGTATGTTTTTTGATCCCTTCTACCCATCCCACACACTTGGTGAAGGGGTGGGCTTATAAATCAGCATCAGGTATCTTATAGCTTAATCTAGATAAAACTGCTGGTAGCCAACTATTTTTGACCTACGAAAATGGCAATTTCGTGTGGTTAAATCTAATATTTTAATTTAAAGTTTTTATGAGAGGCACAACGGCAAGATCCAGAACTTAGGCCCACAGTCAGCCTCCCCGCAAAAAAATCACTGATATGACTGGTTGCTGACTGCAAGAGTATGGACCACTACAGTTCCGGTCTAAGAACAGCAATTCAATAACTGCTAAAGTGGTTAGCTTCTCTTTTATAGGCCAATACACTGTTTCTACAAGCCTGGCTGAAAGATATATATTTGATCAGAAAGCAAGACACTGGCAATGACAGGTGCTCCAGGCCACTGTATGCTTGCAGCATTTACCATGACCCCTGTCTTTACCATGACCTTCATCATTGGGTCATCACCATCACCACCATTATCATCATCACTGATGTCATCACCGTTACCGTGATCACTACCAACACCAGTATCACCATCATCACCATATGTCCTACCATACTTCCTATTTAATAAGTTCTTACTACGACATTTTCATTCCTTCATCCATAGAACTCCTATGCAATCATTAAGACTTAGTTTAAATATCACCTTTCAAAGTTCTCACAGACCAAATGAAGGGCTATCTCACTTCTGAGGAGCCACCGTGAAAGTCCTTTGTACATGTCTAGGTTGTAACATAATGACCCAAGCACTCAGCTCCTAGCACTCAGGCACCTATCGAAGGACTCAAAATAAATATCAATCAGTTTAATTCAAATGCATAGGTTTCATTTCAAGTGCATTCACTGGCTAGTACATTCCCTGGATGCTGAGATAAAAAATGATTTTGAGGATAAAAAATGATTTTTGAGGATAAAACTGATATTTCTAATCAGTTTTATATATTCTGCTTTCAAACAGGTTGTAAATAAATATGAACATAGACTATAACGTGTATATTTCTGTAAATTACCCAGCACTATGCAGACCCCCTTTAATAGCTTTATAGAGATAAAATTACCATACCATACAATTTGCCCATTTAAAGAGTACAATTAAATGGGGTTTTGTATGTTCAGTTTTAAAATCATCACCCCAATTGAATTTCAGAAAATGTTAATTGCCCCTGCAGAGTCCTATACCATTACCAGTCATCCTTCCCCTCCTTCTCCCCCTAGCCCTAGGCAAAGATTAATCTATTT
This sequence comes from Myotis yumanensis, assembly GCF_028538775.1. Lineage (NCBI taxonomy): Eukaryota > Metazoa > Chordata > Mammalia > Chiroptera > Vespertilionidae > Myotis > Myotis yumanensis. Next base: position 42,804,809 of record NW_027223765.1, read on the forward strand.
TCTGTCTCTTCATATTTGTCTATTTGCATATGAACTGGATCTTATAATATGTGGTCTTTTATGACTGGCTTCTTTTACTTAGCATGATATTTTTGGGATTTTCCATGTTGTACTATCTATCGGTACTTCATTTCTTTTTAATGTCAAATAACATTCCATGTATGAAGAGGTCTTGTTATAGGTATCCATTCATCATCAATTCATCCATTTGAGTTGTTCCCACTTTGGGTTATTAATCATAATGTATCTGTGAACATTCATGTATAAATTTTTAGGTAGATATATGTTTTCATTTCTTTTGGGTATGTACCTAGGAGTAAAATTGCTATATCATATGCGAACTCTGTGTTTCACATTTTGAAGAACTACCAAACTGTTTGCCAAAGTGGCTGTATCATATTATATTCCCATCAGCAATGTGTGAGGGTTCCAATTTCTCCACATACTTGCCTTGTTATGTCTGTCTTTCTGAGTATAGCCATCCTAGTGGGTGTAAAGTGGTATCTCATTGTGGTTTTGATTTATATTTCCCTACTGATGCCAAACATCTTTTCATGCACTTACTGGCCATTTGTACATCTTCTTTGGAGAGATGTCTCTTCAAATCATTTGTCCTTTTATAAATGGGTTTTTTAAATTTTATTATTGGCCTATAAGATTACTTTATATATTCTGGATACAATTCCCTTACCAGATATGACTGAAAATATTCTCTCCCATTTTGTGGATTGTCTTTTCTTGATGGTAAACCCTGAAGCATGAAAGTTTTTAATTTTGATGAAGTCCAACTTTTTTCTTTAATTGCTTGTGCTTTTGGTTTTATATAAAGGCTTTGTCCAACCCAACATCATAAATATGTATACTTATGTTATATTGTCAGGGTATCATAGTTTAAACTCTCACATTTTGGCCTATGATACATTTTTATTTAATTTTTGTATATAGTGTGAGATAGCCCTTTACATAGCTTAGAGTTTTCAGAACTAAGTAATACACACATTTCTGTGTGACTCATATACACGTTACCAATAGTTTCTTCTTCAATGGCAACAATACTCAAAGTATGCTATCTCATGAGCATTTTAGAGAGAGACCTAGTAGTCTTGTCCTGAGAATTTTATACGAGGAGAAACTAGGAAAGCTAAAAAGACTGTTCCTCATCAAGACGTTGTTAATATTGGCAAAATTTCTCAAAATTTGACTTTATGTTTTTCTGTGATATCTTTCATTGTCTTGAATGATTTCTATATTTTAAATATTGAAAATTCAGTAGGTGTTTATGGTTTCTTAGGTTTTTATGTAATTTCTTCTTCCCTCCTCTCCTCTATCCCTCCCTCAGTTCCTCCCTTCTTCCCACCCTTCTTTCCTCCTTACTTCTTTCCTTCCCCTTTCTTCCTTCTTTCCTTCCTTCCTCCCTTCCTTCCTTGCATCCTCTCTTCCTTCCTTCCTCCCTTCCCCCTGTTCAACTCTCCTCCTGCCTTTCTTCCTAATATTCCTTCCTTTCCTTCCTCCCTTATTTACTTCTAATTTCTTTTCCATTTCTCCTCCTAACTAAAGTGTAAGCTCACTGAAGGCATCCTCTACAGGTCTTGGTCATCTTGGAAACCACTCCCCACCACTGCCTACACACTGTGCCTAGGATAGGGCCTGGTATATGGTAGGTACTCAATACATTTTAGGGTTTAATGTGAGCAAACTCTATGAGTTCCAAACCTAAAGAATAAGGATTCCCTTCTGTGACTGTACAGGCACTATTCTATCCATATTCAACTAAAAGCATTTGTTATATAGTAACTGGGGAACAAGAAGCATTACTCCATGTAAATGAAAAATATCAAGAGAAAAAACAGAAACAGTGCAATCATGACTATGTAAAATGTAGTATGTATGGGAAAAGAGATTAAAACGAAAAGAACTCAAAATGTCGTCTTTTTCTTAGGTAAATTCTCTCTTCTTTCCTATACAAATATGACTCACTACTCTTATTTTGAATAACAATAACAATAACACAATGAATCAATTATCATCCAGTCTAAATACTATGAAAATATCTAGCACTCAGAAATTCTGAGCACCCAATGCAGATAATTTTCTATATTCATTTGGCCCTGCCATGATGATACATAGCTCTTCCTCTTCTCTCCTGCCTTACTGTTCATGTGTCAGTATGTATTAAACATACATTTCTACATATTAAAGATGAATTTACTGGTCCCTTAATCTCTACATGAAGTAACCTCTATACCTCTGGGGTCATCAGGAAGCGTGTGCACAAACACAGTGCACAGGTAAGCCCTGCCTCTCCACCAGGCAGGCTCTGCTCCTCAGGTGGGGCAACTGCGCAGAATATAACCTGCTTCTAAGGACATCTGCTGGATTCCTGTAATCAGTTTGTTGGCTGGATTTAAGAAGCCTGGAGCCAGTATTTGATCAGTTTTGCTTTGGGTACCACTGTGGCCTCAAGAGAATGATGCTAAGAGACTTTCAGGAGACAAGGGCATAATTCAGTCAGCTTATAAAAAGGGCAGGCAAGCAATCCCTGGCAACAGAAATCAGCTCTTTCCCGAGTGATTTTGGAGGGCCCCTGTTCTGCGGACTTCAACATCAGAGGCCAAGGCTCTCCTGCTCTTCCACTGGCTGCTGCTCAATAAAAACACCATCCCGTTCCATCGTTTTCATCATGATTATTTCCTCAGTTAATAAAACTCAAAGAAAGCATGTTTTCAGGGATGCTAAGGGGCAGAGGCCCGTTTTGGCTGAGGTAAGCCTTGGCAGGAGTCAACACTTTTTTCCTAAGGTTTTATATTCTTTTGGTAAAATTGTTGTATTATTTCAAAAATTAAAATAATAAAACATTAGGTTATGCAATGGAAAGTGGTTCAAGTTTGCCGCCACAGATTTTCGTGTGTGTACTTTCAGTTGCATTAAAAAGCTAAGTTCCAAGCTGGAGTTTTAAATGTTTTCCAAGCTCAGTATCTCCCTGAATAATTCCAGCCCACTTCTGGGAGCCTCTTTCATTGTGTACCTTATTATTTTAGTCCTTTCTTATTATAAACATATACATTATTTCTAATACCATCATGAAGGACAGGTAATGCTGAAAATTTCATATCCAGTTACAGTTGACCAATAGGAACGTAAACAGTGTTACTAGACATTTTGGAGATAGCATCTAATGGCAGCTTGGGGAAAGGACTTGGGTTAGTAGCCAACTTTCAATGGCCACGTGTCAAGAAGAGTATGACAATGGAGTAAAATGGGGGTCCTATCCCTACTTGGAAGAAAATTATTTGTTTCAGGGCAAAGACAAGGTTAGGAGTCAAGTACGTTGTGGTTGATTAGCTACTACTGCATAATTATGGGGGTGGCATTTTTGAACTCTTGCCCCAAATAAATGGCCACTTTTAGCAGAATCTTCCAGAGCTGGTTTTGGCCTTTCAGCAGGACTCAATTTGTTCAATCATTGAATTACTTTATTGGCCATTTGAATACTATACTTGATTGAGTCCCATATGAACACTCCTCCTTTCTCCCTTTTATACTTGGCCCGCTTCTCTCATCCCTTAGGTCTCACATGCGCTGTCCCTTCCTCTTGGAAGCATCCCTCAACCCCCATGCTTCCTTCCCCTCTGGAACAGATGCCCTAATACCCCAAGACCTCCCTTATCAGAGTTCTTACCCCATCTTCCTCATTAGTGCCTGAGCTCTATTAAGCAGGAACCACGTCACAGTGTCCTGCTCATCAAAATGCCCAGTGACTATTTGTGCAGCAAAAGATGCACACATATCCAAAGGAGATGGGTTAACATAGGGAGAGTCCTCTGAACATGTCACAAGAAGAAAAGAAACAAGAGGGTACTTTCAAATTAAGATGAGAAAGCTTTGTGTGTGGATGGTATGGGGAGAAGACAGGACAGGAGAACAGTCTTAAATACTGAAAGGTCATAAGAAGGACTAAATGCTTAAGGGGCCTCAAACAGCAAAATGTAAAAGAACTGAAGAATGAGAGGGTGAAATGATAAAGAGAAGTATCCTATATAATAAAAGGCTAATATGCAAATAGACTGAACAGCAGAACAACCAAACAACTGAACAACCAATTGCTATGACATGCACTGACCACCAGGGGGCATGTGTGGAACATGGCAGGCATCGGCCGCGCAGGGATGGTGGAGCAGATGAGCAGGGGTGCCAGATCAAGGCAGGACGCTGGTCACTATCATTGGGGCTAGCCTCTGGTGGTTACTGAAAATTCTTTGCTCCTGTGTGCCAAGGTCCTGCCCAGCGCTCTCACCTGCTGCAGGTGCCCGGCAGCAGCCCTGATAGCTCGACTCTGTCAGCGTGTGCGAGCGGTGGCTGCCGGCCCTGATTGTCCCTCAGCGCTTCTCCACCTTCCCTTGCTCCTGAGAGGCGATCGGGACCAGCAGCCACCTCTCGCACCCACTGCTGGTGATGGCCCTCATTGCCCCTCAGGGCTTCTCTACCTCCCCCTGCTCCTAAGAGGTGATCGGAGCTAGCAGTCACCTCTTGCACCTGCTGCCAGCACTGAAGCCACTCGCACCCACTGTTGGCACCAGCCCCAATAGCTCCACACCATCAGTGGGTGTGAGCAGGACTAGTGCTGTCAGCACATGGGAGTGGTGGCAGCAGGAGCATGGCTGCCAGCAGACAGGGGACCAGGGGCCATGGTGGGAGGGGCCAGGCAGGGGTGTGGAGGATGGGCCAAGACCCACCCCTGTGCCCACCACAGCCTAGTGGCCCACAGTTCCTTTCAAGGTGCACACATTCGTGCACTGGGACCCTAGTTATAGTATAACAAAAGGCAAATATTTTAAGAGAGGGTTCTCTGAAAAGAGAATGAGCTTCCCCAGAATGCTGATGAGTACATTTACTAAGACTTACTAAGTAGCAGATCTGGGCTAAGTGTTTTATATGTATTAACTCATTTAATTCTCAGAGGATCCCCATAGGGAAGGGTATGTCATTTACACACCTGGCCAAGGTCACGATGCAAGTAGAATAAGTGGTAGGGCTGAGATTCAAACCCAAGTCATCTGACCCCTCAAAGCCCAGGTGCTTGATCCTTGTGCTAACACACTTCTCATCACCCTCAGTGCCAGACAGAGGTTAAAGGACCCCTTCCCAGAAATGCTGTCAAGGAGTTAGGGAGTAGCACCAAATGAAAGGACAGGCTAGATGATATGAAAAACTAAGTTTCCAAGGTGACACTCAATCTTGCTTGGCTCAAGGGCAACTGTCAACTGAAATATAACAGACATAAAGTCCGTTTTGGTGTGGAACTCTAGCTTTCATATTTCCCTACCCTTCTGAGGTACCTTCTCTCCCCATCTTCTACTGCAGTTAGAGCGAGAATGCTGCCCACGTTCCTGGCCCAGCTACTACAGCTTCTTGAGTCATTCTCCTCTAGAACAACTAGATTTGAAAGCCAAGCTCAAGGCAGTAATCTGGCTCAGCCCAACTAAATCCCATGGTTACCTAGCTTTAGGAGAGAAGGGCACAGAGGATATTTGGATATGGAAACCATCCCACTGCTCCCCCAAATCACCAAGGTTGTATGTACAATGAACAATCAAAACTACAGTGAGCTATGGGAAAGCAGGGACTATGTCTGAGCCATGACTATATCAGCATCTAGTGCAATGGGAGAACCCCAATTATTGCTCAATTAAACAATGGTTGAATTAATTAATGGGCAAATGGTCTAGAGCAGTGGTCAGCAAACTTATTAGTCAACAGAGCCAAATATCAACAGTACAACAACTGAACTTTCTTTTGAGAGCCAAATTTTTTAAACTTAAACTATATAGGTAGGTACATTGTTATTAACTTAATCAGGGTACTCCTAAAGCTTAGAAAGAACCACACTCAAGGGGCCAAAGAGCCCCGCACGTGGCTCGCGAGCTGCAGTTTGCCAACCATGGCTCTATAGTAACCCTGCATAAATTAATTTTATTTTCCAAATGAAATGGGAGTTGCTGGGGACAGCAGATATGATCATTAACAAAAATAGTGCAAACAACTGAGTGGCTATGTTCCAGCTTCACAGAGATTCAGGAGTCTAATCTCATTACAAAGAGAGCTTAATCTCAGCTTCATTCTGTGCAGAAAAGCTACCATTAGTCAAGCTTCCAAACTCTTAGGAGTAGAAGATGTGACAGGGTCACCGTTCATGGTCACACGTTGAAAGTGGTTGTGTGCTTTATTTCTTCAAAATCCTAAAGAATTACTGTTCAGTCAAGAAGTAGAAAAGAGACCCATTAAGAAAAGGCTTTCCCTTCCAGTTTTGTGTAGAATGTCAAGGATCCCTAAGAGATAATGAAAACTCTACCCAAGATGTAATTATGTCAGTCCTAGGAACATTGACACTTAAGTGTAAGCAACAGAGAATAGAGCTGCATATCAATGAAGGAATGTGTCTAGTGGTGTTAATCCTTCTGATTTCTTTGTATAATACTGCTGAATGCTCCATTTCTGTTTTATAACAAGATTTTTTAAAAAAAATTAAAAATCTAAGCCTCTCCCAGGGAGTTTCAACTTTATGGGGAAAGACCTTCATTAGAATTTTCCTCCACTTTAAAGGATTTGCAATTTGTTGTCAAAGTGTTTATCTGGAAAAAAATGTTTATATTGAAATATTTATGGATAAATGATATAATGACTGGGATTTACTTCAAAATAACCTAGGGATAGGAATAGGGAAGTGTGGGATAGGAAGGAAACAGGGTTGGCAATAAGTTGGCTAATTACTAAAGTTGGGTGAAGGGTATACAGGGGTTCACTTCACTTTTGTATATAATTGACATAAAAAAAGAACAACATTTAACTGTAATTTATCCAAGCCCATTGGGGCAGCAATTAGGAAAGAGATGATCCTCATAGGAATCCTCCGCTCTGTCCCATGGAGGCACCCAGGCTTTTGAAGGAAAAGAAACCACCACTCATCAATACCAGACTTATAGTCACATTGCACTTGCTTGTGCATTTCTCCCCAGATATCTGCATGGATCCCAGGGCAGGCTTCTCAAGGTATTTTATTTAAAAAATGCCCTAGAAGAGAATTTTCAATTGACCAAAATTCTTTAAAATTCTCTTCTCTTCTTAATATGGGCATTTGATAAATTCACCTTTCCAAGTGTGAAGCTTATCTAACCTTAATATATTTTTCATTGAAAGGCCTTCTAACCAAATAAAAGTCCACATGGAAAAACTTTGGGACTATATAAGAAATAGTTGCTCCAGAAACATGAGGTGCAAGAAATGCTCAAATATAAGAACAGATTTCAGAAAGTTCATGTTGAAATCAGTTGTATAGAAATTAGGTGTCTATGTCTACCAGCCAAATAAAATGGGTCTACATGATGGCCAAGTGTCTATGGTACCCCACTAAAGACTGCTATATGGATGACATTGTTGTATGCAGAAGAGACTTCTTTCTAAGCTTTCTGGTCTGAGGTCATCTGCCTCCAGACTAGAGAAGGCCTATGTGCTAGGCATGAGTCAGTGTGCAAGTTCTACTAGTGCCACCTACACACTGATTCAAGACCCATAGGATCCCAGGAAGGAGCTGGGCTGCTGGGCCAAGATGAGAAATTATAAGCATACACAGGCTAGGTCTGGACCAGCTCTTTACAATCAGGGCTGATTTTGCCTTCTCAGGTATTTCTGGCAATATCTGGAGACATTTTTGATGGTTACAGCTGGAGGAGGGAATTGCTACTGGCATCTAGTAGGTAAAGACTAGGGATGCTACTAAGCACAGGATAGTCCCCACAACAAATAATTGTCCATCTCAGTGTTAGTAGGGCTGCTGTTGAGAACCCCCAGGCTAGAGCAAATGGTTGCCACAATTTCCTCGCAGGCTCCACGCATGGAGGAATGAAAGTGCTCAGGAGAGCAAAACACAGAGCTGGCAAGAAGATCCCATGGCCAATCTATCCCTGTAAATTCAGCTTCCTACAGGTCTCCTGAAATCTTCCTTTCCATCTCCACTGTGAAAATCCCAGGACAAACTTTGCCTGGAACTCTGCAGCAGCTTCCTAACCAGTATGCCCACATCCCGCAGTGTGGGACAGTGGTCAGGCCTATGACTATATGACAATCCAGAGGCTCAAATTTCACCTTTGCTATGTGACCTTGGGCTAGTTACTTAACCTTTTCTTACCCCTGTTTCCTCAACTGTAAAATGGGATTAATAACAATACTTAGATTGTGAAGATTCAGTAAGTCGATATTTACAAAGCACTTTAAAAGTTTCTCACACAGGATATGTATACTGTAATTGGTTTTTATTATTTATTTTCAAATCATAAGTCCAACACGTCACTCCATTTCAATGGGTTCCTGTTCTGCTTAGAATAAATATCAAAAAACTGAGCATGGCCCCCAAGTCCTGGATGGTCTGGCCACCCCTCCAGCCTCAACCAATCCCTTTGGTCTCTGTGCTCCAGCTACACGGGCCTCCTGTGAGCTAATGGAAGGCATGCCACTCCCTCCTGCCACAGGACCTTTGCACAGGCAGTCCCCTTCTCTTGAAATATGGCCCCCCACCAGACCCCTCTTCACCTAATGAACTTCCACTCACCCAACACATCATGGCTCATAACCACATTCCCAGGGAGCCCTTCTACTACCTTCCGGGTGTTCTCATTGCTGTTCAAGTCTTTCCTTTTGTGCACACCTATCCCAGATGTAATTCTGCATTCAGATTTCTAATCCTTTGATCAGACATCAGATTGTTCACTCATTCTGTCAATAAAGAGCTTTGACTGCCCAGAATGATTTGTTTTATGAGTGAATGAGTCAGTGACTGCCCAAACGACTGACTCAATGAGGAGTGCTTAGCTTGCACCTCAGTCGAGGGTGCTGCATTAGAGCAGTTGCTGCTGAAAGCTGTAGCGCCTCTACCTCATGGAAACCCCAAGTGCTCTGAGCTTGGCTGAAAGGGAGCCCCACAGCCTGGAGGAGCTGACGTGTACTATAGCCAGGGGCCCTGAAAATGCTCTTTCCTTCCATCTCATGAACCTCTTCTTGACTCAGTCAAACCAACTCCTCCACGCCTGTAGATAGGGAGGGATTATTTTTCCTTGTATGTGGTGGGAGCAGGGGGCTGTCTCCACTCATCCTAACCCTAGGGCTGAGGCTGACTCTAGAAACATCAGCTGCACAACATTCTGGGTCTGCGCCACAGCAGTCATTCATGCTGAAGGGTCATTTGGAAGCCAACTGTTTTCAGAAAACCACAGAATGGCAGTTTTGTTTTAGTGTTTTGATTTTAGCATCAAGCAATCTGCTTATTTTTCCAAATTTACTTAATATGGGAAATGTAAACACTTTCTAACAACACTTGCTCAAATAATCCTATTAACTTTCAGGCGCGTGGCCTTGGCACCATGGCCTTCTGGCTGTTCCCGTCTGGGGCTGGCAGGAAGCAGGGTCCAGCACAGAAGAGACGTCAGTGAAGGGACTACACAAGCAGAGGTGACCAGGGCTCATGAAACAAATCAGACAGGTGGAGGCACCTAGAAAGTGGCAACAGAGGGCATTTGCTAGCGTATTTCAGGCCAAAGGGGCAAAAGGAAACATGAGTTAATGTCAGTGCCAGTGGGCGCCATGGGTGGGGCCTTGCCTAGAGGAGCTATGGTCATAGAGACAAGTTCCTATTTCCCCAAAGCAAGAAAGGAACGGGAAGGAAATTCCCTAACCGTTTTCACATCCAAGCCTCCCACCTCCAACAGTGCCTCCTATGGGCCCTGGACCCACCAGTGTCAGCCAGCAAGGAAGCCCCAGGAATGCAGCACATGGGGGCAGCTTTCCCCCCCCAGAGAATGGCAGGGGCAGGAGGGAGCCGAGAATAACTGCGGGGCCTACCCAACCCCATCCTGCCTTAGAATAAAACCTTAGCTGACAGGAGTCTTAGAAATGCATTATAGGGAGACTTTTCCAAGAAAACTTCCAGAGATAGAGCCAGAAGGAGAAAGAAGCCCCAAGCTCAGGCTGATGAAGTGCACACACCAACACCACGTTCAAAACCCAAGAGAAAGACAGCAGTTTCACTTTCATCCTCACTGCACGCTGGCACTAGCCGCAGTGAGCTCTGCAAATCTCTTCAAGTAAGCAGAGCGCCGGGGGTGAGGAATAACAGAGTCTCAAAGTTGGCCACGGCCTCCTGCGGGTTCAGATTAAGATCCCAGGGATATTGGCTTAACCCAAAGATCAAGTCAAACGCTGCATTTCAATGATCACAATTCCTTGGTTCCCAAATTCCATCACTGGGAAACAAAAGACTTGGCCATACTTGACTGGCGGCTTGGCTTAGGATGATAGTTCTCGATCGCTTTGCTCCTGGGAACTGAAGGGTCTGGTCTCCCCTTCAACACCTCATTCTCCAGGCAAGCTTGCCAGAGCCGCCCCTTCTCTGCCCCCAAACATGTGAGTGAGTATGCGCACACGTGCACACACACACTCCTCCTCAAGTGCTTGGTCTGCCTCCTGCCCAATTCTCAAAATTAGAATCTAGCAAAACAACCATTATGTTGAGGAAATACATTGAACTCCACCGGAAAGGTGGAGGAGAGGAAGAAGAGTGGAGAGGAAGGTCAGGCAAAGTAAAGGGCAAGAGGAAGCGAGGAGGAAGAAGAAAGAGGAGATTGGGTGGAAGAGAGGGAGGGGGAGGGGGACGAGGCAGCTAGAAAGAGAAAGAGTATTGTTTTCATCAGCATTCATTCACTCCTTCCACAAACTTTTATTAATTCTTCCCAGGAAGCAAGAACACTCAGAGCCTTCCCCACCCCTACGCTATGCCTCATCCTAAATCCTGTAAGTCTAACTGTCATGGAGGTTTTATGATGTCCCCTTCCAATGAGGATGCAGATCTTTTTTTTTTTTAAATATATTTTATTGATTTTTTACAGAGAGGAAGGGAGAGAGATAGAGAGTTAGAAACATCGATGAGAGAGAAACATCGATCAGCTGCCTCCTGCACATCTCCCACTGGGGATGTGCCCGCAACCCACGTACATGCCCTTGACCGGAATCGAACCTGGGACCCTTCAGTCCGCAGGCCGACGCTCTATCCACTGAGCCAAACCGGTTTCGGCAAGGATGCAGATCTTGATGTTTACCCTCTCCATTCTCAGGGTGGAGGTGTCCCCTGATTATATCTGCACTGGATTTTACCCAAGCTTAGGAGATATTACGGGGAGACAGAGACCAATGCCCCTCACGCAGGGATTTGCCCCAAGTCCCGCCCTTCACAGGTCTGGCAGGCAGCTGGCATCTGGGCAACAGTCTGCTTCCCTCTGATGCCCCTGGCCCCTGCTCTGGCATATATTCTCCCACCTCTGCAATGTCTTTGTTTTTCTTCTATCCTTTCTGCTCTTACCAACCATGGCAGGAAGCGATTCCCTAAGTAAAGACCAAGCTCCCCAAAGGGATGTGGTGAGGGAAGGAATAAATGGAAGGGAGGGACAAAGGTGGAGAGAGAGAGAGAGTAAAATTTATAGGGCTGACTAGAGGACTGGTCTGTTGAGGACTATCCCAATTTCATTCCCTTCATTGACATTTGGGCAAACTGAGGACTGGAGAGAGCGGGTTAATGAGTAATGGAATATTGCAGCTGGAGAGGGCTGCTGATCTGCTAAGCTGTAGGTATTAATGGATCAGGTCTTCTGAATCTTAGCCAGGATTGGTATCTTAAAGGGAGTACAGGCTCCTGGGAATTGGGATCTGAGACCAGTGCCAATTCCACTGGGGAGCTACCTGGGGGGAGCTGGTCTATAGTCCCCAGAAAGCAAGCCAGAGTGAAGAGGTCAAAATCATCTACACAAAAGGCAAGTCCCAGGCCACCAGGCCCTCTGGGATCACAATGCTGAATGTGAAAAACACATCCTGTGTGAGTTCTCTCTGAAAATAAGTCAGGTTACATTAGAGATGAGACCCAACAAAGCTTTTCTCTTTTCCCTAATTAAATAAACACATGTCTTTAAAAAGGGAGGCTACTTATGATGGGTTTTTTTCACCCTGCCACCATTGGCATTTGAGGTTGAATAATTCTTTGTTGTTGGGGAGGCTGTCCTGTGCATTGTAGGATGTTTAGCAGCACCTCTGGCCTCTATCCCTAGATACCAGTGGCATCTCCTCTCCAGTATAACAACCACAATGTCTCTAGACTTTGCCATTTGTCTCCCCCCTACCCCCCCCCCCCCCCCCCACCTTTCTGGAGTAAGAACCACAACTTTAGAGAATCATAGACTATTAACACGGTCATATGAGTCCAGGGCCCTGTTCACAATTAGAAATTCCAGGTCAGGCTGGCTGCGGCTCACTCAGCCACAGCTGCCAGACTCAGGCTATGAACTCCAGTCCCGAGAGCCCTGCTCACTGCACCAGAGAATTCCTGTTTCAGGACTTGATGGATGACCCTGGCTATGCTGTCTGCTCCTTGGTTTCTCTTTGTGTGATGTAGCTGCCCCATTCCTTGCCTCCTGGGGCTAAACCTGACAGCACCCCCACAGCATAAGAGCAAGTACTTTACGAAATTCCTCAAGAGGATGTTGCTCTTGGATTAGAAGAAAGGACCATAACTGCCCCCTTTGCCTTCCTATGTGTGAGGAGGCTGGAAGGCCATGCATTTCTCTTTCTCTTTTTTAGTGGTTGACCTTCCCTACCCCATGGAGCTGCTGTGAGAGCGGAGATAACATGAAGTATGGCACTTGGAATTATTTAAGCTTTATGATTCACAGGCATTTAGATTATTTAACTACTGATTATGATTATTTAAGCTGAAAGATTATCCTGCTCGAGCTCAGAAAATGTTTGTATTTCCATTAAAAAGCACCAGGCCAAGGGCCCTTTTGACTGACATTTTTCACTATTAAAACTATACATACAGCGCATGCTTTTGGCCAGAAGACAGTGTGGCCCTTATTTTGTTTTAAGATAAGAAAGTTGACTTCAAAGGCTGCCTCCAGCTAAGTCTTTCCTGCCCCCTCCCTCTGCCCCCACGCCAGCCTGTTGTCCTGATCTCCCAGGCAAGTTGGAAGAACCACCTATGGGCTCACTGCCTTCAACTCTTTTTAAAAAATATATATATATATTATTAATTTTTTACAGAGAGGAAGGGAGCAGGATAGAGAGTTAGAAACATCGATGAGAGAGAAACATCGATCAGCTGCCTCCTGCACACTCCCTACTGGGGATGTGCCCGCAACCAAGGTACATGCCCTTGACCGGAATTGAACCTGGGACCCTTGAGTCCACAGGCCAACGCTCTATTCGCTGAGCTAAACCGGTTAGGGCTGCCTTCAGCTCTTTAATCAAAACTGGCTCTGCCATTCCCAGACTTAGAATTTCAAGCGACAGTGTACTCAATGGTTAAGATCATGGACGATCATGTCAAACAGATGTGTATTTGAGTTTCAGTTGTCTGGGCCACAGTTTCTGCATTTACACAGTGGGGGTAACAATACTAGCCATCTCTCAGGAGTGGTGGAAATATGCTGGTGAAGTACTTACCCTCTGCCTGACATGTCATAAGCATTTAGCAAGTGTTATTAATATTAACATTAATTAATGGTAATATTAACTCCATCTCCCAAAGTCTCCATGCACTGAAGGGTATATATGCCTGGGCTAGCTTAATTCTCTGCAGGCATTTTCATCAGAGATAGTCCATTCCTTAAGGTAGGGAGAGTGAAGGGCCCCTGATTCTACCTGACATGATATATAACCACTGACTCCCTATCATTTTGTGAAACACATCTCTGCTTGGCTCATACAAACTCTTTATATCTAAAGAGTTTTGTGAAAAATAAATGCAATGTACAAAAAAAAAAGAGATAAATTTTATTATGGTCTCATTAGAGAAGGCAGTGTACTGAACCAAGCAGTCATTTTTGGCTTCTGGGAAAAGTTCCTGATTTCATATAGCGTTCCTCAAGAGAAAGAAAAAGAAGATTCCAACATCTCCTAATGATTTCCATGTTTCAGGTCATTTATTTAATGGAGTTAGGAATAGAATTCCACACTGGAAGGAAATGCAAAGACCACACTGCCGCCTCCTCCCAGATATGGGAATTACCTCTATGGTACCCAGAACGGGTGATTTTCTCCCCACAGGATTTGCTGACAAAACTTCAAGAGCTGCCTCAAAAGGCTGCCGAGTTCCACAAAGCATCGAAGGAGGTCTTCCCCTCCAAATTCTAGATCCCACCTCTAGTGCAGTCTTCCAAACCAGCATAGATCAAGTCCATTTCTTTTCTTACATGTCAGCCCTTTAACAGTTGATGGAAGCATCTGCCTCTTTGCCTTCTCTAGAACTAGAATCCGTCACCCATTAGCTATCCCAAGTGTGGCAAGATGTTCAGTTATCACTCAACCTGTTCACTCACCACATGACTTGCCCACAGTGTACCAACCCTGGTACCCATAAATGAACTCAATGTATACTGAACACACATGCATATGAGCAAATGTCTGTTAGAAATGCTATCTCTAAAGTTGTAGTTTGCAAAGTTGCTTTTAAATACTTAGTGAGATATCATAACAGCCGGCACGTATCTTTTCATACTTTATTTCAGCCAAGAGTGCTACTTGTTCCCAACACCCTTTCTCCCTTTCTCTTCCATTGGTACTGGGTCCCCTGAATGTTAACTGGACATAGAGTCACCCAGCTAAAGGCTGCATTCCCCTGCTAGTCTTGCAGATAAGTGTGACTTGGTGACTTAAATGATGGCCAGTGAGCCCCTTCCCCCACCCTGGTTCTTGCACCTACTTAGAATGTAACCTCCAGGAATAAAGGGATTTTTGTCCTTTCTGTTCACTCAGAACAGTGCTTACGTCAGTGCCGAAGGCATAGAACAGTCCTTACAGGTCATGGATGCTCAAAAGCTATGTAATGAATGAACTGTTCAGTGATTCAGATGTCCATGGATGGTATGTGCCACCTAAAGGACAGAGAGGTTCCTTTCTCCTTCCGCCTTTCTGCTGGCTTGACTGTGGCTCTAAACCACCAGTTTCAGGGTTCCAAGAGAGAAACAAAAATCACGAGTAGTAAGCAACTCATGTGCACGTATGTGACTGCCTGCAGCTCACACAGCCGATGTGGAATGAGCAGTTCTTCATGACCTTTATGCCCTTTCTCTGTGCCACCTGTCCTCCATCATTGCAGGCAACTGAGAAAGCTGCAACAAGCTTATCAGGGTCCTAGCTGACTCGGTTCACTTTTAGAACTGAGCAGGTGGTACATAGTGACAGACAGACTGTGCCATTCTAGGACACATTGCCATAGTACTTAATATGTTTAAAAATTGGACACATTGAAATTCTTCTAAATAAACCATTGGTTAGAGAAAAAATTATATTGTAGCCAAAAAAAAATTGCTGAAAGCATAAGACCAATTGGAATCTGAAGACAGAATCAGTGTATGCTAACTGTTTTGGGTTTACCTAACATATATTAACATGTAATATATATATATATATATATATATATATATATATATATATATTAGTTTTACTATTTAAAAATAACTTTCTCATAAATGAGTAATTTCATTCAGTCCCCATAACATCTCTGTAAGTTGGTATATCCTTCTAGCAACTAAGTTTATCAATTTTAAGTAATGATTGCCTTCAAAACTCCTCTCCCAGGCTCCATTTATCCTGTGTAAATTGCCAGGCACTTAGGATTCCTCCCTGAAGAAATGTGATTTGTCTTTTCTCATGTTGGCATGAAGTAAAGAATAAATTGATTATATTATTTTCTGCACCCTGCGTCTCCTTTGAAGGGTACTTACCTAATGAGTGGGTCTCTCAAAAAGGATCCTAGATCAAAGCGGCCAACAGGATCATGCCTTACCTCACTGTAAACTTCTTAAAATAGCTCAATGTATACAAAGGCTTTTGAGGCTATCTGGAGAAGATGTCTAAAATGCAACAATATCCAGTATATTAAGATGAATCTCACAACATCATCAGATAAGTTAAAAATGTAGAGGTCCCCTTAAAACCTTTCTATAACATAAACACAAGAAACCACCAAAAAATCTAAAATACACACTTTGAATTATGTAACTATTAACCATCTCTCAAAACCCTTATTCACTCAGTATTTATTACTAAATGGAACATATCAGTTAGCTTGCCTGTCTGCCTATTAAATTACTGTGCAAGTTTAAACGGTCCAAGCAAATGCACACAGATTGTACGTACTATATCTCATGGCCTTCAGCTCCTTTTAGCCACAGATATCAAATTCACCTGCCAGAAATTAAGTAATCGAGCTTTGGTTACTGGAATGTAAGCTTATTAACCAGCATTAATAAAACCAAACACGGAGAATGATGTTCTTAATATTATTTTAATAAAATCCCCTTTAAATAGGAGCAAATGTAACAAAGCTGAACCACTAGGAAATGTTTTAGCAAGAGGTTTTAGATATTTTTGAAGTAAAAGAATAATCTTATACTCAAGGGAAAGTGAATATTATGTAGGTTTTAGATATTTTTCAAGTAAAATAATAACCTTATACCCAAGGGAAAGTGAATATTATGTAGGTTTTAGATATTTTTGAAGTAGAAGAATAATCTTATACACAAGGGAAAGCCAATATTATGTTCTTCTATGGCTGGAAACTGTTAGTACCTTCCAGTGTGAGAATAATGACCAGCAATTAGAATGCCAACCACTAAAGACCAAACTGAAGAAAGAGGTGTTGGGGGAAGAAGCCTACTTGAAACACAGGCAAAGACCCCCCCTCGTCATCAGTTCCCAAAAGGGTTCTCAGGCCATAGGAGGGCACATTGCATTTTCCATGTCCCTCTCTACCCCAAATAACCATGAGGCTCCTTACCTTTGGAAATAGCTTGCTAAGTGGGATTCCAAACTTCTTTGGTTATACAAGAATCTACTTTATTCATCTATTAATTTCTTTCAGGTATTTGTCTGTTCATTTCCTTCAGTCATTTTACTAAAATGTAAACCGGATAAGGTCATGGATTTGTCTCTTTGTTCACTTAGAACCGTAGTACCTACCACATGGTAAGAGCTCAATGAATATTTATGAGTTTTTGAACTAATTTGTCCTTTTATTCCTCAAACACTTATTCGATCCTTACCACATAACAAGTTCTAGATATCCAATATTAAAAGGGAATTCCACTGCAAATAAAATAAAACTAACTCATGAGAAATCTTTAAATTAGAGGAATGAAGTAATATTTCCTAACTTTAAATTCAGTCTAAATTTAAACTAAGAAGAGGATAATTCCCTGCCCTGCCAAAGAAGAATGACAGGGAAAACATACACTATCTGGCACTTGTCCCAAAATGATATAACACAAAACTCTGGGTAAAAATGAAACAGCGGGGCCCTGGCCAGTTTGCTTGGTGGTTAGAGCACTGGCCTACACACTGAAGAGTCACAGGTTCGATTCCCAGTCAAGGACACATACCTGGGTTGCAGATTTGATTCCCTGAGTCCTGACCAGGGTGTGTGGAGAGACAACCAATAGATGTGTCTCTCTCACATTGATGTCTCTCTCTCTCTCCCCCCCACTCTCTCTCACACTCACCCTCTCACTCTCACTTAAAATCAATGGAGGGAAAATACCCTTGGGTGAGAATTAACAAAAAATAAAAATAAGAGGAAACAGTTGGTTGTGGGTGTAGCTATCAAAAGGTGGCATGAGGGGTCTTTATAATGATGGAACAATATTGTGTCTTGACTATGATGGTGGTTACACACATCTATACATGAGTTGAAATTGATATGTCTCAATTTCACACCCACTCACACATAAATGAGTGCATGCAAAACTGAATAAATCTGAATTAAAGTTGATGACTGAACCAATATCAATTTCCTGCTGTGACATTGCGCTATAATTATGCAAGAGGTTACCATTGAGGGAAATGTTGGGAATGTACAAGAGACCTCTTTCTACTGTTTCTTGTAACTGCATATCAAGCTGTAATTATTTTAAAATAAATGAAATTAAAGAGCAGAATGCTTATCAAAACATTCTTTATATTACCAAAACATTGGCACCAAGATACCAATAAAGGAGCGAACCTATATGACAATATATTGAGTAATTACAAATGGAATTCTATGCTTGTGACAGGGAGAGTATTCCCCATCCAGTAAACAAAAGAAGCAGGATATACAAACTATAAAAATACGATCTACTTTTGTTAAAAAGTAAAGAGTATCTGTAAAGATATTTACCAAAATGTCACCAGTGTGACATTTACTTTTGCTTCTTCATATTTCTTTTTCTTTTCTAAAATAAACACTGTTACTCAAACAAATATCTAAACTGCTTTCTATCCTCTGGGTGAGGTTCAGATAAAGTCTGTGGAGCTCTAGAACAAAAACCAAGACAAGTAGAAAGACTACATGAAAAGCCATTCTAGTTCCACATGAGAATGAATGAGCTACCTGCAAGAGTCACGGGCATGACCATCACATTATGACCCCATGACTTCCATTGTGAATGCTGTTTCCCAAGACCTGGGAATTCCTATCTGTAATTAAATGGATGGGAGTCTGGCTTATGCAGACTGGGATGCTGGACCAGCTGCTTTCCAATTCTAAAACTTGGTTCCATTTGATTTTGCAATGCATTTAACAGACACCACCTTTCATTCCAAAAGCCCCTTTTACATCTCAAAGCATTTTCACATATGCTGGCTTATATTAATTTCAGTTTAGTACTTTTTAAAAAAAATCCCTACAACAATTCTATAGAGTAGACACTATTATCACCTTCATGTTGCTGAAGGGAAAACAGAAGCAACCAGACAGTAATCTCCTGTTAGGGGTGAGGGATGAGATTTTATCTCCCGACTCTTGGCTTAGGGCTCCAGCTCTTTCCTCTAACACCACACAGCCTCTCCCTTCCCACCAGGGATTGGAAACTGGGTGGACTTGGCCGAAAGTTGCCTGCATGTTGCCTGCCAGTTGAAAGAAAATCAACATTGCCTGGCACAGAGTGAGAGTAATTCTGCCAATGATATACACATCTGACTGTTCCCACATACTTAGGTTGACTGGGTTAATGTCAAGTAACCAATATGGCAACTCAGCTTAATAATCAAGAACAATCAAACCAGTTGGAGGACTCGAACAGCCCAGGAGGTTGATGAATCTAGTTGCTGTTCTCAGTCAATACAATTGCCCTGTACCTTTGTCCCCACAGTCCCAGAACGGAGTCATAAGTGGGGTTCTGGGCCGGTTAAATAGTCAATGGGGTTCATATTGGGCTTAGTGAAGCAGGGCTTTGTTACTTTTACCAAAGGAATTAACAGAGGAATTTTGTATTTATTTTGTAGTGGTAGCAGATTAAGCACTTCAGAAATAATGTGGCAATTCACCAAAAGAGGTCTTAGTTAGGTGCTATCTGAAATCATGAAATTAAGTGGGAAAACATACACATGGAAAAGGTTTATATGTTTTAGAAAAATAAATCCAAATTTTAGATAAATGATACTCTTCACAAAGTATACTAAATGCATGATATATTTTCATTGGCTGGTAGCACCATTTACACTCATATATTCTGTTCCATGTGCCAAGCCCTCCTCTGAGGACCTCTGCTCAGAACCACCCCAGGGAAGTGGTTACAGGAGGGAACTGGAGGATTAGTGACGGTCAGGTCACCTCCCTTAAGTCACCAGCCACCAGGTAGAAGCAATAGGATTTCTAGGTCTGATGACTCCCAAATCAGCATGCTTCACCATTATTTGTTCTCTCAAAATGTTGAAAGAATATGCTCTTTTTATGAAAAGGAAGGAATGGAAATTTCCATAAAATAGCATAATAAATCACTCCAGGAGATAGAGAGTTAACTTGGAAGCAATTAGAGAAACTAGGCTGCACACTAGGAGGCAGGAGTGAACAGATGAATGAAAAAGAATAAAGGCTGATGAAATCAATGTGCTGGTAGTGAACGGATTATTGATCGAGGTGCTTGAAATACTATGCTTCTTAGTTACATAAAATCCAGTCTCCGCATTCAACCTACTCACTTATTCAACAAACAAGCACTGAGCACCTACCACATGCCAGGCACAGTTCTAGGCAGGATGATCACCACACTGACTCAAACACAGAAGTTCTGGGCTTGGTGGTGCTCACATGACTTCTTGAGAAAATGGGGTCATAGAAAGAAAGCTTGAGGTAGAAGGTTTTGGTTTTAATCCTGGCCAGATGGACTTAAGCAAATTACTTGAAAGCTTTCTGAGTTTCAGTTCCCCCACCTCTAAACTGAGGATAAAAATATCTGTTTTCATTATATCATCTTTTATTAGGAAACATTTGAGTTTATAGGTGAGAAAAAACTACTTATTCTTTGGTCTTAGAGAAACTGAGGTAGTTGATGAGAAATAAAAATTTTGTCCTCATTATTAAATCTTTCAAAATGTTTCACTCCACATTTTCCATGATCTAAGCTCTCGGGTCTAATGTTAACCATGTGTAAGTCTTGTGGGGTCAGGAGAAGGTCATTCTTCCATACCTAGCCACCAATTTCAAAGTCTATGTTACAGGCTTAAGATGTCATGGTTGTGTACATTTCCCCTGATTGTGGAAGGAAGGTGGGTTGAAATTATTTCTTGGTGATTATTTCATTTTAAAACTTATATAGAGACATGTTGCTTCTTATCTGCTTCTTTAGAAACAGATCCATAGCAATTGATTATTTCTAATATCTTTGAGTAATTTTCTCGGCTACGTTCTTCCATAATGATATTATTTCATTGTGAGGGCAAAATAAGACCTAGGTGGAGATGGATGTGCTATAGGCCCACAGGGATGACCACTACCCAGCATGCAGCCGTACTTGACTGATTAAATCAAAGAAAAGAGATTGGATCCAGTCTCCCCCCTTACCTAACCTTCCCCAGAAGGGGTGGGGGTGCGGCAGGATTTCCAAGCCTGTTTTTATCAGCTCAGCAAATCAGAGGCCTGCTTTCTAAACAAAGAGGTGCCAACCTTGAGACTCTATGAAAGCCAACACAAGCCAGGCATTGTACACAAGTGAAAAGAATATAATTAGCAAAGTTATAGTCACAATTAGGAAATACCTCCTCAGAGAAGTTTCCACTTAACTCGGTGCCCTGCTCAAATTACTATTGTGCTTAACGAGCCTCGGCCTCTGGGCCAGTTCAGACCTTTGTGACAGACCTAAGAAAGCCATCCATGAAACAGAAATACAAAATCTAATGCTCAATGCTTTGTTCTGAATCACAGATGTGAAAAATGTGCAAAATGGATCATGGGAAGCTATAATTAAAAAAAAAAAAATAAGAAGCATAGTCCTGGAAATGACTAGTCAGGTGTTAGCTAAATTATTCTTTCTTCAAGCTCTTTCTTCATCTCCTCCAGCCTTCCCTTCCCCATCCCTAAAGAGAGATCAGAAAAAAGAGACCAGGAAACAAAAATGGGTACTCACTTCATCTCCAGGATCTCCTCCAGCTGTTTCCTCCTCTCTATTCGGAGGTTGGCCAAGTGCGCTTCCTTTTCAGCCAGGGACTGCTGTGTGGAGGCCAGGCGTGCCTTGGTGGCATCCAGCTCCTGTCTGGTCTTCTCCAGGGCGTTCATCAGCTCCTCTATCTGAAAGGCACATGCAACGGGCTGTTACTGCTCCTTCATTCAAGCACAAGGCCTTGCTTGCCAGTCTGTGTTCAGAAATAGACACAAAGGAATCAGAGCCATCCTTGAACGGGACACTGCACCTTGTTTACTTTGTCCCTGGTTAAACACAAATGCTTCAAACACCAAAATGTCCAAATTTCCCCAAGATCCTCATTCAACTGGAGTGTCAAACAACCTTCATAGAAACCCGTTGATAAATTTATTGGAAGTGGAAGGTGAGTGACATGACCCAATTTCAATGGTGTCTGGCAAAAATCTGAGATATTGCCTCCCAGTGGGTGGAAGGCAACATTCAAAATGCACTGTGCCTGGCATAATATACTTCTGTGTGTAGGCCCCAGAGGATTCTGACAGCAAGTTAATCTCCATATTTCAGATGCATTCATGTTTGAACCTATCAAAGCCTTGTTTGGCAAAACTGACCTGATGTCCAAGGGGCCTCACCTCAGCTCCCAGGCTCACAGTCAGGAAGCAAGATTTGGCCAAAGGTAAACAGAATTCCAGCCACAAAAGGTTCAAGTTTGGTTGGCCCCTGAAGTCTAAGAGGGCTCTATATTTGAAATAAATGACATGTAACTTTTATAGGGTGCTAATACACCATAGAAATAAGCCAGACTATCTAACAGCCAGGGTTTCCAGCCAGGTCCCACCAAAACTGGACCAAGAAGCCCCAAAGTAAGGCCTCATTCTCCCAAACCACTAGGGGCTTTTAAACGCCGATGCACAGGAAACAGGGCTGGTGTGTATAGCTCTGGCCCGGGGACTTCCGTGGAGAAGCTGGTGGCATGCCATCCCTTGCACAGATGCAGGCTACAGCCACCCTGATTTAAAACTATGGATGTTCCAGGAAGTTTCTAGATTCCAGATCTGATGCTTGGGTTTCTAAGCCACCCCTTTCAGCTAAACTTGGCAGAATGGGACCATCCATCACTAAAGGCAAAGGAACACACTTCAGAATGTGTCAGTGACATGTTAAGTTCCAATTCATAAAGACTTTCTACATAATTTCTTCAGCTTTACATGGAATTTATTCAGAATAAGCCTTATAGCTCACATCCAAGGTAAATTACAGGCTTTTAAGATCATCAAACTCTCCATTTTGCCCTGATAAAAAGAGGAAACTTGATGACCATGTAATGTAATGGAACTCATAGCAAAACCCAATACAGTTTAAAAAACAACGAATATAAAGGTTACCCTATTAAAGTCTCAGAACCACACCTGCTTAATTGGAGAATAACAAGCATTATTCTTTAACTTTACAAATATACAAAAATTAAAACACAACCACAAAATTGTTTAGTTTCTCACACAAGTTCAGAGAATGCCATACATATGACTAGAAGCCCTTCTATAAAGCAATACTTGGTGAGGCTGAAGCAGAGATTTTATTTTTCTTCCTTCCCTTCTGTGTTGATACATTTAATAGCTGTGTAAAGCGATCAGGAGGCGTCCAAACAGTGGCTCAGGAAGACGCTGAACTCACCTCCTCCCACAAATACATTGAATGGACCTGCAGACAGAGCAATTCCACCTGAAGAAGAACAGGGGGCTGGCTGAACAGTGTCTGCACGAGAAATGACAGAGAGACCACATATAAACAGGCAGGAGAGCTGTGGGAACCCACACCCACAAGTCAACCTGCAATAGGGGTGCAGCACTGAGGAGCCTCCTGCAGACACACTGGCCCTAGGGTACAGCACAAAAGCAGTCATTTAAAGAGCATCATTCTAGACTAAATGGGAAAGAAATCAATCAACTGCTTAACTCTAGAGCAGTGGTTCTCGACCTTCCTAATGCCGCGACCCTTTAATACAGTTCCTCATGTTGTGGTGACCCCCAACCATAAAATTATTTTCGTTGCTACTTCATAACTGTAATTTTGCTACTGTTATGAATCGTAATGTAAATATCTGATATGCAGGATGTTATTTTCATTGTTACAAATTGAACATAATTAAAGCATAGTGATTAATCACAAAAACAATATGTAATTATATATGTGTTTTCCGATGGTCTTCGGCGACCCCTGTGAAAGGGTCATTCGACTCCCAAAGGGGTCGCGACCCACAGGTTGAGAACCGCTGCTCTAGAGCATCTGCCAATTTGGGGTGGGGAGGCGGGAACTCTCTCTGGGGTTGGAGGCTCCAGGCAGCACATTTGCTGTGTTCCCCCACCACCTTGAGTGCACAGGCAGGAGGTCAATCAGGAGCTCTAGCCAGCTGGCCAAGGCCACCCTAGTCCCTAGTGCACCCCAGGCTCTAGGCTCCAGGTCCCAGGCCCACACTGGCTACACCACTTGCCCTTGGGCTCCAGCCATAGCTCCTGTTCCCTCCCCTAGCCCATGCTAGCTTCATCATCAGCTCCTGGCCAGTGCCTCTGACCTCCAGGACTCTCCACAGCCTGCCCCAACTACAGCTTCCACCTCACCTGCCAAGACAGGCCCTGTTATGGCTCATCCCTGGAAACCCTTGGGGCTCACCTGTTCTAGCTACAGTTTCAGGCCCTCGCACAGCTTGTCTCAGGAATTACCATGGCCCATGCCCATACCAGCTACAGATCCAGCCATCTGGCCAGACACCTGGCACACTCACTCTAGAAAGGGTACGCTCCTACACAAGGCCATCCTTCAAGTCCAAGAGAGGCTGCTATTTTCACCGATTTCATAGATTAAAACTCAGAGAAACGACTGAAGTGGGAGACATAAGAATATGTTCCTAACAAAAGAACAGAACAAAATTCCAGAAAAAAAACCTAAATGAAAGAGACAAGATTACAAACCTAAATGTAATCTACCAGATAACAAATTCAAAACACTGGTGACAAAGATACTCAACAAACTCAGAAGAAGGGCAGATGAATTTAGCAAGAACATCAAGAAAGGGACAGAAAATATAAAAAAAGAACCAACCAGAACTGATGACTACAATAACTAAAATGAAAAATATATTAGAGGAAATCAACAAAAGATTAGATAATACAGAAGGCCAAATCAACAACCTGACAAACAGGTAGTGGAAATCACAGAATGGGAACAACGAAAAAAGAAAAGGAAAGGAAAGAAAAGAAAAGAAGACGAAGAGAAAAGAAAAGAAGACGACAACAAAGAAGAAGAAAAAGAAGAAGAAGAAGAAGAAGAAGAAGAAGAAGAAGAAGAAGAAGAAGAAGAAGAAGAAGTAGTAGTAGTGGAGGTGGTGGTGGAGGAGGAGGGGGAGGAGGAGGAGGAGGAGGAAGAGGAAATAATGAGGCCCTGGCTGATTTGGCTCAGTGGATAGAGCATCAACCTGGGACCAAAGGGTCCTGGGTTCGATTCCAGTCAAGGGCACGTGCTTTGGTTGCAGGCTCCTACCCCTCCTGGGTCCTGGCTAGGGCTCCTACAGTAGGCAACCAATTGATGTGTTTCTCCACATCAATGTTTCTCTGTCTTTCCCTCTCTCTTCCAATCTCCCTAAAAAGCAATGGAAAAATATCCTCAGATGAGGATTTAAAATGAAAAAAAAAGAAAAAGAAAGAAAGAAATGATAGTAAGTTTAAGGAACCTGTGAAACAACATCAAGCATACCAACATTTGCATCATAGTCCCAGAAAGAGAAGAGAGAAGAAAAAAGGTCGGAGAACCTATTTGAAGAAATATGTTTGAAACCTTCTCTAACCTGGTGAAGTAAACAGACATCCAAGTCCAGGAAGCGCTGCAAGTCCCCCAGGTGTTAAACCCAGAAAGGCCCACACCAATACACATCATTATTAAAATACCAAGTGTCCCTGGCTGGGTAGCTGCATTGGTTAGAGCACTGTCCTGATACTCCAAGGTTGCAGGTTCAATCTCTGGTCAGGACACACACAGAAGAAGCAACCATTGAATGCATATATAAATGGAACAACAAATTGATGTCTCTCTCACCCTCCCCCTCTCTCTAAAATAAATAAATAAAAATTTTAAAAATGCCAATAGTTAAAGATAAAGAGAGAATCTTAAAAGCATCAAGAGAAAATCAGTTTGTTAAACAAAGAGGATACCCATAAAGACTATCAGCTAATTTTTCAGCAGAAACTTTTCAGAACAGAAGGAATGGTACAATATATTCAAAGTAATGAAAGAAAAAACCTAAAACCAAGAATATTCTTCCCAGAAAGGCTATCTTTCAGAATTGAAGGAAAATAGTTTCTGAGACAAGCAAAAGCTAAAGGGGTCCATCACCACTAAACTCACACTATGTGGAATGTTAAGGGGACTTCTTTAAGTGGGAAAAAAGGCTAAAAAATATAAGAAAAAATCTTACTGATAAAGGCAAACATTTAGTGAAAGTAGTAGATTAACTAAGTATGAAGCTACTATTAAACTTAAAAGAGAAAAGTAATAAGATCATGTGTGACTACAATAATACATTAAAGGATACACACACACACACACACACACACACACACACAATGTGAAATATAATGCCAAAACACGTAAAAGTGGGGGAGGGGTGAAAAATGTAGTACTTTTAGAATGTCTTTGATCTCAAGTGACCATCAACTTAAAATAGAATGCCATAAATATATCTTGTTATATATGAATCTCATGGTAACCACAAACCAAAAGCCTATAATAGATACACAAAAAATAAAGGGAAAGGAACTCAAATTATTAAATAAAGTCATCAGTCTACAAGAGAAGAGAGAAAATGAAAAGAACAGAACGGAACTACAAAACAATTAATAAAAGTGCAATAACTACATACCTATCAATGAACACTTTAAATACAAATGAACTAAATATTCCAACCAATAGCTATATGGTGGCTGGATTAAAAAAAAAAAAAAAGACATAAGCATATGCTGCCAATAAGAGACTCACTTCAGATGGAAAGACATACTCAGACTGAAAGTAAAGACTGGAAAAACACATTTCATAAAAATTGAAATGAAAAGAAATACGGGGTAGCTATACATATATCAGACAAAATAGACATTAAAAAAGACTGAAACAACAGAGACAAAGAAGGGCATTACATAATGAAAAAAGGATCAATCCAACAAGAGGATACAGATGTCAACATATATGCACTGCATATAGGAGCACCTAAATAAAGAAATAAATATTAACAGATATAAGTGAGAGATCAGAGGTACTACAATAATATTGGACAGCTTCAACACTCCACTTAGATCAATGGACAGATCTTCCAGCTAGAAAATTAACAAGGTAACAATGGTCTTAAATGAATGACATTCAATCCAAAGGCCTTAATAGATATTTACAGAACATTCCACCCCCAAACAGCAGAATACACACTACTTTTTCAAGTGCACATTCTTCAGGATAGACCACAGTAGGCCACAAAACAAATCTCAATAAATTTGAGGACTGAAATCAAATTAAGCATCTTCTCCAGTCACAATGGTATGAAACTAGAAATCGATTACCAAAAACTCCTAACAAATACAAACATGGGGAAGCTAAATAACAAGCTACCAAACAATCAATGGTTAATGAAGGAATCAAGCAGGAAAGAAAAAATAAAATTTCTTGAAAAAGATGAAAATATAATGATACAAAAATCTATGGGACACAGCAAAAGTAGTTCTAATTCATAGTAATACAGGCCTACCTCAACAATCAAGAAAATCTCAAATAAACAGTCTAACTTTACATCTAAAGGAATAAGAAGAACAAATAAAGCCCAACATGAGTGGAAGAAAATAATAAAGATTAGAGCAGAAATAAATAAAATAGAGAATAAAAGTATGTATAAAATAGAAATTAAACTAAAATCTGGTTCTTCATAAAGATAAAATGGGTAAAACTATAGCCAGACTCATCAAGAAAAAGTAAAGAGTGGGCCCAAATAAATCCAACAAGAAATGAAGAGGAGAGATGAGAACTGAAAACACACAAAAAATACAAAGAATTATAAGAGAATACTATGACTAGGTATATGCCAACAAACTGGAAAACCTAGAATAAGAAATAGACAGATTTCTAGAAACATATAATCTTCCAAGACTTAATCAGGAAGAAACTGAAAATCTGAACAGACCAATTACTAGTAACAAAATTGAATCAGTAATCAAAAAACTCCCTCCTCCCCCCCCGCAAAAAATTAGGACCAGATGGCTTCACAGGTGAATTCTACCAAACACACATGAAGAATTAATACCTATTCCTCTGAAACTATTCCAAAAACTTGAAGAGGAGGGAAAGTTTCCCAACTCATTCCACAAGCCAGCACTACCCTGATCCTGAAACCAAAGACATTGCTTTCACATTTATCAATTGTCTCAGTTTCCTCGTCTAAAACAACAGCACTTCACATAACAAGTACTAGTAAATGCAAGAGTTAAATGAAGCAGAAGCCATGTATGCAAAGCCCTTAGTGCCAAGCCTGGAAAATATGAAAACAATACCTTTTTAAAAGAAGAGGCAGCCTAGCACAGTGGTCACAGACAAAACTCAGGGATTATTGCACTACTTAGTAGCAGGGTCACCCTCAGTGGGGCTTGTAAAGTGCAAGAGCAGAACTTAGTTCAAAGGGATTTGGGGAAGATTCAGTGGGTTGACATGTGTGACCCCCTGAGAACAATGCCTTATACTTGGTGGCTAGTACCTGGTGTCAGCTTTTATTAATACAGTGTCTGGTAAGTATTCACCCCAGGTTATGTTTGCTTACGACTGAATTCAGGATTTTGTGCTTGCTGTCACCTACCCTAAACCAACCACAAACACATGCAAACACACCCCTGTGCTAACCGCATCGGTGAAGGCTCTGTCATGGAGCCCAGCCCGTTTCGCTGGGTGCGGTGATTAGAAGAGGTGAGAGTTCTGAAAGTAGACAGACCTGGGTCAAGTACTGGCTCCACCAAGAGAATCTCTGTGGCCTTAAGCCAACCCTAAGCCAGTGCTTCCCAAATGTTGTTGCACATTAGAATCCATTGGAAAGCTTTGCAAAATCCTCATGCTATGGTCACACCTCTACCAATGAAATAAAAATTCATGAGAGTGGGAGTTAGGCACCCGTATTTTACTAAAGATACTGATGATTCTGATGTTACTGCAAAGTGCAGCCAAGTCTGGGAACCCTGGATATTACTGACCTCTCTAAAGTGGGGAGGGAACAGAGCCATATACGGGATTGGTAAAAGCCTACAGGGAGATAATATACATAAAGTACCCAGCCCTCTCTGCAGGACACCCCGGAAGTGCCCAGTGCATGACAGTGACCATCGTCCCTAGAATGGTTGATAACCAGGCGACCTCTACCCAACCTGAGTGCCTTCAGTTCTTCCTGTCTGCACCTGACTTTCAACCATCTAATCAAATCCACTTCCCACTTCTGCTCAACTATTCCATGTGTGTGCTTAATTGCTACAACTAGATTGCAATCCCCTGGTGGGCACGGACCATGTCTGTATCTTCTCTGGAAGACCCGTAAGTACCTCCACAGCACCAGTGTCCACACTCAGTAATACCCGTGGAAGGGCAGGAAGCGGAATGCAAAATCGTGACTCTGAAACACCCTCCTTTGACCCACTTAATGCAATGATGGATGAAGTGTAAGCTCGAACTTGAGACTTTCCTACCCTATAAATCAGTGGTCCCCTTGCCATCCTCTCTGTTTGCCTCAAGTACCTTCTCTTTTCTATGGTGATAAGGAGGCCCAGTGACTCAGCTCCTCAGGACTTACGCCCATTGCCGCCCCAGCAGCTGCCAAGGACCCGCAGGAACCTGCAAGTTGCAGGTTGGCACAATAACAAAGTTCCAGGTTAAGCTGGAGTAGAAGCAAGTAGCTCTTCATCCTGCTCTACTTTCCACAGCGTCTCCACAGGGCCCAGGAGATGAGCACTCCTTCCTCCCCTCACCCCTGCCTCGGAGGGCGTACCCTGTGTGCCAGGCACTCCGCCCGCACAGTGACAGACCTGTCCTCAGAAGCTGCCTGGTTTGGCAGGCAAGCTTAAATCAAACAACAATTTAATCACAGCTGTGGTTTAAAAATTCATTAAAGTACTGAGTGATGAGCACGAGTAAAACAGGAGCCAACCCTGCCCTAGGCCCATGGCTAGCCCCCCTGAAGGAGGCACGCGGAGTGGCCTGCTGAAGGGAGGTGGAGGGCGGGTGAGACACACCTGCTGGGGACCCCCATGGGGGCGGGGGATCGGTTCACAGGGACCTGCTGCTGGAGAATCCCAATGATTATGAGCCAACAGACGCTTTGGAGGAACCCAGCAGGAAAGCAACCCATTTGTGTCCATTTGACACAGCATTTGCTTCTTTTAGAGGCACATCTCTGGGTAATTCAACAGACAGTATTTCCTGAGTGGGGAAATTTTTTTTTTTTTTAGAATGGCTGTTTAATTCCTAAAACACCAACCTCGATGAAAACAGAATTCACAGCAACCTCAGAAGTCTTCTATATATGTAAGATATTCCATTTAAAATAATTTCATAATAATAATAATTTCCTAAAAGATCCCCAGATATGGCAAGACTAGTATTCTAATCCTACATCTATAAAGCTGGGGTTACATTTTAAAATATATTGGTTATAGAACATAATAATTAAAGGTTTCTTCAAGCGAGGTGTCTAATTTCACCAACTAAAAAGAAAAAAAAAAGCAAACCTTTAAATAACTATATGTCATTTCTGCTTTGATTAGTCATTCTATGTGGCAAATCATAAAAAGTCTCTTATAAAATGGCTAAGTTACCAGGACTACCCCGTTGTGTTTGAATAATGCATAGCTCTGTACCCTCTCAGAATAATGAAGCCATCAAGTGAATTTTTAAGGAGCCTTGTGCTTATAGCCAGCTCTGCAGAAACTGTCGGGACTTTTAAAGTGAGCAGCGGAGCCTTAAAACAATAAAATAAAAAACCTGTTTAAGACCTGAAATCATTAACATGTGTCGACTTAAACTTACACATACATTTGTGTTGTTTAACTAAATATTTGAAAACCAGCTTCTCTCTCGGTTATCTGCCAAGAGCCACGCTCTGGGTTCTGTGTGTCTCTTCCCGACACGTGGCAATGGCCAGTGCTTTTCGGAGGCGTGCTTGGCAAGAGCTGATCTTCAAATATTTTGATAAAACAAATTTATTTTTCTTGAATTATACGTCAGTATTGAGTTAGTATCTATTTTGTCTTAATAATTTGGGCTCTTTACACAGCTTTTAAAGCTTAATTTTAAAAATAGATGGGCTCTCCGGGCCTCACCACCACCATCCCTCCTGGCTTTGTCTTTGCTCCATTCAAGAGGATGGCAGTCAGTTTGCACAGAGCCAATGAGATCCCCGCGTCCCGGGTCACAGCAAAACTGGAATGGGAATTGGTCCTGTGGGAACAGCTGGGATTTGGTTCATTTCGGCTCTGGACACTGAGAAGGTCACCCCGAGATCAGAAGGTGAAGGTAAACGCCAAGACCCTCCCTCCTCGACAGCAACAACTTCTCAGACATCGGCTGTGGGCAGAGGATCTGTTAAAACAGGGACCACTAATCTTATTTTTCCAATTACTCTTATCTGACATCTATCTCCGCCTCCTCCCCACCTCCCCATGGCTGCCTTAGAGTGACACCTTTTGGAAAAGGTTGAAAGTGAAAATCCCCAGGCTGCTTTCTGTCAGGACCTGACTGCCACCCTCAAGACTGTGTTTGGGCTTTGTGTTCTCACTGAAGCTTACGCATCCAGGAGCTTTGCTTAGCTGTGTCACCTCTGATCCTTCAGCTGCAAACAAATACCGCATCAAGTGTTCGAGCTCAAGCTCGTAGATTCTGACTATATTTTCAATTCCCCCTTCCCCCCTTCTCTCCCCAGGCTCATGAAGGAAACTTCACACCATAATAAAAAACGGGTGGAGGAGAGATGTGCAAAATACGTGCATCTGATGTCACAGATGTGGTTGGATGGACAGTGTTGAGCCGCAGAGGAAAGGTGTCTGCAGGAAGCCTGGGGCACTCATTCAGGGCGGCGCTGTGGCACCTCCCTGGGGAAAGGGCTGTGCGGGGCGTGCTTCTGTGTCCCTTTGGCGTAGGTACTTCATGAGCGGCTGGGAGGTACTCTGTTTATGGGTGCACAGTCTGCAGCACAGCAAAGAGCTGGTCTTTTCTCTAACAGAGTCTCGAACATTCTTGAAAAGCAGTTGAGGGAGTGGTTGGTTAAGGATGTGGACTCTGAAGCCAGAGGGCTTAAGTCCAAGCAGGAACCAGCGTGCTGGCTCTGTGATCCTGGGAAAGATACTTGTGCTCTATGTACATCGGTTTCTTCCTGTAAAACGTGGTAAATAACTGTACCTCCTAACATCCTTGTGAAGTGACAACAGTTACAATAGTTATGTATGAGCTGGGCACATGGTAAGCGCACAGGAACCTGCAATCATTACCAACAGTGATGTTAGTTCAAACACTGGTGTTTCGTTTTCAGCCTGTTAGAGGGTAAGCAAGCAGGACAGAGGGTTACATTTTCTTACATTTTCAGAATGACACAATATTTTTCATCTTCAATGGAATGGTGAAATTTTTACTACAAAATCTATTTATAACAAACCAAATTAATCACATGCAAAATGTGTGTTCATATTTTAGTGTTAGCTAAATTCCAGACACAGTCGTGCAGGAACCCATGAAGATATGAGAGCCGTGTTGTCCCACAGAACTTCCTGCAATGATGGGGGGATTCTCGTCGGGCCTGTCAATACCCATGCCACTAACTACCCATGGCTGCAGAACACTGGAGATGTGACTATGCAAATGAGGAATGGAATCTTCAATTTAATTCAATTTTAATTTTAATGAACTAGAATTTAAATGTAAATAGCCACGTGTCTAGTAATTACTGTATTAGAAAGAGCCAGAACATCAAAGTTTTACCACTTCATTGTCCAATGGTGATGTTTAGAAATCATTTCACTCTTTGTAGAAATTATACGTTTTTTTGAACATATGAGATAAACATGAAATTCAGTATAATTTATTAATTATACTGAATAAATTCATGAATTACTATTTGACTATGTAATTCCACTTTAGGAATTAATTATATTAACATAATAAGGGATGTACCCAGAGGAATTTATTCTTAGGATATAATAAACATGTTCATTATAATTTATATTTATTTCTTATAAAAATCAGGATAAAATTGGGTATGTGTATATGTACATATGTGTGTGTGTGTGTGTGTGTGTGTGTACGCGCACGCGTGTGTAAATGTTTCAAGGAAATTGGATACTAAATCACAGACATCCAGTTATTATGTTGGTCAGACATTAAACACTAAGTAGAAAGATTTAATGTAAAGGAAAGATGTTCAGGAAATCCGCAATGAGAAAAGCAGATAAGTAGATAGTAAATACAATACAATGCAACTATGTGTGAGCTTTTAAATGCATATTCATAGAAAGAAAGACGAGAAGGAAATGCGCCAAAATATTTATGGCAGGTTTGTTTCTAGGCTTACAGATTTCAGGTAATCTATTATATTCTTCTTGGTACTTATTGCTGCAAACATGAATTATCAATGTTTAAAAAAAAGTAAATTTTTAAAAAATTGCAACTAAGGAACATCTGCATAGAAAGTACTTCACCTCCCATGAAAAAAATTAGTTGCTGGTGGACCATAGCTTCCCAAGGCCAATGGTAATAAAGCAGAACTGAGAGCAGGACGGGGCCCCCTGGTGGCAGTTATGGGGCAGCTACCCTCAGCCAAAATGACCTCAATTCAGGCTACACTTTCAGGCATGGCTGCTTTGCCCCTGACAGTCACTTAGATTTATGCTGATTATAATCTGGGTTCACCAGGGAGTGCTGGAGTGTTAGTGACTCCAGAGCTGTCAACAGTCACTCCTGCCACCTCCACCCTGCCCACCACGTGCTTGAATGTGGCTCATTTCACCTTGCTCCCTACTAACATTCCTATGGGTTTGGGGAGTTTAGCATGGTTGTTTACTTGTGGTTTGTTGTTTGTTTTGTTTTGTTTTGTTTTGTGCCTGTTCAGCATTTCCTGATTTTATTGTTGTTATCATTTTGTTTCTGCAGCACACAAAATAAGTTGTCAGGCCCTAGAAAATCAAAACCATTTGTCTCTGCACTGGGCCACCTCTATTAGTAAGGTCTATTCATTCCCATTCAACAAATCAGGGTGGAGTTGTCAAATAGACCTAAGTTTTTGCAGTGGAAAGATCCGTTCTGAAGCATGACAGAAGGAGGCCTCTTTGACTAAGCAGAAGATACCTGTTGATGGTGACAAATTTTAATCAGCCCAAATCAAGCCTGGTTCCAATCCCTTTCCTGAGTCCTTCAGGATCCTTGTATCACAGTTCTCTTCTTAAGTAGTAGTGAGTGGCCTCCCTGGTGCCATCTTGGGGCTGGAATATATGTAGTCTAATACATCTTTGTGTCTTCACACTGAGCCCGGCATCTCAAACACACAGTAGCTGGTCCATAGATAATAGTGGGAGGGGTGCCCAGAGGGAGAAAAGAAGAGAAGGAGCTATACTGGGGAACGATAATCATTACCTCTGATTTCATTAATATGGTTTCCTAGATCCCATTTGACCCTCACATATTCCCAAAGAAACAGGGCATTTAATTGATGGATAAGTCAAGCTTGGAAAGGTAAGGTATTTACCCAAGAACTGTGAGTCTGATTGTTGGGTTCAAATATAATGAAACAATTGTTAGAGGGGGCTTCACTGAGAGAATCTGGTGAGAAACTCTGGAGCATGATTCCCTCAACAGCAAGGAAAGACATTGGCTCATTCTTCTAGTGTCCCCACTCCTGAGTACAATATCTAACATATAGCCAGCACCCACAAATGCATGAATGAACATATTTAGTGAATGAACCTTGAGTCCCATTTGAGTCACTGGAGTAGAAAATTCACTATGTGCTTTGATTCCAGCAATGTTCCAAGCTATCTTAGTTGACTTTTCTATTTTCTATTATTTTCTATTACTATGTAACACATTACCACAAACTTGGCAGCTCATGGTTCTGAAGGTCGAAAGACTAGGCAGGAAGCACAATATGACTAGGATCTCACAAGATTGAAATCAAGATATTGGCAGACTGCATTCTCACCTGGAGCTCACATAAAACAAAATGAACATGACAAAATACTCTCCGCTGTTTAGTTCCCTTTTGCTTTAAAGATATAAAATTGTGTTTCAGAATGTATATGCCAAATATCAGGGAACTTTCTTAACTTGATAAAGAGCAATTGCAAAAAAAATCTACAGATACCAGTGGTGAAAGACTGAAAGCTTCTCCTCTAAGATCAGGAGCAAGGAAAGGAGACCTGCTCTCACCCTCTTACTCAGCAGTGCTTAGAGTTCTAGTCACTACAATAAGGCAAGAAGAATAAACAAAAAGCATAAAAATTGGAAAGGAAATCATAAAACTGCTCTTCTTTGCAGATGACATAATTATCTATGTAGAGAACACTAAAGAATTTACACAGAAAAGCCCAGGAATAGTAAATGTATTCAGCAAAGTTGCAAGGTACAAGAGCAACATAACAAATATCAATTGCATTTCTATATATTAACAATTACCATGGGAAAACCAAAATTAAAAACATACTTATCTGAGTGGCTAAAATAAAAGTAGTAACAAATGTCCTGGCCAATGTGGCTTAGTTGGTTGAGCGATGTCCCATGCACCGAAGGGTTGCCAGTTCAATTCCTGGTCAGGGCACATGCCCAGGTTGCAGGTTAAATCCCCAGTCAGGGTGCCATATGAAAGGCAATCAATTGATGTCTTTCCCTCACATTGATGTTTCTCTCTCTCTCTTTCCCTCTCCCTTCCTCTCTCTCTAAAAAAATCAATAAAAACATTTTTTTAAAGTAGTGACAATAATGAATGCTGGTGAAGATTCAGAAAAACTGGGTCCCTCTTACATTGCTGGTCCAACTGCTCTGGAAAACAACTTGGGAGTTTCTTGTAAAACTCAGCATACAACTGCCATATAAAACAGCACTGCACACTTCTTATCATTCATCTCAGAGAAGTAAAAACTTATGTTCATGCAAAAACCTGTACATGAATGTTCATAACATCTTTATTAGTAAAAGAAAAACAGTGGGAACAACCTGATGTCCTTTAACTGGTGGAAAGTTAAACTGCGGTACATCCATACCATGGAACACTACTCAGCAATCAAAAGGAAGGAAGTATTGATACACACAATTTGGAGGGATCATCAGTGAGTTATGCTAACTGGAAAAAAGCCAACCCATAAAGGTTGCATCCTATAGGATTCCATTTACTAGTATATAATGTTCTTGAAATGACAAAATTGTAGAAATAAAGGACAGATTAATGGTTGCCAGGGGTAAGGGATGGGCATGGGGGAGGGGTTGGGTGCAGTTGGAAAAAAAAAGGTAACATGAGGGATCCCTGGGGTGATGAAATGTTCTGTAGCTTGACCTTATTGACGTCAACATCCTGGTTGTGATACTTACTGTAGTTTTCCAAGATGTTACCACTGGGAGAAACTGGGTTAAGATCTCTCTCTTTTCTTAAAACTGCACATAAAGCTACAATGATCTAAAAATAAACGTTTTAATTCACAAAAAGTACATACACATATATTAGGCATATACTTCTGCAGGGAAAAGAAAAGACAGGGCAAATGCTGGGGGAGAAGAAGGCAGATGCTCACATACGGTCAATGAGGCCATTCACATCCTCTGCGGGAAGAATCCTCCCCAAAACGTCACAGGTAGGAGGATTTCAGCGGAGAATGTTCAGGCCGTACATGCCTTCCATTCCCCAGGACACCTACATACCCACGTAATATCGTCAGCATTCAAATCAATGGCTATTAAATCAGTCTGTGATATCCTAATTAGTGATAAAAAAGTAAAGTGATAAAAATGCCATAATTGTGGTCCTCTTTTTTAAAAAACAAACTATTGCACACACAAACAATGAGACATTTTTAAGCACCATGTTCAATGACAGATACTAGTGTATCATCACTAACCCTTAAAGGCCACCAGCAGGTACTGGTTTCCTTAGAATGATAATCCAGATAAGTACAAAATCATAGTAAAGCTTCATTATCCTCAAACTAAATACACCCCTCAGACTGCTGGCGTGGTTAGCGCCTCAGTGGGCAAAAAGCAAAAACCAGGCACCAAGTGCCAGAATGAGCTCTTCTTCTTCAATGTCCCCTGTATTTAAAACACTTTATAGGGGCTTTTTGTTGACCCTGTGGCTTCTGCAGAAGGAAATCCTCCCAAAATGCCTCCCCAGGGCACAGCACCCCCCACAGTGACCTGGCTCCCTCCTGGCAGAAGGACTGCAACACGGAAAAAACAATGCTTAATTGGTGAACCTTGGGAAAATCACTTCATACAGAGAAGACTCAGAACAAAGACTTCCACCCAGTCCTCCCTAAACACAAAGCAACTGGCGACGAGTATGAGACCTCAGAGGCAAGGCGGACGGACAGAACCTGGATGCACCTTCCGGCTGAATAGAGGGTGACTCCCTGATTTCCTTCCAGCCTCCCAAGGAATAAGTATGGCCCAGTCACAGCAGTAGTCTGCTCAATTCCAGTTCTGCCTCTCTTCCCATCTAAGGCATCCGTGTGCTGCTCAGCATCCTCCTCCTGCTCCAGGGAACAGCCCGCTGAGCTGATGAGAACGGGGTTATGGCACTGGGTTCCCAGGACCAGTTACTCTGCTTCTCACCTGCCTCTGCACCTGAGATTGTCCCTCCCCGCCACCACACACACACACACATACACACCAGGAACAGAGTGGGCAGATGGCAAGGGTCAAATCCAGTCACTCCTATAAAAACAGCTAAGGCACAAATCCTGCGGAGCATAATTTGCATACTTAAGAGCAGCAACTTTTGTTTTTTCCCCTGATTACCCTGACTCATGGGAGCACTGACTGTTCATCTGAGCAGAGACAAAAGCTACTCTTATCTTAATGTGTGACACTTTGTTCTTCAAAACCCCTCCATTGTGATGAAAGGTACTCTGTCGGATGGCATAAATTATACTCTCACACATTAAACCCCAGGCTTCCCCAAATACGTGTATCATGATTTGGAAGTGCATGTCCATGTTTTCCCCCAGGGACATTTTCTCCAATTTATGCCTCCGAACCCTTTTGAAAGTAAGTGACTTTTTTGTTGCTGTGCTTAATCCCCATCTGAGGATGTTTTTTCCATTGATTTTTATAGAGAGTTGAAGGGAGGGAGGGGGGAGAGAGAGAAACATATATATGTGAGAGACACACTGACTGGTTGCCTCTGGCACGTGCCCCAACCAGAGCAGGGGATCAACCAACAACCCAGGACTGTGCCCTTGACCAGGAATTGAACCCGAGGCCCTTCAATACAGGGACCAACGCTCTAACCACTTAGCAACACCAGCTAAGGTGAGTAAATTACTTTTTATCCTAGTAGCTCTTTTCAGCTATATATTTCATTACCAATATGAGATGGCAGTCTAGTCCCAAATAAAGTGATTAAGCAGAACCCTGAATCAAACATAACCCTCATATTCAAATAGTCTCAAGACAAACATCAGTGAAAACATTAGATTCCTGGCTTTAACGCCAAATATTCACTTAAAGATCTGATTTCCTCAGTTGGGATTTTTTCTCCCTTTATGACTTCTCAAATCTTTAAATCGCTTTGTTTAAAAATATTTCTCATTATTTCTCCACTCTTTTCTTCAAGAATTAATACTGTTATAACCGGCTATCAGGAAATCATGGGAGCCAAACGTCAACAGGAGAGGCAGGCTTGATGTTTAAAATAACTAACCACCATACTTATATGGAGATGAATACCCCATTCTGATGGGTCCCACTCAGTAACCTTAGAGGCGCCTCTATCTGGGCAAT
The DNA here is from genome assembly GCF_028538775.1 of Myotis yumanensis. Lineage (NCBI taxonomy): Eukaryota > Metazoa > Chordata > Mammalia > Chiroptera > Vespertilionidae > Myotis > Myotis yumanensis. Next base: position 42,843,328 of record NW_027223765.1, read on the forward strand.
AGTTCCTTTTGGACGGAAAACAATTAGGCTGTGTAATGTGCTGAATCCCTTCAGATAAACCGAGCGCACATAGCCCGGCCACTCTCGCGCTGGCTTCAAGGCCGGGGCTGTCAGGCCCACTCCTCTGGTTAATGTCAGTAGCACTATGTATAAAAGGTGACTCCAGTGTGTACAAATGTTGATCTTTGGAGAAGTCATGCCTAGACTCACACACACATCCACTCTTTCGTCCACTGGGTCACCGGCAGGAACAGAGGGCGACCCCGACAGGGGCTTGCCAGGCGTGGAGTCTTACTTGTCAGGTTACCTTCTCCCTCCTTCCCTCCAACCACCCCCGGCCCCGGGACTTCCCTGCCTGAGATTAATTCATAATCCTGTTTTGTGTTTAAAAAATCCAGGTTCTAAAAGCCTTGCCTTTGAGACGGTTTCAGAGGCGACAGGGAAATGTTCTAATAGACGGTAACAAATTAGGTGCCGATGCAAGTAAGCGCTGAGGAGAAAGGAGCCGAGTGGAGGCAGTGGCATGGAATGGTTGCCCTTGTCCAAAATCATTTCTTTACGGTTCCAAAGTAGATACTCAAAACATATTTTAATGGCTGGAGTACCTGCAGGTTAAAGGAAGCAATGCCGAACCCGTCGCTGATTTTCCTGCACAAGCTCAGCGAAACAAAGATGCCCTCTAAGCAAAAGCACAGCCGCGGTGCTGAAGGAACACAATATTCACTGGTGTGACTTCCAAACCCAACTTCATCTGCATACCAAACAGTAAGAAAGCTCTCCTCTCCGCTCTGAACAATCCTGCCTTTATTACAATAAAATTGTTTCTTCCCTTGCCAACCTCATTCTACCCCTTTTTGTGACAAAGTTAATGTCCAGAGATCTTCCTTGTACAACTCTAGCAGATGTGACCGAAAACAGACAGGAATTCCCAACGCTGTAGAAACCATCACGGACATATTCTCATCGGAATGATTCTAAAGAGTATAACTCGCCCCACCCTGCAGGGGAGAAAAAGAACATCGAGGGGACACAGTGTTGAACGAGGTGACCACGTGAACGTGACACTGTGATCACCTAGGTGTGGACAGGGACAGTGGACCTGGGTGTCCTCTGCTCAGAGTCAGAGAGAAAGAAAGCGCCGAGGAGAAAGGAGCCGAGTGGAGGCAGTGGCAGGGAATGGTTGCCCTTTAGTACAAGTTTCTAATAGTACAAGTTTCTGTTCGATGTGTGACTCAGTCTGGGTTTGCAGTCATTCTGCTAAGATTGAATGTGCCTTCAGATAAACTGAGCGCACACAGCCCCACCCTGCAGGGAAGAGAGAGAATTGGGGTGGGGGTGGGGGGAGGACAGACACAGGGAACATGCTCCATATCTAACGTTGGCAACGTGCTGGCCTATTCAAAGGCAAAGGTGAGCATGTAGGGAGCATCTCTACCCAGGTGCACGTCTCTAACAAAAGCAGCTCCAGTGACCTACTGTGAAAATGAGGAGGCGGATCACCAGCCTTGTTACTCAGCACTTGAAGCTGCATTTGGTGTGTGTGTGTACACAGCATCCTTTCTGCCCTCTCCCTCCAGGGCCCCCTCAAATGCTCCTACTCTCAATGATAACTGGGGGTGAATTTGTATTGCCTGTTTTTTGTACTACGGGTGGAAGGAGGCAAAACCCTACAATTGAGCCGACTAAGGTATTTCCACACCTATAAGCACTGACTTACAAAATACAAAATCAAAATAGTTTTAAAAGAGGCAGTATGGTTCCTATTGCCTTGCACATAAAAGCCCAACTCCTTTCCACAGCCAACAGGAGCCCGGTATTACCCAGCCCCTGTCTGCCTCCTCGACTACATCCCATGCCTCTCTGGTCCTTCCCTGGGCCTCATAGGATCTTCCTCCTTTACCTTGCCGTGTTCTCAGCCCCCTCCCAGCCCTTTAAGCAACAAGCATCTTCTCACCTGTCAGGCCTCAGCATAAATGCTGCCACCTCCAAAAGGTCCCTCGAAACCTCTTAAAGCAGATGCCTGCCTGCCTGCCACCCGTCGCTGGTATGCCTCATCTCGGCTCCAAGTGCGTTTCCTTCGTAGCATGTACCACAGTTTTAAATTACCAAACAATTTCTTTGTATTCTCTTCTCATTTCCCTCTCTAGGCTCTTTGCTCCATGTCTAATGCACCCACCCAGTTATCTGTAATGCCCAGCCGGGGCCTGGCACATGGCTGACACTTAGTAAATACTCACCTAACTCATAACTAGAATCAGCCAAAACAATAACACCCCATGCTCACACCAGTGGTTCTCAAAGAGGGTCCCCCAACCACCAGCAGCACCTTCAGAATTTGCTGGAATGCATGTTCTCAGCATCCTCTCTCCTGCCCCCAGGCCTCTGCTTATTGGATCAGAAACTCAGGGGAGCGGGGGCGGGGGGGGGGGGGGTCCGGCCCAGTGAGCTCTGGTTTAACAACCCTTCAGATGCACTTGGATGCAAGTTCAAGTCTGAGGATTACTGGTTCACATGCCATTCAAGCTCAAGCATCATAGACCTGCCTCTCTGTGGAAAGGAAGAGCGAGCACTGTCTCATAGGGGAGTTATCTTTGCAAGCAAAGGAACTATGATCATTCAGCCCAGAAAAGACCATAAATTCACAAATACATCTGCGTTTGGGGAAAGGACACCAATGTATGCCCAGGATACGCTGGCTCTTTTCTGCTCCTGCAACAGGGGGATCAGGCTGGGTCTGAACCTGCTGCAGCCAGACCATCCACGGGAGACTCCTGCCCTCTCCACAGAGATGGCCCAGAAAGGACCCTACATTGATAGAGACCTTGCCGCCCCATCCCCACCTTGATGGTAAGGTTTCTGAGGACATGGACCTTGCCTTGCAATCTTGGCACCCTGGCCTGGACCAATACCTGCACAAAGCGGCCACTCAGAAGGTGTTTGCATAAGAACTACTGGCTGAAGTACCTGTCCTATTCCCTGTACAGCTGCGGAGAAACAAACAGGGGGGCTTTGCCTGCTGGTGTATTAATGGGCTTTAATATGAGAACAGGGGTTTGAAACATGAGAGAGCTGGTAGTGGGTAGGGCGCAGTCCAGGGGATCCAGGTTCAAACCCTGGCTGCTTGCTGCTGTGTGTCTTTGGCCAAGGTACCTAACTCACTGAGCCTCCGATCCCTCCACTGCACACGGAGACTACATGCCCTGCCACATGGGGCAGCTGTGGGGGTTGCGTGAGGTTGCAACCTGCAGGCAAATGTGCAGCACAAACCAGGCATGTCGTGGGTGCTCAGGGCACTGTCACCAACAATTGCAACATCACTGAATTGTTCAACTGCAGAACATGGACCAGAGTCCTGTGCCTCTGATATAGTGTGTGTCCTGGAAGCATTGAATGTAAGAAAGTGAGAGGCATGCCTGCCCATCTCATAGCTTTCCATGTGAGGGGAAAGAATAAAATGGGAGGAAACACAGGCTCTGAGGCTAGGTAGCTGGTGGCTCGAATTCCTTCTCTGCTACTTACCAGCTGTGTGACCTTGAGGTAGCCACTTACACTCTCTGGGCTTCTGATTTGTTGACTGGAGATAATAATGCACTTCACACAGGGTCGTAGTGAGGCCTGGAGATTAAACTGTCTATGAAACACTCAGCCCTGTGCCCTGCCCTTAGTAAGCACTTGATAGGTGATAAGTATTATTCACTAAAACCAACAAGAAGCAGAACAGAATTCCTTCTCTGCTACAGAAGAGGCAGAAGCCGAGTGTTAGAGGCATAAACAAGGAGGAGATGATCCTCACAGACAGGGGGACCACGCTTCTCAGAGGGATTGCACTGAAACAATGTCTTCAAATAGGGGTTGCAAACACTGGCAGGACGAAGAGGTCATCAAGGAGTGAGACTGGCCAGGCAGGGAAAGTGCTCCTTACTTCCCACTATTTCTACCAGGCAACGTGCAGGTTCCACATGGCCAGATCCTCTTATCAAAAGAAAAAAAACCATCTGAACTTTTCCTGTGAAGTCTGATTTATTTTTAAATGATGCCTCCATTAAAAAGAAAAACCTACCTGAATTCACCAAATATATTTGTGGGCCACGTTTGGATCACTGGCTACCAGTTTTGACCTCCTATTTTAAAGGGCAGGTAGGATTTTGTCAAGCAGGGATGGTGGGGAGAACATTCTAGCAAAGAAACTGGATGGGCCAAGGTGGTGGGGGCAGGAAAGGCCAGGACATGGTGGGAAAGAAGATGATTGCTCAGGGACTGAAAGGGAGAGGGTGAGGAGCAGAAGGCCGAGAGACAATAAACCTTTGGAGACGGCTTTCAGGGCGAGGCTCAGGCTGGGGGGACAGGTAGGTCTAGGAATGCTGACAGGACCAGGAAGGCTTTGAAATGCCAGAGGAACACAAGCCTACCAAGCCACTCTCTCCCTCCCTGGGTCTCAGTTTCCCTCCTGTGAAGTGAACTGAATTAGATGAGCTCTAAGCTCCCTACCAGCCCTTTCTGCACCACTCGGGGTGCCACAGACATTTCCTCACTGGGGACCCCACATGCAGCTGCTGGGCTCTAGTCTGCGGGGGATGTGACTCTAGCTCACCATCAGGAGGGTCAGGAAGGAAAGGAGCCAAAGTCTGTCCAAGGGCCACCCTGACCAGCCACCGAGGACAAGCTGACTGTGTGAGGCAGAGGGAACTGGAGGCCTTCAGAGAAGACTAGATCCCTCAAGGAAGCAGCAGCTCAAATGATAACAACCACCTTCTCTGAATGTCTGCCTTGGGCCGGACTCCGGTCTATTTACACTTGGATTGCGGGAAACGAGTTAAGTCGGCTCGCGTGAATTGCGCGTACTCCGCGGGAGCCATCTTTAACTCGGTTCATATAGATTTGCGGTGGAGTGCGGGAAACGTGTAAACTCGGGCCGATTGTAACTGCGTATTACCAAATATTTGTTTGTAATCCACCCTTTTGGTGGATGGAACAAAACCAAAAGACAGAGCCATCTTATATTTTGGCGGGAAATTCACCCGCACTCCAAGTGTTTACTGGGCAGGATTCTTTCATGGAATGAGGCAGGTCCTACCCGTCCACACCAGGCACAGAACGGCTAAACAGGCCCGAAGTCAAATAGCGAGAAACTGCAGGATGCAGCCAGGCCAGGTTACCGCTCTGATCCAGCACCTCGACCCCAGCTACTCCGTCAAGCCGCCCTCCCTCCTGGCTGTCACATCTGTGTTTTGGTCTGTGTTGCTTTCACAGTGCTGCCAAAATTACATGGCAGGACAACCCAAGTGGGAACATTCTTTGGCCATGGATGCGAGAAAGGCTAAGGACTAGGGCTCCCTCTCCTGCTCTGGAGGGTGGCCCAAGATTTGAGTCCTGGGGAGTTTTGTTCTCTTCTTGACAGGGAAGAGAAGTAAATGGACTTTGATCCCAAAAACCTGGAATTTTGGTCTGAGGAATCAAATTGTCAGATTGAGTTTGGATATGTGGGGAATGGCTGGACTTATGAGATTTGGATGTACCTGGTGGCTGAAGGGGTGGTGGATGTCACGGATGGCAGGGGCCTACATCCCACTGCCAGTAGCCCCCCAGAGAGTGAGAAGACAAGGAGCCAGGGACCCAGTGCTGAGGGCCAGGGCTTAGAAGTGTATTGGCAACTCTGTGTTAACAGCCAAGCATCCCAGAGGTAGCCACCTGGACCAAAGGCCAGAGGTCTTACCTCAAGCACTCTGGGTGAATACGCCTTGGGTTCTTGTAAGAACCCTGCGAGAGAGAGAAAGACCCCCCGCCCCCCACAATGTCTGAGATTTGGTTTTCTGCCAAGCATGGCTGATGTGGAGGGGGTGTGTGATCTAACATTTGATTTGACTTAGAAAATATAAAAGATTCTGTTTTTGCACCCAAATGTTGTGGAATTAATTTAGCCAATTATAATTATTTGTATGAATAATATTTATATTGAGAAGACTTCATATGTTTGAGAAATTTCATCCATCTGATTATGGAAAACCTCTCTCTTATGCACATATGCACTATGTATTCTAATTTTTTTCTCTTTAAATTCTCAATTTTTATGTTGAATCAGTAGCTAGTCTACAAGTTAAATATAAAATTAAAAAAACAATGTATATACCTATATGTGGACACATAAAATATTTGTTTCTATTCCCACTTGAAATGAGAGACAAGGTGATATTGTAAGGTTTTACTAAGCTCTAATATCAATACATACTAATTAAATAATAAATATTAATACGAATTAACAATTATATGGCATTTACTCTGTGCCAGACATTGATTTGTGTGTGAATAATTGTTTATAATCCCATTTATTTCTTACAACACTCTTTTGAGTTATCATTCCCATTTTATAGATGGGGAAACTGAGGCACAGAGAGGTTAAGTAATTTGCCCACAGTCATACAACTAGTAAGTGGCAGAGCTGGGATTTGAACCCAGGCTGTAAGGCTCCAGTCTCTGATGACCACTAGCATACTTCCTAGCATCTATTGTAAGGATCAAAGGTGGGGTAGTTAGCATTCACAGCTCTCTATAAATTCATTCATAAATTCAACAAAATGTACTGTAGCACTATGCCAGGTATGCGGAATTCAGTCAGTGCCCACACTCATGGCATTCACAGTCCAGCAAGGAACTTGCTCTTAATTCCCTCTCACTCGTTCTCTCACTCTTTCTATCCTGAGGAAATTAACCACATGAACAGAATTCATTTCACAACTTTATCCAAAAGCTCACATGCACATATCTCGGTGATGCAGGTAAGTCTAATACACAACAGGTATAAAAATAATTATAATTTTTTAAAGCTAAATTTAAAAAAAAAATTCCCTTTATTGATTTTTAGAAAGAGAAGGAGAGGGATAGAGAGATAGAAACATCAATGAGAGGTAAACATCATCAATTGGCTGCCTCCTGCACGCCCCCCACTGAGGACTGAGCCAGAAACTGGGGCATGTACCTTGATCAGGAATCGAACCGGTGACCTCTTGGTTCCTAGGTCGACCCTCAACCACTAAGTGACACCAGCCAGGCTTAAAAAGATTTTTAAACACAAATCACAAATACTGATCTCACAACTCAAAGATAGTAGGACATGGTCCAATTAGAAATAACCCCAAGTTGCTAAGACATGTAAGCATGAAAATCTAGAAGGCTGGAAAAATAACATTTGCCACTATTAAGAGATTTCTTTTGTATTTATAGTTCACTGGTTGAATGTGATTCATAAATATCCTGGGGTCTGAGGTCCATTTAAATGTAATATTCTCGTATGTAAGGAAAAGAGCATTGACTTCATCACAAGGCAGGCCCTGCTGATGGCAGACGAAGACTGGAATGTGCAGATAATTATCTTTAAGGCAGTCAGCGGCTATATGTCTCCTATAATATCACCTTTCAGATCAAGCCAAGACATTCCAGTCTGAATCAAGGTTTATTTATGAAAGGATTTAACACTTTTAGATCCCATATTGCTTGGAGGACCACCAATTTCATTCCCCAATATCCAATTTCTTCAATTTCACAGAACATGAATGATATTTCAGGTTCCCATATGTGGAGGGAAAAGTTTAAGACACTAAAATTCCTTTTCTTCAACGAGGTGAATTTCTTTGCTAACACCTCCACAAAATAAAATCACCACTAGGGACTGCAAGTAGAAAATGCCATAAGTCATAATGCCACATTCATGTAGATATGAACCAATTTTCAGGTAATTCTAGCTGAATGGGCTCCCTTGTTTCCCTCAAACTTGAAAAGTCAAAGGAGCAATTTGATTGTGGGTGCTCCATATGGGCCACAGGCAGGAGAGAGAATGGCCCTTCTACCAGCAAGGACAAGGAGAGACACAGAGATGTCCAAAGAAAGCAACAGAGTCCAAATGGACCCCCATATGTTGGAGTGATGTACTGGAGGGAACCGTTAATCTGGAAGATAATATAAATTCCCTCATTGGTGCTGCTAGGGACTGATCAGATATCCTTTTTGAAGAACTGGCATAAACTAGCTTAAACTAGACCAGGGCTGGCATAGTGTGTGGAGTGTCAGGAAAGAGATAGTACCCACTGAGGAGGAGAGAGATAAGCAATTGAGAGATAAGCTCAATATTTCAATCCTGCAGTTGTCTGATAATAGCCCAGCTAGTAAAAAGAATAATGATGACCATGAAGACCAACATAGATATGAAATCAATGTATTTTTATAAAAAAACATTGTATTAGTCATTTGGTAAAAGTAACTAATTTTAGTCATTTGATGATTTAAAATTTAAAATAATTTAGTAGGAATTAAGCAAGGGGAAAAAGAGAAAAATCATTTATGCTGAAGAATGATCAAATGCCTTAAGTTTTTTATTACCTATTAATAGGTATTAATAATTACCTTTTAATTAATCATTAATATAACTTTAATATTATGTTAATTAAAAGAGTAATATGCATGCAAGTGTGAGTGTATATTTATTTACTTATTGTTTTTCACTTTTGTATCTTTTAAGTTATATTTGTAAAATTTTTCAGTGACAGTTGCCATACAATACTATATTAGTTTCAGCTGTACAATGCAGTGATTACATATTTCTATAACTTATGACCTGACCACCCCAATAAGTCTAGTACCCATGTAACACAATACATAGTTATTAAAATATTATTGACTATATTCTTATGCTGTACTCTATATTCCCATGACTATAATTATAACTGCTAATTTATACTTCTTAATACCTTCACCTTTTTTACCCATCCTTCTAACCCCCCTCCCATCTGGCAACTCTCAAATTGTTCTCTGTATATATGAATTTGTTTCTGTTTTATTTGTTAATTTATTTTGTTTTTAGATTCTACAAATAAGTAAAATAATATGGTATTTCTCTTTTTCTATCTCACTTATTTCACTTAGCATAATATCCTCTAGGGTCATTCCGTGTTTTCATAAATGACACTGAAAAAAGAAATTGAAGATAGAAATAAATGAAAGGCTATACTGTGCTCATCAATAGGAAGAATTAATATCATTAAAATGTCTATACTATGCAAAGCAATCTACAGATTCAATGCAATTCTTATCAAAATACCAATGGCATTTTTCACATAACTAGAACAAATAATCCTAAAATTTATGTGGAATCATAACAGATACTAAATAGCCAAAACAATCTTGAGAAACAAAAACACAGGCCAGGATCCAGGGAACCACTGGTGGCCATTTTATAGCCTTCCAGACTTCTTTCCATCTATGCCCAGTGCTCTAACAAATCAAGCTCAATACACATATGGCTTTGTGGCCTTCCTTTTAACTTAAGCTCCAGGGATGTTTTCTCTGTCAATAAATATTGATCTCATTCATTCTTTAATGGCCATAGTGTAATCTATAGTAGCCCTCTCCCAACAGTCCTTACTTCTAAGTTTTCAAATTTTATAAATAACTGTACAAAAATAATTTCTGTACATCTTCTTTCTTTTGATCCAGTTATTACTTAAGGTAAGTTCCTGGAAAGGCAGTTGCTAGGTCAAAGGGCACGCATATCTTTAAAGAACAGAATACACACCAACAAACAGGCCTCCTGAAAGATTATACAAATCCAGAGTGAAGGGCATATCTTATATTCTTCATTTTGTTTCTTTGTATTTTCTGGGGATATTTTCTCTAACTTACATTTTGCTTAAAATTGCATATGTCAATGAAAAAATTACAGGTGGTTATAGAAAAATAAAAGGAAAAGAAAAGGGACAACCAGAAGGTAACTTTTTCCAACAGAGAATTCTAATCTATGGGACAGGTTTTGCCTGGAAAGAAGATGGGGACACAGGACTCTCTTAACTTGATGCCACTGTCCATTACATGCACCCTCTCACTCCCCTTCATGCCCGTCATGCTCCCTTCCCACCCCTGGTCATCTACAGGTGGAGAATGCAGTGATCAGCAAGCTTGAGTGCCCCGTCCTTTCAACAGTTGTAGTCATCACTCTATTAATAAAAGGCCGTTCTGGGCTTTCAAAAACAAAATAATGGCTTCCGCTCTTTTCTGGGAATAGCTCTCTTCAAGTCAGAGATTCAAAAGTATCCTCACTGGGTTGAGTTAGGACTTCCCAATTCCCTTCCCTCACCCTGAAACCAATAAAACACTCTAGCTTTTTCCTGTTATCACAAATAGTAGTCAATCCACCTATCTACAAGTAATGTCTTTCCTGTTTCCTGATTGGCTGAGGGGTTAGAAGCAAGATAACCACCCTCATTAGAAATATGTGTATATAGAAAGACAATAGGCTCTAATGAAGTTATTGGGAAGAACTGATTTTTATCTACTGGGCCTATCAAGAGGCTTGGGGCTCACTTTATTCACTGCTGTGTTGCTAGATAAGCAAGTTCCTAAAAAGTTAGAAGCTACAGATTACTTCAAATATTATTTGACTTTTTTTTTTAAATCATGATGTTTTTAGATTGTAAGACAAAAATAAAATAACACTAAAATTTTTCCTAGTAGTTTATAGTTTATGTCTTCCAAATAGGATGTACATATTCATAGTATTTGTAGAAGAACAACCCAACCCACACACAGCCTCTGCTGACCCAGAGCATGAACTTCACCTTGAGGTCAAGCCAGGTGATTCTGAAAAGAGGGCTAAATCCTTCAACCACTGCCAACCCATTCAACTCACTGTGGCAACAGAGTGGTGAGTATTTCGGTCCCAGTGACCTGAAGAATGAGTAATTCACAAAGCACCCAATTTATTCCCATAAAATGCTTAGCATGCCAGTTGACTTTGGGCTCAATTTACAGAAAAATCCAGGTTTTTAGAAAGATTTACTCTAGGGTTTCCAAATGTTTATTGCCTTGCTGACAGATTTTTAGACTGATACTTGTAACAGGTCATTTTTCACACCACAAGGAATCCAGAATGTGATTCCAGAACATGGAGCAAAAATTGTCTCTGAGAGTCCAGTTGATAGGAAATTACTCAAATTCTAGACTCTATGCAAGCAAGTAAGTAAAAGTACTTCTTACATTAATGATTGTATGTGAGATAGCACAGCCTCAGCAAAAGTTATATGTGCCTACTACCCCTCCCGCTCACCCTCACTCTATCAGACTCATGCTTACTGGTATTTTCTCTGTTCCACACACACACACTGAGCTTGTTCCTACCTCAGCGACCCTGCACTTGCTCCTGACACCTGGAGTCCATTCATCACAGTGCCTTGCAAAGTTGGCTCCTGCTCATCATTCAGCTTCAAATTTAGCCCTCCTACCTCTCCAAGCCACACAGTAAACACTATGGCCTACTGATTCCCTTCTTAGCACATATTACAATCTCCAATTATCTTATTCATTTTTTAAATATATTTCTTGTTACTGAGGGCTCAACCTTGTCTCCTTTGTTCATAGTCACATCCCTAGTGCCCTAAACAATATCTAGTACAGAGAAGGAACTCAATAATGTTTTTAAGTAATTACATAAAAATCTTAATTAATCCAAAGTACTGGGGTTCTGCATTCAATCATAGTGCAAAGCTATTAGGTATGGCTTGCATTGTATCCTAATTACTCAATTATTGTAAAAATAAGATACACTTCAGATCAGACACATGAAGATCAGGTTCATGATCTACAGAGTGAAGGGATTATATTAATTTACTAGTTACAAAAGTTCCATCATGAAGATACCCTGTTGTTGTTGTTTTCCATGATGCCAGTGTTTTAAAATAGTTTGCTTTTTATATTGGTAGTGTATCCTTATGAAGTTTCTATCAGAATTTTTGAAAGATAGCAAATAGCTTATGGATAAAAAAAAAAAAGTGTACAACTAATGTTCATAATATTCCTCATGATAGCCAACAAGTGGAAACAATCCAAAGGTCATCACCTAATAAACAGACAGATAAAATGTGGCATATCCAAATATCCATACAATGGAATATTATCCATTCATAAAAATGAACGAAGTACTATGATGTGCTATAATATGAAGGAGGCTTGAAAACATTATCCTAAATAAAAGTGAGACACAAAAGAGCACATATATGATTCCATTTATATGAAATGTGCAGAACAGGCAAATCCGTAGAGATAGAAAGCAGAGTAGTGGTTACCAAGGGCTAAGAATTGAAGCAACAGAGAGGAGAGGGCAGGCAGAAACGGGGAGTAACTGCCTAACGGGTACAGACTTTCCTTTGGGGGTGATGAAAATGTTCTAAAATTCACTGCAGTGATGGTTTTACAACTAAATAAATATACTAAAAAAAACCATGGAAGCTATACTTTTGGATGGTATATAAGTTATAGCTCAATAAAATTATCATGTACATACATTTTTAATAGCATGAAGATACCAATAATATCTTTTGTGATTAAACTGGATGATTAAGTCTCATCTAGACCTAACATCTACAAATAAAGCTCCTCCGGGTTTACATTGCTTTAAGAAAATGTCAGCTGCTCTAACTCTGAAATCTTAGTGGCTTATGAGAAGTTTATTTCTAGCTAAAATAAATTCCAATCAACAGCATGATTGTGTACGGGGGGTGGGGTGGGGGGCAGTGATGTTCACTCTGAGCAGCCATTTCCATTCTTTCTGTCTAATGGTGCCATCATTCTGGAGTCTGAGCCTCAGAGTTCCAGTGAATCTTCTGTATTTGGCCAGTAGACAGGGACAAGAGGGTTCAGTAAACTACACTTTGGTACTAGATTACCAAAGTAATTTATACGCCAAATCAAAAATGGCAGAAATCACTTCCATTGACCAAAACTGAGTAATATGGCCACCCCTAACTACAACAAAATCTGGGAAATGTACTCTATTTGTGTGGAGGAGGAAGAGGAATCAGGTTTTGTTAAATGTACAGTGACACTGAGCAGGGATTTAGGAGGGACCCAGGGGCACCTTTTTGTCACACACACAGTTGCTCCAAAGATATTATGTCTTAGCAAGTAGTCGGTACCAACTGGAGAATGAACTGGTAAAACTAGTTTTTAGAGAGAAGTTTGGCAACAGCTAATAAAGTTGAAGATATGGTAGATTAGAAAACCTGGCCACAATATTGTGCACCTTCTCTTATCCCTTAAATCTGGGCCGGCCTTGTGACTTGCTTTGACCAATAGAATATGGAGGAGGTGATGCCATGGCAGTCCAGAGCCTAGTACTTAAAAGGCCTTGCAGCTTGTGTTTGAAATGATGCCTCAATAACGTCATGCTGTGAGGTAGCATGTGTACCCTATAGGAGAATGAGAAGCCATATGGAAAAGATCTGAGGTAGCCTAGACTACAGACAGTCCCAGTGGTCAGACATGTGAGTGAGGCCACACTGACTATTCCGCCATTGCCACCGTCATCTGACTGCATCCGCCATTGCCACCATCATCTGATTGCAGCCAGATGAGGCAAACTAGCAGCAGCACACCGCCCACACACAGCACTGTGTAAATCACCACTTAGGCCAGGAAGTTTAGGGGGAGAGGGGGGGATGTGACACAACCATAGATAACTGATAGAGGAATTTGACTCTGAGTATAGACTACAGAAAAACTCAGACGTTAGCCCAAAGAGAACGTCTCAAAAATGGCCACTACAGTACTATTTATACAAAGAAAAACACCACAAACAAAACTAATATGTCAACCATTACAATTAAAATGGATCTTTAATAGATGATTTAGGTAGCCAATGGAACACTACACAGCATGAAAATAAAATAAAGCTACAGAGCCCTCGCCTGTGTTGCTAAGTGGTTAAAGTGTCGCCCGCCCCATGCACAGAAAGGTCATGGGTTCAGGTCACAGGTTCAATTCCTAGCCCCAGTTGGGGCATATGCAGGAGGCAACCAATCAATGTGTATCTTTCACATAGATCTCTCTCTTTCTCTCTCTCTCTCTCTCTTTCTCTCTCTCTCTCTCTCCCCTACTCCCTCTAAAAATCACTGGAAAAAATATCCTCCTAGGATGAGGATTAATAAAACAAATAAACAAACAAAAAAAGCTACAAGTTTCAACATTAAACTTAAAATACATACTCTTAAGAAAAGAAAGTGAATATCCCAGTGATACATATTCAGCCATCAAATATTTATAGAACACTAGTAGGTATCTGGGATAAAGGAGTCATGAAAACAGACCACAAAAAGAAAAACAAACTAAAAACCCTGCCCTCAGTGAACTTGCATTCCAATGCAGGGAGAAAGAAAATAAGTCAAGTGTTCAGTCGCCTCGATGGTGAAAAGTAGTAGGAGGTAAAAATTACTAAATGGTTAAAAGTCCTAAGGAGAATAATGAAGAAGGGAAAGGGATAAAGGATTGGGGGGATTTGCAATTTGAGATGGGGTAGCCCAGAAGGTCTTAGGCCAGGGGTGGGCAACCTCTTTTGTGAGTGCGTGCCAAAACCAGCAAAATCTCTGACTCAAAATTCTTCTGCGTGCCAACCCTAATTTTTTGAGAACACGTTACACCTACTTGATATGTGAAGAACCTTGAAGAAATAATAAAATTCATTCGAGCGACAAAAACACAGTATATGATGATGAAAAATACATTTATTTTTTAATGTATACATGTACACTGATAGTCCGACAGAAAACTTTATGACTCCATTTGATATTATCAGTGGGACTTGTGCTGCTGCATCACTGATGACAGAGATTTTACATCAGGTTTATATTTCGTGACCTTCAGAGATATGCACGAGCTACTACTTTCATCCGTCAGGCTACTCCTATTACGAGACTTAACAAAATTCATCACTGAGAACAAGGATTCACAAGCATATGTGGATGAAACCAAAACACTGGTCGGATCTAAGAAGGCAGGGAGAGTTAAGGCAGAGGCATAGAAATTGCTCTTCCCCTCTCTCGTCAATCAATGTCTATGGTCTTTAAGATAACTTGTTAAGTAAAATTATTTATTTATCTAAGATGCACCTACACTGAATTTATCTGAAAAATAAAAAAGTCGATATTAAGAAAAAAATTGTAAATGGAAGATTATAAGAGAGGGTTTTGCGTGCCAGCAAAAGTTACTGGCGTGCAATGTTTGGCACGCATGCCAGGGGTTGCCCACCCCTGCCTTGGGCAGAGTCTTTTAAATAAAGCCTGGAGGCAAAGAGAACTACAAGTGCAAAGTGCCCTGAAGCAGAAGGATGGCTGGATTTTCAAGAAACAGAGAAGAGGCCAAGGAGCAACTGGCCTAAAGAGTCATGAGAAAACTATGAAACCATGTACTGTGCATTTAAG
This sequence comes from Myotis yumanensis, assembly GCF_028538775.1. Taxonomy (NCBI): domain Eukaryota; kingdom Metazoa; phylum Chordata; class Mammalia; order Chiroptera; family Vespertilionidae; genus Myotis; species Myotis yumanensis. Next base: position 42,858,561 of record NW_027223765.1, read on the forward strand.
AATGTACAAACAAGCAGTACATATTACTTATGAATTCATAAATATCTAGTTTTAAATGTCCATATTGGTTGAGAATATATACAACATGTCAAACAAGTATAAAAATAAGCAGGAAAAGATACACATTAATTTCAGGATAGGATTTCCTTTGGGGGAAATGGAGGCCACTGGATCAAGATGGAGTATAATCGTTTCATGGCAAATTTTATTTATTTATTTACTTATTAAAGTAAAATTTGTTTAGGGTGGACAGGTAGGTTTTAATTATAATATTCTCTGTATTTTCTAGTATGTTTGAAACATTTCATAATTGGTTTTAGAGGGAAATAAAGTAATAAATATTTAATCAACAGTCAGCAATTGTTTACATGAGGAGACATAGTTGGAACACACCCACAGTGAGAAGGGAGTTTACTAATTGTCCAAAAATTCAACTGGCATCTGGCTGGGCCACACTAAGGAGGACACCATCTCTCCCCTAGAGGTAACAGCCACCACATTTCACACATCATATTATGTAGGATTTAGTCCATATATAGTTAGCATAATTCTATTTTGATAAAGGCAGACACCAACATCAGTTCTACTTTAAACCTGTAGTGCCTCTCTATCTGCTTCTAATATAATTTCCAAGTTTTATATGTAAAATTACATTCCAAATAAAAGAGCTCACGCTTCTGTAAAACTGGACAGGAAGAGAGGTTAGTAATAATGACAATAACACACTGGCTTATTGAGTGCTCTGTATTTGCCAGTCCCCTTTTCAAGTTCCCGTTTTGCATATTAGGTCATTTAGTCTTCCTAAGAGTTCTGTGAGGTAGGCACAGCCATGACCCCCTCAGACCAATGAAGAACAGAGGTTCAGGGAGCTGAGTTACTTGCTGAGTTCACACAGCTGGAAAGTGATTAGTCAGGCTGCAAACCCAGCAGCCTATCTGGTGGCAGAGGCTGAACTTAAACCACCAGGTTCTGCTGGGAATGCAGAAACCTCTGAGCACACCCTAAACTGCTCGCACAATTCACCACTTGCATACTAAAGTCAAAACCAACTGTGGGTATGTTTGTGTGACTGGGCAATAAATAATTAACTCTATGGTTCATATTCGCTTCAGCTCATGGGATTATAGGCTTCAGTTGAATCAGTGTGAATCTTCAGTGCCCACCAACATAAATTTGAAATTTTGCTGTCTCTTATAAATAAAAAAATATATAAATAAAACTGCATCCAAAATAGTGATGACTCTTTAAACTCTTTAAAATTTAAAAATAATTTTTGTACATCTAATTTTATTTTACTCTTTTAAAAAATTATTGAATTTATTGGGGTGACATTGGTTAACAAAATTACATAGGTTTCAAGTGTACAATTCTATAATATACCACCCAAAGTCAACTCTTATAAACACTATCATCCTTAAGATGGTATTGGTATTTGGAGAGAAGGAGCAAGGTCCAATTTAGCTCTTAGAAATGCCTCCTGATTCTCACTGAAAACTGTATTTATTTCCCTAAAGGCTATATTCCCACATATATTAGTCCTACAGAGTCAAACAAAGCAAAGTTTGGGGACTGTTTCTCAATTGGGAATTCTCAACATGGCAGGCCAAAATTCACTGCCATCACAAATGAAATGACCAAAACGAAACATGGTTTTAAAAAAAGAGAGATATTAAGACCAAATGAATACAATGCAAAGGCATCTAACATCACCAAAACCAAAGCTAAAAAATGTAAATAATCTTATCTTTAACCACAAAAATGAAAAAGAACTAGCACGTCACTTTTCTTCTAGCTTTAGTTTAATAATAGGAGATTAAACATGTATGCAATCCATATAAGGAGAAACTAACCCCTTATAACTGTAAAATCAGGTTTGGTAGAAATTAGGTGCAATAGCAAACATCAAAAAGTCTATGGTGGTACATCTAAAAAACAAATTCACTGTTAATCACTTCTTTCAAACAATCCCTATTGCTAATATGCTTAATATTTTCCCTCATTTAAGCAAATGTTTGTTAAAAAAAAAAAAAAAAGATCAGACATGCATCTCTCTCTATGTCCTTGAGAAATTCTAAGCTTTGTGTAGTATCAATCCAGAAGTACTGTCTCATCCTACACAGTAGCTCATACAGAGAACTTTAACCAGAAGCCTTCCAAACATACCTCCTGCCATCATTTATTCTTTAAAATAAGAGGACTAGAATCTTTTGTCCACTGTCCCAGAATGTTTCTGATCTATATAGTTCAAATGAATGACTTTAAGGAGATTAAAGCTTAATTTAAATTATTTCTATTACTGCAGTCAAAGTAAATTCAATGCTCCCAGAGTGATGTTTCTAACAAAACCAACTCAAACTTTGCTTCACTAAAATATAGCCAACAGAGGGAAAAACACCATAAACATAGTAATTATGGTGAAGTAATCAAAGGCCTCTACACTCAGAAAAAAAATGTCCTAAAAATGTCACTTGTGGGTTTTGAGGGTTTGGAGCTTTGAAAGGGACCTATTTTAAACAGAAGTCAAGAGGAAGCAACACACGGTGGATCTCTCTGTCTCTCCTCCCCTTTCTCTCACTTGGGGAAGGAGAAGACACAAGTGGAGAAATCAAGCACTTCTCACCCCACCCCATTCTTTCTCTGTCTTCACTTCTACAGGGGCTTCAAAACATCCCCACTTTACATAGAATTCCTTTCCCATCAGATTTCCTGGCTTGTAATTATCATCAAAGGCAGCTTCTATAGGTTGACTTAGAGAACTTTCGGGCCCCAAACGGGAATTCCTGGCTGAAAGTGACTCTGTTTTATTCTCCTTAAAGAAACCAGCAGTGTGAATTAATTAGAAGAGTTGATTTAATCTGAATAGACATTTCTCCAGAGAAGATATACAGTAGGTGCATAGAAAGATGGTCAACATCTCTAGTCATTAGGAAAATGCACATCAAAACCACAATCAAATGCTACTTCCCACAGGCTGACTGGGATGGCTGTTGTCAAACGTGTTTATAACAATGTGGAGATCTGGATCCCTTTACGCACTGCTGCTGGGAATGTACAGTGGCAAAGCCACTGTGGAAAAGTGTATCGATTCCTTAAATCAATGATCATAGAATTACCATTGGATCCAGACATTCCTCTTCTGGGTGTATGTTCAAAAGAATTGAAAGCAGACTCAAAGAGTGTACATAACAGTATTATTCACAATAGTCAAAAGGTAGAAACAACCCACATGTTCATCAACCACTAAATGGATACATAAAATGTGGTATAGACATGTAAAGGAATATTATTCATCTTTAAAAAGGAAGGAAATTCTGACACGTACTACAACATGGATGAACCCTGAAGACATTACCCTAAGTGAAATAAGTCAGACACAAAAAGACAAATATTGTATGAGTCGCCTCATACGAGGGACTCAGAGTACTCAAAATCATGGGGACAGAACACAGAACGGTGGTTGGCAGGAATTAAGGGGAGGAGGTGCTGAGTTTCAGTTCAGGTGATGAAAAAGTTCCGGAGGTGGACGGTGGTGACGGCTGCACTTCAATGTGAATGTACTTAATGCCACTGAAGTGGACACTTAGAAACGGTTAAAACAGCACATTTTATGTTATGTGTATTTCACCACAATAAAAAAGTTGACTCACAGGAATAATGGTTTTCATTATTAATCAGTAGCCTGCCACTCTGTAGCTCCACACCATTTAGTGTATAAATATTATGCTCCCTGGTTACACACACTCTCCTTTTAGTGACCATCTGACCAGAGGCCAGGCTGCAGTAGGCAGAACAGTTGTTCATGTCTTTAAACTTCCTCCTACTTTAGGAAGAAAGCACTAGCTTGAGACATGGATCCCCTTTCTCTAATGCATAGGCCCTGACAGACGGAGAATCATCCACAGCTCCGCTTTGTGCTGAGGCTCCTGGGACTTCATAATCCTTCCCAACATAGGGTCCAGGCAGACATCAATTAATCAGAGCTGTCTGTCAAAAGGAAATCTATTTGCCATAGTGGTCTAAGTGGCAATCTAGTTACTTTTACACAAACTCAAATCTTACACATTAAAAAACAATTACAATTAAGCTGAATACACCAGATTATAGATGTAAGGAGACAGGTGTGTTTTGTCCATCTCTGTCCAAGCTTTTTCACTGTCTTGGATTCTGACAGGTACAGGGCCAGGGTACAAGAAAAACACCTTGGGTAATACAACTCGGGGGACCAGAGAGAGAGGTTTTCATAGCATACTAATAAAAAGGAGACATGCCCATCTAGTGAAATCTCTCATTATGAAAGTCCTCATTGTCTTCCAGAGCAGGGTGACAAATTGTTTCTGTAAAACACTGGAGAGTAAATATTTTAGATTTTTGTTGGCCATGCCGTCAGCCTCTGTTGCACTCAATGCTGCTCTATGAAAGCAACTATAGACGATACATAGATGAATGGGTGTGGTTGTGTCCAAATAAAACTATTTACAAAAACAGGTGGCACATGGGACTTGGCCTGTAGGCCACAGTTTGCCAACCAGTGTTCTAGATGTTCTATCTTTAGTCCAGATCTCTCTGAAGGCCTCTTTCGCCTTTTCTTTTACCTCCTTCAGAATTTAAAAGCTATTTCTACCTACACTTTGCCCCCAATATTGCTGAATGAAGGGCAACTGGCACAGCAGGCAGAGCACCAAGCAGGAGGTGGAGAAGGGCAAAGAGAGAGGATCCAGGAGGACTGATGTCTTTGCGAGGGGGTGATGCATGTAGAGTTGAGGACTAAAGCTGAGGGGGGGATCAGTGGGGTAGGGGAGTCACTCCTGAATTTCCATCCGCCCACAAGAGCTGGGTGCACTGGGATCTGGTATTCCAATCTACCCAACATGAAGTCCATCTGGATGGATGTGCTCTTGGATCCTGCGTGTGAGCTCAATGTTGCTAGGAGCCAGTCTGGTTATGGGCTGCGCTATTTGGATAAGAGTTGTACAGGAAGTGATTTCCTTAGATCACTCAAGAAACAGGTGCAAAGCCTGTTCAAAGCTAACCCAAGGTTATGTCATCCAATAAATTCTGCTCAACAACAATTAGATATACCAAGGTAAGTATGGAGCAGGGCATAGCCAGCCTGGCTCAGCCCCCGGCTGTCCGCTCTGACTCACTGACTCTGGGCAAGCCTGTCTGTTTCTTGTATTGAGAGTGGGAATGCTGATTCCACTCAAGGATAAGCAAGGAAATCTATTCCAGGTGATCTGCCTTCAGACTGAAAGATAACAGCTAATGAAGGGAAGAAAACTCCCTCATCCCCACAAGGATTTGATGCTCGGTCTTCAATGCAAGATGGAACTGAAGGGACTGAAAGAGACAAAGGCGCTTGGTATGGAGAAACAGGAATTATAAAAGAATCAAAGTAAACACCTAAGCTGGTCTGCAGGAACAACCTAGAGCTTCTTAGAGAAGTGGGCATATATGCTGAGGGACAGAGAATAAGCGGGAGTTATCTGGGGAAGATAAGTGAGAGTGGGAGCATTCTAAACATGAAGTGAAGAACCAAGGCCCAGGGACAGGAAGTGTATGTAGGGAATAGTTCTGTTCAGTGTTACCAGCCTCTAAAGCTGGAGGCAGGTTCAGGTGCAAAATGAGGCTGAGGGTTAGGCCAGAGCAGAACAACAGAGGGTCTCAAATGTCCCAAGAATGACCAGAGTTTATCCTGCATGATGACAGAGGTGTTGAAGGTATTAAGTAGGGCAGTGATGAGGAAATGTAGAGTCAATCAGAACAGAATCAGGCTGGAAGCAGAGGGGCCAGCAAGAAGCCAGGGCCTAATCCAAGCAAGAAAAGATCAGAACAAAGGCAGGTGACAGAAGGGATGGAGAGGAAGGTGTTGATTCAAGAAATATTTACAGGCTAAAGTCAGCGAGACCTGTTGAGCCATTAGATGTGGGGTAGTGGGATGCAAGGGACAAAAAGGAACTACGGGTGACTCTCAGATTTCTGGCCTGGACAGCTGGGCATATGGCCAGGCTATATCCCTGTGAGGCCAAACCACACCATACTCCAATATAATCTTTACAACTACAGAGAGAGTCACTCTCCAAGAAAACAGGCAATCTGGAAAAAGTTCCATAGATGGAAAGATGCAAAGACAAAACCAAGTTTGGAAATAACCCTGTAACAAGTACTGAAAATCATAATCACACACGTATAAACTAAAGGCCAGCCGAGATGAACAGCTATCTGATGCGACCATTACACCAGGTTTCACTCTACAAGGTACTGTAATATTTCTATGACGTTTCAATGTCCTGCCTGCAAAATACACAAAGCTACAAAGTGTGTATCGCATGTATGTCTGGGTGCTTTACAACCACCCGTACCTCAGATGAACACTGTCTGTCCTGCAGTATTTCATTAGAACATTTTTAAACAATGGAGGAAATTTCAGTAAGTATATATTTCAAGTTACTTACCCAGAAAAAAAGATTAGAGTGGGTGGGCATCCATTTGCTGTTAAGGTTTATAAATTATTATTAATCCTATAACTTTTTAAATACCTTCAAGTTGTCTTAAATGATAGTGTTAGGGGCTTTCAAAACCTGTTCCCTGAGGAGAATTCAGGTCCACAAAGCTGTGTCTCAATTCAAACCAAGATCCAGGATCCTGGCTTCTACATCCCAACTGCCGACCTAATGGAACATTTTATAAAAAGTACAAGAGAAAGAGCCCTACACACTGAAGGGCACACTGGATCTCATGTAATTTATCAAGTCAGTTTCACAGACTCCTATCTTCCAATTTTATGTTATGAAACATGCCCGTGTGCCCTTGACAGCAGGTTGAAGGAGACCTCCATGGTCCTTCCAAGGCAGACCCTCCAGCTAGGCTGTGACAAGCCCTCCCACACCTTCCCCTCCATAGCACTCAGCAAGCTTATCATTAACTCCCTGTTGAAAGTCAGTCTTCACGTGTGGAAGGCAGCTGTGAGGGTGGGGGGTCTTGTCATCTTGTTGATTTCTGTAGACCCAATGCTTAGGGCAGTGCCTGGCCCTCCAGAGAAGCTCAGCAAGTACTCTCTAGTCATGAACTGCCTCTAGGGAAGTTCCCAATCCATATATATACTGAGTGGCCAGATTGTTATGACTGGCCAGATTATTATGACCACCCCATCAGTACAATGAAGTGAATTAGTTATGCAAATAATAATAATAATAATAAAACTTTGAGAGTATTTGCTTAGGAAGTTTTCAATATTCAATATTTTTGGAAGTGTCAATTAAGTACTGATGGGGTGGTCATAATAATCTGGCCAGTCATAATAATCTGGCCACTCATTGTGTGTGTGTGTGTGTGTGTATATATATATATATATATATATATATATATATATATATATATAATCTCTCTATATAAAACCATAATATGCAAATAGACCCGTGGTCGGCAAACCGCGGCTCGCAAGCCACATGCGGCTCTTTGGCCCCTTGAGTGTGGCTCTTCCACAAAATACCATGTGCGGGAGCGCACATACAGTGCGATTGAAACTTTGTGGCCCATGCACAGAAGTCGGTATTTTGTGGAAGAGACACACTCAAGGGGCCAAAGAGCCACACGTGGCTCGTGAGCTGCAGTTTGCTGAGCCTCAGTTTGCTGACCACTGAAATAGACCAAACGGTGGAACAACCAAACAACTGGCCACTATTACGTACACTGACCACCAGGGGGCATGAGCAGACCATGGCAGGTGTCAGCAGCAGGCAGCAGAGTGTGGAACATGGCGGGCATGGGCCATGGTGGGATGGTGGAGCAGGTGAGCGGGGACGCCAGACCAAGTGGGGCACCAGTCTCTGTCACTGGGGCGAGCCTCTGGTAGTTACTGAAAATTCTTTACTCTTGTGCACCACGGTCCCATCCAGCGCTCTCACCCGCTGCTGGCACGGGAGCCGCCACTAGGCCCCACTGTCAGCGACAGCCCCACTCGCACCTGCAGCCGGCACTGGAGCCACCACTTGCACCCGCTGATGGCACCCGGCGCTGGTCCTGATCACTTGGCGTCATCAGCGGGTGTGAGCCCCAATTGCCCTCAGGGCTTCTCCACCTCCCCCTGCTCCTGAGGGGCGACTGGGGCCGGCAGCTGCCTCTCACACCCACTGACAGCGACGACACGCTCCCACCCGCTGCAGGCACCGGAGCCGCCACTTGCACCCACAGCCGATGCTGCCACTCGCACCTGCTGCTGGCGTCCGGTGCCAGTCCTGATCATTTGGTCCCATCAGTGGGTGTGAGCGGCAGCTGCCAGTCCTGATCACCCCTGAGGGCTTTTCCACCTGCCCCTGCTCCTGAGGGATGATCTGGGAAGCAGCTGCCGCCGCTTGCACCCGTTACTGGTGCCGGCCCAATCACTCCGCACCATCAGCAGGTGTGAGTGGGGCCAGTGCCATCAGGAGGCGGTGGGAGCGAGGCTGCTGGCAGATAGGGGACTGGGGGCCGTGGTGGGAGGGGCCAGGTGGGGGCATGGAGGATAGGCTGAAACCTGCCCCGGTGCCCACCGCAGCCTCGTGGCCCACAGTTCCTTTCAAGGTGTACAAATTCGTGCACTGGGCCCCTAGTTGATATACAACATAATAGTTTCAGGTGTATAAACTTTTTGTATGTAGTTCCTAACAATGTCAGAATTGAAATCCAGATCTCCCAGTACACCCAGGGCAGAGAGGATCCCTCAGTTCTGAGTTAGGTTCCTGTCCCTCCTTCTTAGCTGTCAGACTGTTTGAGGACCCATCTCATCCCAATTACTGGTTCCTCTCCCACCAGGCCCTGCAGAGCCAGGTTCCTAAGCTGTTCTCCAGAGCTTCCAGGCTCTTCTAAAAGGAAACAAAAACTCCATTTAGATTTGTCTCAGGTTTCATGTTAATATTATCTATAGAGATTGAATGTGGTTTTTTAAATGGCATATAACAGGGAAGTTAAAAAGATAAGCACAATCTCAAAGTAACTTCTTAGAATTAAGCCTTGTTTCACCCAATTCCTTTCTCTTTAAGATCAGAGAGAATGACCCACCCCAGGGAGTTCCACCATTCCTTTTGTTCCTGGAGAGGCAACCTGGGGAGCCAGCAGAGGGAGGCTCTCACTCCTAACTTTCTCTCCATATCTGTGGATCCACCTCCATGGATTCAACAAACCACACATCAAAATATTAAAAAATAAAAAATGTCACGTTTTGCTGACATGTACTAAGTAGTTAAGCCTACACTAGCTGCATCTTTACTGAACGGATGCAGGTTTTTTCTTGTCATTTTTTCCTAGACAATACAGTATAACAACTATTTACATAGCTTTTACCTTGTATTGGATATTACAAGTAATCTAGAGATGCCTTAAAGTATATATCAGGATGTGTGTAGGTTATATGCAGATGCTCTGACATCTATAATAAAAGTAATATGCTAATTAGACTGGACAGCCGAACGACCTTCTGGACATCATTCCGGATGTCCTTCTGGACGAAGCTGCAGCAGCGGGGGCCAAGGCTGAGGCAGTTAGGGGTGATCAGGCAGGCAGCCGAGTGGTTAGGGGCAATCAGGCAGGCAGGTGAGTGGTTAGGGGCGATGAGGCAGGCAGGCAGGCCGGCCAGCAGTCCTGAATTGAGAGAGGGCGTAGGCCAGGCTGAGGGACCCACCCCCCTCGTGTACAAATTTCATGCACTGCGCCTCTAGTTTTATATAAGGGACATGAGCATCCAGGAATTTTGGTTTCCTGGAGGGCCCTGAAACCAATCCCCCAGGATACTAGATACTGAAGAAGGGCTGTATTTCTGTCCACCTATTGTTAATTTCCCTCCTGAGCCTTGGGCCCTGGAGAAATGCTTATGGCTTCTTCAAAGAAGGAACTCCAGATTCACATAAACAAATAGCTCTCTCTAAAAGGGCCTGCTCAGAGCTGCCCCCTGCTGTGCAGTCTGAGTCTCCAAGGCAGGACTTCCTTCTGGTGCACAGGGGCTCTCCTGGGAAGGGCCCTTGAGCCAGCCACACCCCTCCTTGGCCCCTTCCCTCCCTCCTCAATTTCTTCCAGAATCTACCTCTGGCCACCAACCCAGGCTGAGTTCAAGTTTTGCATATTACTTTTCTGTTGACTTCCGCTCTTCTCTACATGGCCACTTTCATTTCATTTCAATGTGAACGGTTTAAAGCTTGCTTTCAAATAGACAAACATAAAAGTAGACAAAGCTAATACATAATTTGTAGGTATACGCAATTGGGTAAGAAAATGGACAAAGCAAAGTGCAGTAGATCACCACAGAGGTCAGGTGAGCAGTTATTTTTGGAGGGAGATGAGTTGGTTTGAGCAGGATCTCTCCGAGGGCTATTGGGATCACTAGAAAGTTCTAGGTCCTTTCATGGGTGGTGGATTCAAAGATGTTATAAATTCATTGACGGTATATGTGTTTTAGCTGCTTTCTGTATTTATATTATATTTAATAAAAAATTTTGGTTTTTTAAGCTCTCATCCTCTTTGACTCTACAACTTAATTCAGGAATAACAATCAACTGGATTTCTGTAAATAGAGAGAATATACAAGTCTCTTCCCATGTTTCTGCAAGTTCTCATCACTGCAATAAATATTTCATATCCAACTTCCACTTGCTTGTTTCCATGAATCAAAGCAGATCTGCTTGAAGGAGAGTACGAGTAAGGAAAGCTGGACCTCAGAAAACTTTGGATGATGGACAGCCTGGGGGATAAAAGGCCTGAGTAGTCACTAAAAATATAATATCCCTGTCCATTCATGTCTGTTAAAGTACTCGTAAGAATGACTGAGTTCAGAGAAGAACTTTAAAGTAGATGAAAGCAACGATGATATTACTATGACATCTCTTGTTGCCCTGTGCCTATAGCTAAGAATTTAATGGACTTGACCAAGTTTAATCTTTGCAACAACCAAAGGATATAGATGTTATTCTTCTTGATAATTCTACATGGTGTGTATTGCTATTCCTCTGATAAGCCAATCCTATCCTCACCCTGGATCTTTGCACACTCTGCTCTCTTTACAACTCTTTGTGGCTGGATCCTACTCCTCCTTCTGGTTTTATCTTACATGTTACACACACCTCACTGCACAATTAGCCTTCTCCCCCATCCTGGTGCCCATTAAAGAATAGTCCCCACACTCTCAGCGCTCAGAAAAGCAACTGCCCAGTTCCTCATTTCCTGCTCACAGCTGCGGTGGAATCTTCTGAAAGTAAGATTCTGATGACTGAGCCATCCTAGACTTCTTCCCCATGCACACACATACCTTTTGACAAAGAACCATGAAAGAGCAAGCAGTTAACACATAGGCAAAACAACAACAAACAAACAAACAAAAAACACGTTCTTGTTTAATTACTATTAATAATAAAGAAAATAACGGTGCCCAATCATAATCACCAATCTTCGGGCTGGGAAGGGAGAGAACCTGCCCTCTATGCAAAGATAAAGCCAAGGGAAACAATCTTAATTTCTCAGCAAAACAGCTATACAGTATATGGGTTGGTTAGGTCAAGTCTTAATTACAAACTTTCAGCAACAATAAAGATGGCAAATGAAATCCTTCAGACATTGGAAGAAGGAATAGTAATAGCCTCATGCTTTCAGTCCAATAGGGAAGTATAGAATGTTTCTAAAATTTGTATCAGAGCTAAAGTGTATGTTTAGCTTGGTTTTGTGGCTGCCTCTACAGCCTCTGTGTGCCCCGAATTATAAATACTCCTCAGGGGTCCTGCCTCCCTCCCACACCCTGTAGCATCAATCAAATTAACTAAGTAGCCTTTTGGAGGGTGCTCTGTGGCCCAAACCAACTGGAGGCAAACCGCTGGCCACAGGAGCCCTGCCATTTCCTCCCAGTCTCCTTGCTCCTGTGGCCTCCAGCCTGGAGACGGTGTCCAGTCTCTCACTTTACGGGAACCCCCTGCCTACCTCCTGCGCGTGGGTACGCGGGACCATATTTAGCTCAACCTACTCATACGTCACTTGGCCAGACCAGGTGAAGCCAGGCACCAAGTGAGCACAAAGAAGAAAGGGCTTTCTGTGTCAAGTATCTGTCTGTGTGAAGGCAGTGGCTTTTTCAAGGCTACCACTTTGGTGCCTATGCGCCAAATTCTTTGGGTATTTAATTTAGAGGCAGAAAATATAGTCATCGAAGGCCAGCAAGCAGAATTAAGTAAACTATGATGTTTCAAGGTAAGAAAAAGACAACTTGGGACTGGATATACATATGTGAGTATATGCATGTATGTACATCCATAGATACCACATATGCATGTACATACACCCATATATACCATATGTGCATGTATGTTCAAACAATGAGGGTATGGCTTGCTGCCAAACATTAAGAAAAGCTTTAAAAATTTATGATGCTGGGAAAAAGTATATGAAGACATAAATCTTAGGTTTTCCTCCCAGTCAATGTTAAAGTACCAGAACAGGCATGCAAATCTTTAAAGTAGTATAACCCCCTAAATTGAGAGTTTAACCTAAAATTGAGAGAAAAAAACTAAAATTGACAACAGCCTCAACAATCATGTCAGAAAATGACTGATTATTTGGTCAATGATAACTACAGTATCAGTGATGACGGCAAAGTAATTGTGCCCATCATTTCCTGAACATATCCCATGTGCAAAAAACTGTGTAATGACCTTACATTGAGGTATCATTGATTGATACAAACCTAGGAGGTAGACAGTATTCTTATCCCCATTTTAAAACTGAAGAAGCTGAGGCAAAGCAAGATTACGAAATCTCAATGTCACACAGTGTAAACTGGAAGAAGGGAATGGGTTCCAGGCCTATGCAACTCTAGATTAAAGAATTGAAAGTGAGCCCTGGCCAGTGTGGCTCACCGGTTGAGCATTGTCCCATGAACCAAAAGGTCCCTGGCTGGATTCCTGGTTAAGGCACATGACTGGAATGTGGGTTTGCTTCCCAGTAGGGCATGTGCAGGAGGCAGCCAATTGATGTTTCTCACTCTCTTCCCACTCCTTTCCTCTCTCTCTAAATACACATACACACACACGTGCGCGAGGCCTAGTACACGAAATTCGTGCATGGGGCGGGGGGTGTGTGTGTGTGTGTGTGTGTGTCCCTCAGCCCAGCCAGCACCCTCTCTAATCTGGGACCCCTCAAGGGATGTCTGACAGCCCATTTAGGCCCAATCCCAGTGGTATTAGGCCTAAACAGGCAGTCAGACATCCCTCTCACAATCCAGGATTGCTGACTGCCAACCGCTCACCTGCCTGCCAACCTGATCACCCCCAAACCACTCCCCTGCCAGCCTGATCAATGCCTAACTGCTCCCCTGCCGGCCCGATTGCCCCTAACTGACCTCCCCTGCTGGCCTGGTCACCCCTAACTGCCCTCCCCTGCTTGCCTGAGCACCCACAACTGCCCTCCCCTGCTGGCCATCTTGTGGCGGGCATCTTGTGTGTTGGAGGGATGGTCAATTTGCATATTGTCCCTTTATTATATAGTATATTTATTTATTTATTTAAAGATTTAAAAGTGACAGCCATTGATAGGCAGCCTCCCCTAGGAAATGGGAAATGGGAAAGAAACAAAATCAAATCTAGATAAAGAAAGAAAATTATGAAAAACTCAGGGAATTCTCTGGATAATTTAGGCCTACAAGGAGTCAATATCATCCACAAGGTAACACTATTTTGGCAACACAGAGTTTTTGTGTGGTTGTGACTCTGAGTCTTTCCTGGTATAGAAGCAGTCATTTGAAAAGTTAGAAAGCCAATCAGTGTATTATTTAGATGATGCATAGAGACTGGCTTGCTTCAATTCAAAATGAAATAGTGTGGTCTGAAAGAGAAAAGACAAATTTACAAAATATGCCATAACTTTCCCATTACCATGCACATCATCCTATTCTAAGCAATCACCATGAGGCAGGCTTTTCTCCAAGGCATTTTGGGAAGCCGGCCTTTGGAACCATCTCCAGAGCTTGGCACATGTCTGTGACACAGGATCACGCCAGCAGCATCACGTTAGTCACATGTGTTCTAGAACCAAGTCTGGGGAAGAAGGCTGCTGATCTAAATAGGAAACTCTGGCTTTAGGAAAGAACGTGCTATGATTACAAAGGAGCAAGGGCCACAGAAGGGCCAGAAAGCTTTAGTAACAGCTGCCATGCTGGGGAATGTGCACCCATTCCACTGGGCGATGGGTAAGAAGGGAAACATTCCTTGGGAAATATCAGTGTCCAAAGTGAGACTGTTTGAGATGTTGGCAGCGACACATCCATGTGCTCACACAGACTTGGTGCTCCCTACCTGGTGCCCAGCATGCAGCAGGTGCCCACTGCACATTGTCAATGACCCAATGACCCATCTGCCAATTAAACAATCAGGCTCTTTGCTAATGAAAATTTTCTCTGTTATGTTCATACAACAGTTATCAGGTCAAAGCCCCGACCACTCGTGAAAGTATGGCTTTGTTGGAGAACTGAATTATGAAGAAAGCCTGCTCTGAGGGTCTGGCGCTCATTTCGCCACCTCTCTCCAGATGTTTCCAGCTGCAGACCGTGTTTCCTAGATGTGTGCACATGGGGTGCCTGCCACACAGGCGGTCACTCTGAGGGCAAGATGGAGTCTCCCTTGGCCCCTCATTCTGTGGCCCCTCCCTGCTCTCCTGACAGCCACTCCAAGCACCTTCCATTGAGAACAATGCCCCCTGCAGCTTAAAGGAGAAAGGACAACAACTAGGGCAGACCTCTAAAGATGGACATCTTTTTTTTTTTTTTTTTTTTTTTTTTTTTTTTTTATATATTTTATTGATTTTTTACAGAGAGAAAGGGAGAGAGATAGAGAGTTAGAAACATCGATGAGAGAGAAACATCGATCAGCTGCCTCCCGCACATCCCCTACTGGGGATGTGCCCGCAACCCAGGCACATGCCCCCGACCGGAATCGAACCTGGGACCCCTCAGTCCGCAGGCCGACGCTCCATCCACTGAGCCAAACCGGCTTCGGCAAGATGGACATCTTCAAGGGAGAACAAGAAGGTCTCTTACAGGAAAACCCTGTTCAAACAAACCCAATGACAAAAATCTAAATGGCACTTCCTCTATGTATGGTCAGCCACTCATTTATTCCATATGTGTCAACAATTCATAAATTATCTTATTACCTATGGGCGCTGAGATGACAGAGTTGAGTAAGACACCGGTCCTCGCTGCCAAGGAGGTGGCCATGGAGTGCCAGTCAGAACATACCCCGCTGCTCTCTCCCAGGCCCAGCTGCCCTGCTGACCAGCGTGAGAACTCTTCCCTCCAGGTCCTTATCCACGCTCTGCCAGGCTGCTGCTCCCAACCCACAGAAATGCTAGGAAAGCTCATTCTCCATTCTGCTTACTTATAATAATTCATTACTCAGTTAGTAAAAAATATTTATTGAATGCCTACCACAGGCCAACCCTGCTCAGGACATATTATAGTGAGGGAGATGGACGAAGTCCCATGCGCTCATGGGAACAACAGCTGGGAAACAAGTACACAGATAACTGTGCATTATTATTTTTAGGCTGGATATGCAGGATAAAGAAAGATAAATAAGGTCGCGACATGAAGAATGACAAGAATAATTCATTAGTGCACTCAAAGAAAGCTTCTCTGAGGAGATAACATTGGAGCACAAAGTGAGGGAGTAATTCATACACATATTTGAAGAAAGAATGTTCTAGTCAAGGGAAGAGTAAGTTGCAGGACCCAAGGCAGGACAGGCTGGGAGGCTGGTGTGCTGGAGCAGTTGGTGACGGGGCAGCAGGAGGAGAGGGGATCTCAAAGAAAGCCAGGGCCAGTCACACAGGGCACTACAGCCTATGGGAAGGTCTCGGAGAAACCCTCACAGATATGAATGTTGACAACATGACATCATCAACACCCCCATCAGCTCCAGCCAACACGTACTCCGTGCTGCATCCTGTTTTCTGAGTGACCACAGCACTGGGAGGTGGGTACTAGCATCACCTGGGATTCAGGAACTTAACAACCTGGTGCACATCACACAGCTAGCAAATGCCAATATCAGGGGTCACCAGGAGCCCATGATCTTAACCAGGGTGGTAAAAACACACCTTACAAAAAGCAGTTACAACTATGGATGAAAAAGAGAGAAAAAATATTTACCACTACCAAAAAGATTCTAAAGCAAGCCCTTTTCATATTGTGTGAATGGATGTCAGTGGCCTCCAGTGGGTGGCTCACACATAGATTCCCAAAATACTGGGTGAAACCCCTCAGAGGTGTAGATGGCTAGATGGGAAGACTGCATCCAATGGTGGAAAAGCCCCTCTGGGTGGGGTGGGGCACTGGCTCCAGGTAGAGGATGCCTGTGGAGAGTTTGAGTGAGATTAGACCAGCCGTGGGCAAACTATGGCCCGCGGGCCGGATCCGGCCCGTTTGAAATGAATAAAACTAAAAAAAAAAAAAAAAAAAGACCGTACCCTTTTATGTAATGATGTTTACTTTGAATTTATATTAGTTCACACAAACACTCCATCCATGCTTTTGTTCCGGCCCTCCGGTCCAGTTTAAGAACCCATTGTGGCCCTCGAGTCAAAAAGTTTGCCCACCCCTGGATTAGACCATTAAATACAAGAATGGCCAAAGAGTAATGTGATTGTAGATGTAACTAAATGGACAAAACACCAACATTTTAAGTAGATATCTTGACTATTTTATCTATATCCTTAGTAAGCTTATATATTGACACTTGAAATTTCTCTTTGAGAAGTAGTTGGTGGCTTTATAATCAGGGTAGCTTATATTTGGGGATATACAGTGATACTTCCTGACTCATACATGATGGAAGAAAGGGTTCATCAGAACCAGATCCGGGCCCAACACTCGGACTGGAAACGTTACAGGAAACCCCAACAAAGCTAGGGAGCTGCCCCGGGGGAAACTCAGGCTGCCCTGATCCACATGGCCATCTTCTGCATGCCTGCTGCCCCCTACCAAAACGGTTTTCTTTGGGCCGTGTTCCCCTGTCTCCCAGGATGTCTTATATGATGCTTATGTCTCATGGTTTTGTCTGTCCATCAGGCAGGGTGAAGGGGAAACAAGACTCCCGTCTCAGAAACCCAAGAGGTCAGTACAGAGCCCTACACACATGGCTGCAGAATGAATGACTACCTGAACAACACTTTTATTTCATAAGCATTTAAAGTACAGAGATGTGACTTTATGTTTACATGGGGGGGAAACAAACCATAAGCATTGAAAACATTACAGAATCTGTTAGAACTGAAGGGGGCTCCCCCAGCACCTATAACATTATCTCCCAGATTTCCTAGTCCCTATAAATACAAGTCTAACCTGGCCTCAAATGGTGGGCTCTACGTGCATGTGGTAATTCCTGGGAGTGGAACTTTATCCATGTGAACAAGCTGCCGTCTGGTGCGGCCTTAACCGCCCATTTAGAGTAATGGGAAAACAGCCTTGTAAGATGAGTAGAAGAGTAAAGCCACCATTGAGCCAGGTTAAGAGAGGTGCAGTTCATTCAGAAATTATAGGCCCTTTTATGATCAGACTCGGGCATCCAGGAGACATACATTCAAGGTTTTATTGTTTCACTGTGAACATTTTCAAATGTGCGGTTTTCTAATTTCTCATAAAGATCCTTTCACAGCCAAAAAAGTACAACCAAAATAAAAACAAGCCTGCTGGTAATGACACAGGGACGCTCTGTACTTCATTTTCAAGCCGTATAATTGGTTTTGACAGCAACACAGGAACCTCACGCGCTATATTCCACACTGCCAATGAGCTGCTCAGCAGGAAGGGGTCCACACTGCACCCCAGTGAGAATTCACAATGGATACCTTAAAAAAGTCAAGTTTGTGTTTTAAGCCTGGAATCATTTCCACATCTTCCTCCAAAACATTCATCATCCGATTTGGATTGGGGGCACAGCATAATGTGAGCTTATAATCAGAAGTCAATGCAGACCCCAGAGTCAAGGGTGACAGATGGGAATACCACTACGGCTGTCACAAACATTTTTCAAGTTTGCTTCGCATGAACGTTTTTAATGAGGTGCAGTTTTTAAAAAGGCTATCAGAGGTAGAATTTTCTTGGCCATCGTTCTGAGAGAACTGTTTTTTGAATCAAGTGGCAAGCGCAAAACCATTGCGAGATGCCCAGGTGAATTCTGACTCAGCGACCAAGATATATGCTAAATCAAAAGTATCACTGCAGAGTGTGTCGGACCTTAAGTTGTAATCAAAGAGCTGATTGCATAGCTCAGTTACCAGCACTGTGACTTGCTTAGATCAGCATTAACCCAAATTCCATAAAATGCTAATTCTTTGCAATGTTAATAGATATTCCAGAAAGAAAAAAAAAAGGATTTGTTTTATCAAATGATTTAGAGGAATTTTGCATAGCTATTGAACCCTTCTCTTGACTGCAAGACTTCTCCGTGTCTTTAATATGCTAATGCGCATGGTGATTCTTTAAGAGAAGGACAGAGTCTGTACTGTTTCCCAAAGGCATTTGACAAATGGAACCCTTTTTTCTAATAGTATTTTACAGGACTTCACTTTGATAAACATGCTTTGGGAAATGTGAACCTAGATCATATCAACTGGGTTTTTGTCAAATTAGTCTCTGTTCTATTTTCCCACAGCTCACTATGACCTACCCCCAGAGTCCGGGGGTGGGGGGTGGGGGGTGGGAAATACCCCCTATTGACATAGTGGCTTATTAAAACAACTGTCTACATCACCAACAATGACATTTGAAAACCACATAGCTCCTGCCCTTGAGAAATCAGTCTGGAACCCAGGTGGTTCAATTCTGAGGAGTTCCTGCATTGTATATCTTATGTTCAGACTATCACTGGTCTAACCTTTATCTTTTACCAAAAAAATAACAATTGGTGGGTGTATTATTATAACTGACTACTCTAAAGAGAGAAAGTACAATGCTTTAGTACATAGTACAAGAGTCTCCTCAAAATGGCAGGCTTTGCACTTTAAGTGGAGAACAGAAAGAGTTCCTAGAATATATTATAGTTAAGCCAGACAGTGTATTACAGACTGGTCTTAAGGAGACCAGCTTCTCCCAGTTTCCGAACCTCTGGCTGGAGGGCCTCCCGCCGCTAACATGAATGCTCTGCACGGGCTGCAACATCCCCACTGGCCCATGAGCTGCCCTCTCAGATGCTTTTTTAAATCATCACATGTGTGCATCCTTCAGTGAGTCCCAGGACCCCAAGGATTGAGAGTTGAAAGAGGCCTTACCCCACACAAGCCCACCATTTTGTATGGAAGAAAACAGGCTCAAAGAGAAAAAGAAAATCACTCAAAGTCACACAGCTCATCAGTGACTGAGCCCAGATCAAGCCCAGAATTAACCTAGATCCCCAACTCCCTCCGTACCCTCACCCCTCACCCACTCAGATGCGTGCAGCTCCACTGCAGAGCTGAAGTTTGGAAGGTCTTCGGGAAGCTTCCGCTCTGGCTCCAATAGCAGACACAACTCATCATAACCTCTTTTGAAAGGTCTTCATCCCAGAGGAAGCAGCAGCCCAGGAAAATACGTTCCAGAAAACTTACAGAAGCTGCTGCAAATCAGCTGCCCGGTAAGGACACTTTTGTTGGAAGAGAAGACCTTGAGATGTTGGAGGGTAAAGAATCTTGACTTACTGACTGTAAGTTCCAGCAGATACCAAAGAGTCCTCAAAAACCACCAGTGAGACTATGTGCTGGAAGGCCTTACAAGCCTTTTAAAATCATTCTGTTATATCCCATTACATAAAGGAGCTTAGCCACTACCCCATAAAACCCATGCAAAGCCTCTTCAGCCAAGTTTCCACCACCTAATCGTTCTATTGGTTTTTGAAGTAGCCTGACCATCACCTTCACTGTCACTATAGTTACTGTGGACGATCTGAAGCATATAAAGAAGCAGTTGTGCACAGGAGAGGGGGAGTGCCACACTCGTGACTGAGACCTGGAAAGAATGCCAGGTCTTCTTCCTGTTAAACATCACCAGGTCTCAATCTTCTCACTCACAAACTGGTTTCATAGACAGTAGCAACCTCATGAGCTTGTTGGGAAGAATAAACAAGTCAATGTGTGTACAGAGGAACTTGGCCAACAAGGACTGGGTTTGTAATAGCTGCTTGTATTAAAAAGAAAGTTGAAGGGGGTTGGGCAAGAGGCCTGTGTGTGTTTGCCGTGGGTGTCAGAGGGGACAGTGAGACACATTGGGTGTTCGCTGTAGACGCAGTGGTGCCCTGCCCAGATCCTCTTTAAAACTGAGACGCTCATTCCCAGATGCCAGGAATGTGCCTGCCTTGAGAGGTGCCCTGCCCATGGTTATGCCTTCCCCAGGAGTTGACCGAATCCACTGACTTGCTGATGGGGGGTTACAGAGGTGCAGCCCTATTATCTCTTTGGGGTCAACTCCTTTCAAATGGTCACCCCAACTGCAGACCAACGGATGGGACCTGCTGAGGCCTTTGTTGGAACATTACAGCTCAAGTTCTCCAGGCCCATCCCTGCTTCTCTCCCTTCCTAAGAGCACTCCCAGGAACCTCCTGCATGTTCATCTCTGACTCTCCATTTCCCAGGGAACTCAACCAAAGACTGACCCCCCTGGCTTAGTTCATTGCCCAATAAAAAGTAGCAGCTATTATTCTTATTGTTGAATTGTCTAAGCAATCCACTTGTTTTCCATGACAAGAGATTTCCTGAGTCTCTTTATAGATGATATCCCGTTATGGATGAGAAAAAGAGGCAAAGATATAAACAACTTAAACCAATTTTTATGTATTATCTAAAGAGTCCTAAGCTCCATAGTTTGTTCTCACAGCAATTTTTTCCACCACTCACTTGACCCACTTTAGTTACTCTAATTTTAAAGACAGAGAAGAGACATACTAGATAACAGAATACCATGTTTATAAAATGTGCATAAAGCTTAGCTTATTGTGAAGGCATAATTTTAGATTATCTTAAAGGGTCAATCTAACATCCAGCATTAAGGAGCAGAGGCTCAACCTTTGGGCTTGAAGGTTCAAGGTTCAAATCCGCCTGAAGGCAGACACATTTTATGGAACCAGTGGGCTGCACAAATAGCACTGGGCAAGGATATGAAAGGCCTGGGATCTGGTCTCCCCTCTGCCAACAACTCCCTCTGGGGTGTTGGGTAGGTTATCTGTCTTTGCAGAGCCCTACTTTCCTCATCAGCAAAACAAGGAGCTTGTATTAAATAAAGTCTAAGGTCTTTTCTAATAAGAAAAACTTATGATTGCTTAGCCTTGCAGAGTTTTTCCAGGCACCATAAAGAAATAAAATGCAAAGGGAAAGTGTAATAGCAGAGAAGAAATTAAAAGTATCATAAATTCAAATTACCAACTTCCCAAGTGTGTATTTCAGAAGAGGCTATTAAGTGACTAGAAACAGATTTCATAGTTGAATTTACCTTTCACAAGATTTTTATCTAAATCATTGCCTATGTCATTGATTGTCGTTTCCCTAGTCTGGAGTGCTGAATATACAGCTTAGCCATGCTCTGGACAAGCCATACGTCTGAGTTAACATTTTAAAAAATTAACCATGCGCAGTTCTCTGCCTTGCGCAGCAATGTGCTGAAACACCAGCATCTATGATGTCAGGGTGACATGTACTGTGATTTGCAGGTGGCCCCTGATGAACCTCCAGTAGCTGTATCTCAGAGCAAACCTGCAGTAATTGCCCTGGCCAGAGAGAGCTGATTTAAGCGGACTCGCTCTTTTGATGCATGTTGAACACAATTGCCCCCTAGGGATTCCTGAGTCTCCTGTGTGAGTTATTATGTAAATTCGACCTTTGAAAAAATTATAAGGTGTGCTGTCAACATTTTTTTCTCCTTTCAGCCCGATTGCCTTCCATGGGTTCTTCAGTAATGCCTTCACCATTTCTACTTTGAAGATTATACTGTGCATGCTATGGATTCAAGTAGAATACAAGAACATTTAGATGCTCCAAGCACACACCTCCGACGCCTCTTTGCTCGGTGGCTTTTAAAGCATGACTGGTTCAGAAACGTTTGCCTGGGAAAGCATTTTCTTCAGTGTCCAAAAGCTGACTGAGCCTTCGTCTGACCTTCATAAGAACAACTCTGAGGCCTTGGTTCCTCCTCAAAGCTTTGCCTTTTATGAGACCCATGATTACAGATGAGTCACTGAACAACTGCCTGAGGCTCAGTTTCCTCACCTATAAATGAAGATATACAAACTTGACCCATCCTATCCTCAAGGTCAATGGGAGGATCCCGCATGAAGCTCAGCCCCTGAAAGCCCTCTGTGAAGTTCACAGGGCTCAGCTGAGGTGCATTGTTATTATTACTACTGACCAAACTGATCACTAGCAGTGATTTTAATCTATATATATAAAACCCTAAGCAACCATTCGACCAGTAGCTATGAT
Source organism: Myotis yumanensis (assembly GCF_028538775.1). NCBI lineage: Eukaryota > Metazoa > Chordata > Mammalia > Chiroptera > Vespertilionidae > Myotis > Myotis yumanensis. The sequence goes on from NW_027223765.1 coordinate 42,881,004, forward strand.
GCGCACTGACCACCAGGGGGCAGACACTCAATGCACAGGCATGGAAACATGGAAGAGACTGATGAATCTCAGAGGGAAGCGGGGAGGGCAGGAAGAGATTAACCAAAGATCTTATACGCATACTAGAGGCCCAGTGCATGGATTTGTGCACCGGTGGGGTCCTTCAGCCTGGCCTATGGGGATAGGGCTGAAACCAGCAATCTGACATCCCCTGAGGGGTCCCAGATTGCAAGAGGGTGCAGGCCAGGCCGAGGGACCCCCCCGCCACACACACACCGGTGCACGAATCTGTGCACTGGGCCTCTAGTAAACATATAAAAATGATGTCTCCAGTTTATAGCCCAAACCTCCTTCAAAATAAGCCCAGAGGTCAGAGTTAAAGGTAAACTGAAGAAAAGCAGATGCTACAAGGCAAGCCCTCCATCCCCGCTCCATAGAGCTAATGCCCACTCTGTCCTGTAGCACCCCTCTGTCTGCTGATTCTCCCTGGAGATCACAGGAGCATGCATGCTGCCTTTCCCCATCAACTGACATTTCAGGGGCCAAAGGGCACAAAATGGGATAAAAATTAAAAAATAGTCTCATCTCCTAGTCACCTCTCTCAAAATGAATAAGAGATTACATATCATTCTACCCAGGACTTCTTTTCCAGCCCCCAGCCCCTCCGGCTTTGTCATCCCAGAGCATTTACAACTCTGCTCCCATAATAACAGTGATTTCATTTGATAAATATGTTGCATTTCATTCTGCAGGATCTTCAGCCTTTGACAAACAAACATGCACTTTGCTGAGGACGGCTGAAGAGCCACTAATGGAGTGAAACCCGAAAACCCTTCAGAAAAGAATAATGAACTCCACTCCATCTCTAGGGGATAATTTAGGAGGTCGATTAGGCAACACTTGATTAAAGGTAAACCTCTCTTTTCCATAGAAATATATTGTGTTTGTACAGAGGGGCTGTATGAAGTGAAGGATTAGTCACAAATCCTGAGGAAAAAGCAGAAGACGTTTCTCGAAGAAATATGCAAGTTACTGCATATTGGGGAAAACAAGTAATTGGGAAGAAAGGAGAAAAACTCCACATAAAACAGTTTTATTTACTCAATTTTACTTGTCTGCTTGGAACATTTCTAAGGAATGGTTAGTTCCCAAATACAGTGCACAGAATGCCTGGTCTCTCTGACAGTCCTTGATTTCCTACAAAGAATAGGGACTTCAACCCAAGGCTACTGGAAACTGACTGTCAAGTAAGATTTTCTGAGGCTGCCTACAGAGATCTGCTACAACAAAAGTCATTCTGGGCTCATGGGGAATGAGGGTGCAAAATTAAAATAAATGTCAAAGTAAATCCCCAAGAATAGAAACCCTTCTGTATTAATCTTCAGTCCTACTGGCCAATGTTTGGTGTCCTCGGCAGACTGGCGAATACCTGAGTACTTTTTGTCATCTTAAACTATGAATAGCCTGGAAACATGGGATGCCTCTCAGTCCACATTTCAATACCACCACAGTCTTTATCCACAGCTTAATGGAACATCCCAATCTCTACCCATCAAGGCAGAAAATCACAGGACAAAGGAAACACCTCACTGTGCTAAAAAGATCAGACTAAATAAAAATGAAAATGTAAACAAATGTGGATTTTTCTTTAAAGCTGGTGTTAAGACGACTTCTCTCACCTTTCCATATGTTGAACAAGATGGCAGAAATGGAGCCTCCCTAAATCACTCTACACCATGCCTACCAAACAGCCATGAAAACTCAGAACTAAATAAACGTGTTTTGACAGTGATGAATCTCCTAGCTCTGCTAGTCAGGTTTCTTCTAATGGCAGTAGGCAGAAGTGCACCGTAACAGGCGGACATAGATCACCACTAGAGTAACCATTTTAAGCTTGGGGAATTGAAAGAGAAATTAACTCATTGACATGGAGAAATGAAAATATCGATATGAAGGCTTAAAAATTGCTTCTTAAAACATCAGTGTCCCTCTGCAAAAAACAACCTGGCAAAGCTTGGAAACTCCATAACGTTTTGCTGAAAGCTAGGTATGTGTAAGGTTTCTGTTGCTTGTTACACTTCCTCTGTTAGCTGATTCCAAATCTAATTGGAGGAGCAGAGTCAAAAAAGTTCCCTTGGAAAAAAGGTACGGATGTCCAGAGTTGCACAAATTGGAAAATAAAATTGTCTTCTGAGCTTTTTTGCTTTTTTTAGAACTCTACTAAAAGGACAAGAATAAATGGGAACATTCATTTGCTTTTTAAACTGATCACACTTGGGCTTAACCACTAGCAGAGAAGAAACTTTACAGTTCCCTGGGAACCTATAATTTGGAAACGGAAGCACACAAGAACAGACTTTAGTTTTCAGGCAATAAATTGAAGAGAATTCTGCAGACATACAACAGAAAAGGAGCATAAAATATTGGCTTGTGCACTTCTTAGAATGTTAGTTCATTAACTTGATAAGCTGCACAGGGAAAAATGCAGCCAAAATCTACAAAGATGTCCACTGGGATTTCACATTGGCATATTTACTCAGCAAGAAATAGCTAGAGGTTGGAGGGGGAAATATGCATCCCATCCTGGTAGAGACGATTTAGTGTGAATCTCCGGGAAGACACCTTGTTGAAAAATCTCCATGTGGACTCTAAGGGGACACACGGAAGCCCAAAGCCCCGAGGACAGGCGTAAATATCATGCTCCATCATCTGTGTCCTGGGGAACAGGTCTACGATATTATACAAGAAAATCACAGTCTTTCACATCGACTTTTCACACATAATTCAGCATAAACTTGAAAAATACTTTAATTTTCCCTCCTTATTGCCCAAAATGTTTTTTAGTGCTTTATTGGAAACTTTCATTCACTGGCGTGTGCTCAAGATCTGTATTACTCATCAGTATAAAATCGTTAACAAAGGATTTGTCAGGCGATACTTCCAATGGGCACTGTCTTCTATGGTTAGAAGCTCATTAGCTGTCTCCCTGGGAGGAAACCCTAATAACTGAACCCCATGTGGGTCAGATCTGTGCTAGGCTCTTTCATAAACTTCATCTTATTTGAACCATCCAGGAGGGTACTAATTGTAATCCCCACTTACAGATTAAAAAGGTGAGGGTCAGAGAGATTCCCTGCCTTACTCAAGTAATTACATAGTCTCAAACTAAGGTACTTCAGACAAAAGAAAGGACTCAGGACAAACGCACTAAACTGCCATCTCTCTTCGGTGGGTCGTGTTGGGCCAGCTCTTTATTTACAGTAGGAACAGAGTGCCAGGCTGTGCAAGAGATGCTACACGCCAGGGGCCCGTTCACCTGCACGTGTGCTTCACTGGACCCACGGAGTGTTTAAAGCCATTGAACCAACTTTCTAAAATCCACAGATTTCATGTAAAGATTCACACGTTATGGCAACCAGAAGGCCCCTTGACTCTAGGGCCACCTTCATGGCAGCAGTCAGCCAAAACTCGGTGGCCCCATGCCTTCTGATGAGGCATGGACTCACAGTGCCCGCCACTCTCTATTACATCCCTACACACAGGCCAAGGCAGCAGCAATTTTTCATTAGGTTTATGTTCTTGCTTTCCTTATAAAGAAGAACCATTTCTCCAAATCATGCATGTCTCTTTCGACAGACCACATGGCTGCCTTGCCCCTTTACTATGTCCTTTTTGTGGGTCCAATTCTCAGACCAACTGGTTGAATCTCTTCAATCTTCCTTTGGGACACGATCCAAAAGCCATTATTGTATCCGGCAATGCTCGGCCTTAGATTTTTCTGGATGTAATATCTATTTGGCTGAATCATGAAGTCAGAGTATCCAACCATTACAAAATACTGGTGTAGAAAAAAACAAATTTTGTAAGTGCCAATCACACAACCATCAGCTAATCAACCAACCAATCAACTAACCAAGTAAACCAGATGCCAGGTGACTGAAACCTAAAGGGCTTAACAGGCTAACTTATAAACAGGAAGCACTTAAAACAACAGCAGTATAAAAAAACGAAGTGCCCCCAAGAAAGGAAAGTTCTGCCTTCAGAAGGCAGTAATTGCTGCATCTGAGTACATCTGCTTAACTATCCAGGAAAGTGGGAGTTTTACTCTCTATTAACCTTAACCAGAGACATTTTCATCAAAATTAATCGTGATTACTTTTTATTGCATTTCAAATGCTGTCCGTTATTTGGGGTGGTCAGGAATGCAACTAAGCAATTCCAGACCAGGCTATCTTTTATGAATAAGTCTATGAGGTAGTTACTAAGGCCCCTTATGAAAATATTGCTATACAAAAGTTCATGGGTCAAAACAAGACATTAATTTCCATAACTGGATGTGTCCTTAGAAAAGAAAAAATGACTATTTATAGAAAAAACAGAAACTTTGATGCTCAATGCATATCACAGCAGAACTGCATAATTCCCATGTGCAGCATAGATACTTTTAAAATGTTTCTTTTATCTTTTCTTTGTTATTATAATAACAATTAAAAATAGAAAAAGAAAAAAGAAAAGAAAACAAAAAACACTCTATCATTAACACTTATTTTGAGTATAGCTTGTATCAAGTACAATCCTAAATTTTTATATGCATTGACACTTTATTTTTATTTATTATTATTTTTTAATCCTCACCTGAGGATATGCTTATTGATTTTAGGGAAAGGAGAACACAGAGAGAGTGAGAGAGAAACATCATCTGAGTGAGTATATAGATTGGTTGCTTTCCATATGGGCCCTGACCAGGAATCGAACCCGCAACCTAGGTATGTGCCCTGATGGGAAATGGACCCCACAACCTTTTAGTGTATAGATGATGCTCCAACCAACTGAGCCACATGGGCCAGGGCTGCATTGACACTTTAATCCTCACAACTCTGGAGTAGAGCAATTATTATCCCCATTTTACAGATAAACTGGTCTTAGGGAAGTTATGTAACCTGCCCAAGGACATTCAGCTAGTACATTTTGAAACTTGGAATGAATCCTGGACATCCTAGCTCCACAGTTAGATAAAGAAATATAGCAACAACACTTATCTCACTGCCACAAGGATCAACTGGCCTGTTATGTTTTGTGCCCTGACTGTATCTTGCTCTGTGCAACCTGTGTACCTGCCTGGAGGGCCTTCCCTACTGCTCTCTCCCTCCCATGTTGAACTCATTCCATCTCAGTCCTACTTCTCTCCAAAGTTTTCTTGCCTCCTCTCTTAATTCTCCAGAACCCTCACCATATCCACAATCTCCCCATATGACATTGATATGAAAAAAAAACAAAGGTGGCTTTGGCTGCCCAGCACCCCTTTTGGTAACAGAACTCTCTTTCTTGTGGGAAATCACCTGTCCCCACTCTCAGCCCATGGGCTTTGGGGAAGGCTACCCCCTGTCCTCAAGATGAGGTCATCACATGACCTGATCCTGTCTTGGCTAATTCATGTGTGTTATCAGCCTTTGAACTTTGTCTAGAACTACTAAGAAAAGACTTTTCTTCTTCCCCTGGGGTGACAGCACTCACAGACTCTCTGTTGGCTGCTGGTGGCCATCATTAGCATCACTGTGGACCGCCTTCCTGAGAATCAAGGCAACGAAAAACAATGGCCACCTGTGAGTAGGATAAAGTCGGATTCCTGATGCCACAGTCTGCAACTAGGAGCCCTGACGAACCCAGTTGACATAAGAATTAAACAGCTTTTATAAAGTAAATAGCACAGAACCCAGTATATGGAAAAATTTAATAAATGGTACCTAATCCTGTTAATACTTCTCTACATTAGTTTCTTGAAGGTAGAAGACCTGGAGTCAGGTTCATCTCCACTCCATGCTAGATGTCATTTCATTACCTTTCTGAGACTAGTTTTACCATGTGTAAAATCACCATTTTTGTGAAGAATAAATGAGACTGTGTGCCTGGCAAGGCAATAAAATGTTCTACAAATTTAAGTTAACTACTAGTATATTCTCAGTCTGTAGGCTCCAATCTGACATCTCATAACTCATAGGGTAAAGAATTACAAAACCCTGGGATGTAATTTGCCAAGAACGTTGAGGAAGCTGTGGATTTAAACAAGTGACCAGTCCATGCAAATTAAGGTGGTCCCAGGGCTGAACAAAGAAGCTGATTCTAATACTGTGCTATCCAAACCAGGCATCAGTGCAAGGAGGCTTGACTGGCAATCTTCAGGCACCTCCCGGACACAGACAGAAAAGAAACTAATACTAAGTCATCCCCTCATGCCAGTCTCAGTGCAGGGCATGTTCTTGCATTTCTTACTCCAGAATAATTTATTTCTCTTTGGTTCAATTAAAAAGAACAATTTTATGTACATATTGAAATTATCTAACTTCTTCTATCTCCAAGGAGGAAACCTAATATATAACTGGAGAGAGACATTAATTAATAAGCAAAATTTAAAATGAACTCCGGCCAACTTGAACTTGAACTGCTCTGTTTAAAGGCCCACAAATAAATAAAGGAACTTCAAAGCAAATGCCCTGGGCTAGCTTGAATGTTTTATTGAGCACATGGAGAGAGCCCCTTTGCCAAAAATAGGAATGGTTAATGAGGAAAAATGGGTGTCTTCAGTGGGTCCATTGGTTTCTGAGAGCCATCCATTCAGAGATAACTATATTCCACTGAGAAGACAGAATAATGACCTGTCTCGGGGCCTCAGAGTTTTAGGCAAAACAAACCCAGTTTTATAAACTCTCTGAGATCAACTTCCTGCATCTTTTCCCAAATACCTTCTGTGATAATAGGCACACATTTCCCTTCTCCTAAAACCAAAGCAACTTCCATAATTGTAAAAGGAAGACATTTCTACGTTTTAAGCTTCTTGCCAACTATATAAACGCAGCCCTTCGCATTTAAGGTAAAGTACAAGAACCAAGAGAACCTGTGAGGCATCAGTGGGCTCCCCCATAATCGGCTTTTCTTCGACACCATTTTGAAATGATGTTCCTCACTACGGAGACCTCCGGGTCCCCTGGGGGTACGTGGTTAGTGCTGGATTCAGGGCAGAGGCACGCCCACCGCTTCTGCGCACATTTTCCCACAGTAGTGGCTACGTGTCAGAGCAAGTGGACCTCCCACTATTCAGGCAAGAAGAGGAAAAGCCTGGGCTCACCTGCAGGTGCTGGGAGGGGTCAGCCATGCTATCTTCCCGCCTGCGCACTTCCTCCAGGAGCTGGGCATTCTTCTTCTTTTCCAGCTGCTGGTTGTGCTTGAGGTTGGCCACCTTCTTATTCTGATCCTTCATATGCCTGAGGAAAGTCAGCACAGCTGGGTTAATTCAACCCCTCAAGGTCGTACGCGATCATAATGGAAGCGCTAAGTACAGACCCGTATTGATGTGGGTTCAGGGAGAGTTGGGACTTCAGAATATTCTATTCATTCAACCACACGTAGGTATGGAGCACCTACTTCATGCCAGGGACCAGGAGGGCACTGGGGCTGCAGTGGTGAATAAAACAGGGATAGTCTCCACCTCCTCATGGAGCTTAGAGTCCAGTAGAGGAGACAGACAAATACCAAGGAGACACAACTTAGGTTTCCTAATGTTGAAGGAAACACAGAGCATGTTGTGAGAGATGATGTGCCTTGCATGTGTGGAAAGGCAGGGGGTAGAGCAGATGGCTTTAGTCACTGTGTCCAGGAAACCTCCCTAAGGAAACAAGACTGTGAGTGAGACTCAGAAGAACCAGCCAAGAAAACACCTGGGAAGGAGCCCCCAGGTAGAGAGAACAGCAAGTATAATTCCCAAGGCAGGAAAGGACCTGGCTACTTTTAAGAACTGGAAGACTGCAGGGAGTAAGTAATGGGGTGGGGTGGGGTAGGCGATGGAACTGCAAAGGTAGGCAGGACTCATGGTATGCTGGGCCCTAAGGTCTGTGATGGAACATTTATTTTCTCCTAATTAAGTGCTTGCTGTTCTAATTATTATTATTCTTTTGGATCAGGTTCTATTCTGAGATCATAATCCATTACTTTGATTTTAAAATAACAATTACAAGGCTCCAATCAAATACATTGTCATCACTTAGCTCAAACAGAATAACACTTTGGCTAATCATCGTGCTAAATAAGCCAGTGCTTGGACCAAAAAGTTCTCAATGAATCTATAGGGTGTCAAAGTGCAAAATCATAAAGTGATCAAGTGAGAGTAAAAGACTAAGGATAAAGGACGGGTTAAAACAAAGCAGGGGAGGGGGCAGTTACAGGCATAATGTGGCCTATTTCACCAGCAGCGTTTAGCAAAACATTCCACAGGTTTAGGCAACCATGTCCACGGCAGCTGTTATAAATCTAATCCAACATGTGAGGAGGCAGGAGGGCCGTCCAGAGGGCTCAGGAGCAGCGATTCCAAAGTTGGAGGGCCATGGAGCAGAACCATCGGGGGAACTTTTAATCCCTTCGCCCACTCTGCCCTGCCTTGCTAATGGGCCACTGTTAATGAGCCCCGAGTCCCAAACAAGTGTATTGAGAACCACTTCTTATGGAAGTATGGGTGAGATGAGAACTAGATGATAAACAACAAACAGGCCCAAATGAAACAATAATCAAATGGAAGCATTCTCAACAAGAAACTCTTATTTCTAGTGCTCATTAAATTATAGACATGTCTACTTCCTCCTACTCCAAGAAAAAGAAATTCAAGAGAATTATTTATTGAGCTTAAAAATCTTCTATTAGGGACCCTGCTAATAAAAATATTCTGAACCAACTAAATATTTGGCTCAGTTGGTTCAGAATATTTATAGAACCAACGGACTCAGTGATTTAAATATTCCTTGTGATACTTATTAAGAGGATATAAGTATAGAAGGTAAGATAGAATAACCATCCCCTTCATCATTATTTGGATTGGATTATTTTGGTCTCATATTTCCCTGTTTTAACCAGATAGAGTAATGTACACATATGATGCTACCAGCAAAGTCTACATGCTAATCTACTTTTAAGAGAGTATCGTTTGGTTACTACAGAGATGTTAAGAATGACCACTTGCTTCCTAAATGAACAGAGGTATAGTCGTTCCAAAGCACATACTAACCCAGGCCAAGTACAATTCCTAGTTCCTTGGAAGACAAGGCCAGTGCACAGTAATAGGACGTGAGGGAGAGGTCAGTATTACTAGTGAGATTGTTTAATTAGAAGACATGTTGTTAAAGAAATACTTTTTTTATTACTTTGAAGTATACCCTTAAATAGAACTAACTGCTAAACGTTTCCCCCCCAAGTAACAGTGATAAATAAAACAGATTATAATTGCAAGCATCATTTTGCAAACATCACTTAAGGAACTCCCACAAAGTTCCCAAGAAGACCTTGCTTTCTGGGATACTGTAGGGGTTTTTCAATCCAAAAAGAAGAAAACATTCCAAATCCATGCACCCCTTAAAACGTTCCAGAATTAAGAATGAGCAGCAATCAACTCGTGCTATATAATTTAATACAGGAAAATATACAATTTTAGATGCACAGTTCAATGAGCTCTGACAGATGTATGATACCCATGTAATTACCACCATAATCAAGATATGGAGCCTTTGCATCACCCCATGAGTTTCCCTGTGCCCTTTCACAATTAACCCCCTGCCACCACCCAGGCTTGGCAACCACTAATCTATTCCTATAGATGAATGGAACCACACAGTATGGACCAATTTGTGTCTGCCTTATTTCACTCAGAATGATGTTTTGATTATTACTGATTAACAATGCAGTTGTCAGTATCAGTAGTTAGTCCATTTTTCTTGCTGAGTAGTATTCCATACATGGTTATTCTACAGTTGTTTAACCATTCATATGTTGATCAATATTTGGGGGTTTTCCAGGTTTCTAGCTATTAAAGTAAAACTGCTATGAACACTGAAAAGAAAGTAGAATGGGTAGCTAAGAACAATAGAAACTGAAGTTCAGACACTGTGATGGAGGCATATCTTCAGTCGTCTCCAACTATTCCTTCAAATACCACCTTATTGAAGACGCTAGCAATTGGAAAAGAAAAGTAGGGTTTTAAATGGCACAACTTAGGATTTGGGCCAATAAGATCTATGCAGAATAAGGTGATGAGGATGATCATCTTGTCTTTGTACATGTGAATATCAAGAGATACATGTAAAGTGTCCATAACTTCTTTGTAGGATGACTAGGGTTTTCGTATATTTTTCTAGCAATAGAACCCTTTCTTCTTTTTTTTTTTTTTTTTTTTTTTTTTTTTTTTTTAATATATTTTATTAATTTTCCACAGAGAGGAAAGGAGAGAGATAGAGAGTTAGAAACATCGATGAGAGAGAAACATCGACCAGCTGCCTCCTGCACACTCCCCACTGGGGATGTGCCCGCAACCCAGGCACACGCCCCTGACCGGAATCGAACCTGGGACCCCTCAGTCCGCAGGCCGACGCTCCATCCACTGAGCCAAACCGGTTTCGGCGAGAACCCTTTCTTCTAAGAAAAGCTTACTTGAAAGCCAAAAAGAGAAAGAAGAACTGCTCTGCAAGAGGTAGGAAGGAGGGAAGGAGTGGAGTGGGATGGGAAGAGATGAGCACCTCATCCACTGGACAGTTCCCCTCTCAGATGCTCCTCAGGGAAGCTAAGGCAAGCTGTGGGGTGGGAAGGGAGAATAGGAGGCAGGTAGAAAAAGTCATAACATTTAAAAATGTTATATCCCTTGGAGAAGAGAAAATACCCCCACACAAGCTCACTAGACACTTGATGAAGGAATCACCACAGTGATTCTTGCTAATAGTAACTTCAGCATTTCCAAGAGTAAGATGTGTAAGTGGCCTATCAGTCCCCACACTTTCCCCACCTGCAGAAGTAAACACACACCGCATAAGTCATGCCGCACTCCGCATGGCTCTCTATGGTCTCTAAAACTCTGTGGGAGTGCAAACCACCAGCCCTCTGACAGTACTGCCTGAGAAGAAAGTGTCTCTGATACCAGCTTCCCCAACTCCCACCCCCCCTCCCCCCAGGCAACTCAGGTTCCAAGACCACCAGAGACTGACCCGCTCCATGTCTGGGGGAAAAGTCATTTTGGAGTTATTTTTTCTCTCTCTCCAGGAAAACAGCATTAAAATATATCGAAAATGCAAGTTTTTTTAAAAAGCAATCATGGGGGTGTAGTTTGAGAGTACAGTGGTATGGCCAGTTTTTAATGTCTGCCTTAAATTGACCAGTCTCATTAAGCAAGTCATGTCACTTTTCTTGTTTTTAATGTTTTTATTGATTTTAGAGAGAGAGGAAGGAAGAGGGAGAGACAGAAACAATGATGAGAGAGAAACATCCACTGGCTGACTCGTGCATGCCCCTAGTGGGGATTTCCCAAAACTTGGGCATGTGTCCTGAGCAGGAATCGAACTGGTGACCTCTTGGTGCATGGCATGACACTCAACCACTGAGCCACATCAGCCAGGCAAGTCATGTCACTTTTCAAATTCAGCCATCATTAAGGAATTTGGATTAAATAAAAAAAAATTCCAGCAGGTATCTAGATCAACAATGGCTACTATATTAAGAATGAATGTCGGTTCTGGTTGGGTAATTAAGTTGGATGGAGCATCAACCTGATATGCCAAAGTTGCAGGTTTGATCCCTGATCAGGGAACATACAAGAATTAACCAATAAATACATAAATAAGTGGAATGATAAAATGAATCTACCTCTCTCTCTCTTTCTCCCCCCCGCTTCCTCCCTCTCTATAAAATCAACAGATAAAATTTTTTAAAAAAAATAATGTCAGAGAGGACAGACTCCTGCTAGTTTCACTTGAATAATCCATCAAAGTAAAATCAGAACGTGTTCTCTAACTTGCTGGTCAGGCCTCTAGAATCACATGGCTGGGATATGGGCTGGGAGATACATATGTTTCTCCAAAAATGTATGTTTATTTGTATAGAAAAGAGAAAACCAAACCTTCTCTTTCTTTAAAATCTCAGCAGAAATCAGATGCCATTTTTTACCCATCTGCTCTCGAAAACTTGAAATGATGGATAATATCCATTGTTAGAGAGGACGCCAGAATGCAGAGCTCTCATCTGTGGTCAGCAGGAGTGTAATTGACAAAGGCATTTTTGGAAACCAATTTGGCAGGACGCACCAAAGTGCACAGACACTTTGCCCAAGCAAACCCACTTCTAGGACAGTAGCCTACAAAAATGCTTGTCCAAATATATATGTACAAAAATTTTCATTATAGCGCTACAAAAGTGAAAATTTGAAAACTGCCTCATCACCCACAAGGAACCTGGCTGAGATCGAGTACATGCGCACCATGGAACCCTGAGCTAGCTGAGGAATGAAGGCAAAACTGAGATGTGGAAATGGAAAAGCCTTCAAGACATAGTGTTAACTGAAAAAGAAAACAGGCAGCAGAATAATACCTATAGCTGATCTTGTTTATCATAAAACATGAAAGCCTGTTTGATGGATATATACAAACATGCCTGGACATGGAAACTCCTAGACACCCCTCACCAGTCTGTAAACAATGGTTCCCTTTGAGTAAGGGAATGGGTTTGGGGAAGAAGGGGAACTTTCATGTGTGTGTGTGGGGGGGGGGGGGAGAGGGGGTGTATAAAATACATATAAGAAAATGCACAGATATTAAGTGTACAAGTCAATGATTTTGACCAATCAAAATGCAGAGCACTGCCATCACCCAGCCTGGTGCCCCTCCACCTCCCCAGAAGTGATCACGGTTCTAACCTTTATTCACATGAATCTTTGACTGCTCCTGCACTGTGTACACATGGAACCAGAAGCACGAGTTCTTTTCGGTCTGACTTCTCGCACTCAGCTTAAGGTTTTCGAGATGCATTCGTATTGTTGTGTATAAGTTCCATCTTACTGCTGAGCAGCAGCCCAGTACATAAATACACGACAGTTTCATTAGCTGTTCCCTTTTTCAATGGATATTTGAGCCGTTTCCAATTTTTTTAAGATTAGTAAGATGGCCATGAACATTCTTGTACCAGTTTTGTGTGTGGACGTACGTTTTCTTCTCTCATGGACACATAACTGGATGGAGGTTTAACTGGCAGTGTTACGTGGAACCACCCCTTGGAAGACAATTTCTGGGCTGCAGGAGTTTTCTAGGGGCAGCTGCTGCAGGAGCTAGGAGCATAAACCGTGGAGCCGAGCTACAAGGCTCCCATCAGAAGCCAGCCCTTTCTAGCTGTGTGACCACGGGCAGGTCTCTTAGCCTCTGTTCCTCAGCTTCACATATAAAATGGGAATAAGAATAGCCCATGGGGTTTACTATGAAGAGCTGACAAGTTAGAGCAGGTCAAATGCCTAGAACAGACGCCAGCCTGTGCCCTCTGTTTCACGTTAGCTGGAGGCAGGAATGTAATCGTGTCTTGTGCAATGTTGGGAACACATAGGGTCTCGCTTCCCACACCGGAACAGCAGGTATTTAAAGGCCTCCGACAATGAACTTCAGAATGGGTTATTAAGCGCTTTTTGTCAGACATTTCACTTCCACTTGTACTTTTCTTAATAATAAGATGAGTTACATTCCTGGAAGGTTATCTTAATGGAAGCATTGCCGGAAGGTCATGACGAGCCTGGTTAAATGAGCTGCGATCCCGAGGCAACTACACAAGCAGATGGGCCACACACACACAATGGAAGCTGACAATGAGTACTGTAAGCAGAATTTCCAATAATGAAAGCTTTTACTTTAACCACTGAGATGATCCCATTTTTGTAAAGCTTGTAAATTCCATTCAGTACTTCAGTGTAGCTATAAATTTCAGAAACCTATTATAAATAGCCCAGAGGTATTTTTACAGCACACGCAAATGTGCTAAATGTCAGGAGCATGATATTCCTTCCTGGAAGAGGAAGTATCTGGCCTGTTGTGGCTACCTGAATCCAGCCCTCCTCCCCGCAAAGAGTCACCGGTAGGGCCAAGGTCTTAGGGCTTAGCTCCAGAAGGAAGCAGATCTCTTGGTCTCTGAATTTGTCACAGCATCCCTAGAGAAGCCCGCTTGCTTGGCCACCAGCTTTGATAACTGCCTAAGGCCTTATCAACACCCTTGAGCAGGTGCCCACTTATCTCCCCATGCTTCCCATGTCGGCATTCCTCCTCAGTGGTTCCTCCTCTGCTGCTTACCTGTGGCCCTTGTCCCTCTCACTCCCTGGAGGTGTGCCCTCCCATCTCCCATCTCCTGTATTCCTACCTCCCCCATGGTGTTTGAGGCTCCCCAAGAACCCAGAGACAGGGCTACCTTCAGTTGAAGCACACAATGACGACACACCTCAAAAAGACACCATTTATCATTTACCAGGCCCGCGGGACATCCCAGAACCTGATAACAAAGCTAAAGAAAGAAGGTGTTAGAGGGGACGGAGTGTTCAAATATGAAACCTGAGAAATGAGCTTCCCCGAGGCAAAGACAGACTCAGCCTTCCACATGGTAGTCTCAGGCTCCACTGACAAAAGGCTCCTTGGGGAGATGATCCCACCAGCCAGTCCCTCACTGGGCCTGAGAAATGATTAAGTCATCTGAGGCCAAGGCAGGACATTGTTGCTAGACTGGCCACACTGTCCTCCCAGAAGCATCCCTTACAAAGTGTGGGACTCCGGGCAAGTTATCTCACTGGTGTGTGTGTGTGTGTGTGTGTGTGTGTGTGTGTGAGAGAGAGAGAGAGAGAGAGAGAGAGAGAGATTAAATGATTTAATAAACCTAAGGCTCTGAAAACTGTAACCACACACAGTGAGTGCCTTCTACATGTCAGCCTACTCCCACTGCCCCAAACACTCCAGTGCACTTCTATTCCCCCCCCGTACCTGCCAGGTGACCTCTCACCCAAGCCAGGAAAACCTAGGGAGCAGGTTACACAGCAGAAGGTCAGCACAATTAACAAGAGACAGGCTTGTTTTTCTTATAGGTATTTCACTCCGGGGAAGCTTCTGAAGGGCTGACTTCCTTCAAATGTCCTCCCTCATTCTGGCCCTGAAGAACCTCCTCCCCCCAAATACCAATGCAGTGCCATCCCAGACATGAACGGAACCCAGTGACGGAAGCCCAAGCAAAGAGAGCAGATGCTGGGGCCTGTTAGGGGAGACCCAGGGCCAGGGAGCAGAGAGAGCCTGGCCCTTCCTGACCCTGGTGCCCTCCAGATGCACCTGGTGGGAGGGGCATGCATCCACAGGAAACTCGCAGGGGAAAGGCAAGCCTGTCTGCAGCCTCCTCGGGACGCAGTGGTCAGTCCATGGGCATCTAATAACAATGTCCTCCTCCTGGTAAGCAGCCGTAACCAACTGACAGGCCTGGCCCTGATGTACTATTTACCACATGAATTTCTTATCAGGTGGCCTCCATGTAGGTGTGGTGACCCAGACAGAATGGCTGCTCACATGCATCTGATAATGGAAGCTCTGGAATGATCAGTGTTCTCATTGTGGAACAATACACAGGTTGTGATGTCCTACATCCTCCCAGCACAGACTGGACTACAAATCCAGGCTTCTCGTCCATATGCTCACAGTTAGCTCCCCACCAGGAGAATCCAAAGCAGGGTGCCCCTGTATCTTCACTGCCCAGCAGGTCTCCTCTACTTCATTACATCACGGCTCCACATAGCCCATGGGGCCTCGATGCCCTGCCTAGGGAAACTGAGAATGGGCGTCACCCCTGCTGCCACAGCTCAAGTCAGCATCGCTTCCTGCCTGAACCATGATGCTCTTCTCTCTTCATTGGTCTCCTTGCATCCACTCTTGGTCCCCTTTAAATTCATTTTCCAGCCAGCAGCAAGCGTGAGCCTTTCAAATCCACTCAAATCACATACTGTTGGCATATGAACCTCCAATGGTTTCCCATTTCCCAAAGAACAAAATCACACACCTGTGGGCCTCACCAGCCTCACCCCACACCATTCTCACCCTTCCCCCCAGACTCCAGAATCCAGTCTTCTTTCAGTACCTGGTGCTCACCAGCTCTGTGCTGTTCTCGTTGGCTGTGCCCCCTTCATTTCCCTCTCCACAGCCCTCACCCCTCTCTCCAAACTCACAGAGAGAGTGAGTGGCAGAGGCAGGATTCTCATTCAGTCTGGCTCCAAAAGCCACCCATCCCTTCAGCTCTGTGCTGTGCCAACCACCTGCGCAGAAGGTTGCAGAGTTCCTTCACACCACTGTCCCACTTTCTCTTCTCCCACGCAACCCAGAAAGTTCTAGAGTAGAAACAGAAATCCGCAGATACAGTCTCTGTTCTGTAGCCCAACCACATTCAGGTCCATCACCCCAAACTTCACAGGGTGCCCTGACTACTAATGAACTGGATACCCGTGAGGAAATCACCCGAGAACATTAGCTTTCCACCTGCAGCGTCTGGAATGGAAGACGGCAGCTTAGCAGCTTCCAACCTCACGGGGCGGCAACACTCCCCCAAATGAAGACCTAGATACGAAGCAGGACACAAAGCCAAGGAGGCTGTGCAATTCCCTGTTAATTTTGTTCTCTGAACCTGTTAACCTCAGTGTGACCACTTTTTGAACAGATCGTTAGGTTTTCTGGATGAATCTGCCACACAAATAGACACGTGTAGTGTGTTTCAGATCCTGACACTTGAATGCATCATAATGAATTTGGTTCTCTTCTTTCCCTACAGACAGGGTTAATCAGAGATGAAAGTTTGAAGGTGATACAATGAGTGAAGATAAAAGTAGAAGCTCAACAAAAAAGGGGAAGTAAGAGATCAACAAAGGACAGTAACAGATAACAGGGAACTTAGGATGGGACTCCTGGGACCACGGGAAAATCCAAGACGGAGCCAAGACAGAAGATTCAAACTCCTGCCCTGCTCCCACCTCATATCTTCTCCTTGCACATCATTTACTTCTTTTCAAATAATAAAGAGGGAATCCAAGCACTTTAAAAACAAAACATTTGTCGAACTGCCACAATTCCATAGAGCATTGTATCATTCTAAAAGCCTACGACTCCGCTGTTGGACAAGGGCACATTAGGGCCAATTTGGTAGGGTGTCAGTTGTATTTACAGTTTGGGGTAATATAAAAACAGATGGAAACTGTGAAATTGACCCCTGGGGGGCTAATGTTGGAGGAAACCAACATTCCACAGTCTGGCCAGAGGTTGGGGGCGATTTGCCCAGACAATATACAATCACAGCAACCTGTGAGCACAGGGGCACTTGGTATATGCAAGACCTGTTTTTATTGCATCCAATCTGGAATTCGGCTGTAGCAGCCCAGACACAAAGTAAAGCAAAGGCATCCTATATAATAAAGAGCTAATATGCTAATTTAACCGAACAGCCGAACAACCTTCCAGATGTACTTCCGGATGACCTTCCAGACAAAGCTGTGCTATGAGGGCCGAGCCCCTTGCACAAATTTCATGCATCAGGCCTCTAGTAACAAGATAAAAATCTTACATGCTGATTTTCCAAATTAGAGTCCAGAAGAAATGTGTCAGTGTTTACATTATTTTCTACCAGAAATCAATGTTAAAATATTGCTAAGTAATAAAAAACAACCTCTTTTCTGGATGTCATATTATGTGTCAGCACTGTATTGAGCACTGTAAAAATATAATCTCAGTTAAACAAAATATCATTACCCGGAGAATATTTTTATCCCCATTTTACAGATTAAGAGGCTTAGGGAGGTTAAGCAATTTGCCCAACATCATACAGTTAATAAATAGTGGATCCAGAGTTTGAACCATCGTTATGGTGTTATCTATAATGCTATATAAAAATAATAAAACATTATTATACATTATTATGAGATCTTTGCCTCAAAAAGAAATGGAGCATTCTAGCTAGGCCTAGACACGGCCTTTGTGAGAGTTACAATCTTTCTTCTCTAAGACGGAGGCAAAGCACTAGCCTCAGTACACAAGCCACACTCATTCAGGGTCTGGCCCATCAGAGGTATGGCTCATTGGAGCATCCCAAAGAGAGACCAACACTGAGTCTGTTTTCCACTGCTGCATAACAAATTAGCACAGATTTAGCAGCCTAAAGCAATACTCATTTATTATCTCACACTTTGTGTGAGTCCCAAGTCCAGGCACAACTGGCTGGTCCCTCTGCTCCCAGTATTATCGGGCAGAAATCAAGATGTTTGCAGACTGCATTTCTCATCTGCAGGCTTAACTGGGGAAGAATGAACTTCCGGGCTCACCCGGGTGGTTAGGGAGAAGGATTCCTTTCCCTGCAGCCTTATGAATGAGGCTGCCTTGTTCACTGGGTGTTGGTGGGAGTGGAGGCCACCCCAAGTCCCTCAGGAGGCCTGGCTACATGGCCCTTTCCATGGGCCATTAACAACATGGCAGCCTGATTCTCCCAGGGTGGCAGGAGCCCTCTCTCTGCAGTCTGCTAAGAAGACATCTTGTAGAATGCAGAGGAACCATGGGAGTGGCTTCCTATCCTTTGCCTATTCTGTACAAGTCACAGGCCCTGCCTGAATTCATGTGGAGGGGATTGGGAAGGGTGTGAAACCAGGACTATGCTGGAATTCTATCAATGTGCTCCCCATAGAACTTGCTGCCATGGAAATGTCCACTTCTCTGCTGTCCACTGCAGCAGCCACTGGCCACATGTGGCTACTGAACATGGGACATGAAGCTAGTGCCACTCTGGACCACAGTTTCCAATATTGTTTCGTCTTAATTAATTTAGCTACGTGTGGCTAGTGGTTACCATATTAAACAGCATAGACATGGATTTTAACCAATATCCAAATTATAAATTAACTGGTTTTGAAACTTTTTAAACCTTTATTTTATTCTGTTTGTGTTAATCTTTCAAAATATTTCGCAATCTTTTTACTTTCAATTTCGAACATTTCTTGGGGACTATTTACTTCAGTATCTATCTACCAGACTTCACTTTTCCATTTTCTAAACTTCTTCCAAACCATTTTCACCAAAGCAACTAAGGCATCTGGAAGGGCTAACTTATGGCCAGCGAGGGGTTATGGAAATTTATGCATCCTTGCACTTCCCCAAGTACTTATCCCCATGGCAACACAGTGCAAAGCTAAATGCCTGTCCCTTCCACTCTTCTTCTCATAACTCAGACCTCTTCTAATGTCAATGAGTAAAACAGAATCGGAGGTGGGTGGTGGATAAAATGAAAATCAATGGAGGAAAACAAAATTGCAGAATTATCGGCAAAAAGTGCATAAACCACTTCCCCCAATTACACGAGGAGACAGAGCAAACCACTCCCCACATGACTGCCTCAGCACCAGGAACCACCCCCCAAACACAGCACTGCCGCCACCTGTTCCCGTTTCACTGGATGATGGTTTTCTTAACTCGGTGGTTTACAAACAGCGCTCTGGCGGAGCTGACTCTGAGGGATGTTAATAACTGTTACCAAAACAAAATAAAACAAAAAGAAGGGTTAGGCTCAAGTAAGTTTTGAGAGCACAGGAAAAATAAATGTGAACACTGCAGGAGTTTTCAGAGCCTTTACTATTGTAAAGTGCACTGTGACTCTCCAATGTGGAACATGGTAGAATGTGTTTATTGGACTTTTTTGATCCAAACCCTTTTTCCCCCAGGATCATGCTACTGAATTATTGCTCTAAGGTGTAAAATCTGAGGAATAGTAGTTTTAATCAGGTTTTCCCAAATGTTGGTCATTAGTGTATCATCGCAATGATTTTTGCCATACCCTAACTACCTGTGCTACCTAATATTTTTTCTTTATATTTTTCCTTAATACACCTTTCAGTCTTAGATTCTTTCTAAGCAACAATTAGTGAAATCTAATGTTTGCTCTTCAAGATCTGGATGTTCTAGTACAAAAAGGCATAGCTGATAAAATTCATAAATGTTCATCTGTATCACCTAAACAGATCCTACGTACTAAACACGTGTAATTAATGACAACAGAGATTCCCTGGCACCACTTAAGCCAGGGCTAAAAATGACAGAGACAGCATTTAAAAATAAGGAGGAAACGGAACGCCTTTCCTTTGCTTTTCAAAAGCAATACCAATGGGCCATCCAGGCTGACCCAGGTGGCCCTGGATCAGCTCTAGTAACTTCACACTAGAGACAGGGTGAACTTAAGAGCTGGGACTTTGAGCCTGATTGCATGGGTTCAAATCTCAGCTCAACCATTTCTTCACTGAAGAACCGGGGACAGGTGAATTCATTTTCTTGTAACAGTTCTCTTATATTTAAAACCAGACTTGAACAGTAAAACAATCTTTATTCAAAGGAGAAATAAATGAGATAATGCTTGAAGAGTGCCTGGCATATACTAAGGGATCTATGGATACCACCACACAGTACTTTTAAATAGTAAGGAAAAGAATAATAACAACAGTGGCTTCTTTCCTCCATGCACCCAGGCTGGCTTTCTGTGGGGGACAGACACCTCCCTTTACTCAGGGACACCTGTTCCAGGACACTGTGCTGGACAAAGCTGCTGGAAAGAAGACTCCCATGCCCTCAACCCCTCGGACAAGGACTCACCACACACGGTGAAGATGGCACCAATCTGGAGTCCTGGCTTATCGCAGCTCCATGGTTTAAAGCTCAGGTCTCAGGAGGCAGTGAGACCCGGTGATTAAGTTGATTCCATGCTTCTGGGCTCTGTGTCTGGGTCCCAGGTCTGCCTCTGCCCTGACTGGTTGGTTGTTCAGCCTCAAGTCTGGGGACTGATCTAAGTTGCCTTAAAGAATGCATACGCATATATGCATAACCCATGGACACAGACAACAGTGCCTTGAAGGCCTGGGAAAGGGGTGGGAGTGGGGAGGAGGTGGTAGGGGAGTGGGGGGAAGAGGACATCCATAATACTTTTACAATAAAGATAAAAATAAAGCAATAAAGACATAAGTGTGTGGCATTTCTTTGTCCTCCTGATTTTCTGGAGAATTCAGCTCTGCTAGGTAAGTTATGACAAGTCCCAGACACTTCCCAGCCATAAGATATATTTGGGCAGCTCTTATTCCATCTGTCCTTTCTGGGACCCATGCATTCCTGTTCTCCCAACTGCTCCTCTAGAACAGTCTTCTACTTGACAATGGTTACTCAAACCAAAGCGATCAGAGAATGCCAAGAGCCAGCCTAGACCTTTGTCCGTATCAGGAAAATTCTAAAAAATGCAGTGATCTCTCAGGCATCCCCCAGAGCCTGCCTGCGGATCCCTGACCCCGGGAACTCCAACCATCCCTTTCACACTTCCCTCTTCCTGACCCAGGATATTTCCTCAAGGGACACAGTCCTCCACACTGGAGTCCTGATGGGCTGTTCACTGGAAGGAGTCAGGAAACCCCTGCCCATCCACAGTTTTTCCTGTTCTTTCTAGCTTCTACCTGGGTGGCAATGCTTCTGGAGCTCCCAGGTGCAGAGTGGCCCAACTTTTAGGAATGCTGTCCCATCTAAAATCGACAGAGTGGCCACCAGGACTCAGGTTCATAAGCATGCGTGCTACAGGAGGAAGCATTTTATCAACCTCTCTCTGGACTAGGCAACGTACATGTTAAATCCTTGGGACCATTTTATGATCCCCATTATAGACCTGAAAAGTGAGGAAGAGCAGTAACAGGCTCTTCCAGTTAGAAGGAGGAAGAGCTGGGTTCATTCCAATCTGTGAGACTCCAAATCTCATGTCATGTTCCTAACCTCCCATTGCTATTTTTTGATTTACCACACTGGCTAATTTCCTATCAGAGCTAACCAGAATAATCCTTCCACTAAAACAACCCACCATTACCTGGCTGCAAGATTGTTTTCCCAAAACTATGTCACCACCACTCCCCATCAGCAGTTCCAATTATCATCTCTCATTCCCACTACAGAGAGCTCTGTAGAATATTCCTACATCAGGAGACACACACACACACACACACACACACACACAAACATATATTTAGTTCACACACACACACATCCTTCTTATCTTTATTTCACACACACACATACAAACATAAATACACACATATATATTCACCTCTCTCTCTCTCTCTCTCTCCCTCTCTGTCTCTGTTTCTCCTTCCCTCCCTCTGTACCTCCCTCCCTCTTACACAGACACACCTGAGAGGTGCCTGTGAAGGCATCTCTCCTTTAGGCAAAGGCTCTATCCATTGTATAAAACAGACACCCTGGGACACTAAAATCATCTGAGACGCTGTGAAGACAGATGGACAGACAGGAGGAAGCCTGCTCTAAATTCCTCATACAGCATCCAAGGAACCCATTTACCCAGTGAATAGCTGACGTTTGAGGAATCACTGAAGTTTTACAAAATTCCCGCAGAATAATGATATATAATTCAGAAATGAAAAATAAACTTAAAGTCACATTGTATAGACTGATTTTTGATACCAGTAGGTAATAGGTCATATTATTTTTTTTACATCTATGAGGAAAACACCATTAATATTAATTAGGAATATGGAAAATATTTAAGACTCAAGATAAAGCAAAAAAAAATATTTAAGACTCAAGATAAAGCAAAAAAAAAAAAAAGAATTCATTTGCAATAAGTGCCTGTTTTGCTCTGCTAACAGTGTCTCAATCTCATATTTTTCACCCGATTTAATGATTCTTACTATAACAAACCCATTTGCTGGCATAAATTTTAAATTCTTTCTTGTTACACCTTGTAAACTCAGAATTCTTCTTCATCCAAGGAAGAGATCAAAAACAAGAAAGATTTTCCCATTTCCCAACTGAAGAAACTTAAAACCCTATAAATTTAACATAGCCAAAGCCCAAACCAGATAAAAGCTACATTCTATTAAAAATAATCTGTCAAATTAATAGTAAATTTTTGTGACATAGTGAACTCAAGTCCTATGTGGGATGTATTTTAATTAATTTTCTTTCCATTTGATCTTTTCCTTTTTCTAAAAAAAAATTGTGTTTAATTTGGATCTTCTAGAAAACTAGGCTATTTGCTTACATCCTAAATGTAGACGTGAAATACTAAGGAGCCATAGCTTCCCTAGTTTTTGGCATTTCTGTAGTGTTGTTTGGTGAAAACTGTTTAAAGGAAAAATCCTGGCAACACCTGAACACATTATGGTTAAAAAAATCAGACCTTTCTCACTGACTGAATTGTTGGGAATGGAATATTTTATGATACAGATTTACAAATTTCTATGAACTGGAAACATTTCCTGGGCAATTAATCAAGGGGAACTTTTATGTAAAAACACATCTCGATTGAGCTATTCACAAACGATCCCACAAGCTGCAATGACTAATTATAAGCCTCAGACCAGGGCAGTTTGCTGAAATGGTTTTCTGCAGGCCATTAAAAATAACCATGACAACATACAAATTCAGCAAGAAGAATAAACTAACTACGGGAAGTTACAATTACAGAAAGGAATTATTCAAAGTATGTGACCTTTGCACAAAAATGATGCACGTTTATGTGATACTACAGGCTCTCCTCTCCTCTCCCCTTTGATAGGTCTGGGTAATTCCCACTAACATTAATGAGAGATATGTGCTAAAAATGAATAGCTGCTAACTCCAGCCATCTGTGCATTCCTGGTACAAATAAAATTGAATGTCATCACTACCCTATTGGATTTCTCGGTAATGCTCTTTGCTGATAAGAACTTTGAAAAAATACCAATGGCTTTTTTTTTTTTTTTCTTTTCCTTACTCATACAAAGCATGCCCATTCCCCTTGCTACATAAAGGAGTCTATTCTACTCTGAATCCAGGCAGCCACTGAGAGGTGGGGTGAGATAAATCCCTGCTTATCAAGATAACTGTTTCCCCACTCAGTATAAATGGAGACAAAGTATACCCAGACTCGAATGATTAAAATGGCCAAATTCTTAGCAGGTTAACTCATTACTTTTCATCCTTCCCCTGCCAGCCCTGAAAGCTAAGTAGCTGTCTTAACAGCCTGCAGCCATCACTTCCAAACAACTCTCTTGCCCTTCAGCTATACTGAAATGGAATTAATTCATCTTTCCTTTATGAATTACTGGCTGTCGAGAATTTGAGAAGGTCCCAGGCTTTAATGGAGACCTTTGGAAAGAGAGACCGTGTGCTGGAGAACCCAAAGGAGGCATGCTGGGGAGCCAGGAAAGCTGGAAGACGGGAAAGCCACTCACCGGTCGGGAATTAGAACTCTATATATTTTTAAAGGGAGAGGCTCGTGTGACATCTCCAATCACAGCTAAGTGTCTCTTCAGTGAGAACTGGGCATGTACAGCACACAGGGCCATGCAGTGATAACTCCCTGAGCACCAGCCAGACCATCCTCAGCAAGTCCAACCTCTCCAGTGGCCCCTTCGCCAACCCTCCTCAGGGGTGTGTGCTAAATCTTGCTTCTGGGAACCCAAGGCTGTAGAGATTGGGTGGGTCACTTCTTTCTCTCAAGCTGCACAGAAGGCTGTGGTGCTTTCAACCCTCTTGTAGATTTGATTGTTAGACCTAGTTTTATAGGACACAGGATGACAGAACTGCAGAGAATATGGATTAGCTTGGCTAACAACTGAAGAAACAATGGCAATCATCGCTCGCTGGAGCAGCTGCATAAATTTCATTTTATGGCACTGTAAAATAAGGCCATACCTGAGCATGTACATGGGCAATTTATTTGGTTGGAAGTAGCTCAAATTTGGAAGTTCAGTCATATCAATAGACAAACGCTAAGCAAATGTTCAAGGTAAAGCCCATTTCAAAGGTAGCTAAGATATCGCTAAAACACAGTAAGCATCTATCTACTTAATATCAGCAACCACATTTATGTTTGTAGGAGTATGTTTGGGGTCAAGATTACATTTTGAAAAAGTTCTTAATATTTGGTAAACTGTTCTTAACCCTAGTTCAGGGCACCCTCAGAAAAGCAGTGCCAGTGTAAAACTTCCAACTGGTCACTTCATTGTAAGCAACATATTTAATTATAAATATAATCGTATACATACACTTACTTTCCCTAAGAACATAATTTTTTAAAGATATCATCCTTTCAACTTGTCAAAAAATATTAACTATTATGTATTGGACTGCATTTTTTAAACAGAACACAGCAAATACTAAAATTATTAGCACAAAAGAGAATATAAAAATGATATCTTCCTATAAAATAAAATGCTAATATGCAAATCAAACGAACAGCAGAATAACCAGACCAGTCACTCTGGCCCTGTCCCTGATCGCCTTACCCCCACCCCGGGCTCAGGCGTTGAGCATCTGCCTCCTCCCAACCCCCCACCCCGCCCACCCGTGGCTTGGTCGCCCGAGGGGCCGAGGCAGCTCCAGCGAGTGAGCTGCGACCACATCTACATCGCCCTGGACCAGACGCCCGCAACATCAACCTGACCAAGTTCAACCAAAACAAGTGCTCCACCCTCATCGTGACTGACCTGGGGGCGGGGGGCCTGGACATCCTGCTACTGGACAACATCTTCAGCTTCCTGACCAAGGACCAGCTCTTCCTGCACCGTTTGGGTCACGTGGCCCGGGCTGGCCGATGTGGCACAGCCTACTCCTTGGTGGCCCCAGATGAGGTCCCCTACCTGCTGGAGCTGCACCTGTTTCTGGGCCGTGCCCTCACTTTCGCCCGCCCCCACGAGGAGCCGTCAGGTGGGGTCAGCGTGGACAGCATGTTGGGCCGGGTGCCACAGAGCGTGGAGGACAACAAGGACTGCGGCCTGTGGAACACCCCTGAGGCGTCGCTGGAGCTGCAGGGCCTGGGCCGCGTAGCCGACAACGCCCAGCAGCAGTACGTGCGCCCTCACCAGAGTCCACCAAACGGGCCAGGGAGCTGGACCTTCCGGGGCTGGGCCTGCACCCCCTCTTCAGCTCGAGCTTCAAGGAGGAGGAGCTGTAGCGGCTGAGGCTGGTGGACAGCATCAAGCAGTACCGCTCGCGGGCGACCATCTTTGAGATCAACGCCTCCAGCCGGGACCTGAGCAGCCAGGTGATGCGGGCCAAGCGGCAGAAGGCCTGCAAGGCCATCGCCAGCTTCCAGCAGGGCGGCAGGAGCGGCAGGAGGGCCTGGCTGGCCCAGCCCGGAGCTGCCCAGCATGGCAGGTGGAGCAGCCTGGGAAAGAGGAGGAGGAGGCGGCGATAGGAGAGAGCGTGGAGGACGTCTTCCCAGGGGCCCTGGACCGGAAACGGCAGCAGCCAGGACCTGAGCGGGGAGCTAAGAGGCGGAAGGAGGAGGCCCAGCCGCTGGACCAGGATTTCTATGCCCCCGATCGGCCCAAGGACTTGGACAGTGAACGGGGCCTGAGCGTTGGTGGGGACAGGGGCACCTTTGAGCAGCAGGTGGCTGGGCTGTCCTGGAACGGATGGGGGACGAGGCCCAGATCCTGACCAGAGGCCGGCAGCAGCCCAAGTGGGACCGGAAGAAGAAGGGGTTTGTGGGACAGTCAGGACAGGAGGACAAGAAGATCAAGACAGAAAGTGGTCGCTACATCAGCAGCTCCTACAAGGGGGACCTCGACCACAAGTGGAAGCCGAAACAGAAAATCACCATACGCTCAACTGAGCCTGAGCCCCAGCGGCCGCCAGCAGTCGGCCCTCTCAGCAGCGCTGTTTCGCCAGATTCGGTCCGAACATGTGCAGGAGGCAACCAATTGAGGTGTCTTTCTCACATCCACGTTTCTCTCTCTGTCTCTCGCCTTCCCTTCTACTCTCAACACCAATGAAAAATGTCCTCAGGTGAGGATTAAAAAGAAGAAAATAGACATACATACACACATATACAAAAATACATAAATATTGGGGGGCGGGGCCCCATAGGTGCATGAATGCACCCGGCCTCTAGTATCTAATAAGTGTCTAGTATCCAGAATATATAAATAACTCTTACAGCTCAACCATAAAGGAACAAAACACAATTAAAAAGTAGCAAAAGGATCAAAATAGAAATTTCTCTGAAGAAGATATATGCATGGCCAATAACCTGAAAAGATGTTCAACATCACCAGTCATTAAGGAAATGCAAATATAAACCCTGATGGCATACCACTTCATACTACTGGGATGGCTACCATCAAAAAAGAAAACAATAACAAGTGTTTTGGTGAGAATGTACAGAAATTGGCACAGATATATGGTGCTGATGAGAATGTAACACAACACAGTCACAGTGGACAACAATTTGGCCATTCCTCAAAAAGTTAAACGTAGAGTTACCATATGATACAGCAATTCCACTCCTAGGTGTATACTCAAGAAAAACACACACATATGTTTAAACAACAACTTGCATATGAATTTTCATATCAGCATTATTTATAATAGCTATAAAGTATAAATAGCCCCAAAGCTGATCAACTAGTGAATTGATAAACAAAATGTGGCACACCCTATAATGAATATTATTCATCATAGAAAGGAATGAAGTACAGATACAAGCTACCGTGTGAATGATCCTCAAATACATGATGCTAAGCCACTCACAAAGACCACGATATATGAACTCATTTATGTGAAATGTCCCAATTATGCAAATCCATAGGGACAGAAAGTAGATTAAGGTTTGAGAGAGAGAAATGACTAGAGGAATGACTGTGACTGCTAATGGGTGTGGGGTGTCTTTCTGGGGTGATAAAATTTAATTCTGTAATTAGATAGTGGTGATCGTTGCATGACTTTGTGAATATACCAACAACCATTTAATTATAAGGGTGAATTTTATGGTATTTAAATTATATCTTAATAAAAATTACACATGCTAGTAATAAAAAAATTAAATAGTACAAAAAATTTATAAAAAGAAAAGATATATTTATCCCCCTCCCCCTCCTCCAATAACCACTTTCCCTGTTACGGGATTTTGTGAATCTTTTCAGACATTTTTTATGCATCATGCACAATTAGACACAATGTCCCCCCTTTAAAAACACAATGGAAATTGCTAGACATTTTATAACATGTCTTGGACATCTTTCCATGCCAGGGACTTATAGACTGGGGTTTGGATAAAGGGGCTGGTGAGAGATGTGGGGCTGAAGGAGGGAGTGCCAGCAGCAACCTGAACTCCCACACTCTGGAGGAGCTAGACTCTAAGTTTCTACATTTTCAAATGTCTATGAACAACTCTGCCTGGATATCCCTCAGAGAGCTCTATATCTTCAAAACTAAATTCCCAACTGTCCCCTCTCCAGAGCCAAAGACCACCCTACCTCTTTGCACCTTCTTCTCTACCAAAGTTATCCTGAATGCAGAGTCAGGAGTAGGTCTGCCTTCTTCCTAACACTTCTGCACATGCAAGGGATCACCAAGATCCACCATTTAAATGTAATTTAAAATATCTACCAACCCAGTTACCTCCTTTCTATTCTTCTTGCTGCCTTCTTGGCTCATGCCTTTGTTTTCTTTGTCTAGACACTGAAATATCTTATCTGGTTTGTATGTTGCTCATCTATCTGTCCTTCTATCCTTTCATCATCTACTCATCCAACATATACGAAGCACTAACCGTGCAGCAGGAACTGAAGACTCAAAGATGAAGAGAAAATTATCTTTAACATTAGAAAGTTCAAAGTTGAGAGGAAGGGAGAAACACTTAGCTGAAAAAAAATCACAAAATATTTATTACAACATTCTACGTACTGTCAGAACACAAGGTGGAACTGCTGTCCTTTGAGAAGAATCAGAGAGTGACATGTGAATTGAAACTTCAAGGATGAGTGGGAGCTTGCACAAAAAGAGGAGGAAAGGGGCATTTGATCAATGGGAAGAGTTTGCTTAAAGGCAGAGAGATGGAAATATCTAGCAAATATAGGGAAGGGGAAAAAATTCAGTGATGCAAACACAGGGTGGAAAATGAGGAGGTATAGGAGCTTTGTGTGTATATAGGGTTTTAAGATACGACTTGAGCCCTGGCTGGTGTGGCTCAGTTGGTTGGGTGTCATCTAGTGAACCAAAGGGTTGCTAGTTCGATTCCCAATCAGGGCACATGCTCGGGTTGCAAGCTCAATTCCCAGTAGGGAGTGTGCAGGAGGCAGCGGATTGATGTACTGCTCTCACATTTATGTTTATCTCTCTCTCTCTCTCTCCCTTCCTCTCTCTTTAATAATCAATAAATATATTTTTTATAAAGACTTGAAAAACACCTGGGGCCAGAGTGTGAAGAACTTTATAGAACAGGCACAGAGTTTGCTATTCTGTCCAATGTCTGAGGAGAAGGCAACAGGGCCTGAGGCACAGGGTGTTGCCTCAGTGAATTTTCTGGAGTAGAGGATGAGGCAAACTGTGACTCTGTGGAGGCTACTGCAATAGACCAAATGGCCAATGAGGACAATAGCACTGGAATGGGAAAGACCAAGACAGTGGTACAAATAAAATCCGGTGAGTTAGACACAGGGAGGGATGAGTCAAGGGCCTCTTGGAGGTTTCTATCCTAGACACCCAGGTGGATGTGGGCCAGTTCCTAAACCAACACCAAATGATGAGCCAAGGAAAAGGTGGTGATCCCAGTTCGGGCTGTACTGGAAATACAAGGTAAACATCTTCTAGAACACAATCAGGTCCCCCTTGCCTTCAGAATAAACAAATAATAATTGTTTTTATTATGGCAGACAAGAAAGCATCACCTGTGCATGAATCCACATGGCCCTTGTGATTATCTGGGTTCAAGTTCAGAGTGATTTTGAGAAGGTTACCAATAACCTCCCTAAGCCACAGTTTACTCATCTGCCCATTTGTTTTTACTCACACTGTTCTCCGAACAGGGCTGTTGTGAGGATTAGAAAAAACATTGCCCATCATTGTTCTGCACAGAACCTGGCCCATGGAAAGTGCTTAATGAATAGCAGCAAAGTTTCCAAAGAAAGGCATTTAGAATTACTTTTCCCCAAAATTAAGTGTCATTTGAAAGGTCTTGTGTGCTTTTAAACTTTATAAAACTTAGTTGATGGTATGATAAAAAACAATAACAACACACCCTGCAAATAACACTTAAAATGTGAAAAAGTTAAAGAAAGCTATGTTACCCACTCTACCCAAAACATCTTAACTTTAGAGGACCGGAGAAAAGTAAAATATCAATGGGAGATAAGAAGGTAAACCAAAAAACTGACAAACAGAACAGAAACCCCACGCTGTTCAGCAGCTAGAACTGGGAGATGCACACTGAGCCGTTCTATCGGGCATACAGACGCACTCACTAAGGCTTACAAGTTTAAAGCTTTAAAGTTTTGGTGTGTTGCTGTTGTTTTTTTTAAAGCAGCTCTGTAGGAGGAAGACCCCGAATTTGGATGGCATGACACCTGCCCTTTGATCTAACATCATGATGAGGAAGAAATGATTCCACAATCTGATTGCTGCCTGGACAGGGCACTGGTCCACGGGTTTGAATCCTTAGCCTTTGTTATTGCTGCCAACCCTCCCATTCGTCTCAGACAAGATCAAGAAAGATGTGGATATTATGCTCAGAGAAGACCATCCCTCTATCAGACAGTTGTTTTGTTTGGGCTGATTTTTTTTTTTCCAGAAGGAAAATCATCATATATCACAACAAAGACCTTCTTTCTTTTCAACTTTTATGCTGCTGGACTTCTCTGATCCCGCTGTGTGGGGCCATGAAGAGCAGTCTCAAGAATGATTCCTGGAAGAAGTAGAAACCCCTCCTGGAAATACATCTTTTTTTCTTGGCTTCTTCCCCAGAATTCCCCACAGGGAGCTGTGTCAGGCAGGCAGGAGGATGGATGGCCTGGGGTCTTCCCCCATCTCTGCCGTCGAGGTTTCTTGAAGCCCATCCAGAGCTGATGACTGTCTCCAGTCTACAAAGCCGCGGCGGCCTCCACAGAGGCCCACTCCAGGCCCACTCAAACTCTCTTCGAAAAGAGAAACTCCGCAGCCCCACAAGAGAGGGCGCAGACTCAGACCAGCAGCTCCAAAACGGCTGCTGGCCCTGCCAACACAAACAGCTTCTCAACTTCCATTATAAGAGGTTTTCATCAACACGTGGAACCCTTTGTATTACAGAAATAGCTTCCCACCCCAAAAGAAGCACATTAAAGAGGGGTCCCTGTGGTACCAGGAGTTCTTGGGCCAAATCAATTTATCCTAATACAGAAATCCTCACTGCGGAACAGGATGCAGCGGTTGACTCTGGGTTGTGGAGTCAGAACAGCGCGTTTTGAATCCTGCCTGGCTCCATTCATTAATAGCTGTGTGGTAGTGGGCGAGCTGCTTAACTTCTCTGGGCCTTGTTGTCCTCAACTCACAAATGGGACTACTCATAGCAACTACTTGGAGTTACATAAAGAAAATGTGAGATGAACCTTGAAGAATGAGTAGCACCGTGCCTAGCACCATATCAGTACTCAGCTCAGGCTTGTCTTATTTCTGGTGCAGTGACGGCAATAGTAAGAACTACAGAGCACTTGAGCCAAGGATCAGCCTCCACACCTCTGTTTTCTCCCTGCCATTAAAGTAGCTAGGTTGTGTTTCTTTCTGTGTGTGTTTCTGTCTTGCTGGCTCTTGTTAAAACAAGTTTAGTTCTGGAAACTAAAGGATAAATACACAGGCTGTTGAAATTTGTGTTTTGTCTGTAGGCTTATTAATTATCCTCGCGTCTCTTAAACTTGTTCCCTCCTCTTCTCCTCTAGTGCCACCACCTTATCTCGGCACCACTGTTCCTTCTAGCCTGTGCTACTGCCAACCCCTCTGGCACAGTGACGC
This sequence comes from Myotis yumanensis, assembly GCF_028538775.1. Classification (NCBI taxonomy): domain Eukaryota; kingdom Metazoa; phylum Chordata; class Mammalia; order Chiroptera; family Vespertilionidae; genus Myotis; species Myotis yumanensis. Next base: position 42,912,617 of record NW_027223765.1, read on the forward strand.
TATATAGTTAACCCTTCTAGACGATACTCCCCACTGTGCTCTTCCCAGGCTCAACAAATTCCAAACCTTTAGCTAAGCACCTGAGACCTTCCATGTTCTGGCCCACCTTACTGTCCATCATCCCCCTGCTCCAGAGCTGAGCTACGGAATCCCACCCTCTCTTCCAAGTATGCCCTATACCTCCCCATCTTTGTTACCTTTGCCCATGCTCACACCTGGTTCTACATCTGATAAAATATTTTCCTTTTTTTCCTGCTCCAGTGGCAATACCATCATATTCACGGAAACTTCCCCAACCACTCCCTCCTCTGAATGCCCATGACATTCATAGAGTGTTTGTCACACTCTGCCATGGGCAATTCCTCTTTGTCTGGTTCCAGACTTCCATTCCAATCTGCCTACTAGACAGGGACACCCAGCTACCCCAGAGCAGCCAACACACAGCCTGGACCAAGCCTCTCTGGTCTGGACTCCGGCCCTGTGTCCCATACCTCTTCCTACAGCCTGCACAAGTGAGGCAGGAATCCCAATTGTGTAGGTGGGTTTCACTGAACCCCGGGGAAGCTGAGAAATTAGGCTTCCCAAGAAGAAACAAAAATGATATTCCTACTGGGCCTCAGAACGGGAATGCTACCCAGGAGAACAATGGACGCCTGCCACACGGTTGTTCTATGCCCGGTACAGCAGAGCTGGCTGATCTTCCACCACGTCCATGCTGTTGACTTCCCCCTCGTGTGAGCCTCAGTGGCTCATATTCCCCTCTGCATGCCTTTTCCATAGCTTCTGCTCACTCATGATGTCTACCGCCTCATAACTTCAGTTCTTTAGAACTCACGTCACTAATTCATTCTATAAATATTAAGTGTCTACTCTTCATAGGCACTGGGTGGATAGGACAGGTCCTTTCTAGGTAGAAGTCCCACTCGAGACCGAAAGACAGATGTTAAACAAGAATGGTGCTTCATGTTCTAATGAGAAGTTACATGAATTTATAGCAGACAAACCTAATCTGGGCTGGGCCAGCTCCAGTGAAAGGCACATGAATGAAGTGACATTTAAACTTCGCTTGACCTAGAAAAAAATAAAGTTATATCCATACTTCATACCTTACAGATAAATTCCAGATGGTTCAAAGACTAAATGCAGAAAATCAAACCATAAAAATACCAAAAAAAAGATCCCTGGACAATTATTCTTATACTCTTGTAGTATAGAAGAGGTTTCTAACTATGACACAAAATTCAGAAGACCTAAAAGAAAAGACTGAATATGATTGACTAGATAAAAATAATTTTTAAAAATTTCTGTGTAGGAAGAACCAAGATGGCAGCATAGGTTAAACGCCTGTACTCGCTGCCTCCCACAACCACATCAAAATTACAACTAAAATACAGAACAACCATCATCCAGAACCACCGGAAAGCTGGCTGAGTGGAAGTACTATAACTAGAGAGATAAAGAAGAAACACATTGAGACTGGTAGGAGGTGCGGAGGCACGGAAAGGACTGGTCTAGTACCCGGGTGTGCCACTTTTTTCATCAGGAGTGAGATCGCCTCTGCGGAGGCCGCCTGGAGGAGCAAGGAGTCCCAGCCCCACACCAGACCCCCAGCCCAGGGTTCCAGAGCTGGGGAAATAAATCCCTACAGGCAGTAAAAACTACGGAGGCCAGCATCACGAACTGAATTTATTATCTCCCACTTCCTCTGAGTTCCAGTGCCAGGCAAGGCTCTGGGGGACCCAGACACATATGGTGAGAAACTGGACTGTCTGGCATCCGGACAGGAACTCAGGGGCAGCTTTCTTCCAGACCAAGGTGCTTGCAGCGGTCATTGCTCCCGGCTGGGACCTCCCTGGTGCAGGGCTGACTGGCAGCCATTTCTGTTTGCTCCGCCTTGGTGATTCCCTGAGAACCCACCCTACCCAATTTAAAACCCCGCCCAAGCTATGCACAGCGGTTTTTTTCATATGAATGGTCTGTCCTTTCTCAGGCTAAAACTCTGTCAAACAAGCTGCAGCTGGGTCAGGAAGCCCCATACCTATCAATAAAAGGCCCAAGACCTGGCACCAGCAACCAATCCGTCTTGCTTCACAGCTGGGACTTGTCTGGGCACTTCCAAGACTATAACAGATTACAACTCTTCACATCCATAAGCGACATACTCAAGGGGCAGACTCAGTGAGCACCAAAGCCCCACTGAAGCAAGTCCTGCTCCATAAGGGTGTCTCCTGCACAGCAGTTCTCCCACTATAGTCACAGCTGATCCCCTAGCCAAATGGCCTGGAGGTCAATTACTCCCAGTGACACCAACAGCAACCAAGGCTCAACTACAATAACACTGTGCACACAGCCCACAAAGGGGTGCACCAAGAGTGTCCACCTCAGGTGACTGGGGAGGCTGAGCCACTGGGCCCTATAGGAAACTTACTATACAAGGTCACTCTACCAACTCAAGGAGACTTAGCAGCTACCCAATACATAGAAAAAAACACAGGGAAGAAGCCAAAATGCAGAGACAAAGAAACATGTCACAAATGAAAGAAAGCAAACTACTGGATATAGAGTTCAAACCCACAGTTATAAGGTTCCTCAAGAATCTTTTAGAAACCTCTGAGGAACTTAGTGAGACTTTCAAGGATCTTAGTGAGAATGTCAAAAAGATGGAAAAGGACCAGTCAGAAATTAAACATACACTGACTGAAGTAAAGAATAAGATATAGGGATTCAATAGTAGACTAGAGGATCCCGAGAATCAAATCAATAATTTGAAATACAAAGAAGCAAAAAACACCCAACAAGAAGAGCAAAAAGAAAAAAGAATCCAAAAATATGAAGATAGTGTAAGGAGCCTCTGGGACAACTTCAAGTGTACCAACAGCTGAATTATGGCGGTGCCAGAAGAAGAGAGAGAGCAAGACACTGAAAACCTATTTGAAGAAATAATGACAGAAAACTTCCCCAACCTGGTGAAAGAAATAGACTTACAAGTTCAGAAAGCACAGAGAACCCCAAACAAGAGGAATCCAAAGAGGACCACACCAAGACACATCATAATTAAAATGCCAAAGGCAAAAGACAAAGAGAGAATCTTAAAAGCAGCAAGAGAAAAATAGTTAGTTACCTATAAGGGAGTGCCCATACGACTGTCAGATGATTTCTCAACAGAAGCTATGCAGGCCAGAAGGGAGTGGCAATAAATATTCAAAGTGATGAATAGCAAGAACCTACAACTAAGATTGCTATATCCAGCAAAGCTATCATTTAGAATTGAAGGTCAGATAAAGAGCTTCACAGACAAGAAAAAGCTAAAGGAGTTCATCAGCACCAAACTAGTATTATATGAAATGCTGAAGGGTATTCTTTAAGAAGAGAAAGAAAAAGAAAAAGGTAAAGTTAAAAAATAGGAACAATGAAGTGACAACAAATACATATCTATCAACAATTGAATCTAAAAATCAAATGAATAAAAAATCTGATGAACAGAATAAACTGGTGAATGGAATAGGATCAGGCGCATGGAAATGAAACAGACTGACAACTCTTAGAGGGAAGGGGGTGTGGGGGGGGTGCAGGAAGAGATTAGATAAGAATCTTATATGCATGTATGCATTACCTATGGACACAGACAATAGGGTGGTGAGGGCCTGGAGTGTGGTGGGAAACGGGTGGAGGGGAGCTATGAGGGGCGGAGGAGATATGGACATCTGTAATAATCTCAACAATAAAGATTAATTTTTAAAAATTCAGTGTAACAAAAAGAAGACAAACTGGCAGGGGGAGTATTTCAAACTAAAACCAAAGACAAATGGGTGAAAGTAAATATATAAAGAGCCTCTACAAATAAATAAAAAAATACCAACAAAAACTCTGATAACTTACACACGTACTTAAAGATGCCCATCTTCACTTGTAATAAGATAAAAGCAAATGAAAACCACACTTATAGGCCATTGTTCCCCTCCCATATCAACAAAGATAAAAAAAAGTTTGAAATCCATACTGCATTGACAGAGTTAATAAGAAAAAAGACACTCTTACATATGGCTGAAGGGACTGCAAATGGTTTAGTCTCTGTAGGAGGCAACTAGCAAAATTAGAAATGTATTAAGAGAAGTCTATGTGAGAGGAAAAGACTTGAAACAACATAGAAGTCCTTCAAGGGATACTGGCAAATAGAACAGGATGCAGAGGTAAAAAGAATGAAGAGCTTTCACGTATGGGTATCGAAAGATTACACCACCTGCATAAATATGGTGCTATAAGTCCTATTGTTTGCTTCCATTTCTCTAGAAGCTGCATCGGAAGATAGTTCTAGTTACCTCATGGTGTCTACTGCAGAGTAGACACACAATTACTATTTGGTGAAAGTAAATAAGTTAATGCATGAAGGAAATAAATGGGTGAAGGAACACACCTGGGTACTTGGCCTATCCTCTAAGCTCAATATCAGCTCCTTTTATACGTGGCTACATTGGGGCTGAGTCCTGGCTGTTCAAGACTAATGAATTTTCTAGGTTCACTTATTCATATTCTTCAAGAAAAAAAAAAATTCAAAGGATCATATTGTTTCTAACCTTCCCTCAAAATCTCTCCATGGCTTAAGGGGAAAAACTCAATTGCTTTATTCTAGCCACTGCATTTTCCACAACTAGGAAAGCAAAGGAGGCGGCCTTGACAGGATCATCTCCCGCTTCTCTTGTGCATGAACTCCCTACTCTCTCACCTGCTACTCTTGGCATGAAAATCTTCATCACAACCATCACCATGACAACCACAACCATCACCACTTAATGAACATCTATGATGTGCCAGACCATGCTCCACACTCAATGTGTATCCTGGTCACAAGCTCATGAGGAATGAGGTATAACACAATTGTCTCCAACTTACAAATACAGGGACAGGCTTGTATGGACACATGTGGGTGTGTGTCCAACAGGACGCAGCTATGATGTACTGTTTCTTAGGATGGAGTTTATTTCATTTTCTATACGTAATGTTCTCATGATGGATAGCTATTTGCATAACCTGGACTACAAGTGTAATACTAATATAAAGCAATAACAGGTCTAGGATAGATGACACATGCACCATCCAAGAGCAGTGCTTCTTTATCTGCTCAGGAATCCCTAAAAAGCCCCTGCTTTGCATGTCGAGGTGGCAGAAGAGCACCCACACTCACCAAAGTGATAGGACACCTATGTGCCAATTGCCCGGAGAGTGTTTCTCACCAGGGCCCACTCATCGCAGGTTATCAGAAGATTCCCAGCTATTCATTATTATACCCAACTCATTCTCTCCACGGCAATTATCTGTGAGCAACATATCCTGCTGTCCTTGGAACCATCAAACTGACATATGATTAAATAACAGAGGGCCGCGAAGTTAAATTTAAAACCACTCTCTTACACTTCAACTCACACATCACATCAAGATCTGTCCGGCCATGGGAATATTCTAGCTGACCCACGGAGGGGCTACTCCATTATTTCACGTTCCCCTCTGAGAAAGGTGATGGTCACGTTCTCAAAACTTTCTAAAGATACTTTCCAGGAACTGAAGTAAAATTTTGCGAAAAACAATTCCCTGTGTGAAGTCCTGCCCTCGCGTCACATGAAAATATCTTAAGAGTTGCTTATGTTCACTGTTGTGTCTTCACAGTTTCATGTGGGATCTCACAAAAGAAGGGAAAAAAAACCAGTGTATTTATTCAGCACACTGAGAATCACAAGCCTTTCAATTTCCATTGTTAAGTGTTACAGTAAAGCATAAGTTATTGCACACTCAGATATATTCAGAAATGCCAATAAGAATATGCTTATGTTAATATGTTACCAGTTAGAAAACGAACTGCAAGAGAAGGTCAGTGGGCAAGCTGCAGGTCAAACATGAGGCTCACTGCCGCTGGACTCAAATAGCAGCAATAGTGGTTCTTCAAGGGGAAATTTGTTCTCATTCCCTGATTTACTCTATAGTTCTAGAATTAATGCTTTTCTACAAAAATAATTCTGCACAACCCCTTTTATTTTTGCAGAAGCTACATTAGGAAAAACAACATTTTTCATCCCCAATAAATTAGTTGCACCCCAAGCAAAAGCAGTCATTTTCTCCCTTTGTATTCTATTCTATTTTTCACCCATAGAGTATTCATTGAGTTTGGCAAAAATTAAGAAAGAGTGGCAAATATTAAAATCATCAGAATTCCTTACAAAGAAAATCTCCAAAGCCTTTATTAGATATATTAACAACGCAGTATTTTCTTTAGAGAAACATACACAGTACCCACTCGTTTTTAAATAGGCACCCAAAATGTAGGCTTACTCAGTGTGAAAATTCCACACACCTTCACCCAACGCTGAAGCAAGTCCCAGCCACCAGTTGGATAGGTTTCCCTACAACGTGAGCTGGTATTGTGGTTAATGAAGTGATAGAATTCACATTTCATAAGAAAAGCCATATAAAGGAAATAAGATATTATTTTTCTAGAAAGTGATTTATAATAATACTGAGAAACTATTTTTTTTAAATTCCTTCCCCTTCTCAACATTTACAGAAAGGGCTAACATATCTTGAGAGATTTACTATTTGCTGATATTCATCCACATGGTAGTCCCAACAAAAAGCCAGGAGTACGGGAGGAAGCGGGGTGGGAGGGGGGTTGGAAAACCACAAAATGGTTAATTCCACCAACGTGGCATCTCTTAGTCAGGAGCCAGGTCTTTATTAAGCCAACCTGCCACTATCTCTTAATTGAGACGCTGTTGTTCTTACTGTTGTCATTGTTTTAACAGATTTGCAAATTGAGAATGGCCTTTCTCATCTCTGATGAACTTCAGAAACATACTGCATCACAAAGCATTTCAGCTACAATTGTGTTCCTTCATCTTCCTCGCCGTCCTAGAGCAGCGGTCGCCAACTTGTGGTCCGTGGACCACTGGTGGTCCGTGAGGTCTGAAAGGTTGGCGACCGCTGTCCTAGAGGTGTGGATAGAGCCTCAGAGCAGCAAGTCCAGCGAAGACTAAACAGCCGAAATCATACAGGGCACAGAGCCCTAGTTCTACAAACTGGAGCTGCCTCAGCGAAATGTCAGCCATGGCAAGTCCCACCAAGGCCAGGTCAGAAAGGTGCAAGAACCAAGCCCTGGCTACACCTCAAAGGTTCAAAACCATGTCTAAATATAGAACCCACTTTATGTTTGCAGGAGCTGTAAATCAGGGAAAACAACTTTTTTCCATCCCCAATAAAATATTTGCACCCAAAGCAAAATCAACTGATTTCTGGCTTTCTACCAGTTCTGCTTGGGCATAAAATTTTCTGACACTTCACCAGAAATGTCAGCGTTAGTATAAGGCAGCTTTAAAGAGGGAAATGATTGTCTGACCTGTGGATAACCCCTCAATCCCAACAGGAAAAAGGAGTTTTCAAAAACACCTGAAACCCCGTTTTTCCAGTTATTAGTATAAATGGGAAAAACTATTTTTCTTAGTGGCCAAATCCTTCCTTATAGGAAGTGTTGGTCTTTGAATTCAGTGAGGGGAGAGGCCATGTCTTTTTACTGCGATATTCCCAAAGCCCAGCACAGACCCCGCCATGGAGAAGGATTTCAGTGCAGAATCGGGAAAGGAGGGGAAGGGAGGGAGGGAGGGAGAGGAAAGGAAGGAAGGAGGGAGCACAGGAGAGAGGGAGAGAAGTAAGGAGGGAAGCAGGAAGGAGGGAGGAAGGAAGGAAAGACGGAAGAGAGTGGGAGAAATGGGTAACTTCAGCAGGATTTTCCCTCTCCTTTTACTTGGGATTTGTTTTTCTTGAATTTTTAAGCATCCAGCTCGATGGAAAACCAATCATATCTTTTCTTAAGGCTTCCCCTCTGGAGCAAAAAAAAAAAAAAAAAAGATGTCCAGGGGAGTGAGCTCGGCCTCCAGAAAGAACCCACCAACAAAGCTCAGTGGGGACCCAATCAAGGTGGCAGGAGTGAGAGGAGGTCATGCAGGGACCTTTCTTCAACAGTTTTTTTCAACAACATTCAGGACTATGACTGGCCATTCCAGTGGGTGGCACACATGCATCAAGCTAGAGACCCATCCAAATTCAAGGAGGCAGTGTCTACTAGGGAGAAGATACATTAATTAACCATCTCAATTTGAGAGAGGGTATGACAGCAGGAAAAGGGGTCAGAGAGCACGCTGAGAGTACCAAGGAAGGGAGAGATTGCTTCTGCGGGGGGGCGGCGGGGGATGGTTCAGAGAAGGCTTGGTGTTGGAGTGACACCTGAGCTGGCCCTGGAGGGGCAGGATCTGGGTACAAGAGACCAGCTCTGGCCCTTGCCAATTTTGCTCAGTGGTTTGAACATCAGCCCAGAGACTGAAAGGTTGGGGGTTCAATACCAGTCAAGGGCACGTACCTCTACCTTGGTTGCAGGCTCATCCCCACCCCAGTCAGGGCATTTTGGGGGCATGTGTGGGAGGCAACCTAATCGATGTGTCTCTTTCACATTGGTATTTCTCTCTGTCTCTTCTTCCTCTCTTCCACTCTCTCTAAAAAAAAAAAAAAAAAAAAAACACAGGGAAAAAAATATCCTCAGGGGAGAATTATCAACAGCAGCAACAAAGAGAGACCAACTCAGGCTGGGAGGTGGGTTGGGGACAGGCATGAATCTCACAGTATCTCCACAAAGTGCCTCATGGGATGGAGTCTATGAACACATACTTGGGAAATGCAGACTTGAGCACACGGCACAGGCCTTATCAGAGACTTTACTATGCAACTGGGGCTGAAGTGGCAAAATATTCAATCCCTAAATCAGGAAGGATGGCTTTAGGGGGGATCCCCAACACCTTCACTTACACACTGTACTAACTTGAGCAAAATATTTAGTTTTTATGAATTCATTTCCTCTTCTCTAATATGGAAGAAATGACATCCCCTCCTCATGCAGTTGTCATGAGAAGCAAACGCTACATAAGAAGTGATGAGTTCAGTGCTGGCCCTTAGCTCATGCTCATTGTAATGACTGCTGCTGCCACTGCTGCTCTTTCTATCAGCAGCCGCATCAGTGTGCATCGTGAACACAAAACAGGATGCAACATGCAGCATTTCTTCACCAGCTCCATCAACTTTCCAGCAGCTAGTTTTTGGAAATGCCAGGCCAGCAGGTAGGGCTCAGCCTAGCACACAGTAGGTGCTCACTCCAAACTCGTGGAGGGAATGGGGCCAAAAAAAGACCCTGGGAAGAGCAAATCCCTGGGCAAGATGGTTTTCATTACTTCCTTGGGCAGCAGGCCTCTGAGGTCCGGGAGGAGTGACTTCATCTTTTGCTGGAAGAATGAGGGATTGAGAGCGCAGGGCTCAGCTTTGGGGAAGCATCACAAAGAGTTTATTTTGGTAGAAGTGTTTGAAGTGACTCTGTAACAATGAGCTCATGCCTGCTGCCAGGTGCCAGCCGTCAGCCGGAGCCTGCTCGCCGGGGGGATGCGCCAGGCCCATCAGACACATGCACTGCGGATCCCATAAGACCGGCTCCAGGGACAGCCCCGTCCTCTCCGAGAGGGGATACTGAGGCACAAACAGGAAGCAGCTGGCCCAGCACCCAGAGCACACTGCAGGCCGAGAGAGCCCTGGAGAGGCCTGAGCCTTCTGGTTTTACTTGCTTGATTCTCTGACAGGATTTTGAATGGATTCCCAAAGGATACTTTTTCTTCTTCTTTTCCTTTTTTTTTGTCAAGTGCTGCATACATTTATCTAGATAACTTCATTGTCATAAGCCGCACACTAATCTCACAAGGAGTTCCTAGAAATGAGCACATGTCACACACACCCTCCCCCGAGCACAGGCAGGAGCCGTTCAGCCTCTCGGGTTTCCCCCTCGCTGTGCGGAAGGGGTGGCTGGACCGCGGTGCAGTTTCCACAGCGAGAACCTACGCAGGGTGAGAATATGACATTTGCATTTTACCACGCCCGATACTTAATAGCTGTCCACCCGAATCGAAGCGTGAGCATCTACATAGAATTTGAAAAGGAAATGAGGCCATTTCCGAAAGTGGTTGGAGGGGAGACTTTCCCATGGAGCCCACTGCACACAGAAAAGATCCGGGAGGTAGTGAAGTTTTCAAACTTCAGATTGGGCAAGAGGGAGGTACCAGGCAGACTACAAACTTCTATGGCAAGAGAGATCAGACTTCAGTTTTTAAATATAAGATGAATGTATACACACATACATACACACACACACACACATCTCTGTATGTATGCACACACAAATATATGGATGGATCTCAGTTGTGAGCCATGTAGAGAAAGCACATGGGCTAGCGATGCTGTATTCACCCCTTGTTACACTTCGTTTTACTTTAACTGGTAAACCTGGAAGTGGTTGGAAGGAAAGCATAACTAACCCTGGAAACTTGTCAAAGCTCAAAAATGCTTCCAAGACTCCACAGACTGTTTGGTTTCCAGGAGAGTGGGGCTGGCCAGGTTCTCCCTCCACTAAAAATAAAACGAGAGGCTGTTTACAAGGGTTGTACCTTTTCTCCAGCATGTGCATTTGGGTCAGGAGGTTAAATGATACCGAAATTATCTGAATCTTGATTCTCCCACTACATACAGTCCCCCAAAGGGGATTGGCTGAACCCTTCACCAAACCCACTCGGCACACCTGGCCCCTGGTCCGGAGAATCCCCGTAACCTACAAACCACTCGGGCTCTAACCCTGCATCCTGTCTTCTGAGAGTCAGAGTTCATTCCCCACGAAATAGGAAAGAGCTAAACACCGTGAAGTACAGTTGCTGGAGGAAAAAAAGAAAACAACCACAGCAGAACGCCTATGGACACATCTCCAGGCCCAGGCAGGGAGCCTAATCTGTTACAGCGAAAGGGGTCCCCGGTCTCCAGGGCCTCAATATCAACAGGTGCAGACTAGGGTAGTGAAGGGAAGGCAAAGGAGAAAGAAAACAAAAAAGACAGGCAAGGAGGAAAGCGTAGAGCTTCGTTACAGGAGCGGATCCAAAACTTGGAGGCAAGGTTTGGATAGCACATGGCCAAGCCCCTCCTTCCCCACCACAGTGTGATGTCTGTTTCTGCACAGAGAGGCACAGAAAGGGACCCAACAGTCATTGGGTTTCTGGTGAGAACCGCTCTGCAGGACTGTGCTTTTAGTCTCTGTTTAGATCTCCGTGTGGGGGACTATGGAGACCCGGGTTCCTTCAGTGTGACTTTGTTCAAGGCAGTTTCTGGGGCTCACCCCATGTGGCATGTGGGAATAGCAGAGGAGGGGGTTCATTTGCAAGGATTACAGGGCACAGGGCACAGGGGTTGGGAGCAGGCAACAGGACAAGACTGGTACGTGGGCAGGAGGCCTCGTTCTGAAATCGTTTGCTGCTGGTGTAAATGCATTGATCTGGTGGCTTTGGTGATGAGCAGTGGACAGGATATAAAGAGGTGCATTTAGGGAAGAATGGAGAAGAAAATAATATAGCTTGCCTTTCAAAAGAGCAACTACATCGGCTATCAACTTAATGTGACTCCTTTTTTTTTTAAAGTGAAGTCTAGGTAGCACAAATCATACCATGAGCATCTTTTAGTAAACTCATCGATTCAATAATAAAGAAATCGCTAATAATTCTACATAGTATCAAAAAGAGAAGTCTTGCCTCATTTAAAGGTGAACCAATTATTGACCTGGGCCCTCTTTCTTAGAGGAACCAAACGCCCATTTTGCATTTTAATATTAGGGTACACCCAGTCCACACTGAATCTCGTTTTACATTTGGGCCCAAAGAAAGCTAAAAATTTAAAAACCAAAACAATGACAGGAAATAACATGTGTGTACAATATGTTACGAACATACTGATAATTTTCAAAAAGTGACTTTAAAAAAAGTATTATAAATCTTTCAAAACACAGTGATTTATTAAGCGAAAAGTCTCAATGGTTTGCACTATTAAATCTGGCTTTTAAGTTGCTGTGTCACGGGCACATCTTTTGTTCTATTCTCCGAGGTTAAATTTAGCATCCTGCGTTTGTTTTTTTCCACTGCTCCATGTTTTATCACCATGCAGTCAATTTTGCACTAGGGATTTTTCCTGAGGATTCCTCTTATTGATTTTATAATCCAGGAACAGAATGTATCAAATAATCCAACAGTGATTTATTTCCATCTTCTTCTTCGCCTTTTCCCACTTATATAGCCTTCTCGTAAAATAAACCTTCCCTGGGCATGGGATGAAAAAAAAAAATGTGGTGGCCTGAGCAAAACCATCTCAGAAATGTGTTTGTTAAACAAGTGCAAGCAGTAAATTGAGCTTAGGAGGGAAAGGCGGTTAGAAGAAAAACTGAAAGTACTAACCTGAAAGTCAAGCTGATTGGAGCAAGGGTGAAAGCAGCAATTTGGAGGATAAGCAGAAAGAAAAAGGGATAGCAAAAGAGAATAAAAGGAAGGAAATGCATTAGTTTTAAACATACAGCCAACAGATGTTATATTAGCAGGTTTTATAACCAAGTGAAGGACAATAAAGCAACTTTTATCAATATATTGAACCCCCCCCCTCCAAAAAAAAAGCTGTGGGCACACACCATAAGCTGTTATACTAAATATTATACCTAGGACACAGGTACCTGCTCTCACACCCACAGCCACCACAGGCACTGATGTGAGCCAGAGGTGTGCTCTGGCAACCAGTGGCAGAGTTTGCTCTTTTCTGGAGGAATATTTTTAAAAGTTACTATCTGTATGCATATACAATTCTCATTATTTAATAAAATGAAATGGAAATTACTGAGGTATTAGAGTGGGCATTAAGCACTGATGTCAGAAAGATTTTATTTGAACCAGTAAGTCGGATGGTTATATCCTATGAGATATTTTTCCTTCCTAAAAATAAAAAAGGAGCCGAGCAATTTGGCTTTCTGTTCAAAGGTTTCCATTTGAGATGCTCACAGAGCACTGCACCTCACGATGATCAAAGGCGCCACGAGGAAGGCTTCTGGTGAGGGGCCCATCAGCCTCCCAAGAAAGGACAGAGTCCCTTCCAAAGCTGAAAGTACTTTTGTTCAGTTGTGAAAACGAGAATCGTACTTCATCACTGACAATATATATCCACACGCTTGATCGCTTACTTGTACAAAAATATTTAACGTGTCCTTCTAATCAGTCAGAACAATAAAATCTCGAATGTCAAGCAAACTTTAAAAGGAAAAAATAGCATGACCCTCTTCAGACTACCTCAGGAGCACACAGTGGGTGTTCATTTTGTTAACCTGTAAAATACCATCGGCAAAAAGCAAAGTGGATTTACCAGCTCTCTATTCAGTGGGATCCCACCATTCTCTACTACTAAGAAGTAGCTTTAAGCATTTGCACAGGAAGAAAAAACAAAACAAATCCTCAGGCGAAAGCTTAAACAAGAACATCTCCCGTGAAAACAGCATTGACTGTCATGATAAACGTGAAGGAGAAAAATTCAAGATTAAGGACATGGTGAAAGCATCGATCTGGTAAGTCCTGTAACTGAAATCCCCCTGCAGAGCGCTCTGTAATTATAAACGCACAACTCCTCAAACGTAAGAGATGGGTCAGGCCATGGTCAGTGTGGGGATGTTGGGGATGCTGGCCCCAGCTGCTGTTTCAAATTCTTCTGGATCAGAGGTGTATCAGGCTGAGATTCATGGTCAATCTGTAGGGAATGCTAAACTGAAATAGCAAGCCAACATTTAAGATTTAGTTGATTTTTCTAAGGGTTCCTACTTTCCATCAAATTCTCAAAGGATCCATGCTATCCATGACCTTCCCCCAAAGGCTGCTAGGGATGGTGTAAAACCACCTGCCACTTATTTTAAAGAAAGTTCTGGAAATATAACAACAAATATAAATGGAAATTACTTAGGAAGATGAGTTTATACCAAAACAAATAGAACGGGTATCGTTTCTTCCACATACCAGGAGATTTCTAAACACACTATCATAGTTAAAAATAAACAAATAAAGCTTAAGTTTACATTTTGTGAAAAGAGTTCTGAAAGGAATCAAAGAAAGTATGTCAGCACATTATTAAACAAATTCGGGAGAAAAAAATCATAGCTTCCCAACCCTAGATAAGGCACTTGTGGGCACCTAAAATGATGCCTCAATGTCCAAACACCAGGTGGCATTGGTCCCGACCCAGATAATGGAGTGCCGCCTGGGCTTCTGTTCTGATGCTCTATCTTAGGAGCGGAACCGAGGGAGCCAGCCTCCTCTCCACAGTAGGGAGGGATGTGAGTGATGGCTTGACTGGGGCAATCCCTGTCCTTGAGACAAATACCAGCAAAGCCCCTAACATATTTACGATAATTACATGAAAGGGCACCTGCCTGATTCCTTCCCATGGGTCAGCTGCTTGTTTGGCAGACTCTGTTCACCTCTCTTTTTCCCCAAGGCACCAAACGATTAATTTCGAAACTAAAACTGCAAGACCATGATGGGCACCAATACAGAAAGGCTATCTATTTCACTGTCTCTAATGTTCAATTAGCTACTCCATTGTATAGCCTACATCAGTGATTCCCAAAGTGGGCGCTACCACCCCCCGGTGGGCGCTGCAGCGATGGGGTGGGGGGGCGGTGATGGCCACAGGTGCATTTGGGGGCGATGAGTAACTGCTATTAAAATTTTTTAAAAATTAATTTCCAGGGGCTGAGTAATATTTTTTCTGGAAAGGGGGCGGTAGGCCAAATAAGTTTGGGAACCACTGGCCTACATGGTATCTAGCATTGGTGATTGAATAAGGACCTCAATCCTCAGGGACTTGCTCAAGGCCTCCCAACCACCCTGCGCCAAACTTCCCCAGAGCAGCTTGAGGTCCCAGGCAGCAGCTCCCTGCTAGAACCATCGGGAGCAAGAGCCCGGCTTATGGCAGAACTGCACATGGGGACCACACTGGAGCAATATGCACTTTGAAAGGCAAAATCTTTAGTGGCTGATGGAAAACATCACTCACGTGGAATTTAAGAGGTAGAGGCATCCATGTAAGTGCCGGGCATGTGTTATTTGGAACATATACATTATAGAGAAAATAAAAAGTGGGAAGATTAACGAAACAGAAAGCAAGCAGGAATTGCCCTTGGAGCGAGAAGCAGGCCAGTGTCAGAGTCGTTGAGCTATTCCTAACCCCATGCCTCTTGCTGCACACGACTGAAGTTCTGGGATATTTTAGAAACTAGCTGCCTTGAAAAGGAGGCCTTTTCACTCTGGTAGGTCACATTACAGACCAGAGACCACAAATTTATTTCAAGTTCAATTTCTTGGTTTTCAAAATCACAAACTTAATTGCAAACACTCCTCCGTGACTCCAAAATGGAGATATATGTCACATTGCTAAGAAATCCTTAGTTCCCAACATTATGAGGTATGAATTTGGCAGCCCAAGCCAGCAAATGGAGATACTGCCCAATGTGAACAGGGCTGCCTGACAAGACGAGGAAGATGCGTAGCTGGAATTTACATGTAGCCCTTACAGCAGCAGATAAGGCTCCAGAGAGACAGGCCAAGGCTGTGCTCTCCTTTTCCCAAGATGTTTCCCCTCTTGATCTCCACCCCCAAACTCCTCAGGGGCCTGGGCTGAGGCTGGGGCTCAGACATTTCCCAGACTGTGCTCTGCTGCTGGACCCAAGACACAGGCAGGCAGAGAGCTGGGACGGAGTCAAGTCCCAGCACACGTTTTATGAATTACAGTGCCTGGGAGGCATCAGCTTTAAGGAGAGGCAAAGGCAGAGATAAAGAAAATGTGCAGAAAGTACATAAAGATAAATGCCTGTAAAATCACTGTTGTCTTAATGCATTCCATATTGAGGAAATAAAAATATGAAGACTCTTGATGATTTAATGGCCAGAGCGTCCAGCTAAGACCTGTTTGTCCACCACACGATGATGCTTTTTTATGCAAATATTTATAGTAGCTGATCCTGATTTTCAATTACAGTTCTGGAGAGCTGGTTTGGGGCAGAAAAATGCTTTCTAAATGTGGGGCACATCAGTTTCCCTCATGAAAGCTAATAAAGATGAGGCAGACCTCCCGTGTCCCAGCTGCGGTGCCTCTCTGCTGACTGAGTGACTATTTGGTGCTACACACAGTAAGTCACTCATGTGTCAGACCTGGGTTCAAATCTAGCCTTTGATTCTTATAAACTCTGCCATCTTGAGGAAATTAATTAATTTGTATAAAGTCATAGTTTTCTCATCTAGAAAATGGGGATGCATTGTGGGTAAGATGTAGTGGTATGCAGTATTGCAGGTCAAATGCTTAGAAGAGCGTCTTATACACGATTAGTGTAACCTATTATTGAGATTCCAATTACTATTATAAATTAATATCATCAGTATAACTATCTAAGGCATCTTCCCAATGGAGCTCTGCTTCCCAGAGCGGTGGACGAGGGGTCCGGAGACCTACATTACAATGATGTCCCTCTGACCACCGGGCCAATCCAGAGTCTGTTCAATCTGCCAGGGCCTTGGGTTGGTCCTAAAATGTAGTTCCAAAATAGCCATGTAGACTTATCTAGAATTAACAGTGTTCTTAAGAACCAGTAAACTGGCAGAACATTTCCAAATTTTAAAATTAAAATAAAGTCCTTTAAAAAATTTTTAATTTGTACACTTAACTCAGGAAAATAAAGTTTTGGTTTAATTGCTACAATTGGTCTCATTCAATCAAAATCAGATTATTACCAGACTAATGCTAAGATTTTTAAATGGTTATTAGTTGATTTGGAGTTCGAATATATTTAATACTATATTTGAAAAAGTCAAAATTTTATTGAGAACTAATCTGTCCATTTAATACCAAGCCAGGTAATACTGAGAATTTATTGAACATTCAGCTTTTCATAATGATATAACCATCCTATCTTACACTGGGAATTGGAACCTACAAAGGATGACACTTCTATTTATTTATTTATTAGTTTGTTTGTTTGTTTATTTATTTATTTTTGTTTATCCTCATCCGAGAACATTTTTCTATTGATTTTTTGGGGGAGAGTAGAAGAGAGAGGGAAAGACAGAGAGAAACATCCATGTGAGAGAAACACATCAATTGGTTGCCTCCAGCACGAGCCCGGGAAGAGCCTGCAACTAAGGTACATGCCCTTAACCAGAATTAAACCCGGGACCCATTGGTTCGCAGGCTGGTGCTCTATCCACTGAGCCAAACTGTCTCGGGAGATACATTTCAATAGGTTATTAGAGACACACTTCTAACAAGATCCAAGGTCACACAGCTGGCATGAAGCTGAGGCAAAATCTGAACCCAGGTCTTTCTGTTGCTAAAGCCTGTGACCTTTCCACACCCCATAGAGAGTTATTCTGCATATATCCTGAAGTCTGTTGGGCCCGCACGGGTGTCTTGGTCAGAGCTGGCAAACACTCACGGATTTATTCAAAATTGGCTGATCTCTTCCATATGCACTGAATCTAGGAAAGACAAATTCTTCCTTATTACTGAACCAATAAGGAATCCTGAAAGGTTATGGAGTTACGTAAAATTATTCAGAAATTCTTTCCTTATATGAAATACAGGAAAAAGCACTGATGGAAAGCTTATTTTTACAGTCCTTGCTATACATACATACAATATGGACATGATTTATCTAAAAATCTAAATACTCTGGAACCCTGATATAACCTTCTTTGTTTTTAGACAGAATTTGCTATCAAGTAGGTCTGCCTTAGACCCTCTTCAAACGTATTTATTTACCAAATGTCATAAGGTCCTCTTAAAAGATAAACCCCAAGATGAACTTAACATTGTGTGCCAAGAAACACTGGAACTCCTTTCCTTTCTCCAATCTTGAATGAATTCCCAACTACCGTATAATCTTCCATGTTCTTTGCTTGAGACAAACCTAAACCACAAATGTTTGTCTTTGATGGAGAAAAAACAACAACTGAGGTTTCAGGTAGTCAAAGCCTTAATTTCTTACACACTTTGCTGGCATCAATGCCAGGCCACTATTTTCTTAAACACTTCAGAAGTACATAAGTCACCAAAAGATAAGCCAAATGCCTTCTGAGTAGCCCAGAGAAACCCAACATCATCCTAAATAATGTTGGTGCTACACACAGGCCATATTCATCAGACGTAACTTGTTTCTGACTTGAAATATGAATGTGCATTCTAAAGCCACGGTGCCCTGAGATGGTAACTAAGCAATAGATGCTCTCTCGCTGTGGGAAATTCACAACATGACTGCAACATTTACCTCTCAAGTTCCGCGATCTTCTTGTCCTTGTCATTCTTTTCATTCTCCACCTCCTTGAGGATCTCCAGCAACCTGTCGACTTCAGCTTGGGCCTTGCCACACTCATCGCGATAGTAAGATGCCTCTTTATCAAGCTGTTTTATTCGGTCTGCAAACTCGGGGTTCATCCTGGAGTCATCTTCAATATTATGAGCCTTCAATATTATATTTTTAAAGAATGGAGTTAAGACAACAATTTAGAACAAGAGATAGTGAAGTCACCAATGGCCCAGAAATTAACTATGGAGAACAAAATAATAATCACCAAGAATTATGGGTATACTGTCAGTTGAAAGGCAAAACGGGAAAATCGCACACGTCAGCTATCTTAGAACAACGCTGATTTTAAATTATATTACAGTTTCAATGGAGAGTTTTTTTGATTGTTGATATTTTATTCCATTAAACATAGCTACTTTTTGCTTTTTTGCCCACCAAACATCTCAGGGGAGGTGGGGGTAGAGACTGCGATGCTACCTGGTCATTTGTCAAGCAGAACTAAAACTATTATCTCATATTCTAGAAAGTGACTCATACCAACAGTTTCCTTTCCAATACAGAGAAACCGAGATAAAACAATATTAAACCATCAAGGGCATATGCAAAGCCAGATAGCATAGAAGAGACTGGCTTCCTGATCACTAAGCACTTCATCCCATGAGAAGTAACAGCAGAAGATGCAGTTTGAACGGAAGACTTGGACGTGAGGAAGGGCTTTCCAGCTAACAGCCATACCCATAAATTCTTGCTCTATTGATTAAACTTAACCTGAACCAGGAGGAGGAGGAGCTAGTTCATGAACAAGCACACAGACGAGAATCGCAAACACATGCATGGGTGGGTGGCAGCTTTACACACGAGAACAGACACGGCAACAACACAGCAACAACACTGCAGAATAATTTGCAGCCAAAGTATTTGTGGTTTTGTGTGTGTGAGACTGTGTTATGGCTTTTTTTTCCCCAAAATAAACTTTTGGCTGAAATATTCCCAGACAGATGGAAATAACACTGCACTGCGATGTTTTGCCTACCCCTTGTTTCCCATCATTCTTAATTGGCTTCTTCAAAGAGCAGGCAGGGAAAAAACAAGTTGTTTAACAACAGTGCACAGTCAACATAGAAAGTCATCTATGTATGTATCTCCAACATCCATGTGTGAAATAAAATGTTAACAATTTATTAGGACGAAGTTGTTCTGCTGTCTTGCTATGGAGAGCAAGTGCTCATTGTGTTTTTATACACCTTTTTTTTTTTTTTTTTTTTTAGTTTCAGGGAAAAAACAAGGCAAGCAAGCTACAGCTACTGTGGGGTCAAATGAATCATGCATGGTTAGAAAAATTAATACTAATACTACTGTTAAAAGGTTGACAGTCTTTGCAATGATTTAGTAGAGAAAAATTCAAAAATTAGTATACATAAAATGAATTTCTTATTTATGACAAAATAATCATTTTTAGAATAAGATTTTGCATGTAACATATTATTTAAGCATGAGGATAGAAAGTGAATAATTTGCTTTGAATCTCCTTAAGATTTCCTTATTCAAGAAAAAAACTTGACTATACAAAAGATCTTGGAAAAATATAACAATTCAACATACTATCATGGACTAGCTTACCCCCTTTTACCAATATTCCTTAGAAAACATTTATTTTTCATTTATTTAGTTTGTATACTAGGTTTCATTTTAATAGATTAGTAAATACTTCAATATAATTAAAATAATCTGAAAAGGAATACTAGCAAATTTATCTTCAGGAGTTTGTTCATCTAATAATTCTATTTTAAATTACAGTAATGAATAATTTCATTTGTTAATCTCCCCTTTTAAAAGTAGAGTAGATAAGATAAAATACTCCATATAACTACTTCTATTTGTGATATTAAGAATCAACTCATTAGTCTTGTAACAAAAAATATTTATAATACAGTTTTTAAATTGCTAACAAAATTTCATGTTAATTCTCTTCTACTTCTATAGTATCTTACCATTATTGTTCAGCAGCTAAAAACCTTTTCATGACATTTTTATCAAACTACCCAAATAATAACTTAAATCTTTACAAAATAATAAACTGAGTAATGAGCAGCTAGAAACACTCAAAAAAATGAATAAATATGTTTTGATGGCTTACTTCTGACAAGTTAAAATTCCTTTCATGACTCAGATTTAAACATACACAAAGAGCTAGAAGTCAGCCACTGTGGTTTATTTTGGTTGTTTTTATTCTTAAGATTATTATTATCACAATTTTTAATAAGTGGGTATAGGATTACTAGTTGTAAGATCTAGATTCTAAATCTTGCCCTGTATCTTATGACTGTAGGTAAATAAATTAGCCTCTCTTAGGACAGTGAAAACTACAAAATGATAAACATGTGAAAGGCATTATTCATTTGTTTTTATTATGATGATTATTTTATGCTATGTATCCCATCAGTGGGACTTGTTACACAGCTAAGTTAATAGGTTTATTTAATTTTCATTGACAAGCTATTACATATGCCTTAGAGAAGCTTTGCTGCTAGGTTCACAGAGGAAGCTGCTGGTAACAGGTTTATGAACACATTCCTAATTTTAGTTCCTTAAAGAGAAGAAAATGATCCAAGGCTAGCTTTCAACATGGGTGTGAAATTAGATAGGCTGGTAGTCTTTTCAACCCCAAAAGTGGGTATGGTTAGAGGACTCATGGGATGTTTAGAGGTATAGAAAACCAAGGGGAAAACATGCATAAATCTAGACCAGTATTGACCTTGTGTGGTACTAAAGTTAGATCATGTTATTAAAATGAAACCTACGCCAAGTTTACAGCTGGCTGGGTGTCTGTGAGATAATACCTGTGGGTGCTGATGATTCTCCCTTTTAAAAGGAATAGATAACCTCAAAAATATCTTTGAGTTAAATACATCTATCCATCTCTAGCAATATCTACTGATTTCTGGGCAAAATAATTTATGTCAAACCACCTTCAATGTTGGCACCAGAATTTTTGAAAGGGTTATTAAATAAAGGTGCAAACTGGTAGCATTTAAAACTTCAAGTCAGTAGAAAGCTGTAAGAAAGAGTCCCATAGGGATGGGAGAGGAACAGCTGCTCCTGGGTCACCACCAGGGTCCATGCAAACACAAAAGGGAAGAGAGGGGTCCATATGACTGAAGCCTGGTGAGTCCCCAACCCAACCTGAGCATTGGAGCCAAAAGTCTCAATGGGATTTATAGAAATACTTCAGATAATCAGCTCTATTCAGCCCGAATCACAGCTTCTTAGAGGATGGGCTGGAATTATTAACCAGGATAGCATGAGTGTGTCAGGTTGTGGCCTACAGACACGGGGGTGATACTATACTAAATAAATACAGGAGAACTTGAGCTTAGAAAGCCAATGCTTTCTTCAAAGGTGTAAGACCAGAGCCTTCATCAAAAAGGGAGTGAAGAAAGCAGTTATTTGCATTTAGGTAATACTCTTGCCTCTTCACATTGTGGCATGGGTTGTCTAATCTGGACTGGAAGCCCCTGGGGGGGATCTAAAGTAGATAACAGATTTGGGCCTAAAGTACTTTAGACACTGACGGGGGGAAATAATAGATATATTTGAATAAAGTATTACCTGAACAATCCCTACCATGGCATTCTGACCAATTCAAGGTTTAGAATGAAAATGTACAGTATTTATTTTCCCCACTGAATCTGTTGGTTTGAAATTAGCTCCCCAAAAAGGCCAGGAAGCTATTGCCCATTCCATTCTCCGGAGGCATAGCATTAGTCAGGAATCTAGCTCTTGAAAATGCAGATTGGTGTGGCTTTTTCTTTAATGATCTCAGGACTTATTTATCATAAATATAGCCAAGCACATATCACTTTCAAAGCTACTCAGCAGTCATTAAAACCAAAGGACTGCCAATGAGCATTCTTTTCTAACAGTAGAGATTTTATTTTGCTGAAGACACAGCTCAGTTTAAGAGCAAATCCAGGTACCCAGTTATGCCTCAGAATATTTCTGGTAACTTCTAGAGCAACTTCTTAAGGATTGTATACGAACAGAGAAAATTCAGGAAAGAACACTTCAGAAATGTCCATATGACATATTAGACCAGTAAGCTCAGAGGGTCCCCCGATTATGTTTCTTGAATTTCCACAAGGGAGGAAATTTCCCCATAAACGGGAATAACCAAGATACAGGCTGCAGTCTTACTGATGAGGGCAAGCCTTGGCATGTGGGCGTGAGCCGAATCTGAAAGCTCGAATCAAGCACAGGAGAGAAATCTAGTCATGGCTTAAAACAGGTGGTACATAACAATACCCAGCGGTTCTTTTCACGAAAGAATTTAGAAGTATTTCAGGGAATAAGGCAAACTTTCAGATAAATGCTATATCTAAATCAAAGTTAAGAGCAAAAAGTGGCTGAAGCCAAACCAGGGATTGATAGTATCAATATGACAAATTACAAGTTTACTGACACTCCTCATGTATCGTTTGGCCATTGATTATTTTCAATAAAGTGGTAGTTCAACATTCCAAGTGCCTGGAAAGGGAAGTATTAACTTTGGTCCAGAAACCTGCTGTGAAACCAGGCAGGGAATATTCAATTATAATATTATATAACATTCTCTCTTTGAAATGAGCCCCAACAATTTTCATAAAAAATCCTTTCTCTCAAACAAATGATTAGTCCTGACCATAAAGTGCAAGCAGAACAGTAACTCGTGTGTCTTCCCTGCGGTTTATGGGTTGTAGCAATAATTTGCTAAATGTATGCGCTGTGAAAATATGATTCTCAACTGTGGGACCTACAGGGGTTTAGTGTCTGGTAACAGCACTTTAACATGCTGTTCATATCCTAACAGTGGAGCAGGGCGCACAAACTACTTTAAACATATTTTATTTCACTCTTCTAAAAGATATTATAATGTTCACTTAACTCCGAGTTATGAACAAAATATTACTTTTTTAAATAAAGTTTTAAGGGTTATTATACAACTCTAACATATTATAAATTTTAAATTTTAAGTCTAATGAATTAATAGCTGAGACTAAATAATACATTTGGAAACTAATAATAATGAGTCTTACACTATTTACTTCTATGGAAAAGTATTATTTCACAAATCCAGCTAAATACATCTAGAATGTTCACAATTTGCAAGTTATAACTATTCCTAAAAGACATTTCTTGTTATAGATGGGACAAATAGGATATTTATAAATAAACATAAACACATGCTCAAAATAATGTTTCTGATGTCACATACACAAAATAAAAAGACTCAACTGTATGCTTAATACTTTTTACACCTTTCACACAAACAAACAAAAATAATTATTAAGGTAATACCTTCTAACTAAGAAATCACTTAAAAATAGCAATATAGAGAACTGAGGTAATTACCTAGATATTCTAAAACAAAACATGTAACTTCAAATCTTAAGTGTCAATTCAAATATTACTTGAGTTCTTCAGATATTGAAAGCCTGGATCAAGTGTGAGGGGTGTGTGTATGTGTGTGTGTGTGTGTGTGTGTGTGTGTGTGTGTACATGCTATGAGTATGTCCTGAATTATCCATCTTGAATTATCTCTTAAGTAGTTGTGATTTGCCAGTCTATGAGTGAACAAACTAAATTTCAAGAATAGACTAAAAATCATAAAAAGAAACTACTGTACCTAGACAAAGACTGTGAAGGTATATATAATTCAGCCCAGCCTGTTCCTGGGATTACACAGTCCTATAATGACAAATAAATCAGAAAGACTTCACTGAACATTAACAAGATTCTCCCCAACCCACCCCCTGGACAGGCAAAATGCTTGATCTTTTTCTTTTAAAGCTTTCTGTAAAATGTGAGCCCTGCAAAAGATGCATTTAAAGAAGAGAGAGCATTTCAATGGCTAGTGATCGGGCAGGGACTCACATGCGTGTGGGAACCTCAGAGGCGTCTCAGATGAGCCCTGGCCAGTAGCAAGGTTGCCCCAGCGCCTCCAGATCAGTCACTTGCCTGGTAGCAGTGAGGGTATTACACAAAGCATTAAACTTAGGACTGAGAGGCCTAAAGATTTGTTAAACGTTTACAAGAGAACTCAGGATACCATCACTTGGCACAACAGCCTCTAGGACTACTGTAAAGAAGGTATTCCAGACTGGTAAACACACACACACACACACACACACACACACACACATTATCTGTCTAGAATTAAGAACTAAGGGAAGAAAATAACTCAACTGAAGATAACCTACAGTGTTCATAATAACAAGACAAAACTACTTTGGGAGTAGAGACTGGTAGTTAAGCTACAGAAAGGTTATTATTATAAGAAATAATAAAGATACAAAGGCAAAGTTTTAGATTCCTAAGAAATGGCATTAGAGTATCACTTAGTACAAAGGTTTTTAAAAGTAGGTTTATTGCTACTCTAAGGAAACATTACCCCCAGGAGGACTTCAAAAAGCTTATTTACTCTGATTTAGTTTAGACTGATGGACATAGGACTGACTGTAAAATTATCTTATTTAACAAAAACAACTAAGTTATAATTCATCAAATTTGTAGGTGGCCATATTCAAAAGAAACACACAAGAATAAAATTAATTCCATAGGTACCAATAGCTGGTTAGAAAATAAAGGAGAACTATAGCATTCACAGCAGTAACCTAAACATTATATATATGGAAATGCTTAAGACTATACTTTAAAAGCAATACCACAGGCCTGTAATAGAAAAATATCAAAACTTTACTATAAAAGATCACTGAAATAAATAAAAGTTGTACTGAGTTCATGAATGGAGAGAGATAATATCGGAAAGATATCAAACATTCTAAAATTACTTTATAGGTTGATCAGTATTCAAATTAAAATCACCAACACGTGGGCTTTTTAACTGAAAGGTGATCCTAACATTTGCTTGGAACAATTGAAAATTAAAAGCTAAGAGCATTAAAACAAAACAAGACAAAATGAAAACCAGAAAGCAATAGGGTGGAATTTGTTTCACTAGATGTTTAAAAATATTATAATGACACAACAACTAAAATTCTGACCCAACAAGCAATGGACAGTGATAAAATGAACAGGAGTTCAGAATATAAGATATTTGTCCATATGAAAACTAATTATACAATAAAATAGTGTCAAGGTCAGAAGATAAAGAAAGATTTTTTTGTTTGTTTAAGGGCACTGAGATAATTGGTTGATCCATTGAGAAAAATAAAAAAATTGAAACCTCATCACTCACCATGCATCAAAATAAAATAAAGGTAAGTAAAGGGGTTAAATTGATGTAAAAATTAACATTAAAATTTTTTAAATATAACTGAGAATCTATTCTTAAAATCAGCAATGACTTCTAAGTATAAAGGCAATAAGGAAATCTAAAAGGGAAACACAGGTCAAAAACCTAAAAATAGTTCTCTATGAAAAAAAAATTAAGTTAAATAAAATTTTGCCACAAATTTAACAAAGGTTCTATTCAAAGCATAAGATAACTCATACAAACTAATAAACAAAACAGCAAACTAAAAAACAAATGCTTAAATGATCTAAAGGAACACTTCACAGAAAAAAAAAGTACAAATAATGTGTTAAAAATCTCAACCACACTAGTGATTTTTAAAAGGAAAGTAAAAATGAAAAAATGCACATATGCATTTGTCAGAGTTATGTAAAATGATGGTTCTTAGTGTTGGTCAGGTGTGGCAGAAAAGGCTGCCTGATTCGGTGCGGGAAGAAATGTTTCTTGGTAGAACTTTTCTAAAATGCAAATAGCAGGAACTATTAGGAGTTTTTTAAAATCACTGGCCAGGAATTTACTCTATGGGAAAAAAACCAGAAATGTTGGAAAATTAACATTGAAAGATGTTCTGCAGAACATTGTTTATACTGGCAAACACACACACACACACACACACACCGAGAAAAGGAAAGAAATGACCAACATTTGGCAAATGAGAAAATAGAGTGGAATAAGCATTAAAGTAGTGTTTTGGAAGAATAGTGAATAATAAGAGAAAATTCTGATACGTTAATAAAAATTAGGGTATAAAACTCAATAAACACTTTGAGACAATTTTGTGAAAAGAAATAGAGTATTAGATTTTTTAAAATGAAAGGATATAGGGAAGGAGAAAGAAAAGAAAGAGGGGAAGAAGGAAAAAGGAAGGGATGGAAGGAGGAAAGAGGAAAGAAAAAAGGAGAAAAGGTGAAAGGGAAAGAGGAGAGAAGAGAACAATAACATCAAAAAGATGTCTGGGTTGGGACCAAACCAAATGTTCCTAGTGATTATCTGTGTGTAGTGAGATGTCTTGTTATTTTTATTTTTCTCCTATGTCCTTCCATACTTTTGCAAATTCTCCACTGTGACCATATATTATTTTTATAACCAGAAAAACAGTCATTTTTTAAAAGACTATTAAGGGTAGGAAATTCATCATGCTGCAGCATCCCTATCAGTCCAAAAAAGAATTGGACCCTGAGAATATGTGCACACAGGGAGTTAAAATAATGAGAGTTTGGCTATATTCCCAGGATGCCAAAACAATGGGTTAGCTTAATTAACTCGGGGGAAGAAAAGTCAGTTGATGACTTTAGAATTAATCACCTAAAGGACTTAAAAGTTCACTTTTGCGTCCTGGGGACCCATCACTGGGGTGAAAGAAAGGCAAAGTCCAGTAAGTGCCACATCATCAACATTTCTGGAAATGGTCTAAAAGTCCAGAGAACTATTTCTTTGGGCCAACCCACCCCACCAGGGATGGTGAACGCCTGCCCTGCTCCTGTTAAATCTGGGCTCCTACAGAGACACATGGGCTCCCCATGCATCCAGCACAACCCCAAAATGTGACATACTTAGGTTTCCTTACTGTCCTTCACTAGCCAGAATGACACAATTTCAGTGGGATTCCTTTATATCTTTTTTAAATGATCTAAAGAAAACACTCATTTTTCCCCCGGGTCAGTTTTCAGGCTTGAAGATATTCCAGTCTTATTTGTCTTTCCTCACCTCCACCCTGTCTTGAGCCTACACATTAAAACTTCCATTCAAATGTTAAGGGACAGGAAATTTGGATGTTTTTTGCTGCTCCACTAAAAATCATATTTGGAGAAAGAGGTTAATAAAGAACCCCCAACAGGGCATGAGGAATTCAGTTTGCAAAAATAAAAGAGTGGAGGGTGGAGCCTGAATCTAATGAAAGACACCCAGCATCCTGTGTGTCATGCCTTGGTTTCTGGAGCAGCGGCTTAACAAAAAGTGGTGGGCTGAGGTGTTTCCTTCATCCATCCCACTCCTTTTCCTTGTGATGGGCATTTATAAATAGGAGGTAATGGAATGCATGATGGCACAGACCACATCTGCCAAATGACAGAGTCTGGTCACCTTCAGGTAATATGTCTCCCAGTAAGCAACTTGAGTTGACAAAGCAAGAAAAGCCCTTCTTTAAACTATGTTAAAGAAACAAACTGCTTCCCATAAATGCATCCCTGTCATTAGGATAAAATAAATCAGTGAATGTATCTTGACCAGCTTACACATATTTTTACTAGTCACCTGTTTTTGAACCATTAAGCTATAATCAGAACTGTTACGATCTGTTGTTATTAGGAGGCTATGTTTCAGTTTGTCCTCAGCCAAATGACACGTTTTTAACTCTTATAAAACCCACAATAATGTTAAGCATTTACCGATCTCAAAGAGCATAGCCCTATTTTTAGATCTAAACCTATTTTAACGTCTATCGTTTGAATGTAGCACACATTGACTTGTTTGCTACACGAGTATGCATTGAAGGATCTAAGAAAGAATTCCTTGAGCCTAGATCTGCAGCGGACCTCTGCTTTTCTATAGCCTTGGCTTGAAGAAGGTAATATCAAAGCTGGCAACATTTCCCTGAATTCTTAGTTTTTAAATTTCACATTCAAAAGAAATGGCAATGGACTGCGCACAGGTCATTTCTTCTGACAAAACGGAAATGGGAAGAGACTCATAAATATTTTCCAAACCTCCCCAGTATGGCACACTGTGACATGTGATCAATGGATCCTCATGCTTTGATATGTTACAGCAGGAACTTTCAGAAATGACTTACTGGGTTGTACATCTGATTGAACAACTGCTCAGCTTGCTACATTGCAAAGTTGGGGAGGCATTGAAGCACAGACAAGGGAAAGAAGGAAAGATCCAGAAAAACAGCATTAGCTCAACAAATCCAGTGCATTTGCACAGACAAACTGGTCGTTAAAAAAGAAGAAATTTCAGTTTCTAAACATTCCACAGTGAAAGTGAGAGGCTCTGGGGAAATAGAAATGTTGACTTTGGCTCCTAGAAAAGAATAGCTGGAATAAGAAATTTAAGGTTTGTGTTACTTTCCCTTTCTCAAGTTAAATAACCCATGAAATAAAGAAAGCTGTCCACTTTTGATGATACATGAAGTGCTGGCCTCTAGCAATGAATCAGGAGAAGTACTTTTGGCCAAGTTTGCAATTTATTACCTGAACTTCAAAGATGGTAATAATAAAAGATTAATTAAATCTTATCATTGAATTTATAGCTCTTCTTTTATATTAACACAAGCCTGAATTTTCTATTCAGTCTAACTTTAGAAAAACATAGATCAGCAAACAGCAGGTTAGCAATAGCAAAATATCAGTAAGCAAGACATTACAGGATTAAGAGTAAAGGGGAGAAGTAAAAATTTCAGTCAGCAGGAAGAATAGAGGGAACCAAAAACAGCATTGTCCATTGTTCATTACCAATTTCTTACTGTTAGTTTGTAATTAATAAAAAATATCGTTTTCAGTGAATATCCTACTATGATCCAAGTGTTTAAAAATCTGCACTGCTCTCCTGTCTATGTTGTGTAGAGAGTTCAATGTTTGTGGACTTAAGTGTACAAAACATTATTTTAAATAGTACTCTCAAGTTCTAGTTCTCAAATACCTGCATCATTAACTTGGGGCCCAACAGCAAGGTGCAGAAGGTAAAATACTGTAGGAAATTTTCACTTTGCTTTACACTAAGACATGTGACTTTGAAGAGCCTGAATTTTTTTATTTCTTCAACTTTAATGAAGTAAATAACTTTACCATGGTTAAAAAAAACACCCTCCTCAGAAATTAACAAAGAGCTCAAATCATAACATTTCACATTGCTATTGCTTCTCAATTGATTTCTAGTCATCTAAGGTAAATATGCTTCCACATATCGAGCACCAAGTACTCTTTTGAAAGACAAATCAATCCATGTATCCCTGACCAGTTCTTCTCCACCCCTAGGTATCTATTTAAGATTAATGAATGCACTAATTTATAAAACACACACATAACTAGTAGTTCTGCATTATTTGGTTAGTACCATTTTATCAGCCTATCAGTAGAGATTTCCTCACATGAGAACATTTGATTGCATTGTGTTTAAGACCTGGGATGGAATGTGTAAGAAATAGTTCTTTTTCTTTCTGTAACCACTTTTCATCACAAAGTATTTAATTAACACAGTATAGTAAAGGGTTAAAAGCAACTATGTATGTGGAATGTTTCCCACAAACTTTTATATAATCACTCACTTTACTAATTTCAAGAATTGTTTATAAGACAAAAAAAGAGACAAATTTAAATCACCATTTGAACTCCATTGTCACTGGCAGACAAGGTTTCTGTTCAGCTAAACACATCTACATTGTGTAGATTTTATGGCAAAAATACCTGGACACTCACAAATTGTGAGCAAAATTCCATTGGGAATTCACGGTTTATTTATGACATAATAAAACTATTATGTTTTCAGCTTTCATTTAGTAACCCTTTATATTTTATTCACAAGTCACATACCCTTTTATTTAAAGTGAGGCCCAGACACTCCTTAAGCTTTTATAGCTGCTTATTTTTCCATGAGTAAATGATGTGTTTATATGTATATTCACATACTGTTGGCTTATATTTTCAAATATTTCATGTAGATCTCAATTCTTTTTAAGGTGATGGGTACTTGAGGTTTTTACAGAACTATTTATTAGCAGAAATTAAAGACTACTAGAAAAAGTATTTTAAACTTTTGAGTTCAGTTGATGCTAGAGAGCCAAAAATAACAAAATAGCATCTGCAGGTTAGGTATGAAAATATTTAAATTATAATTAACTTATTTAATCTCACTATACTATGCATTTAGGAGATACTATAAGCTGATTATTTATATACTTAGAAATAAGTTATATTTTCATAAATTAAGTAAGTCCTTTAGAGCAAGACAACCATATTTGTTACTTTAATTCTAGTGATGTGGCAGAATATTAAAATATTGTCAGGAATAATGCTAAAATGTTTACAGAACTTGATTTGTGAATTTCAGTATATGGCGTCTTCCTGTGTGTTAAAGGAAACCACATGCTTGAAATGATTTCTCGGTCGAACCATAGCTATGTTGAAGGAAACAGAATTGAATTGCATAGATGCTGATTTATTAAACTAGTCAAGTCATATATACATGGAAATCTTAAGCATCAATATGTGGACCTCTCCCTTTTAATTCATTACTAGAGGGTTTTAAATCTCATAGATGACTTACATGAAAAGGGGGGGTGTCTAGAGAAATAATATGCAGAAATAATGTATAGAATGCCCTCATCTCCAAAATGGCTCCTTAGAGTTGATGAAGATGAGATAACACGAAGGACCATCAAAGAGAGCCAATGACATCCCCTGTTTCACAGAGTTATCTTAGAGCCTGCTTTATGGACTTTACAAAACTTTTCGGTAAACAAAAAGTACATTTCTTGGTATGCATGTGCATGTATAACATATTGCAGAACACATGTATATATGTGTCAAGAATGTATATTTACGCCCATTGCATGAATAGCCAAGTCAATCTCCATTTAAACACCCTCAAATGGGCAGTTTAAATTCTTCTATTTATTGTTCAAGATTTCTGCTTAACTGGAAATTGCTTGGGGGAAAAAGTGAGATGTTGAGTAGATTGGGAAACAGATTTTGCAATATAGAGATTTTCTTGCTGTTTTGTTACAAGGGGATTTGATCTGTATATTTAGCTTTTCTGTATTGGTAAGGAGACTTTATTAGTGAGAAATTTCTCATGAAAAATTTCCTAAAATTCCATGGTAAAGTGAACATAGTATAATCAATCACATGTCAGTTACATATTGCATCATATAAAATAGTCTATTAAATTTTAAGGTATCCAGAATAATTTCTCCACAGATATATATATAATGCTTTCACATCCCTATCATCCATATCACAGTTTCATAACTTCAGCAAATAAATCTCCATCCGATGTGCTGTGAATTATACATAGTCAAATTTTTATATGCTTTGTTTCATTTTTTTTAGATTCTTTTCATCTCCTTTGAATAAGTCTATACGTTGTCAAAGGGAAACAAAATGCTTAAACTCATAATGTTATGAGTTTTAGGTGAACAATGAATGCAGACGCACCAAACAACACAGGGAAAGAGTCAAAGGCACGATGCATGACTGGGAATGTGCTGCACAGAAATGTCCAGCCCAGGAAAACATGTTAACACTGCGATATAAAGACCCTGCATTCTTTCCCAAAGCCTTCACATAAAACAAGCTTCCTCAGAAAGTAGGGCCAGTTTAGGTCAAACAGAAAGAGTCGTCCCACAGATATTCCAGGGACTTGGACTCTTTTGGTGACTGTCTTGAAATCTAATGTTTTCAGGTAAACTTTGCAAAGTTCCAATAGAAAAACTAACCTATTTCTAAAAGTAGGAAAACTTTATCAACGTATAATCGGGCCCTGGATTCTTTGGTTGGTTGCAAATATTTCCATTTAACTCTTTTCGTAGTTGAGATTTGCCCAGAGAGTAATGGCTGGCTTTTATATTTTGTTTTTACTTCCACTACTATTTTCATGTAGTTTTCCAAAAAAAAATTTTTTTTTCAGACAGGAAACCTAAGATAATTTTTCAGGTTCACAGACAGATTTGATGCAGACTTCTTAGGAATAAAGTTATCAGCAGACAGTGAAAGATAAGGGGTTTGTTTCTTTTCCTTTCCCATTTTATAAATTCATTACAAAATGAACATGTTTTTTTTTTTCCTTTGGCCTCACTTACCTTTTTTAACTGTGCTTCCAGTTTGCTACATTCTTCTTTCTTTTGTTCGATGGCTATTTCTAGAGATTTTAATTTCGAGTCCCTTTTCAGCCCTGCTGAGGCTAGTGAAGATGCGTGCTCCTTGAGGTCAATTAAACTAGACTGAAAGAAAAAGAACACCAGTAAGGAAGGAAAACACTGCCATTTCTACCAGCGGTGCCTTCTATTTGAATACATTGATTCTATACATAGCAATAACGTGTGCGTAGGCAGAGAGAGTAAATATAGTCTTACTAACGTAACAATAGTCTGCTCTGGCCAGGAAATTAAAGTTGGCCAGCTTACAGAACCGAGCAGGATCTAATTGCAACAGAATCAAATGTGACCGAATGGTGTGGTCAGTAAAGGCATGTTTCATGTCTCCAAGTCCTGCTAATGATCTAAGTCCCGAGGTGGTCTTTACATGTCATGGCAAAACAGACACCCTGAACCTCCATTTACATTTATTGCTGTCAGGTCGTGCAGACTCTAAGACAAATAGGAAAGAAAATACGAGCTTTAGTGCTTTCCCACCCTCCCTCTCAGGGAAAATCACGTATAAAAGAAACACCCTATTTAGTTGTGATAAAATTCCATTTCTTTAACAGACAAATGGCCAATGGATTTTCAAACATCTTCTGTGTCATCGAAGATAAAGTTATATTAAAATGTAGAGTAGACTTTCTGTTCCAGTCCTCTGTAAATCCAGATTCAGCAGACAGAATGAATCTCTCCAACTCGGACACGGGGTCACCTAAATTGTTCCATTCATCATTCACACCCAGAAACCAAGGGCTTCCCTGTACAGTCTAAATTCTAAAAAACTAAAGAAAGAAGTAGTTGCCTACATATATCACAGAACATAACATCGCTGGCTGGGAGGGCAATGTCCATCACTAAATAGGAAATCATTAGCAACATCTAACTAGGTGACTAAAATGTTCACGTTTCACCCAAATCAGTGTGCATTTCCTATACACCCCTTTGCAACACAGAGGGAGACACTAAGCACTCAATGCTCTCTCAGTAAACGATGTTGATACTTTAATACTGGGCTGCTTCCCGGGCACTGGCATCACCTTGTTGATGAAAATACTGCCAACATCACCCAGCCAGCAGCCCAGCTCCTCGTAACCATCTGAGGGGCAGGTTAACCATTCTTATTCTTCAGGTCAGGAAACTGAAGCTCACATGAGCTACGTGTCTTTTCCAATGTCACCAGGCTATGAAAGGGAGATTCAGGTCTCCAACTCCAATAGCAATACTCTTTATCAGATCACTCCACCAGAAATAATAAAGGACCTTATACTCCACACATCCTGCCCTGGTGAAGACTGTTACCACCCCATCTCAATTATAAGCTCCCTGCTGACAACAATTACATGTTTTTTTCCAGATAACTTTTAAACTGCTGGGTGTAACAGCTTTGCGTGTCAACTTGGCTAGGCTGCCGTCCCCAGTTCTTCAATCAGACACTAATCTGGGTTGTTGCTGTGAAGAGATTTTGTAGATGTGACTAACATCTACAG
The DNA here is from genome assembly GCF_028538775.1 of Myotis yumanensis. Taxonomy (NCBI): domain Eukaryota; kingdom Metazoa; phylum Chordata; class Mammalia; order Chiroptera; family Vespertilionidae; genus Myotis; species Myotis yumanensis. Next base: position 42,946,522 of record NW_027223765.1, read on the forward strand.
TCAGCTGACTCTAAGTAAAGGATATTATTCTCCATCATCTGGGTGGGCCTGATCCTCTCCGTTGAAAGGTCTGAAGAGCAGAACTGAGGCTTCCCTGAGATAGAAGGAATTGCACCTGTGGACTGCAGCGTCACCTAGCCTCTGAGGGTCTCCAGTCTGCCCTTCCTGATGCATTTTGGATTTGTCTCTTCGTTTTAAAATGAGCCAGCCCCTTAAGTATGTAAGCCAATTCCCTGCAATAAATTTCTTAATATGGTTAAATTTCTTAATACAGTTCTGTTTCTCTGGTGCAAGTTTGACTGGCTCTCCCAGCCCGAGGGCAGGCACATTATTATACAGGAACAATAAATGTTTGCTGAAATGCCTGTCTGAAATTCATGCAGAGTAGGCACTGTTTACAAAATTATTTTCAGTTAAAACTTATGCTCCGCCATGTCATCAAGATCTCGTTCCAAATAGGGGTGTGTGAGTGTGTGAGTGTCTGTGTGTGTGTGCGTCTGTGTGTGTGTGTGTGTGTGTGTGTATTTCAACTTGCAAACCCATAAAGAACACTTGCCATTGGCAAAGAATGCTGCAAAGCTCTATGCTTCTGTCACATATCAACTATAGTAGTTATAGTTCCCCAGGTTGGATCATCAGGAAATAGAGTTGAAAGAGGATTTACATTGTTTATTTTCATATCAAAACTGTAATCTCCTCTCTAAAAAACTTAAATTTTCACTTTAAATTTTAGGGTGCATAAATTTTGCTTCTGAGTTTCTTCCAAACTCCTATTCCTCATCCATTCTTCCCTTCTTGGATTCCAAATTTAGACTGTCCTTTGATTCATACAGAATTATCAGAACCCATTGGTTGAGGTAACAGTTTGCAGCTGGGAAATGGGCAACTCTGCAGTGAGGACGCCCAGCAGAGAGAAAGATCTGGAACAGCCCTGCAGGAGAGGGTGAAGGGACCATGAACAGTGGCGCATGTCTCTGAGTTTTGTAGATTGAATAATGTGCATTGCTGCTTCTCAAACCTCTCCCCCAAGGACCCGTAAGTAAACTGAAGAGTATTGGGTTATAGCCCAAAGCATTCTCTCCATAACCCCCAACAAGAAATTTCTTTAAAGTATATTGTTTTACTGTAAAAATGCAGGTGAGATCTGTTTTCTGTTTCCATGTTTGCTCCAACATAAAAATAATATTTTAAATTATTTACCACAATTTGAAAATGATGTCCCAGAAGAGCAGCCACATTTAACCTATACCTTTGTGTCCAGCCTAGTACCATATCTTTTAACCTGGGTATTGAGTGATCCATTTGAGAAGCATAGATGAATGTAAATCACCCAACCCAAGGTAAGCACACAAAAGGCCTTCAATAAAGTGGAGCTGTTATTATTATTATTGAAGAGGCCCAGTGGACGAAATTCGTGCACGTGGCAGCGGGGGTGGTGGTTGTCTCTCAGCCCGGCCTGCATCCTCTCCGATCTGAGACCCCTCGGGGGATGTCCGACAGTCGGACAGTCGGACATCCCTCTCACAATCCAGGACCGCTGCTCCTAACAGGTCACCTGCCTGTCTGCCCGATCACCCCTAACCACTCTTCCTGCTGGCCTGCTCACCCCTAACTGCCCCCCTCACCAGCCTTCTTGCCCCCAACTGCCCTCCCTTGCTGGCCTCATGGCCCCCAACTGCCCTCCCCTGCCAGCCTCATGGCACCCAACACCCCTCCCCAGCTGGCCTGATGCATCCTAGAGTCACAACTACCCTCCCTGGCCGGTCTCCCAGAAGGTCTCCCGGTCTAATTAGCATATTAACCTTTTATTAGTATAGATGTTTTTGTTGTTCTCTCAAACAAAAATATCATGGGACAATGACATCTAGGCCAAGACATCAAGAAGAATTTCAAGGAACTACAACACCACATGCAGCTAGTAGAGAAGGTCTGCATTGAGCATCACCGATGAAGAGAGTTACAGTATATATTTTCCTTTGACAGCTTTACAAAGAAGGGTAACTATGTTCCCAAGCCTTCACAGAGGCCCTCAAACTTAGTCTTTAGTCTCTTGAGGCTGCCATGAATAGGAGTTTATGAGGACTATCAACATGGTTCATTTGTTTCTCCAGACTCACCTCTTTCTCAGTCAGTTCAGCTTGCAAAGCATTGACTTTGTCTTTCAGGTCTTTGTTCTCTTTTCGGAAAGATTCTATCTCTTCTAGTCTTTCCCGATCATCTCTTTCCCGCTGTTCTTTCAAGCGCTCAATAATTCTTTCCTGGGAGGCAATTGTAAAAAAAAAAAAAAAAGAAGTGAAAACCCATCAGTATATATGGCAAGACATGCTACCAAAAGAAATGAGGCAATAAATGTAAGAAATTCTCTACAAGAATCAATACACAAGATTAAAAGCTGGGTGTGTGAAGAGAGGCATAACAGACAATCAATACAGCTTTTGGCTTGTTGATGAAAGTTAGCATCATAGAGTCACACGGGATATTAATGTTCAAGCTCTGAGGCTGTTTTGGCTCATGGTGGTGCTTGGAAAATGTCAAGAGCAATTCCAGCAGAGAGAAGCTCAGGCACCAAGACTCCAGACCAGCGAAAGCCTTGCCGGCCCAACCCTCTCTGCTGGTCTTCCCATCTGATGGCAGAGAACTTTCCTTGGTTTCTGAAGACGCTTCTCTGACCAGAAAGTGGATTGAAGTGGGGCAGGACTTAGGATGGACTCAAGTGAAAACTTGAAACAAAATTAAGAATTAGCTGAATGTGTAAGTGATTTCCCAATGTGTTTAGAGATGTTCATTTACTTTCAGATTTTTTCAGTGGTTTATTGGCAATCAGTAGAGACTCCAAAACATTGCTTAAATTTGAGTAAAGTTCACATCGCAGCTTTCCTTTACTGAGAGCTTAGTATGTGTTAGGTACTATAACCTGCCTGCTTACCTAGTCCTCAGCACAACAGCGAGGTCTCAATCACGGCTACTAGGAACGGTGCAGAAATGAGGGAACCCAGGCACAGAAAGGTCAACTGACTCATCCAAGGTGGCTCAGCTCACAAACAGAAGGCCCAGGCTGACATCCAGAGATCTCTTAGTCTTAGCTAAGCCCATGAAAACACACTGACAACAACATACGCATGGAGCCATCCAAGGAGATCTGAGGACCTGTCTGCCCATGACTTTCATACTGAAATAAAAATACCATGCTGGTCCAACAGGTGTGGATCAGTTGGTTGAGCATCATCCTATGCAACAAGAGGTCGCTGGTTTGATTCCCGGTCAGGTTACATGCCCAGATTGCAGGCTTAATTGCCGGTAGGGGGCATGCAGGAAGTAGCCAATAGATGTTTCCCTCTCTCCTTCTCCCTTCCTCTCTCTCTCTAAAATCAATAAAACATATTTTTAAAAAATACTACTCTGATAGATGTCTCCCAAACTGAGCAACTTTACTGATATCAAAATAAGAAACTTTTTTTAAAGGAAAGTTCCACTTGAGAAAAGTTTGAGTTAGATTTCTAAAATTTGTTTCAAATTACCCAACACATATCTGAACTTCCTTTTTGAAAGCATCATTAAAAAATATTGGTGTGGCCCTGGCTGGTTTGGCTCAGTGGATAGAGCATCGGCCTGCAGACTGAAGGGTCCCAGGTTCCATTCTGGTCAAGGGCACATGCCAGGGTTGTGGGCTCAATCCCTAGTAGAGGGCATGCAGGAGGCAGCCGATCAATGATTCTCTTACATCATTGATGTTTCTAACTCTCTCTACCTCTCCCTTCCTCTCTGAAATCAATAAAATATTTAAACAAATATTGGTGTGGCAATGACACTTAAATATCCTGATATTATCTTTTATATTCTTGTAAGTACATAATACAAGACAATTCCTGATGCATAAGACAATGTAGACTAGTGTTTAATGCAGAGGGAAGTTAGTTGGAACACTGCGTCTGTGATTTAAGATCCCCCAGGGAAGCAACTGTTCTACCTCAATGATAATAATTTATGTATCTAATGCTTTCAAGGGGGGAAAAAAAACTACCATTATTGTTTTACAATTGCTTAAAAATACTCTAAAATGCAGTATATTATTACAATAGTGGGGGTGGAAATAGAACAAATGAGTCATTAATAGCCTATATTTGTTTCTTCTTGATTCCAGTGACAGTCCTACTTTACTCTGTCTGTGACACTGGGAAGTGGATGATTATGTGTCTCCAAAGAAGGAAATGTCCTGTGTATGGGGAGTCTCTCAAGGGCTTTTAACAATTTCAGCAACAGAGCCCTTGCTGCCTTTTGCCTACAATTAATGCAAATGCCTTCGAGCAGGTCACCTGGCCACCAGGCCCTCTCCATCTCATCACGTCCACCGCATGGCTGTGGGAGTGACATTTTTTAAAGCCCCAACCTGACGGTGTCACCTCACTATTTGGAAACCTTCCCAAGAATCACTCTGGCCTGGTCATGTGGCATTTTTTCCCACTCAGCACCCTTCACGTGGCTTCCAGCATGCCCGTCCTCCCGGGCCAGCTTCTCAAAGGGCAGTGCTCACATCCAAAGGGCTGGGCAAACTGTCTGGCTTACACCAGGCAATTAAAAAGCCCGATGGAAGAAATAAGGACTCAAATGAGGGATCATCTTGTCTTCAAAGGAAGGGAAATAAAACGAAGTATGTATGTTAACATCCGGAAGGTGTCCGAGTCATTTGGAGAGCAGGTTGATTTGCTCTAAGCACTTGTACTATTGACTGGGCATTGATGACAAAAAAAATCAGCAAGCAGTATAACGTTTTTAAGTGTTATTGATGATTCAATACTCCAAAATATTTCTCCGTCAATCACAAAACTAATTTAACTGTCAGCCGCACAGGGCCAGATGTCAAAAACATGTGTTAAAAAGCCCTAATATGCCACGATCTACTTGATTAACAGCTAACTTGTAGAAATTCCAACAATGTGTTCTTGTTTTAGTCTTATTTGCATTGGCAAGTGTTCCTGGTGCACTCCTCTGGCTCTGCACGGTCTAATCTATTTGTGCTTTATCACTGGGTGGAACTGAACTGCAGTGGCCTCCGGCCCTGCTATCTGCTTTTCTCCGCTGCTTATCTACCATGTGGCCACAGCAAGGCTTGGGAGACCACTTTACAAACACCAGGGGTTCTGTCTGCTGAGCTTCTGTGTGTCAATCCTCGGACTAAGTCATACTCAATCTTAACTTGCTAAGTGGCATTATTTTTTTCACGCTCCGAATGTTTGAGTAAGTTCCTAGAAATGAAAAGGAATCACACACTCCCTGGGATGTACTAATCCAAGTGGAATGGTGAATTATGCCTACCGGGTTCTATTCAATGGCCAAAAGACAGAGAATAATTCAATGTTCTTATGACTCTATAATTTTTAATTAATCCTTTTATTTTTTGCACTGTGTCGCGTTCCAGAGGATCAATTCAATTCTGTGTGGATAAAATTAGAACTCATGAGGGAAAGGCCATTAAGGACATGTTAGGATCCTAAGGCCACTCAGCTCACAAGTGATGAAATAGGACTTAATCTCAACCATTCTGATATTTGTGCTTTTGATGTCAAAAGTCCTATTTCATCACCTGTGAGCTGAGTGGCCTTAGGATCCTAACATGGGGTAGGCAACAAAGTCCCAACCATGGGCCAGCTGAGAATCTAAGGGACTTCCTGGAGTGCTGGCTCAGGAGTTAGCTTGTGCCACGGTTGATTAATTGATGTGTGCCCAGGGCTCAGAAATGGCCAATGATGCTGCACATGCACCAAATTTTTAATTTCTGGGTCAAGTCATTTTCCCTCACTGAGCCCTCTGCCCATCTTACAATGGAAGAACATAGATTTAGTGTTTCTCAAAGTGTGGTTACTGACCACGTGCATCAGAATCACTGTGTGTGCTTGTTAAAAATCACCAGTTCCCGGCCCCACAGCAGAGCAATTAAATCAGAATCGCCAGGAAATGGAACCCTGGAAACTATTTTTTTAAAGAAGCTCCTAATTGATAAGATTATTTGGATGCACACCGAAGTTTGACACCCATTGGGATAAATACTTAAATCTATTCTTTGCCCCATGATAGAGGACCTTACCATTTCCTATTCAGTGTTTTTGTCTGTGCTTTTCAAATATGCTAGCATTGTGGTTGTGGCACCATTTGAAAATTCCCTTCAAATAAATCTCTCTGTTTGCTTTTATTCTTCATTACTGTGAAAGGCAAAAGAGTCAATGCAAATAGGGTTTGCAAGCTAACAGCTCACAGGTCAAAGCTAGCCCACAGAGCTATTTGGTTTGGCTTGAGCATTGTAATTTTTAAAAATCTGAACGTGAATGCTATGAGACAGGTCAAGGACTCTCCAGCTCACCACAGTTACCAACAGTCCCTACTGTATCACACCAAACCCACTTCCCTCATTTTTGTTCCCTGCCAGGCCCTCTGAGACATCTGAGCTCTCAACTCCTCATCTATGGTGCAATTCAGCTTTCATGTGCCTGAGACTGAGGCCCAGCAAACGGAACAATTACGGTCCAGGCAGTTCCCCAAAGGGACCGGAACTTAGTGATCAGCTCATTTAGACGTGCATTTTGAAAATACAGTACTAGCAGACACAGAAGAAGGTAGCCCCTCTCGGTGCTATTATCAGGTAGTGGAGGCAGTCTGAGGGGCCAGACTCCCACAGACCTCAGCTTCCTTCCCAGTCATCCCCTCGGCCTCAAAGGAAGTGCTTAAGGAAGGGAGTAGTTTCAGATTTGGGAATTCTTTGGGATTTAAACTAGAATAAATCAAATCTTAATAGGGCCGGGGGAAAAAAAATGATAAAATCCTGCCAAGAATTCATGACATGGAAAATTATATGGTATATGTTTACTTCTGTAAATTTGGAGAAAGAAAACAAGTAGGCTGACATCCTATCGCTCAAAAACTGCAAAAGGGAGACATAATCACTAATAGTTTTGAACCAGCATTCCCTCATTCAGATTTTACAAACAAAACTACTACAGAGAGCTTTGGCAATACAATCTCAAAGCTAGAAATAGAAGAATATCTTTCCCTGAAAAACCATTATATTTACTCTTCTTAAAAGTCTTCAAATAAAATCTTCTATCTTATAACTTAACCTAAAGTTATAATCTTATCATTTTAATAAGGAACAGGAAAGCTATCTAGCCATAGAATCTGACTACGTTTTTTAGCCCCTGTATTTCTAACATAGATCAGTGGCTCTCAGACTAGTGAACATAAAGATGACCTGGGTGCTGGCTAAAGTGCAGACTTCCAGGCCCTACTCAAGGTTCCGATTCAGTCGGCATAGGTGGTGCCTAATAACTTAGATTTTCAACATGCATCTCCTGGTAATTCTGAAGTAGAAGTCAAAGAAGACTTCTTTAAGATACACTGGTTTACAGAACCTGGGGCCATTTAATCGAATTTCCCCATCCCACAAATGGGAAATTTGAGGACCTGGGAGAGAGAGTTACTTGACCTCTGCAATCCCATATATTTACTTATTAATTTATTGTCTGTCTCTCCTTCACCCTCATTAGAATCTAACCTCCAGGACAGCCAGGATTTTCACCCATATTCTCTGCAGCAACTCCATTGCCCACAGCAATGCCTGTCATCTGGCGGGGTCTCACTCAATCCAACTCCGCTGAGCACTCCCCCGTGCACATATTATTATACTAGGCAGGCGGAAGGCGAGCTAGCCACACATAAATAACACCCAAATATGGGTGCACTTCTTGGGCTTGGAGACTAGCAGAGAAGACCGATTAATCACACAGACATAGATAAAAGCACAATTAAGATTGTGGCATGAGCTCTGGGAAGTTCACGCTATTCATGAGAACACAGTGAAGGATTTTACCAAGGAGGCTTCCCTGAGAAAGTAAGTAGTAAAACAGTAACAACAGCTGTAATGTATTATCCCTATCGTTCTAAACAAGAAAGGAGAAAGAAACTGAGAAAGTGAAAGGTGAAGTAACTTGTCCAAAGTATAAATGGCGCACCTAGGATTTGAAGCCAGGCAGTCTGACTCCAATGTCCACATTCTTAACTACTATGTGATATAGCTCCTCAGGAAACTGAGCTTTCAGAAGAAAAGGAATCAAGTCTGCAGAGAGTAAAGAACATGCTAGGATCAGTGACGGCCTGTGCAAAGGGTCTGAGGCAGGAGGGAGCATGGTACACTTGAAAATTGAGAAGGCCAGTATAGCTAACACACAGGAAAAAAGGGAGGAGAGATAGGGGGTGAGGCTGGAAAGGGCGGAAAGAAAGAAGAGAGAAAAGAGCGAAGGAAGTGGGGGATAATAATAGGGAGAAAGGGAAAGGGAGAGGAAGAAAAAGGAGTAAGACAGACAGTTAAGAGCCAGATCAGATGGAGGGATGGACCCTATGGACCAGGTGAAGGGTTTTACTTTTTACCATCCAAGAACAAGGACAAGCAGGGCCAAAGGTGAGGTGCTCAGGTTTGCATTTCCAAAAGACACCCTTGGCTTCAGTGAGCCAAGTTTACTGACGAGGGCTAGCATGGGAGTGGGCAGCCCAGCAGGGCCTGGGGGCAGTGTGAGTGCGTGGAGAAAAGAGGGTACATTTAAATGCATTTGCAACATCTCCTCCCAATCACATTTCCCTGAATCCTGATACCCACTGTCTAGTCCAAGCTCACCTTCTCTGACAAGGCCTCCTCGAGTGTTGCCAGGGCAGTGTCGGTGTTACTGGAATCTGTCTGCAAGGACTTCACTCTGTCCTTCAGATTGGTCAGTTGCTTGTCTTTATCCCTAAGTTGTTCTTGCAAGTTTTCAATCTGAAAATAAAGATCACCATATTTAATGCACGTGTTATTACACATCCAGGGCCAAGAATCCTGAAGTGAACTTGTTTAAAAAAAAAATAGATTTGAGATCACGGAAATTGACCGCATTAGGAGGTTACACTCTGACTTAGAATGAATGCTGTTAGGATGAGGCCTACCTTCTCCTGCATAATTCAAGCTTGCATTTAAAGCGTGATACCGATGAGCAGAATACCAGCCTCCATACAAATGCAAGCCCTCCAGACATGTAAGCACTATTATTTCTATCTGTTTCTACCTCCTCCACCAGCCCTTTAAGTCTCCCATCCAGAGACCTCACCATGGTGCAAAGAATCAGAGAAACACACATACAGGATTTATTCACTCAGTGAACAGAAAGGGTACCCAGTCTGCACCAAGCAGCGTATCAGTGTATAGCAGAACCCATGTAGTCATTCACTCACTCCTGTATTCAGTATTAAACCTTGTGATATGCCAAATGTTGTCAAGTGGCTGTTTCAAAGAAACCACATGAAAAGCCAAGTAGGTTATCACCAGTAGACTGTTAATGGGAAGAACTTGTGATATAAATCAAATGTAACAAGTACTAAACACTCCATTTGGCAACTAAGTCATGTGCTGGCAACCTACCAGGCACTTTCATCCACTATCTGCAGCCTGAAATAAACACGCCGAATAGCCGACTATAACGCCTGCCCGGGAGCGGCAGCCAGGACCTTGCAGCGGGCATTGGGAACATTATCATTCATGTTTTTATTCTCTGCTTTCAAACCACGTATTTCTTATCTAAGGATTAAAAAAAAGCTGCACTGTACAAACAATTTATTCGTATTAAGGGTTTTAAAATGACAAGGAAAAATAGCAGTACAACTGTAAGATAAGTCCATTCAAAATATTTGTATTCTGCACCCAGGCTTTCTCGGGAAATCATTCCAAAGGCATGTTTCACAATGTGTGACTCAAACAAATTTTTGGATTACTTGATCCATTTAGCATGAATCTGGAATGGCACTACACATAATGACCGTCGTAGCAGCAATAAGGAGGCGGAGAGGGTGACAGCAGAGACGGCAGCAGTAGCAGCGTCAAAATGGTGCTGAGAACAAAGACAGTGATGTTGCTGACCCTCAACCTGCAGGGTGAGACTTGGCGAACTTTTCCAATGGTTATAAGGGTAGTGGGTGAGCAGAGATGGACTTTGTCTCCTTCCATTCTCCCTTCCCTCCTTCTTACCTTCCTTTCTCCCTTCTTTCCTACTTTTCTTCTTCTTTTTTTTTTTTTTTTTACATTTGCCAATGTATCTTTAGTCAGACATGTTTTCTGCCTTGAGACACATATTCAGAAAACTCAGGTTATAGATCAAATAATTAAGCTTCTCCTTCATCAGAATGCAATGTGTTCCTACCCAGCCACCACTGTGAGAATTCAATATCCCTCCATGGAAAACAGGAAAAAGGCATAATCATCTGCAGTCAAAACAGAGGCTTCCTCCATTCCAGACAAGTGCTCAAAGTTATACATCATAAGCAAATGTCTGAGTGAGCAAGAATATGGACGGTTACATGTCAAACTGATGGTTGTTATGTAGAAGAAGCCAGCAACCGAGAGGCCTGACTCTTCACACAGTGCATGTCATTGTTTGGAGTACACCCCCCCGCCGCCCCCCCCCCCCCCCGCCACACACACAGATACATTTGTGTAAATATGCATGTGCAAACCCATGGTGGTTCTGAGCAAACCGATTAGACACACCTTGTCCAACCTGGAAGACAGTGCCTGGACAGGGGGGAGAGGACCTTTTCTCAGGACATTAGCCCTGGGGCAGTGGTAGGCACAGATTGCAAGGGGCTTTGAGCACTGGAAATACAGGCTAATGGAGTCTGGCTGTGAGCCTCTGTGGGAACCCTGGGGTCTCCCCTAAGTTACCAGAAAAACAAAGGAGGTTGAGGGTTAGAGGTCCTACCAGTATGCAGGTGGGAGGTAAGAGTTGAAGAAATGTGGGCTGGTGAGACCTGGGACATACAACTGACATATCTATTCATCTCACACTTAAGAACCCACAGAAGAGCCGATGTTATCACAGGCCATACTGAGTAACAGATGCGGAATTTGTAGAGCTAAGGACGCACCACTATAAGCAATGATGCACAAAGACTCCAAGAATGATCTTAATAGAGAAGCACACGGTGCAGAACAGTGTGGAAAATACCGTCTCTGTGTAAAAAAAATAATAATAAATCTTTAAGTACACACAGTTATGTAGCTACAGGAATTAAAACATTTTCTGGGGGAAAAAACACAAGAAATATTATAGTGCTTAACTTTGGGGAAAAGGATCTAGTGTGCAGAGGTAGAAGGAAGCTTCTGTTTCTCATTGTTTTGCACCTCTGTGGTTTTCGGCTTGAATTTTCTAACCATGTGGGTTTTATTAATTTTTAATGCCAACCAACTGAGATTATCTGACTGGTGAGATTATGGGTTATCTTTAGTTGATATTTGTATATAAAAATAACATTATATGCAAAAGTAAATAATAAATAATTATATAAATAACAAATGCCTACTTAAAATTAAATTGTCCAAGTTACTAACAATTACAGATTGTTGGTACATTTAAGACATGCAAATATTTAAAATCACCTTTGCGTACAAATGCCACTAAATGGAAATAGTAGAATGCATAGGGGGAGGGGGGAAGCAGAATGTAAAATAACATGTTTGTTAAAAAAAAAAAAAAGTTTTTACATAGAAAAAAAAATACCTATATAAAAGAAACTCACTAAAATGCTATTTTCTGGTAATGGTGTGACTAATGAAATCACTGTTCTTCTTTATACTTTCCTACATCTGCCTTGAACGTAGTGAACAGGAGGCTGGGAAGCCAGGGTGAGGGAAAAAAGCCCAGAAAGATACCCAAAGTTTTGATGCAAATGCTAATGTACGCACTGTTGCCTCAGCTGCCGAATAACAGACACTGAGCACAAACCCAGCTGTCACTGCCTGCTGGACACCACCAGGAGCCTTGCAGTCATGCAGCCCCTGGCCCAGACCTTGCAATTGCTGCAGCAGAGCATCCCTCACACCCCCAACCTCCCAGCGATTCTGGGGCAGATACACCTAAGGAATAGAATGAAGGTAAGGCCCAGAGCCCACCTACAAAGGAATCTGAGAAGCCACGTGTTGCCATTTTCAAGTCCAGCATGAGAGCCCCTTCATAAGCTCAGGGGAAAATGAGAGTATAGATAGCCAAAAAAGACCCATATCCACAACAGCAGGGGAGCGCCCTGGTGTTAGCTCCAGAACCAGCAAACTACACCACCCTGGAGAAATTACCGTATTTTTCCATGTATAAGACAACCCTCACTTTTCCAACTCAAAATTAAGAAATCAATATTTTAAACATTTTGCTGGTTTTCCTCTTAAGGCCTTCTTATTCTTTGGCATCTTAGGGGGTTGTTCTTCCTGTTTTCTCCACTGTCTGATCACACACTCAGTGGGAGGAGGTCCAAATTGTCTCTCTGTCGCTCTATTTCCATGTTCTTTTGCATAGCTGATTACATTCAGTTTGAATTTTGCAGAGTAAGACAATCGCTTACCAGTATTTATCTTTTAATTTTTGACATCTTTATGGGCTCAGAATGCTCCAGTCCCTGTTGCATCTGCGCACTCTCCACCTCTACCTCCAATTACGGCATTAGCTGATGTCACTAACAATAAGGCTCATGACTGGAGGAAGCCTGTTTGACAAGGTATGGGCAGCTACACACCCATGAGGCTCCCTCCTTGGCTGACTTCCATGTATAAGACGCCCCTCGATTTTCAGTCTAATGATTTTAGAAAAAATAGCATTTTATACACAGAAAAATATGGTATTCTGAACTATATCTCAATGAAGCTCTCACAGGGCTATACATCTAAGCTTTGATTCAGACATTTGGCCAAATGTGGTTCATGCGACCCTTTGTTACCAGACTGTGATAAGAAAACTACTACAGACACAGAGAGTGTCTGAATATCACTCCAATATTCAAGATCATGGGGGATGGACTTCTCACTCTGAGCAGTATATAGACCAGTTGAGATGTTTTTGAACTCATGTGTCACATGTGGCCAGAACCACACAGTGATCACAACACAGTAGGACCACATATTGTTACATGATAGATTGGAAATTTTTAAAAAAAAAAATAGGTTGCTTGGTAAGCACAAATATATAGGCCTACTAATCTCTCAATACTTCTGAAATACATTCCTATTCCCTTTTTTAAAAAATTGTGGTAAAAGACACATAACAAAATTCACCATTTTAACCATTTTTAACATACAGTTCAGGAATATTAAATACCTTCATGTTGTGTAGCCATCACCACATCCATCTCTCCGGGTCTGCATTTGGTTCTACACCGTTGTATCTCAGGTGTAGAACCAGCAAAGTCAAGGGACAGAACAATCCCATCACCACACAGATGCCCTGTGCTGCCCTTTTTTAACTGCATCCACTCATCTCCTGCCTCTGCCCCATCCCTAACCCCTGGCAACTATGACTCTGTTCTCCATTTCTATAATGTTGCTATCCCACAGATGTTACATAAATGCTGTGTAGTCATACAGTATATGACCCGTGGGACGGCTTTTTTTTTTCACTCAGCATGATTCTCTGGAGATTCATCCAAGTTGTTATATTTACGAATAGTTTGGTCCTCTTCATTGCTAAGTAATATTCCATGATATGGATATACCAGCTTGTTGAACAATTCACCTGTTAAAGTATACTGTTGTTTCAAGTTGGTGCTATTACAAATCAGCTCCTATGAACATTCACGTAGAAGTGTTTTCTATGAATGTAAGTTTTCATTTCTCTGGGATAATACCAGAGAGCCACTGCCAGGTCATGTGGGAACTAAGCAATTTTAGTTGTATACGAAACTGCCAAACTTCTCCAGAGTGGCCACACCATTTTACATTCCCACCTGCTACGTGTGAATGTGCTGGTCTCCCTACATTCTCATCACCTTCTGGTGTTGTCACTGGTGTTTTTATGTTAGTAATTCTGCATATCACTGTAGTTTTCTTTGCATTTCTCTAATGACTAGTGAATGTGAGCATCTTTTCATATGCTTAGTTGCCATCTGTAGATCTTCTTCAGTAAATTTACTCCTATCTTTTGTGTATGTTCATTGGATATTTTTACTGCTGACTTTTGACAGATCTTTATATATTCCAGATACCAATTCCTTGTCAGATATAAGACTTACAATTATTTCCCAGACTGTAGCTTGTCTTTTATCCTTTTAACAGGATCTTTCACAGCACAGAAAGTCCAGTTTATCATCCTTTGCTTTGTGGATCACGCTTCTAATGTTAATTCTATGAAATCGTTATCAAGCCCTAGATTCTGAAGATTTTATCCTATATTTTTTCTAGTAAGTGTATAGTTTTCTGTTTTACACTTAAGTCCATGATCTACTTTGAGTTCATTTTCATTAGGTGTGAAGTTTAGGCAAATATTCATTTTTGTTGCCTATGGATGTCCACATGGTTCTACCATTTATTAAAAAGGCTATCCTACCTCCATTGAATTTTTTTTTGTAAAATAATCAATTAGGCATATTTTGAATGGGTGTGCTCCTGAATTCTCTTTTTTCTATTGATCCATGCCTCTATCTCTCTAACAATACCATACTGTCTTGTTTATGTTAGATATATAGTAAAGGTTAATACGAGTTTAGTGATACATACCGCCTTATTCTCTCTTTTTTTAAAGACTGTTTTAGTTGAACTTGGGCTTGTGCTTTTCCCCCCAAAAAAATTTGTAATAAGCTTGTCTATGTCCATAAAAACCTTTGTCAAAATTTTGATTGAAACTTCATTAAACCTAGTCAATTTTTTGAAAATTGACACCTTTACTATGTTGAGTCTTTCAAACCATGAATACAGTACATTTCAATTTGCTTAAGTCTTTTCTGACTTCTTTCATTAACATTTTGTAAATCTCAGAATAAAGATGCTGTACATGCTTTGGTACTTTGGCATTATAATGAATGGTATTATATTTTAATTTTAGCCTCTACATATTCATTGTAGAAATAGAATTAATTTTTGTGAGTGATCTTATATCCTCAGAATTTATTGAACTCATTTATTCATTGTAGAAGGGTTTTTCTGTTTTTCTTTTTCAATTATACCTTGAGATTTTCTATGTAGACAATCATGTCATCTGCAAAAAAGGAGAAAACTTTGGAGTGCATATTGCATAAAAGTGATGACAGTCGATATCCTTGACTTTGTCCTAAACTTAGGGAAAACATATTTAGTCTTAATGATGAGAGATAGATATTAGGTATAAGTTTTTCTGCAGATATTCTTTATCAAGTTGATGTGGTCTCCCTCTATTCCTAACTTGATAAGAGTTTTTATCATGAATAGGTGCTGAATTTTGCAAAATGCTTTTTCTATGTTAATTAATATGACCATATATTTTTCTTTAACCTGTTCATATGTTGGATTATAATGACTGACCTTTGAATGTTGAACCAGCCTTGCATACCTGGGATAAATCTCACTTGATCATAGTATATATTATTATTATTTTAATAAATGTTTGCTTTTGATTTCTAATATTTTGTTGAGAATTTTTGCATCTCAGTTCATGAGAGATAGTGGTGAATACTTTTAGATTGTGGGGGTTTGTGGGTTGTTGTTTGTATTGTCTTTTTCTATTTTTAGTATAGATGTAATCCTGGCCTCAAAAATTAGCTGGAAAATATTCCCTCTTCCCTTTTCAGTTTAAGACTGAGTAAAATTAGTGTTAATTCTGTTTGGCAATGATTTCCAGTGAAGCTAACTAGGCCTAGAAGTTTCTTAATCATGAACCTTTAAATTAAACACTCAACTCATTTAATGGGTATAAAACTATTCAGGTTCTTTACTTCATCTTGTTTGAGTTTTGATAGTGTGATTTCTGGATTTCTGAGAAATTAGTCCATTTCTACTAAACTGTCAAATGTATGAGTATAAAGTTATCTCTAATATACTCCTACTTGTCAATGACTACAGAATCATAATATCTCCTATTTAATTTCTGATAGTGGGGATTTATATTTTCTTTTATCTTTGTCAATGTTGCTAGTGGTTTATCAATTTTGCTGATTTTTTTCTCCAAAACAGCAGCTTTTAATCTTATTGAGTTTCTCTATTGTTTATGTTTTTAATTTTATTTATTTATGCTCTATTTTTATTATTTACTTGCTTTGGACTCATTTTCTACTTCTTCCTTTTATTTTGTTTATTGAGGTAAGAACTTTGATTATTCATTTGTGATCTTTCCTCTTTTCTAATACAAGCATTTGATGCTATAAACTTTCCTGCCAACGCTGCTATAGCTGCATCCCCAATATTTGGTATTGTATTTTCATTTCCACTCAGTTACATGTATATTTTTCCTGTGAAACTTCATATTCAAAACATGGATTATTATGTATTTAGTTTCTTTGAACCATGAATTATTTCTAGATTCTTATCTCTTTCCATTATTGTTTTCTAGTTTGATTCCATCATGGTCATAGAACATATTCTAGGAATTCATTCTTCTAAATATGCTGAGGTTTGTTTTACAACCCAGAGTATGATCTATCTTGGTAAATGTTACATGTGCACTTGGAAAAAATGTAGTCTGCAATTGTTGGGTGGAGTGTTCTATAAATGTCAATTAGCTCTTGTTAGTTGGTAAGAGTTCAGTCCTTCTGTATCTTTGCTAATTTTCTGTAATTAGTTTATCAATTAGTGATTTTAGGGTGGTGAAGTCCCAAACTATAATTTTTTGTCTATCTCTCCTTTCAGTTATATCAATTTTTATCTCATATGTTTTGAAGCTATTTTGTTTGCTCCATATACATTTAGGATTGCTATGTCATCCTGGTGGATTGCTTCTTTTATTATGTCATAATGTCACCCCTTGTCTATAGTAATTTTCTTTGCTATGAAGTCTACCTTATCTAATATTAACTTAGCCATTCCTCCTTTTTTAAATTAATGTAAACATGATATATCTTTTTATTCTTTTTACTTTCAACCTATGTCAGTGTGTTTGAAGCGAACTTCTTATAGACCTCATATAGCTGTGTCATGTGCTTTAAAAAATCCACTCTGACAATGTATGTATTTTAATTGTTATAGTTTGACCATTGATGTGTCAGGGCTTAAGTCTGCTATTTTATTATTTTTTTCTATTTATTTCCTCTGTTGTTCATTCCTCCATTTCTCTTATATTCCTGAGGGTTACTTGAAATATTTTTAGGATTTCCTCTTCATTTATTTACTGAGTTTTACTTTTTTTAGCAATTGCTGTGTGCAATGGAGTTTACATATGCAACATTTCACAACCTACTGATATAAATAGCTTAGCAATCCAAATGGAGTATTGAAATTGAACTTCCTTTAAGACCTTCATACCTTCCCCCCTTTTCCATACAATTGTCCATTATTTCCTCTACATACATTGAGCACCACAAAACAAGCTGTTAGGATTTTTGCTTCAACCATCAACTATGATTTAAAAAACTTACAAGAATAAGGATACAATATATTTACCTGTATTTTTTCCATTCCACTGTTCTTTTTTCCTTTCTGGAGTTCTAATTCTTCTTCTTGTTAGAATTTCCTTTCTGCTTAGAGAACTTTTTTTAGTCCTCCTTTAAGGACAGATGTCCTTGTGACAAATACTCATGGTTTCCCTTTGCCTGAAAATGTCTTTATTTCCTCTTAACTCCTGAGGGATACTTTCACCAGCTAGAGAGTTGTGGCTGACAATTTTTTCCTTTCTGCATTTGAAAAATATGCCAAATCGTTCTGGCCTCAATGATTTCAGATGAAAAATCCACTGCTATTTGAATTGGTATTCATTCTCCTATAAATATTGAGTAGTTTCTCTCTAGCTGCTTTCAGATTTTCATTTCAGTTTTTTGTTTTTAGAGGTTTGATTATGATGTGTCTTGGCATAGATTTCTTTGGGTTTATCCTAGCTGGGATTCACTCCTCTTTTTTGAATCTGTAGGTTTATATTGCTTGCCAATTTTGGAAGTTTACAGCTATTACTTCTTCAAATACTTTTCAGTCCTTTATTCTTTCTCCTCTCCTTCTGGAACTCTGGCGATATGTTAGGTATTTTGCTATTGTCCCACAGGTCCTTGAGCTCTGTTCATTTATTTTCCAGTCCACGTTCCCTCTGTTGCTCAGCTTAAGTAAGTTCCATTGATCTGTCCTTAGTCCACTGATTCTATCTTCTGTCATTTCCACCCTATGGAATCCTTCCAGTGCGGATTTCCATTTTTTTCAAGGGAATTTGTAATTACTTGTTCAATCAATTTTATAATAATCGCTATACATTTTTTTGTCACAAAACTAATATCTGATTCATCTTGGTGTTGGCATTAGTTGTCTTTTCTCATTTATATTGTGATTTTTCTGGTTCTTGCTATGACAAGTGTTTTCAATTATATGGTGGACATTTGGGATCTATGTCAGAAGGCTTGTTTTGTTTTCCTATTTACATCTATATCTATTTCAGCAGTCAGCCGCCCTGCTGCAGTTCAGTATGTGAGTTCTGGCTGACCTCCCTGGTTTGCTGACACTCCTGCTAGGTGCAGAATGGCTGCTGCTCCAGGGACTTGGGGCTGTGGAGAGCTGGGCCTGTCCTGGTACTGCTAAGGAAGCTGCTGTGGGCAGCTTGGGCCCACTGCTGCTGGGAGATGGGAGAAGGGGGATGGGTTGGCTAGCAAAGCTGTCATGAGCAGAGTTGGCCACTGTGAAGTCCTGGCAGGCTTTTCCTTTCCCAGTCCTTTGGCCTGGAGAGCAAGCATTCCCTTCTTTCCCTCACTCCCTTTTACCTTCCCTTCCTCTGCCCTCCCTCTTTCCCTTTGCCCCCTATTTCTGCGGGCAGCTCAGGGTTCAGGGCTCTCCAGCCCCCATCTTGAGTATGTGGGAGAGGAGAAGAAAATCCAGGAAACTTGCCAAGGTGCTCATCTCTTCCTGAGGACCCCTTGTGAGTCCTCCTTCTTCCTTCCCACCCTTCAGGGTCTTTTATGATTGTCTATTGAATTAGTTCTAGAGAATCTGAATTAAATTGTATTTAGAGAGAAGGAGCAAGGACAAGTGGAGGCTACTCTATCTTCTCCTGTGATTGGAAGATTCTCAATGCTTTTTAGAAATTGTTTAATTTGTTTTTGAAATCCCATCCTGATTTAAAATGAAAAGATGCAAATAGCTTTTTTTTCAAGTGACCCAGAAAAACTAGTGGTGAAGGGAGGATTCGGAGTCAGACTGTCTGACTCCAGAGCCCTGCACTTGGGCCTCCCCTCAGCTACCCAGGAGCCCCTCCGGCACTAGCACACCTGGGGCTCTGTTCCCACCAGAGGATGGAGGAGGAGAACCAGAGTGGAGCTGGGTGGCTGAGCAGTTTCCAAGCCTAGCTCCTTCATTTGAGATTCATTCCAAAGTAGCATGAAGCTACATGGCAAACAAACTCAAGCAAACTGTTGGTAGATATGTTCTCCACCAAAATACCGAACACAAAATAAAGACAGGACTGGCATGACACCACTAAGATCTCCTGGCTGGCACATAGTAGGCCCTCACTAAATATCCCTTGACTATAACCAAAATGAAAGGACCCTTTGAAATACTGCATGAGCCTTGGCTCAAATGACATTCCACCAGACTGTCCTTCAGAGAACAAACAACCACATCATGACACCCTGTGGAATATTGGAGACACTGCACTCTGCAAATTCTACCAAAGTCCAAATTCAAATGAATGGGGCCGGGGGGGGGGGGGGGGGAGTGAGGGGAGGTAGAGCAGGAAAGGAAACAGCTCCCCAAAGTGCATAATCAACACTTAAAAGTCTAGAATGCTCTTTTATCGTCGGCAGTCTGACCCCAGTGGATAAGCACTCTAAACTAAAAGTGCCTGCTTCCCAAGCTTGGTGCTTATCTGAATTCCAGAACATTTATATGATTTCCTTTCTTTTAAAACTAATTTTAAAATATAATCCAAGCCCTAACCAAGACAGCATGTTCCCAAATAGTATGGAATTTTGTGTAATTTTTCCTTTAGACATAAAATGAATAGGCAGCAAATTTAAAACATCCCCAAATTGTTATAAAATAGAACATCCTGAAAATGTTCAATGATAAAATGACAGGCAAGGTCCAAGGGAGCTTCTAGAATTCTCATGATGTAAAAATATTAACAAGCGGTTGTTGTAGACAAGATCTTCATGGCTTGCTAACCACGGATAAGCATACAGACAGGATGGGGGGGCGGGGTAAGAGGTCTGGATCCTCCTAATCGGGAAAACTTTTAGTGTCAGACAAACTCATTTCTGCTGGCTATCTTGATAGTCAGAAAGATGATTTTACTTTTATTTTTCGCTTTAAAAAAACTAAAAAACTCATCAAATATATAAATGCAAAACATGCCAATTGCCATATTTGAACTCCCCAAAATAACCAAAAAATAGCAATGCATGCACAAGGAAATCACTATATGCAACAAACATACATTTGTGCACACATTGAACAGTAAATAATTAAATAATTTTTATGACACTGATTTTATCTGAAAGTCATAGCTTTCATATTTCAGATATATATTTTTGTATCAAGTTTCAACAATACAGGGATTGGAGGGCTGGGTGAAAAAGGTTAAGGGATTAAGCAAAAACATACAGACAACAGTATGGTGATTATAAGAGGAAAAGGGGGGTGGGAGGGAGGTAGGAGAGGATAGAGGGGAGATAAATGGTGATGGAAGGAGAATTGACTTGGGATGGTGAACAGACAATACAACATACAGATGATATATTATAGGATTGTACACCTGACACCTATTTAATTTTATATATAACCAATGTCACCCCAATAAATTCAATGAAAAATTCAAGCATGCATACACCTTTCATTATTATAGACATCTTTACTTATTCAAATAGTATCTGACACCAGAAAAATTAGTTTGCTTATTGGAACACACAAAACACTACAGAAAAGAAGAATTAAAAAAAAATAATAAGACAAACAGAAAAATCTTATAAGATTTTTAAAATTTCATGAAAACCGTATCTAGATGATTCTGAAGCTCAGATACAACAGATCTTCTGCAGACTTTTGTTTATGTATTTTCTTTTAATATTTACACATTTATTTTCCACTCCCTAATTCTATTCTAAACTTGAAATTGAGTTAGCAAGCTACTACCTGCCTTTCATACTTGTTTTGTTGCTATTTAATTCCTAAGCTGCATTTCAACTGCAGCTAACTTGAAATTTTAAGAATATCGACTAATCTTTGACCATTTAAATAATGTATATTTTAGTAATTAAAAAAATTGCCATAAAGATCACTAAAAAAAAATCATTAAGCTCTTCAGGATAAAAGCCTTTTCTTGTCCACACACTGTCAATAAACAAAGTGCTAATCATGTCAGTTTTTTGGCCACTGTCTCAAGAATGCTTCATACGTACTCAAAGGATTAAATTAAATCTCACCTGCAGACAGGCTTTACAATTCCGCCAAAAACCTAGTTCTCAAAGGAAAATTACTTTCATTATCTTAACTTAAAACCAAAGATTCTGTCCTTTGGAATTTGCAAGAAAATAGCAGCATCAAAGAAAACAATTCACTTCAAGAGCATTTATTCCTCAAGACCCTGCCTAAAAGAATTCTTTAATAGAGAATTCATTTGGAGAAATATTTTCTCAGGGTCATTCTAAGACAGCCATAAAACTGTGTCATTTAAATTACTTCCAGTTGATGTCTTTTCACAATTTTGACTGTCTTCGTGAGGTTCGCAGAGGCTTTTCATTTTAAAAAAATTATTTATTGTCCTTGTTTTGAATTATAATTTTGGCTTATGCTTTCTTGCTTTTCCAAGAGATTATTAATCTTATGAACTAAACATTTAAAACCCATGGAGGGAATAAAAATTAAAAATTTATTTCTCTTGCGTTCAAAAGTGAAATAGTAAAAGAAACTGAATTTGAGAGTAAAAATATGTATGCATTTTTTAAAATGACAGCACACTAACTAGTATTCAAGAAACTATTTTCCACCATGATGTTAAAAAAAAAAAAGAAACTATTTTCCAACTTAAAGTATTCGGTGCTCTTTAATTTAATTTAAGAAATACTTAATAGGATAAAATACTCACATTGCAGAAAATTTCCTCCTAAGAAGAGATAGCATTTCAAATAGGTCCCCCACCGTGTTGTTATAAGAGCCACTGGGGGGAGAATTAGGACCTGGTTCATTTTTAGACTCTTGCATCTACTTCCTAAATAAACAAATCCTGGCTCTTTCTCCTCAAATCAAATACAAACCCAGAGGAAGGCCAGGGAGATGAACTACTAGACTGAAAAATAGAAACGTTATGTCAAAGCACCCTACTTCATAATTTGCAGACAATTTATTTTGTTACTGGTTAGTATCCTTCATGCTAAATGTTCTGTCCCCTACAGCAAATGTTCCATTGCAAAAACATGGTAACATGTGCTGGGAACAGAAACCACCAAAGCAACCGTTCTGGTGGCTACAGAATGCCTTTGTGGTAGATTAGAAAAAGGCACATTATTACCGAAGCTCAGAAGGCATGAATTTCACTGTCAATATAATGTGTAAATAACAATAAAAATTAAATTCTGTTCCCGTTGGAATAAAAACTGTGAAATGGAGATTGAAAGTATATTCTACCACCATCAGGCTATATCTAAAAGAAGGCTCTGAATTAAAGGCAATATTTGCAAATTCACTTTTTATTTTCATCTTGGAAACAACAAGAAGTGTAAATGAAGAATAAGATGGCTTCATTGAGGTACGTGAGCATAACCTGTTGGAGGATCATTCTGTAACTTAATAGTTTTTTCTCTTAACTTTTACATTTGATTCTTCAAACAATGTGCTTTATGTATACTTATAAGTCTTGCCCCAGCCTATACCTGCCTTAGTCCAGTCCAGAATGGCCCTGACAGGACCTCAAAGATAGGTCTAACTCTAACCTGTGCCCCAACTCCTTTCACTTCCGATGGCTTTCCTTAGGGACATCTCATCTTCAGTGCCATTCTAACTAAAGCCGTGGTGTGCTGTCAGAGCTTCACAAATGTTATACAGTCATTCTGAGCATACGTAACGTTTTTCTCAAATATTTTGGAAACTACGCATGAAAGGATCTCTGGATATGAAGAGATTGTACGAGGCTAAGGCCGAGTCTCTCTCTTCTCAGGATTTTTTGTGACACAATGAGTTATGTTCTTCATTGGGACAAAGGGGTGAGTAGACAGAAAGCCCACAAGAATGTCCTTCAGCAACCTTTGAGAGACTCCAGCATCCAAATGACTTACACAACTAATGCAGGCAGGAGCCCACAGGGATGGACTGTTTCTATCACTCACTGTGTTGTGATGAATCACACATCTGCAATATACTCCCTTATAAAAATACTAAAATTATCCAAAATAGTATATCTTCTAACTTGACTACATATAAGAATTATCTAGGTCAGGGGTCCTCAAACTTTTTAAACAGGGGGCCAGTTCACTGTCTCTCAGACAGTTGGAGGGCCGGACTATAGTTTAAAAAAAAAACTAGTTGGCTGCTAAGCAACAGGCAGCTGAGGCAAAAACACCCGGCAGGCCGGATAAATGTTTTCGGCGGGCCGCATGTGGCCCTCGGGCCGTAGTTTGAGGACCCCTGATCTAGGTGCCTAATAATGCAGGTCCCTGGGCCCCAGGACCAGAGGTGTTGGCTGGCCCTGGGGGAGGTTTGGTAATCTGCATATTTAACAAGTGCTACAGGTGATTGTGATAGAACAATCCATGAATCAGTTAAAAACAAAACACTGGAACTGAGCATCTATATATATAAAAGGCTAAGTGACCGCCCATACGGCCGGCCGGACCGCACATATGACGCACACTGGCAACTTAAAATTAATGTTGACTCAAGCATGCTCAATATTTGTCCCCTCTGACACTGGCCTCCCATTTAAATTAATTCGAAGACAGTTTCCTGTAATGCCAGCATTTGCAATGACTATTAATAAATCACAAGGACAGACCCTAGACAGAGTAGGAATATTCCTACCAGAACCCGTTTTCGGACATGGTCAGTTATATGTTGCTTTCTCTTGAGTTCAAAGAGCATGTGACATTAAAGTTGTAAATCCTTCATCACAAGGGAAATTAGTCAAGCACTCTGAAAGTGTTTTTACTCTTAATGTGATATACAGGGAGATATTAGAATAAGTTTAATCAATTGATCAGTCATTGTATCAATGTTGTTTTTATATCATGTTTTTGTTGTTTTTATATCATTTCTTTGTTATTGTTATATCATGTTGTTCTTGTTTATTTATTAATCAATTTATATATTATTTTCATATACATTTTACTAATTTTCTTTCATTGCTGACACTTCTATTATAGAGAAAGGGCGAATAGTGATATTAAAATATTTCTTCTAATTAATTTCCTTTCAATGTGCACGAATCCATGCACTGGGCCACCAGTCTTCTATGAGAAAACAGGGACTGGCCCAAGAAAATCCAACCTCCCTGAATAGCTCTGTAAGTGGGAAGTCACCAGTTACTTATGACAAATCCTATATCCACTGCCAAAACCACAGGAGGTCTGAGATATAACAAAGAGGCTGAGGGTAAAACGAACACCCATAAACAGAACAAAGCCTGGTGGATAGAGCTGTAACATAAATGAAACAGATTTTGTATATTCTCTGCCTCTCCAGTTCCTGGGAAAAGAACTTCATGGAATTTCATATGGATTGGAAGAAAAGAAGCAGAAAGAGATAATGAACAGCAAGCCTGCAGGCCTATGATTTAAACCCTGAGGCTGGACAGAGGAGCTGAAATGGTTAAAGGGGCCTTTCCTTTTCTCCCTTTCACAGTTTAGCATCCTTCATTCCTTCCAGCAGTACCCATCTGCCTTTGAGAGGTCTGATTACAGCACATGCAGCATTTACAAAATAAAATAACGGCACAGTCTCCGGGTTCATTCGGTTAATGGAAAGGAGTCTGTCTTCTGCAAAGTGTCAAAAATTCAATCTCATCTGCTAGCTCGACATTGAAGAAAACGGAAACCCACTTTTTCCCTCAATTAAATTCCTTAAGCTTTCCCGCGAGGCTTGTCTCGTTCTGAAATCGGATATTTAAAGAAGCAGTCTGCTTTTGTTTATGCACTTTTGTTTCCTATTAAGATCTAGAATGTGTTTTGTTCTTTTCTTGTCCCAGGCAGCTTCCCATCTGTAATTTCTGAATCTCATGATCGATATTTCAAGGTGGCCATCAACAACTTCTATCCTTTGACAATGAACTCTGGCCCCCTAATATCAACTAAATGAAAAAGTAGGACTTGAACTCAGGTCTATCCGATTGCAAGCACTATGCTTTCTTTAAAAACAACAAAAAAAGAGTCACCTAGCCACAACTTCAATTTTTATTTTTAATTTTTTAATATGGATGGAACACAGAAGGACCAAGAACAGCTCTTCTGTAAGCATTTATTCTGGACTGATATGACTACATACTGCTAACATGTCCCTTTGCCCCTCCCACAGATAGGCTCAGAAAGATCAAAAGTTACAAGACAGCCCTAACCAGTTTGGCTCGGTGGACAGAGCATTGGCCTGCAGACTCAAGGGTCCCAGGTTCGATTCCGGTCAAGGGCATGTACCTTGGATGTGGGCACATCCCCAGTAGGGGGTGTGCAGGAGGCAGCTGATCGAACTCTCAATCCCTCTCCCTTCCTCTCTGTAAAAAATCATTAAAATATATTATTTTTAAAAAGTTACAAAATAGTGCACAGTAAACTGTTCTTAGTAAGAATATCAAGGCATCTTTTTTCCCAATATTGAGCTGATATTTGAATGTCAGGTATCTTTGCAGACCTAGAGAAGCCAGACAAGCTCCCTGCCCCCATAGAGCTTATGTATATTAGGGGGCAGAGTTAGTAAACAAGTCAACAAATGTTCAGAAAGCACTAACTTCAGACAGTGATAAGTACAAAGACTATGAAAAGAATAAACCAGATCAGGGAATATAGAGTGATGGAGTTGGAACAGAGTCATGTCAGATGGGGCGCTCAAGAAGACTTCTGGGAGGAGGTGACATCTGAACAGAGACATGGATGCTATGAAGAACCTCCGGAGGAGCATGACAGTGCAAAGGCCCTGGGGTACAAAGGAGATGGCGGGGGGGAGGGGGCGGGGGTTCAGAACATCAAGAAGGCTTCACAAACATGGCTGGCAGACGGCATCCGCCTGGTAACAAAACTTTCAAACTCCAAAGAAATGTGATTGATATCTCTGCAAAAGCAGAGGCAGCCACCCATTCTTTTGTTATTTACTTATTCCCTCATTAATTTAACAGATAATTGTTGAGTCTCTGCTACATGAGGGCTGGCTAGTTAAATGATTTACAGAGATTCGTTCCCTACCACAGGCCTCCTAACCTAAGTCAATTCACCCACAGCTTATCAAAACAGCCACCCCAGAGACAAAAGAGGAGCACATTCTGATGCCTGGAAACCCAAAGGGAACCTCCCACTGAAATGCAGAGCATGCAGAGGTGAGCTCGGGGTTAGACCGGCAAGCCTCTGGGATCAAGCAGAGTGAGTGGTGCTCAGTCTCAGACCTCCTAGGTGGGATGCAGGGATACATTCGTGAACCTCAAAGAAGCCAGGATTCTATTTTGAGGGGCTCTACTTCAATTAAGGTTGTAAGAGGGAGGAAAGAACCTGCAGCACCAAGATATTTTGTGGTGCAGAAACCCGGCGAGACTCCCAACACTCCAGAGCTGTGTCCTGGATGACAGCACATACAGGCCCGAGAGAAGCAGGAATCTCCCAGGAGCAATGTGAAGCCACTCTTTTAAGGGTCCCAGGCTCTAATTTCTGTAATTGGCATGATAGTAGTTTCCCTAGTCACAGCCATTTAGTCAACAGATACTAGTGGAGCACTGGGCACCCATTAGGTCCCATGAAATCATTTGGTCTGGCCCTGCCAAGGCATTAGGGTGAACTAATTAAATGCTTGACCAAACATAGCAGGCTAGTTTTTTAAAATATATTTTATTGATTTTTTTCACATAGAGGAAGGGAGAGGGATAAAGAGTTAGAAACGTTGATGAGAGAGAAACATCCATCAGCTGCCTCCTGCACACTCCCTACTGGGTATGTGCCCGCAACCAAGGTACATGCCCTTGACCAGAATCAAACCTGGGACCCTTTGGTCCGCAGGCCGACGCTCTATCCACTGAGCCAAACCGGTTAGGGCAGCAGGCTAATCTATAGGTTGATAATTTTGTATGGCCCTCAAATAATCTGATAAATATCCAAATGGCCGTTGGCAGCAAAAAGGTTCCCCACCCCTGTATTAGGTACTGCGACATAGCAGTGAACAACATAGCTCCTGTCTCCAGGGGAGAAAGCCCAGAAATAAACAGGGGATTACAATCTGGTGTGATAGTGTCAATAAGCATAGGGCTATGGTGGCACCTAAGGAAAGTACCTACCTCATTCTGTAGGGTCAAGAGAGAGCTACTGGAAAAAGTGACAACTAAGCTGAGAACCAAGGGACAAGTAGGAGTCAGCAAGGTGGGAAATGATGTGGCAGGAGAGGAGGATGTCTCAGTCTGAGGGAAGAACAGTGCAAAGGATCAGAGGCAAAAAGGAGCAAATGTTTGTTCTGGGGTCTGAAGAAGTTCCGAATGGCTGGAGAGAGTGATAGGGGCAGTGGCTGGACCATAGAGAAGTAGCCTAGGGCCTCCAGATGAGACCCGGATGTTAAAGGGTGTTGTGGGGGTGCTCAGGCACCTTTAAGGTTTGAAGCAGGGGATGGCATGACATGACTTGTGTTTGGTGAAGATGGCGCTGGCTGCTGTAGGTGAATATGGGCGGGCAGAGTGAAAGGAGGAAGGGCAGGGAGCCCCCACAGCCATGCAGGCAGGATTACTGTAAAGGGTGCATTTGGCAGTGACTGGACAACTTCACCAGGTGAATGCACAAGCAACAGCAGTTCATCCATGCAAGGAATCCTACTGGGCAATGAAAAGGACCAGACCACTGATACCCACAACCGCGTGGATGAAGTGCAAATGCATTATGTCAAGTGAGAGAAGCCAGACCCAAAGTCTACATATGCATGAGTCCACTGATATAATATTCAGCAAAGGGCAAAGATAGGACAGAGCAACAAACCAATGGTTGCCAGAGGTAAGGCCCACTGCAAAGAGGCGCCAGGGCATTTTGCAAGATGATCAAACTGTGGTATATCCTGATTGCTGTGGTGGTCACATGACTCTGTGCAATTTTTACTGATTTTTATTGTTAATTTTAAACGCTTTTAGAGAAGTTTTAGGTTCACAGCAAAATTGAGAGGAGGTACAGAGATTTCCCATATGCTATCTGCCCCCACACAGGCATAGCCTCCTCCATTATCAATACCACTCACCAGACTGGGACATTTGTTACAATTGAACCTACATTGATCAGCATAATCACCCAAAGTCCATACTGTACACTACAGCTCACTCTTGGTGTTGTACATTGTATGATTTTGGACAAATGTGTGATATCTATCATTACAGTGTCATACAGTTCCCTGCCCTAAATATCCTCTGAGCTCTGCCTATTCATCCTTCTTCCCACACCCACCCCTTGGCAGCCTCTGATCTATTCACTGTATCCATATTTTCAATGAATGCATTTTTTAATGCATCCCTCTGCTCCAACCAACTTCTGCCCTCTATGCTCTCAGCACCTATACCTCTTCATGACACTCCTTTCAATTAGTCAGGTCATTAACTCCATAATCACAATTGAGGCTTGCCTTTTGTTTTGACTGTCATTTGCCACTGAGAGCAGGGACTCCTTCTCTCTCACCCCCTGCTATTCCAGACTCGAGCACAGGGTAGGTCCTCAATACATGTGTTAAATGGATTTCAACAAATTGCTCATTAAAATTATTAGATCTTTAGAAGATGCTCTGGAAAATCTTAATGGTTCTTCTAAATTAGTCGTTATTGGGGGAAGCAAGTGAAAAACTTCTATACAGCTTTTGCAACAAGAAGTAAGTCCCTTCCCCACCCATTTCCCTGATGCCTGCAGCTGAAGTAGTGAAGACAAGACACACCAGCCAGGACCTACTTAGAGTTCAGAATGAGAGGCTATAAGCTTCATGAGAACTTTGTTCTCCTTGTTCTAGAATGAATGCAATTCATGATTCATAGATACAATAAGAGACCTAGGAATCTTTTCCAAGGCCTCTTGGAACTCAGATAAGTACTAGAATAAAAACATTTACCAACAGCTTAAGGTGGTTTCAACATTTCCATTATAAACCCCTATTTTCAGAGACTTACATGATAAGCCAGCTGTAAAACTTAATTCTAAACTGAAACTTGCCAAATAATGGTGAACTATCTTCACAGATTTTTTCCTTTTTCTTTTCTTTTCTTTTCAAGTCTTTCTTTTTTATTTTTTTGAGAGAGAGAGAGAAAGAGGGAGAGACACCCAACCTGTGGCCATATGTAAGTTACTAAATTGTCAAAAGAGAGAAACTGAAAGACATTGTCAGTGTTTCTTTAAATAATCCTTGTAGAGAGAAAATATCTTTGTTTTCAACCTTAATCTTGAGAAGTGGTGATCAGGATGAGACCATTGCACAAGCAGGAGAAATGTTTTCATGGGAAAGTTGACTCAGGCAAAATAGGACAACTTCCATCAACACAGCACACTGGGTAGCCATTTCAAAACAAAACAAAACACAAATTTAACCTGGTCACATTTATTTGTTAGAGTTAGTGTCCCAAGATGTAGGAAGCAGGGACTCCTGCTGTTCTTTAGACACAATAAATGGAGCATAAACTATGCTCTCTTAGGTCCCTTATAGCCCCAGAGAGGAAAGGAGACTTTGAGAAATGTCGGCAATGCATGCACTGCCCATTTTGCTTAAAAGAAAGTGTAAATAACAGTCACACAATCCCAGCAATGTGCCCTGGGCCCAGACTGTAAAATCTCAGCAGGGCTCCAGCCAAGTTCGGAGGCAGCACCATCCTGCCCTATGGATAGTTTAACGATCATTACACACTTGTTTGCTCTGTGCAAAGCCACAGATTGCTCTCAGCAAGAAAAAGAGGAGCTTGAGATGATGTGGCCACGTGGATTACGTTCTCACTCCACCTCAGGCTTTAAATTAGAGACATTAAATAGAGAGCCAACATTATGGGGAAAGGCTGCGCAGTGAAGTGCAAGGTTGGCAAACTAGCCAACCACCTGTTTTTGTAAACAAAATTCACTGAAACCCAGCCATATCCATTTGTGTACAAATGGCAGAACTGAGGGAGTGCAGTGGAGACCATCTGGCCCTTTAAGAAGCTCTCTGATGATCTCTGGTGCGGGGGAGATGAAGACATTAGATCTCTGTGTGACCTTAGGCAGGCTAACTAATCTCCTGAGCCTCCTCCTCTTCCTCAGCTGTAAAATGAGATCTAAATATAATGATACCTACCCTCTGGGGCACTTGTGGTGGCTACAGGAGTTAATGCCTCTGTAGAAAGCTGGGGGGAATGGGACTTTAAAAGCTGGCACCTCAATTTCATTTGGGGATAAAAATCACCCTTGCTTCGGGAAATGTGAACTATTACACAGTCCTTTTCATGTGGGAAGGATGAAGGCTGCAGGGGTGGCCTGCAGGGGGCCAGGAGAGCATACAGAGACCTAAATAAAGTCCACTTACTCAGGAGGTGTAGGGCGGAGGTGTGAAGGAAGGTAGACAGGTGGACCAGGGAGAGAAGCAGGCAAGAGACAGGGCCGAGCAACTAGGCAAGGTGCTGGAATGAGCAGACATGGGTGAGCCAGGAGCAACTCCACGACGAGGCAGCACAAGCCTGGGGAGGAGTCGGGTATCCCGAGCCTCCCCGTCCTCACTTCTGCCCCAGTGTGACCTGCTCTCCCCGTCAACATTTCAGGAACGGCTCCTCACCCCGCATGCCTTGTGAGTGGGAAGAGCGGACATGAGGGTCTGGGGCTGTGTTCATGACTGGGTAAGTACAACAACCAGACCCCCTGCAGGAAGGAGGTGTAGAAAAGTTCAACAGAGCAACAGAGGTGGAAAGTCACAACTGAAGGGCATCCTGAGAACAGGCTCTGAGGGATGGCGAGGACCCCTGGGGAGGGGTGGGCATCGGATTGGATGTGAAATAGGACAAACCAGCTGTATTTACTCATCTCAAAGGACAGGTGAGCTCAGCTGGCACCTTAGCGACACACATCAGGAACTCAGCTTAGAAACTGTCACATAAAACACTGTCCTGATCTTTCGTACGGACTTGCCATTATAATTACTGTTGTTATTATTTGCTGGGAGTCAGAAAATATGACTCCCATTGCTTTCCTATCTCAGGATCTCAGTAAAACCATTTAACCACTTCTGGACCTCAGCATCTCCTCTGCAAACATTGGAATCACTACAGCTGCCCTGATGACCCCACAGGGTGAGGGAGAGAATCAAATGGCACAGCCTGTGTCCTATGAAAATGGCCAAGCCCCATCCCGATCTAATGTCGCATCATTAAGAAGTAGTTGACTTTTTTGGTAAAACATTAACCAGTCTAACCCCTTAAAACCAACACTTCAGAGATCATGAGTGGTTTACATTTACCCCCTCTTAATTCCAGGCAATAAAACTGGTAACCTCTTTCAAGTGGCACTGGGAGATAACGAAGAGGCAGACGGGCCGGGCCATTTAAGCTCAGGGTCTCCTCTCCCATAGGCTGAGACCATTTACTCAAAAGTGCACCTTTGAACCATCTGTGAACTCTTCCATCTCTCCCAGTTCCTGCAAAGTTAAACTTTGCTCACACGTTCAATTGCATGGCAGTCATTATATGCACTTGGTTTTCGGGTTATGGCCATACTCTTGGGGAAACAAATGAGAACAATATAAAGCATCCTTTTAATAAAACTGTGTACAATACCTGCGTCCGGACCGAGGGCTATCGACAGGGCAGTTTCTTTAGGGGATGTCAGGTGGTGATTACAGAGAAAGAGCAGGACTGTGCCCACACATGGCCCCAAGGGGTGCATCTGCTCTGAACTAGAACAGGGAAGAGCAAACTTCACTGAGCAGAGGACAGCAAGTTCAAGGGTTTCCAAATAAAACTCTGGAGAAACTCCACTGCATACCACTGAAGCCAATGTTATTGTGAGATAACGTATGAGTGAAGTGCAGACACCGAACATGATGGGTGTACAATATTACTGAATATAAATGGACAAAGGCCATTTGCATAAATGATAGTAGGTAGAAATATGATCAGCTATTATGTACTCAGTGTTTATTATGTCCATGTGCTCTGCTGGGTACTTTGAACAGACACCACCCCAATTCAGTCTCACAACAATCCTATGGCAAAGAGATTCTGTGTTCTTATTTTATTGATAAGGAAACTGAGGGTTCAAGGGGTAAAATAAATTGAGTCCACACAGGTAGTAGGTCACTCAAGATGCCATCTTTTGATAAAAACACAGGTCACCTCTTTTATTTATTTATTTGTTTGTTTGTTTACTTATTTATTTATAGTTTTTATTTTTAAAAATAGTTTATTGACTTTTTTTTTAGAGAGAGGAGAACGAAGAGGGAGAGAGAGAAAGAAACATCAATGTAAGAGCAAAACACGGATCAGGTGCCTTCTGCACACCCCCTACCAGGATTGAGCTAGCAACCCAAGATGTGCCCTGACCGGGAATCGAACCAGCAACCCTTCGGTGCATGGGATGATGCCCAAACAACTGAGCCACACTGGCCAGGGCACATCTTTTAAAACAATGGTTAAAATCAAGTGGTTTTGTCAAGACTCGAACAAGTTGGAAAAACTGGTGCAGTAACATAATCAAAAACTTGTTTTTAAAATGCTTCCATTTTGATTAAGTCATTCAAAATTGCCTTCATGCTCAGTATATGTACTTTGATATCAAAAAGCAATTAAGATCTGACATAGGCCAAATGTTGGTCTTCAGAAGGTCACAGCCTTCATGGCAGTGCAATGTAATCCAATATTCGAACACAGGGGCTCCGAAAGACAACACTAGTGTTGGGTTGCAGCCTTGGTGACGTCAGGCTAGACACAGGCCCTCTGTGTATAAGCTATCAAAGCCCCACTAAACTTGAACTGAAATGCCGAACACTGAGACCTGGGCCCCTTTAATCAACATCTGCTCAACAGTTTGCCTCTTTCCACCAGCCAGCAGAGGGAATGTGATACAGCCTTCCTGCTATAAAGCCTGGGCAGGCCCCGGGAACAACCTGCGCACGGGTGCAGGCTATGTGATGGCAGTGCTCCCTGAGGGGAGGGCAGACTTGGGGAGGAAAGATAGGCATCCGATGCCTTCAAGTTTCAGGGATTTTCTCTCCCAGAAGAATAGCAAATGAAGCAAGTCATTTTCCTCCCTTCCAAGGGATGATATCATTTTTTTTCAGA
Organism: Myotis yumanensis; assembly: GCF_028538775.1. Lineage (NCBI taxonomy): Eukaryota > Metazoa > Chordata > Mammalia > Chiroptera > Vespertilionidae > Myotis > Myotis yumanensis. The sequence continues at coordinate 42,979,869 of NW_027223765.1, forward strand.
CAACAAAATTCATGGAAAGTGAAATGATTTGATTATCTTTAGCACCAGTAAATTTTATTATAATCCATGGCCAAATATATTTATGTCTGGTTCTGATATACAATCTTAGCATCTATTGTTCAGAAGAAATTTGACTTAAAAGACATTAGTCATCAAGTCTGCCCCAAAGAGTTCAAGTACTTTTTCTACTAGACTGTCCTGTGTAAGAGGCGAGACAAACAGACTGCAGCGGCAAAGGAGGCTGGCTTCCAAATCGGCCACTCTCTGGAGGCCCGGAGGCCCAGAGGCCCCCTCACTAGCACAAGTGGGCTGCAGAGACTCTCTTGTCTTCAGCGAATTCATCCCACCTCCACCTCTGGGCCCAGCCCAATCGGAATCTCTCCTCCTCCTACCTGCACTGCCCTCTATGTTGAGTTGCCATGCTGTGATTAGTGCTGTCTGACCACGTTTCAACAATAACAACAGTGGTGGATCCAGATTCTAAATTGCGAGTCTGAATTGGGGATGAGTGGGTAGGAGACGTTCTTTAAAAAAATAGAGAAATATCTTAATTTTGCAAAATTTACAAAAATATATAAATACAAGACCACATTGCCAGGGCTTTGGAAGAGACCTGCACAAGGGGGGGCCATAAACTTGAGCACCATTACCTTCCCAGAAAATTCACCTCTGATAAGGAATAATGAGTGCTCATTAAGCAATGCCCAGAAAACCCTCAGATACCCTGCCTTGCCAGGCTCAAACCTTAACCATTTGCCATGTGACAAGTCTTTCTTCATCTGGAGACAAATACTTTTGAAAAACCTGTCCTTAGAGAACACTAGGTTTGGTCTTTTCCATTCCTGAATTCTGATAATTCACACCAGTCCTTAAAATGAAAGGGGAGGAAAACATGAAATGTCATTGAGTCTTTACAGCTTTCTCAATGTCAATGTTCACACACTTGCTATGACTTTGTGATGTTTCTCTTTGGAAAGAGGAGAAACCTACCTCTCAAAGCCCCAAATAAGAGAGGGAGCGTTACCATTCAGTGGCCCCAATGTCAGCCACCTCATATAGTAAAGATGCAAATCAACCACACTGACTGGTCATGTCCTTGGAACCAACCTGGGATAGATGTGCTTCTTGTCTAGGACTTGTCAGAGACTGAGGCTCTACAAGCACTGCCCAGACATAGGAAGAACTCACATGAAAAAGGCCTCAACCTTCAGGAGCTGAGCAATCAGTGTTGGCCATAACTGGTAGTTACTCAATGTCATCTGAGTAGAAAATAAAGGGTCACGTGGAAAGCACTTTCTGGCGTTAGTCTTTAGAGCTCTCACTCCTGCACTCAACTGCCTTACGCAAAGAATCAAAAAATATAGTAAGAGTTTGGCAAGAATAAAAGTGTCTACCCTGATCATGTGGTTAAAATCTCTTAATAGAGAGCCAAGCATTGTGCTGGGCCCTTGTCACTCATTCTCTCACGCATTGTCACAACTTCTCGATGAGGTTGGTACTATATGTTTATTGCTGAGAATGGGGAAAATGAGGCTGAGAGAGGCTTAAGAACTGATCTAAGCCACAGAGTCAGAAAAGCAAGAAGCCAAAATTTAACCCCAGGTGCTTTAATACTTCCCATTAAAAATGTTTTCATTTCTCATCTTCCCCTCCTTCCTTCACACACACACACACACACACACACACACACACACACACTGAACAATGGCTAATAAATCTTAACACTTATTTCTTAATTATAAACTTTTCTATTTTCATTTTAATTGTGATAAAACATAACACTCACCAACTTAACCATTTTAAGTGAACAGTTCAGTAGCATTAAGTTCATTCACATTGTTGTGTGATTATCACCACCATCCATACCTAGTACTCCTTTCATCTTGCAAAACTAAAATTCTGTACCTACTAAGCAATAATTCCCCATCATAACACTTTTTGACTGTTTTTCTTATTTTATTTTAATTTGTTAGTATCATGCCCCACATTGCATCACAGCTTCTCGGCTTGGCTTTGCACCTGTGGGATCTTCAGAACTGCTGGATTCTTCTCAATTGCAAAACCTATGGCAAGACCCCAGCTGATTCTGGTTCTGACTTAGCTGTGTGGTTCTTCAGCCTAAGCTGTGTCTAAAATGCAGCACCAAAGTAACTTCCAAGAACCTGGTTTCCTTTTGTTCATATGGGATAAATACAGGACTACCTAACTGTCATTGAGGGTGTCATGAGGATCAAGTCAATATTCCACACATATTTATTCAGCTCCTACTACATGGTGCAGGCTGGTCTGTGCACTTGGGCTTCACACACACACACACACACACATATACACAATCCTATACTTCATATATCTATAGTAAGGCAGAAAATTACAAGACTTCTTTGGCTAAGGAGGTCAGTGACTTTGGGTAACTTCCTTCAGCTCTGAAGGCCTCCCTCAGATTCCCCACCTGAAAAATGAGATGCCCTCAGGCTCCCCTTTGCCTAGAAGCCCTCGCTGAACAAACTGGGAGCGCTGGACTTATTCTCTGCATTTAACTCTTTTACCCCAAATCACATCCTATAGTGTCACATCTCAATTCTCTCTGTAGTCCTGTAGAAAAAAAAAAACTGTGTTTCAATAGAAAACTACTATTTATATCAGACTCTTTCAGGTTATCTCAGTCTAATCTTTCATTGTCTTTGAGATATTTTACAACTAGGTAAGTTAAAGATAATTCATAGCAATGAAAATAATTCTTGTCTACAAACATTCAAATTCTATCTGTGCAGTAGGTTATACTGACTTCCCTCTGCTCTTGGAGAAAAATCAGTTTTGCTGCCATTTGCACATCCATTTCAATATTTCTGATGTATAAATGTTTCTGTTCTATGGGTTCTCTATCCATTTCTAACATCTGCCTGTTTCCTTCATGAATTAATGAGTTAACGAAAATCTTTAACACATGTTCATTTTATATGTGTATCAGAGTCATGATTTTACCATTTTTTTAAAATTATCTTTAATGGCTCTGTTTCCTCTGCTATCCCAGGAACATCTTAGTATGTTTGTACATTCAAGGATGTTTGCTGAATGAATGAACAAGTGAATGAATGAACAAACAAATGAACAAACTCTTTCTCCATGAGCATAAAGAGATATTATGTGCATAGAGATTAAGAGTAAAAATCAGACTACCGCCTGGCCGGCATGGCTCAGTCGTTGAGCACTGACCTATGGACCAGGAGGTCACGGTTCGATTCCTGGTCAGAGCACATGCCTGGGTTGCTGGCTCGTAGGGGCCAGTAGGGGCGTGCAGGAGGCAGCTGATCGTTGATTCTCTCTCATCACTGATGTTTCTATCTCTCTCTCCCTCTCCCTTCCTCTCTGAGATCAATAAATATATATATTTTTAAAAATCAGACGACTGCCCTAACCGGTTTGGCTCAGTGGATAGAGCGTTGGCCTGTGGACTCAAGGGTCCCAGGTTCGATTCCGGTCAAGGGCATGTACCTTGGTTGCGGGCACATACCCAGTAGGGAGTGTGCAGGAGGCAGCTGATCGATGTTTCTAACTCTCTATCCCTCTCCCTTCCTCTCTGTAAAAAATCAATAAAATATATATATATGTTTTAAAAATCAGAGGACCTCAGTTCACAACCTATTGCTGCTACTTACCAGCTGCATTATGCACAGTGATTCCCTATGCCTCACTTTTCTCATCTAAAAAATGGAGAGAAAAAACTCAGGTGGGGGTCAATAGGATTAAAAGAAAGAATCTGTGAAAAAAGGCTTAGCATTACGCCTGGCAGCCTTGAAACTATTCAGTAAATTGTACCTATTATCATCATTTTTAAACAGGTTGACCATTTGCGCAATTGTACACATTCTATCTCTTTCTTCCAGCATCCCCCAGAGTGGCCCATACCCAACAGGTGCTTCATAAAGGCTAATGACAGTGGTGGGGACCACAACAGGACCAAAACCTCCTGGCCTGCCAAGCTTAATAAAGTGTGCTATCCATTCTTCCAGACCACTGCTGGGGATGTTACAGCCTGACCTTCTATTGATCCCAACATCGTCCCAATGGACCTGGTTCCATTGTAATTTATTACAAGAGCCAAATTGAATCCACATGACAGTGCTCAGAGCCAATTCTCATTGAGGTTCTCCCCGTCCCCCGCCCCACCCCCCACGGCCCCCAAAGATTTGTGGAGACACTGAATTAGATGATTTACTCAATTCCAGATATTACAGCTATTGAATTCCTTTCTTTAATCTTGCACGTCCACCTAGAAAACAATAAAGATGGCCTGGCATGATTTGTTCTGTGCTCTCGTAAATTTATTATTAATGTGGAGTCCGTAACCTTCACTTGCCTGCTCAGTTCTTCCCAGCCATGGTCTTTATCTTGAGGAATTCAAGTTGGTTGTTGCTACTGACATCTCCTATATTCCTCAAGCCTGAGATCTCAGTTAGAAAGAGGCAAGTCCAGAAAGATAGCTCTCTGGCTGCAGGCATCGGTGCACATAAATAACAACAGGACCGAGCAGAGTCTACATGCACGTTTGCCAAAAGATGTCTGAGCAAATTAGCGCCTCCCGTGCACTGTAAGGCAATTCAATAGCTAAAATTGACGTTCTTGATTTTTCCTTCAATTCAACACAGGGTTGGTGTCTCGGGCCCTTTCCCTTGTCACAGCTCATTGCTTTTGTAAGCATTTTGGACATTACTTTCTAGCTTCTTCTTCTCTCCATGGGCTAGACTAATCCGCGCTGACACTCCAATTGGGAGACTTATCTAACCGAACTAGTTTGTCAACTACCATAACACTTATCACAGTCTCTGCTTAGTGTCCAGGTCCTTGATTGTAGAGACTCCACAAAAGCAGGAAGGGGACTTTAAGGGATGAATTATTCAAAGAAAAAAAAAGTAGCTTAAAAATTTTAAGTAAAGGTCATGTGACGCTGATGTGAAAAAAATATATAAACCACACAGAAGTGTACCACAAATGTTTAAACTGTAGAGGGAAATGAAATACCAAACCAAAGACACCATTAGAGTTCTTCATGAGGTCCATACGAACTCTTCCTGAGGGTTTAAATTTGATCATGACAAGTAACATATATTTCCTTACAAAAAACTGCCATTTTTACCAGAGATTTAAGTTAGTTATTGTATAAGCAGAGTAAATATATAAGTTACCTTGGATACTTAACTGGGTCTGTATCCAAGACATTCAGTCAACTGGCATAAAATTATTTTAAAAGGGAAGTTTGAAATAAGGCAGAGGAAGACGAGCTGATACGGACATGAGGTAAACATGCATTACTGTGACCAACTTAAATTAGTGAATAAATGCCTCATGTCACTTATAGGAATATTTTTCATATTATAAACCATAAGTCTGTCCTTAAGGTTAAATATTTATTTTGGTCACTGCATTATGTAATAAAAATGGGTAACTATTCCAATATAAGAGATTTCATTTAAAAAAGAAACTTTATTGTTGAAAGTATTACATAGTTCATTCCCACCCCCAATTGAACTCTTATAGCCCACCCCCATCACCAGGCCTTCATCACTCTACTGTCTGTGTCCATGGGTTATTCATATATCCATACAAGATCTTTGGTTCCATTTTTAAAATCCTAATTTGAGTTTTAAGAAAGAAAAAGCTAGCCCTAACTGGTTTGGCTCATGGATAGAGCGTCGGCCTGCAGACTGAAAGGTCCCAGGTTCGATTCCGGTCAAGGGCATGTACCTTGGTTGGGGGGATGTGCAGGAGGCAGCTGGTCAATGTTTCTAACTCTCTATCCCTCTCCCTTCCTCTCTATAAAAAGCAATAAAATATATTTAAAAAAAAGAAAAAGCTATTTTATTATTTCTTTTTTAAAAAAGAAGATAAAATATGGTACTCACATATAAACTAATTATTTTAAAATAAAGTACTTATGCATTTGGAAATAAAATAAAAATAGAATAATAAACAATCAGAGAACACTGTCTAGCCCCGCCAGTGTGGCTCAGAGGTTGAGCATCGACCTATGAACCAGGAGGTCATGGTTCAATTCCCAGTCAGGGCAAATGCCTGGGTTGCAGGCTCCATCCCCAGTGGGGGGCGTGCAGGAGGCAGCCGAGCAATGATTCTCTCTCATCATTGATGTTTCATCTATCCCTCTCCCTCCCTCTCCCTTCCTTTCTGAAATAAAAAAATATATATATATTTTAAAATAAAAATAAATTTAAAAAAGAAAACTTGCTTCTTTTAAAAAAAAGAACACCGTCTAATTCAAGCTCCAGAGCAAGACTACACACCTCTGTGCACTCCAGGCCTGCCACGAGCTTTGCTGTGGGGAACCTGGTGTACACTGGACCAATCTTACAGGTCTAAAAGGCTTGGCCAGTTACCATATACCTGCTCCAGGGGCAAAAGCAACATCTATGATACCTGCTGGCCACTCTCCAAACCAGTGCTTACTATGAATGCTAGAAAATAGAGGTGGATTTATACAAACTCACCCCTATTGCAAAATAATGATAGAAAGTACTATCTGCCTATTCTAAACACAGACAAAAGTGCTGGTTTGTTACCTATTTAAAATAATTTAATGTCATCATTTCAACACATTACACAGACACATACACACACACACACACACACACACACACACACGCGCCTCTCCCTGCTCTTCAGGACTTTCCCACTAGTCCATTGCCAGAACGCTTTACCCTCTCTGACTTCCTATAGAACTTTGCTAGTGTAGCATTAAGGCTGTGGATCCTGGCCTCAACTCCGACTTCTGCTCACCTGGGGGAAGGCATTTGCTTTCTGGCTCTGAGACCCCTCCGCTTCTCAACAGGCTGAGTGAGAGGAGGCTGTTTCTCAAGCCTTCTTCAGCACTAACTCTACACTGTAACCACTGGCTTCAGAACAATTTCAGGGATGAAAGAACTACGTGGTTATGACCCGGAACATTTCAGATGCTAGGAGTTATCTTTAAAGTATTATCTTTAGAATGAACTATTGATAAAGACTGCAACATGGATGGAATTCAAATGCATTATGCTAAGTGAAAGAAGCCAGATGCGAAGACTCGATATTGTATAATTCCATTTCTATGACATTCTGGAAAAGACACAACTGTAGGGATGGGAAACAAATAGGTGATTGCCAGGAGTGGGGGCTGGAATGAGGGACTGACTGCACAGGAGGCTGCATGAAGTGCTGGGACTGTCCGGTGTCATGGTTATGGAGCTACTTACACAAGTCTATGCTTTTGTCAAAATCCACAGAACTGTGCAACACAAAGACTGAATTTTACTGTATGTAAATTTAAAAATCAATTTAAAATTATCTTTACGAAGTAATTCCATTTTCTTTCCAAGTTCAACGGGTCTAGCAAATCAAAACTGATTTTTAATATAATTTGTTAAGCACCAATGCTGATAGACACTTTGTTCACTCAACAAATACTTCTTAAACAATTACTATGTTGAGAAGAATTGAGACTGAAAGTGAGATGTGAGCTTATCCTCATCCTAAAGATAGGGAAAATGAGGCAGAAAAAAATGTAAGGAACTTGCCTAAGGGTAAAAGCAATTTGAGATTCATAATTTGAGATTCAAAGCCACGCCTATCAGTCCCTGCCCCTAACAAACAAATTATACTGAGGCATGCATATAGGGTATTCCAAAGAATGTACCCACACTTTAACAGCTGACAACTCACTTAATTTTCACTCCTTTTCAACTTTAACTGATTTGAAATAATGAGCGAAGCCAGATTAAGCTTAGAACAAAGAAAATTTATCCTAAAGTATGACTAGACTTTCTTTTAATGGGGATACATAGAAGATAAAGTTTACGGTACAAAACTATTAACAGTTGACGAATTGAGGGCACACAAATACCGAACGAAATGATTCTTGATGTTTGGTTCATGTTATCAGCTGTGCCTGGACCAGAACGGTCATCTGTTTGAGAAAACAGGCATTGACAAAAAAAAATTATTCACTTCTGTAGATTCTTTAAAATGTTGAAAATGAACTGTATGTGTTAATAAATACTGACTTCATAATCATTCAAAGTGTATATACATTTTTGAAACACCCTGTATGTGTGCTTGCATATGCTTTTGAAACAAAAACAGGGTCAGACTATGTTGGTGAGAGTGTGAGCAAATGCATCCTCTGACCCTTTTCTGTACGTACATATCATAAGGAGTTTATTTCAGTTCATGGAATAATATGAATGTCTTTCTATCACTAAATATTATGCTATAACATCATATCTATTGGCTGAATTTCCCTGGAGGAATATACCATCATTTATTTGGTCACTCCTCTACTTTATAATACTTCCACTGATCAGACCAAAAAAATTAAAGAACCATGCTGTGAACAAGACAACAATCTATGACTACAACCCTAGTTGTTCCTTAGGATGAGTTCCTTTATGAAGAACGGGTAGACATAGCATCTTTGGTCGACAGCCCGCTTCTCTCTTCCACCCAGCTACCCGGCACATTATACCTCCCGTCTGTCCCTCTTAAAGAAGGCTCCCGGGCAGGCTCTAGTTGTTTACAGGGAACAGCAGCAAAGGATCTGCACATCCATTCCCACCTCCCTCCTCTCCCCACCCTTCTCAGCACCTTCATCTCTGCCTCTAGCTGTTCACAAGTTCACAAGCATTCATAATTTGGAGAGAGCCTTGGTATACGTATGCTACCCTTCATTGGCGGTTTCATAAGTCCAAGTATCATACGTGACCTACAGAATTTAACTTCATATTTCAAAATTAAAGAAAGCAATATCTCCACGCCAAGTCAATCGGTGCTATTCATTGGAGCGTATCCTGTTTGCCTAGCTTTGCTTCATTCAGACTTTATTCCTTTATTCACAAGAAAGCTACAGGATACAACAGAAACTTGCAAAGAACTCACCTGTGGGAAAAAGTGACTTACTTCCCATTATACCAGGAGGAATGTCTGAGGCAAACAGTAAATAAATACACCCCCTTCCCTTCAAAAAAAGTATACCTTGTTCAACTCTATCAAATATTTTGAGTACATAAAAAAAATTGCTCACTTTCCATGAAGGTTGTTATATGTTAAAATCTGAAAAGTATGTTACTATTGAACAGTCGCTTTAATGTGCATTTGTATAAGTTTGCTCTTGCTCTGTACAAAATACCACCAACAATTTAATGTCTTAAAACAGCGTCCACATATCAGCTCACGGTTTTGTAGGTCAGAGTCCAGCACAGGTGGCTGGGTCTCTGTTCAGGTATCTCAGGGATGAAATGTGTCAGAATGAGTGCTTGTCTGGAGGCTCTAAAGAAATATCTGCTTCTAAGTTATTCTTGCTATTGGCAAAATCAGCCTCTGGTGGTTTTAGGGCTGAGGTCCTTGCTGCCTTTGATGGCTTGCAGTGGGAGCCACTTCCGGCCCCCTGGGCTTCCCGAATTCCTGGCCATGTGGCCCTCTCCATTTTCAAGTCATCGGTGGAGACGTCCTCATGCAGCAAACCCCCTCAAATTTCATCCTCTGTCTCCCCTGTTTCTGACCTTAGGGTCCAGATTTAAAGAGATCCTGTGACTAGGTCAAACCAACAGAGATGCTCTCCCTTTCTTAAAGTCAGCGGTGCCACAGGGCACCATCTAGTCATGGGTGTTAAGTACACTATAGTCAAGGTCCTGGGCATTGTTCAGGGAATGTATACCAGGGAGGTGGGAAATCTTGGGGCCATCTTAGAAATCTACCTACCACAGCATTTTTGTTAACATTGTAAATTGCTTTTATAAACTACAATTATGTTATCCAAGGGCTGATTACAAGTTGATGCTATTGCTGGTTCTCAAAAATCAGCAACCTGAAAAGGAGGTAAATGTGCTAAAATGCCATGATGGAGGCACCGTATACTCTGTACCATTCATTTAGAGTTTGGCTTCTGTGGAAGTAGTCTGTTTAAAGCAATTACATCTTTGACTTTGCAAGGCGGACAGTATAATCAGGTAAGTATAAAGGGGGAAAATGGCAATGAGACTGCAATACCAGAACAGCACGAAGGTGCCCCTTAGCCACAATAACTGTGGGTTATAAGCCCCAATAACACATTACCCCTAATTGACACTTATTCTTATGGGAAACTTAGACACATATGATTAAAGTTTTGAATTATGGACTTCTCCAGCAATACAACATGATAAATGCTAATATAGATATGTGTAAACTCTTCACAGCAAAATAGAGTTCATTGCCAAGTACAGGATAAGTGAAAAAGACAGACATTTTTCCCTCCCAGATAAATAAGGGTGATTTAAATCAAATGGCCTGGGAAGCATGTGGGAAGAAAAATGGAATCATCTCCAGACTGAAATAGGTAAAGGCTCAACCACCTCTAATCCCATCACACAAAACAGCATCTACTGGCAGCTGGGATGGACAGGTGTGTCAAGATGCCTGTACCCATTAGGGTAGCAGCCACAGTCAGTGCACTCTGGCCATTTTTATTCTAAATCTCCAAGGGACTTGCAGGTAATTATAAACAAAGCTTTTTAAAAATCCATCATGCTGAAAGTGAGTACAGAATCCAAGGTCTTCACCCAGAAGCAAATGCTTAAAAGAGATTTTTTTCTCCCAGCTCAGAACTAGCTCTGTTGCTGCATAAGAACCAGTTGTCGGAATGGCACAGCCCTGACCTGCATTCTGAAATAACTCAGATAGTCACCACTGCCACTTGCAAGTCACAAGGGAGTGGAAGAGGATATTTATAATATGGACAACAAAATGACTCTCAAACCTTAATTATAAAATACATTTGACCGCTAGAAGACATAAAGAACCCAAAAACTTCTAACTGCGAAATTTATTTCCTAAATGGGGCAGGAAAGTGTGGTCCATCCATAAGAAATTACTTCTATATCCGCCAAATGCACTGCACTGCCTCTTTGCAAATGCTACTCTCACTGCTTTGACTGGGCAACACTCCGAGTTCCTGAGATCTTGGTTTAGTCTTCAACGATTGCAGAAGCCCTCCTTCACCATCCCACTTTCCATAATGGGTGAGATGCCCCTCCTATGTGCACCATGGACCTGGCTGGCATAGCACACACCACACACTGCCCTGTAATTGCCTGTTTAGTGGATATTTTCCATGAGTATGAGCTCCCAGAGGGCAGAAACTATACCCTCTTCAATAGCTTATGTATCCCCTAGTGCCCAAAGAGCAACCAGATCATTACAGATGCTTAATATGTATTGTTGGTTCACTGGATGGGAGGAAGGAAGGAAAGTATCTGACCAGAATAGGGCAGTGGTGCTCAAGGCCTCAGAGGCCAGAAGGGCATGAAGAGAAGAAAAAGGAAAATGTAATCAGAGCCCATGTCTGTCTCTAATGATCTTTGTGACTCTAAACAAGTCACTTCATCTGTCAGGACCCCTGTGTCCTGAGTGGAAAATGAAAAGGTTGGACTCAGAGGGTCCATCAAGTCTCTTCCAGATACACTGTTCTCACACCTTTCTGTCTTCAGGATTGCCCATGCTTCATCAGCATTCCCATTTTAACATGTCTTTTAAAGTCAAATAGTATTGGGTTGCATTCAGTAGAGCCAAGGGGTTGGAAGAGGCCGCTGAGGACAGTGCCTGAAGATGCTGAATGAAGGGCAGTGCCTAAACCTCATTCATTGCTCTATCAGAAGGGGACATTTTTAGCTTTGATTCTTTGGATAATAAAATTTCATTTCATCAATGTCATCTCTAAAAGAAGGGCAACTTCAAATACTTCAGGAAAAAAAAGAAATATACACGAAGGAGGATGGTAAATTCAATGCTTCATAAAGAAGCTTATGTTTACCAAGGAAGCCACAACTTCTACTCAAGAGACACAAAGTGACCTTCAAAATATCACTTCACCAGGGCAAAATGGACTTCTGACCAATAGGATCAACTGATAAAACCACCAAGCTGTTGGGTTTTTTTTCCCCCAAGGCTAATAATTCCAGCCAAGATTATTCCAGGCTTGGTGATTGCTTGTCCTGTGGAATTCAATTGGCACTAGAACCTTTGCATCAACTTCCTGCCATGATAAAGAAAGAAGGTATTAAATGATGCCACAACAAAGACCCATCTGCTTAGACTGATAACCTACTTCTACCTAGAATATGTACAGACAATTTGTTAAATAATATAGCAAGTTAGCTTTTTCTTATATTTTCTAGACTGAAGAGGCAATATTCAAAAGAAAACTGGAAAATCACAAACACTAACCTATACAATACTTTTTTATTTGCAAACCAGAGGCCTGATGCATGAAATTCATGCACTGGGGAGGGAGGGGCGGAGGGGGTAGGGGAGGGGTGATGGGGAGGGGAAAGGGGAGGGGGGAGGGGTCCCTCAGCCCGGCCTGTGCCCTTTCACAATCCAGGAGCCCGCATCAATTGCCCCAAAGAGGTAGGCCATGCCCACCCAGCTGGGGCTCTGCTATAGATTGCCTCCACAGAGGGAGGCCCTGCCCACCCACCACTGCCCACTGGTCAGTGGCCTGGGCCTCCCTCTTTGGGCTCTTTGAGGCGATCATGGAGCCCCCCAATTTATCGATAATCCCACTGGCCGGTGGCCTGGGCCTCCCTCTGCAGGGAGATCATGGGGCGATGGCTGGGCCCCTGACCACTCGCATCGCACCCGCCTTGGCTGGCCTGGCACCAGTGGTTGTCATAGAATGGTCCTGGATGGTTGTCTGAATAGTCATTCCGCTGTTCAGCCATTTGGTCGATTTGCATATTACATTTTTATTATTATAGATATTTAAGTAATTGCATTCAGTCTACATTGAACAAATGTTACCATATCACAAGTGACTAGATAAAATACATAAAAGTAAATATTAGTCCTAGCCCATTTGGTTCAGTGGATAGAGAGTCAGCCTGTGGACTGAAGGGTCCCAGGTTTGATTCCACTCAAGGGAACATACCTCAATAGCAGGCTCCTCCCCAGCCTGGGCCACATGCAGGAGGCAACCAATCGATGTGTCTCCCTCACATCAATGTTTCTCTGTCTTTCCCTCTCTCTTCCACTCTCTCTAAATCAATGGAAAATTCCTCAGGTGAGGATTAAAAAAAAATAAAAATCTTCATTTGAAAAATAAATAAATAAATATTAAATGTAAATATAGGAATCACATTTTCAGCCCAAAAACTGACCAGCACACCCCCTCTAAATTAGTTGATATGATTAGTGTGATCAGTTTTAATAATTCTAATAATTCAAATGTGTTATGTATATACCCTTTATGGATTATTATATGTGAAAATTATGAAATAGAAATAGTTCAAAAATCTCTCTCTCTCTCTCTCTCTCTCTCTCTCTCTCTCACACACACACACACACACACACACACATACACACGCACACACAATGTGCTCACCTCTGTAAACTGCCTCTAATAGTGCTAGAGAAAATGTGTAGCTAAAATTGTTAATCATATCAGCTGTAAAATTATTTTAAGAACTTATTTTTTCTTATTTTTTAAAATACTATCTAGAGGCTGGGAGCAGGAAGAGCCAACCTAAGTAGGGCAGTCCATACACGGGAAGTAAGGACGCCTGCAGACAAGGTTTTGGTCTGGATAATTACTTGCTTGGCAGGGAGGGGTCTCTTGCACATTGTAGGCTGATAGCAGCATCGCTGAGTCTAGCCTAGCCACCAGATGCTGTAGCAATTCTCAGTTGTGACAACTCAGACTATCTCCAGACATTGTCAAATGTCCCTGGGGAGAAGGTCGTGGGTTGTAAAGTGTCCCCTGGTTGGGAAACCACGGCCGCCCTGGTTGCACTCTGACCCATAGATGCCACCCCAGTTCCTGTCTGCAGGTGCAGAGGGAGTTGGCCTACACCAAGGTCAGACATCAGGTGACAGCTCACTGCAAAGTGCAGCGGCTTCCTAGACAAGGTGCGGAGTCCCCTGAATCATGTGTTCATCTGTGACCAGTCCAGGAAAGCTATGTAGATTTCCCACATCATCTGTTGAGGTCTCAGTCCTTTACGCCAATAATCAAAACAAACCGAAACAACTATGACAACAAAAATGATGCAATCCTCTGAAAATAAGGCAGCAAAACCATCTAATGGCTTAGAATATTACAGGCAGAATCTCATGGGGGAAAAATAAACAGAAACTGAAGGTTACAATGATCTTTACTTTTTCTAACTATGGCTTAGCATATGCTTTTTAAAATTCAGAACTGATGTTGTATTTTACTAATTTAATTGCTTTCCTATTTTTTTTATCACATTATATAGTAAAGGTATCTCTGCTTGCTTGGTATTAAAAATAAACAGCCTTTATATCAATGTTAGGTATGTTGCTCAAATTATAGTTTAGTTAATCCCTAAAAGTTAATGACCTCACTTGTGTGAGAGAGGCAAGATCATAAAGTAGAAAAATAGCAGAATAGTGTGGTGGTTACAAAGAGTCATCCCTATCATGTGACTATGGGCAAGTTACTCTCTAAACCACAGCCTCCAATTATAAAAATAGGAATTATGATAGTACCTACATGCCATTAGGTTTGTTATAAGGACTCATAACCTAAGGCTGCTAAGCCCTGAGCACAGTGTCTGATAAATAGTAAAGTCTCAATCAACGATAGATAATCCTCTTGCTATAAAAATTATCCTTTGCATGTTCAAAATTGGAAATGACCATGGATAATCAGCAATTTCATTGTGTCACTCTTAGAAGTGAGAACTGGATAAGAAAACATTCTCTTTGCAGAACACAACAGTATTCTCAATAAATGCTACATTTTCTTTTGTTAAAAGGGAAAATGAGGGAAGAATGACTAAGCTCCCTTACTCAAGGTTTCATCCCTTTTTACCTTTCCAGTGTAATGGAACCGAGGCTGGAGGTATAGATGTGGGTAGAGCAATAGCCATTCCCTCATCTGTGTTTTATTATTCATTGGATGGTTCCCTCCTGCAGCCTACATAGAACATACTGTCCTGGGAACAATGAGTTTGATTTGACATTTCACTGGGGCAAATGGCTCTTCTCATAGCTAATAATATTCTTGGGCCAAGAGTGGATCTCCAAGTGATTTCCCTTGTTCCAAGTTCTCATTCATTCAGAATTTGCTGATATAATTTATTCACTCAATGCAAATTGATTGAAGATCATCACCTGCCAAGAATTTCGCAAGGAGCTGGAGGTATCTTGATGATCACAGTTGGGGCACTCAAGGAACTTAGCCTGGGAGGAAAGCCAACATTAGCTAGAGGGATGCATAATTTCCAAGTGAGCCAGGAAGTAGTTTTCGAAGAGTGTAAAGCCTCTCTCAGCCTGCAGTGTCAGCAAAGACTTCCCTGAGTAAGTGACACAAGAACCAAATGGAAAGCTCAGATGGGAAGCTTGGAACCGCATTGCCCAGATTCCTTCTAGAAAGGGACTGGTTTCATATGTGTGAAATTTTGAACTCTGTGTCAGGACTTCCAATCTTGACCAACAGCAGGACGTAAGGGCAGAGTGAAGAGGGGAAGAAAGCAGCTGTCAACAGAGAAGACACCGACCAGACACCCCTGGTTGTAAGATCATGGCATTGTCTGCCTTTTCTTGGTCTCAGAGAGCTGTCCTGGTTTTTGATCATCGCTTTAATCTGGTTCTATGAGCCAGAAACTGGGGTTCTGAATGTTCTTGCAAAAAGGCCCTTTTGCTTAAGGTAGCCAGAATTAGTGTCTGCTGTTGGCACCCATCAAGCTATTTGCATGCCACATTGCTTTCCTCCACACTTATAGTTAGGATTATGCGTGCTTATCACCACAACCAGACTGTCAGTTTCTTGAGTTATTTCTCTTTGAACCCCCAGGGCCCAGAGAAGTGACTGACTGACACTCAGCAAATGCACAATGAATTTGATTTTGCACCTGTTCAAAAAATTAGGTTTGCCAATAATAAATACAAAAGTTCCAGTGGATGTTTAAACACCGAGAAAGAGCTTGATTTGGGAAAAAAAAAAAAAAAAGGTCCTCCATGCCTTACATCAATTTCACACTAATGTGGAAATCTCTACGCTCTGTAGTTATCTTCTCAGATACTACTTTTTTAAATAAACTTCATGAAGAAACCCAGTGTTCTAATAACCATACTCCTGCAGCATCCTTGCCTCTGAACTTAACCATTCAGCACTTTTACCACCACGCTTCCAAATGGGTAAAGCTCCTGAGGTGGGCAGGTCCAGGACATCACTCCCAGGAGCCAACCCCATGCACCTCTCTTTGCCCTTTTTAACCCCCGGGGCAATCCGTGAAGCCCAGTAGACAAGCAAGTGAACTTGGCTTCCAGAGAAATCACCATCTGTTTTTCTACCCCTAATAAACAAAGTGCCTCTGCTCTATAAATTCACAGTGCTGTGGAACCGCAACCTAGAATGAAAATGGAGATAGGTTGTTTTTTTTTGTCCAGTTAAATGGCTTTTTTAAAAAAAGATCTTGGGCAGTAGATTTATGCTGCAAGAATCTATGGGCTGTGTAAATTTTATCTGGTTCAAATAATACTACCATGTCCTAAAACTTGGGTACTATACACTTTCCAAATGTACAATGTCATCAAGGTTTTATGACATTTCCTACAAAAATGACTCCACAGTCAGGTAGCACTTCATCAACTACAGTTTGAATTCAGGTATCGGAGCAGAATGCAGCAGGAAAATGGTGCTGCTACCCTGACTTCACTATCTCAGCCACAGGGGGATATTCCACTGAACAATGTTCATCCATGCATGTTTCTATTCCCTCATAAAAAGAATTCCACATCTTGGATTATGTAGTAGAACCAAAACTATGGTGGAAGGAGCAAAAACCCATTCTTGATGACTTCTATTTTCCTGCAAAAGCTTGATCAGAGAAATTCTGCCATGTGCGGGGAATACGGCCAGTGCTTATTCAACTTCACTTCCTTCTTCAAGTAGCAAAACCGTTAGAGTATCAGGTCCGTGCCTGCTGCTTAAACGTGTGACCCATCAAAGTGGCTTATGGAGCACACAAGACTTCCGAGACCCAGAGCTCTGAAGGCAAAGCTGACAGATACGAGGTGCAAGTCTAGCCTCGCCAGGTTAAACATGGCTATGAAAGGAGCATACTCAGTTCTACTGGCATCAAAACACAGTGCTCGCTGCCAAAGAGTCTATGAGGAAGAAATATTAAGTAATACGCCAACTCTGACATTGACATGCATTTGTTATTCTTCTATGCCAACCCACCCTAACCCAAAGCGTATGCTGTTCCAATCCAGGCCTGCCCTAACCCAGCTAATTATGCTTGAATTTAGGCAAAACACTAAGGAGTATTCAGTCCCAAAGACAATGTTTCAATGGCCCATTATCTTCTGTATTATTTCCATAATCTGAGTTGGGTCCTGAACTGTGTTCATCACTGTAGGAATTGTCTCTCTTCCTCAGCGCAGGTATAATAGAACTCCCACCCACTCACTGTGTTGCCAGTGGTATTAGTTCCTTCCCAAATGTACTGGGAAACACTAAGTGAAAAAGACTTGAAGCAGAACAACCTCTTCAATTATACATGAAATATTTCCAAATTCATTATCTACATGGTTTAAGTGGACTTGTGATCATGTTGCCCAAGGAGCCATGGTATAACCAAGGGCTTTTGTTTTAGGGCTTTCAAACTAGTTGCCAAACCTTTGAGTCTGTCTTTGGAGAAAAGTTTAAAATTTTACAAAATATACACA
Source organism: Myotis yumanensis (assembly GCF_028538775.1). NCBI lineage: Eukaryota > Metazoa > Chordata > Mammalia > Chiroptera > Vespertilionidae > Myotis > Myotis yumanensis. The sequence goes on from NW_027223765.1 coordinate 42,997,587, forward strand.
CATCAGCAAAAGTGGACATGTGTCCCTTAGGCATGAAAAGTGCCTTTCCCAAATGTTTACTGAGATTTTTTTCTATTTCTCAAGAATGAGAGTGCTTAGTCTCACCTCCTGGTAAAACAAACACTTGTGATATTCTTCCTAAATTCATTCCCACACATCATCAGAAAACTAGAGGAAATGAGGCTTATTCCCTTAATTTGTAATAACCATTTTATCATATTTTTCCAGAGACAAAAATCTTGTATCTAGATTGTATGACCTTGGGTTACCCTACCATAAGCCTCAATTTCCCTCAGTTTCTTGGATTATTAACTTCTACTTGCTTCACAGAGTCCCAGTCAAGAGTAAGTGAAGAAAAAAAAATGAAAAAAAATAAAAAAAAATGAAAGAGTAAGTGAACAGTGCATGTGTATCCAGCACACAGCATTCAACAAAAGTCAGTGCAATAAAGGTCAGTTTTGTCCTCATTCTCTGCTTGGTATTTAAATGACAAGACTTCTTTCCAATCCTCAGCACATGTTCCAAGAACTTCCACGTAACTGTTTCTCTGTTAGTCCCGCCTGCCCTGGACAGCCTCTTTGATTCAGAGGTCTTGGTGGTCCCTTCCCAGCTGTCTCCTAATTATCTGTATCAATTAGCAGGAACTTCAAAGGGGGTATCCAATGGCTAGGGCCTTGTCTTTAAAGATCTTGCCAGAAATGAATTAATAATATGATCTATCTGATCACCAATATCCTGAGAGTGCGGATGGGGACAGCTTCATGGGCTTGTGACTTGTGCAGTTGCACAGGGCCCCGCACTAAGACGGTTTGGCTCAGTGGATAGAGCATCAGCCCTAGGACTGTAGCATCCTGGGTTCAATTCCAGTCAAGGGCAAGGACAAGTTCCTCAGCTGCAGGCTCATCCAGGGCCAAGGTGCGTGCAGGAGGCAACCAATCGATGTGTCTCTCTCACATCGATGTGTCTCTCTGTGTGCCTCTCCCCCTTCCTTCCATTTTCTCTAAAAATCAATGGGAAAAAATATCCTCGGGTGATGATTAACAAACAAAAAAAGAATAGGCTGTAGGAAAGGAAAGGGTAGAAGCAGGAACAACAGCTAGGATGCTGTTGATATATACAAGGTGCGAGATGATGTGGCAAATGACACCAAAGAAGAGGCCAGTTAGACTCCATTTACCTGATGCTGCAGCACAGGTCACCAGGCACAGGCCTATCTATGGCAGTGTCCTTACCAGCCGGCTTTGTGCCCACCACTGGTTCCTGCCCAGTTCCCATGCTGGCTGCCTGCTTTACACTACATTTTCTTATAAGAGCAGGTGTTTTTCTCTTCTTACCTACCCTTTTCCTATGGTCCCCCCCAAAAAACTGTATACAGTAGCAAATGGGATTCTCCAAAAGAAAATCAGACGTTGTCACAAAATCTGGATCCCCCACAAAGGAGAAAATGAGCTGCTGAAAGAAGGAAGGAAAGAAGGGCCCGACTCAGGTCATGCATCTTCCGTGTTAGGTCACTGTAGTTGGGGCTCACTATACACTCCCTATGGTCTCTAATTAAGTAACCGATGTGAACATTGACCCCCTCCTAAAATCTGTATGGGTGTGCAGGATAAAATCTACTAAAGTTTTTGTATGTACAAAACGCATCTAAAATATCTTTAAAACCAACAAAATACTTTGCTCAACTCTCCATAAGGAAAAAGGAAAGACTAATTTTTTGAACTTTTTATTAGACTTGCATCTAAATTTGTACAATTCTCTCTATGGTTAAGCTGGCAAATGAAAAAAAAATATCATCACTATTTAGTTTTCAGGTAATCAAATAGAAAACTCAACCGGCCTGGCTAAAAATGACACGATACAACTACGGGTGAGTGCAATACTAGTCAGTTACAAGTGTGCAGCGCCCAATCTAGATTTCTCGAAGAATACTCCCTGCTTTTCAGCATGCTCAGAAATGTCTCTGCCGCGACAGAGCATGGATGCTACCCATCCCCAGCCTGAAGGGCGCTGCCAGCTACTCACCTTTTTCTGAAGAACATTGATTTTCCTTTCCTTCACTTCTAACATATCCTTCATGTCACGGATCTCCCCGGCCAGCGTCCCCTTCTCTTCCGTGAGATCTTGCAGCTGTTTTGTTTTTTTATTGAGAAAAGATTCTTTCTCTTCCAGGCGTAATCTCAGCGCATCTACCTGAAACCAGGAAGAAGAAAGAAGGTAGTGGTTTCAGGCCAGAGTCATCAGGAGGCATCAGTCAAGCCCCGGGAGGGGGTGGGGCGCAGCAGGCCTTCTGAGCACAGTGTGATCACACCACTGCTCGTGAGCATCTCGATGCCAAGCGTCTATCAGTCTGTGTCTACCTTAAAGTCCCGTTGCCTGTGTATCTGAACAGTGATACATTTTTTAATGTAGGCTTTTTTATGAAAGAAGATGTTATGAAAGAGTAGTGTGTCTCCGTGATGGCCAGGGAGGGTATAGTGCTCAACGCAGCAGCATCTGCCAGGAACCTGGAGAACACAGTGAGCCATGCCCAACACCTGGAAGGAACACTGACAGGGAGAAAAACACTCCTAAATTAGAAGAATACAGCCCTGCCAGCATGGCTCAGTGGTTGAGCGTTGACCTATGAACCAGGAGGTCATGGTTCGATTCCCGCTCAGGGAACATGCCCAGTTTGCAGGCTGGATCCCCAGAATGGGGCTTGCAGGAGGCAGTCGATCAATGATTCTCTCTCATCATCGATGTCTCTCTCTCTCTCTCTCTTCCCCTCCCTTCCTCTCTCTGAAATAAATAAAAATATACTTTTAAAAAAAGACATTTTGCCAAAAGGAAGTAAATGCTGCTAGAGGGAGAAAATGTGGAAATGACACCCACTTGTCAGCTTTATGAAAGACTACTTTCCAAAGGATAAGGATAAAAAGAGACAAAGCATCCCAAAAATGCCTATTTCTACTTTACCTCAAAAATTAGATTATTACAACCCCTGCTTTTCAAATGTCAGTAATAAAATGAAGAAATGTATGCTTTATTTTTTTCCGAAGACCACATGTAAAAAAAAAAATTGGAGTGAAGGAAGATTTTAATCCTCACTCATACCTGGAATTTGATAGGCAGTAACTACATCGACAATCAGGAAATAGTGCTGAAGCCTGTTAGTTATATTATCAAAATAACCAGGCAAAACGAATTAAAAGTTTGTCTTGGGGAAGAAGAGATGAGACAGGGATAAGTGGAGCTGCTGCATCTCTCAGCAAAGTGTGCTCACTATACTAAGAGCAAGAAAAAGTTGATGAAAAGGGGAAAAAAGACAAAAGCTAAAAAAAAAAAAAAAAAAAAAAAAGGATGCAGGAATGCCATAATGAGCCACGATAAACAGCAATGTAAATACTATGAGGACAGAGTCAAAGGCCTAACTTGGAACAATGAAAAGAGAGCATGAGGTGTCAGGCTGGTTCTGCCTCTATCTGGCTGTGAGGATGGGAACAAACAACTCATTCCCCCCACCCAGCCTTTTAGCCTCAGTTTCTTCATTCATAAAACCAAAAGGTTGGAACACAGTGCCTGACATTTTAGGATTTTTAAGACAGGAATCAAGCTTAGGTACAAAACATCATGAAAAAGGTGATGATATGAGAAAGAAAACAATTATTGGGGTAGAATCTCCATTTCTTACACCTTTCCAAGAAAGGGGTGCCCAACTGTGACCTTCCTAAAGGTCAAAAGTGCTGAGGAGGTGAGTGAGTAGAGTTTTCCCAGTTTCTGACCCTGAGAGGAGGATGAAGCTGCGAGGTCCCAGCAAGGGAAAGGGTGACAACAAGAGCTTGAAGTCCAGTGGAGACCCTGACTGCAGTGTGGAGAGGATGGGTATCGGTGACTGCAGAGGTAAGAACTGCAGACTCTTCAAACATCTGCTCTTCCCACATAATTACCATAGAGATCTAGGGGCCAGGAAGGTGGAGGGGATGCTTGTGTCTGGGGATCTTCCACGAAAATTGATTCCAGTTGCACTGAAGTTTAAACATGGAGATTCTCAAGTGACCTATCTTCGTTTAAAGTTATCTTCACCTACCAATCTGGAATAAAATCAATACTTGTCTTTGGATTTTCATCGTATCAGGTAGAAAAGAAATATTTTTTATACATAAAGAATGGCATTTGTGGGTTCCTTGTACATTGGCAGGGCAGGCTGAGCAGATTAGGGCAGTGGTTATATGTAAGGGCTTACGCTCAGTTGTGGAGACTTGAACACAGGCTGACCAGGACTCGGTGTGAATCTGAGAAGAAACTGTGGTCCCATTAGCCCTGCATTCCAGCTATCAAAGATGGGTGGTCTCTATCAGGACTAAAGGAAATACCCAATATCCCAAACTGTGATATAAATCAATTACAATATGGGAGGTAGTGAGTGGTGCTGACGAGGGCTTAGAAAAGAGACTCTGTACTGATGGAGAAGACACTTAGCATGTGTAGCGCCTTCTCACCATGCATGGCCTATCAGTGCCCAGCTGCATCTTCCTGAGCCCAGAAGAGATAAAAATAAACAACCCTGGCTGTAAGAATTTTCCTCCAAGAATAAAACAGAGCAGGAATGGTCGTGATCAACACACTACTCATAACACCCAAATTCTACATGGCAGGAGGACTCTGTGCCAGCTCAGGTCTTCTGCTTAGGAGTTTATTTTCCATGTGCCCGAAAACATGTACTTAGCTTCAAAGGAATTTGAATCGTGCCCTTCAATCACCTTCACTCTATCTTTACAGCTTTGCACAGTCTCCTACAATCAAGAAACAAAGCTTAAGGGCCTTTTTTTTCTCTTAAGACAAAACTTTGACCTGAACTGCATCCAATTCTCAACCAGCATTAGTCCCGTTTGCAGTAAGCAAGTATGACATCATTTCTAAAGTCAAATTTTAACTTCCAGATGGTGCAAAACCGCAAGCAGGCGCACGGGCCTTCTGATGCACAGAAGTTTAAATACAGGGAAGATCAGGCAAGAAAGAATAGAGTCTATTAAAAATTGGAATATGTAGTTTCAAACTGGGTATCAATGAGTAGGATTAAAGTCGCCCTCACTAATATTTGGACTTCACTCAACAGTGTACATTGGTCAAAAAGAATCAGAAAGGCCTTGAAGTTTAGATTATAGTCCAACATCAGGTAGAGACATAAAAGTTAAAATGTTAGAGAATATGAAATACTTTTCTTTGCCTCTTCACTCAACACCAAATAATTTTAAGGGCCCTTGACTCTCTCTCTTAAACTTTGGCAGTTGACTCAATAATAAAATTTGGCAAAGCAAAAAGCACTATTATTTCCCAGAAAGAAAAAAAAATTACAACTGTATGATATAGTCAGTGCATAAAGACCCATAGGTTCAGTTTCCAATTTTTACATCTGACTCAACTGCATGGGAACTAGTCACCTAATGTTAAAAGTAGGACAATCTTTTCATTTTAGGAGAATTACTCATTTCCTTCTGATCCAATTATGTGTGTATTTGTGTGTGTGTGTGAGTGTGTGCGCTCACGCGTGCGCGCTTAAGACCATATAACATATGAAAATTTAACCTTTTATCTGGCAGTATAAAACACGAAACATTTGTTATCACTTCAGTTCCAGGTAATAACTTGAAAGAAAAGGACCATGGCAACGAAATTGGCAAAAATTGCCAAAATCGGAGTTAAACATTATTAATCTTCATGTCAGCACCCAGGAATTATAACCAGCTCCAATGGTGAGGTATGTTTGGAGAAGTTCTGTACATCAGGCTCCCGACCTTGCTGCCATATTTTACACGGGCCTTCAGAAACGGCTTTAATGTTGTGACAAAACACTAAGTGCTACTCGATGTGCCATAAATAATTTTTTTTAAATCAAACGGTTCATTCCAATGACTACAGCAACACTTGGGAAAAAAAAAAAGAAGAAACACTTGAGAGAGAAAAGGGGGCCACTTGAAATTTTTCACGGATTAAATACCACTTACTTGACAACGCTTCGGGAATTGAATAAACATGGTATCGCAAAGAGCAACTTTCAAAGAAAATGAAGCTGGAACACTCACAAAAGCTCCCGATACAGTTTTCTTTCACATTCAAAGTTGAGTGTGTTTGTTTTTCCTAATAGTAGACTTGGGTTAAGGGTGTATTTGAATTTGATTCAACTTGCAATCATTCAAATGGGAGTCAGCTTCGAAGTTGGAAGGATGCATAGTGGACACAGCCTCCAAAGACACAAACACTTAAAAATACCCTAAAATGTAAAACTTGCTGTGGGAGTAACCACTACTTCTCACTCACACCCAATTTTCCTTTCCTTCCTGAACACAGGGACGGTCTCCCTTGCAGGAAGATGGGGCCATTTGTCTTATTCATGAAATAGAAACAGAAGCGGCATACCTCGCTTCTCCATGCTTCCCCCTCCCCACTCTGCCCCGTCCTCAGAGACCGTGGAGGCTACATGTTCAGGATGGTGGAGCTACAAGACAGCAGAACCTCCATAAATCTGGATCCTCAAGAGACCACAGGAGGAGGAGCATCCTCTACCTTCCACCCACCAATCCCCAACACCCAACCTGGGTTGTACTTACAATATGATGCACTGAACTACTAAAAAATTACTATTCTTATAATTTCCCCTGTTTTTGTTAAGAGGTGGGCACCTTACAAGTAGAAAGATTTGTTTCTCTTTCAAATTATAATAAACCTGAAAGAAATAGGGCTGCTGTACCTCCCTCTACTCCTTCTACGTGTACAATCGCAACATCTACTTTCTCCTCTATTTTCCCCCCAAATCCAAAAAGAAGGGAAAGGACAGAGAGCCAAGGGCAGCGCTAAAAGGAAGAGGTAGCAGAACCCTGGGGAATGGACTCAGAGGTTAAAGTTGAAGACCTTAGGCAGTGGTTCTCAACCCTTTAGCCCTTTAAATACAGTTCCTCATGTTGTGACCCAACCATAAAATTATTTTCGTTGCTACTTCATAACTGTAATGTTGCTACTGTTATGAATCGTAATGTAAATATCTGATATGCAGGATGGTCTAAGGCGACCTGTGAAAGGGTTGTTCGACCACCAAAGGGGTTGCGACCCACAGGTTGAGAACCGCTGCCTTAGGGAGAAAAGAGAGAGATTGAAGAGGAAGAGTCCCCTTAGGCCCAAGGGCTTAAACTTCAGTTTGTATAGATAAGTAGCTCAAGGGGACAACTCTGTTTTGCAAAAGTCTCTGCATTACTAATATATGTGTTCAAGCAACTCAGGGAAATGACCAGGGACTTACCCACAGGCCTTCCAAATGCTGAGAACAAAACTAAGGTGTTATGAGCAAAATGAGGATAATAACAGTACCTCCTTCATCAAGTTATTTTGGGGATTAAATTGAATAACATGTAATGCACTTAACACAGTGCCTGGCACCCAGACACACTCAATAAATTTTTGCTATTGTTATTATATTTTATTATTCCACTTTCCACAGTCTCTAAGCCAGTGATTTATATACTGTAGGAATGCAATAAAGGCTGCTAATCAACAGCCCTCAGGAAAAGTGGAGAACCAGCAAATAAGGTTTTGTGCTCTAACATGTACCAGGGTGTTATATTGTCTGTCATTTACTTTAAATTATTTCAGCATACCCTGTATGATATGGGTGTCTGTGTGGAGGGGTGTCTGGGTGGGTGGGTGTATTTCTCAACAGGGAATAAATCCTCCACGGTAGTTAATTAGCCTTTGAAAGACTTTAATTAAAAGCTGACATGCCAGAGTCAGCTACCAAAAGTGCCTCAATATTCTTTATATTGATGAGCACCTGAAATTTGGTCAATTAGCATAATTGGTGTGAGGAGTGATTTTTCCTTGCTGTAGTGAGTGGTGTTTGAGATGTGTGGATTGCTTGGAAAGGCTGCACAGGCACTTGACTCTTCCAGGAACGAGATTTCAGGCAGTGTATCCAATGGAATATGATGCAAGCCACGTCCATAATTTTAAACTTTGTAATAGCCACATTAGAAAAGTTAAAATGGGGTAAAATTAATGTGTATTTAATCTAAACTACTATCTCCAAAATGTTATTACTTAACATGTAATGAGTATGAAAAAATTACTGGCATTTTATTTTGTATTGTCTTCAAAATGCAGCATGTATGTTACACTTTCAGCATATCTCAATTAGAACCAGCCATAGTTCAGATGCTCAGTGGCCTCATGCAGCTCATGGTTACCCTACGGGACAGTGCAGGTCCATGGCTAGTAAGCCCAAAAGTTTCAATCCTTCGATTTCTATCTCCTCTGACCCAATAGCAAACAAGATTGTCTGAGACCTGCCATAGGAAATACCATCACACTGGCCTAATGTGAACCTTCTGTGGCCTCAGAAGGACAGAGAGCTTCAAGGAGCACAGCTGAACAACTCTAATGGAAACCTGGAGGCAAGATCATGGGCAGGAGTCCCATAGCCTTCCCTTCTCCAACCATCAGAGGCCACTGACCTCGACCAAAGAAAATCAAATAAGTGTCAATGAGCTAATGGGCTTGGTGACTCAGCTAACATGATCTCTTTGGAGTCTTGTTGAAAAGAAGAGTTCAGAATAATCATTGCTTTTTAAAAGTTCTTTCACCTAATCTCAAATTATAGCAAAAGTTGCTTTTCAGAAAAAAAAATGTCCTTCAGTCACTATATCATAAAATAATGCTATTAGATGAGGATGTGTCCGACTCTTATCTTATGCTTGGGTTATGGCCTTCTCTTCTTTGACATTTGCAGTTATTTTTATTTCAGAGTTCTCTTCTCTGTAAGTACTCTTGTCAACTAGAATTATTAACTTATTCATTTAAAGAATATAAAGACTAGATTTTGTGTCAGGCATTGTTCTAGTTAGAGATACAGCCTTTTAGCAGGACTGTCGAGTCTATGACTTACTGAACACACATTTGTAAAATTGGGAGTGGGGCACAGCAAGTTTTTATTATGTCAATATCATTAGTAAACACGGTTTTTAGGATACGATGAAAGTAATACAAATATAAAATCTAAAAACTTTTGTAAAAAACTGCACTGAAAAAAGGCTAATTTGTGGATGTCTGTGCTTATTAGTGAAAATGTATATATGCATGTTTGTGTGCATATGAAATAATAAAATTCATGGTTTAATGAATATCTATAGGCTAAGATCTATCCTGGTATTCAACAAAATGGTTTATTTAACCAAGGGCTACTCTTGTCTGTGTGATCTTGGAACAATGAATGACTTTATTGAGCTTTAAATAAGTTTGCTTTATACCTGCTCCACTGTGTTCAACATAATTTTGGATTCTGATAAATTTGGGTCTAAAAAAAGCTTTTTAATACTAATAAGTATGAACACATGATGTTTTTTTCTTTTAAAAAATGTTTTCTAGCTTTGCCTAATAAAAAGCCTTAGAAAAAAGTGACCAATAGCAATGAGGACCCATGCCAAACACTAAATTTTAGGTCTATGGCAAGAAATATAGAAATGAGTATAGAACACCTCAGTGAACCAAATAGCAAGGAAATAATAAGGACCAAGTCTTCTTATTGGCCAAGGACCAGAGAATTTGGTGCTATTCTATGAACAGACACTAGTGGGCAGCAATGAAGGCTGGGACAGGTAGGGAGCTACTGCAGCCAACCAGAGTAGAGGCCCTGGCAGCCACAACTAGGATGCAGGTGCTGCAGAGAGAATGTGGTTATGTTTGAGACACATTTTGAGATACAATCAAGATGCTGGTGACAGGTGGGAAAGTTTATATGTACAGGGATAAAAGGAAGGAAGGAATCAAAGATAACTCCTGGGTTACTGCCTGAAGCAACTCCATAGGTAGTGGAATTATTGCCTGTGCTAGTAAAGACTGGGAGAATCAGACTTGGTGGTAGGAAATCAAGAGTTCAGTATTAGGTACATATAGGTTGAGATGCTAGAAAACATCCAAAGGGCAAACGACTACATGATGGAATCTCCCGAGACAACAGAACTTAGACTAGAGTCTCACCTACATGTGAATGAGCAGTCCTGTAATTATATCAATATTCCTCCAGCAGATGAATTAGGACAACTTCTCTGCGTTTTACAGACTGATTCCCACTTAGATGCAGCTGCCTGAGATCAAGTTTGAAATCTATGGTAGTTGAATATAAAAGGGTCCCTGATTTTCAATCTTTAGTTTACAAGGTCTCTTCCCTCATAGTCCAGAGAAACAAGAGATTTGGTCATTTCAATCATTTCCTTAAGCCAGTGGTTCTCAACCTTCCTAATGCCACGACCCTGTAATACAGTTCCTCATGTTGTGGTGACCCCCCAATTTCATTGTTACAAATTGAACATAATTAAAGCATAGTGATTAATCACAAAAACAATATGTAATTATATATGTGTTTTCCGATGGTCTTAGGCGACCCCTGTGAAAGGGTCGTTTGACCCCCAATGGGGTCGCGACCCACAGGTTGAGAACCACTGCCTTAAGCTCTTCCTGGCGGTGTTTACCCTCCTTGGGATCAATGCAGTCAGGAGAGGGATACTGACTGGGAAAAAAAAGGATTGCAGGATCCCACTTCTGGGGCTGGCTTTCACCTAGCAACCATAAGCTTATACATTTGACCAGAGAAAAGTCCTAACTTACATTTTTAAAATATAAAATTTAGATAGCACAAACAGAAACAATAATGCCTGTATTATAGAGTGCTCCATAATTTACAATATACCTTTCTGTTAAATTATAAATCTGTTCTCTTACACAATTTCAATTCAAAAAGTAAAATTCAGGCATATTTAGTATTGTATAGCCTCATGCTGTGCTTATGAAAGTTAAGTTACAATCACCAGCATGTTAATAACACAGTTGAGATTTTCAGGTTGTAAAGATTCATTTTGTCTTACCTGCCTGTCAAAAAATTATACCCATGTCCCACATGCCACCTACTTGAGGCAAACAATGCTGGGTTATGAGTGCTTTGTATCACCTACAGGGAAGAATTCATATCATATGTGGGTTAATAATCCAGCCAACTTTATAAAGCCTGTTTTCATACTTAAGTTTTTGGCTACTTCTTACACTAAAATTAGGTGGTTTTAAGTGACTAGTCCAAAGTTCAAAATTTAATGTTCAGTTCTGTTCCAGCAAATTTCTGAAAACACATGGGAATTGTAACTCATGTGTTAATACTTAAAGTTTTTGTTAATAAAACTTCCAACACTAACCTTACCTCATTGAACTTACCTCACTGGTTTTTATGCTTACTATAAAACTATAGCTGTCATAATATTTTTGAATTACTACAAAAGGAAGTAAGCCATTCCAAAGTCAATGTTATTTTGCAACATGATGATAGTTATAAATTCAAAATACTTAAAACCAATTTGCAAAGCTATCAATCTTAGTGCCTCCTAACATTTGAAAAGCCCATCTTCAAGACATTTACTATTACAAAAAAACAAGTTTAAGAAAACACTGTGTATCATTCATATTGCACTTTCACTTCAAGTAAGCACATTAAATCTGAACATGAACACTCATTTTTCAATAAAATTTTAAAATATTGGTCCTGCTTAGATATTCCATGAACTTTCTGAACTATCACTGAAAGCCAAAGAACTGAAATCACTGATAATTTAGCACCAAGATTAAGTAATAATTTTGTGATCTCAAGGTCAGTGCTTTCCAATAAGTCCAAATAAGTAACCTCCATCCAGGTATGCTTGACATATGTGTAAATGACTAACATGTTAGGGACTGTAGTCATTTTATTTTCAAAGAGAATTAAACCCATATTTTAGTCATATCTCTCAAATCAGGGCCGGTACTCCTGGAGGATGGGGAGCAGTGTTCAAAGATCCTTGAGTTTGCTACATGGATTCCTTTATGTTGTTTTTCTGTTTTTCTTTTGGATGATAACCTCAGAATTAAAAAGAACTTATTCTGGATGATGTAAGTAACTCCTTAGAACCAAAGACTGCTAAGAGACTTCAATATCTGCCTTTGTGTTTGCACGTAAAATTCTTTTGGGGTGAAATGGAAAAAGCACAGAAGGACTTCTTATTTCTCTCCAAATATTATATGCCCTCCCATATACTGGGACATCATGATGACCATGAAACAAGGGTGTGACATCACCATGAAAACCGCATCAGTGAGGAACGAGGTCATCACACAGCGCACCACTATGCAGACCTCCTGCGCTGGCACCTGTGCTGAGCGGTTGGCACCATATTCATATCAAGTGTAAATTTACGTCCAGCAAACACAGCCCTTTTCCATATAAAGTTAATACCGTTAATTTAAATTTTATAGGCTTTGACATTATATTTTCATTGAGTGTGTAATTTTTATTTGGTTTCATAGTTCTGTAAGGCCTATAAGCATGCCTCGTCTTATCTTCATACCTAATTAAGTAACACAAGTAATAATTATTACATAAAGCAATCCTACCTGTCTGCAATGTTCTTCTTCTTATTTTTTCTTCTAAAAGAAATTTCTTCCCAAGTGTGAGACATACTGCCCTAAAATAAACAGTATTTGTCCTTTAAAAATTCTCCTGAGTGTTATGCAGAAATGAAATGCAGAGTGACAGTGTGTTCCTCGATCAAGCCGACTTGGGAAATGCAGCTTGCTCTCCTGATTTATGGTACACATTAAGTAAAACTAAAGCAAAGATCTTACTTAACTTGATTTAACCACAGACCCCATATTTTTAAACACATAATAATAACCTTCAAAGGTTGTTATGAAAGATTGTTCTCAAGTACCTGTTAGTCATCAGATGTTTAAGGCCCAGCATAGATATGAAATGTTTGAGGATGGTGAAATGCAGACACACCACAGGATTAGATTCAGAAGACCTTGACTCAAAGTAAACTACATTCAGTCAAGCTGTCCTCCGTGGCTATCTGTGTGTTACATGGTGTGCAGTGTGTCTTATGTAATCCTCAGGGCCACCTGTGAGGTAGGTATTGTTTACAAGTAAAAACCTTAAAGCTCTGAGAGCTTACAGGTAGATTGTGCTAAAGCCCGATCTTCTAGTTGAAGATCTATCCCACCAGCTTACATCCCAGTTCACTCACTTTTGGCTCTGTGGGCACCTGGGGTTGAGACCTTCCGGGAAGTCACTTGCTTCTTAAGGACTCGGCTATCTCCTCTATAAATTAACAACATTTTGTTCAATGACCTTTTTAGTAATCACCTACCCCAAACTTATATGATGTCAGGAGGTGAGTGATCCAGATACTAAAACATATTTTAAAGCTTTGTTAATTAAAACATTTTGGTATGGATGCAGTAAAAAAAAAAAAAAAAAAAAAAAGCAGACAAAGTCCAAAATAGATTCACATACTTAAGGAAATTCAGTATAGGATAAGAGTGGCATTTAGATTCAGTAGAGAAAATACAGATTATTCAATTAATAATGGCTCAAAACTGACTATGGTAATGGTATCTTACCCTTTCTGGTATTATTTAGAAAACTAGAGGCCCAGTGCACAAAAATTTGTGCACTGGGGGGGGTGGGTCCCTCAGCCCATCCTGTGCCCTCTTGCAGTCTGGGACCCCTCGGGAGACAACGACCTGCTGGCTTAGGCCTGCTCCCGGGTGGCAGAGGGCAGGCCCAATCCCTAAGTGCAGCCCCTGGTCAGGCTCAGAGCAGGGCCGACTGGGGAGTTGGGGCGCCGCCCCATCATGCACAGAGCAGGGCGGATCGGGAGGTTGCGATGCCATCCCTAGTCACGCTCAGGGTAGGGCCGACTGGGGGGTTGGGGCACCGCCCTCTATCACACTCAAGGCAGGGTCCATAGGGAAGTTGCGGCGCCACCCCCTGTCACGCACAGAGCAGGGCCCATCAGGGGGGTTGGGGCTCCGTACCCTGTCACACACAGAGCAGGGCCGATCAGGGGGTTGAGGAGCTCCCCCCTGTCACTTACAGAGTAGGGCCGATAGGGGAGTTGGGGCACCGCCCCCTGTCACACACAGAGCAGGGCCCATCAGGGGGTTGGGGCGCCACCACTGTCACACTCAGGGCAGGACCGATGGGAAGGTTATGTCTCTACCCCGTCACACACAGAGCAGGGCCCATGGTGGGGTGGGGGGTTGGGGCGCTGCAGCCTGTCACACACAGAGCAGGGCCCCTGGGGGGGGTTGGGGTGCCGCCCTCTATCACCCACAGAGCAGGGCCGATCAGGGGGTTGGGGCGCCGCACCCTGTCACACACAGAGCAGGGCCGATCAGGGGGTTAGGGCGCTGCACCCTGTCACACACAGAGTCACAGGGCGATCAGGGGGTTGGGGAGCTCCCCCATATCAGGCACAGAGCAGGGCTGATCAGGGGGTTGGGGCGCCTTCCCTTGTCACGAACAGAGCAGGGTGGATAGGGAGGTTGTGGCCCCGCCCCCTGTCACACTCAGAGCAGGGCCAATCAGGGGGTTGGGGCGCTGCACCCTGTCACACACAGAGCTGCAGGGTGATCAGGGGGTTGAGGAGTTACCCCCTATCAGGCACAAAGCAGGGCTGAGCAGGGGGTTTGGGCGCTGCCCCCTGTCACGCTGATCCCGGTGCAGGGAGGCCTCGCAGCTCTGCTGATCCCCGTGCCGGGAGGCATATTACCCTTTTACTATATAGAATAGAGGCCTGGTGCACAGGTGGGGTCTGGCTGATTTGCCCTGAAGGGTGTCCTGGATCAGGGTGGGGGTCCCCACTGGGGTGCCTGGCCAGTCTGGGTGAGGGGCTGAGGGCCGTTTTCCGGCTGGTGGGTGACTGAAGCTCCCAACCACTCCTTTTTTTTCTTTCTTTCTTTTTTTTTATTCTGGGCCAGCTTTAACTCTGAGGCCTAGGCTGCTGAAAGCTGGTTTCTGGCCTTTGTTTTTCCTTCTGTATTTGATACAATGTTGCGGTCCGGCTGGCTGAAGCCCGGCTAACTAAAGCTGGTTTCTGGGGTTTTGTTTAGCTTCTATATTTGCAACATAGTTTCTTAGAGTTGCAGCTGAGAGGCCGGCAGCGGCGGGGAATGTTGGAGTCTGCCATCACTGGAGCAAGCAAGCCTCCCTGTTCGCTTAGGGCATGGCTGCCGGCCGCCATCTTGGCTGGCAGTTAATTTGCATAAGGATATGATGATTAGCCAATGGGAAGGGTAGCGGTCGTACGCTAATTACCATGTTTCTCTTTTATTAGTGTAGATAATAATAAAGGTAACCTTACTTAATTCCTTATGACAAAAATAAATTCCTAATAAAGAGTTAGATATGAAAAAATTAAACCATAAAAACTATAAAAGAAATTATGAAGTATGTCTTACTTTTGAAACACAGAAGTCCTACCTAAGCAAGAGAAAATGCTTGGATAGCATAAAGGAAAAGATAGACAAAATTAAATATAAATTAAAATAATCTTCATGAAAAAAGACAAAGGCAAATTGCAGGAAATTATGGCAAATGTTTCAGTATCTATAATATGTTTCTAATGTTTGCAAATGTTACAGTATCTACAATATGTTTCTAAGTAGGAATACAAAAAGAATGTTTGCCTGAGTGTGCTTAGAATAATTATGAAAAAAATAGGTAAATAAGAGTTTACTAGATATCTACTACATGCTCACTTGATAAGTGATAAAAACAAGAATTAAATTACCAGGCTAGTTAATTCCCTTGTAAGCTAACAAGGTATCACACCAACTACTACAGGGAGCTAAGAGTAAGATAAATTCAGTCAGACCCAGAGCTCCCAGAAAATGAACTGATTAGCTGCATCTCCAAAGGACCCTCCACAGGGCAAACATGCTGCAGGTGGAGGAGACTATTCGTCCTAGAAGAGTTATAGCTGCTATGACTTTTCATCTAATATATCAATACATTGTTAGAAGGCAGGAAAGAATAATAGCTACAAGTAGGGGCTCTTAGCTAGACTCCTCACGTGTTCCATCATTTACTGAGCATGATATAGAGAAAGATACAATCTCTCAAAAACTTCAGTTCCCCCCTCAATGAAATGAAGAGACTAATAGTACCAATGCCACAGGATTAACTGAATCAAGACTTGCAAGGTACTTTATAGAAATGTATTAAGAAAAAAAGTAGAATGAATCAATAAACAGTGGCTGCTCTTCAATAGTAAATAGTGATATAACTTATGATTACCATGATAAATTATATATTGTATGAGACATATATGAGTAAATGTAGTCATTGGTATACTATATGTTAATATTCTACCAGCTACCATAAAAACCTAGTCACACTGACAACAACGAAAACATAAGCTAACACCTATGGAGCAGTTTCATGGGGCCCATCAGCCCAATAACTTTGGACAAGTTATTTCTTTCCATTCTACAAAACCCAGAGCTACACAGCTTATATGCGGCAAAGCCTAGACTTGAGGACATGTCTGTCAAAATCCAAAGGGCCCGCTCGGAATATCAAGCTCAGAAGGAGAAAAGCATGGATGACAAACACAAGAGTGAAGAGGAACATGGGATGACACAACAAAAAAGGTAAAGTCACTAAATTAAAAGCGGTATCTTACCCTTTCGGATATATTGGTAGTTATTATTTATAGTTATTATATATATAATGTTTATTATGTATGTTTATGTTATATATAATCTATGCAATATTATGTTTACAAATATATATTAAATATTAAATTACTAGAAGCCCGTTGCACAAAGATTCACACAATAGGCCTTTCTTCCCCTGGCTGCTGGCACCGATTTTCCTCCGGCACCCAGGACCCAGGCCTTTGGTCTGGCCGCAACGGAGAAGCCAAGCCTCTTCAGTCTTTAGTCTTCAGTCTTCAGTCTTCACTCCTGCCAGAGCCTTCAGTCTTTGCTCCGCACCTGTGTATGCAAATTAACCGCCATCTTTGTTGAGTTAATTTGCGTAGTCGCTCTGATTGGCTGGTGGGTGTAGCAGAGTGACACCAATTTGCATGTTTCTCTTTTATTAGTGTAGATATATGCTATATAATCATATATTAAATTATATATAATACATTGTACTTATATATAATACATTGTATATAATATATATTACATTATTATTTCTATATTATATTATTTCTATGTTATATTATTATAGCATATTATAATAATACTAGAGGCCCGATGCATGAATTTCGTGCAAGAGTAGGCCTTCCTGGCCTAACTGGTTTGGCTCAGTGAATAGAGCATCGGCCTGCAGACTGAAGGGTCCTGGGTTCGATTCCAGTCAAGGGCATGTACCTTGGTTGCGGGCACATCCCTAGTAGGGGGTGTGCAGGAGGCAGCTGATCGATGTTTCTTTCTCATCGATGTTTCTAACTCTCTATCCCTCTCCCTTCCTCTCTGTAAAAAATCAATAAAATATATTTTTAAAAAAGAGTAGGCCTTCCTTCCCCCGGCTGCCGGCACCGGCTTCCCTCTGGCACCTGGGACCCGGGCTTCCCTCGGGCTATCGGCAGGCATCCAAGACTCGGGCTTCCCTTGCAGCCCTGGCTTCATCTGGAAGGTCGTCTGGAAGGACATCCAGTCTAATTAGCATATTATGCTTTCATTATTATAGATAAGACTAGAGGCCCGGTGCACGAAATTCATGCATGGTGGTGGGGGGTGCCCCCCAGCCAAGCCTGCACCCTCTCCAATCTGGAACCCCTTGAAGGATGTCTGACTGCCCGTTTAGGCCCAAGCTTACCAGGCAGTCTGACATCCCTCTCACAATCCAGGACTGCTGTTTCCCAACCGCTTGCCTGACTGCCTGCCTGATTACCCCTACCTGCTTCTGCCTGCCAGCCTTATCACCCCCTAACCACTCCCCTGCCAGCCTGATCGACGCCTAACTGCTCCCCTGGCAACCCGATTGCCCCTAACTGCCCTCCCCTGACAGCCTGCTCACCCCTATCTGTCCTCCCCTGCAGGCCTGGTGGCTCCCAACTGCCCTCCCCTGCAGAACTGCCCTCCCTTGCAGGCCATCTTGTGTCCACATGGGGGCGACCATCTTTTGTGTTGGAGTGATGGTCAATTTGCATATTACCTCTTTATTATATAGGATATAAATAATAATATATAATATATACTAACAAATTAAATCATATATTGTTGCTGCCATATATTACATATACAGTTGACCCTTGAACAACACAGATTTGGCAACTCCAGTCTGCACTACCCTCCCTCTGCTGAAGCCCAGGGTGAGTGGCTATGAACAAAAATCCTGTGTCTGGCCCTTTAAAAACAAAAGTGGCTTTTTCTCCAGCAGGTTCCTCTCTCCCTGGTGGATAAAAGCCCAACCCCCTTTCACCTCCAGATGCTCTGTGGGCCATTGATCCAGGCTCTGACGCTCTGGACTGGGAAGCCCAGCCTGCGGTCCAGGCCTTACTCCTCTCAGGAGAGACCACCCTGCCCCCCTGCAGCTGAGATATCCCTCCCTCCACAGCCTTGCCTGCCCCTGTGGGAGCGGGCCAGGCCCTCTGGCCATCCCACCCTTCCTACCAGCCCTGAGGTGGTTTCTGCCCTTCTTTGTTTATAAGTCTCTTCTTCAGCTAGTCTTCAGTTGGTAATTCAGGGTGAATGTTCCCCAATTTTGTTTTGTTGCCAATTTGGTTTGGGAAGGAGGTGCAAGAAAGATCCACCTACTCCACCACCATCGTGAAATGCTCCTTAATAACATTTTCTTCTCTCTAGCCTCCTTTATGTTAATAATACATCACATAATGCAGGTAACATACAAAATATGTGTCAATCAACTGTTTGTTATTGGTAAGGCTTCTGGTTAACAGTAGGCTCCTAAGTTAAGATTTTGAGGAGCCAAAGTTACACGCTTATTTTCAATTCCACAGGGAGTTGGTGTCCCCATGGAGTCTACCATATGTAATATATGACCACACATATCAGCTCTGTCCTCCATCTATGTCTAAAATTCCCTGAACAAAAAGTTATCAACAAGAAAACCCTGCAAAATTCTTCCTACAGGGTATATACCACTCCCTTCATATAGTCTTACAATGTGAGGTTTCAAGTTTGGCCAAGTATTTACTACTGAAATGATTTTTGCAGATCTGATTTTTAAAATAATAAAAACACTCTTCCTATCCTAAGATATTCAGAAACATCTTTTACACACACAAATAGCTGAAGGAAAGAAAAGTTTACCACTAAAGTTCCATTGCAACACACCCCACCAGGGTTTGTGTTAAATTTAGGAACACTCTTTAGTTTTAAGCCAAGTTGAGGCTTCACATCACCGGCTTTGAGGAAGAGCATAAATGATTCTGAAATGGGTGGTAACACTAAACCCTGTGCAAATTTACCTTGGCCAAAGCAAGCAATTGTTTCTCTGTTGGGACTTGTTACAGACTCTTCCAACTTGGAAGCATTTTGTTACTAAGGAATAAACATGGAGCTGAAAATAAAATAAGCTCTAGGAGTGAAAACCAATTAAGGCAGAAGCAAGAACTGCTATGAAGTTTAAAATATTAAAGTCATGCTACATACATTCTTTGGCTCTTTTTTTTTTTCCTTATAGAAAAATGAATAGCCATCCCTTTCTGGTTCACCGTCATTGCTCCTAAAAATATTTACTGTGATCACGGCACTATTATGCCATAGAAAATTTTGGTAGGGAAAATCTGTTTCATCTTGCAAGTTCCCTGTGCATAAGTAAATCAATTTACTGCGTAATTATTCAACAATATTCTATTGTGTTATTCTTGCGGCAGTGGTTTCTTCGTTTAGAGTCCTACAACTTTATGAAAGAAATCACAAGCGAACTGCTTGAAGAGTAACAATTAGTGACTGGGAGTTCCCACCGTTTTCACATGTGAAAATAAGGGGGCTGAATTCACTGATTCAGTTCCAACTTTATTATTCTACTAGAGGCTCAGTGCAGGAGATTCATGCACTGTGGGGGGTGGGGGGGAGGTGCGTCAGCCCAGCTTGTGCCCTCTCGCAGCCCGGGACCCCTCGATTCCCCCAGGGATCAGGCCTAAGCCAGCCGTCAGACATCCCTCTTGCAGTCCGGGGCTCTTGCAGTCCGGGACCCCTCGCTGCTTACCACCCGTCTGCAACAGAGGCAGGAGAGGCTCCCACCACCGACGCTGTGCACAGCAGCCATGATCCATGCTTCTGGCTGAGCAGTGCTCCCCCTGTAGGAGCATACTGACCACCAGGGTCAGCTACTGCATTGAGCATCTGCCCCTAGTGGTCAGTGTGTGTCATAGCGACCGGTTGTTCTGCCACTCAGTCAATTTGCATATTACACTTTTATTATATAGATTTGGTTAGTTCTTATTCTACAACACTGGAACCCATCAAGCCACCCACAAATGAAGGGACTGTTGTTTCTGAGTAGCATGATATCCTTTAAGCAAACTTGGTCACTAGGCATTTACCCATTTAAATAATAAGCATTTTCAGTTCGATCTAAGAGGAGACACAGACCGCACGTTGCATTGCATTAAGTCTTGCAAACTGGGTGTCTTGGATAGAAAATAACTAAAAATCATAGCCCCACCTTTAACAATTACCCACTTTACAGAGAAGGGAGGAATGTGCTGACAGCAGCCTATCTAGCTGAAACACAAGAAAAAACCAGAAATGAGAGAAGTCATCAAAAAGGAAGTACTGTCTGAGCCAGAGCAGGGAAATATGTCTAGAGACTACAACTCTCTGATGATGGAGAAACCAAATGCACCAAGCAAGCTCTACTGGGGATTCTTCGGAGTATGGCACTCTATTGCATTTCAAAGACAAGCAAGTTTTCACAAACGACAAGATGAGTAAGGCTGTTGGGAGGGCAAATATTGCCAGACTCCTTTATATCCACGCAGAATTGGAGTCTTTTAGAAACTGTCATATTAACCACGTTGTCCCAATATCTTCTGTAGATTTAGAAGTGGAGCCCCAGGACGGTGTTCCTTCCCTCCTGAGGAAGGCTTCTGAAGCTGCTCAATGCCAACACCCACTTCCCTCTTCTCCAACTGCCCTGCTGTGTCCTTTACTTAATTGCCCAGACTTACTCTCCTTTCCTCCTCCCCCTTCCCTCTCTTCTACACCGCAGCCCCCTACTGACCTAGGGGACAGGCAAAATGCAAAGTCAGACCAAGATAGAGTAGAAAAATATTCTGAAATTCGGATAGCTTCCTCTGGAGAAAAGGTGGTCTCAAGCAGAAGGGAACCAGCAATTATAAACATTTCTTGGATTAGAACAAAATTAAGGAATCTACCTAAAGATTTCTCCAACTTTTTCCAGGACCCTGCTGGGTTCACAAATGAATTTAATTTAACCATTAGAACATGCGATCCTGGCTATTCTAACCTATTCCAAATAATATAAATACAGGTTGCTGGGAGCAAAACAACAGAATTACTGAATAGGGTTGTCTGGGGAAATTGCTGTGGAAGCGTTTAATTTTATTGTGGAAAGCCAGGTCACCTTAAGAAGGGCTACAGAAAACTAAAATGGGATTTAGAAAGAGAAAGGATCAGTAACAAGCATAGGGATGCTCTAAGGACTATGAGAGGGCATTTGCCCTTCTCCTTATTAATACTTTAGGATAAACTGAAATTACCATCTAAGGTCCTTGTAGATACTAGGAATGCTTTATCTGTTCTTAAACATACCAAACTAAGCTGACTTTTCCCTTGGAGTAAAGCTTCTGCACAAATGGTAGGGATATCTAATCAACCAATGTCTGGTCAATTTGTTGTTGTTTTGATCTTCACCTAAGGATATGTTTTTATTGATTTTTAGAGAGAGAGGAAGGGAGGGGGAGAGAGGGATCAATTGGTTGCTTCCCATACACTCCCCAACCAGGGATCAAACCTGCAACCTAGGTATATTCCCTGATCAGGAATCAAAACCATGACTCTTTGGTGCACAGAATTGTGCTCTTACCAACTGAGCCAAACTGGCCAAGGCCAATGTCTGTTTTTAGGTCAACACCTGATTTCTTCCAACTAGGGAATGGTACAGGGCAATATATAATTTTGCTAATCAAATCTGCCCCAATTCACCTGACAGCGTGAGATCTTCTTGAAACCAATGATGTCCACACATCCCTTTTCCAGAAGGGTGACATTTATTTAGAACTAAATAAGTCAGATACTGAACCGATCGGGAAAATAGCAATTTTAAAGGAACCTCCACAAGAGGAAATTGATCTTAAGACAGACTGGACATTTGTTATAAGATGTTCCAATGCAACTTCTCTTTTTTTCCAATCACCAACATCCTTTATGCGTGTACTGGAATTAAGCCCTTTATACAAGATTACCCTATAAAGGGGGTTTTCACTCCATGTTCAAGTCCCTGTAACTCTCCTATCCTTCCAGTAAAGAAACCCAAAGGCAAACAATGGAGATTTCTACAGAATCTTGGAGCTATAAATAATATAGTTAGTTATCCCCAGACATGGTTCCAAATCCACATAACTGATTATCAGCTATTCCTGTGGACTGTCAATGTTTTTCAGTGATAGATTTATGTAGCGCCTTTTTTCAGCATTCCTGTAAAAAAAAATGACAGGAATAATGCTTTGCTTTCCCCTAGGAAGATCACAAGTTTACCTGGACAGTAATGCCCCAAAGATATACGGAGAGTCCCATCTATTTCTCATAGATACTAAAAGCGTATTTCAATGGTGTTAAATTTTCGAGAGATTTCACTCCAATCCAATATGTTTACTTTACTTTTATGCTCTAGAACATATTAGACTCCTAAGAGGACACAATTAACCTATAACAACAGACATAGGGTATCAAAAGATGAGCCTCGAATCTGTTTACCCCAGCTAAAATACCTTGGTTATTTACTATTTAAAGAGGGGTTGCTAATTATCCATAAAAGACTAAGAGAAATAATATCCTTTCCTCTTCTAAAAACAAACAAACAAAAAATAGCTTAGAGGGTTCCTGGGGCTGACTGGTAGAGTAACCAATCAGACCCAGGAACCCTCTAAGCTTTGCTACCTTCTTTGTAGAATAAATACATCCATGATTGCATTTTGCTTTACTGACAATGTTCTTGTTTCTAGGAATGGTTTATAGAAAACTCCTATTGATAATGCTGGCTTCATTTAGTTTACAGATGGATCTTTGCAAGATGAACAGAGATGTTACTGAGCTGGATATGCAATAACTTCCATGGTGGACATAAGTGATGATTCGTATTCA
This sequence comes from Myotis yumanensis, assembly GCF_028538775.1. NCBI lineage: Eukaryota > Metazoa > Chordata > Mammalia > Chiroptera > Vespertilionidae > Myotis > Myotis yumanensis. The sequence continues at coordinate 43,020,720 of NW_027223765.1, forward strand.
CCTGAATAAGATCTGCCCAACAAGCTGAATTAATTTTTCTAACTCAGGCTTGTCAACTGGCCAAAAATCAAATAGGCGATATTTGCATTAATAGTAGGTATGCACTTGGTATAACTCACAACTTTAGAATGTTGTAGAAGCAGTGAGGCTTCTTGACTTTCAGGGCAGCCCATAAAGAATGAAAAATAGGTTGCAGAATGATTAGATGTCATACAAAAATTAAAACAATTGGCAATTATCAAAATTCCAGGACATTCTAAAGCCGCCGCCATGAAAGCAAAAGGAAATTGTATAGCTGATGCAGCAGCTATACAGGCAGCATTAAACAGCCAAATTACCCAGTCCCGAGAATGATCCTTGCTTGCTATTGATTTCATAAAATACTCTCTTTTACAGTTCCAACAGACAGCTACAGAAGAAGGAAAGTGAATATGGCAACAAAAAGGGGGACCTTTGACAATTAGATATGATTTGGACCCAATCAGAAACCAATCTTACCTATAGGGGCTTAATTACCTATATGTGAATATGCACATGAGCTAGCATATTAGGGGTCCTAAAAGGATGATTTCATGGAGTAAACAATATTACTGGAAACCTTCTCCTGCTGTAGCTCATAAAGTGTATAGCAGATGTTCTATCTGTCCAAAATATTACCCTGGAAAATCACTCCACAGGTCCCAAAGACATTTCACACTTCCTTTACATCCATTTGAGGTATCACCATCTCAAAAATACAAATATGTGTTAGTTATGAATTGTATGGGTTGCAGCATTCCCTTGTAGGAGAGCAACTGCCTTAATGGCAGGTAAATTATTATTGGAAGAAATTAATTTCCAATTGGGGGATTCTCTCTGAGTTATGTTGACTTAGGGACTCACTTCACTGGGCAAATAACGCAATCCATTTGTAATGTTTTATAGCATTTTAATTGTGCCTATCACCCCAGTCCTCCGTGGATTGATGAAAGGTACAAATGGTACAATTAAAACCCAACTAGGTAAATTCTCAGAAGCTTTCAATCTCCTTTGGTCCAAGGTTCTCCCTATGGTGCTCCTCAACCTGAAATCTACTTATTTTAATAAACACATAGCTTTTTCCACATTAAATAATCACTGGTCACCCTATGCATCTGGATATGCACATGAACCAACCTTACTAAAAGGAGATATTCTGTATTATTATCAAGGACTTATTGACCAGCTTAAATAGATTGATAAATTAGCTGATTCATTTCACAGTGTGTTCATGGGAGAGGAAGATTTCAAAGACATCAACTTACAACCAGGAGATTTTGTCAACTGGAGAAGACATAAATTAAAGACTCTCTCCAACACTGTTGGAAGAACCTTATCAGATTCCCACTGTGAATGGACATCTGCCCTTATCTCTCTGACATTCACCTCTGCCTTCAGCAAGCAAAGACTTCTTGCGGATGAGAAGCTGCCGACATCAGAAATAGACAGCTATCCCAATGGACAAGGTCTGTATACCTACAAATTGTTATTGAACTAAACACACACACACACACACACACACACACACATTTGTTTGATTGTTTCTATCTGTCTTCTGATAATATTAGTCATAATAATGTTATACTTGATCTTTGACTTTTCTCAAACCTTGTGTATATAACCCGACTGTTAACAATTGCTGAGCGTATATAAGTTTTGTATTATTAATAATACTCTCTTTATGGGTCTTCCATTGAAATTTAGAAGGAATATTATTGCAAAGAAAAAGGGTGTGTGTGTGTTGGTTTATTTTAAATTTATTTTTGTTTAGTTTATTTATTTCTTTTTCTAGGGATGTGTGTGTTTTTAAAAGAAATTAAAAGTAAGTAGTTTGTCCTAATAAGTTGGTTAATTCTGAATGAGTAAAAAGAGACAAACTAAGAAGAACTGGGGAAGTTATAAGAGGTTAATAGAAAAAGAATATTGAAGAAGGAATTTTATGTATAAATGCTAGAACCCAATTATGGGACTGTGCTTACTCCCTAACCTAACAAGGACTACTGATTGTATTAATTCAGATGGAAGCTGACGTGGCTATGAAAATATGGCCTCTAGAATTACTACTGAAGCACAGGAAATGGGCTTATGAGACTCTTACTGTGTTCCTGGCCTTGGAAGTTTTAGTTGGTAATTGTAATTTACAGCATTATGTTCTAACAGCCTTGTCCCCAAATAAACCCTAAGGCTACAGTTCTCAATTGCACAACTAGCAGGAATCAGATTAATAATGAATGGCACTTGAGTGCTTCCAATGGAAAGTAGATGGTCCATAGTAAATAGGAAGGCATCTCATGGTCAGACTGTGAAAACGAAAGAGTAAAGCAAAGGACTTGTATGCATATAAGCCTTACCAATGGACACCATCACTAGGGGGTGAGGGCATTTGCTGGGGGGTGGGAGTGGCCAGAGAGAGGTCAATGGAGGAAAAATAATAATATTGTAATAGCTATATGAAGGCTAGAAGGGATACTTGAAATATTAGGGGGACCACTCTGTAAAGTATATGATTGTCTAACCATTATGTTGTGCACCTGAAACTAATACAGAATAATATTGAATGTGAATTATAATGGAAAAAATGATGGAAATTGTATGTTGTATGTTTTTCATCATCATAATAAAAACAATATAAAAATAAAAAGTAAAAAAATAGTAGCATTAATAAAAGACATAAATTTTTAAAAAACTAAAGAGGTACATGGTGTCCTCTCAAACTATAAGTAAATGTTATGCTAGATGCAAACTACAAAACGTGAGACAGACAGCAAAACTTGGATCATGATAGCTTTTGGTTAGAAATTACCCAGAGTGTTTTTCTTAAAATTTAACCTTGGCTTCCATCAAAGGTTATGGCCTTGCCCCATTCCCAATGGTCCATAACTCAGCAAGACAAACATTAACACTAAGGCCTCCTAGTAATGAGCCTTCCTAGCACCATAGGACCACATTATCCAACCAAACGTTGGTCATCAATGCATCCTTCTGGATTGATTTATGTTGGAAAGGGGGGAGTGATGAAAAGGAGCCACAGACTAAACCTGACAAGCTCAGGGTAGGCCTGCATAGTAGCCTTACAAACACAGAGACCTAAAGTAATGACAAAGGATGGTCTGAAATTAAAACTTAACTAAAAGTGAGTCATGGCAGGTACTCATGCCCTAGGCCACTATCATCCTTGGCAAAGGTCAATCTTTATCCGTAACTGAGCCTGTCTAGTGTATTTCTTGCATCTAAGACAACATACCTTTGGAATGCCAGAGTAATCACCTTTACCCATACCCCCAGGGCACAATCTCCCACCAGCACAAGACCTGGAAACCCCTCATTGTTTTGTCTCCCCACATACCATCTCTAGGTGCTGTAAATGTTCATTGTTAACTATCCTGTACCCACCAATGTGAAAGAAGTGTGTGTCTCTCCATTTTACTCTTTATCCAATTCCAAAACGTTCCCTCTTTGCTTTCTCCTGCCTCCCTGATCTACCACCAATGAATTTCATGTAACCCTCCTTATGCCTCCTCCTTTGATTGTAATGTATAAAATAAACTGCAAAACTGCCATTCTCTGGAGCATTTTATTAAATCCGTTGATATTTTGCTACCTGGAAATTGCCATCAGTTTGGCTTAAATAAAGTCTTACATATTTGGAAATTTCTTTTGCCAACAGTGTCCTTGCTCTCAGAAGCTTAGCTGGCCACACACTGTGCAGTATGATTTAATCGTATACTTGACAAACTACACTTTGCATACACAAAATGGATGGAGATTTTTGTTTTGATTGCTAACAATTGGAAGTATTTTTTAGGCCAGCAATTCTCAACCATTTTCATCTCATGGCACACCTAAGCTATTTACTGAAATTCTGCGGCACAACAAAAAATATATTTTTACCAACCTGACAAAAAAAATAGGTATGATTTTGATTCATTCACCCCAGACAGCTATTGTTGTGTTGGCTGTTGTGTTTTAATTTGACAATTTAAGGAAAAACTGGTCAGTGCACCTGACTAGTTAGGTATTGAATGTTTTAAAAATTCTTGCGGCACAACGGCCAAAAATCACCGGTTTTTTCAAAGGAGCAAATTATGGTACCTAAAAAAATTCACCTTTTTCAAATGCTATATTTTGCCATACTCATAAGAAGCCCCATGAACTTGGCAGAAACAAAAGCATTTAATGAAATATCGTCCCTCAGAAGATCAGGGCTAAGGGCATACTCCCCTGCCATTCCTGTCTAGTTCATCACTAGTTATTTTATTAACATTAAGTTTAATATATTTATGGTTGTCCTCAGTACTGTAAAGGCTATAAAAATGAACTCTTGGTTATTTCATGACTACACATGCTATAAAAATTACAAGGAAGATGGAATCACGAGGGAAGGAGCCTAAAAACTCATTCTCTTACTTCTGACAATTGTCCTCAACACAGAAATTTCAGGGTAAATCAAATTAAGGAGAAAACACGCACACACACGCACACACACACACACACAAACACACACACACATTCTTCCTCTGTTTTTCTCTTCTTGGTACAGTTCTAAATGCAAAGTTATTTTCCAGGCAAAGAGAAAAGAAATTCTGCCCTCTCCAGCCTCTGTAAGACTGTGAAAGTAAAGATCCATTTCATTGGATAGGACGAGGCCTGCTCTGAAAAGCAGCCACCCTCTGATGTGAATGGGCATGAGTGGGCAGGACCTGCTCTCTGAGATATGGACGTGTGGGCCTCCAGCCCGCACTTCCATAATCCTCTTCACACATTAGGAAAACAGACTCCACAGAGCTGCTGACACCAAGGACTGGAAGAGCACTTCCAAGGTGAACAATCACAACAAAGTTATAATTGTAAAAAGAAAGGCTGTTTTCCCTCAAGGAGTTCACATTATTCACATACATTCCTTCACTGTTTTTTGAGGGACTTCATTGTTGTCTCTCTTTAAAAACAACGGTGCAATTAATACTAACAAAACCTCCTGCTATTTAGTCAAAGCATTCAGTGCTACATGGCAGCCTTATGATGATGAGATAGAGGAGTATTTCCTCCAGTTTTCAGAGAAGGAAAGTGAGCAGCAGGAAAACGAAGAACTTAGCCCGTGAGCCCACATCCACTAAAAGGCAGAACCGAGCCTCCTCTGCCCATCAGAAGAGCCTGGACACTCGGGGGGCTGGAGGACATAAGTAACAGACAAGCAGATCCAACCACTAGCTCTGTGCCTCCCAAATCAGACCCAGAGAAGCCAGCACAGTTTTAGTGTCGCAATAATGTACGGGAGGAAGTCATTCCTTAGAGAAGAAGATGTCCAGGGTTGGAAACACTCCTCCCAGCGAAAGGAAATTGGATTGCTCCGCCTCCAAGGAGCATGCTCAGACCAGCTGATCCGAGGAAGGTCCAAGAAGCATCACAGCTTCCCCTCATCCTCTGCAACCTGTGTGGGTGTTGGGAGCATAACATTGGATTTTGATTGAGCTTTTTTTTTCAGGATTAAATTTTAAATCCAGTAAAACAGGGCACTTTCAATAACAATTGTTACTGGATCTCTATCACCTGGATGTTCTTACACTCATATTTTATTCAGATGTTCCCTGACTAACCTTTCCCTCCCTTAACTTCACTTACAAAGCAGACTAAACACTGGAGTCACAAATGAAGTGCCAAGGAGGTCAGGCCAGTGACAATAAGGAGTAACTCTGGCAGGGTGGGGACTGGGCAACCTGGGGGCACGCACATCACCCCAGGCAGCAGCCAGCCAAGGCCTCGCCCACCCAGGCTTGCCAGAGGACACCATGGCAAGGCTACGGAGCTTCACCTACTCAAGAGAAATTAGGAAACTACGTTATTATATGACACGTTGTGATTTGTTAATTTCTCATAACATTTTTTTTATTTAAGAAAAAAATTAAAGCCAAATAAAAATATTGGGTGAACACAGAAAACTAAGTCTGTGGATTGGGTTCACTTTGTGTGTTTCCAGCTTGAAAAACTTCTCCTAAACATAAGACAGTTAGAGAATAAAGAGTAGGTTAAGATCATTTCATTTAAAAGAACCCCCCAGAGAAAACTTCTTAACAGTTTTATGTTTTCCTAAGAAAAGATTTACTTTGAATTTACAATAAGACAGGAAAAATATGCAATTTTGTGTCCCTTCTATTGACATTTTGATATTCTAAAATTAAAGGTTTGAAGGGGAAAATTAAGTTGAATTTCTTCCAATGAGCCCATTCATACTGATAAGCTGGTATTTTGGAAAGGGGGAATCATGGTGAGGACTTTGAAAACTTGTCTAAAAACATATGCATTTTTCACCAAATTGATACTTTAACACTATTTTCAGAATATTATTTTACTTATTTTCTTTGTTTTCATAATTGACCAAATGCCAGGTTTTATTCTGAGTTCAGAGGAAATAGTGGTGAATGACATAGCCTGTCCTTTTCACTGAGCTGATAACCCAGCAGGAAAGACAGGCGATTATATAAGCAATCCCCATAAAGCCTGGCTACCTGTTATAATAGTGAAAGTGGAGAATGTTGTGGGAGCACCTACATTAGTCTAGGATGAATTAGGGAGAACTGCCTGAAGGAGGAGGCATTAAAACTGAGACTGAAGAAATAGAGATCAGTGAAAGAGAATTTGAGGTACAAAAGACCTCAAATCTGTAGGCAGGAGATAGTGCTCTGTAGGGAACCTGCAAAGGGTTTGAGGCACCTGCAGACTTGAATTGACAGGGTTGGGTGGGGGACAGGAGGTGAAAGGGGGAGACAGTCCAAAAAGCTGCCAGACCTTGGGATCAAAAAGAGCTTGAAGGGATTTAAGGGGTGAGAAGATACAGAGTAACCGACTGTTAAATAAGGAACCTGAGCTAAAAGGAAAGGATGGTTGATAGAAAGCTCTTGTGCAAGACTAGCCTGGTGTCCACTCCCTGTAGGAAACCAATAAATATTTTTCAGATGAATGAATAAATAAACCAAGGAATGAATGAACCAGATCTCCTTTATTGAGTCACAAGTAAAGAATTGAGAATTGAGACCATCTTTGTCACTATGACTTCAATACGACTGTTGACTCCCATGTCAACATCTTACTTCTTTGTCCCAGGAAATCTTTGCCCAGAAAACACAAGGCTGTAAACGAATAAATAAATTTACTATTAGCTTCAGAAAATTCTCATTGATTATTTTACTGGTGACAATAATCTATTCATCTGGTCAAACCATTCACTTATCAAAACAGTTATTTATCATGACTCTCTTCAATGCCCTCATTTGCTATGTCCACCAAACCTAAATTTTTATATCACAAACTTTGGCCAATTCCAACTAGTTCTGTCTGAAAGGCCCATTTTAAGCCACTTCAGCCAAACCTCAAGACCTATAAATACTCCACTTCTAATTTCCCCTTCTGAGAAACTGTGAAAGCTTTGTCAAGGTAGTGTGCTCCCTCACTAAGATTGTAATAAATTTAGCTGGTGATATTTTAGGAAGCGCAACAGAATGGAACTACTTTTTAATTTCTTTAGTGATTGGGCTATGTGCCTTTGAATGTGACAGGGCTAAATCACATGAGATCCCAGATTTTTTTCAGTTATATTTTAGGATCTGTCTAGGATTTTGAACTTAAGCTAAAATACCATATGCACTATATCTTAAAACATTCCCACAGAACTTCATTTGTTTATTTAAAAACTAGAGGCCCAGTGCATGAAATTTGTGCACGGGGAGAGGGGGAGGGGCGGGGGAGAAGGGTAGGGGGTCCCCCTCAGCCCGGCCTGCACCCTCTCATAATTCAGGACCCCTCAGGGGATGTCTGCCTGCCAGTTTAGGGTTAAAACTGGCAGTCAGACATCCCTCTCGCAATAGGGGACCGCTGGCTTCTAACTGCTGGCCTGCCTGCCTGATCGCCCCTAACTGCTCTCCTAGCTGCCTGATCACCCCTAACCACCTCTGTCTGCCTGCCTGATCACCCCTAACCACCTCTGTCTGCCTGCATGATAACCCCTGACCACTCTGCCTGCCTGCCTGCCTGCCTTATCACCCCTAACCTCTGGCCTGCCTGCCTGCCTGATCTCCCCTAACTGCTCTCCTGCCCGTCTGATCACCCCTAACTGCTCACCTGCCTGTCTGATTACCCCTAACCACTCTGTCTGCCTGCCTGATTTTCCCTAACTGCTCACCTGCCTGCCTGATCACCTCTAACCACCTCTGCCTTGGCCCCCGCCGCTGCAGCTTCGTCTGGAATGACGTCTGGAATGACATCCGGAAGGTCATTCAGCTGTCCAGTCTAATTAGCATATTATGCTTTTATTATTATAGATATTCATAAGGTACCTACTGTGTTCTAATGTTTCCTGTACCCTAGGAATAACAGTGAATAAAACAGCTTCCTGTCTAATAGTAGGAGGGAAGAGGAACGAACAAAGACCTTGGCCTCATGAAAAGGTGAAGGAGGTGAAAAGAGTTGGCAACGTGGCAAGCCAGGGGATAAGTGTTCCTGGTAGAGAGAACTGGTACAAAAAAACAAGGGAGGACACACACCTGGCATACTGGCACAAAAGCAGGGAGTGGAGTGGTTGGAGTGGAGTGAGCCAGGGGGACAAGGGGTCAGGAGGTGGAATCATGAGGTAATGGGGTGGGGGAGGTGTGAAGAGAGATCATATCAACCTGATGTCACTTTACGTAAATAAAAATATAATTTATTGGGGAAAATTAAATAATTACTGAAAAAGTAACTGTTCAAACTTCTCATTCTAACAAAATAAGTGAGAAACATAAGACATGATCCCACCCAAAAAGAAAAAAATATAAAATGATAGAAACTTATTCCTTCTAAAATGGCAACTAGTAAATTTTGTCAAACTTTCAAAGAACAAATAATTTCCATATTAAATAAACTACTCAAGAACAGAGGGGAAAATATTAATTTATGCTACCAAGAAATATAATTCTGATCTTAAAACCAATCTAGCTATATGTGTATAAAATCTTCCTTATTAGTATAGATAGAGAAGTCCTAAATAAAACTAGCATATGAAAATTAATATGCTTTAAAAATAACACTATAGTAAATAGGCTCTCACCTGGGATATGTCCATAAATAAATTTTTGTTAATGGGAACACCATAAAAAACGCAAAGTAGAAAAGCCAATAAGCACTTGACTTGATTTAAAATATAATGTAATAAAATGCAACTTTTATTCCAATAACATTTTAAAAGGGAAATAGAAGCTCTCTCAACATTAAGAAAACGATCTCCATAGCAAAGAACCATAGTGCCCTTATTGGAGAAACTCCTTAGACATTCCTACACAAAATGGAAACAGAAATGATTTAATATTACTTTAAAGTCTGACTACTACAGAAGAACCCACAAAAAAGTTTTTCAAGTAATAGACAACAAAAGAGTAAAAACATTATTTATCTTAACATAATATGAAAACTGAAATGGCTAAGAAGTTTTCATAATTCTTACAATAAAAGAGTAAGTGAACAAGAATACACACACATATGTGTATAAGTATATATACTTCATATAAACATAAATTTCATAAGAACATCACAAAGATAAAGCATATAGGAATAAACTTAAGGGTCGTAAAATGACTGAAAGTCAATATCTAAGATTTTATTGCCTATGTATTCTCAGATTTTTATGGTTTTATGATTTACATTTAAGCCTCTAATCCATTTTAAGTTTGTTCTTTTATATGGTATAAGTTGGTGGTCTAGTTTCATTTTTTCTCCTAGTCCTGTCCAATTTTCCCAGCACCATTTATTGAAGAGACTGACTTCACTCCATTGTATACCCTTTTCTCCTTTGTCAAATATTAATTGACGAAAAAAAATATTAATTGACCATATCGGTGTGAGACAATTTCTGGGTTCTCTGTTCTGTACCATTGATCTATATGCCTGTTCTTGTGCCAGTACCAGGTTGTTTGGTTATAAGAACTTTGTAGTATAGTTTGATATCCGATATTGTGATTCCCTCCAACTTTGTTCTTCTTTCTCAAGATTGCTGCAGCTTTTTGAGATCTTTTTTGGTTCCATATAAATTTTTGGAATATTTGTTCTAGATGTGTAAAATATGCCAATGGTATTTTAACAGGGATTGCATTGAACCTACAGATTGCTTTGGATAGTATGAAAATTTTAATTATGTTAATTCTTCCAAGCCATAAATACATAATATGCTTCCTCAGTTTATTTCTAGAACCGTTTTTCTTTTATTCATTTCTAAAAATAATTATCCACGGGGTGCACTTGATCTGCAAATTAACTTAGGGAGAATTGATTAATCTAAAATAAATAAATTAATTAACTAACTAATATATTCTGAAAGGGAAGTAGAGGGGCAGATGACAGTGGGTTTTCTCCTACTCCCTCCCAGAGTCTAAGGGCAACTGAACTAAACTGGGGAATATTCACCCTGAAATGCCAGCTGAAGAGTGGCTGAAGAGGACTTTTAAACAAGGAAGGACAGAAACCACCTCAAGATAGGGTGGGGACACAAGAGGCGCTTAAGGAGCTTTCAGGAGCCACAGGCCAAGAATGAGGAGGGTTCCCCGGGAGAAGATTGAGACCAGGACCCCAGGCAGGGAACCTCAGCCAGGACAGCTGCCCAGGCAGCAACCAACAGCGTTGTCTAGTAGCCAGAGAGATGAACTACCCGGAGGCAAAGCCACTTTTTTAAAGGACTGGCACACAGGATCTTTATTCCTAGACACTCACCCTAGATTTTGGCGGAGGGAGGGTGGTGTGGACTGGAGTCACTTGAGTAGAGTCGGGGGGGCGGGGGGGATGAGTTGGGGAGAGTGGTAGGAGGATGGCTGCTGGAAAAGGAAATTTTGTATTGAGGGGAGCAGTCTACCTTCCTATCTAGAACACAGAGTAAGGAAGCCTGGTGCTAGATACAGCACGAATATTTTATTATTTTGACTGAAAAAAGAGAGAGCCCCATCATAGAGCCAGTTATTTATAGGAAATAGACGAAGAGTAATTCAAACTATAGGAAGAAAAACAATTCAATTGCATCAGGATAAATTAGTCAAATGGAAAATTTTAACTTAGATTTATACTTTGCAACATATGATAAAAGTAGACTCTGGTTGGATGCTAGAGAGCAAGGTTTTTCAAATAAAGTCTAACTGGCTACATAATTCTACTCCATGCACCTAATGGAATATGATGTAGTAGTGAAGGCATAGGTCAGCTATCTCTTTTGGGTGGAATGAGTTCTTAGGCATCTTGCTAATTGACAAAAATGAACTATGGACACAGGACACTTAAACTTCAATGTTTGAATTATTATGGTCTTGGACATGTACCATGTTTTCAAAAAGAAAAAATAAACTACAAGCATACAGGATGAGTAAAAGTGGTTTATAGTTGTGAGTATGTGAAACATAGCGTTTATTCTTATATTATTACTTATTAATTATTGCATTATTTTCCATACGAACAACTGTAAACCTACTTTTGCCCCACCCTGTATTTAAAACTGCTCAAATGCCAAGGTATAAGACAACAAGCTGAAACTAGAACAGAGTACTTCTCTGATCTTTGCAAGAACCAAAAAAGTGAAGACAGAAATGGTTGACAGATCCAACTACATTTATAGCCAAAAACTTAATGAAAACCTACAAAACCAAAATTCAAAAGGCAAACAATAAAATGGGGTAAATATTTACATCAACTCTCTAATGTACAATTATACTAAGTAAGAAAGAATCCGCCATGGAGAAAATACACACAGTAAACACAGCATGAAAATATATATGATCCTGTAAAATAATTAAAGTAGTAACAAAGCACAATAATGTTATGCTAAACATTTTAACAGAGCCAGTGCTAGCACGATTGTGGGGAATTTCCTATCAGTCTTTGCTAAGGCATTATATTTGGTACGTAAGTTTTAAAAAGCAATTTAGAAATATGGTTATATTCTTTGATCCGGCAATCCAACTGTTCAAATCCATTTACACTGAAATTTATCTACAATAGTGAAAAATTGTAGAAACAACTGCAACAACCAAAAGTAAGAATGTGGCTAGGGAAATCACACCACCCAGTGTGATCAAGAATAAAAATAAGGAAGCTTATAATCATATGAGCACACTTTTAATGACATTATGTTAAGTTAAAAATCGCAAAGCCCTAAATTGTAGGTATATTAGAAAAGTAATCATGTCAAAAATAATGTGAACACAGCATAACAAAGATGAGAGGGGAACATGGAAACAATTTTGAAAATTCTGTCAAAATGTTAAGATTGTGATTGACTTAAGCATTAATAATGTCAGCAGAGCACATTAATAATACATTAAAAGTGGGAGAAATGAGGATTTTTGAAACGTGGCCTGTAGGCAGCACTGAAACAGGTTAGCGTGTAGAATGATTGACATCACTTGCAGGCTTATTAGATTCTACAAATCTAAGTGGATAATCAGAGACTTATCCAGAATGAAAAACCATGGAAAGCCTTTGAACTCATTAATCTCATATCTGCCAAGGTCTCCTCTGGAGTCCAGGACACATATCTGCTCTTATTAGGATGTCCACCCGTTCCTGTGGCATACCCCTGCCTCTTTGATTATTGAACAGATCACTCCCCACCAGATGCTTTCCCAGGCCTGGGAGGGAAGCCCACAGCCTGACTATGGCTCAAGGACTCCAATTCGCTCTCCAGTTGAGGGCATGAGACCTTTACATCCTCATTACAGACCCGGGAGTATAACCCTCCACACCCTTTACAGTAGGAGAAAAATCTGCGGAGTCAAGGTAGGACTGTGCCATTCTAACATTGCAGACTTCCAAAATGTCCAACAAAGAAATGCTAGTATTTCCCTTGAAAAATATATGTTTAAAGGGAAACTATGTTTTCAGGCATGAATTGCAACCCAGAGCTTATGCTGAAGGAACTTGCCCCTGAAAGTCGGTGAGGGTTAGGGTTAGGGTTAGTTCTAGGAACTGGAGCCCTGCACTTCAGTTCTGGTGTAGGCTGGAGATTCGCTTTCTATCAACCAAGACCAGTAGGTGGTTTTGACAAAAACAAGAAGACAAGCAACCAGCTCAGTCTCTTTCTCTCCCCGTCTCGCTCATCAACTCCTAGAATGTGCCTTCTGATTTTGGTGTTAATGATGTCCGAAAGAAGCAAAAGGCAAAATCTGCCAAATAAGGGGAAATCAGAAAAAAGGCGGCTTGTTCAGAAAGAGAAGCGGCGTGCCTTACGGAGCAAACACTCTCAGCAGCACCCGCACAAGAAGACATTTCGTTCGTTGTTCACAGTCATCATTAAACCATCTAAGCCCGGGAGAAAACAAAGATGATGGTCTGAAATTCATTCATAGGATTTCAAGACAAAGCCGGTTTTACCTAACTTTACAACAGCCAGATTCCACTGAACCATGTCCCGGCTCCACGAGAAAGGCCAAATGGCTCATTATGTGAAAAGTTCCAACAACTGTTTTTTAATGTTTAGCAGCGGTTTGCTTGGCTCGGCCACTGCAACAAATATTGCTGAACTGTTTAACTTAACGAGAGACGTTTGAAAGCTAAAAAGCCCAAATTCTAAATATGTAATTCATAAAACAGCATATTTTCTTTAATTCATTTTCTCAAAGTTTACAATATCTGTACTAATTCTCTGTAACCAGATATGTTCTGGATACATTCTCAGAGAATCTGTGCAGAATAAAAATTTGAAACATCTTAAAACTAACTAAAAACATCTTTCTAGTATGCTGCGAGGCAAATGCTTTTTAGATGTTTTGCATTTTTATGCTAAACAGTGCAGCTGCGATTGATAAAAAGCAATCAAGCTAATTTAAGTCAATCAATTCCAGGAGGTTCTCATCACTTGGATAAAAATGCTCTCTCACTCCTTAGAAAATAAATAAAGATTTAACAGAGTGAATGTATTTCCCTGACTCTGCTTTCTTGCCATTCCGAAAGCAGCATACAGCCAAGAAATCGTGGTAAGCAATTTCTGTCACTAGGTTAAAGCATAAGGCAAACTTGTAAGTCATGTTTAATTAAGTAATCCTGGTCAATAGCATATTAGTAGAGAGTAATAAGCCTTGAATGAGAGAAACACACACACTCACACACACAGGTACAAAACTGCTGTTAGAGAGGCTATCGGTTTCTCTTTAATCACTAAGGGGAGTATCATGTTAAACAATTTAGTTCTGGCTGGCTGTCATTATTAAAAGATGATCCTGGAGTTTTAAAGTCACAATTTAAAATATGTAAGTTCAGGGATAAACTGGAAAGCAGAGTTCAGGCATTTAGCTAACTTCTTACATTATGAGAAAACCAGTAGGAATGGTTACAAAGTACTTCACCATGATGAAGATAATGCATGTTTGATATTTGGGGCAGGGAGGGAAGGAGAGAGCCTAAATCTACTATTTCCACTACCAGGTCAACACCCATTCCTCCTGACTGCAAAATTCTAAGATGTCCAAACACATGACCTAACAACAAAACATGAGCAGTATCTTAAAAAACCCATCAGCAGAGATATTAGCTACCTGGGCAGGAAAAATAGACCAAAGCCATTTGGTTTTTCAGGGAAGTGATCCCCAAGAGGCATCCATGAAAAATCAGTAAATGCTTTTCTGCCTCTCTTGGTATAAAACCCTGGTTGAGTTATGAAGCAACTCCAAATACTCACTTCTCCATCCCTTAGATGGGGATGTTAATATCCATTTTGAAAATTAAACTGTAATACTTGACAGGATTCAGCATACAAGCTCTATTAATAGTTGAGACTTCATAATGTTCTGTCTGTGACGGCCACTGTGCTAAGTGTTTTACCTGCATCCTATCATGGAATTCTGATGCTAACATTGGAGGCAGGTATTCCTATCATCCCTGTTTTGCAATTGAGAAAACTAAGGTTGTGAAAAATTAGGCAAATTTCCAAAGATCACAACATTTGTCCAGTGATAGAGCCTGGATTAGAACCTGGGTCCCTCACACACAAATCATTTGTTCTTAATAGGGGGGTAGCCTCTTCCTGGACAACACACTGCCGAGGAGGGTACGACTGCCTCGGCATTTGTCCTCCCTATGCTCAGCTCAGTGCGCACTCACAGTGGATAGTGGGTGCTCAATGTCTGGTAAACGGAATTAATAATTCTGGTTATGTTTGAAAATTATAAGTTGCAATTGTCCATCCATTGTGCTTTGCCACTCCTTTGGTAATGGGCCATTGCCTGGATTCTCCAGGTCAATGTGAATTTGACATAATCCTTAGAATGGACCCATTTGGTTTCCATTCCATATAAGTAGCTGCTAAGACAATGACAATTGGCCCAATGAACAACTTTGCCCTCAATGGATGTCCTCAGCAATCACGAGGTAAACCAGTGAAGAGCGTGGCCCTGATGTACGCTCCTGCACTGCACATCCACGTCACCCTCCCTAGCCCAGTGACCTTGGCCAGACTCAGTTTCTGCATCTGTAAATCAGGATGATAAGACGATCCCTTCAAAAGGGTGCTGTGAAAGTGGTATCATGTGTGTGGCATAAGGCCTGCCACATATAAAGTGCTCAGTAAGATATTCAAAATAAGGAGGAAGACAAGAAATCAGAGTTGCAGCTCACTAAATACACAGGAAAAAAACACACTAGTTTAGTGTGTTTTTTAGTGACCAAATGTGTTTCATTTAGTGACCAAGCTACAAGGTATTGTCATTTCAGCACCCAGTGAGCAATGAAAATGTTCAACACAGGCTGGGGGAGGTCACTATGGCAACAAGAACCAGCTTCTCTGAGATACAGGAGTTTAGAAGTGAGCAGATTTTAGGCAATGGGAAGGAAAAGTCAAGATTGCTCTGAGCAGAAAAAATGCAACCGAGATGCTGTGCCAGGAAAAAGAAATGGGCTACCCTGGTCACAGTGGTGACTGAAGCAGTCACTTTACCCACTCTACCTGGATTACCCATGGGACATGGTGTGGCATAGTGATGGACAGTATGTGCAAGGGCTTTGGTGTTAGGCAGGCAGGAGTTAGAATCTCAACTCTACCACTTCAGAGTATGTGGCCGAGAGCAAGTTATTCACCTCTAGGCCTCAGCTTTTTTGTCTAGAAAGTAAAATCCTATATAATAAAAGAGAAACATGTAAATTGACCATCCCTTCATTACGCTCACCAGCCAATGAGGCGTGAGTATGCAAATTAACCCAGCAAAGCTGGCAGGTTAATTTGCATACACAGGCACAGAGCAGAGAGCTGGCGGAGAGTGGAGCAGCTTGGGGAAATTGGCTCCCCAAGCCACCAGACAGAGAGCAGAGAGGGAGAGCTGGCGGCTTGGAGGACTTGGCAGAGTGGGAGGCCGTGGCATGGAGACAGCAGGAAGGGAAAACCAAGATCGTGGGGAGCACCAGGAATTCTGGGAATAGTAGTTTTGGTGGCAGACAGATCTCCTAGACACTAGAGCAAAGTGAACCTGGAGCAAGTTACTGTTGTAGTGGGGAATGGAGGGAAAGCAAAGGTGAGAGACATAAGTAAAATCAGAGTGTCTAGGAAAATTAAAGGGAAGATATCCTAAAACTTCCAGGAAATCTCCACCAATGAAGCAAAGAAAAAAAAAAATGCCTCTATTATTCTGTGAGCAACAAACCTAACTGAGTTGGGGTCTCAGACAATTCGCTCATATGATTGCAAAGACAGACAGAAACTCCCGCATTGGAGAGAGATCCTCTAAGGGCTCCCAGATCAGAGAGGATGTAGGTCGGGCTGAGGGACCCACCACACCCCCCAGTGCATGAATGTCGTGCACCGGGCCTCTAGTTGTTTTATAAGGACCTATTACTGATGTGAGCACAATGCTTGGGCACAGAGTAAATGCGCAGCCAATGGAGTGGTAGTGTCTGTTACTAATATGAGCAGGGCCCATAAAACAGGGATACCTCTCCTTCAGAGGACTGTTGTAAGGGTTCAAAGAGATGAAACATAAAGCTCCCAGCATAGTGTCTAAAACACCACAGGTAAGTAATACATGTGAAGTATTATTGTTAGTAATGGCAGTAATAATACTGACATAAGACATAGAAGGCTTAACAATTAGAACAGGGGTGTCTAAGGAGATAACAAAAAGAAAGAAGATAACATTAGGAATAACAATAAATAGCAGCAGCATATTATATGCAGGTACCAAGCTAGGTCTTTTCCATGCATTAAAGTGTTCCCTTCCATAGCCCCATGCAAAGGTCATGTAACTTCGAGTTTTTCATTGAGGAGGCTCCTACCATACTGTTAAGAAGGGATTGCAAAGTTTTTGGTAAAGAGCCAGGAAGTAAATAGTTTTGGCTTTGCGGGCTGTATAGTCTCTGTCACAACTAATCAATTCTGCCATTGTAGTAGGAAAGCAGCCCTAGACGCTATGTAAATGAATTGGCATGGCTGTACTCCAATAAAAATTTACTTACAAAAGCAGGCAGTAGCATGATCTGGCCTATGGGTCATAGTTGTTGACCTCTACTTTAAACCATTAAAATATTGAGGTTGTTACCTCAGCATAACCTAGACCAGCGGTCACCAGCCTTTCAGACCTCACAGACCACCAGTGATCCGCGAACCACCGTGAACCACCAGTTGACGACTGCTGACCTAGACTACACCATCTATACCAGCGGTTCTCAACCTATGAGTCGCGACCCCTTTGGGGGTCGAATGACCCTTTCACAGGGGTCGCCTAAGACCATCAGAAAACACATATATAATTACATATTGTTTTTGTGATTAATCACTATGCTTTAATTATTTAAATTTGTAACAATGAAAATACATCCTGCATATCAGATATTTACATTACGATTCATAACAGTAGCAAAATTACAGTTATGAAGTAGCAACGAAAATAATTTTATGGTTGGGGGTCACCACAACATGAGGAACTGTATTAAAGGGTTGCAGCATTAGGAAGGTTGAGAACCACTGATCTATATAATAAAAGGGTAATATGCAAATCAATCAAACTAAAGGTGGAACGACCAGTCACTATGACGTGCACTGACCACCAGGGGGCAAAGGCTCCATGGAGGAGCTGCCCCCTGGTAGTGCGTTTCCACAGGGGGAGCACCACTCAGCCACAAGCCTGGCTGACAGCTGGCGAGTGCAATGGCCCACTTCTGCGGCAGCGCTAAGGATGTCTGTTGGACATCTCCCGAGGGCTTCCGGACTGCAAAAGGGTGCAGGCCAGGCTGAGGGACCTCCCTCCCACCCCTAGAGCACGAATGTTGTGCATTGGGCCTCTAGTCTGATATAATGACTACTGCACTTGACAAAGGAATCCTGATAGAGAGCTACAGAGCAGAAATAGCACGTCTATGTTTCTCTATGAGAAGGCAGTATTTATCAGAATGGGACCATGTAAAATTGCCCTGGATTCAGATTGTGATTTAGTCAGGGTGCGTAATATCAGTGTGCTTTCACTACCTTGGAAAGAAAGCATACACTGGACCTTTTGGCCAGAAATGCTATTCCATCTTTTTCTCATGGGGTTTACTCACACTCATCTTTCAGATCTCAGATCTTGTATCTCTTCCTTCAGGAAACCAAGCCTAGAAGCTTTTTTGGTTTGGGCAGAGCACCTAACCTACTTTTTTTAAAAAATATATTTTATTGATTTTTTACAGAAAGGAAGGGAGAGGGATAGAGAGTTAGAAACATCGATGAGAGAAATATCAATCAGCTGCCTCCTGCACACTCCCTACTGGGGATGTGTCCGCAATCAAGGCACATGCCCTTGACCGGAATCGAACCTGGGACCTTTCAGTCCGCAGGCCAACGATCTGCTCTATCCACTGAGCCAAACCGGTTAGACCTAACCTACTTTTTTCATTGTAATTATATTATGAGTTTATTTGATTAATAACTTTCTCTTCTACTGGATAATGAACTCCAGAAATGCTAAAGCCATGTCTGCTTTTATTAACTGTGGCATTCCCAATACTTAACCCAGTGCCTGCTACATAGTTGGCACTCAATAAATATTTGTTGTGTCATAAAGCATTTAAAGACAGATCATTAGTAGTCCCTTTTATTGGTGACTCACACAGCTGCAATGACCCATCCAAGGTAACAGAATTATTATGCAATGGAGCTATTATTTAACACAGATTTGGCTGATACTCAAGCCTTGATTTTAAGCAGAATACCCCACTGCCTCCTAGGGATCTAGGGATAATATCTGTGGGAAAGAAAAGTACAAGAGAAGACTGCTTTAGCTGAAAGGTAGGAAAGTATGGAGGGAGCTGAGCAATTACCTTCACAATAAGAAAGCTCAATTTTTTTCTTTAGTTTACAAAGAGATTCCAAGTGATATCTAACAGATGTCTTTTGAATATCTTTTGTTTGGCTGCACACTATTGCAAAATAATGTTTAATTAGTTTCCAGCATTAGAAAAATAGAGGTTTCTCCCCACCCCACCCCCCTCAAAAAAAAGGTCTAGATTTCTTGCTTCTCTTAAAGTCAGAATATCTGGCCACACTGGACCCCTAGTTCCTGAGGGCAAGAATCAGCCTTAGATTGAGTGTCTGTTCTCCAATTACAACCGTCTCCACTCAGCCGACTTCTCTGAGTTAAGAAATCTGCCTGGACCTTGTCACATTCATATGTGAACCACAGGTTACATTGAGGTTCAGTGGAGGCAATTTGGGGGAAGCAAGCTACAAGCTGAGTGGAAAGAGAGGAGAACTTGATTATTTAGTTTCTTCTGGAAAGGACATCAAAAGGAAAGAAGGAAGGAATAGAGATGGTAGGAGGGAGGGAAAGAGGAAGGAAGGACAGAAATTGCAGCGTTGAAATTAGAACCCAAAATAGAAATATTGGGGGGGGTGAAAATGTTTTCACCTTGGTCGTAATTTTGTAACTATGTATGTAAAGAATCGGGGCAGGAAGAGGAAGCAGTCCTGGAGCACGTGGCAGTGATGGAGGGAACATTCACAGTGGCTCCTGGGAGAATGACCTTAGTATCATATGCTGGAAGGAGTTCTGCAGACTTGAGGAGTTTTCCATGTGCAAAACTCTTAGCAACTATTTCATCCAAATCCTCCACATCTGGGAGCTGTACTGAAGAGCAGGGGTCAGCAGACTGCTTAGGTGAAAATCCACCATTGTGCTTGCCCAGACCTCTGATAACCTTAAGAATTAACCTTCAGAATTGTTAAAGTCTGTTTAAGAGCACAGTTGGCCAGTGAATCTATATATATAAAAGCCTAATATATGCAAATTGTCCCCAGAGGAGTTCGACTGGGAGACCCATCGCTTGCTATGACATGCGCTGATTACCAAGGGGCGGCGCGGAATGAAGGAAGGCCACGGCCAACAGCCGGAAGGCCCCGATTGGCCCTGATCACCAGCCAAGACTACAGACCCTACCCATGCACAAATTTCGTACACCAAGCCTCTAGTTTAATAATATAAATCATGATACTTTATCTACCATAAGGAAGGAAGGTTGTTTTAGTTCCTGGTAGTAAAAGTTCTAATAAATTCAAAAAGGAAAACAAACAAAAATGAGGCTAGAATTTTCCATGCATTAAATTGTTCCCTTCCACAGCCCCATGCATAGGTCATGTAATTTCAAGTTTTTCATTGAGGAGGCTCCTACCATACTATTATGACAACAAAACAAACAAACAAACATAGCTGAAGGAGCAGCGAGGACAGGCCAGACTGGGGTTGAAATCCTGCACTACCACTTGTTAGCTACATCTTTCAGATATTTACTTTACTTCTTGAGACCTCAGTTTTCTCATCTGTAAAATAGGTTAGCACCATCTATTTTGCAGGATTGCTAATCACAATTTACTAAAACAAGGTTTTTAAAGAGTGTAGCCCACACACGCTGCTTTCCCAGCCTTCCATCTTCCTGGAACAGAAAGGTTAACCATTTACATCCAGTCTTCCTGTCCTACTCTTGAGAGTATTAGTGAACCATACAGTTATGACATGTTAAGGACAATTATAACACTGCTGATTTTCAGCAAGTACAAATGGCTTTCCCTAAAGCCAAGGGTATTATTTCAGAGATACCCATGCCTCCCGTGAACCCACCTATAGAAAGCATACAAATTATGCCCTTATGACCTAAGTAACTTTGGGGTTTTTTAATTCATTTTTAAAAATATACTTTTATTGATTTCAGAGAGGAAGGGGGAGAGAGAGAGAGAGAGAGAGAGAGAAACATCAATGATGAGAAAGTACAATGATCAGCTGCTTCTTGCACACCCCACACTGGGATCAAGCCCTCAATTCAGGCATGTGCCCCCACTGGGAATCGAACCATGACCTCCTGGTTCATAGGTCGATGCTCAACCACTGACCCACACCAGCTGGGCAAATAATTTTCAAAAACACAAATGCTCCAACTTGCAAAGATCACAAGCTCAGGCAGTCAGTGTATTTATATACTTTTCCTTCTCAAAAAATAGTTATTGCTTCTTAAGGCTGAACTTTGAAGATACTGTTTATCCTCTGCATGTTTAATTAAAACTCTTAAATTTCACTCAGAAATTCTCATTAAAGCTGTCTCTTTAGAAGATTATTTTAGGAACATTCAGATTTTCTTTTACTAGGTGTTAATGTAAACAGGGTAGTTTACTTCAAGTTTTTCTAGGGGAGACCACAACGCTCGAGGCTCACCCTCCCCTGCAGTTCTCATTCCTCCCTGCAGCAACAGAAACGGGGGAAAATTACTGCCACGTGTGCCTGGCCTGCAACCCACACAGCCGCACGGGCTCACCTGCAGCTCAGCCAGCCCCAGGGCTGACACACTCCACAGCAGCCAAATGACACAGGACTTAACCAAGACTACTTTAGTTTTACCCAAATAGGTGAAGGCCACACAGTAACACAGCCCAGATCTTTAAGACCAGTCTGTAATAGCCCTAGCTGGTTAACTCAATGCAGTGGTTCCCAAACTTATTTGGCCTACCGCCCCCTTTCCAGAAAAAATATTACTCAGCGCCCCCTGGAAATTAATTTTTTTTAAATTTTAATAGCAATTAAACAGAAAGATATATGTATTAATGTTTCTACCTTTTTTGTAAAATATAGTAAAGAAAGGTGTAAATTAGAAACATTGAAGTTTGAAATTATGAAACTATTTCTTGAACTCAGAATAGAAAAGTAATACAAAAAAAGTTAAAACAAATGCACCTGTGGCCATCACCACCCCCCTGGATCTCTGCAGCGCCCACCAGGGGGCAATAGCGCCCACTTTGGGAATCACTGACTCAATGGAGCGTTGGCCTGCAGACTGAAGGGTCCCGGATTTGATTCCAGTCAAGGGCATGTATCTGGGTTGCAGGCTCGATTCCAGGCCCTGGTCGGGGTGCATGAGGGAAGCAACCAAACCATGTGTCTCTCACATCGATGTTTCTCTCTGTCTCTCCCCCTCCCTCCCTCCCTTCTACTCTCTCTAAAAAGCCAATGGGAAAATATCCTTGGGTGAGGATTAACAAACAAACAAAAACCCAAGTTTGTAATAGAAACATTGGAAACAACTTAACTGTTCATCTACAGAAGAATGATTGACTGAAAGCAGGTGAGTGGAGTGAGCAGCAGCTGTGGACAGTGATGCAGTTCTGTGTGGACCAACATAGAAGAATCTCTAAGAAACCGTAATTGAAAAAAGGAAGTTATTGTTTTTCATACCCAATAAGATCTCATTTATGTTTGGAAAATGCCCACTTAATACTATGTGTAAAGTATATAAACACACAGAAAATGATATGAAAGGACACACCCCCAAATGGCAAGGGTGGTTACCCCTGGAGAGGGGACATAACTTCAGTGTGTTCAGGAAGATAAAAGAGAAATTTGTTCTACATTTAAAAAAAAATTATTCTAAGAATTTTATAAAAATCGACAATACAAATATATTCTTGCATTACTTTAAAATTTAAAAATAAATAAAAGTCTATTTTAACTATGCCACTTTGCACATATACAAGTTTTGTAAAATAAGAAAGCCCATCAAAATCAGGTATTACCGACCTCATAGGACTCAAATGAGGATAATTTGACATCACAAATGGGCTTGGCATGTGGTAAATGTTTAATAAACATGATACGACACCACTGTGTCAGCTAGTGATATATAAGACTTCCTGTTGGCAAAATGTGTCAAATTGCATTAATGCCATTAGTAACTTCATTCCACTAATTTTTTCACTTGCAAGTACCTAAGAGGGGGAAAACAACACTTCATTTATGATAACCATCTATATATATAAAAGCCTAAGTGACTAAGTGGACCAGCCGGTAGCTACAACACTCACTGATCACCAGGGGGCAGACACTCAATGCAGGAGTGGAAACCACAGGCATGGAAACATGGAACAGACTGATGAATCTCAGAAAGAAGGGGGGAGAGGGAAGGGAAGGAAGAGATTAACCAAAGATCTTATATGCATACTAGAGGCCTGGTGCACGGATTCGTGCACAGGTGGGGACCCTCGGCCTGGCCTATGGGGATCGGGCCAAAACCGGCTCTCTGACGTCCCCCAAGGGGTCCCGAATTGCGAGAGGGTACAGGCCAGGCCAAGGGACCCCACCGGTGCACTGAGCCTCTACTCAGTAATAAAGTATTAGTTTGCCAAAAGAGATACATAAGAACTGTGAGCTTTAGAAATGCTCCTAAGTTGAATTACAAATTTCATCCTGTAGATAATGCAATGGCCAGAATAAGGTTTTGTGTAATAATTTATCTCTAAAAGACTGGCATCATAGCAAAGTATTATGAAATGAAAATAAGTGCAGAACTACATTCACTTTCCCATAGTGGTCAGTCAATGGGGCTCCTTCCTGGGCTCTGAAACATTCCCAGAAGATAAATGATGATGGAAGGAGACCTGACTTGGGGTGGTGAGCACACACCACAGTAGATAGATGAAGTGTTATAGAATTATACACCTGAATCTTACATTATTTTACTAACCAATGTCACCCCAATAACAAAGAAGAAAGATTCTTTGATATAAACCAGGAGTGGGGAACATCCAGCCTGCATGCTGTATAAGGCCCACAAAATCATTAGGTCTGGCCCTGCCAAGGCATTAGTGGTGAGTTAATTAAATGTTGGACCAAATATAGCAGGCTCATTATTAAGCTGATAATTTTGTATGGCACCTGAATGATGTTATAAATGTCCAAATGGCCCTTGGCAGGAAAAAGGTTCTCCACCCCTGACCTAAACCCACACCTACAACAGCTAAAGAGAGTAAACTGAGCAACACTAGACAATGCAGAAGCAGGAAAAATAGAAGACAAGATGGCTCTGCCTCAAGAAACGTACAGCCAAGTTAGAGAACAATTCTGGAAACTCAATGTTAACGACTATGCTGAGAGAGAGCAGAAAACGTGATGGAGGCCACGTCATCCTGGGATTATGAACACAAATAAATGTCTACCAGGACTTAAAGATATGTGGAGAAATGAACAAAAATACATATTCAAAGAAATAATTGGAAATAAGCTTGCCAAAAATGTATCTATTCAAGTTCTACACCTGAACAAAATTATTTTCAAATCGGCCATGTCTTAATTCTCCCTCAAATCTCACATAATTTAATGGGCATACCTTTCTTTTTTATGTTTGCAAATACACTCTACAGTACATTAAGACATTTTGATAATGATCTTAGTTCTATTGTATTTCATCCAATATGTGGCATTGCTTTGAAATTCACTTTCTAGAGAAACCTGGCTTAGTTCTTCTAGCCTTGGATTTAAATGAACTCAATTTACAAAGTACACACTGACACATTCTAACAAGTCCACATCGAATATGCTTCACCTTTTATAGCATTTAAGAGGCCTCAAAAAAATTAGCATGGAGAAGTAATAAAATTAACAAGATTTTACTACCTGTATTTCATCTTTTATATACTTTTCTCTTTCTAAAATATGTCAGGTAAATATTTAGGATTCCTTGAGTCAAACTTACGTTTTACTAATCAGAAAACACCGATAGTAAGATTAATAGAAGAATCCAAGCAGGCAAAATAAGGTTTTTCTGAATCTCTAGACGGAGAGTAAAATGGAAATTAGATACTCCGATGACTGATACCAACCAATGTGGGTAAAAGAAATGATGTCAAGCCAAAATCATGTGGCCAATGTCTGCGCCTGGCAGCCCAAGCCATTTCCAGGGAAGTTGCTGTGAACTGACCCTGCCTAAATGGAATGAATCATCAGCAGGTCCCTGACATCAGCCAGCTGCAAAGCCTTACAGTGACTGACTAGATTGAAAAAAGATTTCCAAAAGCTTCAACATAAAAAGCCCAACTGATTCAGTTTCCCTATCGGATTTCCCAATGCTTTCTCCTAGGTCATTTATATCCAAATTGCGCCCACCCCCTCCATAAAAACAAAGGCTACAGAAACTTAAAAAAGCACTTTTGCCTTCTGAAAAGTGTAAGTTAGCTGGCTCGATGAAAGGCCTGAAATCATCTTCAGGGTCGCCATCAAGATTCAAATAATTTGGCAACAACAGCATCTGTAAAAATGAAGACATAAATTCCAAAGGTAGGTGGGAGACATCTTGTGGCACATCCATGTCACTGATAAAGAATTTCAAAGAATCCATGCAAGCCACTGAGTCGTTTTATTTTTATTTTGTGTTTAATGCTTTCTTGTGTAAATATCAAACACATATAAAAGTACAGAAAATAATATAATACATCTTCATGTACTCATTCCCCTTCTTCAACAATTATCCACCCTGGCTACTCGTGCCTTTTCTAGGACCCCAATCACACTCCCTCCAGCTAGCTCCCTAATTATTTTAAATCAAATCCAAGATATTACATAATTTCATCTGTAAATATTTTAGTATGCATCTTTAAAAGATAAGGACTCTGTACTAAAGAAAAAAATCCATCACACCTTAGAAAAATTTACCAACGATTCCTTACTGTCATCAGTCCAACCTTCAAATTTCCCCAGCTGGCTCACAATTTTACTATTTGCTTATTTGGATCAGGATCCAAATAAGATTCATGCATTGTGATTGGTTAATATGTCTCTTAAGTTTTAATCTTCAGTTTCCCTCTCTATCTCTCTCTCTTTTTCCTTGAAAACTTTTGTTGTTTAAAAAGAAGAAAAAAAATGGGGTCATCTGTACTGTAAGAGTATCCCATGGTAGGGAGCTTGCTCGCTGCAACCTTTGGAGTTGTTTGCCAATTTTCTCTTTATCTTCTGTATTTCTGTTAAGATTCTGGTTTGGTTTTCCGGCAACAGAGTGTGCATCTATCAGGAGGCATGTAATAGCCACTGATATAGCTCTATCCCCACTGATATAGCTCTATCCCCAGAGTTACAAAATGGTGAGAGTCTAGTATTCTTTCTTCATTTGTTAGCTGCAATACTTCTATAAAGAGAATCTTCTCTTTGTCAACTCTTTGACTACCCTGGGATACAATTTATGTAAAAGAGTTACAATGATTACTCATTTCTTTCCCTTATTTATCAGTCTACAAATAATGTGTTGATTCCCTAGTATCTACAAAAAAGGTTGTATATTAATTATAAGCATATTTTATGTGTTGTTGATACTCAAATTCTTTGTCCAGTGGGCAAATTTTTTATTTGTTCCTAAGACTACAGTAATTTTACTTAACTTCAGCAATCATACATCTGTATTTCCTTTCTCCCAAGCTCTGAAAATCCAAGCTCTTACTGACAACAACAGAAACACTCATTTGTTTTATCCCACTCTTCACACACACTCTTCTATTATGCCTTAGAATAATAATGCTCACACTATAACCAATAATATAAATACTGAAAATATTTTCAGATTCTTTGCAGATTTTTTTTTGTTCTGGATTATATCACAATAGAATTGTACACTCAAAGTAATGAGTTTTAAAGTCACTTGGAATAGAACCTCTCTGTGTGGTTATACCACCACTCAGATATACAGATAGGTTAATTTTCCCTTTAACTTTTTAGCAATTGCCTTTTTGGATTTAATTTTACTTTATAATTATGCAAAACATTTATGTGGTTCCAAAGTCAAATCTACAAAACAAAATATTCAACGCCTAGGTTCTCTCCATGTCTACTCATTTTACTGCAAAACAAGTAACATCTTTGTCCATCAATTTTTTTAAAAATATAAACAAATATGTATATATTTATATATATATATATAATACACGCACACACACACACACACACATGCAAATCTCTTAGGTTGCATATCCTATACACTTCCACCACCTCCTACTTTTTTTCACTTAAGAATATATTCTGGAAGTCACACCATATCGGTATATAGAGATATTCTTCATCTTTCACACCACTACATATTAATCCATTTTGTGGATCACAGTGATTTGTTCAATCAGACCCTTCCTGGTAACCATCTTGGATGTTTCCAGTCTTTTACTATTACAGATAGGGTTGCAATGAACAGTCTTGGATATTCTGTGTTTTTGCTGTATCTTTGGGATCTATTTCTAGAATGGGGATTGCTGAGTCAAAGGTAAACATGTGTAACTTGCCAGATGTTGCCAAATTCTCTTCTGAAAGGGGATACACCATTTTGCATTCCTACCAGCATTGTTATTAGAGGGCTAGTTTTCTCCACAGTCTTACCAATAAATAGAATACATTTCAAATATTTGGATTTTTGACAATCTAATAAGTGAAAATTATTTTTCAGTATAGTTTTAATATGCACTTCTCTTATCATGTGTTAGGTTGAGTATTATAAATTAAGCACCTTTGCATTTATTTTTCTGTATGCTACCTATATATCAGGCATATTATTCCATAGGGTTGTTGGCCCTTTGTTTAACAACTATATATTGGGGCAAGAACCCTTTATTTGCAGCATAACTTATAAATATATCACCCAAGTTATCTGTCTTTTACTCTGCCTATAATTTTTGCCATGCAAAAATGCTTTATTTTATGACAACAAATTTATCAATCTTATACATTATTGGTACCAGATGTTGATTCATAGTAGAAAAGTTTTCCCCAGACCTAAGTTATAAAGGAGTTAATCCATGTTTTCTCCAAATACTAGTATTAAAGTATCGCCTAAGACCGGATATTTCTATTGCTACCATGATGCAATATCTCATCTAATTCTCTCACTACACCTCTAGTGATACAGGAGAGCAACAATAGATCCAATAGATATTTTTGGAGTTCCTATATTATGCTAGGCACTGCTCTCAGAGATCATATACCCCAGTGAAAATGCCAAAATGTCATTTTCTTTATGAAGCTTATATTGTGATGATGTTTTCCTTCGATATAAATACTAGGTTAATAAAGGGTTAAAATAAATACTCAGGTGTAGTACAATACAGAAAACCCCAGTGAGGCCATAATCACCCATAATATCAGAGACAGTTTATCGAAGAAAGTTGTGCTTGAAACTTTAAGGATTTATAAATGAAAAGAGCGCCAAGCATTAAAATAAGTTGTCCTTTGGTTAGGTACTTACATACCCTCGCTCAGAGGCATGGTTATATACCCAAGGTCTTTGTGGGGTTGCTCTGTCAAGCAACCAACAGTCCACTAGATTGAATCCTTCATGAATCAATCCCAGTGGATACTCAAGGACAAAAAGAACTACAAAGAATCCTTAAACATTTTTCAATAATCATATTATGGATGAGAATGTTGGCAATGTTTATCTCTTGTTTACCTCTATATTCCTGGCCCCTAGAACCATGCCTAACACACAGTATATAGCAGTGATGGCGAACCTATGACACGCGTGTCAGAGGTGACACGCGAACTCATTTTTTTGGTTGATTTTTCTTTGTTAAATGGCATTTAAATATATAAAATATCAAAAATATAAGTCTTTGTTTTACTATGGTTGCAAATATCAAAAAATTTCTATATGTGACACGGCACCAGAGTTAAGTTAGGGTTTTTCAAAATGCTGACACGTCGAGCTCAAAAGGTTCGCCATCACTGGTATATAGTAACAAACAAGGTTACCAAAATAATGCTGCATACCTAATTTCCATATCTTAGTGCTCTGTTTCTTTCATTCTTCACACACACACACACACACACACACACACACACACAGTGCAAATATGATCACATGTTTACAAATTACATCTGTAAAATTCATGTACATCTTTCTGCAAATGTTCTTTTTGACCTTGGGTGTGATTGAGGTTGAAGAGTTGACAAATCCTGAGGTCTAGCACTCTGGCAGTCCCTAGCACTTCTAGACAAGCATTTTGCTCTGCCTTTACAGCATCCAAAAGAGCAGCCAGAGGGGGTTCGCCAGATCTTAATGGCACAACTTGCAATCTGCCCAGTTTCAAATTAGCAACTTCCAAGTAGTATTGCAGAGGCCAAACATCATTCTGTTATAATCATAAGAATTTAAGAAATCACCTACATTTGAAAATGAAATAATAAAATAAAAATAATTTTAAAAAATGCAAGAAAAATTCCCCATACTTCAATATAGACACGCTTGCAATGAAAACAAACTTGTAGGGTTAAAATGATCTTCATCCACACAACTTATGACCTCAAGTTGTATTCTCCCTCTCTTTTCCCCTAATAAAACAAGAGAAGGAAACTATATGTCTGTATGGAATAAATATCTGTGTTTAATTTTAAAAAGAATAAAGTCCACTGGAAATGGGTAGAGGATTCTTGCAGAAGCCCTGCAATTTAACTTCACTCTTCAGACTTTGGTTTGGTATGTAAACAAGCACATAAAGAAACCCAACCACAGCGAATGTGAGCCTTTTTCCAGACGAGCGGGGGCAAGTGTTACAAATGTGGGTCCAGTGTCAGGAGAACATAATCACAGTGTAAACTGGCTATTTCCAAATGGTGCCCCCCAGAAGGAAAAAAAATGAATGGAAGTACTTAATAAATCCTGTTTTCCATAAAATTCATAGCCTCACCCCCCAAAAAAGAAAGAATGTGAGCTCAGGGGTCAAGGAGAGTTTTGTTGGAATTCCCTCCTTCTAAATTCTGTCATCTCCTTTTTAAAGTGGAAATTCAGCTTCCCACAGATATGACAGATATACATCCTTGCTTTTCCTGCAAACCATTCACCAGTGAGCAACACTAACCAGTGGACATGTAGTTTCTCACGGACCATTTGCTAATTGGATACTGTCACTTCCAGTAATAGCTGAATACAGTACAGAAAATGCCTTTTTCAAACAGAAGTAAAACCAAATAAAAATACCAATGGCCTATTTATTTTCCACCAAAAAATATAAAGGACTCTGGATCCATCTCTACACACCAACACATGGGTGCAGATATGACGGGATTTAAAAAGATTCCGTTGTCTTCATTACATGTTTAGCCACACAGGTCAAATAACATCCCATGGAGCTCAAAAAGAAGGGCCAAATTCTTCTGTTTCACTAGAAAAATAAGTTGCTCAAAATAAATTGACAATAGGCTAAGGATTGGAAAGTTTTTGATTAAAAAGGGATTTTTGTTGGAACACTTATAATGAGATTTGAGCTACAGTAACAATATAAAATTGAAAGCAAAATTACATACAAAATGAGTACTGTAAAATATCATTATTTTAGTACAATGGAAAATAAGGTGTTTGTGGTTTTACTCTATAAATTCTGTGTTGTCTGCTCATATGTATTTCTTCTTGGCTGTCTTCTGAATAGCCATTCTGATCTCCGAGGCCTCTGCACCAGTCTTCATTTGTGGTGGTGAGGGGGGTGAAGGGGACCCACACAATCAGCATCTCCTAGGCTCAACTTTTCCCCCGCATTTTATTGACTTTTCAGGACTAATTCTTGTCCACGCATCACATTGGTGTTCAGTTACAGGGCAGACAATGAATTTTCCTAATCCATTTAGTGTGCTGACAGCCATGTTCACAATTTATAGGATTTCCTTTTAGACGTCTACCTATTTCACAGTTCATTAAGACTCAAACTGAACACCTGTGTTTATGAAGTCAAAAGCAATTTTATATAACAAGGTGTTAAATAAGGCATTCTCTGAAAGCCTGAACAACAATAACAACAACAAAAGGACTAGATGCTTGGCCTGTGGAACAGGCTCATGTCCGTAGCTACCTGCCTCATCCTTTAATAGACAAAGCATCGCATGGACCCGCAGCCAGCAAGCACAACACAGCTGAATTCCTCCACCAGAAGTCTTTCAGGTTTTACCTTAAGAAAGCCAGAGCATGAGGCTGCCGTACAAAGTTCACCCAGATATCTAAAATCTGCAAAACAGCTAAAAATTTCAGGAAGGAGAATGTGGCCCCTTTAAACAATGTCTTCGCTAGCTGGATATAAGGACATTTTTAGCATGCTGGGGCCCACAACGCCTGACCCTGGCTCATTTTTATGTGACCCCAAAGTTTTCACATCATTAATAAAGAGAGAATCAAAACAAAGCCCACAGACGTTAGGGGAGGGGAAAGTGTGTAGTTTGGCACTGCCACCGTACATACCCTCAAAATGAAAAAGGGAAAAAGGGGAATGCACGTAGCAGAGGTGGTGACCCCTATAACGACTGTGGTTCCCAAGGCTTTTTTTTCTACTGGTAATAAACCATTTTGCAGACCTCCCAATTGTGGCCACCGTGATAGTTACAGCTTGCAGGTTTATGTCTTTTTCTTGCAGCTAAGAGGGTTATCAATAAAAATTGCAAATGATGCCTTTCCTGGTCAAATAAAAACATTTTTAAATGTGAAGCCAGCGACGGGATTAGAATGGAAAAATACAAGTGACAACAGGATGTTGTTTGGTCTATTTTTTTTTCCCAGCAAGTCCCTTAATGTATTAATTTTAAAGGCATTCCTTGCAAGTCTTGAAAGGGAGACAGCACACCCTGATGATGCGGTAACTGGTGATTTGACCGTCTTCAAAGTCGGTTGTGTCGGATGCTACCGACACTCTTAAAAAGCACCTCACTGTTAAATGCCGTGATTATGAAGAGCATTAAACAAAAGTCTATCTCAGAAAGCACGTTTGACATAATATTCTTTGAAGGCTGGGCTGAAGGGATTAAAAAGGGCTTTTCTGCTTGCTAGGCAACCACGGCAGGAGGTAAAAAGGGAAACTGAAATGACAGAGAAAGGAAAGGAGCACTCCGGGGAAATCCACCCTACGTATGTGGCAAATATTGGTTTTGTTCATTAAAAAACCCTCTTGCTCAAAACATGTGAATTCAGAAGAGAGGTGTTCCTTAGTATCTGGAATAGTTTGCAAAGCCCTGTGTGAATGTAGCCGGCCCCACAGTCCCACGGGGCCACAAAGCATTCAGACTCCTTGGCACGGTAACCTTTATGCCCAGGAGTCTGGCCTCACCATAAAGTGAGAAGGAGGGCTCATCTCAAGATGAGCAAACCAAGAAACAAGGACTCAGGAAATCTGTCTTCTCCATGAAACAACAACATTTTCATTGTCAAAAGCTTGGCTTTTGCCCTAACCGGTTTGGCTCAGTGGATAGAGCATCAGCCTGCGGACTGAAGGGTCCCAGGTTCGATTCCAGTCAAGGGCATGTACTTTGGTTGCGGGCATATCCCCAGTTAGGGGGTTGTGCAGGAGGCAGCTGATCGATGTTTCTCTCTCATCGATGTTTCTAGCTCTCTATCCCTCTCCCTTCCTTTCTCTAAAAAAATCAATAAAATATATTTTCCAAAAAAAAGCTTGGCTTTTATGATCCAGCTTGAAAACTGACAGCTCAAGTCTGCTCTCTGGTTGTGTTATGACACTGAATCATGCGTGACTCAGAGACCAAACATCGCTGTCACCTCCTCCTCTGCTAGCACCTGCACAACCTCTCTGAAGAAATGGCCATCACCACTTCTGTTAAAAAGGCACTTAATAATTTTTTTCATTACAAATGTATAATATCTGTATCATAGACAATTTAAAGATCACCTGAGTCTCCAACATAAACAGAAAACACAGAAAGATACTGTTTTCCATCCTTTTACTTTTTTTTACAAAGTGTGCATGTATGTGTGAATATAAGTAAATGTACATAATCATAACATCTTTAAAGAAATAAAAATTAAATGTTACACAATGAATTCTTCTTAATGTACTAGGATTCTAGACTTCATGAAAAGCGTTACCATCTCGAGTTTGGCCAATATCCTTCAATATTATGGCCACAGTGTTATTGTTATTACAGCCATATGCTACTATGAGGAGTTAAACCCCCGAGTTATTCATTCTTCTCTCTCTTCATAGCCAGTTTACTAAGCATTCTTGCAATCCCAATGAAGTCACCTATTAAGACATAATTATAAAACTTACAATAAACTTTGCCATGAACACTAAATGTGATAATGTATGTCAGTCCCTTGACACAAAGGGACTCATGGAAGGCCTAGATATAGGGTTATGAGTTCAGGAATTGAGAGCTGAGGCCCTGTCACTTATCATTGTGTAACGTTGAGCAAGTTACACATCCTCTCTGAACCTCTATTTTCTCATCTTAAAAATAAATGGGTCAACAATACCAACTTCACAAGTTGAAAGTCAAGGGTAAAATAAAGTATTGCATGGGACACACTTAGCCATAGTTACCGGAACTCAGAATGGCAGCCACAAGACACTTGGTAGACATTTGGGCAATACAATTAAATTTAAAAGTCTAAGACCAATAGCTCCTGAGATTATGGGTCCAACCTTATCCAATGCTCAATAAAATATTATCAAGTAAAACCTCCCTCATTTAGACAATGATAGAAGGGTCTTTCTGAAGTACAGCCTACTGAAGCATTTCTGAGTAGATGAGGTAACTTCTGAAATAATCAAGCCAGCAGAGTGTCTGTAACCCCATAAACAGCATCCCCTCTCTCAAAGAGAGCCAAGTTGCTTGAGTGTGGACTCAAAATAAATTGGCTTTAATCAAAACACAGAAAGAGTATCAGAGTAACCCTCTTAGCAATGTGAACCTTCCAGTATGAGCGATATGAATGGATATTTCATACAGCTTGCATACTTTAGTTTTCAAAGGAGCTGAACATTTATTTCTTTGTATTCCCTCTCCTTCTTTTGCTTATCCACTTTTAAACAAAACAAGGAAGGTAACATATAATTAAGATATTGTGTGAAATTATTAATAACCAGGAATTCCTGAGCATTTATGGTACTATAATTCAGTTATCTATGACACATTCATATACCCAATAGAATGTTGGGTGGATGAGGGCTGAAACCATAGTTCGTACACAGTAGTCATTCAGAAACTATGTGTTGCATGAAATCTATAGGGCAGGAATTTTTCATGTGAAATTCTCAGAAGTGCTTCAGGGCATCTATCAACTGCCTGAAATTACATTCATTATTGCATGTGAATATGAGTGTGTATGTGCTGAGGTGAATGTTTCTAGGGAATAAGCCTATAAATTGCATGATAGATTTCTATATATATATATTTCATTTAAAAAACAAAAACAAAAATGCTATGGACCCTTGTTATGGAGCTGCCACTAACCTAACCTGCATGTGTTGTACCTTGTCTTCAAGAACACAAAACCCTTATATTCTGTCTCCATTAACAGGCTCTCAAGTAGATCTCTTCCCTGACCTATTTGAAATAGCAGTGAGTATAAAAGCAAGCATCGCACCACTGTCATATAACACATCTTCCAGAAAAGATGCAAAGGAGTTGTCACATCTGGTTGTTACAAAACATGCTGGGCTGGGGAAACATGTAGTTGCTGGAAAGCCCAAAGAAACCTCTTAATTTGGGTCTAGAACAAATAGATGGCACTTTTATAGTAACTTCATTAAAAAGTGACTTCATTGAAATGTAAAAATCTGAGTTCTGTATCTGTGGACACCAAAATCTCAAAGGAGACCCACAAAGGCAGAACACACAGAATGGATGATGAAAGAGAAGTGAGCGGGAGCATTCCCCAAACACCCGTGAGATACCATAAAAATAATAGCAGCAATGATGATAATCAACACAATTTATAGCTAAAACCTCTTACCAGAGTTAAAGCACTTTTCACACAGATGCACCAGGCTGACACAAAGACTAACATTTTATAGATCAAGTCATGTAAGCTCAGAGAAGTTCAAGTCTTATCCACGTCGCAGTTATCCAATGGGAAGGATGAAGTATGTCCACACACCTCCCACTTCTAAATGCTGTGTTCTTCACACAACATTTCACTTCAGACCATAGAATAATATCTAGGCCTCTCTTCTAAATTTCTGGATATGTTGGTAATTATTTTTAAAAATATTTTTTTATGATTTGAGAGACAGGGGAAAGGAGAGAGATCGAGAGACAGAAACACTGATGAGAGAGAAACATCATAGATGGGCTGCCTCCTGCAATCCCCCTATTGGGGATCAAGCCAGCAACCCAGGTTGTGCCCTGGCCAGGAATCACACCAGTGAGCTCTTGGTTCATGGGTCAACACTCAACCACTGAGCCACACCACCAGGCAAGTAATTATGTGTTGAAATCCAGAAAAACCGAGGTGCTAAAGAAAACTAGTTTATTATCTCTATTGCCATGTAATTAATGTGTTGGAGGATGGGGATAAGTTGGTACATAAAAAGCATCCAGGAAAGTAGCAAAATAAGAAACTTGGCTTTAGGGTCCTTTGAAGCTATTTTAAAAAGTAAAATGTTATGTTAAGAGCTATGTGGTGTATCCCTCTGTGTGCATAATTATTATTCCATTGATTTATTGCTCACATGTCAAAGAGCATCTGGGCATTTATGCAAGTTAAAACAACCAACCCAAGAGCCAAGCCACACAGCCTCAAACCCAGACAGCTTGCCTCCCACCCTTGTCCCACTCTTCATCCTGCCACCTCCCAAACAAAAATTCTCATAGTAAGGATCTTCCTGGCAGAGATGAACTGTTAAACCAGTGACATCTGTCATGTACACCATATTCTAAAAGAGTAGCTAAAACCAGTTGATAGCATAGATTTTTCCAGAGAAACCAGCAAATGTCTTCTAATTCTAGAAAGAGCCCTCTTCTGTTTTGGCAAAAGCTTTTAAGGAGTAACTCAGGAATCAAACTGGAAGGAGCTATCACACGTAACCTTCTGCAAGGACGAGCCCTGATCTGTCATATGGGCATAATGAATCATAACGTATCTACTGAATACTCATCGACTAAGGTAGGGAGACTCTTTAGAGGTGGGAAAATCACTTTAATATATTTCACCCTGTTGCCAAAAATCCTTTGCCTATGATCCAACCAATAGAGCAAATTTTAACTGAAACTGCTTCCCCTAAGAGATGGACATCACTGGGTAACTGTCTCCATTTTTATTTACAGAGATCTTAAAAGAAAAAAAAGGGCAAAAAGAAAATTCCTCTGATGTCTCCAGCTGATAAAATCATTAATCACACACTCCAAACTTCAAAGCAGAAGACGAGAAAATCACCTCACTTTCCCTGCACATGGAGAATAATTTTTCTACTTCAAAGAACTATCTTTTTTATTGGGTCATTTTAATTATTGAACGTGGGATGGAAGCTATCCACATAATGTCACCACTGTCTTTTTCATGAAATATACATAGGTCTAATTTGACTACATTCACTCAAGAGGGAAACACTGAGGAGAGGATAAGAAAAGGGATATGGGCTGGGGATACAGCTCTCCTCAGTGCAAAGGAGTAAGAGAAAGGAAGTAGCCTTTCAGGGCTGACTTTTCTCATTCCTTCCTCTTGGAGAGAAACCATCAAGAAGCAGACTGCCTATTTGGGCAATTCCTCAAGGGACTGCCTTGCTTCTCAATTCTCCTCCTACCCAACACACGGCAACACAATCACACTACCTTTATTAGTAACTAGAGGCCCGGTGCACGAAGTCATGCACGAGTGGGGGGTGGGGGGAAGTCCCTCGGCCTGGCCGGTGATCAGGGCCAGTAGGGGACATCTCACCCAGCCACGATCAGGGCCGATCAGGGCCAGCTGGCTGCGGGGGAGGGACCATGGGAGGTTGGCTGGCCTGGCCGTGGGAATTTGGCTGTGGGAGCACACTGACCACCAGGGGGCAGCTCATGCGTTGAGCATCTGCCTCCTGGTGGTCAGTACACGTCATAGAGACCGGTCGACCTGTTGTAACCGTCACTTAGGCTTTTATAGATACTAGTATAGATGCTGGCATTATTGCCAACCTCACACAACTGTGGGTACAATCAGTTGATTTGTGAATAACGAGTGTGAAGGAAACCTTGTGTTCCAGAACAAGGGTCAGCAAACTATCTGGCCCTGTTCAGAGTAAGACTGCTAGAGAGAGGTCAACTCAGGCATCCCAATCCCCACTCGGCCCTTTTCCCACAAAATCACAATGCCGAGAATTGGCAAATTTCTTCTGTAAAGGGCCAAAGAGTAAATATTTTTAGCTTCGCGGCCTATACAATCTCTGCAGCTACTCAATTCTGCAGTTATAGCCAAACACAACACATAGATACTAGTAAATGAGTATGGCTGTGTCCTAGCAAAACATTACTTCCAAAAATAGGCTGAGGGTGGGATTTGTCCACAAGCCATAGTTTTCAACTCCTATTCTAGATACTAGAAATGTTCTAGCACTGTGCTAGCCAATACAGCAGTCATTAGCCAGAGTTGACCATTAAATACTTGAAATGTGGCTAGTGTGACTAAGGAACTACATTTTAAATTTTACAGAATTTAATTTTCTTTACTTTTTATTAAATTTATTGGGGTGATATTTATTTAATAGGATCATATAGGTTTCAAGAATATATAGGTTTCTATGATACATGATCTGTATATATAGCATTTTGTAGCCACCACCCAAAGTCAAATCATCTTCTGTCACCATGTATTTGGCCCCCTTTACCCAGGAACTGCATTTTAAATGTTACTAACTTTTACTCATTTAAATTTTAAGACATGGGTGGCTAGTGCAGTGGTCGGCAAACTGCGGCCCCTTGAGTGTGGCTCTTCCACAAAATACCACGTGCAGGCGCGCACGTCCAGTGCGATTGAAACGTCGTGGCCACACTCAAGGGGCCAAAGAGCTGCATGTGGCTCGCGAGCCGCAGTTTGCCGACCACTGGGCTAGTGGCTCCAGTATTTGATAGCACAGTGGTAGATGCTTCTCACTGCTCCTCTTCAAAGCAGATTCAGGCCAATTTATGGCATAGTTTAAAATTTTTCCTTAAAAAAAGAAGATATCCATGCTTCCACATTCAGAATGAAGCCACATCCAACTGAAAATTATGTTTCTTACGTATGGAATATCTACATCATTCAAGCGAAAATAAGTGTTTGGTTGGAATCAATCAAATAACAGCAATTTAGCCAATGTGAAGTGCATAGGGACTAAGTCGGATCCACGCCAAGACTTATCCAATGTGGAACCTGTTTCCTGTCTCCTCTGAACACTGGCCTGCACCTCCACTGAGGGCACAGACCTACTGAATGGCCCCACGACCTCCTAAGGAAAGACCAAATCTCCCCACAGGCCCAAAAATGTAAAAATTCGAAGACATGGTTCAAGAGCACAAGAGGGAACACACATCTCAGTTAGGCTGCCTTCTCCCAAAGTGATCACATCATACGCTGCCTCTACACGGATATCAGGCATTCACCGCATCCTTCGCTGCTGCCCACACGGATAATTTATTTTCTGCCAACTGTTTTATTTGCACAATAAGTAGCTTGTGTCCTGCATTCCTTCGCCATCCCCAAAATATAATCCAATGGGGAGAAGCAAGGAAATAGGATAGTAACATGTTTGTTTGTTTTCCAAGTGTAAATAAGAAATAACAAACCAAGTGTTCCTTTAAGCAATTTGTGTAATACCAGCTTTCTTCAATGGGTGAAAGAATACTGAAAATTAAGGATACTCTTTGGGAAGTAAGAAACCTTTGGAATCATAGGTGCCAGGAGGGGGACCTATATAAATACACAACAAAGGAAGGTAAATGACATTCAGACTTTTTAAAATGATTTTTGATAAAAATAAAACCATTCCAGATCCAATCATTTATCTGTGGTTCCCAAATCTGCAAAGCTGAAAAAATGAAAGAAAAAAAATCCAAGTGTGAAGCAAACTCCCTTTACTGACACAACCTGATGCAAACTGGCAGAGGGTTACTTATATAGTCTCTTTTTATCCACTTTAGGGTGAGGACTTTTTTTCTGCAGAAATATCCATGTGTTTGTACAACACTCCCAGCAACCTCACTGGGAATGTTACACAATCTATAATACATGCAGTAGGTCTTCCCTTTCCAAAATCCACCCAAATATCCGAAATCCAAAACACCTCTTGCCCCAAGGGTTTGGATAAGGAATCTTCTAAAGAAAGCTGTTCAGGTAGAACATTTTCTATCAACTCAGCATCTGCTGCCCAGAATTCTGAGACAGTGCCTTACCTCGGTTTGAAGAATGGCAGCCCGCTGTTCTTTGGCAGTAAGCGACTCTTTAAGCACTTCAATGTGTTGCTTGCAATCTGAATTTTGATTGCTAAGGGTTTCAAGCTTTGTTTGTAAGGCAAGAAGTTCTGATTCCTTCTTTGAAAGTTCCTGCTTTAGCTGATCAATCTGTAAAACAACAAAATTGCAAGAAATTAGAAGCCACAAATACTACTCTCTATTTGAAAACTACTGATTTCTCTTACAGTCCGTGTGTGTGTGTGTTCTTTAAATGACTTGTTTCTTTTTCTTTTTCACAGTCAGTGATTATTATTCTAACAATGCAGGCTATACGTTTGATGAAAAAGATGCTCCTGGGAGTCACACAGACTTGGGTTCTGGGGTGGCTCTGCAAATGTGGCGGAGAGTGTAGAAAGCCAGAAAGGTAAGGTCAGCAGACGTCCGTCCACCTTCCACCCCACTGAGAACAAAGGTTCACAGTGGAAAGAAGGCTTCCAGGCCAAACCTACTATTCATCTATGAAACCAAAGACAATTCACCAAGATCCTCAGAGGGATAAACAGGGAGCTAATAAAGGTAAGAAAAAAAACCTAAGACATAAAACTTAACCTAAGACATAACTTGGACCTTCTCTACTATTCCACAGTGGAAATGATCATTCAAGGGCATTATTTGACAAAAGAGAATTCTCACCCCCTGTCCCAAAAAAATAAGTATTGGGGGTGTTTCTTTTGCTTATATTAAATACTGAGAAAATACAAAAGAAATAAAATATATATAAAGTATAAGGGAAAATAACACAAGTAATATCCATCATTCAATTCACCAAAAAAGATAGTTAGAATTATCTGTGCTCCAGCACATTTCTATCTCGTTCTTTCCCCTTCAGAAATAATTCCCACTCTAAATTTTATGCTGATCATTTTCTTGCTTGTCTTTTAGGTTCACCATGTATTTTTTCCATCTGTAAATGATATATACCATTTAGTTTTGAATACTATTTAGGTTTTTAACTTTGTTTGCAGTGTATGTTTTGTGGGATATTTTTTAAGCATTAGGCTTTTTTTCTACTCAATCTTATGTCCTGGAGATTAAATTGTGTTATTGTACAAGCAATTTGTTTGTTTTCTTTGAAGAACAGTATTCCATTGTAAAACTTCACCGCAGTTTATTTGTCCATTCTGCTGCTGATAGACATCTGGGTTTGTTTCCAGGTGTTGTTGGTTTTTTTCCTATTAAAGTGCTATTCTGACCTGGCCAATGAGGCTCAGTGTCGATCTATGAACCAAGAGGTCACGGTTTCATTCTAGGTCTGGGCACATGCCCAGGTTCCAAGCTCAAACCCCAGTGGGGGAACTGCAGGAGGCAGCCGATCAATGATTCTCTCTCATCATTGATGTTTCTATCTCTCTCTCCCTCTCCCTTCATCTCTGAAATCAATAAAAGTATTTTTTTTTAAAAAAGTGCTATTCTGAACATTCTTCTACATATCACCTGGTACACATAGTAAAAATAATCTAAAAGTTAAATTGCTAGACCACATAGTATACACATCTTCCACTTCACTAGACAAACAAAT
Source organism: Myotis yumanensis (assembly GCF_028538775.1). NCBI lineage: Eukaryota > Metazoa > Chordata > Mammalia > Chiroptera > Vespertilionidae > Myotis > Myotis yumanensis. Next base: position 43,061,673 of record NW_027223765.1, read on the forward strand.
GTTTTCCAAAGCAGTTACATTAATATTCATAGTCACAGGCACGGCGTGTTCATCACTCCACAGCTTTGCCAATCTTATGTCACCAGCGTTCTACATTTCTGCCTGCAGAAGGAATGGCAGCTTCAGCCTCCTCCTGCTGGCAGCCAGCCACCATGCTAGAAGTCAGCTATCCTCCAACCGCTGTGCTCCGAGGAAGCCATACCAAACACACAGTGGGCAAAGAAAGACAGAGAAGCTGGTGGAAATGATAATTCCTTTCTCTTGTTCATGATCGTAAAGGGAAGAATTTCAATGTTTCACCATGAATGTTCATGTTTGTTTTAGCTTTTTATAGGCCCTCTTAGGTTTCAGAAAGTTCCATTTTATTACAACTTTGATAAGTGTTTTGTTTTGTTTTTTTAATCTTCACCCAAGGATGTGTTTACTGATTTGAGAGAGAGGAAGGAAGGGAGATGGATGAGTAGTTTCAGTCTTCCATATTTCGATCTTTGAATCTGCCTCATCTGTTAATCACTTAAAGGTGAGTTAAAACACCTATTTAATGATGAAATCATAAGTTCTTCCTTATAGTTCTACCAATTTTTAGATCTAGAAATGGTTTCTTTGTCTTAATGTCTACAAATCCCTTCCTTTAAAGGTTATGGAATCTGTCATTAGCTGCAGTTTTTATAGTTTTATTGAAATATAATTTATATACCATAAAATTCACCTAACTAACGTGTACTATTGATGGTTTTTAGTATTTCCCATCATCATCATGGTTGTACACGTGAATCCTCTCAAAATAAAACCTTTCATCATCTCAAAATTAAAGCCTAAAACCATTAGCTGTCCCTCTCCATTCCCCACCCTCTACCCCCAGCTGTAGGCAAAAAATACTAGTAATCTACTTTCTGTCTCTATAGATTGGCCTATTCTGGGTATTTTGTATAAATGGAATCACACAATATATGTACTTTGTGACTGGCTTCTTTCATGTAGCACAATATTTCAAGATTCATCCTTTTTATTGCTGAATAATATTCCCGAATATGAATATAGCACATTCTATCAATTCACCAGTTGATGGGCACTCATGCTGTTTCTATATTTTGGCTATTATGAATAATGCCACTACAAATATTCATGCACAACCCTGTGTGGACAAGTTTTCATTTCTCTTGGGTATATATTTAGGTGTAGAATTGTGAGGACATGTGGCAACTGTATGTTTAGCATTTTGAAGAAATTCTAAATCATTTGCCTAAGTGACTGTAGCATTTCCCATTACCACCAGCAATATATGTAGGCTCTAACTTTTTCATACTCTTACCAGAATTTGTTATTGTCTGTCTTTTTAATTACAGCCATTATGAAGGGTATAAAGTGGTATCTCATTATGGTTTTGACTTGCATTTCTCTAATAACTAATGACACTAAGCATATTTTCACATACTTATTAGCCATTCATACTGGTATATCTCTTTTGGACAAGTATTCTAACTGCTTTTATGACTTTTTCTTTGCCTTTTATGGCTTTATTTGATACAAATGGATAGGTTTCTTCCTATTTCTCCTTTTGGGGTACTTTGAGCCTCCTGATTGTGGACTGGTACCTGTCATCAGTTTTGGAAAAGTATCAGCTTTTATTTCTTCAAATATGAATAGTGATCTACTACATCGTTCTTTCTTGAACTCTGATTATAGTTATAATTGACCTTCTTTTTCTATGTATCTTAACTTATCTTTCATGTATTGCATCTTTTTACTTAATTTATTCTGCTCTATTTTCTAGTTTGTTAAGTCTCTCTTCTTCTGTGACCCTCCTCTGTGATGACTTTATATTTATTCATTGAGCTTTGAAATTTGCATTTTTATTTTCCCATTTCTAGAAGTTCTCTTTAAATTTGCTTGGTATTTTAATTTATTTTTTAAATATATATTTTATTGATTTCAGAGGGGAGGGGAGAGGTAGAGAGACAGAAACATCAATGAAAGAATCATTGATTAGCTGCCTCCTGATTACCCCCCACTGGGGTTTGAGCCCACAACTCAGGCATGTGCCCTGACTGGGAATCACACCATGACCTCCTGGTTCAAAGGTCGAGGCTCAACCACTGAGCAACACTGGTTGGGCTAAATTTTCTTGATATTTTTATATTCTCTCAACTTTTATTTGTATTCAAATACCTTCTTTTATTTATTTAAACATATTAATCACATTTATGTCATAGCATTTGTCTTAAAAATCCAAGTCCTAAAGTTCTTGCCACCTGGATCTGCTGTCTGTTTTTTCTACTGATTCATGGTGGCTTGCTTTCTTGCAGATTTTCTAATTAAAAAAATAATATTGTGCCTTCATTTTTTTGTAACTTTATCTACAGAAATACTTTGCAGGCTAATTTAGCATGAAGCCTTCCAGAGCAGTTGCCTCTGCCAATACCTGAGGCCCTACCAACCAAGGACCCCTTTAAACCACATCCTCTACTTGAAGATTCCGGATCACCTCACACTGCACATCCGTGCAAGATCCAGCTGTGGGTATAGATTCTCAGAGATCTTTTTTTTGTCTTCCACTTGGCTCAAAGTTTTAAAATATATACTTTTCCCTGTAGTCTCCAGTCTGAGTGAGAGGAGAGTAGAATTGGGAGGTTATTTGTAGTTAATCCTCACACCGAAGGGTGATGCTTTCCGGGATCCCAGCCTTATGTGGTGTGGCAGCAGAATCCCTATTTGACTCTTCATCTTGAGCAGGCTCAGGCTTCTGTCTCTTTTCTTAAATGTCCCTGTGACTGTGAAAATCAAAGCTCAAGTTCACTTGCCTAGCAAAGACTAACAAGAAGATTTAACCAGTGCTCGATTGATCACTCCAGCTCCCTGCTTTGGCTTAAGTTTGGGCCCTTGAGATTCTTTCTAACTTGACAGTTCACATGTACATTTTTATTTTATTTTCTGTTTGTTTTAAATTTATCTTTATTGTTGAAAGTATTACAGATGCCCCCCTTTTTCCCTGTGGACCTCTTCGAGGGAAATACGTTCTAAAATGCATTTCATCCAGCAATTTTTGTTGTTTTCAGCAACTGAAACTGGCATAAACAAGGGCCAAGCTACTGACAATAACTGCTGAGCATGAACCAGAGTGAGATGCTTAAAAAAAGAAGTGAAAACATCTTCAGAAGTGCTCAGGTTGCACAATTTACTAGAAGGATTTATATGGAAGGAGATTCCATCCTCAGGAGAAGTCAGACTGATCAGGGGGCAAATAGGTTGCATCTTTGTTGCCATATCAAAAGGTTTGGTAGTGGCCGGCTGAAAGGTAGTCTTGAGAATGGTTCTGGTTTTGCCTGAACGTTCACTGGGAGAGAATCGTGATTCATTATCAACATACTCTGCATGTGTAAGCAGGTGGTGGCACGGCTCAGGTATGTACAATCCATGAACTACATTATTATTGTCATAATCTAATCATGTGAGTCGATTATTTTTATCTGGAATAGAGTAAGAAATTCCCTCTCTCTCTCTCTCTCTCTCTCTCTCTCTCTCTCACGCACACACACACACACAATGGAGTGTAAGTAGAGGAGAAATCAAGATTAGGATTACCTAAAATTACAAAAGAAAAAACATCTGTTGTGATCAGCAGTCTTCTCAGGGGATTTGGCTACAAATCACAGGCAGTTAACCTGACAGCACAGAATCTAGTTAATTCCACATACGAAACTTATTTATCTGGAAATAATGCTAAAAACAAAACTTTCAACTCTACATGCCTATGCAAAGATGATGCTTCTAGTGAAAAATCCAATCTGTGCTAACTGCTACAAATACCGGAGTAGAAATCCACTGTGAGAGTGGGGTATTGAGAGAGAAATTTGAATGAAATTAACTTGATCGACAAAATGGTATTTTGGTAATAGAAAGAAAGAAGATGGGAGGTTCTACATACACCTACTTTATTCAATAAAAACAGACTGATAATGATGAAACTCTTTCAGTCTATAAATATTAAATACGCAGTTGCTTTAAATAGCTTTCAGACTATCACTGACATGAGATGAATTTTAAATAAATATTATATGCAGACAATAACAGAAAAAGACTTTCTAGAGGGAATATAGTTATGGGGTAAAAAAAAACATATTCTTCCATAAAAATATGCCTTTGGCTTCTTTTATAGCCATAAACTCAATAAAAATGGAAAGTGATGCAATTGAACATACATGAGAACTGAGGCGGGGGAAGGCTGTCTGGGTGATGGCAAGAAAAGCCAATCGGAATTACATCCACGCTTTGCATGAAGTCCATGTGGACATCAGGCACACTTCATCTCGTCTGAAAGTTCTTCCACCGGTTATGTCTGTGACACAACCAACACCCTGGAAAAAGGACTCTGCGGAGGAAAACAGCGTCTTTGTCACTGCAGATATGGCCCTCGTGTGTAGCAAGTGATATGCGTGTTATCATGCAGTTTGGGTTATGAGGATTGTAATCCGTCAGAGATTAGTAAGAAAATGGGTTACAAATTCCAAATAAAGGGGGGGTCGAACACAACAGACTGGCGTCTTGGGTGAACTCTGAAAGCAGAGGGAGCAGCTAACATAGAAGCACTGGGATCGGTGGGCGAGAAATGTGTTAGATGAGGAACAAAGCCTTGTACAGAACAAGGGATGCCATCACTCTTCCCCTGCCAGGAAAACATTTATGTATGTTACATTCCACTGTCAAAGGCTTAACAGTGCTCCTGAAAGTAATTCATGCTTTTCACAGCCTCTTAGTTCTGCTCTCACAGTCTGATCCCTCTAAGCCAGTGGTTCTCAACCTTGGCTGCACATTAGAATCACCTGGGAATCTTTTTTAAAATCCTCTTTTTTAAATCCTGATTTCTGGGCCTCATCCTCTGAGAAATCCAGAAATCAGGATTTTAAAAAGATTCCCAGGTGATTCTAATGTGCAGCCAAGGTTGAGAACCACTGCTCTAAGCTCTCTAGGGAGGCCTGTTGGGACAGGGGGGAGTCGGGGCTGGGGGTGGAGAAGGTGTAGAAATTGAAGTTTCCAACAGGGAGAGTGGTGCAGCCAGCAGGTCTCCCAGAGCCTCGGTACTCAGGGATCATGTGCAAGTGCCGAAGGGCTTGCAAGACGTCACAATCTCCACCCAAGACTATGGCCAGCAGCCCTCTGCCTTTCACAGATGAGTTTCTGAGATCTGCTTTTACGTTTTTGCAATTCACCTTCCAGCTTTCCAGAAACGTTACGATCATAGTTTTTCTATGACATCACATTAACAAAAGCAATTTAGGTCTTCAGTGCTGCTTAATTTAATCACCGAGCTTTCAAGGGTCCCTACCAGTCCCAGGATCTGTTCAACATCAAAAAAGAGGTGCGCGCGCTTTCACGTGGCTATTAAAATACTTCCTTTCCCTCCAGCTTACATGCTTGACTCATATTAATAATTAGTGCAAGAAGAAATTCCTTTTCATACACAACATTGGAACATTGTTTCTATGTCAAATTTCACTGAAAAAGTATCTTCAATATACTTCTATATCTAAAAATGAGTTTGTATATAACAATTATTGGTAGCTGCCTTTATTATCTATTTGGAGCAAATCATTACAGATTGAAATGGAGACGGATTTGAGATCCTGCTCTGTTAATGAAAAAGAATCAAATGCTGAGTCAATTTTATCAACAGGGAATCATAAAAACAATTTCCAGTTAAATAGTATTTCAAAAATATCAGCAAATGAGAACATGGATATGTGAACAATATTAGGGGATGTTTTTTCATAATTAGGTTGAATTTATCTCATCATTGTTATTTAAAAAATAGAAAACTCCTGCCCTGGCTGTTGTTGCTCAATAGTTAGAGCCTCCGCCCACTCACTGAAGAGTTGTAGATTCTATGCTGGTCAAGGGCACGTGCCTGGTTGCAGATTTGATCCCCAGCCCTGGTTGGGGCAAGTGCAGGAGGCAACCAATTGATGTGTCTCTCTCACATATCTCTCTCTCTCTCTCTCTCTCTCTCTCACACACACACATATCTCTCTCTCTCTTCCTCTCCCTCTTTCTCTGTCTGCCCTCTCTCCCTCCCTTTCACTCCCTCTTAAACAACAAACAAAAATCAATGGAAAAAAATATCCCCTGGTGAGGATTAACAAAAAAATAAAAAATAGTAAACTTAGAAGCAAGCATGATAAAACATGCTTTGACATCTGGTAAAGAAATACTCAGGTCCTAGCTGGCTTGGCTCAGTGGATAGAGTATCATCCTGCGGACTGAAGGGTCCCAGGTTCGATTCCAGCCAAGGGCACATGCCTGGGTTGCAGGCTCGATCCCCAGTAGGGGGCGTGCAGGAGGCAGCCGATCAATGATTCTGTCTCATCATTGATGTTTCTATCTCTCTCTCCTTCTTCCTTCCTCTCTGAAAACAATAAAGAAATATATTTAATTAAAAAAAGAAAAGGAATACTCAGGGCAATCAGCACCTCTAATCTAGTCTTGCACACAGTGGTTATTCTAGTTGCCTCTCCAAAAGTCCCTGGTTAGGGAGAAACTTTCTGGACCATCTTTAAAGCTTTCCACATATTCATTACAAGCAGCAATAAGAAGGCACAATATTTAACTGCAATTTTAAGTTTGGTTTCCAAAGAGTGTGAGTCCCCTCCTTATGCAGCATCCCATAAAGATGTCTGAAATGTTCTACCATGACTCTTTGAGTCTTTATAAAACATTAAAACAAAAGTTGTAAAGTCAACACTCCTAGCCTCAAATCTATCATTTTTTGTTAGTTGGGATCCAACGTCCTTTTGTGATTTCCATTTCTATCACTGCCTCAGTAAACCCAGTAACTTTAACAATTACTTCTCTATTTCCCACGTGAGTTTCAGAGCCTCTAGGATTTATAATTTAATATTTCTTTCCTGTTTTGGAAAATCTGTCATTTCACATAGATTTGAGTTCTTCCTACTTCCCTATCTGTGTGAATTGGGGGTGGGATGATATTTTCACTTATCCTTCTAGGTTTTCTCTAACATTGATTTAAGTCTGCGTTCTTCATTGCTGTTTTATTTAGACAAAAAAAATACTACCACCTCTAAACCTTAACAACCTGCATTGCTCTAGCCAAAAGTGAATTCCCCTCCCATCAAATCTTCAGGGTAGTGTTGTTTTGTTTGTTTGTTAGTTTTATATTTTTATTTATTTCCGAGAGGAAGGAAGAGGGAGAAAGAGATAGAAACATCAATGATGAGAGAAAATCACTGATTGGCTGACTCTTGCACACCCCCTACTGGGGATCGAGCCCGCAACCCGGGCATGTGCCCTTGACCAGAATTGAACCTGGGACCCTTCAGTCGCAGGCTGATGCTCTATCCACTGAGCCAAAGCAGCTAGAGCATCCAGGGTAGTGTTTTGAGTATATTTCTTTACTAAGTGGTCAATATGAATGGACGGAAAATATTTTGAATATGCACTATTTTTAGTGGGCCTCAGTGGCTAGCTCAGTGCCATGTGCTAAAAACAATGCTTAACAAGATGGGGACTGCAATATTCAGATTCCACCAATGACAGCTTTATCCATCCATACAACTCTGCAAAATTAAAGAGTTCAAGAGACCCCCAATGGTGATGCTGAATTGTTCGATCAATGTGTGTAACCAACTATTGCAAAAATTAACTCCTCACATATCTGTGATGATTTGACAAGCAATATAGTCAAGTAAACTTTGTAAAGAATTATTCAAATAGGCAACAATGAACCATATAATATGCTAGTGATCCAATTTTAGAGGCTATCAGCCCATGCCTATCCAATTTCACAAATTCCATGATAAATGGTTTAGCCACTGGAATCAGTACACACAACCTAAGGGATCCCAAAAGCATAAGACACAAGCACCCAGGACTAAATGTTTAGCAATAGCTATGTCTTAACAGAACTGCTAGGCCATTCCTAGGCTTAAGTAAGGAATCAAAGTAGAAGTAAGAAAAACAAGTAATTGAAGTAATGGTATGAAGTTTGAGCAGGAGGAAGGAAAGACTCCTCCTGGCCCTGGAACAGCTCAGCCAATGGGAGGTTGCCATAGCTCAGCACTGAAAAGTCACTGTACTTCGAACTTGCAGTTTCTCCAGTGGACTCTTCGTTTACAACAGCCCCTCCCAAGTCCACAAAACTCTCTTTTGTTTCTCTATGTGTGTGTGTGATTTACCATTAGACCACATGTCCCGAATTGCAATTCTTTGTTGTTCCCCAATAAACTATTTTGCTGGAGAAATACCAGGCAGTGGATTAAAAGTCAACAGCTTTTTTTTTTTTGAGACAAGAACTTACACTATCTTATTTCATTTCATCCTTTCGGACAACCTCTACAGTGGGTGGTGTTGCCCCCCTCTTATAGAAGAGGAAAGTGTGGCTGGGTGACATAAGTCACTCCGCAAAGCCCTGCCGCTAGCAAGGGCAGGCTAGAGCCTTCCCAGTCTGCCTTTGCCCTCAGCCTGCACTCTTCCCACCCTACTCCATAACTCCCCGCAATCATTCTTCTGGCCTGACCACACTGGGAACCAACCCTTCAAAGTAAGTCTCTCAGACAAGTGCAGGCCAGTAACAGTCATGACTTATTTGCTGAAGACCATGTAAATGCTTTATTTTACCTGGACAGGAGTCCATGGTGTGAGTGAAGTTTACAAATTTCATGGCAGTTTCCGTTAAGAAGAGGCTTGCACTATCTCTCACCATGCAATGACAGGGAAGGGAGGAAAGGTTTAAGCTGAAACAATAGTTTCCCCCAAACCTCAGATCTGTGCCTCTGGTCTTCATTCCCAGAGAAATTTGGTCATCATCTGCAGGCCACGCTACAACTGTGCTTGCTGCACCTCAGCTTAATGAATGCTCTGAGAGGGAAGGACTGCAAAAATGAAACCAGAAGGCAGGGCTGAGCAGGAAAACCTATTCTGCATTTTGTGGTGGTCCCTGAAAGGAAGGGGTTAGATCAGCCGTGGGCAAACTATGGCCCTCGGGCCGGATCCGGCCCATTTGAAATGAATAAAACTAAAAAAAAAAAGACCATACCCTTTTATGTAATGATGTTTACTTTGAATTTATATTAGTTCACACAAACACTCCATCCATGCTTTTGTTCCGGCCCTCCGGTCCAGTTTAAGAACCCATTGTGGCCCTCGAGTCAAAAAGTTTGCCCACCCCTGGGTTAGATTCAAACCCACTGGACATTCTCCTTCTCATATCTCCAATCCTTGATCCAAATTTTTATTCATAATCTCAATGTCAACTTACAGATGGAAAGTTGGCAGTACAGTTTTTGTTTTTTCTCTTCGAAAAAGCACACATATGTACACACATATACGTATGGGGTGAAGCAGATGCTAGATATTATTATTTCCTCTCTATAATTTGCAAATGATCTGCAATGAGCATGCATTTATTTCACAACTAATAAAAAATCAATTATCATTTAAATACTTTCTCTCCCTACTCCCACTGCTTTCTCACATCAATATGCATTATTCTTAAATCTGCTACATTTTATAAGGCAATAAAAAGAGTAAAATCTAGATCAAGAACAGGATTATTTACTAATAATTTTTTATTGGTGCGGTTATTATTGTCAGAAACAAGATGATTTTAAGACAGCAATAGATAAAAGCACTTCAAAGTCTTATTAGACCTATTGGACTATTCATATATTCAATTATTATGTATGTAAAAATAATAGATATTCAGGTGCATGGTCCATTTGTAGCCCAGTTCAATTTTGAAAAATGTAAGACAAATTCTTCAAAACTAGTAATATGAAATAACTTAATGAAACATGTTACTAAAATAATACATAAATATTCCATAGCAACAGGTAACAACAATAATAATAACCACTGTCAACAACAATGCCTGACATTTGTAGGGATCAGACCAAGGACTAAGGGCTTTAAATGCATAATCTCTTGGGATCATCAAAAAAACAAATGATAGAGGCATTTTTCTTTTTCTTATCCCTATTTCACGGATGAGGAAACTGGGGCTTAGAGAAGCTGAATAATTTGTACAAATAGCAGCATTGGGACTCAAAGTCAACTTTTGTCTTAAACACTATACTAAAACTAAAATGTCCTCACATCATTCAAATCAGTTAAATTAACTTCTAAGATTGCCTTTTGAGAATCATCTTCTAGGGATGGACTCAAAATGTGGCAATGAGAGAAACTTTTTAAAATAGTTTTCAAAACTTATGAAAACTCAGAAAATTTGGAAGTAAGAGGACTATTACAAGGTAATTTTAATTCCCAAGACAGAGCAACAACAAAGGAACTCATTAGAAAATCCTGAACCCCTTTGTAGGTAGAAATTCTACCGAAGGTTTTCCCGGATTTCTTTTTGGAATCTATGCATCTGAATTAAAATTTTTGCATTCCTCTTTCTTGTCCATATATTTCATGATATCATATAAAGCAGGTTATGTATTTGGGAAAAGAATGTAAGTCACACTAAGAGTATAAAAGTTTGTAACTCTGGACCATACCTTGGTTTTCATGAACTTGGAGTGACTTTTGTAAACCTCTATTTGTTTGATCTCTTCTTCACGGTCCTCAGTGTTCAGCACACCATTGGCTTTTAACATCTGGATCTCATCCTCAAGATCCCTTATGTTTCGCTCCAATGAAGCAATTTTTGTGTCCTGTTTGTGAAATTTAAAAAAAAAAAGAAAAGAGAAGGAAAGAATTGTTTTTCAGTGTTATCAAAACAGAATTTCAGATGGGAATTTTGGTAGTAATACATTAACCATGATGTAGACATAGCCATGAATTCAGAACATTTTTTTTCACTTCTAAGGAACGTTTATGAGATTTGTTAAGCTCCTAATAAAGATCATGTCTCAATAGAATACAGGGCTACCTAGATACGTTTGCCTAATATCTGGGAATCAAATTACCAAAGCAATAGTAATAAAAGTGAAAATATCATTTAAAGTGGACACATTTTTAATTCAAGATATAGTTTACCACTGTATATCCTTAAGTCTACTTGTAAACATAAAAATGGTGTGTTCGTGAGTATATTCTGTGGCTGGTTTTATAAGGCATGCTTGGAATTTGACTGTGAGAGAAAAGGAAATTAAAATCTACTAATGGGAAAAAGGATTCTCATCTAAAATGCAGACATAAGTGAAATTAAATAACTGAAACTTGACTTAGTATGACTGATACACTAAATATTAAAAATTTTATAGTAACTGGAAATAATATATCACAACGTCATGATTTATTTGGCAAGCTGTCAGCTCCTAACATCGCAAAAACATTACTACTTTGAAGGGTATTTCTAACCAATTGATTTACAGTAAAAATACAAAAACAAACAAACCGAGAATGTGGGATTGAGAAAAATAAACATAGAGAATTTTTTAAAGGAAATGACAAACTCTGTACACAACGTAGAGCATAATAAGAAATGAAGCATTAGAAAGTAGAGAAAAGAAAGCTCTTATGTGGGGGAAAAAATCATCCCTCAAACTTCATTATTAGACTCAAGTCAATCTTGTAAATGAAACATGTGGAAAATTTCACTTTAAGTTTTCCCACAATCACCATCTACCTGCCATTTAATTGTACAGATTCCAGGAGCTTATATACATTTATAACTGAGTATCAATTAAAAACAAATCACCAACTCATTTTGTAACAATTCTTTTAGAATGTAAAAAATTAAGAGTTCCAAAATAAAGGCAATGAATAAACTATTCAATTCATAACTAATTCATTAAAAGGACTCAGCAACAAATATGTCCATCCTGACTTTGTGACTATTTTCTATTTTATTTCCATATATTATATGCCCGAAACATGTCTCCTGTAGAAATATAATAATTATTGTTGTTAACATTGTCATCATAGTTAAAAGAAAAACAAGGATCTGCAAGAGAGACTTATTGAGCTCCACTGTCTATGTGCCAAGATCCAAGTGCTCGAAATGCTGGAGAAACACTTTTATTAATTCTAAAAAACAATTAAAAAATCCAAGAAGAAAAAATAAAGAGATTCTGAAATTTGCAAGACTATTAAGGATGGTACAGTCCACAGTATTCCATTTCCTTTAAACCATATTTACTGATTTTTTTTCCAGTTACAAAAATAATACACTTTAAACTCATTGAAAATGGAGAAAATCCCCTCTAACATCATTAATGTTTTTACATATAGCCTGCCAGGCTTTTTTATTTTAGATGCAATTTCTGGAAGTCTAGTGTACTTCCAGTTTGAGTGAACGGAGTCTTGTGGACTGAACATTTGTGTGCCTCCAAAATTCATATGTTAAAGCCCTAACTAGTAATATGATGGTATTTGGAAATGAAGCCTTTGGAAGGTAGTCAAAGTTAGATGGGGTCATTAGAATGGGGCCCTTATGATGGGATTAATGCCCTCAGGAGAAGACACAGTAGAAAAGTTGTTTTTTTTTAAAAGAAAGTATTCTCCTATGGCAGGTGAGGATTAACAAAAATAAATAAATAAATAAAATAAATGGCAAAGGTTAAAGACAAAGAGAAAATCATAAAAGCAGCAAGAGAAGAGCAGTTGGTTGCGTGCAAGGGATCTCCCACAAGACTGTCAGTTGATTTCTCAACAGAAACTTCTTAGGCCAGAAGGAATTGGCACAAGATATTCAAGTGATGAAAAGCAAGGACCTACAATCAAGATTAATCATATAATCAATAATAGTGTAATAACTATGTATGGTGTCAGATGGAAGCTAGATTTATCAGAGTTGTCACTTTGTAAGTTATATAAATATCTAATCACTGGGTTGTATACCTGAAACTAATCTATAATTAAAAAAAAGGTAATATGCTAATTAGACTGGATGTCATTCCGGTCATTCTTCCAGATGAAGCCAGGGCCAGAGGGAAGCCCGGGTCCCACATGCCAGAGGGAAGCTGGTGCCAGCAGCCAGGGGAAGGAAGGCCTACTCTTGCACGAATTTCGTGCATTGGGCCTCTAGTATAATATATGTACATCAACTGCAATTGAAAAATAAAAAATTATTTTTAAAACATTATGTTTTTAAGCCACCAGTCTGTGGTCATTTTGTTATGCCAGCCCAAGCTGACAGAGGTAGGGAGTCATCCTTCGTGACTCACTTGGAGCTCTGAGACATGAGAACTCCACATATAAAAAGAGCAGCAATAAGAAAAAGGCTATTAAAAAAGAATCTCTAAAAGTTTACAAGAATGTTCTTAAATAAACGAGTCATTTTACCTCAATGTTTTGACTATAAAATTGAGACATGTCATTATAGAAAACTTAAAAGCTATTGATAATTACAACTGTCCATAATCACATCCCCCAGATATAGCCATTAACATCTTGAAAGCCTTATTTTATTTTTACTTTAAAACACAGAAATGATATATATCAATATGATATAGATTTCTTCCCTTTATTGAGATGTAAGTTGACTATTGATGAGATGTACAAATATCTAAGTAGAATGTTTATGAGTTACTGTAAGTTAAGTGTGAAAGGCAGGGCCAGCATTTCTGCTTTTCCTATATAAAATCTCCTAGAAATTCAGACCCAAGTCTAAAGTGACCGACCATTTTCATATGTATGTATGTATGTACATATATACGTGTATAAATGTGGAGTGTGTGTTTGTGTGTATGTGTACTATGATACACTTTGTAGTCCTCACATCTTATACCTTACTTTTTGGATAGCGCTTGGTAGAAGTTCAGGTTTCAATCACGTAGACAAGCAAAGAAGACCCCTTCAGCTTTCCAGTCAATACTTGATGCTTTAGTTAGTAATGACCAGAACTGCCTATTTCTAAATGGGTTAGAAGGAGCTTCCACTGGACTTTAAAAAACTGCATACTGCTAAAGAAAGATCAGCTGAGTTAAGATAGAAAATATCTTAACACAGAAAACCCTCTTGGCCTATAAACATCTGAACTAAAATTTCATCAAATGGTGAATCACATTAACTTTTACTAATTTTTTAAAATTAACCAACAACTTTCCTTTTTCCTACGAACTTCTTTTTCCCTTTAAACTTAGGTGTCCCAAAACAGAAGGAAGAGGAGAGGGAGGGGGGTGGGTACTGAGGAAGTTACTTGAATAAGGGTCTATTTTTTTTCTGTCCTGATAAATATTTATGTTCTTACATAAGAAGTCAATTTCAAGGGCAGCAGAACTCACACCTGAAATCATGAGCATATAGAAAAGGAGGTAGAAAAATATTATCAAGATCTAGAGAGAACAGGTACAACATACATAGATACATTAGATAGTGTATTGACTGTGCCCAAGAAGATGGTCAAAATTCTGAACCAGAGGAAGACAAAAAACAAAAGCACGTGAAATGTCAGTGTCTCAAGTGACTCACTTTGAGAAACTCACGGAGAAGAATGTTTTTCTTTTTTAAAAATTTCTAAAACTAGATAAATGACTAGAAACATATTTATATTTGAGTAGGGCTATGAAAGGTTGAAACTACTTCACAAGTCCTGATGGCTCAATGTGGCAAATGGATGGATCCTATCTTTCAGAATAGATACCAAACGCACATCCTATGTAATAAAAGGCTAATATGCAATTGTCCCCTACACAGGGAGTTCGATGGGCAGTTCAACCAGGAGTTCAACCAACGGGTGGGGCCAGCCGGCCAACCGCCCTCAGCCCCTCCCTACAGCTGGACTCCACCCACCCATGCATGAATTTGTGCACCAGGCTTTCAGTGTTCAATAACCCCCTCACTGATGTAGAATAGAGAGAGAAAATTAAATAAAGACATAGGCTATAACATCCTGAAAAGTAACATTTAAAAGATAGAGCAACATTTTACTCCCAATTACCAGAGATTTCTTCATCTGAACATCTTCAAATATTATTTGTAACTGATATTTTTAAATTATATATTATGTAGTGATTTTCAAATACTCATCTAGATTATGTTTCACAAATAAGCAAGCTCTCGAGGCAGAGAATTGTGGGCCTTCCTTAGAAATGGGGAAAGTGAAATAAAACACAGAACAGCTTTCCGACCACGGGATCCAAACGCTCTGTGAAAAGGGGCTCCCAGGGTCAACTGCCGTGGAAATGCCTGTTGGGCATTCCCAATGCACATTAGCTCTGGAAGTACTGCTGGTTCTGGAACTACTACTGCCAATTATTCCTTTTTCCCAATTGTTACTCCTATAGGAGTCAATTCTTGGTGAAGAAATTAGGACTTTAATGATCACATTAAGCTCATGGTTATATAAGAAAGTGAAGAATCAAAACAATAATTTGGATTCCTCAAGGGAAAACGTGCCATGATTACACCCAATTTAAAATAATTGGGGTTTTAAATATGCAAATCACCTTGTCAGCATCTGTCACTCAAAGGTGGTTCACTGAGTGCCTATGCTGAGCCCCAGCAGTGAGAGAACAGACTGCTCTGCTCCTGGAACGCAGCACTTCCCTTCCTGTCTCAGGTGGCATTCTTCGTAGTCTTGCAATAGGACAACCATGAAGTTGTTTTGCTTGTACACTATTTCATGGCTAAAGACTGTAAAACTGTGGGAAACAAAGATTAAGGAGAAAAAAAATGTGTTTGCCTCACTCCCCACTAGTTAGAAAAAAAATATCTGAATGGAGTGTCTCTTTCAAATAATTTCTTCCCACATAGTCATAAAATATACTTGTAAAAATTTGATATATAATTGCAGACCTTAACTCCTACTTAAAGATTCACACCCAAGATGATTTGACATCTATCATTCCAAAACTAAAAACTAGGTATTTGATGGAAAACTAATAAGTAAACTACTGGAATTGAACCCCTAGTAATAAACTACCCAGTGGGCCCAACTTGCGGATTCTTTAGCCAGCCATGAATATTAGCACCAGCCCATGAGCACAGGAACTAGAGCAATGAGCATGGAAGTCAGGCGGGAAGGCTGAAGTAAGTTACTCTCTGCTTTATCTTTCTGTCAAAAATCATCTCTGTATTTTTCTAGGACATGTCTGCTATAGTCGATAGTAAACTTAAGCACAGGGAGTTCTCTCTTTCAACAAATACAGATTGAGAATCTACTGGGTACCCATCACTTTGCCAGGTGTGTGAGATCTCGACAAGATTCATGGCATCCTTCTCTCTCTAACACGGAATACAGTCTAGATCCCTGTTACTCAAAGTGTGGTCCACAGACCAGCGCCATTGACACCAGCTGAGAGGTTTTTAGAAATGCAGAGTATCAGGCCTCCACAAAGAACTACTGAAAATAAATCTGCATTTTCACAAGGTCTGAGGGTGAGCGTGGCATTCTAAATGACTGCAGGGTTCCAGCACATCCAAGGGACAAGACTGACCAAAGCAGAAGAGACCAGGGCCACTTTACTGCCCAAGTATATTTAGAAAAGTCTGAACCTAATCTCAAGAGCTATCCACCTTGGCATGAGGGTACAGAAGTCCTGGGAGCAAACTTTCTGGAGCATCTTTGCCGGTCAGGATGTCTTTACTGGCCTTTTCATGTGTGTCAACCATTACGTTCCCCTTAAACAGCAAGAAACGGATTTCAACTCTTCACAAGGAACTGTGAACACTGAAATGGTGAGTAGGGGGAACATCCAAAAAGCAACATCATTTAGTCACAAAAAGTAACAATTACGTTATTGCTGAGTGTCACATTGTACTTTCCTTCCAAATACAGTAAGAATTACTGGTTTCACTTTAATATCAGGCCAAGAAAGAAAACACAGGCAGTTTTTACAAAGCAATGGAGCTCACTGTGATCACATATCGGTCTACGGACGTCGATCAACAGACTTAGGGCCAATTTGGTTTAAAGAAGAAGACGTGATCTAATGTTCAGGAAACGTCCCTACATAATTATATTACACTTTATTTAGAATAAAATTCTAGACTATTATTACTGGATACCACAGAGGTTCTTGAAGGCTTAAGCTTTAGAAATCATCTACTTGGAGCTGCAAACATAACTGAACAGCCCTTGGTCTTAGGCTCTCTGAGTAATGCCCTTCCTTTGGAAGGATTTACTGTGTGGGATTCACCGCGGTTATGTGAGGCCAAGGGAAGCACTGCAGGGGAAAAAAAGTCGTCTTGGGCATAAGCCATGTTAAGAGAAAAAAACAGAAAAATAAAAAAACGTGTCTTCTTGGGCCTTATTAAACTGTAAAGAGATGATGACCTACATTAGAAGATGACAGGGGACATGCCGTTTTTTTGTTGTGGTGCTTTTGTGTTTGATTGTTCAGATGGCATCTAATTCCTCATAGCAAAACATACACACGCGCGCAGCTTCAGGATAGACTATTTCAAATTAAAAGCCATTCGGGTGCTTTGGTGTTTCTTTTCATGGTCTCATTTTCCTACTGCTGACTCATTCTCAGGAAGCCCATGCCCCGGGAATGTCCTTCCTGTCGGGCTGTTTCTATGCACATTACTAATGACCCACGGTCAGGAGATGTGTCTCTAGTGGTTCTTGCTGGACACTATGTGACCTCTGAGGTTTTGGTCTCCGTGAGCACATTTCTTGTTGTTGCCAATGGACTCAAGTCTAACAAAAAGAGCTCGAGGTGACAATCCAGCAGACCCTTGGAGAGTCACAAACCTGGATGCAAATCCTGGTTCAGGCATTTACATCTTAGGGAAAAAGACTGTGCCTCTCAGAACGAGGACCACGCTCAAGGGCACGTTAATAAAGTGACAAGTGAAATATAACGCATGAAAAGTGCCTACTGCGGAGCCTCCTCCTGGAGAGTGAAGGGCCACCATTGTTATCATAAGCCCATTGGCCAGTTCTGTGGGGTACACATGTAGAATACCACAGCGACTCGTCTTAGTCCCCCCTGTGTAACACCGCGAGCATGTCCCTAACCTTGCTAACCTTAGTGAGTGCCATTTAAACCTTATGAGAACTTAGTGAGTGCCACTTAAACCTTCCAGAATCTTAGTGAACACACAGTAGGTACTCTATAAGGATTACCTTCCTTCCTATTTCCTGTGTTAAAATATATCTATTACTTCTTTGTCAGTCTGCTCAGCTGCTTTTCCTTTGGGGGACCACATTCCCCCAATTCCCTGTGGTTTTCATGGGGTTCTGATGTATGACTATGCCCTGTGGCAAGTTCCGTGGACCCTCGGGACATGGTGACTGATCCAGGAATGCACCCATGATGCCACCGGGCCAATAAGAGACTGACATGAATCCCAGGGCCTCTCCTTTTCTGAGGTTATACTTCTCCTTTGCTGAGATTACAAATGATAAGGAAAACACAGGCCTGTGGCTGGTTGTAAGCTTCTTTCATTCATGAATAAGAATCTGCCTGAATTATTGGGCCCTTATAACATCATTTGAATACCTAGATACAGCTACATCTGAATCATCCACTTCCCAGAATACCAAAACACAATAGCAGTGTTTTGGCCATTTTAAACCAAAGATTATAACATGCAAGTGATAGTGTGAAAGATAACACCAAAATATAATTAGATATAATATTCTGTAAGGCTACAGATAGAGATGTCAAAAATGGGTTAAGACCGCCATAGCTGAGTCAAGAAATCTAGAGAAAGTACAGAAGCTTGTTGTGGGGTTTGGAGATGGATAAGAACCTATAATAATAAAAGCGTAATATGCTAATTAGACTGGATGTCCTTCCAGACAACCTTCCCGATGAAGCTGGGTCCTGGGTGCCTGCTGGCAGCCAGAGGGAAGCCCGGGTCCTGGGTGCCAGAGGGAAGCCAGTGCCAGTAGCCGGGGGAAAGAAGGCCTACTCTTGCACGAATTTCGTGCATCAGGCCTCTAGTAAGGTTATAATAGAGAAGATGAGTTCTTTCCAGCCAGAAGTAACAATACACACACATTCAAGGGCATGTAGCATGATGTCCAGCACATATTATTTAATAAATATAAATTGAAAGAATAAGAGAACAAGATTAGAGTATATAGCAAGGAGGGGGAAGAAGGCAAGGCTGATTAAAAAATATAGATCACTTTGTGTTGCAGAGGAGTTAGAAATGAAAAGAAGGCGAGGCTGAATGGTAACCAGTCTTCAGCAGAGGGGTAAAAAATAATGGAAATCATGTAAAAGTCACAGAAAATAAGAGAGTGACATTTCAAGAAGGCAGAGAAGTCAAAGTAAAAGTTTGGAGAGATTAAAGGCTAAGAAAAAAATTAGGGTATCATTGGTGACATGAGGGCTGTTTCAATGGAGTTTTGTTATTGTTATTGGAAACTGAACCCCAGTGTGTTAAATACCACAGAGTGGGAGGAGATTGCTGAGTCTTTCAACAATCAGTACAGCACAGGGCAGGAACCCAGGGAACAGACACCACCTGGAGCCCTGGAACCAGGTCTGGGAAGGGCCTGCTGGAGCCGGGATTTAACTCTTTAGTTGCTGGGTTGGGGGAGTCCCAGGGTAAGGACTCTGGTGAGGAGGTGCTCTGGGGTAACCAGAGAAGTACTTGAATAGTTTAACAAGCCAGATAGCTGCACCTGTGCCTCTCAGCTGACTAGCAGCTCTTCACAGAAAGCTGCTTCAACAAACACTGCAAGCTTTCTACATCCCAGAGCATGGAAGGGAGCACTGACTAACCCACACTCATTTCCCTCTCCAGGTGCCTGTGAGCCACGCTAATGCCAGTGCCCGGCTGTGGACCAGGTGGGTCAGAGTCATCTAGGGAGTAAAAGCTAGCGATGATTTGGTCCCACTCCAAAATATTCCATTGCAGGAGAGGAGAGGGTGACACAAAAATCTGTATTTGTCTGTAAGTTCCTCAGGTTGGGAAACACACACACACACACACACACACACACACACACACACAAATTTACTTTTTATACATGTTTTCCCTGCTGTTGGAGTTAAATATATAAACATATATGCACTATCTGAATATGTAAAAAGGAATAGCATGGGACAGAAGCAAACAATGTTTCTTCATTCTGGTCTTAAAAATGCAGTTAAAACAACAGCTAATGGGTATTGATAACTTATGCAAGCACTAGGCTAGAAAAATCTCATTAAGCTTCCCTCGAACCCTATGAATTAAGTACTAATTTTACCCATTTTAGGATCAGGACATCTACAGAAGGGAAATAAGTTGCCCAAGGTTTTCCCTTTGCTGAAATAACTTTCTAGGCCCAAGATGGAGCTGCTCCTGCCCAGGGTGACACACCAGCAAACCGAAACTCCCATCCAGCCCCTGTGAATGCTGCACTGGCCCAGAACCAGGCAGAGTAGCCAGTTACCATCCCAAGGTGCCACTCATCTCCTTGTTCCTTCTCACCCCAAACACGGTGACTATGTGGCCCCAGCCAATAAGGTATTTTCAATTTTTCTTCCTTGTTCTTTATCCTATAAAAGCTTCCTGCCTTTGGTCCCATTTTGCAGTTGTCTAAATGGGAGACTGTCTGCTTTGTGAAACATTAAATAAAAGGTGTTGGTATCACCTAAGTTGTCTTCTTTAACCCTTTTTTAACACCTTTAATAATCTGGAATGGTTCCCTCCACAAAGCCTTGCCTTGAACAGGAGAGAGGAGGCCACACACTGGGACTTTGCCATCTGTCCCCAGGCCAACCTCAGAGAGCCTGGCTCCCGAGAAGGTGCGCACCTACAAGCTGGGGTGTTTGGGTCCTTTCTTCCACCCAGCACCTTTACCCTTAAAGGTCACAGAGAAAGGTGCAAAGAAAATAGTGCAGAGCCTGGGGCGAGAGGAAAGGGAGGAAGAAGTTTCAGAAACTGCTTCCAGGTGACAGCAGCCCTCAGTGTTCACAGCCCACCCTCCCTCAGGCCGGATGGACATCACCGTCCACCTTCATCGGGATACAGTGAGGGTTTGACTTCCCAGAGGTTCCGGGGAAGACTACTTTGCTATTTTAGGGAGTCCTAAAAAGATGGTCACCTGACCACTCTTTCTCTTCCAATGCTCTTTAGGAAAAGGCTGGGTGAGGAAGCTCTCCTTCCTGGCCGTCCAGCAATCTGAACTTGCTCTTCCCACTCCTTTGAACCCACTGCCCCAAAGCCCCCAACAGCCCTGGTTTGGGGCTTCATTCTTCGGATTTCTAAAACATACCACAAGTCCTTCTATGTTCCACCAGTTTGTCTCATGGAAAAAAGCAACAGGCGGCAGAGGAATTCAGGCCACCCCAAGTCACCAGTGCGGCCTGATGGATGTGGAAACTGGACCATGCCTTAGGGATGAGGCATGTGACGGCCGGCACACTGTCATTACTGAGCCTTGAAAGGGGAAGTTCACATGAGGCCTGTGGTAGACTTCTAAACCCTGCTGGCGAGGGCGCATGCCAATGAGGAAATTGCAATCCCTAAATAAACAATAGGCTGGGAACCTGAGCACCAGCAAGGGGAGGGCAGGGGCTGCAGGCCGGAGCAAGGCTGGCCAAGATGGAGCAAACAAAGCAAAGATTTCAAGTTTGCAAGAATGTGATGTCAATTCAGACACCCCAGGCAGGTCCTTTGAGAATCCAAATAGCCAGTCACCGAGCCTCCAGACTTGGAAAAAATGTGAAAGTAGGACACCAAGTCCAATCCTTCATATGCCAAATGAGAACAGTGAGAGCCAGCGGGGACAAGTGACTTGCCAAAAGCCCAACAGCCAGAAAGCTTAGTCCCTGGGCCCACTGGGGGCTGCTATATTTTTTTCCACTGCTTTCCCCTTTCAAAGATGCTTTTAAAGTCTTTCCACAAGCAAACTGTGTGTGTATTCAGAGCTAAGGCTGCCTGAAGTAAGTTTGTGAAATTCCTTCTCTCTGGTGGTCCTTGCTCAAATGTACCACCTCTTTTTTACAGGGAAAACTCAATTTCCAGGCTGAAAGGGAAGGGATGGAGAAGAAAAGGATTCCTTGCGCATCTACTATGTGCCAGGGTTTTCCCATGTCTAACTCCACTTTAATCCCCACCACAGCCCTGTGCAAGCTGGCACTGCATCATGGTCCCATTTCACAGATAGGAAGGCTGGTGCTCAGAGAAGCAGTAAACCAATTCTAATTTTCACGAATAACCTAACCTTCTCCCTTCTGGAGCCTTCTCAGTTCAGCAAAAGAAAACAAGAATAGAAGAAATTGTGCGTCTTAAAGCTTTTTGAAAAATGGTTTTTCTTCTAATCAACTTATTGTTGTTGTTCCTGAATAATAATCCCTAATCATTCCTATATAAATATATCTTCTTTATATATCAAGAATAATAAGTCTCTAACTACTATAAACTTTAGATATACATCTCTTAGTTGGTTATTTCATAGCTCTATTTTTATGTTTTACTTTGTAAGTAATCAAAGTTATTGATCTTTTCCTTTGTAATATCTTTATTTTTACAACTTTATTGATATATAATACGCATACCATAAAATTCACCCTTTTAAAGTATATCATTCAGTGGCCTGTGCAACCATCACCACTGTCTAGTTCCAGAATATTTTCATCACTCAAAACCCCTGTATCCAGTCATTATTTTTCCTCCCCTCTCCCTAGTTTCTAGAAACCACTAATCTACTTTCTATCTCCATGGATATGACAATATTAGACATTTCATACAAATGGAAACGTATAACATGTGGCCTTTTGCAACTGGCTTTTTTCGCTTAACATAATGTTTTTAAGGTCTATCCATGCTGTAGCAAGGATAGGTACCTCATTTCTTTTTATTGTTGAGTAATCCACTGTATGGATATAACATATTTTTATTTTTCATTCAAGATAATGGACATTTGAGTTGTTTTGGCTTTGTGGCTATAATGGAGCATTTGTGTATAGGTTTTTGTTTACAATGCAGTTAAGGTGTACACCTAAGAGTAGAACTGCTGCGTCACATGGTACCTCTATGTTTAACATTTTGAGGAATGGCCAGATAGTTTTCCAAAATGGACTGAACCATTTCACATTCCCACCATCAATATGAGGTTTTCCACATCTTCCCCAACATTTGTTGTATTTCTTACTTTAGCCATCCTAGTAGAGGATAACTTGTATCTAACTGTGGTTTTGATTTGCATTTCCCTAATTATAAATCTTGTTGGACATCTTTTCCTGTTCTTACAGGCCATTTGTATGTCTTTTTTGGAGACATGTCTATTCAGATTATTTGCCCAATTTTAATAGGATTATTTGCCTTTCATTGTTCCTTTATTTTTAAGTGAAGTTTTAAATTAAAGTGTGTATATATATACACATATACATATATATACATACATACATATATATATATATATATATATATATATATATATGCCTAATATGCAAATTGTCCCTGCAGGAGTTCAACCCGGAGACTGATCACTAGCTAGGACATGTGCTGACCGCCAGGGGGCTGCGTGGAGCGAAGGAAGGCACCAGCTGGCAGCCAGCAGCTGAGGAAGGGAGGCCCCAGCCAGTAGCCGGAAGGCCCCGATTGGCCCTGACCGCCGGCCCGGCCTAGGGACTCTACCCATGCACAAATTTCGTGCACCAGGCCTCTAGTATTACATATAAGAAGGCAGCCATGTCACAGATTCCCAGCATGATGAGTTATGACAAAGTGACTACACCTGGGCACATGAAGACCAGATCATGGAACAGAATGTCACTTGTACCAAGAAGCTTCTTTCATGCCCCCTCAACCTCCACATGTGCCTTCTTCCTCCAGAATAACCACTACCCACACATCTAACCACGGATTACTTCTGCCTACTTTTGAAACACATGTAAACAGAATCATGTTGTATATGTTCTTATCTGGTTTCTTTCAACACTGTTTTGAGGGCATTCAATTATGTTATTACATGCTTGGTCCTTCTCATTGCCATATAGCATCTCACTGCATGAATATCCATTATTTATCCACTCAACTGTTAATAGCTATTTCATTTGTTTCAAGATTTTGGTTAGTCTGTATATAATTATGTTGTGTATCTTCTTTTTAAATGAGATCTTGAACAACCATTGTTAGATTTGCTCCTAGATATTTTAGGTCTTTTTTAATACCATCAGAAATAATACTGTTTTCTAAATTTCATTTTGTAATTGTTACTGATATGTAGAAATATGATTCATTTTAAAATACTGACAATCTACCTGGCTAAGTTCATTTATTAATCTAATAGTTTATACATGGATTCATTGAGACTTCTTACACACAAATTATGGTGCCTGTAAATAAAGGTGGTTTTATTTCTTCCTTTCTAATTCTTATACCATGGATATCCAGACTATTGTTCAATAGAAGTGAGAGCAATAGTCATTCTTGTCTTGATCTTATGTCATAAGGAAAGCTTTCAACATTTAATAGTTAAATATGTTTTCTGTAGCTTTCTTGTAGCTACCTCTTATTAGATTAGGAAAATCCCCTTCTGATCTGTTTGCTAAAACTTTTGGGGTTGTTTTTGTGTTTTGGATTTTTTTTTTTTTTTTTTTTTTTTTGGGCATGGATGGATGTTTCACTTACCAAATGCTTTCTCTGCCTTTATTGAGATTTTTTTTTTTAATGTCTGGTAGGAGCTCAAATATGAGATTATATTAATTTTGCTCCTTTATCCCATTAAACAACATTTGATATTTGGTAAATAACGTTAATTGATATACAAAAGGTAGTCCTTGTATTCCTGAAATAAGCACAATTTAGTCATGTGATTTAATTGTCATTGGATTCAGTTCACCAGGATATTTTATATCAGGTTTTAAAGAGATTGCTTATACATCTCCTTTCTTGAAATGGCTTTGTTGGATATTAATATCAAGGTTGTATTGGCCTCATAAATAAGATGGGAAATGCTCCCCTTTTTAAATTCTCTAGAATAGTTTCTGCATGATTGATGTCATTTTTTTTCTTCAGATGTTTAGCAAAATTCACTAAAAAAGTCATCTGGGCCTGCATTATTTTGTTTGATTTTCTTTCTGAATTATGAAGCGTTTTGTTGTTGGTAAGATTTTTAATTCTAGGATCATTTTTAATAAATGTAACTACTCAGATATTCTATTTCTTCACATGCAATTTTAACAAGTTGTTTTAAAAATAATTTTTCTAAAATTTTAACTCTATGATCATAATGTTGTCAATAAAATCCTTTCCTATTTTTAATGTCAATAAGATTGATAGCAATGCCCCCCCTTTCAATCCTGACAATGGTTACTTGTGCCATCTCTGTTTTTTCAATTATAACAAGAATTCGCATTTTTAATCTCTTAAAAGAAGCAGCATTTGGTTTAGGGGTTCTCCTCTAGTATATGTTTGGTTTTTATTTCATGAATTTCACCTTTTATCTTTACTTCTTGTTTTGAATATTGTAATTACAGTTGACATTCAATATTATTTTATAATAGTTTCAGGTGTGCAGCATAGTGGTTGGACATCTATACAATTCATGAAGTTATCCCCCAATAAGTCATTACCCACCTGGCACCACACATAGGTATTACATTAGCATTGCCTATATTCCCTATGCTGTACTTACCTCCTCAGGACTATTTTGTAACTGTCGATTGGTTCTTCTTAATCCCTTCACCTTTTTCACTCAGGCCCCTGAAGCCTCTCTCTCCCCTCTGGCAACCCTGAGTTGGTTTTTTGTATCTATGAGTCTGTTTCTGTTGTCTGTTCATTTATTTTGTTCTTTAGATTACACACATAAGTAACTTCATATGATATTTGTCTTTTTCTGCCCGAATTACTTCACGTACAATAACCCTAGGTCTAGCCATACTGTTGCAAATGGTAAGATTTCATTCTTTTTTGAGTTCAGGTAATATTCCATAGTATATATGTACCTCATCAACAAAACAAAAAGACAACCTACTGGAAGAAAGAAAATATTTACCAAAGATACATCAAATAAGGGGCTAATATCCAAAATTTATAAAGAACTCATATAACATATTATTAAAAAAACAATCCAATTTTAAAATGGGCAGACCTGAATAGACTTCTCCAAAGAAGACTTACAGATAGCCAGCAGGCATATGAAAAGATGCTCAACATCACTAATCATCAGAGAAATGCAAATGAAAACCACAATGAGCCGAAACTGGTTTGGCTCAGTGGATAGAGCAGGGGTCCTCAAACTTTTTAAACAGGGGGCCAGTTCACTGTCCCTCAGACCGTTGGAGGGCCGGACTATAGTTTTAAAAAAAACTATGAACAAATTCCTATGCACACTGCACATATCTTATTTTGAAGTAAAAAAACAAAACGGGAACAAATACAATATTTGTATTTTCATGTGGCCCGTGGGCCATAGTTTGAGAACCCCTGGGATAGAGCGTCGGCCTGCGGACTGAAGGGTCCCGGGTTCGATTCCGGTCAAGGGCATGTACCTTGGTTGTGGGCACATTCCCAGTGGGAGATGTGCAGGAGGCGGCTGATCGATGTTTCTCTCTTATCGATGTTTCTCTCTATCTCTCTCCCTTCCTCTCTGTAAAAACTCAATAAAATATTTAAAAAACCACAATGAGATATCAACTCACACCTGTCAGAATGGCTACCATCAATAAATCAACAAACAGCAAGTGTTGGTGAGGATGTGGAGAAAAGGGCACCCTCGTGCACTGTTGGTGGGAATGTAAATTGGTGCAGCCACTGTGGAAAACAGTATGGAGCTTCCTTACAAAATTAAAAATAGAACAACCCTATCACTCAGGAATTTCACTTCTGGGTATTTATCTGAAGAAATCCAAGACACTAATTCAAAAAGATACATGTAACTCTATGTTCATTGCAGCATTATTTACAACTAGAAGCCCAGTTCATGAAAATCATGCACTCGGGGGGTCCCTCAGCTGGGCCTGTGCCTTCTTGCAGTCCGGGAGCTCTCGGGGGATGTCTGACTGCTGTGGAGGTGGGAGAAGCTCCCGCCACCGCTGCTGCACTCGCCAGCCATGAGCCCAGCTCTGGCTGAGCAGCGCTCCCCCTTGGGAGCACACTGATCACCAGGGGGCAGCTCCTGCATTGAGCATCTGCCCCCTGGTGGTCAATGACCAATCAGTCATTCCGCAGTTTGGTTGATTTGCATATTAGCCTTTTATTATATAGGATAGCCAAGATATGGAAGCAACCTAAGTGCCCATCAATAGACAATTGAATATCTTTATTATTTCTTTTCTCTAACTCTCTTATGGTTTAATTTAATCTTCTGCTGTTTTAAAACTGAAAAAGTCTTCTGTCAACCAAATTGAATGACTTGCTCTTCCCAAGACACTCTTCATACTTTTCAGCCCCTTTGCCTTTGCTCATCTACTTCCCACTATTAATAAACTATCTCTCTCCACTTAATCAAGATCATGTCAATCTTTCAAGGCCTTCAGGTACTACCTCCTCCAAGAAGTAGGCCCTGTCCCTCTCTCATTTGACATCCTCTAGCCCCTGCATCCCATTTTGCCATTTTTAGGTCTCTATTTGGACACTGGTTTATGCATTTCCTTCCAGAAGCACCTTAAAGACTGATCACTCAATTTTTGTCAAAGGCTCCCCATGGTGCTGGGCACAAAATAGATACTCGATAAACACTCCTGTTTGTGACTCAACCTCAGGAGTTGAATTCATACCAACTAAACCTGTTTATTGCAGAAATAATCAACTGGCAACTCATTTAGAATCAAACACATCATAAGGAGCATTTGGGCAAAGAAGAAAATAAGTCTCATTTTTAAAAAATCTTCCTTGCCTCTAAATGACAACTATATATCATACAGAGCTACCATTAAACTTGACATTTTGCTTTTTCTGGCTATCACTTCAAACCCACATTTCCCCCTTATTTAAAAAAAATAGTTAAATAAGAAAAAGTTTTTTTAAGTTGAAAGATGAGAAGATGAAGAAATTTCTCAACGACAAAGAAAAATAAGCTAAAGGATAATTTTTGGTACTGTAAATGGATAGTGCACACCAAAAACACAAGGCTTTCCAAGTTTGAATGAATTATGCTCCACACTATTATAAAGATTTCAGGGCAAGACTTGAAAGTCAGGCGGGGAAAACAGGGCACGTATTGGCTGTAGGGCACATATTTAGAGCCTATTTGGAAAGCTGATAACACATGTATAAAAAGGGTGAATCTTGACTTATGGCACAAAATACAACACTGGACCTTTCCAAAAATACCAAATAGACCTCTCCAATTCTCATGAGCTGCCTCAACCTGTTCATTGATGCAAACCTCAGTTCATAATTTTCAAAGTAAGTGTCAAAAGAAAAAATAGTTGAATGGGTAAAGGACCTAAATAGACACTTCTCCAAAGAGAACATACAGATGGCCAAGAGACATATGAAAAAACCCTCGAAGTCAATGATCATCAGAGAGATGCAGATTAAAATGACAATGAGATATCACCTCACACCTATCAGAATGGCTACCATCAACAAATCAAAAAATGACAAGAGCTGGCGAGGATGTGGAGTAAAGAGAACCCTAGTACACTGCTGGTGGGAATGCAGACTGGTGCAACCATTATGAAAAACAGTATTGAGTTTCCTCAAAAAATTAAATACAGAACTGTCATTTGACCCAGTGATCCCACTTCTAGGAATATACCCTAAGAAACCAAAGCACCAATCAGAAAGAATATATACACCCCTATGTTCATAGCAGCACAATCTACAATAGCTAAGATCTGGAAACAGCCCAAATAGCCATCAGTAGATGAGTGGATAAAAAAAGGTGTGGTATATTTATACCATGGAATACTATGCAGCAGTAAAAAAGAATATCTTACCCTTTGAGACAGCATGGAGGGACCTGGAGAGTATCATGCTAAGTGAAATAAGTCAGTCAGAGAAAGACAAGTACCACATGATCACACGTATATGTGGAATCTAAGTAACAAAATAAACTGATGATGGGAGTGGATCCAGAGACACGGAAGCATAGAACAGAATGCAAAATCTCAGAGGGAAGGCAGGGAGGGTGGGTGGGTGGGTGGAAGATAATCAACCATAAACCTTGTATGCATTATGCATAATCCATGGACACAGACAACAGGGTGCTAAAGGCCTGGTGTAAGGGAGGAGAGGGGGGAGAGGGCAGACTTGAGGGGGTCAATGGGTGGAAAAAGGAGAGCATATGTAATACTTTCAACAATAAAGAATTATAAAAAAAGGAAAAACATGGTTGAATGTATGGGCCATTTTCATTAAAAGCAGACTGGAGGATTAGAGAGTGTGAGAACTTTGGAGGAGAAACCTGTGTTCAAATTTCAACTGCCAACCGACTAGCTATAGAACCTTGGGAAGGTTGCTTATCTCCATTCAACCATGGCTTTCTCATCTGGGAAATGGGGCTAATTATGCCTATGCACGAGTTTTTATATGTCAGGTACCCTGCGCCTGTGTGGCCAGTGGTGTTCGAGCTGCAGGCTGTCACTGGTGGTTGTTATTGTTGTTACTTTTCTTAATAGCCACAAAAGGAGCCAGGCAAAATTTCAATCCTAAAGGCCATGTAATGGCTTGACTAGAAAAACTAGGCTTGACACAAATGTTATATGAACACATCATCCTGGGAGAAGAAATTATTCTGAGTTTTGTTTAGACTCAAACAAGTAACAAGTTCAAAAGACAGATGAAATATACACCTAAACAAACAAAAAATAAATAAAAATACTTCAGCCGTTAGATAGTTTTCCTGATTAGATCCTAAGACTGGAATTAAGTTCACACTGGAAACTGGGATGCATTCAATGGCCTAGGTTTGGATTTGAAATCTCTCCCTTCCTAGCTTGTGTGACCTTGGGGGAGGTTGGCAAGTGGTAGCTCTTGCCTTCTCCATGCTCCAGCACCTTCTGTGCCTGGCAGAACTGAAATGGCTGAATTTGATGAAGCACTAAGATGTCTTTTAGGGGAAACTTAATCCAACTGCAGGTCAGCTCAACCACATGGGGAAGAGTAGGCTCCATGCCTGAGCACCAAGACAAGGCTTGATTTTTAGTTTTGATAACAAAAATCAACCTTACCACTGGAGTTTAGCATCTGACTGCAAGTCACACTTTTTTATCAACAGCAAAACTAGGACAATTCAGTCAAACTCAGTCTTGAATTGCTTACAGCGCAGTTCCCATAGAGAGCATGGAGGGGACAATTTTGCTAAAGAAGAACCATGTATGACACACATGTGCCCTGGTTGGTCATGTGACTGGAAAGCTAAACACCCACAATCCTCACTTCAATTGCCACAGAGACCTTGTCACATGGAGACAATATGCCTCCAGCCTCTTAATCCACTTTAAGAACAAGTTCACCAGATCAAGTGTATTTTCTGCAACTTTCACTAAAACCATGACATCACTAGTATATGTCCCATTTGATAAATTCTGCTGTTGTCAGTGCTAGGATAAAACTTGTTTTACTTGATGAATGAGTGCCATTTAATTCACAAGCAAAGGAGAACCTAGGGAACTCCATGCATTTTCTTTTCAGCCTGCGTTGCTAAGTGTGAGTGAGGTTCTATGATTCTATGCCCTATCTCAGTAATTATTATTCTGGGGTTGATTGGGTTTTCTGCAATTTTTTTAAACACAGCTTTCTTCCTGTTCCTTCCCTCTGTGACTGTTGGAGCTGCTGCAGTCACCTTGTTCAGACAGGCGAAGAGGTTGTCTGAAAATAGAGCTCACATGAAGGAAGCCAAAACAAGAGATGGAATGAGAGAAAATGAGATCTGTCAATATCTCTTGAGCCCCTGGATCAAGCTGTGCTGGAAGCAATACTTCTGCTGTTTTGTGTTGTGGGGTTTTTTTCCATTGATATGGGCCAATAAATTTCCTTTTGGCTTAAGCCATTTTGAATTAGATTTTCATTCATCTAAAAGTTCTGAGTAACAAAGAAAAAAATTTTGAGATTATCTGACAAGTACTGTCATTACTGTAATTCATTTCCCTTTTTTTAAAAAAAAGGAAGGAAGAATAACACTGGATACAGTTTTAGGGATGAACCCAAGAAAGTGAAATTTTTGGACATCATGTTTATTCTATGTCAAAATTACAATAAAAATAGATTAAAAACAATTATTTCAAAAGACTTAGCATTAACAAAAGAAAAAAGAAGGTAAAAAGCCTTTTAGCTGCCCTTTTTATTGACAGTTCTCCATAAGAGCAGAAAAGAGGATCTTAGTAAAAAAAAAAATTTAGACACAAAAGCAAGAAAGAGAAAAGCACTGCAACATCCACAGGAAAATAATTTTTCGGAGAAACACACACAGTGTTCTAACAGTGCAAACCAGGAACATACCTGCCAGACCAAATCGGGACCAAAATTAAAACTTGGAGCTCCCTGCAAGAAGATAAATCACAAATAACTTCAATTCATTCTGCTTCCCTTCATTTTCATTCAGGCGACCCTCCGTAGGCTCAGCTGGCCGGTAATAGATGTGATGGCTACCGATGGCCCTCCCCATGGTGTGCCCCACCGAGAGAGACCTTCACAACTCTACAAGTGCGAGGGGCACAGAGAGAGTCACTACACGTATGAGATTGTGGTTCCAAAGTGCTTGACTTCACAGATTTTCACAGTAAATACCTTTCTAGAGTTGGCGCAAAGTATAAGGGTGGTGAAGATGAGAAGTCAGAAAGTCTCCCTCAGATTCACTAAGTAGCAAGGGATAAGTAGGAATAACTTCTAAGCCCTTACTTCACGCCACCTCCCTGAAACTACTGATCAACGTACTCTTGGAAAGCTCCCTGTAACTCCAGATTTTGCCAAGGCGCTATATATGACACCCATGTTTACCCAAAGGTGTTTAAGTTAAAACACAATAGGGTCTCAAATTCCACCCACCAGGATTAAGGGTCAGATCTATTTGATAGTCAACCCTATAGTTTATAAAGTATTGGTTTCCAATATTCCCTCCAATTTAAAAGGGATGTAATAAAAAAAAATCAGATGAGATCACAGCCTCTATCACAAGCTACACACATGGCTGAGGAAATGACCCTCTACCAGCTGCCTCCATAATTCAATTTATGCATGTTGAGTAAATGCTAATGGGACTCAGACTTCTCCACTGACAAAACAGAAGGCTATACTTTGTAAATAAGCAGGCATCCAAAAGACAACAGAAACACTCCAGGCCCGATTCCCTTGACAAATACATTGACCATCATTGTCCTTAAAATGTGTTCTACAAATCAGGAGCATTGGCATCATCAGAGAAAAACTCCAGACTCAATTTACTGATAATATATGGATATAAATTTGCTCTTAAAAAATCATGTTTTTATGCCTACCCACATAGATAGCCTAAACAAGTGTTTTTATTTATTATTTTTTTGTTTTCTAACAAAACATATGATGTTAAAAACAGTAAGCTAGAATCAAACAGATTTCCTATTTATTAAAGTCACAAATAAGTACTAATTGTCTCTGTAGTGACCTCTACTAGGAAAATGCCCACAGCACTGTAAGAGATGTCATTCCTGGCTTCTCCAAATAGTTTTGGGACAGATTTGTTCTTTTATTTTAAAAAAACACACAATACTTTAGAAATAGATTTTTTATGTACCCTCTTTCCCATTACTAATTGTGCGGATATAGGTGTGGAGGTGGGTAGAAAAGGGACTGAATGACTTTTTGCAGTAAAATAAAATCTTTAAGCCCTAACCAGTTTGGTTTAGTGGATAGAGTGTCGGCCTGTGGACTGAAAGGTCCCAGGTTCAATTCCAGTCAAAGGCATGAACCTAGGTTGCGGGCACATCCCCAGTAGGAGGTGTGCAGGAGGCAGCTGATCTATGTTTCTCATCGATGTTTCTAACTCTCTATCTCTCTTCCTTCCTCTCTGTAAAAAAATCAATAAAATATATATTTTTAAAAATCTTTAAAATTAATTATTTGTCTTTTCTTTCTTTTTTTTTCTTTCTTCCTTTATTTTTTTTTCCTTATCAAAGTTTCAAGTTTGGTTCTAATGTGAAGTGAGGATGAAATCTCAGTTATGAACCAATCTCCCTCAGTTGTAGAATAAGTTTCATTTCAAAATAAGTTAAAATTACATAAATTCAAAATGAATTGATAAGCCAAAATTAGCAATTATTTTTAATCTTACTGGCAGCTGGTCCCTTTGATTATATTTTTCAAACCAATTTGCTGCAAATGCATTATGAGTACCTTGACTCATGTAACCTTCGGGAGACGTATAGTTTAAAAGCAAATGTTCTACATTATTTCCGCAAAAATCTACTTGGATAAAGACACTGTCATTGACTGGAGGAAAAAAAAACAAAACAAAATTGTACATGCCAAGAACTCAATGGTTCATGTTAATTTATTTTTCCCTAGGACATGGGAATTTTTGGCAGACAATTCAAAATCATGTGCTATAAGAAAGACAGAGAAATCATTATCCTATTAGCAAACTTCATGATTCTCTTGCAGGCTGATGGTGACAGCAAACCCTTGAGTGTTAAACTCAAGTGTAAAATTACTAAATTGCAGACATTGTTGTTGGGATGTTGTCATGGAGCAATTTAAATCAAGAATTACTTATTCTTAAGATAAATACTATGTTTTCCTCTGGCAAAAACTGGAAGTAACAAGACTTCAAGTTTCTAGATACTGACAAAGCAATTGGTTTTCATCTAGATCTATTTCTTAATCATAAATCGTGATTTGGCCACCATCATTTACATCATTATTCTTTAAATGCCCTGAATCCATCCAGGAGTATCTTTGATCCTTTTAAATAGCATATTTCTATGCTTCCACCGCTAAAGAGGATACCTGGAGAGGATTTTAAAAAGTATTACCTCCAAGCTTGGTTAGGAGAAAATACTGGAGTATTTTCTTTGATAAGCAAAAAAAAAAAAAAAAGTATTATTCTTTGATAAGCAAATTTTACTAACAGCATCATTTAAATTATTTAATGACTCCGTTGTATATAAAGCCAAATCTTAGTTTGTCAAGGTGTCTTTTCATTGCAATGTGAGTGGGAGGGGAAAATATTTTTTTCCAGGGTTAGAAATTTACTTTTAAAGCACACACAAAACATCCCTTACGGGGAAAAGCATCAGCAATGCTCTGGAAAGGAACCAGCTCCTTTCTGCTCCTCTCAGCCAAGGGATACTTGAGCCCTTTCTTCTTTTGCTCAGAAAAGGAATCTTAAAGGGCCGAGGAATTAAATGTACCCAGGAAGGCAAAAGACCCAGAATAAAAGCACTTATCAGGGAGCCTAGAGAAAAACACAACATTCATTTCACATGTTTGCTAGGCACCCATCAAGTTAGAACAAACTCCAGAGCCACCGCTTCTTCTGACAAATGTGAACAGCTCCTACCTTCATCTCAATGACAGTCTGGAGAGCCTTCGTCTTGGCTGGCTCCGGCTGAAGTTGGCTTCTCCGGTGCAATTCCTGGGGAGGAACACGATAGAAATAAGCCTGACGGTTCATCCTCCTGTTACACCATGGCCTTTACACAGGTGCCACACAGCCCACCGGGTGCAGGTTTGCTATGCACAGACATAAACAAGCCACAGGTGCCAATCCCCCCACCCTCCTTAGCATCCCTCCTGCTTGGAGCCGGAGTTCCGGTGAAAGGCTCCTGGCACATGCGCTATTTCTGAAACTTCCATCAATAATTAATGTCAACTGTGACAAAGCCAGCAAGTAATTATAGTCCAAATACTGTTCAACACTGGGGCTGTTGCCCAGCCATCAAATCATAATTTACTAAATTACATTGCTCTGTGCTCCCAATACAAACACAGCAAGAAAAACGGAGGAAAGAAAATGACTAACGTGGTTGCAAATCTGTTGCACGCATGGCATTTAGCTACTGAGGTAAGTTTGAAATGAGCAATTTAAAACCTTTTCAGGACAACTATGTCACTTTTTGGAGTGAATTGATCTGATGAAATCCTGTGAATCTCTTCCTTCCTAATTTACAGTTTCAGTCCTTGTTCAAAATCACGTGTGTGTGTGTGTGTGTGTGTGTGTGTGTGTGTGATATGTTTATGCGCGTGTGATGCCAAGAAATTAAAATTGGCATTAATATCAACAGTGTTAGTGGGGAGGCAAATGGTTAAAGCCAGATGTAGACTCAAGAACTTCTGGAATATGATGGCTATTTCTTTAGATAAAAGCAAACAATATAATTGCAATTTTAAGCTTGAAGGCTTGCTTTTTCCATGCCTCTTCTCAAAAGAACAGTTCTATTAAGACTAAAAGATTGTCTTGGCAGAGGAGAAGAAATGAACAAGGTTGTTTTGTTCATGCTTTGATTTTCTTAGTAATAATTATTAACAGTTTTATGAGAGTAGCCAATGACAGGAGTAAACAAAAGTGCTCGCACATGTCTATGCTGCTGATACAAGTTACCTATGAAGTAATTCCATTAAGAATCATTTGACTTGCCCTAACTGGTTTGGCTCAGTGAATAGAGCGTCGGCATGCAGATTGAAGGGTCCCAGGTTCGATTCCGGTCAAGGGCATGTACCTTGGTTGCGGGCACATCCCCAGTAGGGGGTGTGCAGGAGGCAGCTGATCAATGTTTCTCTCTCATCGATGTTTCTAACTCTCTATCCCTTTCCTTTCCTCTCTGTAAAAAAATCAATAAAATATAGTTTTTAAAAGAATCATTTGACTTGTAAGTCACATATGGACTAATTCCAAAAGTATTATTTGCTTCCAGAAAACTCATTTAAAGTCAACATGGAATAGTTTTAGGCTTTTATATTCCATTGATCCACAAACATTAAAAAAAGAAAGAAAAAAGAAAGAAACAGCAACAACAACACACACAAAACTTGGACATTGAAGAAAGAAAATCAACATAATTTCCAGCTTTTTCCAAGTACGGACATTAAAATTAAATCTACCTGCACCACTACCATCTATTATCATTGTCACTTCATAAAGGAAGAATATATTGACATAAAAATTGTCAGAAGAACAGAATCCCACAATAAAAGACAGTCCTTCCCATGATAAGATAACATCCTATTTCCTTGTTCTTATTTGCCAGCAGCCCAAGAAAACCTGGTCATGCACCATCGTGCACATGTCCAGGGCCCAGCACTGAGGAACCACAGCTGCAGCTCGGAAGTAGCCATGGGGGCAAGGAAGGGAGCATATTTTCTTCTCAAAGTCATCACTAGCACAAACCAGCAAACCTGTGCAGAACTGTTTCTCAACCTCTAATTTAAGAAGAATTGGAATAGAATTTGTACTTCTTAATGATTCAAAATGGTCAGACATCAGTTAGGACATTTTTTCCCTCTAACATATCCCTAAAAGGGAGGGAGTCAAGTATCACTGAATCCACTTTATGATGGAGTGAAGATTCTGTGTCCTTTGGAAGTCCCTGGACTGCCATGATCTGACATCACTGACCATTTGTAGGCTCCATGGTGATGGCAGAGATTTTCTGAAGGAATGACCCGAAAAGCTGCTGTCCTTCATTGTGCATCTACAGTGTCCCTGGTTCTACTTGTCTCCTTCAAGCCTCAATACTACCGTTGAGGAGTATGATCTGTGTTGTGAGTCCTGTGGGCTGCTGGTAAACCTTTAACAAACAGCACCCACCAGGCCAACTTCAAGCTACCTAAGTGGTGTCACTGAGTGCAGAATTGGGAAGAGGGGTGCAATAACACCCCACTGTATAGTATTTCCACTGTATGGACACGATGGATAGAAGAACCTCAAGAGCATAGAAAATAGTAAAATATAACAAAAATTAGGAAAATGTGAGTTCTTAATACAAGTTCTTTAATTGTGATTTGGGATATTTAATTTGTAATATAGGTTGTTAAAACAAGTTTCCACTATTCAGTCATCATAGGCTAGCACAATCCAGTTTCCAGCACACCGCTGAGTAAATCACATGGTCCATAAAAATCTACTTAGCCCTAAACATTAATTTCAAGATAACTGGAGAGATCACTGGACCAATAAAATCTCATTGATGAGAAAATGGAAAGTTAAGTCACTTGTCAGAATTGTTCCATTGTCAGTGGGAGAAGAAATATATTTCACAGGTCACCGATTCTGATACTGTTATGGGTGGGGAGCTCTCCATGTCTGCACCAGTTGACAGCAGAGGTGGACTTCTTGCAGTGTCATGAGAAAAGGAATTTTCTGAAATTCACGTGGGAGAATGAGTGGCATTTATTTGCATTAAATTATATCCCTGCGTTTCCAAGGTCCCATTTCCCCTCCATCCCACCAAGGAAAAGGTCCTGTTTTGCCTTCAGCAGAGCTGGGATTAAAGCTGTTGTCCAGAGTTGCTGTTTCTTGTTTGCATGGTCCAATCCAGCATCAAGCTAGCTTAGCTTGTGGTTCCCACTGCAGTCCATCAGCCCGTTGCATGTGAAGTTTGCAGGACCACATGGCCATGAAGGGAACACAGACAGGAGCAAAGCCAGACGAACAAGAACACCAAAAGAGAAAACTCCTTCATCTGGGGGATTACGCATTCCCAAATTTCCTTGGGCTTGCAGTGGCCCCACCCCCTTGGCCGATTATCTCTGTTCCAGCTTCAATTAACAGGCACCATCCCTACATCTCCCCAACCTTAGAGTGAATGCACTCATCTCCCCTTTGTTGGACACCTTTCCCCCAGTGATTTTCGGGGAATAGACCAGTGTTTCCCTCAAGAGTGTGAAGTTGCAGCTTCCTGGTAAAGCTGCCCAGATGGTATGCCTGGGCCTCCCTTTTGCCCATTTCCTATGATTAATAATTACCTAATTACAATGGTAACAATACCATGTGGCATCAAAAGCATTTTAACAAAGAAAGATGAAAATGAAAATCAGGACAATTTCATATCATAGCCAATCCTAGTTTCAAAATAAAAATCGTAAGATAATTTTAAAAGAGAGGTTAAGCTTTCATAAAACAAATAAAAATAACCAAGAAGCAACAAAGCACCACAACAAATAAAACCCATAAGGTAAAAGCATGTGCTGTTATAATTTCTGCCAAGCATAAAAACATTTTTAAGGGAAAATATGCACTAACAAAGCTAAACTTGTAGAAATAGTTTTACAAAAATGGAAACAGAGTTCTCTTCACTATAATTACACAAGTTCTGCTGTAATATAAACCAGCTCAGAATCCAGATTGGGCCCTTACCCTCTGTGTCACTCCATAACAAAGAAAATAACATCTCCAATTGCTGATGAATTATTGTTTCCCTTTCTTAACTACACTACTTTGATCAGTCCTGACTTCATGGTTTCTGAGGATCACCTTAATTCCGAAGATGTCAGGTAAGTGACGATTGTAATCTACACGCAGACTTCATGGACTATCTGAAAGTCCCACCTCAGGCATTAGCCCTAAACATTCATCTCTGAGATTTGGAAACCTTAAAATGCTCACTCTGACTGGAGCCACGAGGACCAGTTGTCCACTAATGAAGCTGCTCTCCTTCATTAATGTAGAGGAGCAATGTTCAACCTTTTCCATCTCATGCCACACATAAACTACCTACCAAAATGCTGCGGTACAAAATTATATAGGTATAATTTTGATTCATTTACACTGGAAGACTATTGTTGTGTTGGCTGTTGTCATTTTTTCATTTGATAAATCTAAGGGAAAAGAGTTCAGTGCCCCCTGACTAAATAGTCAGGTATTGTATGTCTTAAATATTCTTATGGCACACTGGTTGAAAATCGTTGGTGTAAAGTGGTTGGTAGGAAACCTCATCACCACCATCCTTGTTTGGAGATGAGTTCTGTGACTTACTTCTGGCCAGTGGAATGTGGGTAGAAATGAGAAACTCAACTTCCATAAATATCTCCTAGCACAAGCATGTCAAACTGGCAGCTCGCAGGTTTGTTTAAACGAGGCCTGTAGCCCGCAGCCACAAGTTTGACATGCTTGTCCTAGCCTATCTTCAACTCACCCATTTCCCTGTCTGCTGGCTAAAAGTAAAGGACTTCAAGACCCAAGAACCTGGCAGGACCCCAAGATAAAGGAGCCTGGGTTCCTGAAATGCCATCTGAAAAGGGTGCCGAGCACCCACATTGGATGGTGGTGTACATGAAAAATAAACTCCTAATCAGTTAGCCTCTGCGTATACAGAATGTATCTGTGGAGATCCCAGCTCTCTCTCCCTTAACTACTGCAATAGCTACAAGGAGACATAATGCCTAATTAGCCCTCCATTGTGTGTTGCTTTTGAATCACCAACTGATTGTAATGTGTGAGTACTGGCCAAATTTTTCTAAAGAGACAGTAAGATAGTTGGTGCTCCAACTATCCCTAACCATCTGAAAGATGGGCCCACTATGCACTGAACTTAAACAACTAAAGAGTTTCACCAGGGCATCTGGTATAGGTATGGGGGGGTGTCCAAGATTTCAATGATTGTGGTAGTTTTTAAGTGACAGTATGAAATCATCAAGAGTGGTGGTAATTATGGTTTTCTGAGTCACGGATCTCTGTAAGAATCAGATGGGAGGTGTAGATTCGCTGCAGTGATGGGCACAAAGCACACACAGACAACACGGTGTATACACTTTCAGTTGGTCCACAGGGCCTGGTCCAGCACTTGAGAAGTTCTGTCATTAAACCAGACTGCAGGCTAAAAACCACTTATTGAGAGGAAAAAGCACTGAATAGAGGATTGGGAATCAGGAGTCACAGTTCCAGACTGAGACCTTGGGCACACACAGCCCTCTCTGATCTGTAGGATAAGGAGCTTTATGAGTGGGTTGCTAATCACCCTTCCAGATCTGAGAACATCCAGACTGAATAGGCAGCTGCCTCTGAAATGCTGATTTTTGCCTGGTATTTTTAGTCACATCCATTCTCAGTTTTAAAAACAGAGCAAAATTAAAAGAAGTAAATTGGCAGCATCACAAAATTTAATATCTCACTGTAACACTGATCCCCAGCTTATATATCCTATATAATAAAAGCCTAATATGCAAATCTACCGAAGGCCGGAACAATGGGCGGACCGACTGGTCGCTATGATGCGCACTGACCACCAGGGGGCAGATGCTCAATGCAGGAGCTGCCCCCAGCCTGCAGGCCCAGACCAGAAGCAGCAGCAAGGGGGAGGTAGGGAGGAGGGGGGAGGGGGCGGTGAATGGGTGGCGCCAGGCCAGCCAAGGCGGGTGCCCGCAGGGGGGACCCCCAGTTGCCCCGCCAGTCACCCCAAAGATCAGCCCTGATCGCCGGCCAGGCCTAGAGACCCTACCCGTGCACGAATTTCATGCACTGGGCCTCTAGTTTTCCTATAATTTCATGACTAGTTTGGCCTTAACTGGTCTAAAAATGCCAGCTCCTCCAGGTGATCAGCATGGAAATATACCAAGAACCCAGAATTCTGAGCATGAAATCTCCAGTGGTTCATCAGGATGACATTTCTTGGCATTAATGAGCATCTGGAGTCTAATGAGTTCATGTGGATGGACACTAGCTCCTAAGATGAGCCTGGCAGAATAATGTTTCATGCACCATACAGAGGAGGACAAATAGTAGATTTATAGTTGTAATAGATAAAACAATAAATAATAACACAAGAATACACTTGTGTAATCATAACTACAAATCTACTTTGCCCACCCATACATTTCTTCAATAGACCAAAAAAAATAATAGTAATCAAAACTTAACTCTGGCCTTTCCAAATTACTTTTCTGGTAATCTGCCACTGTGTAACAAACCACCCTAAACTTAGTGGTGTCAAACCACCTCCACTTTACTATGCTCATGAATTCTGCATCAGGAATTCACAAAGGACAAGGTAGGAAAAGCTTATCTCTACAGCATGATGTCAGGAGGCTGGAAGAGCGAGGGCGGGTGGGTCCATTTCCAAGATGGTTTCTTCACTCATTTGCCTGGTGCCTTGGATGGAAAATGTCTTGAAGGCTTGAATTTGCTGGAATTGTCAATCCAAATATGGCTCTCCCTGTGGCCTGGGCTTTCTCATGGCATGGCTGTCTCAGGATAATCCAATCTCTTTGAGTGTACAGATTCCAAAAGTTAATGTTCCAGCAAATAAGCCAGAGACTGCATGGCCTTTTATGACCTAACCTCAGAAGTCCCATAGCATCACTTCCACAATGCTCTGCTGGTTAAAGCAGTCATGAGCCTGCACAAATTCCAGGGAAGAGTACCAAACAATGTGAAGACATATTTTAAAACTGCCACCATTAAGGAACAAAACCAACTGGAGAAACCAACGAGAATGTAATACTATAATCCCAAACATTAATTCACATCAATTTTAAGATATGGTGGATTCACATATTCAAATAATAATTTAATGCAGGGGGTATAGGAGATACAGCTGTGAACCAAATAGACAAATATCCCAGCCTTCATGGGGTTTCATTTCAAATTCCAATGGAAGAAAGGCACAATAATTTTAAAAAGAAGACCAGCCCTGACTGGTTTGGCTCAGTGGATAGAGCGTCGGCCTGTGGACTGAAGGGTCCCAGGTTTGATTCTGGTCAAGGGCATGTACCTTGATTGCGGGCACATCCCCAGTAGGGAGTGTGCAGGAGGCAGCTGATCGATGTTTCTCTCTCATCGATGTTTCTAACTCTATCCCTCTCCCTTCCTCTCTGTGAAAAACCAATAAAATATATTTTTAAAAAATAAAAATAAAAATAAAAAGGAGACCAAACCAGTTTGTCATAGTGTTATAAAGGAAAATAAGTCAGAAAGGTGGAACAGAACATGTTGGGAGGTTGGAATAAATTGCAATTTTTAAATAGGGTGATTGGGGAAAGCTTCATAGGAAAGTGACATTTGAGCCAAGGAAATGAGGGAAACAGTTGTGCAGATATTCCAGGCAGAAGGAACAGCAAATGCTTAAGTGTCTGGCTAGAGCTGCATAAGGGATGGGAAAATAAGTCAGAGAAGTTCAGGGGTGGGGAATAATGGAAAGAGGGGTCCTACACTTGGAGTCCATTGTAAGAATACTGGTTTCACCCTGAGAAAACTGGGAAGCCATTAGAAGGCTGTGAGCAAAACAAAACAAAATGAAGCCAAAAATACCATGATATGATACACTTTCTTAAATGGTTATTCCAGCTGCTGAATTGCAATGTGGT
Organism: Myotis yumanensis; assembly: GCF_028538775.1. Classification (NCBI taxonomy): domain Eukaryota; kingdom Metazoa; phylum Chordata; class Mammalia; order Chiroptera; family Vespertilionidae; genus Myotis; species Myotis yumanensis. The sequence goes on from NW_027223765.1 coordinate 43,103,631, forward strand.
CTGGTGTTGGCTGGAGGAAGAATTGGGAAGGTGGTAAGGGCAGAACTATGGGGACTAGGAAGAAGCTATTGGAATAACCCCAATGATAGAATGTTGGACCAGGATGACAGTGGAGGCTATGAGAGGAGTTAGAGTTTGGATACCTGTTGAAGGTGAGGCTGACCTGACTTCCTGACAGATTGCCTGCAGACTACAGAAAGAGAAAAGTAAAGACTTCTAGACTTCCAGGAGTCTATTCCAAACAGGAAGAATGGAGGTGGAATACAAAGACAGGGAAGACTGGGGAGGAGAAGTGGGAGTTATGGAAACCAAGAGTTTGGTTTTGCATGTGTGAAGTTTGTGATGCTATTAAGCATCGAAGTGGAGGTGTTGAGTAGGAGGTTGAATACATGAATCTTCATTTGAAGGGAGAAGCGCTACAATTGCAAATCTGAGTGAATAGATAGCACTTAAAGCAGAGAGCCTAGATAAGATCAACTAGGGACTGAGCATAGAGAGAAGTCAGAGGACTGAGCTCAGGGGCAATCCAACATTAGGGGTAGGAGAAGTGAGGAGGAAGCAGCAAAGGAAGCTGAGAAGGAATCGCCAGTGAGGTATGAGGAGGACCAGGACTGTAGCATCATGGAACTCAAGAGTGAAGATAATGAGTCTAGGATACACGAGTGACCACCTAAGCAATTGCTGCAGAGAGGTTAATAGAATGAGGCCGAAGGATTAACCACAGGACTTGGCAACATGCGGGTTATTAGTAACCTCATTAGTAGCCTTGACTAGCAATTTTGGTAGATAGTATGAGTGAACGTTTGACTAGAATGTGCTGTGGGAAAATGGAAGAAGAGAAGAAACTCATGCTGCTATATTTCCACAGATTTAACTGATCATTTCTTTTATCAAAATTCTTTAAGATTTGTACACCCATATTCATAGTGTTAACACAATAGCCATAAGATGGCAGCAAGTGAAATGTCTATGGACAGATGGACGGATAAACAAAATGTGGTATATAAATGCAATAGAATATTAGCCTTAAAAAGGAAGGACATTCTACCATCTGCTACAATATGAATGCACCTTGAGGGCATTATGCTTAGTGATATAAAGCAGTCACAAATCACATAGTGTACCTGTATAATCTTACTTAACTGAGGTATATTGAGTCATCAAACTCATAGAAACAGAAAGTAGAATGGTCATTGCCAGGGACTGATGTTTAGGGGAGAAATAGCAAGTTGTTATTTGCTAGATGGAAAAAGTTCTAGAGATTGGTTGCAAAGCAATGTGAATATACTTAAGATTATTGAACTGCACACTTAAAAATGGTTAAGATGGCAAATTTTATGTTGAATGTGTGTTTTACCACAATTTAATTTAAAAAAAAACACACACATAAACTTAACAGAAAGTGTTGAAGTTCAACAACTTTTTTCACTGCCATTCTTTCAGAGACTATCCTCTTAACGTTGGTGTCTTTCTCCTGCGTGTTTTGTGCTTTTTACATATGTATGTCCTTGTAAGTGGTATAACTCTAACAATAGAGTGCATTGTTTTTTCATTTACATAACTGTCAGCTATCCATATTGCACTAAGCTTTTGCATTTTGGTTTTGACCTCAAAAATATTTATGATTTTAGAATTTGTCTATGTAAATAAGTGCTTCCTACTCTTCTTTTTTCCATTACAAACCATGTTACAATAAAACTCCTAGACATGGGAAAACCCTGTTTTAGGTATCTTTATACTCTTAAATTCACAAGAATTCTAATCTTTTCTAGAAGTATCTGTTTCTTCTGTTTGGAATAATCCTCTACCCTTTTATTCTCTTTTGTCTATAGAGGTCAGCAAACCATAGCTCATGGGCCAGATCCAGCCTACCATCTGTTTCAGTAAATAAACTTTTATTGAAATACTGCTTGCCCATTCACTTACTTATTGTCTATGGTTGCTTCCATGCTACCATGGCAGAGTTGAATACTTTGACAGAGACCATATGGCCTCGCATATGGCCTTTTAGACAAACAGTTATCAAGCCTGGTCTAGACTACCTTCAATACTCATCCTAGTCATGGGAAAAAAAACACCAGTTCCTAATGCAGTAGTTGAGCTATGTCCACAGATCCTCTGACATTCCCATTATAAGGTGAAGCCTAAATAGCTTCTCCTTTACCGTGGCCTGCACTTAGTAACTTACTTCTAATAAATAGAATATGGTTGAAGTGAAATGTGTGACGTCTGAGACTTGGTCATAAAAGACATTATGGCTTCCTTCTTGATCACATTCTTGGATTACATGCTCTAGGGGAAGCCAGCTGCCCATCATGAGGACACTCACGCTGCCATATTAAGAGGCCTAATGGCATGAAACTGGGGCCTCCTAGGAACAGCAAAGTGAATGAGCCATCATGGAAGTGGATCTACCAGACCCAGCCAAGCCTCCAGGTGCTTGCAGCTCTGCCCAGCAGTGTGACTGCACCTCATGAGGGACTCTGGGCCAAAGCCATCCAGGTAAATGACTCCTTCTTTCCTGACCCACAGAATCTATAAGATAATAAGTTATTTTAAGCCACTAAGTATTTGTGGTAACAGGTTATGAAGCAATAGATTACAAATATGTCACAAAAAGGCTATTAGCTGACCCTCCAGACTAATCTACATGCCACACACTCATATACACTCATAGCATTGTGTACACTCCTTCATGTCATTGACTATGATGGTAATTTTTCAATTATTTATAAAATTAATGACTCAAGTCCATGTTTATCAGTGAATGGCAAACTTCATGAGCATAGGGACTCTGTATGTCTGTTATATTCCCAGTAACCAATATAGTACCTGCCAAGCATAAGAACTCAATAAGTACTGATTAATTGAATGGCACAGTACAAATAACATTGTATTTATAGGCCTAAAAGTTTATCACTTTTGAATGAAAGGAGTCTGTTCTGAAGGATGATAATAGCTAATAGTTAGTTATACACTGCTATGTTGTACTTAGCACTCTTCTAAGCACTTTATAAATATTAAAATATTTAATCCTCACATTAACCAGCTTAGGCACGTATTAATATCATCACCATTTTTCACTCACAGAAACAGAGGCATAGAGAAGTTAGTGACTTGCCCAGTCCACTGCATTGCACTGCTGAGAATTATCCCAAGCAGTCTGGTTCCAAGGTCTCTGCTCCCAGCCACCATACTCCACTGCCCATTTTCAGCACTTGGCTTTGATTGGATATTTGAAATTGACACCGATATCCCTATTGGTCTCTTTTGTTATATAGTCATTTCCTTATTTCTCCTTTGATTCAATCTTCCATTTCTCTATTCCCATCAGCTCTCTAAAAGCTCAGAACTTTCTCTGACTGGAGGCAGCAGGGAGATGCGGCAGATGGGGAGTCAGAGAGATCCTAAGCATGAAAAGAACTGCTGTGCCACTACTGGTTCTGAGATGTAGGGGTCATGGGCAAGGTCCAGAGGAGGCCGCTAGGGGTTAGAGGTAATGGGGATCTCAGTCCTACAAATTCAAGGAACTGGATTCAACCAATAACCTAGGTGAGCTTGGAAGCAGATTGATCTCAAGTCTCTCGAAAGGAACACAGCCCTAACAGCACCTTGATTCTGGCCTCAGGAGACTCAAAGCAAAGGAAACAATTAGCAGTGCTATACCAGGACTTCTGGCCTGTGAGCTAATAAATGTGTTGTTCTAAGCTGCTAAACGTGTGGTCATTGGTTACGGTAGTCATAGAAAACTTTCATAGGTTGGTTAATCTTTCACTAACCTTTGGACTATGCTGTTAGACAGCTTTCTACACTGAAGCAAATACATGCCCTGACGTTTCTATACACTGACCTTTGTTCTACTCATTCAAGGACAAAAGAACAAATCAGGTTTCTCTCCTCTGGTGACAACTTCCTGGTCCAAAATCTTTCTTATTCGAGTCCAGCTCTGGCCACGGTCTTATATGGCACGGTGCCAGCTACCTCAGTGGCATCCAGGCCACTTTAGTCCACCTCTATGACTTAGGTCAGATTCCTGAGAAGCAGAGTCTGAGACAGGGCTTTAATGCAGAGAAGTTAAGCAAGGGTGTTGTTGTATAGGAGACTGAACCTGAGCCCGAGCCTGCAGAAAGCTCTAGGAAGTAAGCTGTGCTGTGGAGTCTGTCCCACTGAGTCAAGGGAGCCTGACTTCTGTGCCCCTGCTCCAGTCAGGCACCACCTGGGGGGGGCCCTGGCACTTCTGAGGGGGAGGGGGAAGTTTGGCATCTCCAGCTACCCAAAGGCACGCCTCCAGTAAAGATCACAAGTGTGAGTCATTGGCAACAGCACCCACAGCTACTGGAAGATGGGCTTACCTGCCCAGTGATGGGGTGACAGGGGGCCTGAGCCAGGCAAAATTTGCATCTGCTGGAGCTCATGGTTCAGAGGTTGTGCACAGAACTCCTGGTTTGGTCTAAACAGTCATGGAGTGGTACAGGTTGGATTCCATTTTTCTTATTCTAGATAAGTGAGTTTAAAACTTTTATTTTAGCAGTATACGTTTGTTTTGTTCCCAAACAAAAGCCTACATCTCTCTCTCTCTCTCTCTCTTTCTCTCTCTCTCTCTCTCTCTCTCACACACACACACACACACACACACACACACACACACTTACTTGATAAAACTAATTGATCATCTATGCTGCAGACAGTGTGATAGCTCCTTTAGATAGGCAGGAAATAAAACAGATTGGTCCCTGTCTGGTAGGAAGGGCATCAGAAATATGTAAAGAAAGAAATTAAAAATTACAAACGTATACAGATGATAAATGCTGTGGATGCTGAATACTGAGACGGAGATAATGGGGGAAGGATAAGGCCAGCCTACTGACATGTGGTTAAATTTCTAATTGTCTAGTTCTGAACTGCAATATCAATTAAGGTACTTTATTTTTTCCTGTTATCATCCCCTTCACTTTATTTTTTTAGTGATTTGACATTTATATTCCTTAAAATGTGACCACCACAATAAGTCTAGTAACCATCTGTCACCATACAAGGTTATTACAAAAATATTGACTATTTTCCCTATCTGCACATTACAACCCTGCAACTTCTTTTTTTATCATTGGGGATTTGTACTTCTTATTCCCCTTTACATAGGGAAGAAATTTTCATCATCCCCTCCTCTCTGGCAACCCTCAGTTTTTCTCTATATCTGTGAGTCTGTTTCTGTTTTGTTTTATTTGTTCATTTGTTTGTTTCTCTAGATCCCACATATAAGTGAAATCATACGGTGTTTGTCTTTCTCTGACTTATTTCACTTAGCCCCTTAACTTTAATCTAGCATTTGGGGAAGGCCTCCCAGAGAGTCTGACATTCAGCCAAGGCCTGAACAATGAGCAGACACTGGCCATGCGGACACTGTGGGGAGAGTGTTCCAGGGACAGGGAACAAAGAAGTGGGAAAAAGTGGATCTGCTAAGGGAGGGAAGGGGAAGAAAGGCTTTGAGACGCCTTCACTCAGGCCACTGCAGACACCCCTGAGGTACCTCATGGGAATCCCAGGGTCCTCAGAAAACCATTTGAGAACCATCATCATGGGGGTCATACTTCTAGTTCCAGATTCTAAAACCACGTTGAAGAAAGTCACTGGTTTTCTGTCCAGTTGCCCTCAGGGCCACCCAACCATCATTCCATGTTTCTGGATCTTTACACCCTTTTCCTCACGACCCTTTCTCTCTCAAAGCCTTGGAGAAGGTGTGGGAAAGAAAGGGCCCAGCAACGTCACAGCTCCAGCCAGAGGGCCCACTTTGGAGATGCCAGCAGGGGGTGGCATATGAATCAGTCTGTTCCCTGCACACCCCCACAGCCCAGATGGCTGCACATCACAGGAGCAGAGGGTGGCGCCCACACAGATGACTCCCTGGCTGAAGACACACCACACTTTTGACCATGAGGGAACAAACACTCTGTGGCAATGTGGTGACATTTTTACAGAAAAGGGCACGGTCTTTCTTTTGCTCTCTTTACCATCTGCAGTGAAACCTCAGAGTGTAAAACAGTGAGGGCTCACAGAAGTGGAGAGCAGCTCATGGGAATGAGCTGGTGCAGTGCCTCACTCACAGCAGAAAGTCTTTCATATCGCTGACGTGGGGCACTGAGCTGAAGCTTGAACAACTTCAGATCTGGAGGGTCACACCTCTACAAAGCAATGCTGTGAGTTGGGAAAGTTCTCTCCTTGACTCAGAAATATGCTCCCTCTAACTCTCCTCCATCTGGTCTGCTTTTTTTTCATTACACAGAATTTAATAATAACACTCACCTGACCATTCGTGGAAGTCTGGCCATGTCTTAAACATTGTGCTAAGTACTTGACATGAAATATTTCATCTAATTCTCACCCTAAACTTGGGAGGCAAGCACCAATCTTATCTCCACTTATCACAAGGAACCTAAACCCCAGGTCCCAGTCCAGGAGCAAGAGCAGGGGAATCTGAAGCCAGGTACTAGACCTGAGGACAGCTCTGAGTTGCTATCTAGCCGTGCAGCACAGGGCACACCCTCCAGCACACGGCTGAAACAAGAGCACCTAGCATCCACTGCCAACTGCCTCTCTATGCCTGAGCCAGTTTAGGTCCTCTTCGTGGGCCCTCTCACACAATCCTCATTTTACAGATGAGGGGATTAAGGCCCAGTGAGGTGAAATGGATGGATGGATGGATGAATAGATAGACAGATGAAATAAGTTCACATAATGGTCTCAAACCAAAGGCAGAAACCATTTCCTAAGAAGAAGCTTCATATCACCCTCCAATCTTTCCCCAACACTAACTTCCCCAAATGCCCCTCCTCCATTTCAGTCATGCTCATCCATCCACACTTGCCCAACACAGTCCCCAGGCCATCCGTTCTACTGCCTCCTTTCATTCACTGCAGTCTCTCAAAGGCCCAAGTCAAATCAAATCCCATCTGCTGCAGGGGGCTACACACACACACACACACACACCCCTCCCTTGTCCTCCTACTCTTTGCCTTTATTTCCATTAGAATGCTGATAACAATAGCCAACATTTTAGAGTAGTTTCCATGCACCAGGTACTATGCTAAAGTATAGACTTTCTGTGTCCTTCAATCTTCCCAATTCTCTCCATTTCAGACAAGGAAACTGAGGAACTAACTGGCCTAAGATAATACAGTTCAGATTTAATCTCTAGCCTGTGTGCTTAGTCATTATTACCTAGCTCTTTCCAATATTATGAATGCATAACTATGTGTACATTTTCCATGGGGGCCCTGGGAGGGGGAGGCAGGATGTGGCATTCAATCCCTAACATATTCCACAGTGCCTGCCCACTATTGACACTCACCCCCACTCACTAAGCCTGGTTGACTTCCTTAAACTCCTTCTGTGTTTAAAATGAGGTTAATATTGCCCAACCAACGTGGTTCAGTGGTTGAGTATTGACCTATGAATCAGCAGTGTTGAACTAAGAACCAGGAGGTCATGGTTTGATTCCCAGTCAAGGCACATGACTGGGTTGCAGGCTCGATCCCCAATAAGGGGGTTGGGGGTGGGAGAGAGGGGGGAAGGCCATGCAAAAGGCAGCCGATCAATGATTCTCTCTCATCATTGATGTTTCTATCTCTCTCTCCCTCTCCCTTCCTCTCTGAAATCAATAAAAATATATTTTTAAATGAGTTAATATTTGGAACAGGGCCTGGCACATGGTAAGCATGAAATAATATGCCTAAATAAACAAACAAACTAACAAATTATGTGAGATGCTACACATAATCTCACTTATCTTCTATCCATTTATGTCTACTCAATGTTGTTCCAGGAGACTTAAGGCAATGTTATCCCTTATACTAATGCTTGAGGGCACACTGTTATCCCCATCTAACAACTGAGAAAACTGAGGATCAGAGAATTCATGAACTTTTGCACAAGTCAAGGAGCTAGTGAGCAGCTGAGACGATTTGAACTAAGGCCTCTCTGGATGCAAGAGACCATGCCTTTCTGTTACATGGGGTTCAGGCTTAGGGCGAGCCAGGAGTGGAAATCACTTCAAGGTGGACTTGATACTGTGTTACCTGAATCAGGTGCATTCCCTTCAATGAAAGGGGCCATGGGGTCTTACTTGGGATGAAGCTGAGCCTGAAGAGGTGACTCATTGGCTTCAGCAATGGCCCAGTGGGCAGTAAGAAAGCTCTAGAGACTGTGATACAGGCAGACCCTAAACCTTTCTCTAAGGTCTCCCCACTAAGTAGTACAGCCAAGGCCAGCAGCCACCTCCCAACAGAAGGGTCCCTAAGGGAAGGGGCATCCGTTGAACTGTCTCTGCTTATAAAACTTCCCCATTTTGATTCTTCTCTGTGTATAATTGTTTGCTTCATTTACAAAACTGGTACATGATGAATTCACAGTTTATATTAATGATTTTGGGGTAGAAAATTTACTAATGTATGGAAGTTTTCACAATTAAAAGAGGTGTTTACAAAACAGTTTTAATAAAAAAAATTATACACTATATGGAAAAAACATGACTGAAAGAATATATGTCAAAATGCTACCAGAGATTAGTTACAAGCAAGATCATGAGTGATTTTCATGTTTCTTTTTTAGGAATCTACACTTTCTAAATTGCCTAAAGGGAACATGAATTAATCATAAAAATTTACACAGACTTGTCTTTTCGTTAAACTGCTCATGCATGAGCTCAAGTTAAATGCAACAAGAGCCCATGAGGTACTATTATTATCCCCATCTTGTAGCTTAGGAAACTGACACTCAGAGAGGGTAAGTCACTTGCCCAAGCTCTCAAAACCTTGTGAGGGTGCAGTCAGAATGTGAATCTAGGAGTCAAAACCCGGACTCTGGGCCTCAGAAGGACAGCATGAGCAAAGTCAATTCCTCACCTATGGTCTTATATGATCTTCATAATTTTCTTGTGAATTAGAGCTATGACCTTGATGCCAATTATGTAAACCAATAAACTGAGATTTGGGGAACTTAATTAGCTTGAGAAGATCACCCAACAAGGTAGCCATCAGTTCTGGTCAAAGTATTCATTGCCTAGTGTCTACCAGGCCCATAAGGTCCCTACAACAAGGGAAGTATCTGTCTTGGGGATTGATGTCTTGGTAATTCTAGCACATAGCAAATACCCCCCAAAACAGTAGGCACTCAAAATATTTGTTTGAAGAATGAAAGAATAATTTTCAAAATACATAACATGTTGTAGGTTAAATGGTGCTCATCCCCCCAAAAAAGGTATATCTCATCAGAAACTGCAAGGGTTACCTTATGTGGAAAAGGGGCCCTAGCCGGTTTGGTTCAGTGGATAGAGCGTCAGCCTTCAGACTGAAGGGTCCCGGGGTTTGATTCCAATCAAGGGCATATGCCCAGGTTTCGGGCTCAATCCCCAGTAGGGGTGTGCAAGAGACAGCTGATCAATGATTCTCTCTAATCACTGATGTTTCCATCTCTCTATCCCTCTTCTTTCCTCTCTGAAATCAATAAAATATATAAAAGAAAATATATAAAAGAAAAGGGAAGGGTTCTTGCAGATGTAATTGAATTAAGGATGTTGAGGTGACATCATCCTGGATAATTCAGCTGTATCTTAAATACAATGTAAAGTGTTCTTGTAAGAGAAAGGCAGAAGGAGAGACAGTCAGGAGAGGGGAAGACAGACACACAGAGAAGGTGACATGGAGATGCTGGCAGAGACAGGAGGGAGTGCCACCGAAGCCAAGAATGCCTGGAGCCACCAGAAGCTGAAAGAAGCAAAAAACAAAGTCGCCCTTGAGGTCCCCGGAGGGAGTGCAGTCCTGCTCATGCCTTTATTTCAGACTTCTGACCCCCAGAACTGGGAGAGAATAAACTTCTGTTCTTTTAAGCTCCCAAGTCTGTGATAATGTGTTACAATAGCCCTAGGAATCTAATACACAGCATACTAACAGCAACACAGGTGTGGACTGCACTTTACACTTTATAGCACTGTCATAGACACCACTTTTCCTGACCTCAACAAAAGCCCCAGGGGAATGCAACGTTATTTGATCCATTTTTTTCAGATCAGCACAGTGAACGAGTAACGGGATTTACCCCAGGACAGAGATAAATGTCGGGGTGCAGTGCAGGTAAAGGGGCGGCCAATTCTCAGGAGCTTTAAGTGCTGGACTGAGTCGCTTGAGCTTAGTTTATGTGCTTCAGGAACCACAAAACCAGAAATACGCTCAGTGAAGATGAGTCAGGCAGCAACCTGAAGGCTGGGGAGCTCAGCGCAGGCAGACCATGGGGAGCTGTTCCAACACTGACCAAACAGGGGCTGCAGAGGAGGCCGTGAGCAAGGGGAGGGGGGGCCACACTGACAACAGCTGCTGTTTACTGAACCCCTCCACTAGGCCAGGCCCCACCCAACTGCTGAAGGGCATTGCTATGCTGCATGTCTAATCCTCATGAGGTAACCATGGTTCCCATTTTAAAATGGGAATCTGGAGATTAAGGAGCTCACTGAGGCCACCCAGCCTTGGAGCAGAGGAGGCTGGCCTTGAACTGACACCTGACATGGGCACCCACATGTCCCACTGCAAGGTATGGCTACAGAGACAGAAGTTGGTATGCAGCTTTGGGTGGAGGAGACATATGTTTTATAAAAAATGTTGGTCATAGGAGCCACCACTGAAAATGGTGGTCATGTTTTTTTATGTGTTTGTTTTTGAAACAGTGCTTGTAAAAATGTGAAATTTACCTGTAATCCCTCTATCAGACATAACTGCTATCAACAGTCTGGCATAACATGCTTTCCAGCCCTTTTCTCCATGACTGTGTGCACACGTGTATATGCAGGGGGTTGGAGGGTGCAAATATGGGTGTGTATATGCGGGACCATACTATACATGCTGTGGGGAAATCTGCTGTATGCACTTAACATGAAATCATAACAATCTGGTCCTTGATTTGGGCTTGATCAGCAGGGCAACAGTGGGTGAAGGGCCAGGGGGAGCAGTAAGAGTGATCCAGCCCATGGGGAGAATTTTATTACTGGTATTGTTTAGAAAAGCCAGAGCATTTTGAATAAAAGCGTGCCCATTTTTATGCAGCTTGTTTCTAAATCCTCCACAGACAATCCAGTTACCACCTGTGCCTGGAGAGGGCCACATCTACTGTCCTGCCCCCTTTGACAAGCCACTGCACTAGGGAAATGGTGACTTCGGTGGGTGTGGGCAGACAATGGGGGCGGGTGTCAGAGATGGGTATGGCTCATCGGCTGGGCCACACAATGGAAGTTTCACACCATAATCTTGTTAGACAAGTGAGAAAACTGCCCCACTTCCTCCTCACAGAGATCTTGAGAAAACATACAAGGCAATACCCACCATGTCTTTTGGGTCTCAGAAAAGGTAAATTTTAAGTATATTAAAAATACAGCCCATCTTCAATGGAGTCCAGGCAACTGCATCCATAGTCAGGCAGTTCCCCTCTACACTCACTGCTGAGTGACAGAACAGAGGACCCTCTTCCTTCCTTCCTTTTCTTCCTTCCTTTTCTTCCTTCCTTTTCTTTCTTTCTTTCTTTCTTTCTTTCTTTCTTTCTTTCTTTCTTTCTTTCTCTCTTTCTCTCTTTCTTCCTTTCTTCCTTTCTTCCTTTCTTTCTTTCTTTTTTAACATATCAAAGATCAAAACTTATTGAGATGAGTTATTGAGAAGATATAAGGGAAATCGAACAAACTGCTCTAAAAGCAATCAAGTTGTCCATAAAGACACGATCAGAGTTTAGCTTCTAAAAACTATAATGGCATAATTCTCCTGTTGGCCATTCCCTTGAAATAATAATTGAACTGGCAAGTCCATTCCTCATAAACACTTTCATCATCTTTGGCTTGACAAGGCCTAGCTGCTGAGCCACAGATAAAAGTTTCTTCAAGATAGTAAATCATGAGCCATATGTCAGAAATTACCCTCCTCTCCTATAAATGGGACCATACCCCCCCTTTGTCCTTTCCAAAACAGTGGTGGGATTTGGGGCGGCCAGACTCCCACTAGAATCCCTGGAATAACACTGCTAATCCTCAACATGACACTTGGAAGACTCTGAGTCATGTTTCACAACAGTATTTTCAGTGTCTGCAGAGACCATGTTTAAAAAACAGATTCAAAACAATAAAAAGAGATAACTGAAAACTGAGTCGCAACCACCTCAGGGTGAGCAAAGCCCCAGGTATTGGCTATACCTGTGCCTGAGACAGGCATCATCATGAGAGACTGTCACCATGGAGAGAGAGCCTGGGCTCTGCAGACCAACATCCTGGAATCAGATCCTGGCTCCACTAATTTCTAGCTCTGTGATCTTGAGCAAGTAACTTAACCTCTCTGTGTCTCAATTTAGTATCTATGGAATTGGAATGGAAATAGTACTTGCTTTGCAGGGTTAAGAGAATTAAGTGTAATAATACAAACGCATCTAAACTTTCTGATGGACATTTTCTTAAATACACTTTAAAATAGATCTCGGATTACAGCAAACAATGTAAGTGACAAGTCCAGTCAAGGTTTTTAGAGGCCATGCCTGGAAGTAGAGTATTCACTTTTGCTCACATTCCATTGGCCAGAACTTAGTCATATGGCCAAAATGAAAAAGCAGCTTGGAAATGCAATCGAGTTGTGAACCCATGAAGAATAGGGGAGTGGGGTACTGGTGGCAACAGCAGCCCATAAAAATTGATGTAATGGAAATAAATTCCTCTACTTACTAAATAAATATGAGAAACTCTGCTATTTCTATTCCACTCCATTATAGCCTAATGTTTTTCATTTAAAACATGTTGGTCATGACCCAATCAGCTGATTTTCACAATCCACTAATGTTTTGCAATTCACCATTGGCTCAGCAAGTGTTTGTTGCTGTTATTGACAATGGTGGTGCCAGGAACAGTGAGCAAAAGGACTAACTAGACACTTGCAAATTTTTCAGAAAATTCTTGGTGCTTGGGTTCACAAGACTACAGTGAGGACATGCTTGAGTCCTGACTTCAGGTACTAGGGGTCTGAAACATGTATGTAGAAACACTGATCAATACCTAGAGGCCAGGCTGCCTTTGGAACACATCTAATTACAATCACACACTGTAGAAACTAATAGAAATAAACATGTACACACAACACACAAGTGTGTGCATAAAAATTTTAAAATATCACTAAAAAAGAGACCAGAGAAGAGATAAATAAAAAGAAACATGACAAGAAACAGGGAGTGTTGCCCTCTGTGAATACACAGCAGCAAGCACTGAACCCAGAGGAAGCCCAGGTTCTGCTTTCCCAGTGACCTTGAGCAAGCGATGCATCAGGTCTTGCTCTTCATGTCCTCAGACTACAAGTCCCCTACAACTTGTCTGTAAGTTCATACAATGTTCTTCCCTGGCATTCATAATGTGCTAAGGGAGTTGAACTTCCTCTCGATAGTCATGGGGAGGCTATGTAAGGATTCAAGAAGGTTATGACATGATCAGATGTACATTCTATAGAGATAGCTTGGGACATACGGGATCTGACCTCACTGGAAGCAGGGAGCCGGGTGAGGAGGCTGCTGCAGTCACAGGTCAAAGAAGACAGTAGCCTGAGCTAAGGCAGAGATGGCAGGTAGAGAAAGAAGAGCCCTGAGTCAGAGGGTACACAAAGGATCAAACTCATAGGTTTTGGTGACTGACCTGGAAATAAGGAAAATCCTCCAAGGAGGATGCACAGGTTTCTGACTTGAGCAACTGAGTAGATGAAAATGCTATTTGCTGAGATGAGAAACACAGAAAGGAAAACAGGAAATTTGATTAATTAAATTTTGTACACACTATGGTTGAGGCACCTGGCACTCAGTCAAAAGATGCGCAGTTTGCATTCGTTATATAGACTAGAGGTAAAGTAAGAGTGCTGTGGAGACCCAGATTTTAGGATTATCAGCAAATGAATGTTGGCTAAAATCAGGGGGTCACCCTGGGACTAGATCTAGAACTATGAAGGCCAACCTCATAATCTCAGTGCTATCAGCTCACTGTACAACAGAAGGTGGAAGGTGGGAGAGGGAATGGGAATGAACTTACATGCTCACTAGATAGAAGAGGCAACAGCATAAAACCCAAGTGACTTTGGACTATGATTCAGTTTCTTTATTCATCAATAGGTATTTATTGAGCATCTACTACGTGACAAGCACTGTGCCTGAGACTGAAGAAACCGTGGTAAACAATAGAGACATGGTTACCCACCCGTGATCTAGTGGATGAGGCAACTGAAAACAAGGAAGCAAATATAAAATGAAATAGGGAATACTATGGAGAAATTAGGGTGCTGAAACAGAGAATATCAGGGAAGGGGGAGGTCCAACTTAGATTCTACTCAGTAAAGTCATCTCTTAGTAAGTGGCATTTAAATGTAGACCTCAAGGAAGAGGTCAAGGGAACCCAATGGGGAGGGGAAGCAGAGGAAACTAGATTTTAGTCAAAGGCAAAGGAAAATATTGGATGTTTGAAAAACTGACAGAGCAGTGTTCTGGAGCTTAGAAAGCAAGAAGAATGGTAAATAAGGTTAGATCATGGGAAGAAGTTTGGATTCCACTCTAAACATGAGAGCCATTGAAGGTGTTCTAGCAGGAGATTACATGATATGACATGTACTTTGAACAGCATCACTCTGGCTGCCATGTAGAGAATGGATGAAGGAGAAACTCAGGGCCACAAGATAAGAAGTCAAGGATGATGGTGGTCTAGACCAGAGAATTAATTAGGGACATGGAGAGGAGTCAAATGTTTCTGAAATATAACTGTAGGTATAATCATCAGAACCTGATTATAAATAGGATGTGGTGGGTGAGAGGAACAATTACGGATGATTCCTGTTTCCAGCTTGAGCAGCTGAGTAGATTTGAGTGTCTATCTCTCAAGGTGACTGTGAGAGATGAAGAACATAATCAGTGTGCGTCACTCAGCACCAAGGCCAGCACTTCAGGTGAGCAGCTAGAAACAGGGCTTCCTCATCTTATTTTTCTTCCCGCACAAGATCCCCACCAAAAGCAGGTTCTCCATTACACAGAACTGTGGACTGCTCTCTGAAATTCTTTCCCACACATTTTGCCTACTCAAACTCTCATATGGGGAGGGGGGGCCCTAAAAAATACTATCATTTTGCTAACAAAAATATCTTTCCTCCCAGCTCTAACTTTCCTCCCAGCTCAAACAAGTAACTCGCATTAGTCAGCTGCTACCACCAGTGCCACCCTCACCCAGCCGAAAGCATGCTTACCCTCATGCCTATGACTCCGAGTAGCTCTTGGCCAAAGATGTGAGTCTAGAAATTCTCCCAAGCAAAATTCATGTCCCAGAGCCAAGCAATCACTTCCAATAACGTACCGCACACTAACACCATTTATGTTTTATTGACTAAGCTAACTTCCTGCTGCTTTGGCGATGGTGACTAGAACATCCTGCAGATATCTCAGAGGGACTGCGAAGACCTCGAGCAGCACAAACGGGAAGCAGTCGGGGATGTGCCAGAACCAGCTTATACCGATTCGGGAGAACTGCTCTTGTCTTCCCATTTACCAGCACACCCCTGGAAGCAGCTTTTATTTTCAAGGTACCGTGTAATGGGCACTTACTGTGTACCAGGCACTGTGCTAAATGCATTACTCATGTCACCTCACTGTGTTCAGCAGCCCACAGACAGGACGCTAGGCCTGTCAGAGCACCCACCATTCATCTGGCTGCCTCATTCCTCCTTGCCTAACGCTCTAGTTTTCCCTTCTTGCCTCAGTCATTTTCACTGCCTTCTCCCTTACATCCAGCTCAATTCTCCTTTTGAAATCTTTGCTGGGTCCCTCCAGAATTAAATCCAGCAAACTACCTACCATGTACCAAGCAGAGAATGATCACTCCTTCAGTGGCCCGTCTCTAACATGTACAGGCTTCTCTCATGGACGTTTGTTACCTGGAAGCTTATCATTTGATTTATCTGAAAACACTCATATTCTTTTTTTTACTTTCAAAACATGAGATGCAATCATTTTGGGTCAGTTTGCTCTTCTTGGGAAAATTGTAAACCTAAATTTTATTCATCTTTATTTCTCTTAATTATCCAAAACACATTAAATACGCTTATAAAGAGGTAAAGGAAAATTAAAATTGCAAAATCTGATTATGATTTTGTGTCTGTATAAACCCTCCTGAAATGTCCTAATTGAGGAATTCATTTGAAATTTCACTGTGATCTAGAGCAAAAGACAGTTGGTAACCATAATGCAGACTTCTGAGTCCCAAAACTCAAGCTCTTAAGAGACAGCCAAGCCCTAGCCGGTTTGGCTCAGTGGATAGAGTATCGGCCTGCAGACTGAAAGGTCCCAGGTTCGATTCTGGTCAAGGGCACATGCCGGGTTATGGGCTCAATCCCAGTAAGGGGCATGCAGGAGGCAGCCAGTCAACGATTCTCTCTCATCACTGATGTTTCTATCTCTCTCCCTCTCCCTTCCTCTCTGAAATCAATAAAAATATATTTAAAAAATAATAAAGAAACAACAAAGCCTATGATATTAACTGCTTTAGAAAAATAAACTGCATTCCACAACCCTGACATTGAAATCACATGTCCTAGGTCCAAAGAATCTTGGGTCTTCAAGTTAAGCCAGCTCTTGAGCAAAAGACAAAATGGTATTGCACCTGGGCTCATATTTACTGGAAGACACTGTAGAAGTTTCTTTGTTTAGCTGAAACCTCAACCTTTGAAGGAAAACATTTCTGCCCGTTACCCGCTTATCAGAGTTCCTGAGAGAAGAACAGAGGCCTGACAGCCTCTTACGCTAAAGTAACTCTAAGAGCTGTGGAAGCTGGAGGAAGACAGATTTTCCTGGTCACTTTTGTAGTTCCTGACCTTTGGCTGAAAAGGAGTACAATTAAGTCCTACCCATCCTAATTAGGACAAAAGGGAGAATTATTCCTTACTTGAGCAAAACCCAATGACCAAGCTATGGTATTCTGTCTAATTATATATAATTTTACAGTACTTTCTTTAAAATCTGCATCAAGCCTTTTTAATAACTCAACAAAATGTCAACTGCACATGTTCCAGATCCGATGAAAAGGCGAGTTCCCCTACCTATATTGTGCTTATGACAGATCAGGGATTGAGCACCCCCTGAGTCATCCCATTATTTGTTCACTATTCTCCCAAAAAGAGGTATATTAAAACCACAAACACAAAAGATAAACTGAAACCTTGGAAACAGGAATTATAATACTTATTTACAATGAGATCTGGAAGTGCTAAGTAAATGTTATACCATAATAAGCTCATAGACTAACCCAAACAATAATTGTATGTAGATTATCCAGTGGGAGGTATTTTTATTGCCTTGGGGAAACACAATACAACATTGAATGTATTAATCAAATAGCTCTAAGTTCCATGAGGATGGGGTGAGGGTTGGGGGGTGCTGCCTTGCTCACACCACTGTACCCTATCTCCCAACATGAGCCAGGCATAGAGTAGGCACTCAAAAACATATTTGTGGACTGGATGCATGATTTTATTTTACTTTTACTCTGCTATCTCTATTTAAGTTCTCACTTTTATTAAGAGACATACACAAGCCCTAGCTGGGTAACTCAGCTGGTTAGAGCATCGTCCCAATGGTCCGAAGGTTGGGGTTCAATCCCAGGTCACAGCACATACAAGAAGCAACCAATGAATGCATAAACAAGTAGAACAATGAATCCATGAGTCAGTCCTTCTCTTTCTCTCTCTCTCTCTCTCTCTTTCTCTCTCTCTCTCACCAATAAATAAAATAAAAAGAGACACATGCACAAATATTTCAAATTAGTTTCCCTGAAAATTTTAATGTGATATATACATTTAATTAGATGCATATTTAAAAAGCATTGAAAAATCTTCCTGTCACATTAATAAAGACATAGCAGTGACCCCAACAGAGTCACTGATGCTCAGCATGAAAGTTTTTTTTTTGAAGAATGGAGTGTGTGTGTGTCTCATTATGAAGCCACAAAGTTGGATTCAGATTGAATTCTGTTTCTTCAAAAGTATTTTCACATAAACCCTTTTAACACCCCATAAAACTCTGCCCTTTCTTAACATAACTGCTTGTCCCATGTAGAATCGCCATTTCTTTGAATAAAAACAAAACAAAACAAAACCACTCAAACCCAATCCTTAGTATCTGCCACCCACGCATCAACATCTCCTTCATCAAAGGAATTAGCAGGGAATATAGTAACCAGGTTTTGTCTGCCCTCAGATGATTTTCCCAGCCTCAGACACCAAATATTTTATTTTATTCATAATTGTGTGTGATAATACATAGGATTGCTACAGAAAGTTTCCCCATGAAGCCCATCTCCAAATTGTCCCCAACTCCAGAGTGTTCTCTTAGAAAAGGCAAGTATCTTCTTATAATTTGAGTCACTGGAGTACATTGCATTCTGACAGGACCCCAAATACTCTAGGATCTGATGAACGTCTGTCCAAACTCTTGTCCGGTGCCAAGACCCTAACTGCCTAATAGCCCACATCATCAAGACCAGCTAACTGCCTAATAGCCCACATCATCAAGACCCATTATCTTTTATAATGTTGATTCTTTGTATCCAAGGGCTGTGGTTCAAACAAACTATTTAAAGGCATTAAAAGAACAACAGCCTTGCCAGCTGAGGGCATGGCCACCAAAACTGCCATTAGGTCACAGGCCAGATGCATCAGATGCCAGGAGCAAGACTAAGACAGAGGACACACCCAATTAAGAAAACAAATCCACTTGTGTTCCCAAAAGAGAGCACGGGGCAGCAAATCTCAGGGGTATGGAGAATCTCTAGCTGGTAATATACATGGTGGCAACCCAACTTCTTTGCCGAACTCTATTTAGTTTATTTCTTAAATTGTATCTCCTTTCTTGTCAAATTTTGTCTTGAAAATTTTTAAATCTTAAAACAAATTTTATCTCCTTTTTTTCCCAGCCAGGTGATTCAATTCTGCAAAATCACACGTGGGGCTTCTTACAGCAACTGCCACTCACTGCTGTTCTTTTGACTTAACCTGTGACTACAAGCTCATTCGGGAACAGGGATCATTGCTGAGCTCTCGACTTGTCACACACTGTTACGGAATTTGCCTTGTAACCATATTTTTTCTTGTAACCGTAATTTCTGTTTTATAAATGGGGCACAAGAACAAGAAACACTAAATAATTTTCTCAGAGTCATAAAGAAGGAAAGAGATCAGTGTTGGAACCCAAGTCTCTGACACCGAGGTTCAGGATTTTAACCATGATACACTCTACTGCCTCCAAAGCTTTTGGTTCTTAGAATTTATACCAGATGTTCTCAACTAGAAGTCCCCAGCTTTCCAAGGATGAAGAGACCTTTCCTAAGACAAAACATTTCATAAACTGACATACAATGAAGAGCTTAGCATAGAGTCTGATAGATACTAAACACCCAAGAAATATTAGATGTGTTATCATCATTAGCAATGTTAAGAAGAACCTCAGGATGGTCACTATACTTTTAGGATACACCGATGACGATGCTAATGAATGAATGAATTTCATATCCATTATAACAGCATCTACACTCATTTTTTAAAAATTACCAAAAAAACTTATAGCACGTACAGGGTGGCTCAAAGTGGGTTTACAGTTCTTTGTATGGAAAATAATACAATAATTAATAAATAATAGTACAAGAACAAACTGTTTCACCTACTCCCAACTGTAAACCTACTTTTGCCCCCCCGTGTGTGTGTGTGTAGACCTTGTAACACACACATGTATATGTGTACTTTCACATATGCCCACATGCGTGCGCGCGTACACACACACACACACACACACACACACTAGACTCAGAACTCCTCTTGAGGTCCCAGCTTATCACTGAGTGGTATGCCTGAACCCTCTAGCAGTCCGTTTCCTCTCATTCATGGGTAGTATTCTTTTCCTCCAAAGACTCCCCAAATGGATTTTCATATCATGCATGTCTTTATTTAACTTCACCACTTTCAACATATCTAAGTGTCCTCCTAGGCTGCTAGATAAGTCCGTCTATACCTTAAATATAATAATTTCTCTCATATACCAATAATAATTCAATTAAACAATCAAAAAAACTTGATGGATATAAGCAAAATGAAGGAGGGAAAGAAAGCATTTATAAGATGAGAAATAGCAGGTAGAATTATCATCAACTGCTGTTCTATGGTTGCAAGAAAGCCTCGAGATGTTTGGTGCTGGCATCTCTATGACAATAAAATGTCTATTTCATGGGAACTCAAGACTAGGGATTCTTTCCCTGATTATAAAATTAACATGTTATTTTTTAAAATAGAAAAAATATAGAGTAGTTTAGAAAAAAAAGAAATTACTATGTCTCTACCACACATAACTATGAACATTTTCCTATACTTCTACCTGCCTCTTATCTATGTATTTATTTTTCAAACTATTCATAATCTGTTCATATTTCTATAGTTATTCATAAAATAAAACTGAATTATATACTAATATTATATTCTGTCTTTTTCACTTAGCATTATGTCCTGAGGTATCTCCCACTAACTACCTTCAAAAACATTATATATAACTAGAGGCCCGATGCACGAAATTCATGCAACAGTAGGCTTTCCTTCCCCTGGCTGCCAGCACCAGTTTGCCTCTGGCACCTGGGACCCGGGCTTCCCTCGCAGCCCTGGCTTCATCCAGAAGGTTATCTGGAAGTACGTCTGGAAGGACATCTGGTCTAATTCGCTTTTATTATTATAGATGGCATTAGAGTATTCCATCTCATGGGCTTAAAAGGATGGTAAAGATTACATCTACCTTTCATTTACATTTAGAAATTGGAACATAGGGTTGGGAGAAGGTAAATTTTCTCAAAGGAAAAAAATGCTTTTGGAAATTATTTTTATGGGGTTCAGTTACTTGGTAAACAGCAAATAAAAGCATCCACCCCAACCCAGGCACCCTGAGATTGGAAACATATCTGTCTTGTCCACACCATGATATCTTGAAAGCCTAAAGGGCTCCTTGACACAATAAGCATTTATTTCAAGGCAGGGAAAACCCTGGGTGGCTAGGCTTCTAGTTTGGCGTTTCCAGAACACTCAGATCCTCAATCACTGTGAGCCTCTGCCAGATGGCATGGAGATGAAGAACTAAAGGGCTTGCACACATAATTGTATTTTACTGTCTCATAGATGGCGTTTTTACTAAGTGTAAACTGCTTCCATTTTGCAGGCATGCAAACTAGTAGACAACACAGCAAAGTCAATTGTGGTAATTTCATCCCCCAAATGCATAAGGGTTTATCAGATCCAGACCATGTGGGAATAAACTGACACATCTTCAGGCAGACTTTCCAATCACTCTCTTCTGGGACATGACTGAGCAGCGTAGAATTTCCATGATTCATTCTATCAAATCATAAAGATGTCAGAGGGACTGCCACAAATGTTGGCAGGAATACTAAGTTCCTTCTTTCTGTCTGAAAAGACAGCAATTCCAAAATTCATAGAGAGATTCTGAATCAATATTTTAAAACGAGATTTTTTGCCCACAATTTAAATAAAGTTAATTCTACCAAGCTCTGTTTCAGTCAACAGGTCGGGAATTCAGGACACCTCCTCATTTTATCCATACTTGTCTTAAATTGTAGTTTTAAAGCAATGCTTTTCTATATATTTTTTTTAGATGTAACAACAAACTGTGCTAAGATGCTATAAATCCCCAGTGCTCAGAGCAGTTAACAAGGAAGAGCAACCAACACCTGAGGAAGGGGGATATTTGTGCTGTTCTTCATACTTGAAATCTTTCTTGTCCCTAGACTGTGGCCAGAGCTGATAACTTTGCAGAAGTTGACTCAGAGACAAAGGACAGCTACTGCCTCATTAGAAACAAGAGATGCCCATACCAAACAGTAGGAGATTTTAAGTTCTATAGCAGGAGAGAAAGTATGAGGTATAAGAAAGTATAGCCAGGCTACTGATATGGAGTGAGGGGCTGCTCTACAGTTAATGGGCACATTCATTAGATTAAAAAAAAGAACTTGGATGTGAAAAACAACAATGGGCCCCTCTGCAAAACTGAAGTTGCCAGGGGAGCCCAGGGTCAGAATAGGCAGGCTAGAAAATTGTAGGGTGGCCATTTAGGAGTTCAGGCTCAGAAATGGGAACATGGTGATGGAGTTGAGCCCCCAAGTCCACTCTCACCCTCCATCCACTTTCCTTGGAGTAGCCATGGGGTCAAAACTGACTACTCTGTTCCTCTGATGAAACCCTTCAAAGGCTCCCCACTGCCCAGTGGGTCAAATTCAAGCACCTTAAGGTAGCATTGGCGGCCTGCTGCCTTTCTGCCCAGCCGCCTTTCACACCATAGCTCTCCCCCTCTCCCTAGCCTCAGAGCTCAACTGAGTTTGGCTCCTGCTGGAGACCATCACTCACACTTTTCCCAGCCTCCAATCTTCACCCCTGCTGGGCGTCCCTCCTAGTGCACTTCCTTCCGCCTGGCCTGCTTCTGGGCTCTATTCATGTCTCTAAGATGCCTGGCTTCACTTCCCAGACTAGGTGTGGTCCCCTCATAGATAGTGCACTTCTCCTTGGTTTCGCTCCTCATTCTGGAAATTTCCTTTGAGGTGTCTTTTAGATGGTCAACCCCCTGAAGGCGTAGAATACCTGCCAATCCACTGCTCTATGTCCAATTCCTTGCAGAGTGTGCAGTAAATAAGCAGCACTCAGTAAATATTCGTTAAAAATGTGAACAAATAAACTTTCAAAGGGTCTCAGAAGGAAGACCGTTGGGTCTTCTGGTGCCGGAGGCCCAAAATCCTCTCACAGGTAGAGATAAAAGGAGGGTTTGTCTAAGGGCCCAGGTCCACTGTAACTGATGGGTGTCAATAATCCCATGTATTGTCCTCCTCCTTTTTATCCTACACACACCCACCAGTTCCAGATGTCAGAGAATTCTCAAGAAAGCTGAAGATGAAAAATACAACTGACATTTTAATAAAAGAATGGCATTTAGGCCCCTTCAGACAGAGCAGCACTGAGTTGAAGGGAATATGGTTCCCTTTTTACTTCACTCTGGACAACATACTACAGCATTAAAAACATATACTTTAAACACAAATAAATCCCAAGCACTCACTTTAAGAGTACTTTTACAATCAGCAGACATTTTCCCAATATTATCAGCGGGACAAATGTAAACACATACTGTAGTAAATTAAAGAGTAAGTTCCTGATCTTATGTCTTCCTCCTAACTAACTGACAATAGCTTTCTTTTGTGCGAGGGAACTGCCTGCAGGCTGATAAATCAGACACCTAAGAAGAGAACTTGGTAAGGGATTCTAGTCAGTTGCCATGGAGATATGCAATTGTGGTGTTTCCTTTAATAAAAGTTATTATCCACAGGAAAAATAATTTGTTGAACTTATCTAATTGAAAAGAAGGAAATATGCCAAAAATAGTACATTTTAATATTTGTGACTCAAAGTCACAGAGCTGTTATGAGGATTTTTAAGCCTGGAGAATGCATATATAATAAGGCTAAGTGATTTTTACATAATTTAATTACTGTCCAGGGAATCTATAGAGATGCATCCACTCTGTGGGTGTGGGCTTTTACCTTGAGCTTAAGTTACACTATCAGGCATTCCTTGGGAAATTCCACAACTGAAGATTCAAAACTGAATTAAGCTAAGTAAACTGTCAGAGCAAGAGGTCTCCATTAAAAAAGGAATCTTGGATAATCCTCTGTGCCTTCTCAGAAAATGATATTTCATTTATAGCTCATTGTTCAGATTTGCATGTTATAAAGACTGTTAACATCAACATGAAAATTATTTGACCAAATGAAGTCATCCCTGATATTAAATTAACATTTAATAGAGGATACCTCAGACCCACATAAGTATCTACAATACAAGGACTACATAACGATGCTTTCATCTCACAGCAACCCTATGAATTAAACGTTCCTAGCTCTATTTTACAGAAGTTGGAACTAAAAAGCCAACAGTTCAAACTTTGCATTCTCAACAGGGACGGTATCACCACCAAGGGGGGAAAATGGTTCTGATATGATGAGAAAACCTTAGATACTACAAAGGTTTGTGGTCCTTCAAAGCCCAACCTACCCAATAAAATCTTCTTGCCTACCATTTAATTTCTCCCATTAGGGTGAACTTAAATTTTTCTTCTTAGGTGGGGCAATAATAAAAAAGGTTGAGGAACACTGGCCTAACCTCTAGTACATGGACCCATTTATTTATTTACTGATATTTAGGGCATTTCTATGGGTCAGGCACTGTGTGGGGACTTGGTGTACAGTGGTGAACAAAACACACATGGACCCTGAGGTTCCCAAAGCTTCACACGTACACCAGATAGCCACATAAGTAAATGTACCATTCCAAACCATGAAGAGTGCTTTGATAGAAAAATAGGTGCTATGAACATGAAAGGTCAGAAACGGTCTCTTTACAGAAGTGACCTTAGGCTGGAACCAAAGGGCAGCAAAGCTCAATTGCAGCAAGAAATAGTGTTGGACTTAGAGAACCAGCCAGAAAGACCATGATGCCTTGAGAACAAGGAGTTAAAAGAGTTTGTGCTCCCTGATTTGAAACACTTAAATAGCTTAGTGGTCAAAGAGTGTGGGCTCCAGGTTCAAATCACAGCTTTAATGCTGGTAGTCTTGGGCAATTTATTTTACCATTTTGTGCCTCTATTTTGGCAACTGAAAAATAAGGATAACATTGCCCACACAGAGCTGTTATGAGGATTAAAATAGAAAGTGCCTGACATGGTAAAAGCATAAAAAATTGGTTGACTATTATGATTATTTATTATTAATACTAGAGGCCCGGTGCACAAAAATTTGTGTAGGGGGGGTGTCCCTCAGCCCGGCCTGTGCCCTCTCGCAGTCTGGGACCCCTTGGGAGATAACGACCTGCTGGCTTAGGCCTGCTCCTGGGTGGCAGAGGGCAGGCCCAATCCCTAGGTGCAGCCCCTGGTCCGGCTCAGAGCAGGGCCGATTGGGGAGTTGGGGCACCGCCCCCTGTCATGCACAGAGCAGGGTGGATTGGGAGGTTTCGATGCTACCCTCAGTCATGCTCAGGGTAGGGCCGATTGGGGGGTTGGAGCACCACCCCCTGTCACACTCAAGGCAGGGTCGATGGGAAGATTGCGGCGCCACTCCCTGTCACGCACAGAGCAGGGCCAATCAGGGGGTTGGGGCACTGCCCCCTGTCACGCACAGAGCAGGGCCCATCAGGGGGGTTGGGGCTCCGTACCCTGTCACACACAGAGCAGGGTCGATCAGGGGGTTGGGGAGCTCCCCCTGTCACGCACAGAGCAGGGCCCATCAGGGGGGTTGGGGAGCTCCCCCCTGTCACGCACAGAACAGGGCCCATCAGGGGGTTGGGGAGCTCGCCCCTGTCACGCACAGAGTAGGGCCGATAGGGGAGTTGGGGCACCGCCACCTGTCACACACAGAGCAGGGCGGATCAGGGGGTTGGGGCGCCGCCCTCTATCACCCACAGAGCAGGGCCAATCAGGGGGTTGGGGTGCCGCCACTCTCACACTCAGGGCAGGGCCGATGGGGAGGTTATGGCTCTACCCTGTCACACACAGAGCAGGGTCCGTTGGGGGAGAGGGGGTTGGGGTGCCGCACCCTTTCACACACAGAGCCGCAGGGCGATCAGGGGGTTGGGGAGCTCCCCCCTATCAGGCACAGAGCAGGGCTGATCAGGGGGTTGGGGCGCCTTCCCCTGTCACGAACAGAGCAGGGCGGATAGGGAGATTGTGGCCCCGCCCCCTGTCACACACAGAGCCGCAGGGCGATCAGGGGGTTTGGGCATTGCCCTCTGTCATGCTGATCCTGGTGCCGGGAGGCCTTGCAGCTCCGCTGATCCCGGTGCTGGGAGGCATATTACCCTTTTACTATATAGGATAGAGGCCTGGTGCATGGTTAGGGGCTGGCTGGTTTGCCCTGAAGGGTGTCCTGGATCAGGGTGGAGGTCCCCACTGGGGTGCCTGGACAGTCTGGGTGAGGGGCTGAGGGCTGTTTTCAGGCTGGTGGGTGACTGAAGCTCCCAACCGCTCCTTTTTTATCTTTTCTTTTTTTATTCTGGGCCAAGGCCTCTGCTGCTGAAAGCAGGTATCTGGTTTGTTTCGGTTCTATAATTGAAACACTGTATCATCTCCAGCTCTGAGATCCCGGCCGGCTGAAAGCTGGTTTCTGGGGTTTTGTTTAGCTTCTATATTTGTTACAATGTTTCAAACTGCCAGCTCAGAGGCCGGCAAGGCAGGCTGGGAACGTTGGAGTCCTCCTTCACTGAAGCAAGCAAGCCTCATGTTCACTTCCAGCTGCCTGGCTGCCAGCCGCCATCTTGGCTGGCAGTTAATTTGCATATCACCCTGATTAGCCAATGGGAAGGGTAGCGGTCATACGCTAATTACCATGTTTCTCTTTTATTAGATAGGATAACAAATAGAAGCAGGAAATGGCACAAGGAACAACACTGAGCCTGGCCTCAATGTGCAGGTGCTAGTGATTGCTTACTCACTTCCTGCAATACCTTGGTTGGGATTATGCAACTCTCTGCAGAGAAGACTAGCTGCAGACACACATGGGGACTTTCTAATCATGGTCATTTCCACAATTAGCACTCTCCCCAGGTCTCGCTACATCATGCCATTCTGCATTTTCCAACATAGGAATTCCATGAAATGTGCTATGAAAAACAGGTTGCATGGACAAATGGGTTTGGAGACACTGTCTACAATGTAGAGAAGTGAGATTTGGGTTGCAAGCCAGATATTGACTGACTGAGGTGGACATGTATCAAAATGTTAGGATCACTGTGACGGATGGAAAACCAAGCTGGGATGCCTCACAACTAAGATCACAACCCAAAGCACCAACAACACTGAACCTGACATGAATGTCCCAACCATCACCATTGCACTGACCACAGCACACTGTCCACTGTAATTGGCCCTAGAGCCTGGATGCTTTAGGTTGCACCACTGCCATAGATCGTGTCGCCAGTGCCTCCTCAAATTCCAGAACTACTGCATCTGATTGGCCAAGTCAAGATCACCTGCTGGAGGGATGGTTGCATGGGAACTTGGAAAGTAAGCATCTGATATTTTCCATTTCTTTGAGGGAGTCAAGTTCTGCTTCCTACTAAGACTCCTAAGGTAAATAATTCCCTCCACTTGACACTTGGAGTGCGGGTGAATTTCCCGCCAAAATATAAGATGGCTCTGTCTTTTGGTTTTGTTCCATCCACCAAAAGGGTGGATTACAAACAAATATTTGGTAATACGCAGTTACAATCGGCCCGAGTTTACACGTTTCCCGCACTCCACCGCAAATCTATATGAACCGAGTTAAAGACGGCTCCCGCGGAGTACGCGCAATTCACGTGAGCCGACTTAACTCGTTTCCCGCACTCCAAGTTAATATAGAAAGAATACTATGATGCTAAGAGCAAGGAAAAACAAAAATGAATGTCTACTATAACAACATGCTATAAACGTTTTCTATCAGGACTCTTATCAATAAAAATTGAGTATGCACTCTTAATATCTACATGTATTTATGAATTAAGTATATGTAATACTCTAATACTATGTTAGATGAAGCAACCTGTTAAAGTCGTACACATAAACAAATATGTTAGAGACACACAGTGAAGAAAGGAATTTCAAATTCCATAATTTAATTTGATGATTTGGCAGCTGTAACTAAGATTCTCTTTTGTTCTCTAACTTTTGTCAGAATGACATTAGGTGCTGACTAATCATTAGCAAGTACATTTCAATAACACAGAAGCCACCCACTCCTGCAAAACTGGAAAGTGAATTTAAGCAATGTTATTCTACTGGCTTTGGTTATAGAAGTCAAGGGATGTCATTTCAGAGCCCAACAAAAAAATTATCAGCTCATGGAAAAGACAACTCTGGAGGACAGTGAGTGTTTTACATAGAGATCTGCTCAGCTGCTTCGCAACCTCCTACAAAAGAAAAAAAAATAAGGGCAATAGCCCTGGCTGGTGTTGCTCAGTAGTACAGCATTGGCCCTCGGACCAAAGAATCTCGGGTTCAATTCGAAGTCAAAGGCACGTGCCTGGATTGCAGGTTCATTCCCCAGTCCCAGTAGAGGCGTACATGGGAGGCAACCAAAGTGTCTCTCTTCTCTCTCTCTTCTCTCTCTCTCTCTCTCTCTCTCTCTCTCTCCCTTCCTCCTTCCCTCCCTCTCTAAAAATCAATGGAAAAAAATATCCTCAGGTGAGGATTAACAACAACAACAACAAACAAAATAAACAAACCCCAAGAAGCATATAGGTCTTGCCCAAAGGCATGCTACCTACCTCCATGGAAGTATCTGCCATTTTTACACAAAATCTAAGGAGCATTTCAAAATCCCTAAAACAATCTATAAAACGGTACAATGAGAAACTCTGGCATCTTCTGACATAAGAAGTTAAAACGAATCATGGAAGAAGCTTAGATAATTCACTCACTGGTATAAGGAGGGGTGCCATTTTACTGTCATTTACTGTCAAGAGCATTAAAATGTTTTTAGTAATCAAAGACAATGTTACTAACAATCCATCATGGGATTCCAGACGGTAAAAGATATTGAGGGTGCTGAATAAAAATTAAGTGCTGAGAATGGCAGATAATACAAAAGGTATCCTGGTCTATTGAAAAGGCATAGCAGGTTATGGTCATAGATTATATTCTCTGTTTTCATATTTGTGAGAAATGTCCACAATGTACATTTGAACCCAGGGACCTGAGTTCTTTTAGCATCAACCATACCACTTTTTTCTCTTTTCCTGACTTTTTGCAGATGATGCCACTCTGCATGGAACACGATGGGCACAAATATACCACCACCAGCAGCACTACCTGATCCCTCTACCATCCACTGGCCAACTGCAGATCCTCCCTGTTATCAGCTACAACATCACTTGCTTGGGAAGGCCTTGCCTGACTGTTTAAAATAATGTTAGGTGTGTGTTTTTTGTGTGTGTTTTTTGTTTGTTTGTTTCTTCACCTGAGGATATTTTTCTATTCATATTTAGGGAGAGTGGAAGAGATAGGGAAAGACAGAGAGAAACACTGATGTGAGAGAAACACTTGGGTTGGTTGCCTCCTGCATGCTCCCTGGGCTGGGGAGGAGCCTGCAACCATTGTATGTGCCTTTGACTGGAATCGAACCTGGGACCCTTCAGTCCGCAGGCTGATGCTCTACCCACTGAGCCAAACTGGCTAGGGCAGGTGCTTTTTTTATGACTCTCCCCATATGCCATCCTCTGCTTTCTGAACCATCACAACACTTTTAACTACTTATCTAGTTTTTTGCTCCCCTAGAACAGAAGGTTAGAAGACAGACACCACACTGATCTTCAGCAATGAGTTCTCTACACCTCACCCATAGTAAAGACTCAACAAATATTAAATAAATGAATGGCTGAATGGATTAATTAATTAATTAGTTAGTTAATTAATTAAAAGCTGCTATTGCTAGATGCAAAATACATCACAGTCACATTATTTCTATGGTTCAAGTAACCATACAAAAGCCTCCTGGTCATGACATGTCAAGATGGAAAAAACACACAAAAGACCCCTATACAGACTCATTCAAGTCTGACCGAGCTTCGGGCAATGCCCAAACCTTTCCTCCGTCTTGGGAACAACCAGTTCCCAGAACAAGTTGGCTTCTGATTGAGACCACCGTATTTTTCCTCTCTCTCTCTCTCTCTCTCAAGTCCTCCCAATAAGCAGCCATCTCCCAGCTGGGTGCCTTCTGCCATGCCAGGAATGAAGACACACTGCACCACCACAGACCAAGCTCAGGAAAGGGAATTTAACCAGCTCCCTCCCAAACACAGGGCAGCCATCCATGGCTGTCAACAAACAGGGCTCTGTGGAATCTGGACTGTCCTCACCTCTTCATTCTTCAATGAATTTTTCAAAGGAATCTGTGTGCCTAAAATGAGCATTTTGGAGACCAGAAATAGAGCACCCAAATAGGTCAATATGAATGGTCCCATTTGAGGAGATTCCTTTGCTGGGAGTGCGAGGCTGTCAGCACTACGGTGGGCCCTGTTAACCACTGTCCCCATTCCACACACCAAATGAATCATGTCTCTTAGCTGGAAAAACATTTTCCCCAAAACCAAGACGGCATACAAATTGAAGGCAACATACACAAGGAAATGGCAACCACGTTTGTCAAATAGAGAGGGGACAAATTAATAGAGGGAACAACAAACTCAAGGGTACCAAAGAAAAATAGCTGAGAAATGACAACCAGTAGCTGACTTGGCAGGATAACCATATTTCTGGGGACATTTTAGCCCTGCAATTTCTGTAACTCTCCCCCTTTTTCAATTCACTGCTTCTTGGCACCTGCACCTGAGCTGCTGAAGCTTTGCGTTGGCACCTCTCCGTAGTAACTAATCATGTCCCAGCACTGGTGGTCAGCCAGAGGGTGGACACTTTACCAAAGGGTCCTTACTCCCCGAGTGACCATTTCTATGTGAAAATGTATTTGCAATTTTCTCTCCACCAAATACAATTCTTAAAATATTCTACAATACATCATCTCTGATGGTGAAAAGCTGCCAAAAATGCATGTTATTACACCCATGTCTCTCTTGTTATACTTTTAGATAAGGTTACATCAATATGTAAAGAGATATCTGTAGCCACTTAGAACATGAAGAACAAGAAAGTGATACGCAGATTTAAAGTTGTTGTATGTCCACTATGTCAATTAGATTTACTAAGTAATATGTACATATGTACATACAGAGTTGCACATAAGCATAAGCTTATTTTTGGATTCAGATCAGCAAACAGGCTCAGGCTTAGCATAGCCAAGGCTGGCCAGAGTGTGGAGAAGCAAGCCCTCTCAGATGTCATCGAAGAGTGTCTGAACAGCACTGTCATTTATACGGTCATGTGGCAAAATGTTAATTGACCGGCCCACCAATCCTACTGCTTGGAATTCACCCAATGAATTTATTTATACAAGGATCTTAGCATTTATGTAAAAGGATATCTAAGGCAGCACTATTTATAACCAAAAGAAAAAAAAGCACTCAAATGTCCAAATCCAGAATAAAGAGGAAACAAGAAAGATGAAAAGTATCAGAAATTCTTAGAGGTATGGCTCGGGTGGGGTTGAAGGGTTTTTGATGGCAGTGGAATGGGGATGGCAAGGTGAGAGAAACACAAAGCAGGTGAGGAGTGTACCTGTTGGTTATTATAAGGAAGTACTGTCATAGTATATTTATCCTGCTTCATGGTATTTGAGAAACTTAACACAGACCTTTGAGCTACTTTGAAATTAGT
This sequence comes from Myotis yumanensis, assembly GCF_028538775.1. NCBI lineage: Eukaryota > Metazoa > Chordata > Mammalia > Chiroptera > Vespertilionidae > Myotis > Myotis yumanensis. The sequence goes on from NW_027223765.1 coordinate 43,135,038, forward strand.
GTGTGGTTGCTGGGCAGAGACACCATGTGAAGATGGACCAGGTGGGTCCAGGCTCTCTCAAAATACACACATCCACACAACCACACACAGGTTTTAATATGCAAGTATACCCAAGGCTACAAGCCCTTTTCTACTCCACATTCACACACCTGTTCTACAAATGAACAGTGTGGAACACCCTCACTTGTCATTCTCTTCTACCCCCTGGGAGACCCAGAGATACGAACAAAAATAAGAGGCTCTGTGCGCCCACCAGGAGCCAGGCACATGCTAAGGGCTATACATGGCCACCAGGCAATGGCCCACAGGTCACCCAAGGAATGAACTCTCACTCAGCATGTATTTCCTGTCATCACCTCCTCTCTGGTGGGATAGGACCTGCCTCCCCTCTCTACCCACCGCCCTTTTATTTTCCCTGCCTGGCCATTGTTTATCCTGTTAACAATGTTACTCTCCTCAGGCAAACCCTTTCTCATGAACACCATCATCTTTCACATTCTCCCAACCTCTCATCATCCTTCCTCCTCTACCTGGGTTCTTTAGAAAATCTCTCTCTTCAAAAAATTTCTTTTGAAAATTTCTATCATAAGATTTGGTCCCCCTGTCTTCACACCTCCTCTCTCTGCTCCAAGAGGAAGCTGAAACTGTCAGCATGCTAATAATGGAGGGGGCGGTATTTCCTGACATCCGGGAGCTGGCCTGGCACTCATAGCTAGACCACGTTTGACATAAATGACCTCACAGAACACCAACTTCAGACAAGGTTACACTGAGACCATGATAAAGTGAGACAAAACAAGGCCGCCTCATAATTCCACCTAAGCAGAGACAACCATAAAATCCCTGTGCCACCAACAAAATACCAAGCAACCCTTTCCCTTGGCTAATACCAGTGACTGCTGCTTCCTTACCAATGACGACTTTATCTTTGCTCTAGTCTACCCTCCCTATAGGTAAGATATTTAGCTATTCGATCACAGAATTAATTACAGCCACTTTCCATGGCTCCAGTCTAGAGCAAAACCCTCTTCCCTGAATCAGCTATCCCAAGTCCAAATCCCATAAGAGATTGTGCTCCAACGCCCTCTCTCTGTGACTCCTCAAGTTTCACCATGGGGCATGTTCACTCTCACTGCAGCAAGTACAACAGGTACAACAAGTGTGTCCCTGGTGGCCACCGGCTGGACACTACATCAGCAAACAGTAAACATCAAGGGAAATGAAGCTCTATGATCTGAAGAAAAATGGGGTGTCATCCTACTGATACTTCCACCCCATCAATAACCAGGCAGACAGCTAGTCATTCCCAACTTGCAGGGCTCAACCCGCAGGGCTCTGGCCAGAACCGGCCCTCCTCAGATCAAGCAAACCTGCCTCCCCATGCAATAGCTTTATGAAAAATGAGAATGATGCCTCATGCAATTGCTTTTTTGTGCTTTTTTACTATTTCCTGAGGCCCCGACAACACCAAGAGTTGGTGAGGAGGCAGCTCAATTGGAACACTCTTATAATTGAGTGTAAGGGTAAATTAGTACAACCACTTTGGAACACTATTTGGCGATATCTACTAAACTACCCTGTGATCCAGGAATCCACCCAAGTGAAATGAGTGAAGATGTCCACCAAAAGCTTCTGTTCACAGAAGCTTTGCTTACAATCAACAGACACTGAAAACAACCTAAATGTCATGAACAGCAGATGAAGATAGACAAGTATACTCAAGCAGTGCAATATCCTATATAATAGGGGTAATATGCAAATTGACCATCACACCCTCACACAAAATGTCCGCCCCCATGTGGGCACAAGATGGCCAGCAGGGGAGGGCAGTTGTGGGCAATCAGGCTAGCAGGGGAGGGCAGTTAGGGTCAACCAGGCTGGCAGGGGAGGGCAGTTGGGGGCGACCAGGTCAGCAGGGGAGGGCAGTTGGAGGTGACCAGGCCTGCAGGGGAGGGCAGTTAGGGGTGACCAGGCTGGCAGGGGAAGGCAGTTGGGGGCAACCAGGCCTGCAGGGGAGGGCAGTTAGGGGTGACCAAGCTGGCAGGGGAAGGCAGTTGGGGGCAACCAGGCCAGCAGGAGAAGGCAGTTGGGGCAACCGGGCCAGCAGGGGAGGGCAGTTGGGGGCGATCGGGCCAGCAGGGGAGGGCAATTGGGGGAAACTGGGCTGGCAGGGTAGGGCAGTTGGGGGGACCAGGCCTACAAGGGCAGGACAGTTGGGAGCGACCGGCCAGGCAATGGGAGGGCAGTTGGGGGCTATTAGGCTGGCAAAGGAGTGGTTAGGGGGTGATCAGGCTGGCAGGCAGAAGCGGTTAGGGGCAATCAGGCAGGCAGGCAGGCGAGTGGTTGGCAGCCAGCAGTCCCGAATTGTGAGAGGGATGTCCGACTGCAGATTTAGGCCCAATCTTACAGGGATCGGGCCTAAACCGGCAGTCGGACATCCCCCAAGGGGGTCCCAGATTGGAGATGGTGAAGGCTAGCCTGAGGGACACACACCCCACCATGCACGAATTTTGTGCACTGGGCCTCTAGTTACACAATAAAACACAACTGCTAATATGCATAGCAACATGGAAGAATTTCATATACATGAGAGAAAAAGACAAACATAAGAGTATATACAATGTAAATCCATTTATATGAATTTCAAGGATTGACAGAATCATGGTCACCTTAAGGGAGCATAACTAATAGGGTGGGGCATGAGGGGTCTGTTGGGGACAAGAAGTGTCCTATTTCTATATTTGAGTGGGAATTATATGAGTGTAGTGTAAACATTTCTTCCATTGTTTGCGGGGTTTTGTCTTTGTATTTTTACTTGCAGCAAAACATGCATAGCATAAAGTTTACCATCTTAAGCATTTTTAAGTGTATGGTTCAGTGGCATTAAGTACATTCACAATGTTGTGCAACCATCACCACCATCCATCTCCGGAATTTTTTTTATTTTCCCAAATTGAAATTCCATACTCATTAAACAATAACACACCATACTCTTACACCCCTAACCCATGGCAGCTACCATTCTTGTTCATCTGTGTAAATTGGACTATTCTAGGTACCTCATATAAGCAGAATCATATGGTATTTGTCCTTTAGTGATTGGCTAATTTCATTTAGCATAATGTCTTCAAGGTCTATTGATATAGAAGGTTGTCATATCTTCCTTACTTTTTAAGGCTGAATAAGGACTTGATTGTCATCACAGGCGAATTTTACCAAACATTCAAAGAATAATTAACACCTATCCTTCTCAAAGCATTCCAAAAAATTCAAGAGGAGGGAAAACTCCCAAGCTCATTTTACAAGACCTGTATTACTTTGATTCTAAAAGCAGACAACATCATTATAAAAAAATTTTAAAAAAGAAAGAAAAGAAAATTATAGGCCAAAAACCCTATTGAACATAGATGCAAAAATCCTCAGCAAAATCTTAACAAACCAAATTCAGTAATACTTTAAAGAGATTATATACCATGATCAAGTGCAATTCATTCCTGGGATACAAGGTTAGTTCAATTTCCACAAATTAATTAATGTGATACACCACATAAACAAAATGAAGGATAAAAACCATATGGCCATATAAATAAATGCAAAAAAATTTATTTGACAAAACCCAGCATCCATTTATCATAAAAACCCATTTATTATGTTGAGGTATTTTCTGTCTATTCTCACTATAAATTACTTATGTCATAGTTATGTATGTCAAAAAAATCTTCATTATAGAACTAAAAAGTATTAATATTTGTGGTTTTTAAACATTTCATTGTAAAGTAGGAAAAAAAGGCAAACTAAAGATTGTGTCATAAAATTAAAATAGTACCAATGGCATTCAAATGTTATCTGCCATTTCTCCCTGCATCTCCAGGACATGTGCTACTTCTCATATAGATTATTATAATAGCTTTTATTACAGCCAAGTGATCATAACAAAATTAAGATAACAACATGTGTCAGGTGCTTACTAAGGGCAAAGCAGCATGACATGTGCTTTGTTTATCTTCTTTTAATACTAACAACAACCCTAAGAGGTAGGAACTATTATTACCCCCCTTTTTATAAATGTAGAAACTGAGGCTTAAGCATATTTAAGTTACTTGGAATTCAAAGCAGGACAGTCTGATTCCAGGGCTTGCGCCTTTAAGCATCATACTATATACATACCTCAGCTCCTAATCTGAATTCAAATTAGGTTCTCTAAAGCATGGTGCTCTAATACCTTGAGTGGCTCCTTCAGTATTACAAAAAGTTTATTTCACTCAGTGTTCAAAGCTGTTCCTGCCCTAACTTTCAAGACCTGTCCCTCACACTTCAATCATTGAACAGATTTCCTGAGTCCTTCACCCACCGACTCATCCCTTCCAGTAAAAAACCAACCCGTTACCCAAGACCTAGCTCAAAACCACCAGCCTTGTAGCATTCCCCCAACCAGCTGTGCACTTGGTGCAGCATTCCCAACTGGCTGCCTTGTACATGAACATTCCAATCAGAATTCCGTGAGAGTCCGTGACATGACTGTCAATGCATTGGAAATTAAAGAGGTTGATTATGTAAGGGTTACAGTTATGACACATTTATCTGCACTAAACATATTTCTCCATCTTTTTTAGCCACATAGAAACAGGTCAGGCCTGACAGGCTGAATTTTAGCAATCAATCACTAACATTAGCTGTTCTCTTCAAGGAAAATATTATTCAAATTGTCAACAGTGACTTCAGTAGCAGGCACATGGTCTAGTTACTGCCTATCAGACCATTTCCCTCATAGAATGTTTAAGTAAGAAAAGAAAATCATTCTAAATAAATCATCTCTTCAGTTGCCTCTAAAAATGCCCTTTAGTCACACAAAATAAACATTACACAATTTACACTAAAATAAAATTTTATAAAACATAAGATCAAGATATATTTCTTAACTGTAAAGTAAAACAACCCTAAATAAGGCCCTAGCTGATTTGGCTCAATGGATAGAATGTAGGCCCAAAAACTAAAGGGTCCCTGGTTTGATTCCGGTCAAGGGCTTGATCCTCAGCCCTGTTGGAACACCTGCAACCAATCAATGTGTCTCTCTCACATCTCTCTCTCCCCCTCCCACCCCTTCCATTCTCTCTAAAAATCAATAGGAAAATATCCTCTGGTGAGGATTAACAACAACAAAATAATAAGAAACAAAAATCTTCTCTGACTTAGATTAGATACATGAAATTAAAAAGACTAGTTCTGGGATAGTCTCCCAAACCAAACAAGGGTCTCACTCAGAGGGTTTTCTCCTAACAATCTAGAATTGCCTTCCTTTTAAACATTTCAGAAAACATCCTCCCATACTCCATTGGTCTCCAGAAGAGCAACGTGCAATCATTGGCTGTATCGATGTTTGTGACTTCACCCTGTGCAACAGTCACAATGCCAGTGGGGCACAAGCAGGGATAACGTGCTCACCCAGCAACCCAAACAAAAAACTGAAAGTGGAATGGCCAGGCCAAGAAGTGACTGCCATCGCTATTACACATCACGAGGAGAGCCCCTGCCCATCAGGAGTGAGTGGGGCTGTGACCAATACCTACACTGGGGAACCAGAAAGCACATGGGACAGACACTTGCAAAACCCGAATGGGGAGGAAGCTTTTAGGGAGAAAATTTACCCTGCAGAGGAAAACTGGAGTTTATTGACGAAATTGGAATGAAGGGAAAGAAACAAACATATCTTGGCAGTGCTGCCACCTGACAATGAGAGATGTGTCCAAAGACACACTGAGATGGAGTAATCCCTCATGGTTGTGCATGCTGCTTCTCTGAAATGCAATGTGCACAGGCCTCACGTTGGCAGCAGTCTTGAGTTTGAAACCTGAATTACCACCTGTGGCCTTGGGAAACTTACTCTCCTTGACCTTCAAATCCCATATCTATATATATAAAAAGCCAGTGTCCATGATTGCTGGGATCCAATCCCAGCAGGTCCAGGGGTCCCCAAAGGTGTGGACAGAGTCGGCAAAGAAGGAATGACACGAAGACAGCCTTCAGTTGATCAGCAGCCTAGTCAGGACCTATAGCCAGGATCTCCAGCCAAAGTTCTGGTCGGAGTTCTGGTTAGGAACTGATGAGGATCTGACGTTTATTGTCTTATTACATCCGTACTTATACCAGCCAATTTTAATCCTGTCAATTTCTATTACAAGGGTTAAGGTGTTTCTCATCTCCATTCCAGGGAGTAAAGACCATGTAGCTTAACTACCCGCCTGGCACTTAATTAAGGGGTTGTATCCCCTCCCTAACCTCAGGGAAAGATCCCCACCTGGGGAAACAACCTTTCTCGGAGAGGTGACCTTGGTTAAAACACATGGCGCTAAAGGGAGCAAACATATTAAAAACAGTATGCTATATATGCCAGGTCCATTGAATCATATGCTGTGTAGATGTTTCTTTCCTGCAACGACTGTGTCAAGCAGCAAGGATGGACCGGCTTCCGGCACATGATGACCAGGACGAACAAACGACTGGTCATCATGAGAGGGGGTGACGGCAGAACGGGACTCGGGACTGTTGAGTGGCCCCAGGCTGTGAGCAGAAGTGAGCGTCCAGTGGTGAGTGGCAGGGAGCATGATGGGGCAGCAGCGAGCTTCGCGGAGCGTTGCGGGGCAGGGGAGCTTCGCAGAGCAGTCGCAGGGTGGGGGAGCTTCGCAGAGCAGTCGCAGGGCCGGGGTGCTTCGCAGAGCAGTGGCGGGGTGGCAGCGGCAAGCATCGCGGCAGCAGTGAGCATCATGGAGCTTTGCGGAGCAGTGGCAGGGTGGGGAACTTCACAGAGCATTGTGGAGTGTCCCGGGGCGTGGAGCTTCATGGAGTGTCGCAGGGCGGCAGAAGCCACTATCACAGGGCGGCCCAGGGCGGTAGCAAGCATCGCAGAGTGGGGCATTGCAGGGCGTCACGGGGCATAGGACATGGCCCTGATCACAGGCTAGGCCTAGGGACCCTACTCGCGCATGATTTCGTGCGCTGGGCCTCTAGTCTAAAAAATAAAAATAGTGCCTCCCTCAGGGATCTGAAGATTGAGAGAACACTTAGAAAGCAGACAGCACAATGTCTGCCACATAGCAAAAGCCAATAAATTATAGTTGCTACTATTATCATTTTAGTTTTATTACCTGAAGGCATTAAAACAGATTTGTCATCTAAAGCTGTGCTGCTAATACCACATTTTGTGACGATGGGAATGTTTCTGGCTGCATTGTCCACTATGGTAATTACCAGCCACACGTGGCTATCAGGCCCAAGAAATATGGCCTGTCCAATAGAGGAACTGTTTTGTTTTTATTTTTATTTCACTTTAATTAATTTCAATATAAACGGCCACATGTGACTAGTGGCTAATGTACTGGGTTGCATGAATTTAAAAGAACTAAAATACCACTTCCCTTTGAAGGAAGAATGACCCAGCACAATGGCTCTAAAACCCATCAGCAGACTAGTGCCAATCCGCCATCAAGTTTTCATTAGTCCACAGCAAACAAACCAAAATGTTCAATTTAATGAATTTTTCATAAAGCTAAACCAATTCCATTTAAAGCACTACTGCTCCTTCTGAAATCGGATGTTCACTCTAAATTTTTATTAAACTTATTCATTCATTCAACAAATGTGTATTATAAGTTCTCTCTCTATGCCAGGCATTATTCTGTGGCTATGGAGTAAACAAAACATTTTCCTGCTTCATGGAGCTTACTTTGTAGCGGAGGGAGAAAGACAATAAACACACACATATACAAATAATTAATAATAATAATAATAATAATAATAAAGCAGGGTAGGGTAACAGAGGGGAAGGGGAAGGGAAAGGACTAATGAAACTTTCTCCCTTAGTGTACATTGGAGCAAATATTTGAAGGAGGTGAGGTGAAGGAGATAGCCGTGCAATGAAGAAAGAGCACTCCAGGCATAAGGCATAGCAAGCACAAAGGCCCAGACACAAAAACAAAGGTGGCATGTCCCAGAGAGAGCTCAGTGTGGCTGAAGCAAGTGAATTGTAGAAGAAAAGGTTAGAGCATTTATCAGAACCCGACCACGTAGTGCCTGGTAGGCCACTCTAAAAACTTACGCTTTTTTAAGATAAGATTGTGTTTTTGAATAGTTTTAGATTTTTAAAAGTTATAGAGATGGCTCAGAGAGTAGATCTCTCAGCCCGTTTCCCCAATTATTCAACATCTTACACAACTGTGGTGCACTTATCAAAACTAAGAAAATAACATCAGTGCAAGAGTATTCATTAAACTCCAGACTTTATTTAGCTTTGACCAGTTTTCCCACTAATGTCTTTTTCTGTTCCAGGACCCAATCCAGGATACCAATGAATTAAGACACGTGCGTCGTCTTAGTCTCTTCTGCTATGGGACAGTTTCCCAGTCCTTACTTATTTGTCACGCCCCTGCAGTTTTAAAGAGTACTGACCAGGTATTTTGTAGACGGACCATCAGTATGGATTCTCTGAGGTTTTCCTCATGTTTAGCCTAGGGTTATGGGTTTTGGGAGGAATACCACAGAGGTGAAATGCCTCGTCATCACACTCTATCAGATGATGATATGATATCCACATTATTTCTTACCGGTGAAGGACGCTGGCTTTTATTCCAAAAGAGATGGGAGCCACAGGAGAATTTTGACCAGACGAGAGACATGGCCTCAACTTTTAAAAGGATCATTCTGGAACCCAGCCAGTGTGGCTCAGTAGTTAAGCATCAACCCATGAACCAGGAAGTCACAGTTCGATTCAAGGTCAGGGCACATGCTCAGGTTGTGGGCTCCATCCCCAGTAGGGGGCATGCAGAAGGCAGCCAATCAATGATTATCTCTCGTCATTGATGTTGCTAACTCTCTCTCTCCCTCTCCCTTCCTCTCTCTGAAACCAATAAAACATTTTTTAAAAGGATCATTTGGGAAACAGGCTATAGGAGGCAAGAACCATGGAGAGCAATAGGGAGGTTATTGAATGATTCAGATGAGAGATGATCATGGTGCTTTAGGCTAGGCCTAAAGTGACAGCTGAGGTGGTAAGAAGGGGTTGAATTCCAGGTATATGCTGAAAATAGAACCAACAGGATTTGCTCATGAATTGGATGTGAGATGGGAGAGAAAAAGAGGCCAAAAGATAACAGTAAGATTTTTGCCGTGAGCATCAGATAGGAAACACTTAAAAAAAAAAAAAAAAAAAAAAAAAAAAAAAAAGGCCAAGGGAATGGGGGGAGGGGAGAGTAAGAATCTAGTTGGATTGTTGGATTCATTTCATTTGCAATGGCTATTAGACATAAAAACAGAGAGGTGGAATAGCGATTGAACAGATGATTCTAAAATTCAAAGGTGAGGTTGAGGCCAAAGATATAAATTTAAGAATCATCAATAAACAGATGGTATCTGAGGCCATAAAATGGATGAGATCACCCAGAGACTGAATGTTGAGAAGAGAAAAAGTCTGAGATTGAAAATGATGAAGGTAGTTAGTTGATGATAGCTGTGGGGGTTTTTTAATTTTCTAATTTGGAAAAATTAAAAGCTGGCAACCCTATAGCAATCTTTAAAGGTTTGGTGGCATACATATAAATAAATATAAATATACTCACTATTTTACTGTATCTTGTTTTGTTTCTTTTTACTCCAAATTTCCTGAGAACCATAAATAATATCGCCAGCTCCCTTTGCTATCTTTAGTAGTTTTTCAAAGGTTTTTCTGGAAGGCATTCTTTTTTTTTTTTTTACTGGAAGTTTATACTTTGAAGAGGAAGAGGAGGCACAAGTGTAAGGGCTTTGGGGGCATGGATCCCCTGACTGCAGCGAGCCCCAGTGAACAGCAATCACTTGGTGCTGTCTCATGGCCCAGTGACACTGGTGAGCAGTATGCAGTGGTGGTTAAGGGCAGAGACTTTGCAAAGGGCCGTGGGTGTGTCCCAGCTCAGCCACTAATCAGCTAGAGGACCATAAATCAGTGTCGTCTCTCCCGGAGCCTCTGCCTGCTTCTCAGCACAGCAGGGTTCTTCTTCTAGTGTACTGAAGCCCTAAACAGTGTCAAGGCCCAAAACCTTCGGCCAGCTGCAATGCTGCTGCTGCAATGTTGTCCACGACAGAAGGAGAATGAATCTTCCTCCAAACCGTCCTCTTCCAGTCAGGGTTGGAGGCGTGAGAAAACGAATTAATGTCACACGCAACCATGTATAACCATGTGTTCAAACACCTGAGCCTCTACCACAGTGGTTCTCAACCTTCTGGCCCTTTAAATACAGTTCCTCGTGTTGTGACCCAACCATAAAATTATTTTCGTTGCTGCTTCATAACTGTAATTTTGCTACTGTTATGAATCGTAATGTAATTATCTGATATGCAGGATGGTCTTAGGCGACCCCTGTGAAAGGGTCGTTCGACCGCCAAAGGGGTCGCGACCCACAGGTTGAGAACCGCTGCTCTACCAGCTGCCTTCCTAATAGAAAACAGCATTGAGGTTGTCATTTTCAGATTAACAACCAATAAATTAATACAATCCCAGGATGATGACCTTCTTAGAGAAAGCTCAGAAAAGGAGCTAAAAGAAAACCAAGGTTTATTCCAGATCTTACATATCACGTGTATGCAGGAGGCGGGGCAATTGTAAATAGTATATCCCCCCCCCCCCCCCGCCCCCGTCTTCTGACACAGTGGCTACCAAGCTTTACTGTGAAACAAAATCACCTGGAGGACTTGTTCAAAGGTATGTTGCTGGGCCAACCTCAGCGTTTGTGATTCAGTAGGTCTGGGATGGGCCCTGAAACTTCGGATTTCGAACAAGGTCTCATGCGATGCTGAGGCTGCTTGGCCGAGAACCACGCTTTGATAACCATTGCTCAAAAAACGCCCACTATGTCCAAGCCACAGAGGAGAAGATTGGAGGGGACACTAATCTCTTTTATTTACTTCCAGCAGGGTCATGATTGATGGCCCGTGATGCCTGCAAGATTTTACCATAGGATTTGCAAATCCAGCCCTAGATAGTTACCGTATGAATCATTTTCCAGCCATGCAGAACTTCCAGGAATTCGTGGACACCAAACCACACACTTTTGAAAGCCTTCCCTAAAAGGAAAGCTTATGAGAAGCCCTGAGGATATGAAGTAAAGACACTCAAAAATAAATTCAACAATTACTTCATGGCAACACTGTCAAACTTTGACATAACCAAAGGCCATATGAAATATACTAAAAACTACACAGCAAAACCTACGTAATTAAAAAAAAGTAAGAGGGCCTAGCTAAACTGTGGAAAAAAATTTAAAAATAAATAAATCTTAGTACGTCTTTAAAAAAAAAAAAACTATACCATAATTGAGGACAAATAAGGAAAGGGAGAAAATTTCCGTTAAAATTGCTCTACATTTAAAAATGCAAATAAAAACTCAGTTATGATACTTACTCAACAAAATTTGCATTCCTAATTCAATGAAGCATGAGCTGATGAGTGTCATAACAGAAAAACAAATATACTGAACACAGAGGGAAACAGACCATCATACTGGGGAAATCCGTATTGAGACGACCTGTGAGAATGGAAGGGAATCCCAGGTAGAAGCACAGCAAATACCAAGTTCCAAAAATAGACCCAGCTCAGGGCACATGGGGAAAGCTGTAAAATGTGATGAAAGTGGAAAACGCCCTTGGAAGTATAGGGAAGAGTAAGGCTATTAAAGCAGGACCATGTGAGAACCCCAAAGACAGCCCATCAGAGTTTGGTCTTGCATCACAGTTAACAGGCAGTAAATGAATAAAGGTGCACCCTGTACAGGAACAAGAGTATCCCTGTGAGAATGCAAAATTTAGGCATAGACATAGTAACAGCAATACCAGGTGCCAAGTCCGAAAATTTTCTTGAGGTCCACACAAAATGGTAGGAAAGGAAGTGAGAGAGATCACATGTTTCACTGCACATATTCTCACTCTTTCCCCATAATTAGGCACTAGGCAGAAGTGGGGGGATGATCCCAGCTGAGGCCCTACAAGAGATTCTAATCCAGCACCCTCTATTGGAAATCACTTCTAAAAACCAGCAAACTGTCCTCAATGCTCTCTAATATCAATGGAAATGACCATGAATACATAAGCAGAGGCTGAAGAAATCACAGCTCAAACCCAGACAAAACAGGGTGTTGAGTTCCATGACATGACCTTTGTTGCCACTTATGACACCTGCTTGTACCTGATATCTCTTCAGAGGTAAGATGGTGGGTCCTATGGCAGCAGGACAAAGGAGAGAGGTGTGGTGGAAATCGTCAAGCCTTTTTGCAGAGGCCAATGTACAAAGTAACTGGACCTATTTGAAATCATTTATCTACAGGCTTTATTCTGATACTAGAGGCCAGGTGCATGGATTCATGCACTAGTAGGGTCCCTCAGCCTGGACTGAGGGCAGTGGGCTGAAAATGGCTCTCTGACATTCCCCAAGGGGTCCCAGATTGCGAGAGGGCATAGGCCAGGCCGAGAGACGCCACCAGTGCACAAACTAATGCACCAGGCCTCAAGTATGCATATAAGATCTTTGGTTAATCTCTTCCCACCCTCCTCCCTCCCCCCTTCCCTCTAAGATTCACCAGTCTTTTCCATGTTTCCATGCCTGTGGTTTCTGCTCCTATTGATCATTTGCCCCCTGGTGGTCAGTGCATGTCATAGCTACCGGTCAGATGGTCAAATGGTCGGCCAGTCGCTTAGGCTTTTATATATATATATATATATATAGAGAGAGAGAGAGAGAGAGAGAGAGAAATATGCTAATTAGCCGTTGCGCCCTGAAGCGTAATGACCAAGCGCGTCACGACTAGATCACGAATCAGTAGGACAGTGGGCCAGCGAGGTACAAGCGGGCTGCAGAGAACTACGGGAGGGGGCAGGGCAGCAAGCTATGGGGGGGTGGGGGGGAGCTACATGAAGGTGGCAGCAACCTACTAGTGCATGGATTCGTGCACAGGGCTACGTGTGTGTGTGTATGTGTGTGTGTGTGTGTATAAAGCCAAAGTGGGGGGAAGTCATCCGTGCCTCTAATGAAATTCTCAAAGAGCCTTCTTCATGGCCACCATGTGGTTCAGGCTACTACTATTCATGCTCACCTTAGAAATACAATAACCTCCTAGTGTCCAGTTTGCTTAGGAGAGTCCCAGTTAATGTTGTCCCAGTAAGTATTACCACCCTCTTTCATTCGCAGAAATTCCCCAGTATGGATGATGTATATTCACTCTACTTCTTATTTATTCTCACCTCACCTCAGTCCTTTCTCCACATCATAGAAAAATTATACTTATTACATTACTACAGTCCCTGATTACTTTGCAGCTTAAAACCTCTCCTTGGTTTCCACTGTGTTGGCACCAAAGTCCTACACTGGCTCTTTCGTGCACCTTTCCTTCTACGCATATCAGAATTCTTTAGTTCCTCGAGGACACCAGAGACTTCTGCCCTAGGCCCTCAAACATGCTGTTCCTGCTACTGGGAATGCTCTCCCATCACCTCTCTTTCTCCACTAATTCCCACTCAGCATTTGTAACTCAATCCAAAAATCACTTCCACAGGAAAGCCCTCCTTGAGCACCTCTTTGGACTATGCATATGCACTTCGATTTCTAACATCACATGTGTGACTAAATGCTTGTTTAATGTCTGCCATGGAACACAGCTCTCCGAGGACAGGGATTTTGATGGGGTTTATTCATCATTGAATACTCGGTGTCTAGAACAGTGTCCTCCACATAGTAGGTGCTCGGTTAACATTACTAAATAATTTAATTCACTTAGATCACATGTTACAATTTTTTGGTGTAGAAAATAAAGTGACCATTTGTAAAAAGAATTCATTTCATTCATCAGGGTAGTAATTTCCCACTGCTGCTGTTACAAATGACCACTAACTTAATGGCTTAAAATTACACAACTCTCCTACCTTATACTTCTAGAGGCAAAAAAGTCCAAAATGGATCACTCAGATTATAAGCAAGGTGTCAGCAGGACCATATTCTGGAGGCTCCTGGGAAAATCAAAATCCTTTCCTTTGATTTTTCCTGCTTCTACAGGCTGCCCGAATTCCTTGGCTTGCGGGCACATTCACTGCCAAAGCCAGCAATCGCATTACTCTGACATCTCCTTCCATCGCCATATCTGCTCTATGACTCTCCTGCCTCCCCCTTTCACTCATGAGAACCCCTGTGATTACATTGGGATCACCCAGATCATCTAGGGCAGTGGTTCTCAACCTGTGGGTCGCCAACCTGTGGGTCTCGACCCCTTTGGGGGGTCAAACGACCCTTTCACAGGGGTCGCCTAAGACCATCGGAAAACACATATATAATTACATATTGTTCTTGTGATTAATCACTATGCTTTAATTATGTTCAATATGTAACAATGAAAATATATCCTGCATATCAGATATTTACATTACGATTCATAACAGTAGCAAAATTACAGTTATGAAGTAGCAATGAAAATAATTTTATGGTTGGGGGTCACCACAACATGAGGAACTGTATGAAAGGGTCGCGGCATTAGGAAGGTTGAGAACCACTGATCTAGGGTAATCGCCCCATCTCAAGTTCCTTAATTTAATTACACCTGCAAGATTTTTTTGCCATGTAATTTAACATAATCACAGGTTTCAGGGATTAGAATAGCCACATCCTTAGGGGGGAGAGGAGGACAGAATTAAACAAACAATTACACCAAGAATTGTAACAGTGATACTTAACCATGCTAAGTCAAAATATAAGTCACAAAGTGGACTGCATATGGGTCAAGTCTGACCAAGCAGTTTAAACAGTTGCTGTTATTTTTTTAAATAAGAAAATGTCACTATAAATAAAGGAATTTCTGCTGCTCTTTTTTTAAAAATGACTAGCAGCTTTGCCTTTCGGCTAGCACAAATGGTTTCTGGTTCCACAGTCCTCTTCACTGCCTCTGTCTCCCTGACACTGAGCCACAGTTCAACCACCTGTCATCACGTTTATGCTGCTGTTTGTCCCACAGACCTGTGCTATCGAAAAGAGTACCCACTAGGCACATGTGACTATTTAAGTTTTAATTAATGAAAAGTGCAGGTCCTTAGTTGCACTAGCCACACTAAGTGCTCTTAATGGACCAGGCAATAGAGACCACGTCCACCATCACAGAAGGTTTTACTATCAACAGCCCATTTCATTCTCCACATCACACACGTGGCTCCTATAGGCATACCAGTTTACAATCCCCGCTACAGGATGGTATGTGGTTGTTTAAAGAGGAGAACCAAACTGGATCTGGAAATTCAAGGAAGGCCCTCCGTGGATCTGGGCTAGGAAGGACATGCCAATGTTCGTTGGTTGAAGGCAGCTGAAGGAAAAGTGGTCCAGGCAGAGAGAACACTGTATAAGGGAATCTGAAGTGGGATTTATGCTTATAGAAATCTTTCCTGATCATCTAAGCTCACTTCCTATCTCCTCACTAAAAAACATCCCTGTTTAGCACAAATCCACGCAGCAGAGGGCTGCGTATAAATTCAGATCTTCAGAGAACACTGCTCACTTTTCTTTTTCAAGTTTCACTTGAAAAACCATCTCCACTTGAAGGGCACATACTTTTCTTCCTCTCCAATTCAGGATGATAGTTTCCAAGCCTGAGACTATCAAGGCCCCAAATGTGAAGGCCATCTGCTGAGCAGACCGTTTCCCTGGGAACAGCACATGCTCTTCGGGAGTGGATTCCACTCAATAGTTTTCCTTCTAAAGGACAGTGACTTCTCTGTAGAAGAAGGCTTTCTCAAATTTTGTTGTTTTTTTTAAGAATTTGCCTCCTCTGTGAAAATGACGTGATTGGGGAGTTGTTTTGGATCCCATGCTGCTAAAAGCCAAGTTTTTGCTCACAGTTTCTCAGGTGCTGGGCCTATTTATTATTTGATGCATTTTGGACCCTCAGTTGTAAAAATACGGAAGCTGTTCTGATCTTTCCACTGAGGAGACTTTGCTTTTCCTGGTCCATGCAACCAAATGACAACTAACTCCAGGCAACTCGAAGACAACTCCTTCTGAACCTTCACTGGTTCTGTTGGAAATAGAGAGAAAAACAAATGGCCTAAAAAGCTCACAGCTCAGGGGTAAAGCAAGACATGTACATGAGTGTAATTCCTACAATCAGTGCAAAAATAGACATGTTATAGGTGTTAGAATAACAACCAATACACATGTTGGGAAAAACATCAAGGCGAGTGGACATATGCAGCCTCCAGGGAGGGGAACCAGCTCTCGGGGCAGATCTTCCGCTGACCTCTCAAAGGAAATCCAGGGGCAGTATCAGAGGCAAACACAAACCCAACTTCCCGGCCTAAGCCCTTCTGCCCACTTTCCTCTCACAGATGCTTCAGACCAACAAGATCGAAGGTTTTATTCCCATCATCAGACTCCCGCACCCACAAAATACCTGCCGGCACCTAAAGCAGCATCTTCCACTTCACTGCCTGGTACTTTTCCAGCCTCAGTGAGGATCTCCAACACGCCGCCGGATAACAGCATCACCCTTCCTGGACTCCACATGTGTTTATTGCAAGAAAAAATATAAAATCCTCCACGCTCGAGCCCTTCCAGTTGGCCTGTCTACTAGTTGCTTGTACTTTCATCTTTACTGTGAAGCAACCTTGTTAAAAAATTTATTTTTCAGGTGCCACCCCAGATAAATCGGCCTTTTGATCAGGGAAAACGCATAGTGAAATTAAGAAAGGACACATTTTCCTTTTTCTGGGAAGGTTTTGGGGATGTCAGTCACTGTAAAAATCTTTTCCTGGGAATGCTGTCCACATCTGCAAACTGTTGCTGTAAGACCTATGCAGAAATCCATTTAAGAAGAGAGCTTTGCTCCATGATAAGCAGTCTTTCCTGGAAAATGCCAATCCGGCCTCCTCGGCTGAACTAGAAAGTCATGTTGCTTTCTTTTTTCCTATGATGGGACAGAAGGAAGTGATTCACACACCTGAATTCCCTAAGAAATGGAAAATTTCTCACAGGAGAATGTTTTGATAGCTTTTCTTTCTTTCAAAGTCACGACGTGCATGTGAGTTTTAAGGGTTCCTTACACTTAAGGAACTTAAGATGGGAAAGAAAGAAAGAAACTTAAGATGGGAAAACGATAATGTGAATAATACCTTACTTAAATGAGTTCTGCCTTTTCATTTCCTTCCTCTTCTTGCATATTATCAGAAGCAAGTATGTTTGTAAATTACAATGCAGATGGCACAAGTTTATAGTTTCTGAAGAAGATATCACCATGCCTGCACAAATAGTTGCATAATGTCCAAGCCCCTCAACCTCTCAGACCTAGACCCGAGGGGCCCTTGCCCTGGGCCACACACATGACAAACCTCAAAATGAAATTTTTTTTACTTTCAGTCTTTAAGGTAGTTTTGTTTTTATTTGGTAATCACCTGAGCCAATGTGGGGGGGAGTCCTTAGCTGAACTGCCCTCAGGGCAGAGGGTGCTGAGCTCATGGAGAAGATGAACACAGCCTCTGCCCTCACCAAGGACTAAAGGGGTGTCTAGGTATATCAGACTCCCCCATAACTCTGCTCCCTTCCTCCCTCCCCCCAGCTCAGAGGATGTGGACCTAGAGGCACTTAGAACCCTCTGGAAGGCCCGGGTCAAACAAGGATGGCCTATAAGTGGAGAGTCTGCCAAACCCACCTCTCTAGGGAGCTGGGCAGGTCATTCCCATTTTGGATTGGGGGCTCAGAGGTCTGGGGCCTGGGCCAGCTCTCACCCTGCCCTGCTCCAGCAGAACCAGGAGACCACAGGGCTGGCACTAGAGAGAGTGAGGCTCCTGCAGCCTCCAGACGCTAGCTGCAACCCCAGGAGAGAAGGCAGGCAGAACTGGCTCACGCAGCCCTCTAGCTCATTTAGATACTTGGTCTGTGGGTCTCCATTAGCGCTTGCACTGGCCCCGAAATGGTAGGGGCATCCTGCCTCAGGTTCCTTGTCTAAAATGTCACACTTTTCACTTAAATACCTTAAGGTAAAGCGAGGGAAAAATTACAATTTAAGATGTCAGGGGGAAAAAATAAAATAAGATTTATTTTTCCAGTGTTATTCCAAGAAGAAATCTTTGAATGAATTGCAACTTCTGGCTTGCCCTTTCCTACATCTCGGGTTGCATGCCCTATAAAAAGAATGCCATTAAGTAAAACTATGGTTTGAAATGCTTGGGGATACATACACACAAAATACCACAAATACCACATTGTAAAATTCTCCATGTGGTATAAGAATCACAGTTTATCGCTCTCTAATGATCAATCGGCAATTAATATTTAACCACGTTCTTACACGGAAGACCTTCTCTAAAATACACAAGAGGAAAAGACTATGTTGAGATTATTTCAAGACTCAGCATTCAAACCATAACTTTAAAGAGAACAAATGAACAAAGTCATGCCAAAAGGAGCCCAGTATTACACACAGTGAGGAGTATTTACTCTTCTTACTTAGAAGCATTAACTTAAAAATATCTAGAGATGTCAGTTGTGAAATACTAATCTGAATTCTTCATTTTTCTGATTCTTTATACTAATCACAAAGACAGATGTGCTTACTATTCACAATGCCTAAACCATAAGCACAGTGTAAGAAACAGCGTTCCCCTTCTGATCAGAAGCATAAATAATGTTTCTATATTATGTCGGATTCCTATATATCACGGGACCGGTTGAAATGTATCTCTGGCTACTGTAAATCATAACTACAGTTCAGCGGAACCTCCTCCCTGAATGCAGAAAACAAGCACATAGCAATGAAAGCTGGGGTTGCACACGACTTGAGTGTGAGTTTCTTCATAGCCCATTTTAATTGATTTATATAGACAGGAAAGAGAGGGAACATTAAACCTTCTACAAACCTTCCCAAGCTCTCCTAATTAGGCCAGTCCTGCATAAAGAACTTCATAGTTTTAGAAAATCTGAGAGCAATGAAATGAAAATGAGATAAACTGGGGGAAAACACAAATATTCCAACACCTGTTCTCAAATTCTGTGCTTCTAACAAAGGGAAAATTATAGGTAATAGACACAGAGGGCTATGGCCAGGTTCCTCACTGGGCCACAAAATGGCATTTTTGTCCATAATTTATCTTTATGAAGAAAATCTGTGAAACAAGCCAAAAGTATCAAAGAGCACAGAAAAAGCCATGCTTGACATGAGAAGTTTATTTAACAGAACATTAACTGAGACATGTAAAGTAACTAATCTCTGTCAGGACTTACAGTGCTAGTTGGGTTTTTTGGGGTTGTTTTTTTTAAAGCACTTGAATCTTTATTTAAAATGTTCTCAAAATCTTTCTGTCTAGCAAATATACATGTAAAAACTGAAATATCTAAAGTAAATGGCACTGTTCTAGAAAATATGTAAGGCGGTACTAAAACAGACTCTAAGCCACCATTGATTGTAAGGCACATCTTAATTTATATCCGAAGAGAAAGAAAAATCGTGAAATAATTATACCATCAAGTGTGAGACACATCCCAATTTCAGAAATGCTAAATGTGCAAAGTCAAGTCATTAAAATATGAAAAACATGTCTAATTATGATACTTGAAAAAGCTAGAATGAACATTTGTGTATAATGACCACTTAGCAAATACTTGTAGAATAAATGAGTGAATGACTTTACAAACAACTTTCTTGGTAGAAAAGTGGGATGAATAAAACTTCTACAAAGTTTTATGAATAAACTCTGTGATCACAGAGACAGATGGTTCTCCTTCATCAAGCTCCCTCCCCTGTGACTCTGGCCCGGCTTTCTCTCCCCATTAGCGTTTCTATAATGTTGCAGTGAAAAGCACACACTCCAACACTGGTTTTATACACATACCACATTCATACACACTCAGCCACACTCTAGAGCAGAGGTCAACAAACTATGACACACATTAAACCCTGCTGCCAGTTTTGTAAAGATAGTTTTATTTGAACAGAGTCATGCTTTATGTATTGTCTATGGCTGCTTCTATCATGCTACAATGGCAGAATTGAATAACTGCAAGAGATGAAAAGGCCCGAAAGCTTCTATCATGCTTTTTTTCATAGCGACATAAATTTATATTAAGCAAATGATGTTATAAATATCCAATGGCCCTCGCAGAAAAAAGGTTCCCCAATCCCTGCACTAGAGCATAAAGCCCTAAAGGGCAGCGGCCATATAGAAACTGGTCTTACTCTCCCAGCAGTATATGGCATCAAGCAAAGAGCAGATAATGTATGCTCAGTGGTAGATTTTAGTAATCTAAGGGCACCACACCTCTAAGTTAACCTGAAAGGCCTTGTGACACACATACCTTTTCCCACTTATCTTTATCCAGGCTACTTCCATTTCTAGAGGAATCGCTTTGCCCTCAATTTTACCTTTTTGTACTATTAAGATTTAGTATATAAATCAGTGCCACACTTGCTGTCTGACTAATGCAGAGACTAACTCCATCTATCTTCCTGATTAGGTTCATTGAATAGATGCTTTAAAAAAACAACAGATTTTAATGAGTTAAATGCTGACATCAATATTGAATTCATATGTTCAGACATTTATTTTTACATCACTCACTGAATAGATGCTTTGAGGGTCATCGATTGTCTTTCACACAACAAACAATACATACAAAGAAGCATTAGCCTCCTAACAGCAGTCAAGGCACCAATTATTTGCCAGTTAGGCATGCCCTTTGTGCTACTCTAGATAAAGAGCTGCTAAATAGAATTAGACACAGCACCCACCCTCACTTAGACTTAATCTCCTTAGACTCATTTCAAAGTAAATAGCATGATAGTTAACAGAACCTCAAGTTGAAGACAAGGGGAAGATCTACTAAGTCATTCAATCAGGACTTTTAGGTACTTGCTGTGTGCAAAGGCCCCGGGGCAGCTGGAAGGATGTACAGTCATGGCTCCTTATCTTGAGCTTTGTACAAGACAGCAGCAAGGGTACTGCTGTGACCAGCTCTAATAAAAGGCAAACCAAAGAACACAGACCTTTGGGTTCCTGAGGAGGAAAGGATTCATTTTGAGAGGATTGGGGGTTGAAGAAGGAAAAAGAGATCTCATGAAGGAGGTTTTAAGGTAGATTTTTAAAAAGAGAAGAATAACCCAGCCGGTATGGCTCCATGGTTGAGCCATGACCTATGAACTAAGTGGTCACCAGATCTAGTCCAGTCAGGGCACATGCCCAAGTTGTGGGCTTGGTCCCCAATGGGGGGCGTGAAGGAGGCAGCCAGTTGATGTTTCTCTCTCATTGGTATTTCTATGTCTCTATCCCTCTCCTTTCCTCTCTCTCTAAAATCAGCAAAAACATATTTAAAGGAGAAGAAGAAAAACCTTCCTGTGTGAGGAAGGAATAAAGGCACAAAGATGGGGAGGCATCGTGCCTGGTACATGTGTACGTGCTCAATGAGGAGAGCTACTATTATACAATCATGACATGTACCTATTCTGTGCCAGGCGATATATCTGGGAGCGAGACAAGCTCTTACTAAAGACAGAAAAACTTCCTCTAAAGCTGACTGCATATTGCCATCACTCTAGTCTAAGGAGAACACAGTGTGGGTGAGGAATATGGTGGGAGACAAGGCTCAACACACAGGCTGGGATCTAATTGTGAAGTGCCTGGGATGCCAGGACAAGGAGGTTGGATTCTATGCTAAAGAATATTGTCACGTTTTAAATATCTATATAATAAATTAAATGCATGTATATTTAATATCTTGTGAGTTCTGCTCACATTTGAGGGCACTGGAGATCACTTTAACACTAGTCTTCAAAACCAGTTGTTTTTATAGCAAAGTACAGGGCAAAACCTGAATTCAACTCACTATGAAAAGTACCACTACGCCTTCTCCAGTGCTCAAGCTTGCTCATATTGAGCAATACAGAAGGGACCCAGTGTACGTTAGCATAGCAGCCGATGTACCGCTCACTAGCTGTGGATTGGAGGTTATTTCCAAATAACTTTAACTTAATACACACTCTAACAGTTTTCCAGACCTCTATTTTTTGTGTTGATGAACACACACCTTTAGTTTTATTTTTAAAAGCAACAAAAGTCCCTCCACTACCTAAATGCTTCTTTATAAAGTAGCTTCAGAAGTGGTGAGAACATGCTTTTAGCAACTTAATCCCCAAACAGCAGCCCCATGGCTTTCTCAGGCATGTCCCACCAACTCTTATGTCCTAGCTCAGTGATGGCGAACCTATGACACACGTGTCAGAGGTGACACTCGAACTCATTTTTTTGGTTGATTTTTCTTTGTTAAATGGCATTTAAATATATTAAATAAATATCAAAAATATAAGTCTTTGTTTTACTATGGTTGCAAATATCAAAAAATTTCTATATGTGACACGGCACCAGAGTTAAGTTAGGGTTTTTCAAAATGCTGACACGCCAAGCTCAAAAGGTTCGCCATCACTGTAGCTGGACTGTTTCCTAAAAGCCAGCTTCCTTTGCCTCTCCCAGAGTGACACTTCTTCCCCAATCATCACAGTAAGTCAATTCCCAGGTAAAATACTTATCCTCATGACTTGTCTTCCCCCGATATACTAGAGCAATTTAATATTTAAACATTCAATAAAATAAACAAAATATTTCTTGGCTAATTTATCTTCACTTACATATGCTTATTAGGCTAACCTAGGGCTTCTCAACCTTGACACACTGACATTGGAGACCAAATAGTTATTTGTTCTGCGGGCTGTCCTGTGCTTTGTGTAACGTTTAGCAGCATCCCTCTTGGCCTCTTACCCGCTAATCGCCAGTGGGTAAGTTTGGTTGTCACACCACACTGTGACAACCAAAATTGTCTCCCGTCACTGCCAAATGTCCTCTGGAGGTAAAATCATCCCCTGTTAATAATCACTGATCTAAACTCATTAGTTCCATTTTATAGCAATAGTAAAAGGTAACCTATATTGAGGTTTACAATTGGCCATCCACTATCCCAATCATGTTTACAAGTTAACTCATTTAATCCTCACAATACCTCCTTTTAAAGATGAAGAATTACTCTGAGAAGATAAGTGTCTTATCTAAGGCCAGACAGAACCATTTATTGAATCCAAGCCCACTGATGTCAGAATCTTGGCTCTTAACTACTTCACCAGTTTGCCTTTCTTAAAGGCACAAAACTGGCAGCAGTAGACCAGGTACAGTCTCTCTCTTTCTTCTCTATTTTGTGACCCAACACACATTAAGGACATATCATTTGCACAGCAAGAGCTCTTACATCTTCCAATGAGTAAAATTCTTACATCTTCCAAGGAATAAAATTCAACTGTTTAACAACGGGTGTCGCTCAGGCATGAGCCAACCCATGGTCCTAAACAACACATATGAGTATGCCCAGCCTCCTAATGCCGCAGGCTGAATGCCATCTGCATTTTCCTCAACTGAAGTTTTGTTTTGCCCAAGCGGGCACTGCCTGGTCAAAAGCAGCCATTCATAGAGCACCTACAAGGCACAGAGCACCAAAACTGGACATGGATACTAAAATAAGTAAGAGACCAGATCCTTGCTTTTAAGATATTTGAAATCTCATGGGGCCAAAGCACCCATAAAATGACTTAGGAAGACTCACAGCACATCACAACGGCAAGAACCTCAACTAAAGGTAAGGAGAACCCAAGTTGACTGCATCAAAACTTAGAATCCTATATAATAAAAGGCGAACATGCAAACAGACTGAATGGCGGAACAACCAGAACAACCGGTCGCTGTGACGTGCACTGGCCACCACAGGTCGTGTGCAGAACATGGCAGGAGTCAGCTGTGGTGGGATGGAAGAGCAGGTGAGTGGGGGCACCAGACCAAGGTGGGGTGCCGGTTGCTGCCATCAGGGCGAGCCTCTGGTGATTACTGAAAATTCTTTGCTCCCGTGCACCACGGTCCCACCGGGCGCTCGTACCTGCTGCCGGTGCCAACCCTGCTCGCACCCACTGCTGGCACTGGAGCTGCTGTTTGCACCCAGTGCTAGGCCCACTTGCACCCACAGCCAGTGCCCGGTGCCAGTCCAGATTGCTCAGCGCCATCAGCAGATGCAAGCAGCGGCTGTCGGCCCTGATCACCCCTGAGGGCTTCTCCACCTCCCCCGCTCCTGAGGGGTGATCAGGGCAGCAGCCACTGCTGGCACAGGTCCCAATAGCTCCGTGCCTTCAGTGTGTGTGAGCGGTGGCAACGGGAGCGGGGCTGCCAGCAGACAGGGACGGGGGAGGGAGGGTCACAGTGGGAAGGGCCGGGCAAAGGTGCGGAGGATGGGCCGAGACCTGCCCCTGTGCCTACTGCAGCCTCACAGCCCACAGTTCCTTTCAAGGTGCACAAATTTGTGCACTGGGCCCCTAGTTATAGAATATTTTTCTTAGAAACAATTTTTAAAAGCGTGAAATCAAGCAGGCTAATAAAATGTTGTGGATTAACAGTACTTAATGAGCTTATTTAATGGATGTGAGAATGACCTCCAAACAAATTCACCTATCAGTTTGTTTAAATGAATACAGCTTTCTATGAAGGCTGAAAGCTATTTGTGCTCTTTAGTAGGATAAACATTTCCCTTATGCTCCTGTGTAATATATTAATTTGCTTAGCAAATCCTTTGCAAAGGTAAACTTTGGCCCAGCCCATACAAACTGGCACAAATTTTAAATGAGTGGATTATTAATTAATTAAGCTTTTACTTCAGAAATAATTGACCTTACAACTATTAAAGCTAATCAGAAGTAATGTGGGGAAGGGGGTTGAGGAAAAGGGGTTCTCAGCCAGTTTCTCTGCCTAGGAGAATAACTTGGGCCTCATTTCCAGGTTATTGATCTGGGGAGGGACTTGCTGTTTGCATTTTTTTTTTTTGTCCTTTAAATCTTTTTTTTTAATCTTTATTGTTGAAAGTATTACATATGTTCCCTTTTTTCTCCCATTGACCCCTTATAGCCTGCCCCTGCCCCCCACCCCCACCCCAGGCCTCCATCACCCTATTGTCTGTGTCCATGGATTATGCATATATGCACACAAGTCCTTTGGTTGATCTCTTCCCTCCCAACCCCACCTTCCCTCTGAGATTGGACAGTCTGTTCCATACTTCTATGTCTCTGGATCTATTTTGTTCATCAGTTTATCTTGTTCATTAGATTCAAAGCTCCTCAAATTGTTCTAATGAGACCCAGAGCTGAGCACAACTGGACCAAAGGAATGTCAATGCAAACTAGGTATCAGGAACTCTGCACACATCCACTGCAGACAGTAGGCTCTTGCAGCCCAGAATCGATCAGCTCTTCTACCAGCTCCTACTCTGTAACCTGAGGTAGGTTTACTTCTCTCTGATCTTTGGCTTCTTCATCTGTAAAATGAAGATGTTCAGTGGAGTAAATGAGGAAAGCCATGTAATGCTTAGCATGCTGACTAAAAGTACTCACTATATTTTATTTTTTTAATTTATGTTTATTGTTGAAAGTATTACAGGTGTCCCCTTTTTTTACCCTTTGACCCCCTCTCCCAGGTCTTTACTGCATTATTGTCAGTGTCCATGGGTTATGCATATATGCATGTAAGTTTTTTTATTAATCTCTTCCCTTCCCCCCCTTCTCCCCACTCCCCACCCCGCCCCTGCCTTCCCTCTGAGAATCATCAGTCTGTTGCACGCTTCCATGTCTCTGGATCTATTCTGTCTGTCAGTTTATTTTGTTCACTAGATTTCACATATAAGCAAGATCATATGATATTTGTCTTTCTCTAACTGGCTTATTTCGCTTAGCATAATAATCTCGAGGTCCCTCCCAAAGGGTAAGAGGTCTTTTTTACTGTTGCATAGTATTCCATGGTGTAAATGTACCACACCTTTTTTATCCACTCATCTACTGATGGGCACTTGGGATGTTTCCAGATCTTAGCTATTGTAAATAACACTGCTATGAACATAGGGGTACATATTTCCTTTCTGATGGTGTTTCAGGATACTTAGGACATAGTCCCAGAAGTGGGATCGCTGGGTCAAATGCTACAGGCTTTTCAGAAGAGATGACTTTTCAGTTGCATATTGGTCTTAATAGTAAAAATAAACCTATGTGCCTCTGTCTAATAATTTTTCATTTTACCAATTAACTTCTTTTTAAAAAGGGAGTCACAAAATTCAATGATAAACTATGTGGACTTCCTGTTTATAATTGACATGCAATCTAAAGAACAAACTGCATTTGCCCATCAGGCATCCAAAATCCAACTGATGTGTTATTCTTTGCCACTTAAATCTTTGAGGTCCCTGAACTATTTCCGACAGCCCTCCTACCCTTTTCAACAATTACGCAAACATGTGCACCAGCCCCAAATGCTAAGGCAAAAATATGTTTTCATCTACATGGTTCCTTGCAATAACTAATCTTTAGAACACAATAAAGTCAATTCCAGGCGGAGCTGAGTTTTTTACAGTATTAGTTATAAACCCCAATAATAATTTATAATGGAAATTCTGAGATGTCCCCCACTATGGAGGATGTTGGTCCTGGGCCCAACGACAGAACATGTGTTCACAGGCGCACACAACTGTATGTGTGCAATATGCACACACAGAAAAGGGTTCCTTTCACTTAACTCAAATTTATTCAGAACAGTTTTATGTTATTTATTTTCATGAGTTTTAGACAAGATCTTTTTTAGCACATTACAGAGGCCTGGAGGGGCTTTCTGCATAAAAGACAAAGCCAACCACTGTTAATGCAAAGTATAGTAACTCAGTGTTTTGAGAAATACGGCCAAACAGATTTGAATATGAAGCCATTGGGCCAAGAAATCTTGGTGTCTAGAGCTGAGAGCAAAATTGGCAGTTGAGTTCTCACTATCAGGAGATTTCTTGCTACCTTATGGCCTCTTGGCGTAGCCTGACTCAATGTTACACAGATTCATATGCATGCTCCACAAAACATTTAGGATGGAATATTTCCTATCATTCATGTGGTGATAAAACATAAGTCATGAAAGACTGGATCTGTGGTCTTTGCTGGGCCTCTGTGTGACATTACTTAACATTAATCCTTCTAACACTAAGTGTGTTCATCTGAAAATGCCATAGAAATAGCATCTATGGAGCTCTTCCTCTTGGGAGCACGCCCACGCCTTTCCTATCCCCCTCTTCTTCCCTGTAGGTGTGTCCCCTTTACCTTGCTCTTTCTCCTAAGCTTCAAGGGCCCTCCCTTTCCCTCTGAAACTTGTTTCCTGAAGCCATTTCTTCTGCAGCTCACTTCTTCTACGTCTGTGACTTTCTAAATAAACTTTTGCATATGGTTTGAAAGAAAAAGAAAAAAATAGCATCTATCCCAACAGGCAGCTGTGGAGATTAAATGAGCTAATACATGTAAAATGCTTGGAAAAATAAGTGCTTAATACATATTAACCATGATAATGATTATCTGTCTTACCTGACATTTCCATCATTAAACCACACTCACAAAATTTACATCAAAATTCTCAAACAGATATTCTAACACCAATTGTTTTACACTCTACTATGCTAAAAACCCAGCACCCCACGGTGAACTAAAAACTAGGCCCCATGCCATGCTGAACATTATGGAAGAAAAAGCTAAAAGAAAACACACACACACAACAATTAAAACAACAGATAGCAGCAGATCTGATAGTCATGCTAAGAAAATCACAACTCAGACAACCTACCTGTAGGAAGTCTGAGAATTTTAATGCCCGTAGGGCGCTATTTGAGGTTCATAAAGCATCTTTACTGGAATAAGATTTAAGAGGCCTTACAAAGATCTTTACCTTCAAAAACTAGCATTGAAAGAGCAAGATGAGACACTAGTCGCAGAGTTTGGCTTCTTATCCTCCCTCCTCCCCACCCCCAACCCCCTCACACACACACAGACAGACCGACACGCATACACACATATTTCAGGTAATTCAGGAAGCTGTTCAGGAAGCCTTCTCGTTATATTTTTAAAAGCTCCCTTTCCATCATTAAAAAGGCACACATTTCTAATAGGTAAACATCCTTCAGTTGAACAAGCTCGAAGTATGACTATTCCTAAGTACAGTTGCCTTTATTTTCCAAAACTCCTGGGCACACTTAAACCAACGTGTGAAATTCCATGAACTCCAGGCAGGAGGTGAGGGGGTGCTAAAGTGCTTAAGCTCACAACAGTGAGACCCAGTGAAGGACAGACGGACTAGCCTACAGAACAGCAAAATCTGAGTGCGTAATAGCAAATTATTTTTAATAAAGGGCCAATCAAAAGTTTACTGGAACATGAAGGAGACTTTAAGAGACCACTTTACACAGCCTGCTGGAAAGCGAGACCTTCTGAAGGTGCACGCCACCTGAATGTAACAGTAGTTCAGTCCCCTGACAAAATCATCCACACACGGATGGCTGAGGACACTGCTCACCCATCACAGAAAGTAAAGAGGGTCTCCAAGGACCACCAGAGTCTCAAAGTCTCACAGCTCCACGTTTCAGGTTGATCAATAGAACAACCCAAATGTCTAATTAAATTTTGTCTGGCTAAAGCTTCATGTAAAAACATTTTTTTAAAAGAAGATATACTGGTATTGTTCAAATATTGGTAGTGTGTTTTTTTAAAAAGTTAGCTCTTGTGAGAAAAAAATTAATATGCTATTTCAATCTTGGCTGATATTTATGCCTATAGTCGACACAACTGTTTTATTTTTAAATGGCTTGTAAGACATTACTAGAATGGCCTTAGAATCCATTTAATGACTGATCTGCACTCTCCCAGTGCATGGGAAACGCAAGCTCCAAAAATGTCCGAAGAGAAACCAATCAAAAATGAAAAGTAAATCTCATTCAAGGGTGCCATCTAGTGGGGAAAATCGGGTGGCTGTAATGGTGCTAAGCAACATTTGGATGGTATGTTTAAAACCCCAGGATCTTGGATTTGGAAAAAACTTAGTTCAGTGTTTCCCAAAAATACGTTCCTTGCTAACAGTATTCTGTCATCAAATACACTGAAGACATGCTGGGTGAAACACTGTGGAAAATAGGTCTTTGCTACAGAACGTCTCACGACCTAGAATATGCTCACACACGTTGGGAATCTCCAAAGGGGGGTGCGGCATTTCTCACATGTATTTGATCAGCGCCAACTCTTTACGTGTGGATGCCTCTGAACACCTCACAGACCACTGGAGCTTCTCAAATCAATTTTTTAGGCAATGCGGATCTACTCCAGCTCCTCCCTCCACACTTACCCAGGAGGTCTCCAGCAGTGTAAGTAACTTTCCCTGGTTCCCAGGACTGCCCGAAGCCCCTCAAGCCCATTGCAGGTCTGTCTTTGTAACTGAGGGCGAGTGGAGGTGACCTGAGGACACTGTCCTTTGTCCCTCTTCTCTGGCATTAAAATTCTATTGTGCCTGTAAACTAGAAGAACATCCTATTGCACTTAGATTAAATAGACTTAAAACTAAAAATAATACTCCTCTTTCAAGTTCCGATGGTTATTATTTTTTAAATCTGGCTACAAATTGATCTTAATGTACATATCAACATGGGTGATAGTTCACCTCTATAAACTGTGCTAACTTTAAACTTAAATTTTCGCAGAAACACTACTTACGTGTGTGAAAGTTATTTCTGGTGACTCCCATACATGTCCCATTTGAGTGTAAGCCGAAGGGACAACCACAATACCTAATAGTGATTATGCAAATAAAAAATCAAAGAAGGATGGGCTAAAATGATAAGCTTGAAGAAAGGCGGGTCTTATGTACCTCCCCTACCTACCTCAACTACATAGGACAATACACAGGATAATAACAATGGAATTACAAAAGCAGCTTCCAAAGGTATTGCTACAAATTATCCTGAAAAACTAAAATACACTTTCATTGTGCTGTGTTTATGCACATCCCGAGGAACCTATGATGCACCAGCGACACAGTTCCTTTCGGGGAACTGAGTTCAGGTGGTGACGGCTAAGTGGCCTCAGGCTCCCCATCCGCTAGGGATGGACGGCCAGAGCCAAAGTGTCCTGTTACCTGTCCTCTGCATCTCCTGAGCTGGCTCCATAGCCCACTCCCTTCTCTTAAGACTGAAAAATAGGATAATGGTAACTTCAATGAAGAATAAAGAAATAAATGCAAGTAATAAAGTTACCTTGTTACTTTTAAAATCATTTTGATGGTTATATAATATTCTGTCACTGCTACTTTCTATATTTGGATATTTTTTAAGTTTTCTCCTATTTAAAAGAATGTTCTCTTATTTTTTTAAAAAAAAACAACTTAAGTTTTCCCTTATTTTAAAATGGGGGGAAATTGTTCTCAGTTTCTTTGGGCACAAAACTCTTTCTATTGTAAGAATTATCTCCAAAGGCGAGATTCCAGAAGAAGTATTATAAGAATCAAAGGTTAAGACTCATTTATAGTGACAAGTTTTTTTCCTACCGCGGTTGTCCCAATTTACATCAAATCTCTGATTTCTTATCCCTCAGTTCTAAAAGGGAGTCTTGAGAGTGACCGTAGGTGTGCAGACCCCTCTTGTGTGGACCAGGTCAGAATGCACAGCCACTGAAAGGCTCAACTGTCTGCACACACATTTAGACTTGAATGTGAAGAACCGGCTCTCATATTCGAGATGCAAATTGTAAAGATTCCCAAAACTCTAAAGCCATAAGTTTCCAAAGGACTTGTACTTCTGATAGGAAAAGAAAGGGAGGAAGCCCGACCAGCGTGGCTCAGAGGTTGAGCATCAACCTATGAACCAGGAGGTCACAATTCGATTCCCGGTCAGGGCACATGCCTGGGTTTCGGGCTTGATCTCCAGTGTAGGGCGTGCAAGAGGCAGCCAATTGATGATTCTCTCTCATCATCGATGTTTCATCTATCTCTCTTCCTCTTACCTCTCCCTTTCTCTCTGAAATCAGTAAAAATATTTTTTTTTTAAAAAAAGAAAAGAAAAGGGGGAGGTTCTTAATTAGGACCCCAAGTCTCAAAGCGATAATAAGAGATTTAACACGTACATATAGGATTGGTGTTTTAATCAGATTAACAGAGACCCAAGTACAGAGTGGAAAGTATTATCAGTGAGACAAAAGTATTGTCAGTGAGACTGGGTGGGTTAGGAGAAGGCTGGTGTCCAAGTTTGAAATTGGCACTGCTTTGTACCAGAGAGCTGGCTGTGATTTCTTTACATCTGCCCTGGAAGGCTATCTCTTAGGCTGCTCCTGGATTCCAGCAACATGACGGGGTGTTGTAAAGTGACTCTAAGAGGCAAGAACTGATCTGAAAGACTTACTGGTCCCTCCCACACGCCCCCAACTCCCACTATACTCAGCCCAAAAGTTAACTTTCCTCAGGAGTCCCTAAACCACACAACACTTTTTTACTTCTAAAACTCTTTTGCTTTCTGAGGATTTTCTGACAGGAACCACAATTGTTTTCAAAGGCTTGGCTCTGAGTTCGATGCACAGCACACTAGAGACAGCTAATCCACTGAGAGGAGGCTCAGCCCTGGGTTATTTTTCTTTCCTTACCTTGCTCAGAACAGGGTTCCCAACATACCAAGTAGTCAGCTCATGCTGCCACACAACTGAGCAGTCATTGATTCATTCCAGTATTTACTGTGCTGTTATTATGTGTCAGGCTCCATGCCAGGTCCTGAGAACCCAAAATGGATATTAAGTCCATAACTCCAGCCTCATTCATTTACCAGGTAAGCCAATTTCCCTGAGCCTCAGTTTCCTCAACTGTGACGTGTGGATTAATAATGGTACCAGCCTTAAACTATTAAATAATTGCCCAGCTGGTGTGGCTCAGTTGTTGAGCATTGACCTATGAACCAGGGGTTCACGGTTCGATTCCCCATCAGGGCACATGCCCAGGTTGTGGGCTCCATCCCCAGTAGAGGGCGTGCAGGAGGCAGCCAATCAATGATTCTCTCTCATCGTCGTTGTTTCTATCTTTCTCCCTTTCTCTTCCTCTCTGAAATCAATAAAATACATATAAAAATATTAAATAATTATATATATCAAATTAAGTGAAATAATATACATGATTCCCAACACCTGTTAAATATTCAAAAAGTGTACCTTAGTCACTAACATGAAAAAATTGCAAGCACAATTAATTTAGCTGCCTCTGGTTAAAAATAGTCAAAGCAGCCGAAACCGGTTTGGCTCAGTGGATAGAGCATCGGCCTGCAGACTGAAGGGTCCCGGGTTCGATTCCGGCAAGGGCATGTACCTGGGTTGCGGGCACATCCCCAGTGGGGGGTGTGCAGGAGGCAGCTGATCGATGTTTCTCTCTCATCGATGTTTCTGACTCTCTGTCTCTCTCCCTTCCTCTCTGTAAAAAAATCAATAAAATATATTTTTTTTTAAAAATAGTCAAAGCAATTGTCAATAGACAACATATGTAATACCTTAATCAATAAAAAAAATAAAAATATTTCCATGAAATCCCCCCAAAAATATCCTGTATAAATTAAACTATCATGTGCTTATTATGGAAAACTGGTAAAATATAGAAAAGCAATAGAAAAGAGTCTATCATCCATCTTATCATATAATAATAATCATTCTTATCTCCTTCTATATCTATTATTTTCATTGTTGAAATCACACTATGTCTATAGTTGGTTTGTCTTATTGTGGTAAAATATACCAAACATAAAATTTGCCATCTAAAAAAGAATAGACAATGTGAACAATATAATCTTATATTTGATGTCCAAATATACCAGGTAGGGAAAAGTAGGTTTACAGTTGTTCATATGAAAAATAATACAATAATTAATAAATAATAATATAAGAATAAACTGTGTTTTGTGTACTCACAACTGTAAACCTACTTTTGCCCACCCTGTATAATGCTCTGTCTCTATAAATGAATATCAATGTAGCCTACGAATTCCTAATTCCAACCCCTACTGGAGATTAAAGGTACAGGTGACTTAACCTTGCAATTAAAAGTAACTCAGTCATCACTAGTTATTTAAAAGACCATTAGTCTTTTCAGATTCTTTTCTTTCCCCATTTCTCATCTACCCCTGACTTCCTGACACTGGGAAAGCAACTCTGGGGCGTGCCTGCCATCTACAGGTGGTGTCATGTCAGAGTAGCTGGTGCCACCTGGTTTGCATGTTGACTTCTGGCATCAACTACTGATGACAATAGCCCCACCATGGGCTCCAACAAGATCCACCAAGTCTTTCTGCTGCCCATCCAGGTCTCCCCAATCTTTCAACCCTCTCAGCATCTGCCACAGCTCCCCTTGAGGACTCAGGACCTCTCTGCTGCTGTTCCCATACCACACGGGAGCTTAGGTCCTCTATGGCTGTCCTCAGCTACCACCACTTCACTCACGAGGTCAGGTGAATGTGCATCTTCTCGTCTCCCCGGGTGCAAGCTCAGTTCCCCCACTGCTCTAGATTCCTCCTGAATTATCTTGGGAGATTTCTGGAGCTGAGAAGACCATATCTAATTCTCTCTTCCCTCATGTGAAAGGGGGCAGGGTGCAGAGGGTCTCTTCCAGGTACCCACTTGCTTTGCAACTCCAACCACATCCCCTTTGGAAAAAAATGGGTCAATATACTTAAGTACTTAATGGTTATGACCTTTTGAAGTGCTTCATTAACCAGTTTCCTTCTCTGTATAATAGGGATAATAATTATCCATCTCACAGGGACACTATGAGGATTAAATGAGAAAATATAAGTAAAACCTCTAGAATGAAGCAAGTGCTACCCACCCCTTCTAGGTTTTCCCTTCGCAGTGACCTTCTAGTCACAGCATTTATATGTATAAAGTGTGCTTGTTCCAATAATAAAACCCATCCTCCCTGATCTTACACCCTGAAAATTCATTTGCAAACATGAGTCCCAAGTTTCTGCCCACAAAAATTAATAAGACCTTGCAATGCTTTTGGCATATTAAATACCTTAATGCATCACGGTTCAAAGTCTTCATCAAGCATAGCAAGCTTGGCAACCACCTGCAGTTTAGGTGACTTAACCTGAACAGCCTCACCCTTATCTCCCCAATCCCAAGGCTTTACTTCCCACCCTGGGTTACTCTTGCAACTCACATTTAGATTTTCACTCAAGTTACAAAAATCAAAACACTTGAGGAAATTAGGTAAGTAAGAGGCCATTGCCCATGGCATCAGTTCAAGGCCAAATTAATGTATTGATTTTTAAAAATTAGAGCAATTTGGCAGATTTTCAGCCATTATCTTGTGAATATGAACTTCTCCCCTTCAGCAACTCTAGTCATATCTTCTTTTTTTTAATTTGATTGCACCACGGAAAGAAATTTAGCATCTTTGCCTACAAAGAGAGAAAATGGGCTGCCAGAGACCTAAAAGCAATCTCCAGCAAGTCAGTAATCGCAGAGGTCCATCTCAGCTTTCAAATTCACACTGAGGATTTTTCTTTAAGTTGGAGACATCCTGTCAAGGTAACCACCACTTCGGCTCACAATGAAGATGCATAATGAGACGTCGCAGCGAGACCCTCTGCATCAGATCAGCAGCTTTGACAGTACTTCTCAAAGAGCACAATCCTTTCTTCCTTCTTTCAAGTCATATCCAGAAGCCCAGCAGAGCAAATAAGGCAGCCAAAATGCTCTGCATGATACAGGACTAGGGGCTCAGGTGCCTCAGCTCGCCCTGCTGGGTCTCACCCCATGGCCTGCCTCATAGAATCCCTCAGCACTGCCTCAGATGATCTACCAGACCAGGGGTCGGCACATTTTTTTCCATAAAGAGACAGGTAACATGCACTTTCAGCTTTGCAGGCCATGTGG
The DNA here is from genome assembly GCF_028538775.1 of Myotis yumanensis. Lineage (NCBI taxonomy): Eukaryota > Metazoa > Chordata > Mammalia > Chiroptera > Vespertilionidae > Myotis > Myotis yumanensis. Next base: position 43,169,834 of record NW_027223765.1, read on the forward strand.
TCTCTGTTGCAACTGCTCAACTCTGCTGTTATAACATGAAAGCAGCCAGATACAATATGCAAACGAATGTTTGTGCCAGTCCCCCAATAAAACTTTATCTAACTAAACAAGTAACCAGCTAGACTTGGCCTGGGGACTATCGTTTGCTGGCCCTCAATTAACTAGTGACATATCTTTTTATTGTCTCTTGATTCACATGATCCTCAAGATAGAGAAGCTGAATATCACAGAAAGCACCAGAAACTCTATGTAGTACATCCTGAACTTTGATTTATTTTCATTTTACCCACAATATTTATCAATGTTGTGAAAATTGCACCTCATTCATTTTCCAGGTGGCTGTTTAGGACCTTAAACTATATTTTATTCTATAAATCATGATTATGTCAAATATAATCTTACACACACTGTGAATTTTAATTCTTGGTAGATGCATGTTCACTGCAATTTTATTGATTGATTCCCCCTTCTTCTAAAAAAAAAAAAAAAACTGCATTCCATAAGTATCATATAAAATTAGGTTTTTCCCTTCCTCTCTCATATGTAAATAGCTGATACTATGAAACACAGAGCAGAGCCCAACGAGTTTCATTATAATAAGCATTATATCAGAGTAGCTAAGATGCAACACCTATAGGGGGAGGGAATTGGGTTTTAGAGTAATTTTTTATATAATGTCCTAGATACTGCTTAGTATATTCTATTTATAGATTTACATTATGCATTTATGCTATATGACATGATATGACATGACATGACATGGCATGATAAACCATTCGATCAACAATCAGGCAGAGTCCCTTCCCTATGGGGTCATGGAACAGAGGGCCCAGAAGGAATATTTGTTCCATGTGGTCATTCCCTGCAAGCCAGGCCTGGCTGGAGCAAGGATGAAAACTGACCTAAGCTAGGCCCTCCCCCAGACTCCAGATGGACCTATGAAAGGTAAATTCAAGAGCTTTGGGTTGGCTGATTGCATCACGTGAACTGAGGTGCCCCACAGGTCAAGCCTGTACTCAGAGGGGCTGGAACATTCTGGCAGCCCTGGGGTCCCCATCTCCAGCCTTCCCGGAGGCCAGCGGCATCCTGATTCCACAGCCGCCCTTCCAGGACAGACTCCTCTTCCCATTGTGCTAGCTGGGGTTTCTCGCAAGCAGAGTCTTACTTCCATAGGCACTGCTCTGCTCCAGTCCTCATCTCCCCGTCCAACCATGCCTCCCAGTCTTCTCCAGAGAGAAGGCAAATCTGGTTCATCCGTCTGTTTGGTCTGTGACTGGGGAAAACAGCTCTATGTGAATGCTGTGGGGGACCCTCAGGAAACTGCTCCTCTCCCGTAAGTCCTAGGACTCTCTGCCACTGCCAAACACTTTCTTATGGGAAGCAGATGAGAATAACAGACCTTCCATAAAAGTTTAGTGAGAAGCTTACCAAATAAGGTAAAAGGAGATTGAATGAGATGTCGCCAAGGGCCCTTAATTTCTGCACCACGTGAAACAAAAAACAGGAGAACTTCACCTCCGTGTCCCACCCCAGAATGACAACTTACAGTGGCTCCCAGAGGCCTGGCTGCAACCCCAGGCAGCCCTCTGTGGTCGCCCTGGAGCTGGGTGAGCCGGGCCAGCGTGGGGGCCAAGCTCTGCCAAGCGAAGACGGCAGCCCCAGCTTTTGGCTCCGGCCATCAGACCCCAGAGCCTGCACATTAACCAATGTGCTCTGCCTCTCCCCCTCTGACCTCTTCACCTCCTTTCACCCCTGTCCAGTCCATCCCACAGCACACTCCAGATCATTCTTCCTTAGGGACAGCTTTCTTACTGTCACTTTCTTGTTCAACTTCAGGCCAACTGCAGAACGCCTTTTTGGGTATGTCTCACTTTTTCACAAAACCCTTTAGTGGCTTCCTAAAGCTCTAGGATAAAGTCTTCTCTGCTCACCAAGGTCTACTGTATCTCATAAAATACCTCTCCAATGGTGGGGAATCACTGAATCTCAGAGCCATCAACAAGTGAATTGGGAGGATTAACAAGGATGATGGCAGGATAGAAAACTCAAAAGAAAATTGTCTGAATAACAACAGTTTAAAGAAGCTACTGGGAAACCTGAAGACGCTCTCAAGGATATTTCTGGCAAATGACACTTTTTAAAAAATGGTAGTGCGAAGGCCAAACACTGAGTGGCATGCTAGCTGTCAACTTACTGGAAACATTTCGGCCAAGTGAAAACTGATATCTGAGTTTCATTCTTTATTCTTTTTAAAGAGTAGCACATAGTTCTACTTCTTACCTACGTTTTGTCAAATGTAAGATTTGAAAACTTATTTCATACCATTTAATTTCATTTGCAAGATGAACATTCAATCTAAACTTACTAACTTGTCTCTCATTATTTACACAAATTTTGGTACCAATTTGACCCCAATATGAATACCCTCACTTAAGGAAGACCTCCTCTTGGGAATAAAATCTAATTCCCTGTAACAAATTAACATTCCAAAGATTGACCCTTCTTTGGTCTCCCATTTTGCTACAGAAGTTATCACCTTAGCTGTCTCATGGCACAAGCTGAGTCTTCTAAAACAGAACTATCCTCTTACCACCCACATGGAGACGGATCAAGGAAGGCATTTTCAGAAGAAGCGCACAGTAGCAAGAAGAGAAATACAACAATACTAGCCCATTTCCGTTCATTTTATGCCCATTTAGGTAGAAGAGCCCGAAAGAATATAAAGAGCCTTTCACTCTCAGATTATATAATTTACAAGATTCAAAGTGATTTTTATTTTAGTCTATTCAATCAGCTTTTAATTGACTCACAAATGCAATATAAAATGTTTCTAATATATATATTTGTTCCAGCCCCCTACACACTCATAGAAAGTAAAAGTATGAGAAATTTTCAGTAGGCCAGGATAATATAGAATTTTCAGTTTGTAACACCCAATTAAGAAACTGGTCATATTATATTAACCCTAACTGGTGTACATGACTTGCCTTTCCCACTTAATCCAAAGCAAGTCTAATTACTTCCAAATTTCAGTCAAACCTTCAGAGACCAGAACAGACTGGCTGGGGGTTTGATACAGCTTTACAGTCACGGTCTAATAAAACAGGCTGAGGGAAACATATTGCTTTCAAAGTTCTTATTCTTCCCCTGCCTTCTCCCAGACCTTTCCACACTATGCTCAGCTGACATCCTCCTCTATCAAGGAATAGGAATTTTAACCTGCTATGTGGCTTCTCCAAATATGGTTACTTAATGTGATGACATTCCTATTTTCTAGTTGCACACGGCTTGGTTGAGGTTAAAGACATGGTCAGGAGGGTAAATAATAAAAGATTTTTAAAATTTTAGAATCTATCATTAGGGGGAAAAGAAAGGAAATATAATAAATACTAGTCCTTTGGCTAACATTATAAAAATACAAGATCCAATCAGATTAAATAAAATTATGTTACATGTTCAGATGTAAGAAAGGGTATCTGGAAAGAATGGAGAGTTCCCAGCACCATCTCGACTTAAGAAGAAGCGAAGGCAACATTCTGAGGCAGGAGATCCCTCCTGGTCCTGATCTCTAGTCCTTCACAAGCCCGACTTCACCAAAGGAGGCATCTCAACATACATGTAGATGACCCAAGTTCTACACATTAAGACACATTCAATTTATTCAAAGATGAGTCTGCTCAGACCCTCAGTACTTTACACAATCCTGACAAGTTTGGCAATCTGATGCCCAATCTATGGTGAATTAGCAGTAAAATGCTGAAATGTGAGAGAAATACTAGAGACACCAATATGTCAACAGTGATAGGTGAGCTCTAGCATTATGGGGGGAGAGGGGGAGCCAAACACACACACACAAAAAAAACACCAAAGGTGGGCATTAGAGGAGAAATCTGAGACTACTAAGGAGAGAGGCAACTAAGCTTATTTTCCCAAGACCATCCAAAGGCACCCACCCGGTCACTGGAAAGAAAAACAGACACTTCTAATCTTGGACCTGAGCTATGAAGAAACAATTCCAATCTGCTCAGAACACACTCTGAGTAAGAAAGCCAGGAAGTATTCAAAAGGCTGTAATTTATAAAGATTTTCCTCAAAGTGGTTAATCATTTTTGCACGTGTTGACATGTAAAGAGCAAGGCTCTGGTACTTGGGGAGTTGTCTTCTGAGGAAAGCTCCTTTCTCCCACACCCTCAGCTGACGAGGCACTGAATGGACAGTCCACGTTGGAAGCCGTTCCAAGGATAGCATTCCAAAGTCAGCTACAACAACAAACAGCAGATGTCCTGAAGAGGCACAGAGATCTCCTCCCCACACCCAAACTGTTTGAGAAGGAAAACATAGACCACCCGCCCCCCCAGAAAAAAAACAAAAACGTGTGACCAGATAGGCAATTGATTTGAAAAAATAAATCTCTACGTTTCCAAAGAGTACACAAGAGCACCTTAAAAAGAATGCTTTTTATTTTTAAAGACAAATCATTCTCATTATTACAAAAAAGTAATCAAATAAAGTTCCCCTTGTACAACTGCCAGGCCCACAGGCAGTTCTTCCAACATGAGATAATCAAAACTAAAGAATTTCCTCCAGGGATTAGACACGTCCAAGTAGCAAATTTCCATTTTAAAATAAGCATATGTATTGCTGTTTTCTCTAGCGCAATAGTGTGGATGGCCCTTCAATATTAAATTTTAATTTCTCAACTCCTATAATGGAGGGAAACAGTCCATATTCAGGGTGGGGTCATGTGAGAGTAGGAACTTCCTACCCGCTTCCCCACCAGCACCGAATTACTAAAATCCATCAACTTAGAGAAAAACAGGCCTGAGACATCTGGCTGAAATGCAACCAACGTGGCCAAATAAGTATGTTCCGACCATCATGGCGGGCTATTTATGCACTTATTGGTAACTTCACCTGCTTCTAGAAAGACCCAGAGGATCCTGCCTGATGAGCTGCCTAGAAGACCCGCCCTGTACTTTCCTCACACCTTTTCTTTATATCCTGAAAAAGTTTACTGGAAAAACCACAAACTCATCCAAACTCTCCGGAATACACACAACAATAGTAAGGAGAATGAAGCAATCCAGCCAGTGGTTCCTACCTTATCCTTCCTCACCTTATCCCTAGCACAGCATGCAGCAGTTGGGTGGCCAACTCCTTCCGATTTGCCCAGCACTTTTCCAGTTTTTAAACTGAAAGTCCTATGTCCTGGAACTCCTTACTGCCAGGCAACTGGGACAGTCGATCATCCTACACAAAACAGTGACATTTCACATATCTCTGTGGACAGTGCCCAGAGATGTGGTTATGCATAAACCCTTGTCTTAAGTGGAAATCTGTTAGTCAGACTTGTGTTCAAATCCCATTCCTTCCACTTCCCAGAAGTATAAAATTCACCTCTCTGAGCCTCAGTTTCTACATCTATAAGATAAAGATAACAGAACCTTCCTCGGGAAATTATATGAGAAATAAGTGAGATCATGGATCCAAACTAAGCTTTCTATTACATAAGCTATCTAATTTTGAACCTATTATTTCGATCATCATTATATTATAATCACATAATTCCATTTTAACACATTATTTGAAAATTTCATAACTTTAACTCCTATTAAAAACAAATTTTTTCCCCGCATCTTATAACTTCAGGCTTGTAGTTGAGAACCCTAGCACTGAACAGCATAAAAATGACATCACCACACAGAAAAATATATATATAGGTGAGATCCTTCTTTGCAAACCAGTGAAAATGACCAATTTGGGCACATCCAAATCCAAGAAAAACAACCCCAAAATTTTACCACTGGGAAGATAAAGCAGATTTCCAGGCCTGGTCCTGTCAGTAACTGCCTTCTGTCCCTCCTGCTCTGCCACCTAGAAGAGCACCTGTCATCTGTGTCACCAATGCTGCCACGTGTAAACAGGCTGAGTTGAAACAGCCATTCCCCCCCTCAGTGACTCTTCAGGTGCAAGTCCATGGAAACTGCAGACTATCTCTAGAATGGAATGGAGGTAAAGTGGAATAACTATAACATGTGTAAAATGTGTCAACCCAGGGTATGACATATGACAAAGTTGTGTGTCACATGACCAACAATGCAGTTATGTGAAGAGCCCTCCAATCCAGGAAGCAAAGTCCTAAAGAAGAATGTACACGAGATGTAGTCTCATGTATGAAATGGGTATCATTGTCCCCATCTCCCCAGCACAACCACTGTGTTACTCGCCTTCCTTCACATCAGCTGATCTTCAACCAATCTAAGCCAATGGGTTTCTCCAGCATACCCTAACTAGCGCCTGCTGGACTTACTGTTGGTAAACCTCTTCAACTTCTTAAATTATTTCTCCTTCGCTTGGGAAAGATGGCAACATACACACAACCATCAGCAATAGTTTCAAGATGAAAGTGATATTCACAGACACCCCTTTTATGCAGGATTTTTTTCATATTCATCAAATGGAAATTAAACAAATTGTACTTTTCTATGGCTCTCAGCCACATTCTGACTTCAAGGATAATGATCAGTACTGTTTTGCATACTAGCGTAGAAGCTCCCAAAGAAAAGAAAGATGGTGGGGCTACAACTAGCCGACATGGTGTCCTTGTGCAAATTAGAAAAGGAAGTCCCTTCTTCAAGTCACTTTACCTCCATCTGCCAGAAAACTTGCTATATAGTGATTTTGTTAGAACAAGGGACTGTGCTGCCAAATTCTAACAAACTGTCATAACATATATACAAACCCATGATGTCCACGATACACAAGGTGCCCCAGAGGTTTGCAGTGCCCAGCCTACACCTGAACATTGGTCTGGACAATGTCCCTTCATCTTCAAGCCATCACATCACAACACCTCGGGTAAACTACCTGTGATTTGCCTAAATATTGTCTCCAAAAGTCAGGTTCATATATTGCTTGTATGAGTGTGTGATTGCATGGACCTATTTTAGACACTATTTTTTAAATGAATTTTGCAAAGAGAGAGAGAGAGAGAGAATTGTCTATGTCAGGTTAGATTACTGGCCCAAAGCCATGAGAACAGCTATTCTTGATATGTCAGAATGAGAAATTTAAAAATATGTATTTTATATGAAGGCAATGTCATAGTGGGAGAAAGAGAAAAGGGGGGAATTTTGGAATCCTGGAAAAATCGGTTTATTCCAAGGCAAAAATATGTATCCTTATCTTGCATACTCGAAAATGTTATCAATAGTCATCAAATAATTGCCCTATTTCAATATCCACTTGCCATAGCACAGGAATAAAGTTTACCAGCGTGGACGTCTTCCTTAAATACTTTTACATTTAGCTGCCATCAATTTCACCCTCCCCACCTTTAGAATCTGGCCTCTAAATGAGGCCATTAACAGTTCACAAGGCCCAGGATAATGGGTTTTCCAGAAACAGGATCCCAGTTTCCCAAGCAATGGGAAGGCCAGACCACAGGAGCCACAGCTCGAAGAAAGTAGATAATTCAAAAATAAAAATTCGTAAACAAGCAGATTTTTTATGGCCCTCTGTACTGCAGAGCCCTGACTCAGACACATTGTTTTTCCTCGACCTCTTATATCATCACTACAAGTAACTGTGAGTGCAGCGGGGCCAAGTAAAACAGCTTTCCAACGAGAGGAAAGCAACCCAGCCCACTGGAGAGTCTAATCGGGGCCAGGTGTCCTTTTTGCTGCTTCAGCTGGAATTCCCCCTTTTTAATCTCACATCACAGAAGGTTTTCTTGGTCCCATTTTATAGAGAAGGAGAATGAGCCTCAGAGAGGTTGAACAACTTGCCGAGGTCACACAGCTATCAGTGGGAAGCCCTGTTTGGCTTCCAAGCTCTTGCCCTTCAGCTGCAGCACACGGCCCTGGGCAGAGCTTTAGGTGAGCACTTCTCTAGCCTTCATGTGCCCACAGGTTTCCTGCAGGTCTTGATACAGTGCAGATTCTGGTTCCGGAGGCCGGGGTGGAGCCTGAGGTGCTGCACTTCTAACAAGCCCCCGAAGATACAGAAGACCTGCTGGTTGTTGGCCCACACTCTGAGCAGTAAAGCTTTTGACCAGTGGTTCTCAAATAGGGACAGTTTTGCCCCCTGGGGACATCTGGCAATGTGTGGAGACATTTTTGATTGCCACACTACTGGTGGTGAAGCTACTGGATGTTGTAGGTGGAGGTCAGTGATGTTGCTAAACATCCTACAACTCCCAGGGCAGGCTCCCAACCCGACCAAACATGTATCCTGCCCAGAATGTCAACAGTGATGCAGTAAAGAAACCCCATGTTGGAGGTCCCAAGTTCCTTTAAACTTCTTCCAAAGCTGCTGCAATTTTGCAAACTTGCACTGGGGTCAAAAGTAGCTCTCTTCTCCTAAAAGCCCAATAGAAAATTTGATGTCATGCAACTGATGGCTAGAGCATGATAAAGTTTCATTTCCTCACCTATATTTTGCCTTTATTCTGAGAAAATCAAATCAGCTGATCACAAAGAAGGGTTTCACACACTGCCTGCGTTCCTAGACGGTCTTTGTTTCTTCACCCAGAAGGTCGCAATGGAAAAGGCAAAGGATAAGATTATTTTTAGATACAAATTTTATAATTTCCTGTTCTGGCAGCTCAGACATTTACCCGGTTGATAAGGATCACATGAAACCATCTTTTATTATTCAGCATTGGCCACTGCTGCCCACCATCAACATCATGCTGGGAAATTGCAGGGCTCATACCCAGCATCCACTCAGTTCCTACAACTCAGTAAAGAAACCAGCCATTTATTTGAATCTTTAATGTTCATAATACCAAAAACACTAGTTCAATTTTAATGTTTTTCACTGAAATAACCATGCATTACAGCATTAAGAGAATCTTCAAATGTCATCTTGTTTGATTATAGCACAGGCTTTAGGAAGAACACATTTGAATATAATTTGGGTAGCAAATTAAGGTTTGGTTAGAATTGGATGGCTTTTAGGAGGGTCTAAGAAAAAACATCATATGTGCTAATGTACCAGACCCCCAGGCTATACACATCTTTCTGTCTTTCCTATCTTATCTAACAATGGACTTCTCCTCCTCCCAGCCCAAAGGCCCCACCTTAATGGAGCCCCCAAAACAGGGTCTCTGTCATCTCAATGTCCCCCTCAAAACGCAGGTTAGGTTTGAAGGCTCTCCATAAAATGACTGAGTGAATGAATGAATGAATGAATGAACTTTCATGCCCTTGAACACTCAGCTCTCTGGGGTCTCCCTCCTCTCTGGATATTTCCTTGTCAGTTTTTTTTAACTGCTTCCCTTGCCCATTCTTTGTCCTAAACACAGATAAACCCCAGCTCTAGCTTTGGGCCTCCTCCCTTTGGGGAGCTCTAAACCTTACCTTTACAAACAGTTCCCAAACCTCCACCTCTAGCCCAGTTTTCTGCCCTGAAATACAAACCTGTATTTTCAAATGTTAAATTCATCTTTTCCTCCACAAGTCCTGCCTCCTCCATAACTATCATAGGCATTATCAATGGCCCCATCCCCCTCCTCCAAGCTGAACACTCCAGCTTCTTTCTGAAAGCGTCCTCCTCCTCACCCTTTACATGCTTAGCTGCCATGTAATGTGGTTCCTATTCCAAGGCATCCTCTTCTATTCCTTTCCCAGTCTGTTCCCACTGTCATCACTCAATTCCACCTCACAAATGGTCTCCTAGACTCCAAAACTAATTGATAGGTACAGAACTAAGGAGACCAGCATAGGAGATGGTTGTAGACCGAGTATAGGTTGTAACTGCCCCATGAAAAGCCCTCATGACCCCAGATGCTGCACTAGACCCCACCTCAGCCCTCTCCCATACACAAAGGAGGTAATATAGCCTGATGGTTAGGAGCACAGGCCCTGAGGTCACTGTGACTCCCTAGAAGGCTTTGGGCAGGGTAATCTACTTCCCTGTGACCCACTTTTTTCATCTATAACAAAGGGAGATGAAAATATTTAATAACATTCTGAAGAAATTAGAGTGAAACTGGGATGGTGAAGAGAAGGTCACTCTTGAGTTTGCATAACTCAGTACAAATATCTGTGCCCCAACAAGTGATCTGTACAATGCCGCCAGGTGAGGTTTGATTCTGAAGAGATCAGTGGTTTGTAAAAGGAACGTGGACTTGCTTTACAAGGAGACCAACTGATGTGAAGGTAACTATTGTTTATCCCTTCCTCAACTTTCTTCAAAGAAACATCAATGATATTTGTTGAGCCAGGCCCTGTGCAAAGTGCTTTGCATAGGTCATTTCATTTGAGAACAAAGAATAAGCTCATGCAGGTGAATGAAAAGGTTTTGTAGGAAGCAAAGAAAACTGCTGATCAAAATTATATTAGGCCAGAAGTCTCCTATAAATTTCACTAGCATTCTTAGGTCTCTTGCAAAACCTCAGAACTGCTCTTGGAATATAACAACAAAAACAATTAACCCCTTAAACAATGCAGATGAAAACATCAGGGGAAGAAAATAATTGAGGTTCGAAATAAAAAAGAAAAAAAGAACATATTAGGAGAAAGAAAAAGATTTTAAATAAAGTATAATATAAACCAGATGAGAAACCTAAATAGAAAAGAAAAGATTCAAAGAAAACAAATCAGAGAGGAGAGGGACTGGGTGGGGGAAAAGCGGCTAGAAGTTATTTCGACTTTCTACAGATCAGTAGATGATACAAGGGTTCTCATTTCTGAGGGCAAGTGCCCTGTGTGGTCTTAGGCAAGTTACTGAGCCACTCTGATTTAGTAATGGGTCAATGTCAGCACCTACACCTCACAGGGTTGCTCGTAGGAGTATCTGAGGACAGCACTAAGTTCTGTACCTACACCAGCGCCTGCCATTTCAACAGCAGTGGTGAGGACGATGATGATTTATGCTAAAGACAGCACCCTGCCAGGACCTCCCAAGACGAGAATCCATGAACCTTCCTCTATTCCTGTGATAACCCTCAGACAATCCTGGCCACACAGATTGCTTGGGAGGCTGCTGTGATTTCAGGAAATGTGGTCATTTTGGACCATTCTCCTTGAGTCCTCTATGCAAGCAGCACATTTGCGTCTGGAAAGCAACAGAGCAAAGCATGCAAAGATAACCTCAGCCCAGAGAAGGGGGAGAAAGATAATGAGTTCTTCCAAAAGATTGCATGTCCTCCGGAGAATCCTGTGTCATCACGTGTCAGAAGTCTCCATGCAGCATAAGCATCCTCAAGTCCCCACTAAACTCCCACAACCCCTATACCTGTAACATTTGCTCACACGGCAACCTAAGGATACCTACTGAGGTTAGCACCTGGCAGGTTTGTAAGGTGTATCAAGTTTCCAGTGTGGAACAAGGATCCAATATCACACAGCGTGTTAGTCTGCCTTTTAAAGCAAAAATTGAGCCCTTAAAATAGTCTAAAACCTGACATGCATCATAAAGGCAGTACAACAGAGACCTCTGGCAGGAACACCACTGGCTATCATGAAGGTCCAGTGGAATATCTACATGAAGTGTTATTTCTACTGGCTAAGGTGCAATCAGGTTTTGCCTCTTCCTTCTTATCCGAACTCTGCCAGGATAACAAAGACCTCCCCTGCCCTTTAAAAGAAAACCACCTTGCAATGCATTCCTATTTGGATGTGGATGGAAAAGGCAATGCTTTAAAGAAGCTTGTTGGTCTGAGCCAGGATTGTTTACAGCACACGGAAACATGCGCACCGGTGGCTAGGGAGCTCTTGATTCCAGGATCAACTGATTAAGTTGAAAGAGATTGGGGCGGGGGGCGGAGGGAGTTAGCAACTATTTAGAAGAATGTTTAAGTCTGGCCAAGAAATATAAGAAGAGAGTAGCACTAATAAACCCCTCAGAAATGAAGGTTACAGTGGTAGCTAATCTCCATCAATAGGGTTCTGAGTGGGGGGTATGCTGAGTGTTGATAAGACTTCCTGAATATAGGACCATGGGCCCCAGTGTGTGGCACTAGAAGAATGCAAACTCGGCCACACATCTGTGGACTCTCTGAGAGAAGAGCACTTTCCTCTATTAATACCTTTTAAAAACATGCACCAATTCATGCTGGCAGTTCATATCCTGCCATCAAATTTCAGTAGGTGATCAGGCTGAGTTGGAAAATATATGCAGGATAAAGAGAAAAACTCGAGTCTAGAGAACATTTGGGGTAAGGGAAAGAATAGTGAACAGAATCCTATAGCCTAAACTTAAAGTTTAAGAGTCAGGAAAAGAGGCTAAAACTAGAGGACTTGGTTAAGTGGGTCAAAAAACAAAGGTTTCGGTTGCATAAAAAGCCAAATGTGAGTTCAGATTTTTCAGTGTGATATGCATAAATACTTGCTGCTATTTATACACACAAATATTTGCCTTTACTTGAGAGTTAGTGGGACTCTGCCTGAGGCAAGATTTTTTAATAGTAATAATAAAAATAGTTAATAGTACTTAAAGCAAAGCATGTGTGGTCATGATGTTTTAAAGGGGAGAAAGCAAAGGTAATTCTGAACATCTGTACTACATTTCCACATGATAAAACCACCACACTCCAAAATTATTCTGAAGGTTGGGGGTGGGGCATAGTGTAGCAGTCCACGTAGAGAAATGTTTATTTAAAAAACAGAAAGGGAGACTCAAAGGCCATTTTGGAAAAGCAGGGACAACATTTATTGTAAAATAAAACTGACGATTAAGCCCTAACCAGTTTGGCTCAGTGGATAGAGCGTTGGCCTGTGGACTCAAGGGTCCCAGGTTCGATTCCGGTCAAGGGCATGTACCTTGGTTACGGGCACATCCCCAGTGGGGAGTGTGCAGGAGGCAGCTGATCGATGTTTCTAACTCTCTATCCCTCTCCCTTCCTCTCTGTAAAAATCAATAAAATATGTTTTAAAAAACTGCCGATTAATAGCGAGAGTCCAGTAGTCAAAAAGTGAAGTTTATGTGTCTTCTTGGATCCATAATTATGACCTCCATAAATACTCCTGAGAATCAAGTCTTTTATTTTCACAAAATCTCAACCTTGACAAGTGGTATCTCAGATCAAAATACTACCCCCTGTGATGGCGAACCTTTTGAGCTCGGCGTGTCAGCATTTTGAAAAACCCTAACTTAACTCTGGTGCCGTGTCACATATAGAAATGTTTTGATATTTGCAACCATAGTAAAACAAAGACTTATATTTTTGATATTTATTTAATATATTTAAATGCCATTTAACAAAGAAAAATCAACCAAAAATATGAGTTCACATGTCAGAGGTGACATAGGTTTGTCATCACTGCCCTAACCCCTCCCTTAGATTTCTTTTCCAGGGCTTTCCTCATTCCTAGACTTAAATTTTCTAAGAGGGAATGAGTAAGGGAGGGGTAAAGGCAGCTTCTCTCTCAATCTCTATCAATCCCACCTCATCTCTCTGTCTCTCCCTCACTTTCTCCTGTACACACACATACAGACACACACACACATTCTCCCCACTTCTGTTTTATATATATATATATATAGAGAGAGAGAGAGAGAGAGAGAGAGAGAGAGAGAGAGATTATTGATTTCAGAGAATAAGGGAGAGGGAGAGGGAGAGGGAGAGGGAGAGTGAAACATCAATGATGAGAATCATTGATCAGCTGCCTCCTGCACACCCCCTACTGGGGATCAAGCCCACACCAGACCTGTGCCTTGACCCGTTATACAACCCTGACCTCCTGGTTCATAGGTCTACCCTCAAGCACTGAGCCACATCAGCCAGGCTCCTACTTCTGTTTTCTTTTTAGGCTCAAAGCCCCACCTCTCCTCAGCACATCTGTCTCCTGGTTCAATCTCCTGTAGTCAGTCTTTGGGTCAAGAAGTATCAGGCTCCGGGCGCCCTTCCTCAGTAAAACAGAGCTTCCAGCAAGTGGGGCTGGGAATCGCTGCCTTTGCCACAGTCACAGAAAGATGTGCCAATCGCTCGACACCAGCAGCTCACAGCCTGGCGACTTTGTCCCCCAGGGGATATTATGCAATGTCTAGATCAGGGGTGGGCAAACTTTTTGACTCGAGGGCCACAATGGGTTCTTAAACTGGACCGGAGGGCCGGAACAAAAGCATGGATGGAGTGTTTGTGTGAACTAATATAAATTCAAAGTAAACATCATTACATAAAAGGGTACGGTCTTTTTTTTTTTTTTTTTTTAGTTTTATTCATTTCAAGTGGGCCGGATCCGGCCCGCAGGCTGTAGTTTGCCCACGGCTGGTCTAGAGACATGTTTGGTTGTCACAAGCGGGAGAAGGAAAAAGGTGCGACTTGCTTCTAGTGAGTAGAGGCCCCTAATGCTGCTCAACATCCTACAAGGCACAGGACAGCCCCCAAAACACGGAAGTATCCTGACCCAAATGTAGGCAGTGTCAGATTGAGAAACTCTGGGGCACAACCAAGGAAGCAAAATCCCAGTGGCATGCTGGGTCTTCCCCCAATACTAACAACACTCACACAGCTGGCAACCCAGGTGCATGGCACCAGACGAGATCTGACCACTTGGGGGGTTAAAAGGGGGTGGTGGGTGGTGAGAGGACTTTCTTAGTAGTCAGGCCCTGGCTTTACTTGATTAGAACGCTTTCCATAGGGAAGCCTAGCGATTCTATGGCACACCCACAATTACTATCCGTAAAGACTTCTTCACAGGATTTGTATATACGGTACACAAGTTCCTTTTTCAGGTCATTTCCTCCAAAGCAGCCACCAATTTTTTAAACACTAATTGTGCAGGCCTGGAAAGTACCAACAAACATGGGCATTAAAAATTTTTTAAAAAGGAGTTGGAGGAGTTGGAAGTCTATTTTATTTGTCAGGATTCCTAAATCTTTTGGAGTGTTAATGCAATCTCCGTTCCTCTGCTACATTACAAGTTTGTAAAGGCTTCACACATACAGTCCCTTTTTAATCCATGTGGGTTTTTCCCCAATAACCTACCACTCCTGAAAGTGCTGCAGACTTCTGTGATAAGGGGCACTACTCAATGTGCTATGGCTCTGGAGATGAAATCATGGGTCTAATACTATTAAAGAAAAATGGGTAGAAATGACAGAAAAAATATTGCCTCTTCATTAAAAAAAAAACTAACTCAAAAGCTACACACAGAAGTAGCAAGACTTGATACTCTAAGTATAACTAATTGCACATAAGCTTCTAACCAAACATCTTGATTCAAAAAACCACTTACTTGCCCGGCCAGGGTGGCTCACTGGTTGAGCACTGACCCATAAACTAAGAGGCCACTGGTTCAATTTCCAGCTGGGACACATGCCTGGGTTGTGGGCTCAATCCCCCCTGAGGGGATGCAGGAGTTAGCCGATCAATATTTTTCTCTCATCATTGTTTCTATCTCTATATCCCTTTCCCTTTCCCTCTTTCTGAAATCAATAAAAACATATTTTTTAAAAAAAACACTTACTTATCAACTAAATCAGGAGTTGCCACTCAATCTTAAAGGGCCAATGAAGTAAATCTTTGAGGGACACGAGGCAAAATAGAGGACATTATATTAGGTCTTACGAAACCATTTCAAGTGTAACCATTTAAAACACAGGCCATAAAAAAATATGTAAGTACATAAATAAAATTTAAAAAACCATGGTGAGCCATATTTGGCCCAGAGGGTCTCATTTTGCCAAGTCTTCATCTAAAGCAGTGATTTTCAACCGGTGTGCCACAAGAATTTTTAAAACATGCAATACCTGGCTATTTAGTCAGGAGCACTGAGATCTTTTCCCTTAGATTAGCAAGTAAAAAATGACAACCACAACACAACAATAGCCATCTGGTGTGAATAAATCTATATATTTTTTGGTGTGCTGCAGAATTTTAGTAATTATTAGTTTATGTGTGCCATGAGAGGAAAAAGGTTGAAAATCACTGATCTAAATGAATAGGAAATCTCTATAATGTTCACTCTAAAGTATCATTCATTTTTCTTTTTACTTTTTCTACAAACTACTCATATAGTATAATTATGTTTTTCCTTAAAAAAGAAGGGTTCAGCCCTAGCCAGTTTGGCTCAGTGGATGAGCGTCGGTCTGGGGACTGAAGGGTCCCAGGAACAATTCCAGCCAAGCGCACATGCCTGAGTTGTGGGCTCAATCCCCAGTAGGGGGCGTGCAGGAGGCAGCCGATCAATGATTCTCTCTCATCATTGATGTTTCTATTTCTCTTTTCCTCTTCCTTCCTCTCTGAAATCAATAAAGAAATATATTTTTTAAAAGAGTTCATATATCCAACTGCTTTATATCCAACAACTTTATATCCAACTGCTGTAACCATAAGCCACACCAAGGAATCACCCAGCAGCCATTTACATTGCCCTATTTAATACTACTCAAAACAATGAAGATATCCTTTAACCTATATCCCAAACTGAAAACACAAATAAAATTCTTCTTTCACATCCAAGCCATGGTGGATAGAAAAGTAGAGTTTGCTTTAGCAAATTTTAGCCAGTTGGAAGAGAAATGAAATGAGGCTCCTGGCAGTAGGTTTTAAATACAATTTTAATGTCTCACAACACAGAAACTGAAAATACGCATCAAAAACTAAACTAAAAGGCCCAACTGGCGTGGCTCAGTGGTTGAGCGTCAACCTATGAACCAGGAAGTCATGGTTCGATTCCTGGTCAGGGCACATGCCTGGGGTGCAGGCTCAATCCCTAGTGAGAGGGCATGCAGCCAATCAGTGAGTCTCTCTCATCATTGATGTTTCTATCTCTCCCTCTCCCTTCCTCTCAGAAATCAATAAAAACATATTTTTTAAAAACTAGATAAGAAGGAAACTCAGTTTGGGGAGGCAAAGCACTTCTCTTAGGCAATGAGGTAAAGATGAAGGGAAAAAATGGAAAAGGCTGACTTTGAACTGATGAAATGCAAAAGGCACAACTCTAAGCACCACTCACTTTTCCTTATTCTCTGCTCACAAAGATTCATTTACTCCCTAGGAATTTATGTGGGGGGCGGGGGCGGGGGGGCGCGAACATGCAGTACTGCTACGTGCATTTTCACCAGCCACAGGTGGGCTGAGAAGACTTAGCCCCAATGGCACTGTATGACCTTTTCACTGCCAGTTACAGGCCCTGAAGAGATGCGACAAGAAAAAAAGAAAAAGGAAAAAATGGAGCCTTTTCATACTTAGAGAGAAAATAACCCTGAGCAAGAAGTCAGAAGACCATAATTCTGGTCTCTGGTCTACTCCGTATCAAGTATCTGCAGATTATCTTGAGCTAAAGGCGATTTTAGTTTTAGGCTCAAGAGAAACTTGCTCATTCCTTGACTACCCAGAAGAACCTGAATTAGGGGCTTGGCCTGTAATGGGAGATTATCAGGTACCTCTTTTTGACTCACCAAAATGACAGGGCAAACTTCTATTTATTAAACATCTGCTCTTATCATCCTGCAATGACCCTTTGAGGGACGCAGGCACCTTACCTCATCCCTAGCCGAGTGCCTTGCATACCTCTGAACCTCACCTGCATGTAGGACCTCTGACTTTCTCAGGTGTGGGAAATCCCCATACATATACTAGTATGTCTATTCAATGTGCTTGTTTTTTCTCCTGCTAAAAATAAAATATAGAAACCCCTGGCAGTATCAAGGAGCGGTTAGGAACAAGTGCCTGGAACCAGCAGACCCAAATTTGAGCTCAGACTACCCACTCTGAGAACCTGGATCAGACACATCACCCTTCTGGGCCTCAGCCTCCTCATCTGAAAGGCAGGAAACCACCTCCCACCACGGAGAACTGGAAGATTTAATGGCACTCCCAGGAAACTGATCATCAGTGATGTTTCTGAGTGCCAATCAGTGTTACATGTCATCACTGCTTAATTCCCCTCACAGGTTAGAGGCAGCGTCAGAGGAAATCATGAAAATGGAATGTGTCCTGTAACATATAAAGCCCCCTCCATACGTCAAGTATTAATTAATGTTCCCACCAGGTCCTGACATAACTGAGCCCATCTCAGTGGCTGTGGCTGCAGCTTGTGAAACACTGAAGAACCCACAGTACTGCTGCTGCGGGACTTTTCTCCACTGAGGTTTCATTTGTGGTGCACTTTTTACCAAAGATGATGGTAATAAATTAGGTCAGGTTAACAAAAGAATATTTTTCAAAGAGAAGTCGCACCCTCCAGGCAGAGCAGCGGGACAGGGCAATGAGGACAGTAATCAGTCTCTCCCAGCATAACCCCCGCCAGTCTCCCCACCTGCCTCTGCCCTCCGCTTTCTCTTTCTCAGCAGGTTCCAAAAGGCTTTGTGCCTAATGGCTCCCTGGGATTCCACCAGCCTCTGTGAGCTGTAAAAGGCAACCAACTGCACTCATTAAAGTCAATAAAGGGTAAAACCCGAACCATTTCAAATTAGCAAAGTGTTCAAACTTTAAAGAATGCATTAAAATTTAAAGATAAGGCAAATGATGCTAAACACAAATGAAAGCATTCCTTATGTCTTCAGGAATGCGAGAGGAAAGGCTGTGAAATCCTGCTTTTGGACCTGTGGTTCATCGAGGTCTAGAGAGCACGTTTCTGTTGAGATGCTTCATTGGCATCCACCCTGCACAGAGCGCTTGGAGAAAGTGGAACTCGGTGAGAACAAAGGGAATCTGTACCACATTGGCATCAGTCAATGAAAATTCAATGTAATCTCAAAAGACATATCATATTCAAAATTAAATGTTACTCAGAAAGAGGCATGAAGGAGATTCTCGTATGCCACTCCTCAGTCTCCTCCTAAATAACAGAAGGAATACTCGTAAGTGACAAGGCAGCCTTTAGAAGGGTCACACGAGATGGGAGCTTGGTGGTCACAAATTGGTGGTGTGTGTGTAAACAACAAACAAGTGACCTATAGTCAGAAACACCAGAAACACCGTATGCACTTGTGCAGAACTTTATAATCATTTCCTCAGCCATACTCTCGGCCTGGCTGGACAGCTCCACCAGTATTTCATCCAGCTCAGCACATCCAAAGACGCTCCTCAATCCCAGCACCTCCTGCTGGTGACTCACCTGCCCACTGCTCTGCCATCAGCCAACATCTGGGCCCACAACAGTCTGCTCCTTGCAGCTCCCAGCACTCAGGTCCTGAGCTGTCAAGGTCCTGGACTTGACCTTTCCCCTCAACTTCTGTGGCCACCACCCAGATTCAGAGTCTTGGTCACCTGAACAACCACAGTATCCTTCTAAACTCTCTCTATGCCTTTAGTCCAGTGATGGCGAACCTTTTGAGCTCAGTGTGTGAGCATTTTGAAAAACCTTAACTCTGGTGCCGTGTCACATATAGAAATTTATTGATATTTGCAACCATAGTAAAACAAAGACTTATATTTTTGATATTTATTTAATATGTTTAAATGCCATTTAACAAAGAAAAATCAACAACAAAAAAATGAGTGTCATAGGTTCGCCATCACTGCAGTTTAGTCCCTTCCTAGCCAATCCACTAGCAATTAGCACTGACACTCTTTTCTGATCATGCCATTGTCCAGGGGAAATTCCTTCACAGGCTGCCAGAGCCTACCTAATAAAGGCCAACCCCCTGGGCCCCAGGGTCAGAGCCCTCAGTGACCTGACCCCAAACTACCTGCTCACCTTTATCTCCTTTTTCTCCTGACAGGTGGAATTTCAGCTGCTCCAAACTCACTGTGCCCCAAACCCATCACACCCCCTGCCCCCACACAAGCTTGGCTCAGCCATCGCTTTTCCAATCACACTTCCCCATCACCCATGTGCGCTGAAATCCTTCCTGCCTTTGAGGTCCAGCTGTCTTCAGCTCTCCTACTCTAAGCTGCAGAGCACTGAAGTGCCACTCGAGGTCCACTGGGCACACCACCCTGAGAAGCGGTAGCGTGCAGTGTGTCGAGTGTATTCTCTGGAGATAGACTTCCCAGGTTCTGGTCTTGGTTCCAGCACTTGCTGTGTATAACTGGGAACAATTACGTACCTCTTTGTGCCTCAGTTTCCTTATTTGCATGTGAGAATGACAATGGCAATATGTACTTAGTACAGTACCCTGGCACAGAATAAGCTGCACTAAGTGTGAGCTGTTTCTCTATTGCCCACCTGAGTCCCCGAACAAGCATCCTACACATGGACGTTCAACATGTGCCCAGTGCTGTCCAACACACCTTGGGCCGGGTTAATAGCAATTGTGACCACTGATGACTTGACAGGTCTTCTGCCCTCGCTGGAGGGGATGAACATAGGAGATCCACAGGCATCTCCTATGCATGGCAGCAGAGCATATATCCCTCCCTTTCAAACATCTTACAGGGCAATGCATCCAAAGACTCCTGATTCTCCTCTGAGGACCAGCCAAGAATACATTAAGGAGAGTGGAGATAGGAGGATCCTGGTACATAAACCCACTTTTTCTTTAATGAGATCAGTAGTATTTTGGGTCCTTGATTACTAAAACCTTTACATGGAACAATATGTTCTCCACAGAAAAAGCTAGAGAACAAGGTAAACTATTACTACATCAAACAATGTCTGATCAAATCAACCTGGATGCAAAAGCATCAGACAACACCAGTGAGTAATGCTGCATTTCAGCCAACACTTCAGCTCACATTAGCACATCCGTTGTAGTTCTTGGGCAATCATCTTGGTCTTCCAAATAAGTTGAGATCATAATCTTTCTGTTGTTGTTTCCTGCCAGGCACAGAAGTGGTTTCACCCTCAGCCTTTTCCAGACCACCGAAACACAAGACACTAAAGCAATCTGACTCTCCCGTATGCAACTCCTGCCAACTCGAAATCTCCTGAAACAATAGGCTGCACGAGGCCAGTACTCCAGGAGATGGGGTTTATACGAGGTCCAACACCTTTGCCTAAAAATGAATCATAAAACCACTAGATCTCTATTCCCGAGCATTACGCCATCTAGCCCCAACAGAGTCGAACTGTGCAAAGTGAAAAAGAAATCAGGAACACACTGAACTTAAAACTGCAAGTATATTTTAAATCCTATTTTAGATTCATTTAAATTAACTGAGGTCAGGCAACTTCTTTATTCAGCTGAGTTACTCTTACTGGTTTAATATCAAAAGCAGTCAGCCACATTTTTCAACCAAAAATAAAGAAACTCCCTAACAGAAGAACACTCTAAAACTCAGTAGAGATATAGAAACAGCTTACAATAAACTACCTTCTGGAACAACTAATGGAGAAAATCACTGTTATTTGGCCATGGGAAACAACTCTTTGTATATTATTACATATTTTGCAGGTCACAAATTAAGAGCACAATTTTTATTTTCTAGCATAGCACTTTTCCAAGGTGTTTCACAAAGAACACCAGTGCAACAGAGAAAAGCAAGTCAAATAAGATAAGTGTGAGAAGTTCTGCCTTCCATAGTCCCCTCCTTGGAAATGACTGATGCATATTTGCAGTAAACTCTATGAATCCAGCATTTTCCCAAGTTTATTTGGCCCTGCAGTCTGTTTTCTCTTAGAGAAAGATTTTTCTAGAAAATAGGTATAATGAAATGGTCCAGTAGCTAAGACTCTGATGTCAGCCTGATTCGAATACCAGCATAACCACTTGTTAGTTATGGGCAAGCTTCTTAACATCACTTGTCCCTCAGTTTCCCCAGGTAAAAATGGTCAAAACAATAGCAGCTAGCTCTTAGGTGTGGGTCTTCCAATATGAATGCAGCTGTCTGCTGAGAGCCTTATTTACTTCATGCCATTTTACTGCCTACTATTTTTTGTGAGGTCTGTGTCTCCCACAGCAAGTTCCTTTTTGTCACTCAGATCTCAGTTCACAATGAGACTCCCTCCAAGAGGCCTTCCCTGACCACCAATATGAAGTTGGCCCCACCCGAGTCACTAGTTCTTCATCCTCTTCTTTTCCTCATGATACTTCTCTGTTTAACTGTTAAATAGGTATTTGTACACTAGTTGACCCCAATAGAATACAAGCAACATGTAGTCAAACGTTATCATTTATCATTGCTCTATCCCAAAACACATCCTCAAATACGTATTCACTGGATGGATGGATGGATGGATGGATGGATGAATGAATGAATGAATGAGGTGGCTGTGAGAATTACATGTGAATCACATAAATCATTCTTTATAATGCCTGACACATGAGCATCAATCTAGACAGTTTTGAAACTTTTGATGAATCATGTGGTTAATGCATTCGAAATTCTGACACTATTTAACTTGCCTCTTCTTGCTGTATCATGGACAAACATTTAATGGCATTTATTTAGAGATGTGTTGGTAAATGGGCTTGCAGGAATGGGGCAGGTGGGGAGAGTACAGGTAGCATTTTACCAATTTCCATGGTGTAAATACTCCCACCATGACCAATTTCAGTTATCAATGGTTTAAAAGCAGGCTCACAAAATTCCAGAAAATAAAACATAGGGCTCTTACAAGAAAGTACAAGTCTTCTCTGGGGAAGAGTCTTTTCAGGCCTCCAAGTTTTGTTTGTTGAGTTGAAGTTTAAAATTTTTAAAAATTTAATTTTTTTATTGATTTTAGAGAGAAAGGGAGAGTGAGAGAAAGAAACATCGATGATGAGAGAGAATCATTTGATCAGCTGCCTCTAAAATGAAATTTTTATAGAGATATATGTTTTCCACATTCTCCCTTTTTTATGAGTCAAAATAAGGACTACCCACTGCCTGGTCTGATACTCAAGGAAACTAGTTGGATGTGTTGGGCTACATTTTCTGTGAACTCTCAGACTGGTGTTTAAGGCTCTAAACATGATCTATATCCATATATGACCATTGTGAGGACCAACTAACCTCATAAAACACAAACTAAGTTTAGCTTAGATTTATTTAAATGGAAGCAACCACACAAGAGAATCAAGGGACCATCTATTAAGTGCCACCAATGAGCAGAATCTGATAACAGAATAAGAGTGACTCTTATCCTGACCCCAAGATTCCAACATACAGTGAAGGTCAATGCTGCAGATGGGGGTTTCTCTGGCACCACAGGCTTGCTGTACATGCACCATGACCCCTTGGCACCGAAAGCAAAGCATCTGTGTTTTTCAAGTACAGCAATCTACCAACCAGAATTTTGAGATGACACACCCAAAATTCAAAATCCACAGTCACTCTATATGCAAGTGATAACATGCCAATGATTCTTGCTTCTCTTTTGTAAACTATATGGAAAGTCTATGGAGTAAGGCAGGAAGAGACGAGCTTCTAATCCACTGTATCAGCTACCTATTGCTATATAACTATTACCCCCAAAATTCAGCAGCTTAAAACAACACATATTTATTATCTCGCAGTTTCTGTGGATCAGGAAACCAGGCACAGCTTAGCTGGGTACTCTGCTTCACAGTTTCTCACAAAGCTCTAGTCCAGGTGTCAGCCCACAGCCTCCCATCTCATCTGAAGGCTCAACTGGGGAAGGATCCACTTCCAAGCTCACTAAGTGGTTGTTGGCAGTTTTCAGTTCTTTGTGACTTTGTAGTGAGAGTCTCAGTTCCTCACTGGGTATTGGCTGAAGGCTGCCCCTGGTTCCTTACCACAAGGACATCTCCCACATGATAGAAGGCAATAGAGTCTGTTAACAAGATGGAAGTAACAGTCTTATGTAACTTAATCATGGAAGTGTCATTGGCATCCCATTACCTTTGGCATTCTCCGCTGTTTAGAAACAAGTCACTGGGTTCAATTTATACTCAAGGGGAGGGTATTACACAAGGGCATTCGGGATCACTGGGGCCATCTTAGAAGTCTGCTCACCACAACCAACCTTCTTGGAATATGAACAGGAAGACCAGTTCCAACAAAAAACCTTTTTAAGCATCTCAATGTGAACCCAAGCCATGTGGTTTCCTAAGCATATTGCTAAGGTCTCATAAAAACAAAACAAGAGAGAATGAACACTGAGGACATTAAGTCTGAGAACACAAAATTCTGTTCAAATGGTCTACACAAATACAATCTATATCAGAGAAAACCCCTGGGAGCTTCTGTATTAGTAAGTCCCAACATGAAAGCCATTTTTTCTGAACAATGAAACGAGTGACTCATGGGAAGGGCTGCCCATCTGAGCAGGTATAGAATGCCAGGAAATCTAGTTTGGCCTAGAAGCAAATATCTTTTGGAATTTTTATCTGTTGCTGTAGCATAATTTGAAAATTTACTTCATGCCATTTTACTGGCTACTATTTTCTGTGAGGTCTGTGTCTCCCACAGCAAGTTGCTTACATGGTCCTTTCGCAATGCAAACCCATCATAGTGGCAAAGAACTGCTGTAAAAATGTCAAGCCTTGGCTGTCACCCGCCTTGTATCTAAGCTCCACCCAGCCACATATTCTCAGATACATGAGCATCCCCACATTCAATGGTGGTGACCGGCAGGAGAGGCTGCTTCTGAAAGACTTTGAAGGATTTAACCCACTAAGTGCAAAACACATAGAAAACATGGAACACTCAGTCCTGGATGAATGCAAGGACAAACAACAAAGATTATCTTCAATCTAAACGTTCAAAAGTGCTCCGCACGTTGTACCATGCTTTCCAGAACTATCCATATGCTTTCTGAAAATTCTGCCCTCAGTTCAGCTATAAAAAAAAATAGTTAGGTTTATTGTTTTGCTAATCACCTATTCATTTTGCTCCTCTAGAGCGATGATTTTTGGTAAACATCTAAAACTTAAACAGTACTGTGCAAAGGCCCCGAAACAACGACCATCTGTGGGAAAGCAGCCGTAAACCACCTTAGAGCTGACACGTGCTACACACGCCTGGACCCTGAATTCGTATTAAATAATAATGGAACATATGTGTGGTGAGCAGAGAAAACAAACTAATGCAAAATTCCAGCTTGAAGGTGATAAGCAGACAGGAAGGTTATAAAACAGGTGACCAAGGGAATTTTAAGGCCGTAGATGTCTTCCAACCTGTGAAAACAACTTGATAACAAACCTTAACTCCTAAAATATGACTTTGGGACAATAAAGGGGATGATGTTCTTACCTCTCTCAGATGTATGTTTTCCTTCTCTTTCTGGTCTAAAATCACCTCCAAGTGGCTGACCTGAGACTCGGCCTCCGCCACCCGCCGCGTCCTTTCATTGTCTTCCTCCAGACTTTTGGACGGCAAACCTTTACTTTGTAACATCTCCAGCAGCTTTTTAATGGACTCGTCTCGGGCATTGAGGGTCTGTTTCTGCGTTTCGATCCTCAGCTCCATTTCCTCCAAGGTCTTCCTCAATAGGAACAGCTCCTTAGCCTGCCGGTCATGCTCCGCTTGCAGCCGCCGGAAGTTCTCCTCCGTCAGCTCGATGGTGAAGTGCTCGGCGCCGCGGTTGCCGCTCTCTTGCTGCAGGAGGTGGTTGAGGTCTCTCTGGGTTCGCAGCTCATCCTGAAGGGCCTGGATTGTCAACTGCAGGTGCTGTGATGGAAAGACGGGGCAGGAGAGGAGACAGAAGGAGAAAAGTCAATGGCCACGCCAAGGGCTCTGTGCTGGTCCCGCACCATGAAGATGGAATGTTAATCATGAGGTCCATGGGGCCAGCGTGAAGTCCTCCGGGGTGACTTCAGAAGCATGGGACAGCACATGGAGAGGGGGAGTTAATTCAATGAGGCTTTCTCAATGTCTTAGGAGAAAAGAAATGCACACATACACAGAAACAGTAGATCAGTGTCAGTCACGAGGGAAATTGCAGTCTACGGTTTTAATTTAGGAAGTGGGAAGGGTTAGAGGGAAACTCACAACACACCTTCTTTATGCCCACAGTGCTCCAGACTCAGTATTCCTTGTTTCCTAAGGGGTTCTTTATTCTACTATCCATTATTTTCCATGATAAATGCATGTCCACTTAAAAATGAAAATAATAGCATCCACTACAAGTAGACACAAACAAGGACTTTATTTTTACAAATAAAGCTGTGAACAGGTTTAGTGAACAGGATTACTGCATCTGCAAGCAAAGGGAACAAAGGCAGACGGAGACAGACACTCAAACACATGGGGAGGTGAGGCTGTGCAGAGTAAAACAAGCGAGCTGCAAAGAGTGGACAAACCTTGGTTCTTCTGGCATCCAGCAACTGAACAGCATGGGAAATGAAAAAAAAAAAAAATGAAGCAAGAAATCAACACAAAGAAAAGTCCAGTGCAAGCAAAGGATATTTAACAGAAAGAACTTAATCAACATAAAGTACCTTCACAGAGAAAAAAAAGAAAAAGAAAAACAATTTCTTCTTACAGCAAAGACCCATAAGCTACACACAATCTATAGCACTGATGCTTGATAAATGTGATTTTTTTAAAGTGAGGTTTATTCCACCTTTTCTTTTCCTAAATCTCCCTGATACAGTGCGTCTTGGGTGTATTACCATGGAGAAAAGCACAATACTCCAGAAGCACCCACACCTAATTCCAGGTCACCCTTTTAACCGAAATTACAGGGAGAACACCAGAGAAACAAAATCATTGCCAATGTGAGAAGAGAACCCCTTGGAAGAATGAAATAATGATACATGTTATAACATAGATGAAAATGTGCTAAGTGAAAGAAACCAGTTATTGCATGATTCCATTGATAGTAAATGTTCAGAATAGGCAAATATATAGAGACAGAAAATGAATTAGTGGTTGCCAGGGCCTGGATAGGGAGGAGATAAGGAGTTACTACTAAAGTGTATAGGGTTTCCTTTTTGGGGTGATGATGTTCTAAACTTTATTGTACTGATGGTTATATAACTTTGTGAATATACTAAAAAACTACTTAATTTTATACTTTATATATGCCTCACACAAGGATATGTTTATTGATTTTTAGGGAGAGAGGAGGGGAGAAAGAGAGAAAGAGAAACATCAATCAGTTGCCTCCTGTATGCACCCCAATCGGAGATTGAACCTCCTACCCAGTCTTGTGCCCTGATCAGGAATCAAACCCACAACCTTTTGGTGTATGGGGTGACACTCCAATCAACTGAGCCACCTGGGCAGGGAAGTGGTGTATTATATTTTTTAAAAATAATTCATAAAGGCCATCATGAAATACGTACCAGTTGTTTATTCCCCATCAGTACCCTGTGAGGCACTGTGGCACATGGATGAGAAAGTGAGTACTTGACCCCTGTGCTCTAGGAATTTCAGTGGAAATGTATAAATGAAGTGTATATCCGTGATAATTCCTACCACAAAGAGTTGTTGTGAGAATTGAATTAGCTAATATAGTACATATAAAGCTCTAGGAAGTACAGAGTAATCACTTATACTGTATCAGTCAGGATAGGGTAGAATATGCTGCTGTGACAACAGCAACAGAAACCCACATTCTGAAAGACATAACCCACCTGATGTGCTGAGGACACAGAATCAGAACTCTTAAAGCTCAAAAAGACCTTAAAGATTCACATGTTGACATCATTTCACAAATGAGAAAATCAGATCACACAGGTTAAATGTCAGGTGCAAAAACACACAAATACTGCCAAAGCCAACATCTCCGCTTCTGGGGTCCTGGGCTCCATCCTGGTGTGTATTACAAAAACCCTGAGAGTAGACAAAAAGGGGGTGGCTCTCTACTTTAATGACTTAGGAAATGGCAGTCATGTTAGAGACAGAACGAGCAATAACCTAAATTGTTTCGCTTATACATCACTGGGTCCTGTCCAATAGTTAAGTAGCATGGGACACAACAAGGACAGGGACAATTTATTGAGACCTCCTTTCTAAGTCCTTGGAATTAGACTGTTAGCTAATTAGAACTAGCTATTAGAACACAAACTCAATAAAAACTACCTCTAAAGATCATAAACAATAAAGGGAAATCTCTTGCAAAGCCGAAGACCTTTTCTGAGAGTCAAAAATTAAGAAAAATGATACACCGTTTTCAATTCCCCCTTCCCAGATTATTCAGTTCCTTTGGGCTGAATCACTCCCCTTCTCAACTGTGAAAGCACATTTCTCTTACGGCAGGCACCCAAACCCCACTGGATCAATAATCAAGAGCATTCATTTCAGCTTGTTACCTACATCAGGTACCTACCTACAAACCAGCAACCTGCAAGACTGGATTCTAGGGCCATCTCTTGGAATCTCCCAGTCATCACCACAGTCTCAACTTCCCAAAGCCTCGACCACTCCTTCTATGGCTTCTATTCCACTGCACAACTAAAAACAGAAGCCCTTCCAATGTCCACCTACATCAGGAAGGACATCGGCACATGATCCGACCTCGTACCTGTGTCCCAGGTCAAACTGCTGTCAAGTCAGCACTTGTGGCACAGGTGAGACAGGTGGCAAAAAATTCTCCTCAAGTACAAAAGTGAGGCAGTGGTTGGATGAGTATTCAGAAAGCTTTTTACTCCCCACCCCGATTCTGGGATCATCTCCAGTGACTCTCGAAGAATCAAAGCTCAGAAAGTAAACCCCTTTCTCCATGGCCTGCCACTGAGGACATCACAGAGGGAAGCAAAGCAGGTGTGACAATGGGCATAGAGGCTGCTCCTTCCAGTCAGTCCACTAGAAGAACAAAGAGAATGTGTCACATTTATCAGGATACCCAGCCTTTAACCAGCTCTTTTTAACCTTTGCCCTCCACACTTAATCACATGCTTTGAACTCTGCCCTGGAGAGTACAGACTAGCCTCATCTCCAGTCCACAGAAGAAAAATGGTTTAAAATCATTGGTCTGCCCTTTAAACACAGGTAAACAAAATGGGAGCTGGAAAGATTAGTCTGTCCAACTGATTCCAAGTCTCAGACAGTAAAGGAGGTTACAATGACTTCTCTTTCTGGTATTATGGTAGGCTACATTTTCTGGTAGGCCCTCCCAGTATGCAACAGGCAGATAGAAGCAAATATATCTTTCAAAGCATTGTTGTGCTTACAAAAAAAAGTAATCTCCAGGAGAAAGAAAGAGAAAGTGAGCTTCTCAGGTTCTGGGCCAAAATTGGATTATACCCCCAAATCTAGCACATAGTGGGTATTCAATAGAGAGTACAATATGGGCAGGAAGATGAAAGGACCAAAGGGGAAATTGTCTTGCCAGTCAGTTGGCACAGGGGAACAATGTGAGGGAGAATGGGTTTCCGTTC
The DNA here is from genome assembly GCF_028538775.1 of Myotis yumanensis. Taxonomy (NCBI): domain Eukaryota; kingdom Metazoa; phylum Chordata; class Mammalia; order Chiroptera; family Vespertilionidae; genus Myotis; species Myotis yumanensis. The sequence continues at coordinate 43,198,883 of NW_027223765.1, forward strand.
CTCTTTGCTTTGCTGTTAGGTTGGGGGTGAGGAAATGGTGGGGAGGGGGAGTGTGTCCTTGACCTCAGATTACTCTGCCCCGTTCTGTCCTCCAAAACTAAAAATGCCTCACATCCACCAGGTCACTTGGCTGACAACACTGCTCCAAAGCTGCCAGCACTACGTCCACTCCACAAGGGGATAAATAGGGCAGGCTTAAGGGATTGGACTGCAATCACATCATTAGCTGATACGGGCCAGTGTCTAAAATTGAGGTTTCCTCCAGCCAATTCTAAGAACTTCATTTTGCACAACTCTTAAAAGCTCAAGAAAAGGAGAACCATGAAAATAAAAGAAACTAAGCCACACTTGAGTTTATCTGAAAGAGGAGGGGGAATATCCTTTGCCTTGGCCAGTGTTTAGTAGGGTGACCTACAATTGCTACTGGAGTCAGAATCTAATCCAGATTTCAGAATATCTATAGCACAGAAAGGTAAATAGAATGAATATATATATATATATTCATATGATGTACATGGAACACACAATTATTTAAATAGGGACTAGCCAGATGTTTAGAATCTACTGTGTCTTATCCCCAAATATGGAAAATATGAGTTCCTGGCAGATTTGGGGAAAAAAATATCTGTGACCTTAAGCTCTTTTCCACACTATGAGGAAAAAACAAAGAAATGATAAAGTTTTGTACTATAAAGCAGTTTACGGTTTCATTGCTATGAAAACCGACTCTGAGCTATATAAAAATATGAATTGGCTTATACCCAAAAGTCTTGAACTTTTTTTTAATAAATCCATACGGCTTCTCAAGCAAGGGCTTAACATAACTCTTTCAAAGAAAACGGAATCTCTCTGCAGACAACTTGGCCTGCTCTACTTCTTCTGTGACTTTATTTTCCTATTTGTCATTTCCCAGTTTGTCTCTAATCAAATTTTAAGGGCAGGTTCTCTGATCCCTTTTTCCGTAATCCTGTAGGCAGGATGCACAGAACTCCTCGTGGCTCCAAACCTTCATGTGTGTGAAAAGACGAACAGCAGACGTTGGCGGAAAACATATGGCTCCGTGTGCTGTGGAAGAGTTGCTCTACTGAGAAAAGTATAAAAAATTAATATTTGGACATATGGTCCTGGGCGTTCTCCTTCAGGATAGAATAAGGACACTGGGTGATTCTTAAAAGCACCAAAATGCGGGGACCCTGAGTTCCTCGGGCAGACATGCTGTCAGAGATAACTGTGGAACCCACTTAGGTTGATAACATGTGACACTGTGCCAAGATTCATAACACTGGGAACAGCATCCATGGGAAAGCCCTCTTGGCAGCTGCTTTCATAAGCAAGGAGTTCTGGTTTTCATTACAGACCAATACCATTAGGTGGCACAGTATCAGAATGTGGTGCTGAGCTGAGAGTTAAAGATTTACCTTCTAAGTCCAACTTTGCTACTAACCAATTATGTGATCTGGGGGAAATCACTAAACTTCTCAGGGATTCCAAGAACAGTGGTGTAGAGCTGGGTTTTGAGTCCTACATCTACCTGTGACAGTCTGCGTCACCTTGGACAAACTACTTAAGTACTCCGAGCGTCAAAATATTCATCCTTAAACAGGAGATAATAATCATAACTAATTTACAGGGTTCACACAAAGACCACATGAGATGCTTAAGTAAGTGAACAAGTTCCCATAAAGCACAAAACCCAGCGTCCTGGCACATACAAGTGCTCAATAAATGTCCACCATAATCACCACTATTGAGACAGAGGTGGTGGCCAGAGGCCTGCAATTAGATTTTTTTTCTCCCGTTTAAGCATAAAAACCAAATTAACATAAATTTTTGATCATCAAATAAGTGTAATGGTGGGAAACTAAATGCTAAGCACTTTGGCATTTTTTAAATAAGGGAAAACAAGAAACAGTTGTTTTAAGACAAACTCAAAGACAAATAAAATTGATTTCCCATTAACTGGTCTGTAAATAACTCTACAAGGGGCTGCTGGAATACCAAACATTTCTGTTTTGAAGATCAGGGTTCTTTCCCTACTATTAGTCAGTAATACATAAACAACTAAAGGATAGTAGCATCACCTGCCATTGACTCTGCTCAACCAGGTTCAGGTTAAAAAAAAAATTCAGAAGTATTGATATTTTTAAGTATGTTCAGAGAAGCAACCCAAAACATGTAACCATAGAAATTATGGTTAAAGTTGGAACTTTTACATTATTAATAATCACAAGCAGTTGCTAGAAAACAAGTTCCTTTATTTGAGTTGCTTAACAAATCTTTAAATGGGATTTTAAAATCTTTTTTTTTTTTAAATATATTTTATTGATTTTTTACAGAGAGGAAGGAAGAGAGATAGAGAGTTAGAAACATCGACGAGAGAGACATCGATCAGCTGCCTCCTGCACATCCCCCACCGGGGATGTGCCCGCAACCCAGGTACATGCCCTTGACCGGAATCGAACCCGGGACCTTTCAGTCCGCAGGCCGACGCTCTATCCACTGAGCCAAACCGGTTTCGGCATGGGATTTTAAAATCTTTACTGCAGTTTCCTTCCCTATCACTTCCTCTTCCCTCTCCAACATGTTCATTACACAAAGCTGCTAATAATCTAAGTATTTTTTAAATATATTTTATTGATTACAGAAAGGAAGAGAGCAGGAAAGAGAAATAGAAACATCAATATGAGAATCATTGATCGGCTGCCTCCTGCACACCCCCTACCTGGGATAGAGCCCGCAACCTGGGCATGTGCCCTGACAGAATTGAACGTTGACCTCCTGGTTCACAGGTCGACCTTCAACCACTGAGCTAATCTAAGTATTTTTTTCTTTTTTTAATATATTTTTATTGATTTCAGAGAGGAAAGGGAGAGGGAAAGAGAGAGAGAGAAATATCAATGATGAGAGAGAATAATTGGTTGGCTGCCTCCGGCATGCCCTCAACTGGGGATCTAGCCTGGAACCCAGGTATGTGCCCTTGACTGGAATCGAACCTGGGACCCTTTAGTCCACAGTCCAATGACACTCTATCCACTGATACAAACCAGCTACGGCTAACCTAAGTATTTTTTTATTAACATATTTTATTGATTTTTTACAGAGAGGAAGGGAGAGGGATAGAGAGTTAGAAACATCGACAAGAGAGAAACATCGATCAGCTGCCTCCTGCATACCCCTTACTGGGGATATGCCCACAACCAAGGAACATGCCCTTGACTGGAATCGAACCTGGGACCCTTCAGTCCGCAGACCGACACTCTACCCACTGAGCCAAACCGGTTAGGACTAATCTAAGTATTTTTAATACAGGTAAGAGGTTTTACCTAAACTAGTATCACTTCGAATAACTAGATGGCAGGCATTGAACTGCAAATTTTCCCTTGTTCTATCTACATGGTTTCCTTAACCAAACTCTAAGCCTTGCCATTCAAAGTTTTCATAACAAGTTTTTTCCCTAAGTACTCTCCTGCCTCTCTCTGCTTGATGGATCACTCCTCCCCTGGGAAGGAGGAATAACCTCCATTCTACTCAGAGCGTGGTCATTGGGCCAGCAGCATCAGTATCACCTGGGATCTTATAAGAAAGGTAGAATTCAGGTCCACCTCAGACCTGCAGAATCACAACCTGCATTTTAACAAGATGGCCCACCAGGTAGGCACACGAAGGTTTAAGAAGCACTTCTCTAGATTTCAAAAAAAGTTTCACTACAGATTCAGTGCAATCCTTATCAAGGTACCAATGGAATGTTTCACATAACTACAACAAATAATCCTAAAATTTATATTGAACCATCTGAATAGCTAAAGCAATCTTGAGAAAAAAGAACAAAGTTGGAGGTATCATGCTCCCTGATTTCAAACTATACTACAAAGCTATAGAAATCAAAACAGACCCATAAGTCAATGGAACAGAATAGAGAGCCCAGAAATAAAAACACAGTTATATGGTCAATTAATCTACAAGAAAGGAGGAAAGAATATACAATGGAGAAAAGATGGTCTCTTCAATAAATAGTGTTGGGAAAACTGGACAGATACAAGCAAAAAAAAATGAAACTAGACCACTTTCTTACACCATATACAAAAGTAAACAAAATGAATAAAACGCTTAAATGTAAGATCTGAAACCATAAAATTCCTAGAAGCAAGCATAGGCAGTAAACTCTTTGACATTAGTCTTAGCAATATTATGGGGGGATATGTCTCCTCAGGCAAAGGCAACAAGAGCAAAAATAAACAACTGGGACTACATCAAACAAAAATGCTTTTGCACAGTAAAGAAAACCATCAACAAAACAAAAAGGCAACCTACTAAATGGCAGAAAATATTCGTAAATTATATAACTAATATGGAGTTAATCTACAAATATATTCATACAACTCAACATAAAAAAAACACACCAAACAATCCAATTTAAAAAATGGGCAGAGGACCTAAATAGACATTTCTCCAAAGAAGACAAACAGATGGCCAACATACAAATGAAAAGATGCCCAGCATCACTGATCATCAGGGAAATGGAAATCAAAATTACACTGAGATACCAGCTCACACCAGTCAGAATGGCTGTTATCAAAAAGCCAACCAATAACAAGTATTGGCAAGGATGAAAAGGAACCCTTGTGCACTGTTGGTGGGATTGTAAACTACTGTAGCCACTATGGAAAACAGTATAAAAATGCCTTAAAAAATTAAAAAGAGAACTACAATACAACCAAACAATTCCACTTCTGATATTTACTTGAATACAAACAACACTAATTCAAAAAGATTAGTGTACCCCTATGTTCATTGCAGCATTGTTTACAATAGCCAACATATGGAAGCAACCTAGATGTCCATCAATAGATGAATGGATAAAGAAGATATTATAAAGTATAGTACTGTAGTAAATAAGATACTGGACTATTACTTGACCATAAAAAAGGAATGAATGAAATCTTGCCATTTGTGACATGAGTTGACCTAGAGACAGTATTATGTTAAGTGAAATAAGTTGGACAGAGAAAGACAAATACCATATGATTAAACTTACATGGAATCTAAAAAATATACTAAAAAAAACAATAACAAAGGAACAAACAAAACGAAACAGAAACAAACTGATATACACAAAGAACAAAGTGATGGTTGCCAGATGGGAGGAGAGTAGGGGGATGGGCATAAAAAGGAAAGTGGATTAAGAAGTACAAATTTCCAGTTATGAAATAAGTCAGGGGGTGTAATATAGGGAATTACACCGCAATAATTACTCTGGAATTACTCGGGCATAGGGAATATAGTTAATAAGACCATAATAACTGTTTACAATGACAAATGGTTAACAGACTTATTGTGGTAGTCACTTCATAAGATACATATATGTCGAATCACTATATTGTACACCTGAAACTAAGATAATATTGTATGTCAATATAATTTTAAAAAACTTTTTTAAAAGCTTCAGACTTACTACCACTTTAAGAAATGATTATTTGGTAATTGAAAGGTGGGGAATGAAAATAGTACTATAGTAAAGTATAGTCCTAACGAGCACACTGAAAGTTGGTTTATGTGGTTAAGAAAATCTGGGTAAACTATGAGTAGTACCCCTCAATACAAGACACTGTTAGATAAACTAGTCAGAGGGTCATTTGTTCACTCGTTCAACCATTACTGAGCTGTGCGCTATCTGACAGACATGTATGATATTTCCTCTCCAAGTCAAAAATGAAATCTTAACAGGTTAAATATAAATAAATAAATTTTATTACATATAAAATATATTATTGTAAATTATATGTTAACATATATGCTGTTTATTTTTAAGGGATACCTAATACCTAAATTTGCATTCTGTTATTGAATGTTATCATTATTTAAAGAATAGTTTGAGGGAACCCTAGCCAGGTAAAATGATTAAAGCGTCATTCCAATATACCAAGGTTATGGGTTCGATCCCTGGTCAGGGCACATACAAGAATCAACCAATGAATGCATAAATAAGTGGAACAACAAATCAATGTCTCTCTCTCTCTCCTCCCCTCCACACTCTCTCTAAAAAAAATCAATCAATAGAAAAAAAAAAAAAGGCAGTCTGAGGGAAACTCTAAAAAGTCGTCTGAAATGTCAGTACTAGGGTTTATGTTCAACTGTTTTATTCATTCCTACTTTCAGATACCATTTCTGTAAGTATGTCTGTGTTCCCAATGGAATTTAAGTGACTGAGAAAACCATGAAATAGTCTGAGATGAAACTTCTCTTATAAATTATAACTTGAATAATGTATAGTGAAAACATGACCATATTGGTTCCTAAGATACCTAATCACTCAAACTCTCCGGTTTTCCATTTTATTAATAAACTAGAATCAAAGGCCTATACCATTATTTATTTCTCTGGTGTGAAGAATAGATACCTATTACTATATCCAAACAATGGTTATGGTCTTTAATGTGTGTGTGTGTATGTGTGTGTCTGTGTGTGTGTGTGAAGAGAGAGAGAGAGAGAGAGAGAGAGAGAGAGAGAGAGAGAGAAAAGAAGAAGAAGAAGAAGAAGAAGAAGAAGAAGAAGAAGAAGGAGGAGGAGGAGGAGGAGGAGGAGGAGGAGGAGGAGGAGGAGGAGGAGGAGAAGAAGAAAAAGAAGAAGAAGAAGAAGAAGAAGAAGAAGAAGAAGAAGAAGAAGAAGAAGAAGAAGAAGAAGAAGAAGAGGAAGAAGAGGAAGAAGAAGGAGAAGAAGGGAGAAATATAGCATACCCCACCAACAAAAATATGTCCAACATACCATAGGAAAGGAAAGGAATACAAATAAACTAGAAAAACAATACACTAAAATGATAATTGTTGGGGGTCTGGGGAATGGTAAATGAGTGTTAAAGCAGATGGGGCTTTGGGAGGAAGTGATAGAAATATTTTAAATGGTTGTACAACTCTCTGAATATACTAAAAATTGCTGAATAGTACTTTGTTAACGGTAAATTTTATTATACATGAGTTATATCTCAATAAAGGTATTAAAAATGATGGGAGGTAGGAGCATTATGAATGCCTTCCTTTCTATTTCCCCTTTTCATTCAAATATTTTTCCAAGAATAATTTTTGAATGCATACTGCTATAGACTGAATATTTATATCTCCCCCAAATTCATATGTTGAAACTTAACCCCCAATGTGATGGTAGTTGTAGGCTGGGCTTTTAAGGGGTGATTAGGTCATGAAAGAGATTGGTGCCCTAATAAAAGGGGCCCCAGAGAACTCCCTTGCCCCTTCCTCCATGTGAAGACACAGTGAGAAAATACCCCTCTCACCAGGAAGTCGACCTTTAGCAGACACCGAATCTGCCAGCACCTTGATTTGGGATTTCCCAGACTCCAAAACTGTGAAAAATAATTTTGTTTTGTTTGTTTATAAGAAAACCATAAGGATAGTCTGAGATAAAACTTCTTTTACAAAACAATTTTTGATTCAAAACAATCTTTATAACAGCAATGGTAGTAGATTCTTCTTGAGGGCTCTGCCCTAGCTGTTTTGGCTCAGTGGATAGAGCGTCGGCCTGCGGATTGAAGGGTCCCAGGCTTGATTCCAGTCAAGGGCACATGCCTGGTCACAGGCTTGGTCCCCGGCAACCAATCAATGATTCTCTCTCATCATTGATGTTTCTATCTCTCTCTCCCTCTCCTTTCCTCTCTGAAATCAATAAAAACAAATCTTCTTCCCTTTGAAGTGTCTAGATGGACAGGGTAAGCTGATGAATTCCCAGTGGATGCCTGGCCCACGCCAGGACAATTCCAGATTCTGTCCTGGGTATTTCCAGTTTGGAGCAATAAGAATCTGAGATGAAACATCTCTCTCCCTCATCCACTCAATCTCTAAAAAATGAATTAATTACTTTTTAGTTTATGGCAGGTGGGAAGGGGAGAAAGCTTATGGCAAGTATCTCAGTCCATTTAGGATGCTAACAATACACCATCACCCTGAATAAACATAACCACAGCACGAGGGGATGGTATATTGTGATAGCATCCTAAATGGACTGAGGCGCCTGCCATAAACTCATCACTGCTAGATTAGTTAAGATTCTTTGAGTTGCAAGCAACAAAAACCAACTGAGCCTAACTTAAGCTAAAGGAGGCAATGTATGGGAAAACATCAGTCTCTCCCTGAATCAAAGCAGAAAACAAAACCCAGGAAAAGAAGGAAGCTGGACACAGCAAGAATGGCTGCCAGAAGCTTATGACCTGGTCTTGAGCTGGAAGTAACCAGGACAGAATCTGGAATTGTCCTGGCGTGGGCCAGGCGTCCACCGTGAATCCATCAGCTGACCCTGCACATCTGGAGATACTACAAAGGGAAGATTTGTTTAAAGGTGGACTGAGACCCCAAGAAGAATCTACTACCATTACTGCTATAGTTAAAGATGGTTTGGTTTTGAATCAAAGTGTGAATGATATAATATTGCTACGGTTATGTTTATTCAGGGCAAGGAATTCCTACAGGGCAATATATACAAGACTCGGGTGATCTTGATGGTAGAGACATAACCATGCCAGTTCAAGCTTCTGACCAGTAACAGACATGATTAGTTAAGAGAACTTGGAAAATTTCAAATTAATGTCAGATCATTAATAATGAGAGTTCTACAGATCTGACTGAGAATAATACGTCCAATTAGAACCCTGTCTTCGATGCTAAACAGCCTTGTGCCGAGCGCCAACTGGATGACTCACTAGCTATGGGGTCAACCTGATCACTTGCCAGCTTCAGGGACCCCAGGCTTGGGTAGGCTGTGTTGACACTAACAGGTATTTCTATTCTCTAGAGTTCCTAGCTCTTTTTGAAGCTGCTAATAATATATGCATCTCACAAAACTGTGATCAGGTTAAACAGGAAGCACACATCAGATACTAAGCAAGCACCATTCCAGCCAACATTAACCTATCATTTTAAAAAGCTGCTGTTATTACTAGACAAACCTTCCCAAAATGCAATGGAAAGAGATGAAAGTAGAGTGGGGGAACGTAAGATTACGTTGGACTGTGTCATGTACAAATAAAACCTTTAACCCAGAAGAACTTTTTGGCTTGGCCACTTCTGATGCTAGCTTTTCCATAGCAAATAAAATACTTTGAAAGAATGGCCTGGGTTTTGCTACAAGCTGGTATATTCATTCTAAAGAGTCAGCAAGTATTTAACAATAAAATCACTAAACATAAGTGAAGAAAAAGATCAGAAGGGTAATCACCTTTGCTTCTTTTTAATAAGGGGCCCAAAGAGGGGACCACTCTTCACCTGAAGTCACAGTGGAGATGGCACATGGCTAGTTATAAAGCCCAAGTCACTGCTCTTTCCCTCCCAGCCCCATGCACCAGTCTGATTTGTCACGGGACTGCAGGAGAATCCTGTTACCACATCATTAGCATCAAAGCATGTGCAACAGCTGCCACGAGCCAGATTCTGCACTGGAGTCAAACATCTTGGGCCCAGACACATCCCTTCCACCGAGTACCTCCAACGGTGCAGCTGCTGCAACCACACCCAGTGTGCCCATGGCTGCAAGCCTTCAGGAGCTGGAGCCCATGCTTAATTCCAACCAGCATGAGGTAACTCCCCTCTCAGAAAGCACTTCTTAAAGAGCATCTTTAGCCCTAGCCGGTTTGGCTCAGTGGATAAAGCGTCGGCCTGCAGAATGAAGGGTCCCAGGTTCGATTACAGTCAAGGGCACATGCCCAGGTTGCAGGCTCGATCCCCAGTAGGGGGTGTGCAGGAGGCAGCCGATCAATGATTCTCTCTCGTCATTGATATTTCTCTCTCTCTTCCTCTTCTGTCCTCTCTGAAATCAACAAAAAAAATTTTTTTTTAAAAAGAACACCTTTAGGGACTTTTGAAAGATTTAGCATTTTTCCACCTGAGAGCTTAAAGACATTGAAAAGGGTTTACAGGATATTTGCCCCCAAAAAAATATGTTGGATAAATGTCAAGAATGAAGGGGTCACTTACGAACATGAAAAAGATAATGGTAAGTCACAGAATACCCATGCTATCATTGGGTAAGCCAAAGCAAAAAAAAATAAAGATAGTATCACGGAAAGAATATGTTATATCACTGAGAAATAAGATCTCTCGATGCTACTCTTGAATAATATCAATTTGAGATTATTTTTATTTTATCTGGATATTTTTGTGTGTATTATCAATAACAAAAGTTTTCCTTAGCAAAGACTCAGAAACCCAAGTATGCATTTATGAGCATAAACATATATTTCAGATGCTTTAAGATTCTTTTTCAAATCTTAAACCAGTGAAAGAGAATAGAATTTTCTCCAGAAGGACAGCAAAAAATATGTTTAAACAAGGCCTTGCAAAGTGCTTTTCTCATCCCTGAATATTTATTTTGTTTAATAATTCATTGGAGACTTTTAAAGTTGGGAAAGAAGAAAAAATGGCTTTCCAATTTGAGTCTGGAACAGAGCTAACCTATCAAGTCCAACAGGGATATAAAGAAAGTATCTAACGGTGCAGACACTGCGGGGCCCGGAACAAAAGCATTATTGAATGGAAGAAGAATTTAAATTGAAGCAAGCTCTAATGTAATACCTTACGAACTCCAGGTCCTACTGCCATTTTTCTAAATAAGATGAACTATTAGTCCTGGGTTACATAAATTTCAACATACCAGAGCCCTCAGCAAGTTACAGGGAGGCCAATGGCAGCTTGAATCCATTCATCTGTACACTATTTAAAATGCATGACTATCCCTCTCATCATTATTTGCATCCTTGCCTGTGGACTAGGAAAAGTTTATGAAACCAATGGAGATAAGGGCTTGCAAGTTAACATTTTGCTGTATCTCTGAATGTTTCATTTCTTTAGTTTAAAAATGCAAAGGAAATAAGAGTGGAAAGAATTGTAGGCTTTATGGTTTTTTAAGGTGGAAAAAAACACAGAATGAGTTCATAGTTTGCAGTGTCTGCAAAAAGACTCCTCACTTATTTCTCTAAATAAGCTTTGAAATCACCTTTTAAAGGGGCAAAGAAAACTCTATTATTATAGGAGTAACTTAAATTTAGTTGAAATCCAGTGTGGAAGAAAGGTTAAGAGCCTGAGTTCCGGCCTCAAGCAAGAACTGTTTCTACTATTATTTATGTCTATACTGTTTCAACTCTGCAAAGTTATTTGCCTGCAATTTCTTCTATTGTAAAATGAGGATGATACAGTTGTAGTGATGAGCAAATTTAAATATATGTACATATGTAAATTTATATATGTATATATTTTTATATATAGCTTAGTACAGTCTATGAATTGAATAAGCAACTTCTCTTAATGTTATAATTAGCATTAATAGTGAAAAACACCATTATGCTGGAAAATATCTTTAAATATTATTTAACAACTTATTCAATGAACTCTAAGCAAGATAACACTTACTTTTCATCAGATAGAAAGCTTTTTTTTCTGGAAAGAAGTTTTTTGTAAGGATATGACAAACTCTTCCACCAAGCCCTCTATCTCACAACTGTTATGCTACAAAGAATTCTTCCTTCATTTGAGTCCACTCAGAGAGTTAGAGTATAAGCTCATCGTTCATTTCTGCCACAATCACCCCCAGGCGACGTTCATTCAAATCACTTTACTGAGCATTCATTCAGTGTGCTAAGCACTATGCTAAGGCATTGGGGATCCAAGGACAGAGAAAGCAGGACACATTTTCCTTGGCCTTGAGAAGCTCTTAGTCAAGAGAAAGTGATAAACGTGGAGACCAGTAACCACCATGGAAAGGACTGTGAGCAAAGGGAGCGTATACACAGTGCTGAGGCCGTGCAGAGGAGGCAGCATCAGCCCGGTGTGAGCATAAGGAATCCACAAAGGATGTGATCTCTGAGTGGAGCGTGGAACAAAGGAGAATTTCCCAGGAGCAAAAAGGGAAGGTGTTCTAGGTAAGGTGACAGGTATAAGCAAAGATGTAGAAGTGTAAAGAAATCAAGGCATGTTGGATAGGAAAAGATTAGAGAGCTTGGTAGGCATATATGAGCATCAAGAATGGCAGGAGGCAGCTACAAAGGTGATAGGCAATGCTCACCAGTGAAGGGCCCAAATGCCATAGAAAAGGTTCAAACTTCATAAAGCAGAAAGTAGTATAAATGAAGTGTTGCGTACTGCATGTTGCTGGGCTTACCAATGCATTCTCAAAGGTCTGTGAGTTTTATAAAAAGTTAAAATTTCTTCATTTTCATTTTAATGGTAAAAAATAAAATTACCTGAAAAGTAAGACATAACTTTTCTTTTTTTTATTCATTTATACCAAAAGTATCTATTGAACATCTATTATGAGCCAGGCACAATACCAGGATTGAGGCTATAATAATGAGCAAAAGAGACAGAGAATTTGATTTTGTGGGACTTAAAGTCTCATAAGGGGAGACAATCAATAAGCAAATAAAAGTATAGCATATAATGAAACGGTATTACTAGTACATAAATAAATAAAACATGAACATGGTAAAAGGGTGCTAATTTTAGATAGGGTGGACAGGTAGTCTCATGCTTCTTCATTGTCATGATATTTAAGCAAAGATCTGAAGGAAGTAAGATATTTGAGAGGTATTTTTAGAGAATAAGATTTTATTTCACCACAGTTGTCACAAACATTCTTAAGGGTATACAAGAATGTTTTTTACTATTAAAAAGGGTACATGTATAGTCCTGGCCAGGTAGCTCAGTTGGTTAGAGTGTTATCCTGATATGCCAAGGCTGCAGTTGCAGGTTCAGTCCCTGGTCAGGGCACATACCAGAATCAAGCAAGTGGAACAATAAATCAATGTTTCTCTCTCTCTCTTTCTCTTAATCATAAATAAATAAATAAATAAATAAATAAATAGAAGTTTGGGGAAGAGGGGAGTATTTTAGAACTGGAAGATAGCCTGAAAGGATGGGAGATTAGAGGCAGGGAGGAAGCTACCGAAAAAATCCAAGGGAAGCCGAAACCGGTTTGGCTCAGTGGATAGAGCGTCGGCCTGCGGACTGAGGGGTCCCGGGTTCGATTCCGGTCAAGGGCATGTACCTGGGTTGCGGGCACATCCCCAGTGGGAGATGTGCAGGAGGCAGCTGATCGATGTTTCTCTCTCATCGATGTTTCTAACTCTCTATCTCTCTCCCTTCCTCTCTGTAAAAAATCAATAAAATATATTTAAAAAAAAAAATCCAAGGGAAAAAGGATAGTGGGGGCCTAGAGTGTACCCTGCACTTCTGTTTTTAGCAATATGGCAGAACAGATAGCTATAAACACCTGGAAAAGCTAGAGAAAATACAAAAATATCACTTTGTATGCATAGATGAGCATACAAGAATGTAGGAGAGGTCTTCAAGGGCCAAAGCAAAGAGGGAAACTGAAAATCAGATTGGTGAGACTTGCTGAGGATTTGGCTGTCAAGGAGTCAGGCAGGGGCGGGGGAAGGTAATCTGGAAGGCAGGGGAGGGGGAGAGGCTGAGAGTCTTCCATAAAACTGGATCAGTGAGATGGTGAGCACCAGCACAGGAAGATGATGGCCTGCCGAGGCCCAAGCATGACAAGCATTTGCATGAAAGGGCAAAAGAGACCCTGGAAGGCCAATGGACCTGGATTCCAGCAGGGCTGAGTATCAGCCCAAGTTTGCTCCTGCTGTGATTGCGATTTCCTGACCTAATAATCCTTACATTGTTTACCAAACGTTACCTTTGATCTGCCTGCATGCATTGCTAAAGAGCAAATGTGTACTCAAAGTGAATAAAAAGCAGATGGGACCCAGTCTCTTGGTGCCTCTTCACAAAAGAGGTTTCCACCCGGCCCCCCCAATGCCTTCAAAATTCATATTTCTTGTATAGTGTATTCATTGTGTCGTCAGCCCTCCTGCAAGTTATCCTGAACCCGCCATGAAGGTCGAGGCAATAGCCTGAACTCTGAGATCTGGGCAAGATGAAACTAATTTCTCCAAGGATTTACCTTCATGTGAATTTGGGGTTCATTTTACAGTCCCTGAAAGTCTTGGAACACCCAAATAGAGAATAAAATTAAATATAAAAATGAAAGGATATATGTAACCAGATGTTCATAGCAGCACAATTCACCATAGCTAAGATCTGGAAACAGCCTAAGTGCCCATCAGTAGATGAATGGATTAGAAAACTGTGGTACATCTACACGATGGAATACTATGCTGCTGTTAAAAAGAAGGAACTCCTACCATTTGCAACATCATGGATGGAACTGGAGAGCATTATGCTAAGTGAAACAAGCCAGTCAATGAAGGAAAAATACCACATGATCTCACTCATTCATGGATAATAAAGACCATTACAAACTTTTGAACAATAATAGATACAGAGGCAGAGCTGCCTCAAACTGATTGTCAAACTGCAGTGGGAAGGCCAGAGAGAGTTGGGGGGCAGGAGGGAGGGGAGTAAGAGTTCAACCGAAGGACTTGTATGCATGCATATAAGCATAACTAATGGACATAAGACACTGGGGGGTAAGGGAGGGTAGGGGTTTGTCAAGGGCGGGGGGGAAAAAAGGACACTTATGTAATACCCTTTGTAATACTGTAAGCGAAAAATAAAAAATAAAAAAAATAAAAAAATAAAAAAAATAAAAAAAAAAATGATCCCAAGGTGATACTTGACAAAAACAAATACACAAATGTTCTGGAGGAGGAGTCTCTTAACCCACACCACATAGAATCCCAGAGGTCAAACACTCTTCTAAGAAAAATTGAATTAAAAAAAAAATTCTATTATCATTAAATATTGAGAGGAGCAAAATCTTTCCAAGAGGGTAAGTAAAATTAAATTCACACCCAAACATAGCAAAGTAAAACTACAGAATGCTCAACACAAAGAAAAGATTTTAGAAGCAACCAAGGAGAAAGAGCAAAAGAATAATGTAAGATGACCATAGACTTCTCAAGAGAGCAACAATAGTTTAAAAGTGGTAAAAAAAAAAAAAGTTGCGAAAGTAGCTCTCAACCTTAGAATTTTACTCCCAGTTAAACTGCCAGTAATGGGGATGAAATAGAGATGTCTTCAGACAAAAACAGAGTTTACCACTTGAAATAGTACTGGCTGGATAAGAGCCAAATTTCAAGAAATTTTGAGAATCAATTGACAACATGTTAGTAACTTGAAGTCGGCCATGGTGGGAGTTTTTATACTGTAGAAATGAGCAAACACTAAAAATCAGGGGAGTTTTTTTGCCCTCAGGGGACCAGCTGTTATATATTTAACAGCACATCACTAACATTAAGGAACTTCTGGAATATGTTCTTCAAGAAAACAGAAAAACCTAGAAGGAAGACTTGACACGAGTATAAAATAATATTAACGATGATAGATAATTTGGGGGGGTCAAGAGATTATCTGTCAGGAAATCACCTTATGCTATGGCAATAATCCCGAAATCTCTGAGGCTTCAAACAATAAATGTTTATTTCTCCCTCATGGTAAATATCCTTCAGGGGTTAGCTGGGAGTCTATAGCCGCTCAACAACCTCATCTCAAAACCTTCTTCAACAATTGCTACAGGTCACATGGTGAACTGCACACTGGCTCTTTAAGCTTTCTGTTTCTCATACTTCACTGATGAAAGCCAGTCACATGGCCGTGCATAATTTCAAAGAATATAGGAAAATACAATACTACCATATCCCCAGGGAGATGTAAAAAGAAAAACAGGTAAGATAAGGGGCAAATGGTTGGTGTTAAAATGTTCCAAATTCTTCATGGAATTTTATTTTTGAGGAAACAGAATATAAAAAGGTTAACTATAGACTTTAATTCTAGTGTACATGTTACATTTTAAAGATAATAGGATGAGAGTAGAAATATAATTTTCAAATATGTAGGAAAAGAGAATTTTTTAAAATGCAAACAAAAGGAGAACGCGAGTGTGCGTGCGCGTGCGGCGGGCTTTCTCCAGAGCCGTCGGAGGAGCTGGAGCGCTGGTCCCGAGTTGGTGATTAATCAGTTGTAATCCAACATGCAGAAGTGAATGGGTGAAAAGCAGCAGAACTGATGGGTCATGAGGATGTAAGTGTGTGTGAAGGCTCTCACACCCTCTACTCCAGGTGCCTGGTACGTTGTGCCTTGCTCTGTTGTATTTTGTGCCTTTAAATCAACGCAGCAGATCCAAGCAACAGCAGCCCCCTGATCACCGCAGCCTCCTGATCACCACAGCCTCCTGATCAGCACACCCTCTGTCTGTGGAACAGCAGCTGTACATGAAGCCTCCCCCCACCAGCCAGAAGAGCCAACACAGCTGTGAACAACACCCACCAGATGAGCTGCTGCCAACTGGAAAGCAGCTGCTACCGCAACCGTCTGAGCAGCAACCACACACCCAAGGAGCCCCTGCCACCCAGGGAGCAGCCACTGAACATCTCAACATCTACATATGTCAGCGAGATCAAACATGGGTAGGCAAAGAAACCCCCAAAGGAAAGAAAAGGAGGACTCGCCAGAAAAGCAGCTAAGTGAGACAGAGATATGCAACATGACGGAAAAAGAATTCAGAATAAGGTTCCTAGAGTACATGCACCAGATGTTCAAGAAGCAAGAAGAAACAGATGAAAAACTCAACTACTTATGCAAGAAGCTAGAAGAAACAGATGAAAAAATCAACAACTTAAGTAAGTCCCAAGAAGAAATGAAGAGCGACATAGCTTCAATAAAAAACTCCATTGAAAGTATCAACAGTAGACTGGGAGAAGCGGAGGACCGAATTAGTGAATTAGAAGACAAGGAAGCAAAACACACTCAAACTGTACGGCAAATGGAGAAAAAAATTAAAAGACAGGAGGAGAGCCTAAGGGAGCTTTGGGACAACATGAAACGAAACAACATACGAATAATAGGGGTGCCAGAACAACAGAAAGATGAACATGGACTAGAAAACCTATTCGAAGAAATAATATCAGAAAACTTCCCTGAGGTGGGGAAGAAAAAAGTCACACAAGCCCAGAGAGTCCCAAACAAGGTGAACCTGAAAAGACCCACACCAAGACACATCATAATTACCATGGCAAATGTTCAGGATAGCCAAAACCGGTTTGGCTCAGTGGATAGAGCGTCGGCCTGCGGACTGAAAGGTCCCAGGTTCGATTCCGGTGAAGGGCATGTACCTTGGTTGCGGGCACATCCCCAGTAGGAGATGTGTGTGAGGCAGCTGATCGATGTTTCTCTCTCATCAATGTTTCTAACTCTCTATCTCTCTCCCTTCCTCTCTGTAAAAAATCAATAAAATATATTAAAAAAAAAAATGTTCAGGATAAAGAGAGAATCTTACAGGCTGCAAGAGAGAGACGGAAAGTAACATACAAGGGAGCTCCCATTAGATTATCAAATGATTTCTCAACAGAAACACATCAGGCCAGAAAAGAATGGACGGAAATCTACAAAGTGATGCAAAGCAAAGGACTGAATCCAAGAATACTCTATCCAGCAAGGCTATCATTCAAAATTGAAGGGGAAATAAGAAGCTTCACAGACAAAAAAGGGCTAAGGGAGTTTATCACCACCAAGCCAGCCATGCAAGAAATGCTAAAGGGACTGGTGTAAAAAGAAGAAATATCAAGCTCAGAAAGAAAACAGCCACACACACACACACAAAAAGAAATGGCTACAAACAAGTACCTTTCAATAATAACTTTAAATGTAAATGGACTAAATGCTCCAACCAAAAGACATCGAGTGGCTGAATGGATAAAAAAACATGACCCATACATCTGCTGTCTACAAGAGACCCACCTCATTAGAAGGGACTCACACAGACTGAAAGTGAAGGGATGGAAAAATATCTTTCACGCAAATGGAAAGGAAAAGAAAGCTGGGGTAGCAATACTTATATCTGACAAAATACATCTCAAAGTGAAGGCCATAACCAGAGATAAGGAAGGCCACTTCATAATACTAAAGGGATCAATACAACAAGAAGATATAACCCTAGTAAACATATATGCACCCAATGCAGGAGCACCCACATACATAAGAAAACTTCTGGAAGATATCAGGGGAGAGATCGACAACAATACAATCATAGTAGGGGACTTTAATACACCACTGACATCACTGGATAAATCCGCTAGACAAAAACTCAGCAAAGAAACAGCAATCCTAAATGACTCACTAGATCAGATGGACTTAATTGACATCTTCAGAACACTTCACCCCACAGCTGCGGAATATACATTCCTCTCAGGTGCTCATGGGACATATTCAAAAATAGACCACATATTGGGTCACAAGCAAAGTCTCCACAAATTCAAGAAGATTGAAATCATAAAAAGCTTCTTCGCAGACCACGATGGCATAATGTTAGAAATAAACTACAATAAAAACAACCCAAAATACTCAAACACTTGGAAGCTGAATAGCATGTTATTAAATATTGAGTGGGTTACCGATGACATCAAAGAAGAAATTAAAAACATCCTGGACACTAATGACAATGAAAACACAACAATCCAAAACCTCTGGGACACAATGAAAGCAGTCCTGAGAGGAAAGTTTATAGCTCTACAGGCCTATCTCAAAAAACAAGAAAAAATGGTAGTCAATCATCTAACTCTACAACTCAAAGAATTAGAAAGAGAGCAACAAGAAAATCCCAGAGTGAGCAGAAGGAAGGAGATAATAAAGATTAGAGCAGAAATCAATGAAATAGAGACCAAAAAAACAATACAGAAAATCAATGAAACCAAGAGCTGGTTCTTTGAAAGGATAAACAAGATTGACAAACCCCTCGCCAGGCTCACCAAGAAGCAAAGAGAGAGGTCCCAAATAAACCAAATCAGAAATGATAGAGGCGAAATAACAACAGACCCCACAGAAATACAAATGATTGTTAAACAATACTACGGGCAACTCTACTCCAACAAACTAGACAACCTGGAGGAAATGGACAAATTCCTAGAAAAATACAACATTCCAAAACTCAATCAGGAAGAATCTAAAAACCTCAATAGGCCAATAACTATGGAAGAAATTGAAGCAGTCATCAGAAAGCTTCCAGCAAACAAAAGCCCAGGGACAGACGGCTTCACAGGGGAGTTCTACCAAACATTCAAGGAAGAACTAAAACCTACCCTCCTCAGACTACTACAAAAAATTCAAGAGGAAGGAACGCTTCCAAGCTCATTCTATGAAGCCAGCATCACCCTAATACCAAAACCAGGTAAAGACATCACAATGAAAGAGAATTACAGGCCAATATCCCTCATGAACATAGATGCCAAAATCCTCAACAAAATCTTAGCAAATCGGATCCAGCAGTACATCAGAAGGATCATACACCATTACCAAGTAGGATTTATCCCAGAGATGCAAGGATGGTACAACATCCGTAAATCAATAAATGTGATACATCACATAAACAAATTGAAAGAAAAAAACCACATGGTCATATCAATTGATGCAGAAAAAGCATTCGACAAAATCCAACACCCATTTTTGATAAAAACTCTCAGAAAGGTGGGAATAGAAGGATCATACCTCAACATAATAAAAGCCATATATGACAGGCCCACAGCCAACATCATACTCAATGGACAAAAACTAACACCATTTCCCCTAAGAACAGGAACAAGACAGGGATGCCCACTCTCACCACTCCTGTTCAACATAGTACTGGAAGTATTAGCCATTGCAATTAGGCAAGAAGAAGAAATAAAAGGCATCCAAATTGGAAAAGAGGAAGTAAAACTGTCCTTATTTGCAGATGACATGATATTATACATACAAAACCCTAGAGACTCCATCAAAAAGCTACTAGACTTAATACATGAATTTGGCAATGTAGCAGGATACAAAATTAACCCCAAGAAATCTGAGGCATTTCTATACACCAATAGTGAACTTTCAGAAAGGGAGATCAGAAAAACAATCCCATTTATCATCGCACCAAAAAAATTAAGATACCTAGGAATAAACTTAACTAAAGAGGTTAAAGACCTCTACTCAGAAAACTACAGGACATTGAAAAAAGAGATAGAGGAAGACATAAACAGATGGAAGAACATACCATGTTCTTGGATTGGTAGAATCAACATCATTAAAATGTCCATACTACCCAAAGCAATCTATACATTCAACGCACTTCCCATTAAAATACCAATGGCCTTCTTCAAAGATCTAGAACGAACTCTCCAAAAATTCATCTGGAATAAAAAAAGACCCCGAATAGCTGCAACGATCCTGAGAAAGAACAAAGTAGGTGGGATCTCAATGCCAGATATCAAGCTGTATTACAAAGCCACTGTTCTCAAAACTGCCTGGTACTGGCACAAGAACAGACATATAGATCAGTGGAATAGAATAGAGAGTCCAGAAATTAGCCCGAACCAATATGCTCAATTAATTTTTGACAAAGGAGGCATGAACATACAATGGAGTCAAGATAGTCTCTTCAATAAATGGTGTTGGGAAAATTGGACAGACATATGCAAGAAAATGAAACTAGACCACCAACTTACACCATACACAAGAATAAACTCAAAATGGATAAAGGACTTAAATGTACGACAGGAAACCATAAAAATTCTAGAAGAATACAAAGGCAACAAAATCTCAGACATATGCCAAAACAATTTCTTCACTGATACAGCTCCTAGGGCAGTTGAAACTAAAGAGAAAATGAACAAATGGGACTACATCAAAATAAAAAGCTTCTGCACAGCAAAAGAAACCATCAACAAAACAACAAGAAAACCCACCTCGTGGGAAAACATATTTGCCAACGTCATATCTGATAAGGGCTTAATCTCCAAAATTTATAGGGAACTCATACAACTTAACAAAAAGAAGATAAACAATCCAATCAAAAAATGGGCAAAGGATCTAAATAGACACCTTTCAAAAGAGGACATTCAGAAAGCCAAGAGACATATGAAAACATGCTCAAAGTCACTAATCATCCGAGAGATGCAAATCAAAACAACAATGAGGGACCATCTCACACCTGTCAGAATGGCCATCATCAACAAATCAACAAACGACAAGTGCTGGAGAGGATGTGGAGAAAAAGGAACACTTGTGCACTGCTGGTGGGAATGCAGACTGGTGCAGCCACTATGGAAGGCAGTATGGAGGTTCCTCAAAAAATTGGAAATGGAACTCCCATTTGACCCTGTGATCCCACTTCTAGGAATATATCCCAAGAAACCAGAAACACCAATCAGAAAGGATATATGCACCCAGATGTTCATAGCAGCACAATTCACCATAGCTAAGATCTGGAAACAGCCTAAGTGCCCATCAGTAGATGAATGGATTAGAAAACTGTGGTACATCCACACGATGGAATACTATGCTGCTGTTAAAAAGAAGGAACTCTTACCATTTGCAACAGCATGGATGGAACTGGAGAGCATTATGCTAAGTGAAACAAGCCAGTCAATGAAGGAAAAATACCACATGATCTCATTCTTTCATGGATAATTAAGACCATTACAAACTTTTGAACAATAATAAATACAGTGGCAGAGCTGCCTCAAACCGATTGTTGGACTTCAGTGGTAAGGCCAGGGAGGGTTGGGGGACAGGAGGGAGGGGAGCAAGAGTTCAACCGAAGGACTTGTATGCATCCATATAACCATAACTAATGGACATAAGACACTGGGGGGTAAGGGAGGGCAGGGGCTTGTCAAGGGTGGGGGGGGGAAAAAGGACACATATGTAATACCCTTTGTAATGCTTTAAGCAATTAAAAAAATAAATAAATAAAAAAATGCAAACAAAAGAGGAAACAGACCTCTAAAAGGCAGGGTAAATTGGAAGCGCAAAATAAAACAATAGAAATGCATCCAAACACATCAGTAATTATAATAAATGTAAATGGAATAAACTTACCACCTAAAAGGACAGAAATCATCTGCTTGCATTGTTTTTAATGTTTGTAAGAACTACACCTAACACTTAAGGACACAGAAAAGTTGCAAGTGTAAGAGTGGATTCAAAGCACAGGCATGGAAGTCGTACAATACCAGGTAAAACCTTAGGCAAATCACTTATCTTTTAAGGAGTGGCGGTTTCCTCATCTGGAAAATGATCTTTGCAATGTTACACTTGTTCCATATGTGACTAATGTTACAAAGTTCACAACACTTCACAATGTTATTAGGATTAGATGAGCTATGTGTAAAGGACTTGGTTGATAGCAGCAGACTAGCAAATGATAGCTCTCACCTTATAAGTAACCCTATCTGTCCACACACAGTGGGGCAGTGTTTGAAAACAGTACTTCAATTATTCCTCCCATCCCTATTCTCATGCCCCTTTGCAATGTAACTTTATCACTCCTCCCATCAAGAAGTCCACTCTACTTCTCCACCCCTTGAGTCTGGGCTGCCCTTGGCCTTGTTTTAACTAATAAAATTCAGAGGTGATGTATGTGAATTCCAAGCCTAGGGCTCAAGATGCCTTACATCTTCCATGTATATTCTCTTGAGAATACTATCCCCAGCCAAGATGGAGTTACAGAGATGGAATAACTTTCTTGCCTGAAACAACTCAAAAACTGGGCAGCATATATGAAACAATGGTTTCAAGAACAGTAATCCCTGAGATGGGAATCCAATGAGGTGAGCACTATAACTGGCTCAGCCTAGTGCCTGGAGACAGTGTCCAGACTGCAGCACAATGAGGACCATCTCATCTCAAGAAAAGACTTTTGGTCTCTCTGATTTTAGAGAAATCTGGAAATATCAAGTCAACTAGAGTTCACAGGGAAGAGAGGTGCGCAAGGTCCCCCTTGAGCTATTAATCATCATATGTGTGTGAAGAAACTGCCTGAGGCCAGGGAAAGAATCACAAAAGAAGAGAGGAACTCAAACTTGGAGCTCCCACTTTAGCTCTCTTGATGTTAAAAGTTCAGGCTACCCTACTTGAGGATAAGAGATCATGAGAAGAGAGACCTAGCCAAAAGTCAACACCAACCACCAAGACAAAAAAAAAAAAAAAAAAAAAAGGCCATCTTAACCCAACAGAATCACTGCATTCACCAGATGACAGCAGCCTGATGAATGACTGACCCTTAAAGAGATCAGCAACAGAACCACCCAGCTGATCCCAGCCAAGCCCAGGCAAAACTAATCACCCTCAGAACTATGAACAAATAAAATAGTTGTTTTTAGTCTCCAAGTTTTGAGCTGGTTTACTACCCAACAGTAGAGAATTTATACTCAAGATGTCTAAAGCAATGTTGTATATACAAAAAAGCGAGCCATAAATGTCCAGTAAATGGCCCATCCCTGCTACCCATCAGCATAAACCGATACCTAAGGGCAGCCCGTCCCACTGCAGCAAGAGCCACAGTCTCCTTCACTTGCAGGAAGTTAAAACCATTTTGGAAACACATGTTTTGAATCAAAGAACCCTGAAATATCAGAGCTCAAGTGTCACACCCATTTTGAAGCACTCCCAAGATTCTGCTGATAGAAATACCTACTTTTCCCTCTTGTTTCCAGGCACCTCTGTCAGCATATTCTGTGGGCCTGCTATCCTCAGCAGCAGTGGAGGTGAGGTTTAGCTAAGTAGTTCACCTCTTACTTGTGGTGAGTCACTCAGCACAGTTCCTGTCCCCAAACAATAACCACACTGGATACAGCATGCTGGGCTATTTCAATCCTGGAGAAAGAGGTCAGGCACAGAGACAGGATTAAAGGATGACTAAGGAAGAAGCTCTGTGATAGTGATGACAGAGGGAACTTGCTTTAAATTTATCAGGACGCCCCCCTCCCCCCCGCCAATGACTCTCCCTATCCCAGTACGGAGAAATCCTAAGCAGCTTCAAAAGCCAAGAGTCCACAAATAGTTTAAAACTCTAATGAGCTCCCATGTATCTCACCAAGTCCATCTGCTTCAAAATGGGCATCTGCTCGCTGCCCTTGGTCACTAAAAAGTTAGGAGTTCATGCGGATCTGAAAAGCCCAGATGCGCCAAAGGCACAAAATATAATTGAACCCGTAGGAAGGTTAAAATTTAAAATCAGCCCAGAAGGCATGACTCAGTGGTTGAGCATTGAGCTATGAACCAGGAGGTCACAGTTCCAGTCCTGGTCAGGGCACATGCCGGGTGTGGGGTATGCAGGAGGCAGTTAATTAATAATTCTCTCTCATCATTGATGTTTCTATCTCTCTCTCCCTCTCCCTTCCTCTCTCTGAAATCAATAAAAATATACATTTTTTAAAATGTTAAATCACCCCCAGCCCCTGGCTACCTCTAAGACTTCATTATCCACTCTTCTCACCTTCACTCATTAAGGCTCCAGTGACCCCAGCCTCCTTACTGTTTCTTGGCATACCAAGCGTATACCTGCCTCAGGGCTGTTGCCTTTGCTCTTCCCTCTGCCTGAAATGCTCTTCCACCAGATGCTATTTGGTTTACTTCTCTTCTCAAATTGAATTCCTTACGGAGGCCATCCTGGTCTACTCCAACTAAATTAAGCCCCCCACATACACCCTGGCATTCTCTAGTCCCTTGACCTGCTTTTTTCCCTCCTAGCACACAGCATCACCAGACCTTGTCTGTCTGTCTATCTATCTATCTATCTATCTATCTATCTATCTATCTATCTATAGTGTGTGTCTACCTTCTAACTATAATGTGAGCTCCATGAAGGCAGGGACTTGACTAATTGCTTAAAACTATACACTCAGTGCTGACCATAATGCCACACCTAGCAGATGGACAATAAATATTTGTTCAATGAATTAACTTACTAATTATAAGATATCTTCTATACATTGTAAATGTATCACCACTAGTGCTCTGAGTGGCCTATGAAAGTTATTTCCTTCTTAGACTACATGCCCTATGTATTAATGACTTATAGACTGCATATAGAAATAACTAACATTTACAAAGTGCTTACTCTGCACTGAGCCCTATGCTAAACTCTTTATATGCATTTTCTCACATCTTCTTCTAAACAACGTTATGAAGTAAGTACGATTAGCATCACCTTTTTACAGATGAGAAAAGTAACGCTCAAAGAGAGGAAGTCACTTGCTCAAGGTCACAGCCAAGATTTGAGTCAAGCTCTTAAACCCAAATGCTATGCTGCCAGAGAGGAAATGAAATGAAATGAAATGAAATAATGAAATGAAATGAAATGAAATGAAATGAAATGAAATGAAGTGAAGTGAAGTGAAATGAATGATTATGAACTAGAGGTGTCCATTGTGAGTTGCTCTGGTCATGGCCTATTCCAAGCAATTCTGTCTATCCACACCCAAGCTCCACGTCACACGGCCCTGCTCCTGGCTCTCCCCATTCCAGTAGTGAAATGGACCAAGGATGTTCTCACTCAGTTTGATGGGGCCATCAGATACCTTCCTGAGAAAATTATAATTGGAAACTGAGAGCATAAGCCATTCACTAAAGCAGTGGTTCTCAACCTGTGGGTCGCGACCCCTTTGGAGGTCAAACGACCCTTTCACGCGGTCGCCTAAGACCATCCTGCATATCAGATAGTCACATGATGATTCATAACAGTAGCAACATTACAGTTATGAAGTAGCAACGAAAATAATTTTATGGTTGGGTCACAACATGAGGAACTGTATTTAAAGGGCCAGAAGGTTGAGAACCACTGCACTAGAGGAAGCAGAGTTACCAAGAATTCCTCAGGAAGGTATGGGGACTTGGCGAACCAAAGCCCCAGGGAAGCCTCAGTTCTAAGGAAGCAAAGAGAAGGCTTTGGAAGATAGAGGTGAAGTGGGCAGAACAGAGCAGGAAAGCCATAGAAGTGCCCAAGAGAGCAGCAGACTTAGATCCCGATAATGCTTTAATTTCTGTTCCAGTGAACCCCTAACTATTTTTTCTTGAGGTAGCTAACAGTGTCAACCCAATCAACCATATTGCGATAAACTGGTCACACTAAAACAAAACACAGGGCAAGAAATGGCATTCTTGTCCAATAGCTCCTTCTCTGGAACTGTTCTCCAGAACTACCTTCAATTATATGCTCATCCTGAACACCCAGGAGTGAGAGTGGGAATAGATCCAGATTTCAGATTTTCTCTCTACCACTGTGACCTTCTCAAGGTCACCAACTTCTGCAGCTCTTGGCCCTTTCTGTCCAAAAGGAGAGCTCCTGAGGCCCCACATGGCCAAGTTGTTCAAAAGGAGGTTCCCACAGCACAACTGATGGGCCTCTAGTGACTCATTCCTCTTTCTTTATACCACGGCCCTCTCATTCTCAGAAAACAGCAGGCTAGAGACTCCATGAAGCCATAGTTAGGCACCAGACCTCTGCTCCTTTGGTCTCTGAGCTCTCCTCAGTCGCAATAATTTTTTTTCCTCAAGGGTCGCATCTCTGGATCTGAACCTAAATGCCATGCTGCCAGAGAGGAAATGAAATGAGATGAATGAATGAATCATTATCTCTGAAATCTGGCTTTCTTTGAGAATCCTCAGTCCATCAAACTTGGGCTACACATGTCTAGATTCTACCTATCGTAAGAGATCAAATTCTTTCTCAGAAATGTTCCATGATGCCTAGGAGGCATATGAGCTTACAAAGTGGGTGCTGCTGCCTAACTCCACCTGCTGAACAGTTTCAACTTGATCTAGTCAAAAACATCCCCTTAGAAGACCACTGAAAGATAATGGACCCATATTTACATATCACTCCTATAAGCACCCATTCATGCTGCCGTCCATGCACCACTTACCTCCCACCAGATTCTCTCAAGGGAATCACAGAAACCCTAACCAGAAAGACCCTAATTCAATCCTTCCAGTTTGCATATGATAACTGAGTTATAGCAAGGCAAAGAGGAACCTCAGGCCCAAATGAGCCAGGCATGAGGAAGAATTCCTTTGCAGGATCTACCCTCCTCAAAGCACAATGTGGTTTATTTCAGAAAGTAACTGAAGGCCGACTTGAACAGGGTTATAGTATGCAGGAAGCTATGACCATTAAAAGATCAGTAAGATCTAGTCTTCCTCTTCAAGGTGTTTGCAACTCAGTGGCATACCCACATATTTATAAAATAAATAGGCATTTGCACATGCTATATTTGAGGCAGAAATAAAGTGCTCCAGCAATTTAAATCAAGGGTGTAAAAGAATAAATGTGACCAGGAAGAGCTCCAAGGAAAAGATGGAATTTGGTTCATCCTTGAAAGCTCTATTCATGCTTCCAGTCTCAGCTGAATGTTCCCTTGTTGCAGAAACTTCCATGACCTCACAGGCTGGGTTTGTGCCCAGGCTGTACAACTCCACAGCACCTTGATCTTTCTTTACTTTCACAACTGACTCATTATCTCCCATGTTTTTCTCACTAGAGCAAATTCCATGAACTCTCATCCTCAGTATCTACCAGAGTACCTTCCACAGAATAGGTACTCAGTAAATAAATGTGTGTGTATGAGTGTGTGTGTGTGTGTGTGTGTGTGTGTGTGTGTGTTAAATGAAATTACACCCATATTAGAAAAGAACGTGCAAATGGGAATTTTCAGAATAATTTATGCAAAGGCAGGGAAGTGAGAAAAGAGCAGAAGAGAGAAGTGTCAAAGACAGATAGTAACATAATAATAGTATCAACTAACATTTACAAACTCCTTACAGTGAGTTCCGGGCATGGTTTCCCTCATTTCGTCCTGCCAACAACTCAAAGAGGGAGGCAATATTATTATTTCTGTTTCATAGACAATGTAACTGAGGTAGAGACAGGTCAAGTACTCACCCAAGGTCACACATCCCTACGGTCACATAAAGAGCAACAGTTAGACTGGAATCCAGTGACTCTGATCTCAGAAGCTGAACTCTTCATCACCACCTGACACTGAATTCAGAAAAGAACTATAGACTTTGTGAAAAGAGAGAGAAGGAAGTCTAGCTTTGGTGTTTGGAAAAGTATAGAAGCATCTTCTCTTAAGAGCTACCTTCTGGAAGGATGCAGCCACATCTTAAAAGTAATTCAAGTAAAAGTGGTGGAAGAGCAGAACAATGGACAAGCTCATGGACACAGAAACTTAGGTAGTTTCCTATTTCTTCCCACTGTGCCTCACAACCTGTGGTCACCTTCTTTTATTTTCCAATAAAGGACACTTGTGGATCCTGAAAATAATTAAGAGTAAAATCTTTTTGCAAATTACAACATGGGAAGTAGACTTCTGACATTTAAAATATTTTGCTGTAAACAAACTAAAGTACAAATTCTGTTTGGGGGGCAAGGTTAAGAATTTCTTAACTTTTCTTTTACTCTTCAACCTAACTTCATCTTTTACTCTTTAACCTTACATAAATTAGGAAAAAAAATTCAGTTATAGAAAAGGTTCAACAATTAAAATCATTCAGCAGTGGTACTTTTTAAAAACAGTTCAAAGGGCCTTCCAAGGCAATGTCTGCTTAAATAACTGTCTGATAGTAAAATAAGCCAATGACTTCTATGACTTTCTAGTTTCTGATAGATTTTGAAGATCCACCATATTCTGAAGTGGACACAGTTCACAATTGTTTGTTTTACAAAATATCATCCATTTTACGAGCTGGCTTACCACAAAGGAACCAGAGTTGGGTGACTTGTTCTTTTCATCTACTCCCCTTTTCCTTCAAACCACACACACGTGTTACACACATCTGGTTGTAACCACAAGACAGTTATTCTTATGCTGCCATCTATTATTATTATTCTAAACAGATTCCTTAAATGCTTGCTAACCCTCTTCCTATGTCCAATCTATAAGCTGATAGGAACAGAGCAAGAAAAATATGCTATTTTATTCCTTAATTTTTTATGAAACAACATCATAAAAACCCCAGGGGAACCCAGGGTTGGCAAGCTCCAAGACAATCATGAATTTTACCTCCAGGAGCCCTACCAGGTTCCTACAGTGAAGATGAGGGAAAATTCCTTGGTTCTTCCCTCAGGGGGCTAGGGAAAGTAGTCATTTAGCAACACTCCCAGAGCTTTCTGTTCTTAACAGGTCTTCCCTCAAAGGAAACCTAACTAACTGAGGAAAGGGAAATACCCAACTCCTGCTCCCTCTAGCCTTCCTATCTCTCCTAAGGGAGAAGATAAAACAAAGTTGATAAGCACAGCCCAGAGGCACAGTCTCACTAATGGACTGGTTACTAAGAAATAACTTCAGACAAATTTTGATTAGATGCTAAATACAGTCCTTTCTAGTTTTCCAAGTACTTTCAAGTATATTTTCTCACTTCAGAGGAGGTAATTAGGGCGTTGGGAGGTGATTAGGCCATGAGGGTGGGCCACTCATTAATGGGATTAGTGCCCTGATAAAAGAGACCCCAGAGAGCTCTCTTGCTCTCTTTGCCCTGTGAGGCTACAATAGGAGAATGGCCATCAGCAACCTGGAAGACAGCAGGCACTGGAATGTGACCAAGTTGACACCCAGATCTCGGACTTCTAGCCTCAATAACTGTGAGAAATAAATTTCTATTGTTTATAAACACTTGGAGTGCGGGAAACGAGTTAAGTCGGCTCGCGTGAATTGCGCGTACTCCGCGGGAGCCGTCTTTAACTCGGTTCATATAGATTTGCGGTGGAGTGCGGGAAACGTGTAAACTCGGGCCGATTGTAACTGCGTATTACCAAATATTTGTTTGTAATCCACCCTTTTGGTGGATGGAACAAAACCAAAAGACAGAGCCATCTTATATTTTGGCGGGAAATTCACCCGCACTCCAAGTGTAAATAATCAGTCTATGGTATTCTGTTATAGCAGCCTGAACGGACTAAGACACCTTTTAAAAGTATAATTGCCCTCCTAGGAATCATAACCAAGAGGATAATTAGAGAGCCTCTTTTTTTTTAAATATATTTTATTGATTTTTTACAGAGAAGAAGGGAGAGAGATAGAGAGCTAGAAACATCGATGAGAGAGAAACATCGATCAGCTGCCTCCTGCACATCTCCCACTGGGGATGTGCCCGCAACCCAGGTACATGCCCTTGACCGGAATCGAACCCGGGACCCTTCAGTCCGCAGGCTGACGCTCCATCCACTGAGCCAAACCGGTTTCGGCTAGAGAGCCTCTTTTATTTTGAGAGAGAGGGAGAGAGAGAGAGAGAGAGAGAGAGAGAGAAGGAAAAGAAATGAGGAGAAAAAAAACAACAATATGGACATTGCATTTTCCATTTACTTGGCCTTAATCATAAGAATATGGTACTTTTGACCCAAGAAATGAATCCTTTGGAGAAAGCTATATATTCATTTCTCACTGAAAAGTTAAAATTTTTAG
The DNA here is from genome assembly GCF_028538775.1 of Myotis yumanensis. NCBI lineage: Eukaryota > Metazoa > Chordata > Mammalia > Chiroptera > Vespertilionidae > Myotis > Myotis yumanensis. Next base: position 43,229,094 of record NW_027223765.1, read on the forward strand.
TCCATGCTTCCAGATCCTTTTCCAGTATCCAACACGTGGTCCCACTTGGTTTGTGCTAGGGTGAGGGACTGCGCCATGGAAGGGTTACAGAATGTTACAGAATGTGCTGGGAGGGGGGACTGACGTATGGAGAAGGATTGTGTTGCCAGGATATGAGGATTGTGTATGTGCTGGGAGGAGGGACTGATGAATGGAGGGGAGTTGCAGGGTTAGGAACCATGGAAGAAAAATTGCTAGATTGTCTTAGACCAGCCAGGTGTGACTCTGTTTACCCCCACTTTGTGCTTATGAACTTTCTGTGAGCTTCTAAGGTAACACTGTTTTGTTATAAAAATCATAATGCACACTTGCTCTTTGCCACATGCCGCGAGGCTTCCCAGAGGGGGAAGGTACGGGCTGTGGTCAGCTGGCCAGCTTAATAAACGGCTTTCAAATTTAAATTCTGAGTCGGTGGTCTATCTCGTTGAGCCAACCCATAACATTTGGAGGCCCGCAGCGAGATACCCGGCAGGGAGGAGAGGGACCCCTTACTTAGGGCTGGAGGCTCTCCCCCGGCAGGGGTGAGAGGGACCCCCTATTTAAGGCAGAGGGCTCTCCCCCAGCAGGGGTGAGAGGGACCCCCTATTTAAGGCAGAGGGCTCTCCCCCAGCAGGGGTGAGAGGGACCCCTTGTTTAGGGCAGGAGGCTCTCCCCCGGAAGGGAGGAGAGGGACCCCCTATTCAAGGCAGGAGGCTCTCCCCCAGTTGTCGCCGGGCACTCAGCGAGATACCCCACACCTGTGGAGAACGATTACCAAGGAGGCCTCCAGTCCACCCAAAACTTTCAATTCGGAAACCAAGCCACCTGGACTCTCGAGAGAGGTAAGGACCGGTCGTTAAACAGGAATTGGGACGTCCCACGGAAGGACCTATACGGAGGGCTGGACGCAGCGGTACTCCTGGTCCTGACCCGCGGCCACGACGGTGGCCGGGGTCCCTGGTTCGTGCGGCTGTAGGCTGCACTGGGTTTGTCTGTCTGGTATTTGTTTGTCTTGGTATTTGTTGTCAAGAAGTTGTCTGCTTCTGTGTATACCCTGCTGCAATGTGTTTCGAAAATTTTCAGGACTCCAAGGAGCAAGCTGCAGGTTCCGGGCAACCTTAGGTTGCATTTGGCTGATTTATTTTGTCTTTGTTATTTGTTGTCTTTGTCTTTGTCAAATGGGATAGGGTCAGTCATCTTTGTCGACCCCCTATCAGTCAGGCCCACTCCGGGTGAGTGGAAGGGGAGCTTGATCACCTCCCTGGAAGCTATAGAGCTCCCTCAGGAATCAGGAAATTGTTAGGAATTGGGTGGATTGTTTAAACTCTGAGTGAATGTCTGGTGAAAGTGTGTGAATGTGGAGGGAGGGGGCCTGCCCTCTCCTCTCCTTTATGTGGCTCCACGACTTCGGTTACGGAGTCCGAGTGGGCCCCAACCTGCGGTTCCGCGATTCGTCATATGGCATAACGGTGACTCACCCCCATGTGGAGGTGACCAGGCCCGGGGTTTATACGGGTGCACCTTAGCTACGACGAATCTAAGCTCCCAAGGGACGCGGCCAGGCGGGCACCTGCGTGAGGATCTGTGAAAACAGGTCACCCCTTCCCTTGTCTGTCTCTCGCCACCGATAATCATGGGGTCGGGGCAAAGTTTGTTTGTGTGGGACTGGCCAAATTACTACAGAGAAGAGAGACTGGATACAGCTCCAGCCTGGGCTGGTCTATTAAGAAAGTGTAAATCATTACTGGTCTGTGTAAAGTAAGAGCTACTTTGATTTATCCTGCTTTCTGTTGATACGCTTGGCTGAACGTTTGGGCTGGCCCCTTGGCAGTCTGCAAAGTCTCTTGGCAGCTGCGAGAATTATTTTTCTCAGAGTCTTTTGTTCACTGTTAAGGAGAATCAGCCCACTTAGTTAATAAAGATTTCTGTCTATCAGCTGCTCTTACCTAGGTTGTAATTTACTGTATTAAACTGAAGTTCTAGGGTAAATTTAAAGGTTATAATATTAATGCTTTTGATTTACAGCGATTCTGTGAATGGGAGTGGCCCACTTTCCAGGAAGGGTGGCCGGATGCAGGGTCTTTTGATCTGACCACTGCCTACCGGGTCCATTACGTCATACACGGCCGCCCGGGGCATCCTAATCAAATTCCTTATATTCAAGTTTAGGTTGACATATTGTCCAAGAAACCCCGGTAAATGAGGGCTTGCCTCCCGAGGAAAAATTGGGACAGAGACAGACAATTCTTTTGGCCGGGCCCCAGAAGGGAAAAGCTCCCCCGGTCCTTCAGGGAGAGAGGGGGAGAACCTCCAGGACCTTGCGACATCTGCCAGTCCTGCAGTTCCTACGGCAGGCCGGCCCTCTAGATCTGGGGCTAGACAGGCAGCCCTCTGGGGAAGCAAGGCAGACCGAGGCGCTATTCCCAGCTCCAGACCAGATTGGGGAGTGAATGAACAAAGAAGGGAGGCTGGATGCCTGAGCTGCCTGCAGTGGCCCTAAAAAAAGAAAAAAAAGAAGAAGCAGCAGCAGTAGCAGCGAGAAAGTACTTGGGCTTTTGGCTTGCAGGCTACAGCAGTTAAGCCGTAAGCCAGTGACTGGTACTAGCCTTCCTACAGCCCCAGGAATAGAGCAGCAAGCCTGAGATCTATGAAAGCTGCAGATAGAGTTAGTAAAAGTTCCCTGCTTGCAAATGTACTGAAAGGGTTTAGTACCTGTTGCTGCTGGAAGAGGAGGGGCTGATATCCCCTTCCAGTACATTCCCTTCAAAGAGGCCTGGTCACTGTTCTGCCATAAAGGGGACTGGTGGGAAGACAAGGAAAGCAGGGCCCTGTAACTAATAAACAGAGAAGGGCACTCTCCCTAGACCTGGGAGCCATCGGGACTTTGAAATTCTCCAAGAGAGGAGAAGTCTGACTCAGAGACTGGCCGAAAAATCGTTGGGTTAGGAGGACCGGAGGCTGCACATTGAACTTATAGACTGCAATTTGCTAGGCAGAGGTCCAAGCCCAGTTGTATAGGGATTAAGCTACCTATGTACAGCAAAACAACTTTCTCCTGTGCCAGAATACATTTTAAGAAAATTGGACAAGCTGTATTTGTGGCTAGAAAAAACTGGCCTATGTGTAAACTGTCCTGGAAAAAGGCTATGTGGAATGAACCCAAAAAGTAAAAGGTGTCTAGCTGCCGAGAGGGCAGTTGCCCAGGTGGGCAAAGAAGAATACCCATTAAATTTTGGTCTCTATTGAGAGACAGTTGACAGTTAGCAACCTGTATACTGTCTTACAGACCTGTGTGACCATGCCCATGTCAGGGGTGGCACAAAACCTCAACTGTAGGAAACTGGGGAAGGCCTGTCTAGAACAGGGGGGTTAATAAAGTGGTGAATACTAGCCCTCTGTTACAGGAATTACAGACCCTGTGAGGTCCTGTGACATATAAGACCCTGTAGGGAAATAAAGCTCCTTTAGTCCATTCTGAAAGAATAAATAAAAGACAGATTGAAGGCTGTGTTTCCCTCCAGGCAACCAAACTGGAACCCCTATAGTGACAGGGGAAAGGAGGCTCTCGATCGGTATTGCCAGACTCTATTAGGGGGCATCCGAGCTGCTGCTTGGAGACCCACAAACCTCTCTAAGGTGACAGAGACAGTCCAGGGGCCTAACCCTGATGCCCTGGAAAGTCGAAGGGCTGTCAATGTTGCATTTGTTTCCCAGTCGGCCCCAAATATTAGGAAAAAATGACAAAAGTTAAAAGGCTTTGAGGGGAAATCAATCTCTAAGTTGGTTGAGGTGGCCCAGAAGGTTTTTGACAATCAGGAGGACCCAACAGCAGGTTTAAACACCCAGATGGCCAAGGTCCTCCTGGCCCTAAACGAGGAAAAAGGCCCAAGGGGCCGGAGAGACAACAAGGGCAAAGAAAAGCCTCGCGGAAGAAAAGGAGTCCAACCTAGGCTTGGGAAAAATCAATGTGCATTTTGCAGAAAGGAAGGACATTGGAAAAGGGAGTGCCCTGAACGTGCGGGGGAACCGACTCCCTCCCATGCTGGTGGAGGAGGTGGATTGGGGTTGTCGGGGGGCTTGGCTGGCCCCCAGGAGCCCAGAATGACCCTGACAGTGGGGGGCCAAAAGGTGGACTTCCTTGTGGAACTCATAGCACTCACTCAGGCCCTCTGGTAGAGAAAGAGAAAAAGAATAAACATTTCAGCTTCCTGAAAACAGCTGCCTTGAGCCCTGCCACACTCCTCCCTGACAAGAAGGCAGAGGCCCCTTTGCCTGACTGCGAGGAGACACTGACTACCCTCACTTCCCTCCGTGAGGACCTTGTGGACCAGCCCTGCAGGATCCGGATGAGACTCTCTACACGGACTACCGGAGCAGCTTCATAGAGGAAGGTACCCGGTAGCGGGGGGCACATGAGGAGGAGCCAGGAAAGATCTAAGAAGCCCTGGTAAGCGCCCCGGCACTGGCCCTGCCAGTCCTACCCAGGGACTACAGGGATATATCTCCTCGCACTGCCCTTACAGGAGGACACGAAAGCCACCTTAAAGAAGTCTCCTGACCTCAGGAGGAAAGAAAAAAGCTCCTGAGATACTTAACCACCTGGCAGCCATATAGGGGCCAAGGAATTGACTAAAAGACCAGTAGGGCCCCTAGAAGTTCTCATAGCCCTGCCAGCACAAAGGCTCCCAGAGAAGCCTACTCATCTGCCAGAGGAGCAGAGGCTAGCTGAGAAACTAAGGGCCCGGGAAGGAGAGGCTGGATGGCTAATTCTGCCAGATGGGAGGCCTATAATGCCAGAAGCCCTGGGGCAGACCATCGCTTTCCAGACCCACCAGAGCACCCACCTGAGGGGAATGAAGCTATCAGAACTACTGGGAAGATAATTTTACATCCCTCCAGAAAATATCTCAAGAGTTGGCTAGAAGATGCCAAGTGTGTGCCCAGGTGAACCAAGGGCCCCTGTTGTGGCCGCGCTGGGACAGCGAATCCGAGGTCAGAACCCCGGAGAACACTGGGAAGTGAACTTCACCGAGATACCAGGAGGACAAGGAGGGTGTAAATACTTGCTGGTTTTCATTGATACCTTCTCTGGCTGGCCTGAGGCATACCCAACCAAGGCAGAGACAGCACAGGTAATAATTAGAAAACTCCTCACTAAAATTGTCCCCTGGTTTAGCCTGCCACTATACATGGGGTCCGACGATGGCCTGGCGTTTATCGCCAATGTTACAATCCATAGTTAAGTCCCTAAGAGTTAAATTGCATACAGATAGAGAGAATAAATTGGATCTTAAAGAAAACATTAACTAAGTTAAAATTAGAGACTGGCAAAAACTGGGTAAGTCTCCTTCCTTTTGCCCTCCTCAGAGCTAGGTGCACCCTGTATATAAAAGGACTCACCCCTTTTGAAATTATGTTTGGTAGGCCGCCACCTCTTCTTCCCTGCCTAAGGGAGGAAGAAATTGCCCAGCCGTCTACCCAAAGTTTGCTTAAGTCCTTACAGGCTTTGCAGAGCAGCGCCACGTCAGCACAACGGGTGGTGAGAGCCCTACCGGAGGAGGACGCACTGAGAACCAGTCCAACGCAGCCTGCCTTCTCTCCGGGTGACCTCGTCTGGGTGAAACGTCACGACCCTGGCAGCCTGGAACCTAGATGCGATGGACCCTACCAGGTGGTGCTGAGCACTCCAACTGCCATCAAAGTCGCAGGAAAGAGGCACTGGAAATTGTAACCCCGTCCTCCTCATGCCTCTTGCCTGGTGAACTGACCAATGGGAAGGAGAAAGACATAGGAACTAAAACTCTATGTCAGTGGCCGAGACCCTGGCCAATTCTTCACCATCAAATGCCAGACTCTTCCCCGGCGGCTTGACCCCTACATTGCCAAATGCCTCCTCAATTTCATAACGTAGAGGAGGGCGCTGAATCAAAGATTTGATTCGGGCATAAGACCAGTAGGGAATGTGCTAGGGTGAGGGACTGCGCCATGGAAGGGTTACAGAATGTTACAGAATGTGCTGGGAGGGGGGACTGACGTATGGAGAAGGATTGTGTTGCCAGGATATGAGGATTGTGTATGTGCTGGGAGGAGGGACTGATGAATGGAGGGGAGTTGCAGGGTTAGGAACCATGGAAGAAAAATTGCTAGATTGTCTTAGACCAGCCAGGTGTGACTCTGTTTACCCCCACTTTGTGCTTATGAACTTTCTGTGAGCTTCTAAGGTAACACTGTTTTGTTATAAAAATCATAATGCACACTTGCTCTTTGCCACATGCCGCGAGGCTTCCCAGAGGGGGAAGGTACGGGCTGTGGTCAGCTGGCCAGCTTAATAAACGGCTTTCAAATTTAAATTCTGAGTCGGTGGTCTATCTCGTTGAGCCAACCCATAACAGGTTCACACATAGTAGCCCCTCATAGATAAGAAAAAATCAGTTCACTGGACACCTGAGCAAATTGTCAGAGATGGTTCGTTAAATTCTTATGCTCTTTCTCCTCTATTGCTGGTAAAAATGTAAACCGAAATGACCTCTCAAAGGGCAGAGCGGCCATCTGGATCTAGAGGCTTAAATGTGTGTCTTCCCTTTGATCTCCTAGGAATGGAGCCCAAGGAAACCATCCAAAAGGCAGACAGTTCATTCTTTGCATTTCCCATGTTAATAAAGTTTAGCAAACAACTTAATGTGTGATGCTGGAGGAATGGTCGACTATGAAGCAGAGAATATAAAAATTCTACCTCTAACGTGTATTTCTTTGCAAGGGAAAATGTCCATGATAAAACGCTAAATAAAAAGCCAGATTCAAAACTATATAAACAGTATTAAACCAATCTGTCTAAATATAATAATTATATAAATTATTTTACCTTTACATATATGCATATAAAGGCTATAAAGATATACTCCAAAATGCTAACTAACCAAGAGGCTACCTCTGGCTATTAGAATTATTTTTTGTTTTCTTCTTTATACTTTATCTCTTCCAAATGAATATATATTTTTTTCATCAGAAGAAAAGAAATTTTTTCAATAAATAGAATTTTAAAATCTATATTCACCTTTTAGGAAATTGATTTGCAATATCTATAATATTCAAATCATCCCAGGGAAGTGCCAATTCATCAAAACACAACAAAACAGAAAATTCTAAAGATTAAACGCACTCCAAAATATAACTCCAGTCACCTTCAGGAGGCTTTTCCTTACATTTAACCCATTCCCTCCCACTGTAATTTATGCCCATTTAACTTGCTTTGTAATCTTGTTATTTGCTTTGAATACCTAGGGTGTAGTATAGTATAGTGCCTGACATAGGAATCTCTCAATACATGCTTATTTAATCTCAAGTGCAACCATCCAGTGGGGTATGGGAGCCATGTTTCATTATTCCCTCAAATGTTCTTGTTCCCCTTCTTCTAGCAACTGTTCCCCTTTGGCTAACTCATGTTCCCTCCTCCTGGCTCAGCTGGGGCTATTGGTCATTTACAACCCCTTCCCCCTCCCTGATTCCTGGCTAGACAGAGACTATTCAGGGGGCCGGGATATGGGCCAAGCAGGGTCAAAGTCCTTCCCTAAAAATCAATCCGATGATATCGGAGAAGAGAAGTACAAACATCCTCCCAGTGCACCACAGAAGCCAGGTGTGAGAAGAGGCATCGAGCATCTGGGGACTATCTTCTCCAGCCACACGGAGGAGGCCGTGTCTGCAGGGTGACTAAAGAAAGCCAACAGGCAGAGGGAAGAAGGGCATGAATGAAGAGAGACAAGGCAAGGGCTGGAGAATGATACCACAGGCCAGGAGCAGCACAGACCAATGAAGGCACAGAGAAAGTCCTGAAGCCATGAGACCACAGTTTTAGCCCTGGTGACCCCATCCTGCCATTTAGCTTTCATTCTATTCGTCCCAGCTATAGTAGAACAATAAATTCCCATTTATCCTAGGCCAGTGGTCAGCAAACTCATTAGTCAATAGAGCCAAATATCAACAGTACAACGATTGAAATTTCTTTTGAGAGCCAAATTTTTTAAACTTAAACTATATAGGTACATTGTTATTAACTTAATTAGGGTACTCCTAAGGCTTAGGAAGAGCCACACTCAAGGGGCCAAAGAGCCACATGTGGCTCGAGAGCCGCAGTTCGCCGACCACGATCTTAGGCTGATTTGGTTTGGGTGTCTATATTTGTAACTAAAACTCCTGACTTCTTTATGTCTCTAAACATGTGATAGTAAGTTAGAATCCTTAAGAAATACAACATTTAAAAACCTATTTTGTTACTGAGAGTCTAGGGAAAGACCATGTCTGATGAACTTACTTATTAGTATACCTGACAACATTTGAAAAGTTGAAAAGCTGATTGATACTGATAATAAAGTTGACCCCAAAAATCTCTCATAAAAAAAAAAAAATTGAAAGTAAGGTAAAGTTTAAGGATTGGAATATAAAAATGTATATATTTTTTGAAGGGTGGCTTCTAAAAGGTGGTAGATTCTCTGTTCAAATAGACAATGTAAAAAGACTATTTAACATGCTCACAATTAAAGAACCAACTCAAAGGTCATTTCATCACAGGATCCCACCTGCTCTCAAGTTAGCATATAAAGGGCTCCTATGGGACACAGAGATGTCAGACACAATTTTTCCATGATTTCACAGATACCTGACTAACAACGTGTTGTTTTTTAATCAAATGAGAAAGTTGTAATTAAGAAAAGTGGGGGAATATTCTGATAGGCGGCCACTCCGGCATACACTGTATATAGACAAAAAAATTTTTGCCTAAGCATTATTTTTTAAAATATAAATATTTTACTGATTTCAGAGAGGAAGGGAGAGGGAGAGAGAGTTAGAAACATCAATGATGAGAGAGAATCATTGATTAGGGGGCATGTGCCCTTGACCGGAATCAAACCCGGGACCCTTCAGTCTGCAGGCCAACGCTCTATCCACTGAGCCAAACCAGCTAGGATGCCCAAGCATTATTGATGTCCCATAAACCATAAGATGAAATGCAATACCATGGGCAAGACACCTTAAGCCAGTGGTTCTCAACCTTGGCTGCACATTAGAATCACCTGGGAATCTTTTTTAAATCCTGATTTCTGGGCCTCATCCTCCGGAAATTCTGTTTCTTTGTTACTAATATTGTGGCCCCACCCCATAAAAAGAAACAGAATTTCCGGAGGATGAGGCCCAGAAATCAGGATTTTAAAAAAAGATTCCCAGGTGATTCTAATGTGCAGCCAAGGTTGAGAGCCACTGCCTAACCAGTGATGGCGAACCTATGACACGCGTGTCAGAGGTGACACGCAAACTCATTTTTTTGGTTGTTTTTTCTTTGTTAAATGATATTTAAATATATAAAATAAATATCAAAAATATAAATCTTTGTTTTACTATGGTTGCAAATATCAAAAAAATTTCTATATGTGACACGGCACCAGAGTTAAGTTAGGGTTTTTCAAAATGCTGACACGCCGAGCTCAAAAGGTTCGCCATCACTGGCCTACGCTAATGGAGCTTTGTAAATTAGAAGGCAATGGCTCACAGAAAACAGATTGAGAACTAAAATTACATATTAAAAATCCAGATCAATTGGGCAGCCAACCAAAAAAGCCATTTAAACAATAATTAGAAGCTGAATTCATTTAAGTTAGGGCTTACTTGAAAGCTATATCTGGGAATAGGAAAAAAAGCTCTGCATGTGTACTCCACTGTGAGCCATGCTTCCATTCATTCATTCACCAAAATAGCAAACACATGAGGTATGCAGCTGTGTGCCAAGCATGGAAGACCAGGAAATAAATAGGGTGGGCGGGCCTGCCCCCATACAGCTTACAGTCTACAAGGAAAAGCAAAACAATCCACAAGAACTTTTTTTTTTTAAGTAACAGAAGTATCTATTTCAGCTGGTAGGTAGTTCAAGCAAGTACATTGAAGCTGGCTCTGAGGGGGAAGAAATGCTAATTGAACACAAAAAAGGTGAGAGAAGAGCATCCCAGACAGAAGGAACACCAAGTGCAAAATCCCTGGGGAGAGGAGTAGGGTGTGTTAAAGGTACGCAGAGAAGTCTGAGAAGTCCTCCTAGTGCAGGTGGGAAAAGCCTGGACTCTGGGAGCCAGGGAAGCTGGGCTTGAATCTCAGCTCTGCCTGGCATTTACTAGCTGTGTGGCCCTGAGCAAGTTACTTGACCTCTCTTTGCTTCCTATTTAAAATAGGAATAATCCTATATAATAAAAGGGTAATATGCAAATTGACCCTAACAGCAGAACGACTGGAAATGACTGGTCACTAGGACACACACTGACCATCAGGGGGCAGATGCTCAATGCAGGAGCTGCCCTCTGGTGGTCAGGGCGCTCTCACATGGGAGGAGCTCTGCTCAGCCACAAGACAGGCTGATGGCTGCCAGTACAGCGGTGGTGGTGGGAGCCTCTCCTGCCTCCTCAGCAGCACTAAGGATGTCAGATCGCAGCTTAGGCCTGCTCCCCGCTGGCAAGTGGACATCCCCGGAGGGCTGCCGGGCTGCCAGAGGGATGTCTGATTGCCATCTTAGGCCCAATCCCCCGGGGAGCGGGCCTATGCCAGCAGGTGGACATCCCCCAAGGGGTCCCACAACTGCAAGAGGGCACAGGCTGGGCTGAGGGACCCCCCCGGGGTGCATAAATTTTTGTGCACCAGGCCTTTAGTACTTTGAATAAAATGGGTTTATTAGAATAGCGCCTTGTACACGGAAAAGTGTTTATTGATTATTGCCATTGGAACACAGAGATAAGGGGACAGTAGCATGAGGCCAGGGAAGGGCAGCTGGGGGCAATCACACAGGGCCTTGGTGAGAAGATGTATATGCCAGTGGTTCTCAACCTTGGCTGCACATTAGAATCACCTGGGAACCTTTTTAAAATCCTGACTTCTGGGCCTCATCCTCCAGAAATTCTGTTTCTTTTTGTGGGGTGAGGCCACAATATTAGTAATAAAGAAACAGAATTTCCAAAGGATGAGGCCCAGAAATCAGGATTTTAAAAAGATTCCCAGGTGATTCTAATGTGCAGCCAAGGTTGAGAACCACTGGTATATGCAGACATTTTAAAAAGGCCTTTTTTAAAGATCCCATTGGCTGTAATAAGGGCGACTGATGGGCGGGGGGGGGGGGGGGGGGGGGGGGGGTAGTGAATGTAGAAGTGCCAGCTAGCCATTAAGAAAGCTTCTGTGGTGGGTGGCTGAAGAGGAAGAAAAGATCAATGTAAACAGTGCTGAGGCCATGGAAAAGGTTGATCTGACATCATTACTCTATATGTTTAAGATTTCAGCTGTGTCACTAATAAAAAAGCTTAAATAGGAAAGCCAAACACTGACCCAGTGATCATTCATTACTTTGATTTCCTATTAGAAAAACAGAAGGATATTCTATAACCTCAGAATTTTAATGGGGGCACGGGAGATACTATAGTCCAGGCATAGTCAGGGACACTTTGAATGGATGAATGCTTGAGGCAAAGGCTCAGCACAAGGACCAGCTAAGCCTGACCTTAACGGGGCATGAACCAAAACGACTAAAGAGATGCTTCAAGCTCCCAGATAACCCATTTTTTCCAGGTTTCTTTCCTTCAGGAAAAAAGAATCTTTCTTTAAACGAATGGCTGCCAACTGGCCTGACCCACATCGGCAGCAGGAAGGCACCTGCTCACTGTGCCAAACCACAGTTCCCTCGCTCTGCCGACCAGGTAAACCCAGCCTCTCCACAAAGAGGTAAGAGCACAGGTTTGGGAGTCAAGGAGCTCAGACCCAGGTTTAGGTCCTGGCTCTAGCACACGCTGGTTATGTGACCCTGAGTAAGTTACCTAACCTCTCTCTATCCTCAGGGTCCGCATCTGGAAAGCAATTGAACCTGTCTCCACAGTTGTTTCGAGCAAGATTTGATATACTACTTATAAAGCACGTCGCACAGGTTCTCAGACAGAGTAAGCACTCAGTAAGTAACCATTGTGATTATTATACATCTTTTGTTCCTGCAATGCTACCAAAAGTGGGGATTAGAAGAGGCAGAGAAAGAAAACACTGCTGGTATATTGGTCACCTGTTTTGGGAAACTGGCATATGGACTAATAGTGAAGACACACCTACCCCATGCCCAGGTACTTCCACTCCTAAGTGTACACCCAGCTGAAGTGCACCCAGGTACACCAAGAGACAAGAATGAGAGAGCTCACAGGAGTATCACTCATAATAGCCCAAAGCTAGAAACAACCCAAATGTCTATCAACAGTAGAATGGAAAACTAAATGATGAAATGATGGTGTGTGTGTGTGTGTGTGTGTGTGTGTGTGTATATATATATATATATATATATATATATATATCTACACTAATAAAAGAGAAACATGGTAATTAGGGTACGACCACTACCCTTCCCATTGGCTAATCAGCATATCCTTATGCAAATTAACTGTCAGCCAAGATGGCGGCCGGCAGCCAGGCAGCTGGAAGCGAACATGAGGCTTGCTTGCTTCAGTGACTGCAGACTGCAACGTTCCCCGCCTGACTTGCCGGCCTCTGAGCTACAACTCTAAGAAACTATGTTGCAAATATAGAAGCTAAACAAAACCCCAGAAAAAAGTGTTCAGCCAGCTGGGATCTCAGAGCTAGAGTTATACATTGTTTGGATTATAGCAGCGGAAGCCTCAGAGCTAGAGCCAGAGCTAAAGCTGGCCCAGAATTAAAAAAAAGAAAAGAAAAAGAAAAAAAGGAGTGGTTGGGAGCTTCAGTCAACAACCGCCAGCCTGAAAGCAGCCTTCAGCCCCTCACCCAGACTGGCCAGGCACCCCAGTGGGGACCCCCACCCTGATCCAGAACACCCTTCAGGGCAAACCAGCCGGTCCCCAGGCCTCTATCCTATATAGTAAAAGGGTAATATGCCTCCCAGCACCGGGATCAGCAGAGCCACGAGGCCTCCTGGCACCGGATCAGCGTGACAGGGGGCAGAGCCCAAACCCCCTGATTGCCCTGCGGCTCTGTGTGTGACAGGGTGTGGCGCCCCAACCCCACCCCCCCCACGGGCCCTGCTTTGTGTGTGACCGGGGTAGAGCCATAACCTCCCCATCGGCCCTGCTGTGTGTGTGACAGGGGCGGTGCCCTAACTCCCCTATCGGTCCTACTCTGTGAGTGACAGGGGGGAGCTCCTCAACCCCCTGATGGGCCCTGCTCTGTGCATCACAGGGGGGAGCTCCCCAACCCCTTGATGGGCCCTGCTCTGTGCGTCACAGGGGGTGGCACCGCAACCTCCCCATCGACCCTGCCTTGAGTGTGATAGGGGGTGGTGCCCAACTCCCCAATCAGCCCTACCCTGAGTGTCTGAGGGTGGCATCGAAACCTCCCAATCCGCTCTGCTCTGTGCATGACAGGGGGCGGCGCCCCAACTCCCCAATCAGCCCTGCTCTGAGCCCGACCAGGGGCTGCACCTAGGGATTGGGCCTGCCCTCTGCCACCCAGGAGCAGGCCTAAGCCAGCAGGTCATTATCTCCCGAGGGGTCCCAGACTGTGAGAGGGCACAGGCCGGGCTGAGGGACCCACCCTCCCCCCCCCCCCCCCCCCCAGTGCACAGATTTTTGTGCACTGGGCCTCTAGTATATATATAGAGAGAGAGAGAAGAGAGAGAGAGAGAGAGAGAGAGAGAAGTAATATGCAGATTAGGTCAGGATGCCATAATGGTCACGACCAGCTCAGGAGGAGGGGCCAGGCTCGGCCCCCCCAGCCTGAGAGAACAACACACAGGCACAGCCCAGAGCTGGAGAGAACAACCCCGCAGGGGGATCTGGCCCCAGCCCCGCGACCGTGGCGCTGGGCTGCTGAGGCCGGAGCCAGTGGAGACACAAGCCCTCAGAAGATGGCCCTGATTGGGCCGGTCCCGATGAAGCCCACTGTAGCCAGCAAACTGGCTGATCAGGGTTGGGGCTCGCAGCCCCTCCCTGCTGCTGGCCTGCCCCTGATCGGACTCTCCCATCCCGATCAAGAGCAGGCCACACAGAGCCTGGACCCTTCCTGGCAGCCCCCAGTCCGTGGGGTTGAGAATTCTGATGGCCTTGCCCAGAGAGTAGAGGCACCTGATGGGCAGGGACAGGGACCACAGGCCTCCAGGGAGCACCGCAGAGTTGGCAAGGAGAGGACAGGGGGAGGAAGCTAAGCCAGCTGACATCAGCCCAGAATCCAGCCCTTCCCCTCCAGAGGCAGCAAGACCTAAACCCAGACCCCCAGCCTGAATCGGAAGAGCCCTGGGGAGGCTTCAGGAAGCTCTATGCAAAGCTGCGCGTTGAGAAGGAGAGACTTCATGAGGCCCTGACCCAGACCACGCTGCAGCTGGCGCAGCTCAAGGTGGAGCTAGAGCACGCCACGCGGAGGCAGGAGCGTTTTACAGAGGCTGGCCCTCCTGGAGCTGGCGAGATTTGAGCGCAGGGCCCTGGAGTGCAAGGCTGGGAGAGGAGCTGAGGGCCTGTCCAACCTCCGGGCTGACAACAAGCGCCTCAGGGAGGAGAACACAGCCCTGATCCGCGTCTTCATCAGCAAACTGTCCAAGTGACCCCAGAGGACTTGCCCCTACACCGGCATTTATACAACTGCTTCTGCCACACCCACCCCTTCCCCTATGTGAACATGAGTGACGGGGCTGCTGGGGAGCTCTGAGAAGCCATAACCTTCCCTTGGGACCTCCAGGCTGGGAGGGGAGGACAGAGCCCCCAGGAGCCAAGGGGGCCATCTGAGGCCAGGATGGAGACGGGAGGCTGAGCCAGGTAGGGGGACCGGGGCTGTAGGTAGGACCAGGAAGGAACCGAGGACCAGGGAGTGCCAGGACCAGTAGCCAGGACCAGAGTGGCCACCCAGAGGTCCCCTTTCACGTGTGCTGCCACCAGTCACCCCTTCAGGCCCTGAGCAGGGATCCGAGAATGTGCCAAGCATCCCACCGTCCTGGGCCAGGTGGGCCTGTATATAGGGCCCATGTGCAATAGGGAGGGACATCTTCTATTTTTTGCTGCCCCCTCCCCAACACTGTCCTGGGCAGGGGAGAAGGTATTTTTGAGACATAGCATAGGCACCACAAGTAAAAGTTCGAGAAGTTGCCAAAAAAAAAAAAAAAAAAAAAAGTGGGCTGGCCGGCCAAACACCCCCTCCCTTCCCCCCCACCCCCCACCAGCCCCACCTCAATCAGCCTGCCCCATCACAATAGGCCCACAGCCCCTCCCTACCGCTGCCTGCCCCTGATCGCACCCCCCAACCTAATAGGGGGCAGGGCTGGGCAGTCAACCTCCTGCACCCCCTCCCCCCCTCCTCCCCACCCCCCCTCACCAGCCCCACATGATCAGCCTGCCCCATCACAATAGGCCCACAGCCCCTCCCTGCGGCTGCCTGCCCCTGATCGCACCCCCCACCCCAATAGGGAGCAGGGCTGGGCAGCCAACCTCCTGCAGCCCCTCCCCAGGCTGGCCCCGCCCCTGATCCGCTCACCCCAATAGGGGTAAGGACCTGCCAGCCAATCTCCTGTAGCCCCTCCCCCTGCCCAGCCTTAGCCCAGATCAGGGGCAGGGCTGGCCGGCCAACCACCCATGGCTCCTCCCACAAGCTGCTGGCCCCTGATTGGCACCCCCCACCCCATTTGGGGGTGTGGCTAGCTGGCCCACCAACCACAGCCCCTCCCCATGGCCAGCCCTGCCCCCAATCAGTCCCCCAACCCCAATCAGGCTGGCAGGGGGGACATTTGGGGGTGATCAGGCCGGCAGGGGGGTGCAGTTGAGGGTGATCAGGCTGGCAGTTGGGGGGCAATCAGGCTGGCAGGCAGAGGGGTTAGGGGCAATCAGGCAGGTGAGCGGTTAGGAGCCACTGACTGCCGGTGTGGGATCAGGCCTAAACTGGCAGTCTGACATCCCCCGAGGGGTCCTGGATTGGAGAGGTTGCAGGCTGGGCTGAGGGACGCCCCCCCCCTCCCCGCACGAATTTCATGCACCAGGCCTCTAGTATTTATATAAAAGAGTAACACATGGTGCCAAAAACGAAGAAACCATGGCTACAATCAACAAAAGGGATAACTCTCAAACCCAATGCTGAATGAAAGAAACCAGACACAAAAGAATATACTAGATTATTCCATTTGCATAAAGTCCAGAAAATGGGAAAATTAACTCTGGTGTTTAAGGATGCATACTCAGGTGGTACAAGAGTAAAGCAAAGAGATTACCGCCGAAACCGGTTTGGCTCAGTGGATAGAGCATCGGCCTGTTGACTGAAAGGTCCCGGGTTCGATTCCGGTCAAGGGCATGTACCTGGGTTGTGGGCACATCCCCGGTAGGGGATGTGCAGGAGGCAGCTGATCGATGTTTCTCTCTCATCGATGTTTCTAACTCTCTATCCCTCTCCCTTCCTCTCTGTAAAAAATCAATAAAATATATTTTTTAAAAAAAATAAGCAAAGAGATTACCATGAAGCCAGGGGAGTGATTGGCTGTGCAGGGAAGAGTGGGGTTGTGAGTGGGATAAAGAATGCAGGGGCTTCTAGGCTTCTGATTCTTGACCTGGATGATGGTCACATGTATGCTATATAGATTTGTTCAGCTGTACACGCTGGTTTTGTATACTTCCTGTATGTATGCAATAATCTTCAATAGTTGGAGAACTAATCATTCTACCTGCTCCAGCTAATGTGTGCCTCTTTTCAAAGAGGGTCAGGGGTTTGGGGAATGTGATCTCTGCAACTAGGAGCTTTCTGAACCCCCTCTCTGCGCAAACTAAAATCCTAAGGGGGCTGACAGGCAGGGAGGGTGCAGGAGAGGTGAGGAGGTAGACCCACCACCTAGGACTGTCCTGATAGAACTGTCTATCCCAGTCTCAAGGGATATTCCCAGGGTCGGCCCTTGTCTTGTGCCACTTCTGACACATGAAATGAAGGGCAGTGAATGAAGAGGCTTGTAATTGGCACCTGCAAGAAATAAAGAACACAGTGAGAAATGCTACAGGGACTATTGACTCAACATGTACAAAGTGCCAGGCCATAGTGACTGTTCCAGGGATGGGTATATGACACAAGCAGGGCCAAAGTCCTTCCTAAAATCCATTCTCCTGAGGAGCCCTTTCCCCTGAGGCTGCCAACCATGTGGAGTGAGCCACATCTGCACGTGGACAAAAGAAGGCAGCCAGAGAGGGAAATAGGACTGAAAGTTGCAGAGAGGTGAGATAAGGAACTGAGAATGGTGCCCCGTGCCAAGAGGAACAGCGGCCAGCTGAGGCAGAGAGAAGGTTTGGAAACCTTGAGTGCCCGGGTCCCACCAATGATGCCCTGATTTCAGCAGCCTGACCTCAATTCTGTCCTTACCTTCTGTGGTGAGATAATATGGGTCAGATTTTGTGCTCAATTCTAATAACACAAAGGTAAATAATATGCAGAACTTTCTCTTAAGGATATCACAGTTTAATTCGGAAAATAAACATTTCAACAGATTGTCAAACAGCATTATGAGAGTCTATGGAGGTGGCACATCTTAACCAGACTAGAGGAGGAGAGGGGAGGTTGAGGGAAAGATTTTGGAGGAAGTAAGCTTGGGCTGAGCCCTATGGAATGCTTTGGATTCATCGGGGGGAAAGTGAGGCGAAAGAGTGGTCTACGAAATGAGTGGGGATGGTGGGGCAGCTAGAACAAAGGAGGGGAGCAAGAGAAGGAATGTGTGGGACGCTGGAGGGAGGTGTGGTTGTCAGGAGAAGCCAGGAAGGTGGGTCATAAAGGAGCCGAGAGTCAATGAACAGAGTCTGGACTTTGTCAGGTAGGCAAAGGGATCCGCCTTTTAAAAGCTTTAACCAGGGGAAAACAGGGTCCAATTTCCCTTTTAGAAAGATCAAGGAGACGTGTCCTAAGGCCATTGTCTAACAGAAGAAATGCATTCTCTCTCTCCTCTCCTCTAACTCCAACAGCCTGAATCTCCAAAACTTGAATCAGCCTACAAGTTTATTTCTTGCATTTGGCACTCTTCAGAATGTAAACAATGAGGACAGCTTATGCCACAAGCAGCAGACCAGCTGACCTGGAGACAGGTTCTAATCCTGCCCTGCCACTGCCAGGCCTTGTGAGCTAGGGCAGTGGTCGGCAAACTTTGGCTCGTGAGCCACATGCGGCTCTGTGGCCCCTTGAATGTGGCTCTTCCACAAAATACCCACTTCTGCGCATGGGCCACGAAGTTTCAATCGCACTGTACATGCGCGCCCGCACGTGGTATTTTGTGGAAGAGCCACATTCAAGGGGCCACAGAGCCGCATGTGGCTCGTGAGCCGCAATTTGCCAACCACTGAGCTAGGGCAAGCCACCCAGGTCTTTGTGGCTATCTTCTCTGTGGGCAAAATGAGGATCAACAATGTCAGTCCTGCATGCCTCAGAGGGCTGTCGTGAGAATGATGAAGTGGGTCCAGAATCATATCCCCAATACCTTTGAATCTGCTGAAGGATTTTGGTAAAAAGTAGCATCCTTTTGTAAAATAGCATTACAGAACCCATGTTATGCATTCTCTTGTTAATCAAAAGTATATTAATCCTACCACTTGGTAAATATCTAAGTTTTATTTCAAATACATTAACAAGGCTTTCTCATACCTGTAAATGTCCAATATTCTATTTGGGGCAATCTGTTTTGACTTTACTATGTTTTCTCTACTAAGGACATTAAATATTATCACTAAGAAGATATATATTGATAGACACCTAATGTTTAGCTCAAAATGAAAGAAATTAAAACATGCTAACATATGTTGAAAACACAAAACTTAATAAAATAACACCGATACCCAGAAAAATTTTTCCGCAGGTAATAAAGCACTGGTACCTCAGCAGGGTATCAAAATCCCTTAGGAAGAATGAAGTATTTCCTGAAATTAGGTAGCCATATTGCCTCTAAGATAAGGCTACACAAACCTAGTGGGAGAATTATTGAGGTTTGGGGGTTTATTTAATCTAACTAATTTACCAAGGATATGTTTTGAGCATTTTAATCGCCTTGGGGAAAGTTTCCTCTTAATGGCATGCATAATAGTCTGACAACTGCCCACAAGGTGGCACCAAATTCATGTCCAGAAGACAACCAAGGGATATTTTTTAAATCCTAAAGCAGGCATTCCAAATACTCAACAGACAGCTTCCTTTATAGCTTAGCCTCAACCATGAGCCAGATTTATTTATATTAGCTTCTCCTATCTCTAGATGATGCAAAAGGTAAAACTTACTGCCGCCAACAAGAAAACTTTAATGTAGACATACCTCCTCTCAAGATAGAACTGTTCTACTTCTGTGCAAAGTCTTCAACAGGGAAAAAAAAATAGTATATAAGACCTCAAAATAAATGTCCCATTTCTGGGGGGTAAAAATCCCGAAACTAATTTAACACACTGAATCACACCCAGAAGTTAGTTGCTCTTTCCTTGTTTTAAATTTTATTTAATTGAGCTTAGATGAGGCCAAATAAATCTTTAAAGAACTGAATGTTATTTAAAAACTGAAACAAATCTGCAATTAATACTTAATATAATAGGTCATGGTTATTTTAAAAGGAAAAGATCTATTATTGGAGACCTTCTCCTTCCTACCTCCCCGCGCCCCGCCCCCCCCCTCCGCCCTTTCCACCCCTCATCCCCCTGCCCCCAGCCTCTCACATCTTACAAAGGCTGTTCTAAGGTGAACTGGTCTAGGCTGGCATGGCTCTCTGGGAACCGATAATGAAAGTCATTCTGGGAACAGGCACAATGTATCACGGTTGGGTTAGGGGATATTTCTGCCAATTAAAAACAGAATGTGCCGGCCCGAGCCCCTGGGAGCCAATGCTTCCATTTTGAAAAAGCAGAGGTTGTGATAGATGAATGAATCTCAAAGGGCCCAGCTTCCTGTTAGCATGAGAAGAGAGAGCTACCTGTTAGGAAGAAAAGTTTATCTGTTCCCATTTTCAACACCCACCACACATAAGAGTGACCATCTGTGAGGGCTTGTGGCATGAGCTCATCAGCCTCTTAGGAAAAAAAGCTAAAAGAAAAGAACAAGGTAGTCCTGGCTGGTGTTTCTCGGTGGTTAGAGTGTCAGCCTGCAGACCGGAGGGTTGTGCATTTCATTCCTGGTCAAGGGCACGTACCTCGGTTGCAGGTCTGATCCCTGGCCATGGTTGGGACACAGGAGGGAGGCAACCAATAGATGTGTCTCTCTCACATCGATGTCTCTCTTTCTCTTTTTTTTTCTCTCTCTCTCTCCCTCATTCCCCCGACCCCCCCCAAAAAATATATCCTTGAGTGGGGATTTAAATATATATATATATAAAGAACAAGGTAGATGAATCTCATTCTCAGACCACCAAGTTACCTATAACCAAGCATCATCCCACTGGGCATGCCTGAGAAGGTTCCCTAATCCTATTAGCAATCCTGAATCATTTGTTCAGCCTCCAGGTCATTGCTCCACTAAGGAAACACCCTTAATTGCAACCCCTTGGCTTCTATATAGTTGTGATTTCTGAAAATAGAAGGCGAACTTCCTGTTCACTTGTTTCTGTTTCCTAAGCAAGGCATCACACATCCCTAGACCATGTGCAAGAGGTTTGTGATCTCAGGGACAAGACATCCGGGGAGGCTAGTAAAGGTGCCTCCTGTAGCCCCTGCTGCCCAGCAGGGCAGACACTCCCCCAGGCTGGCTGGGAGGCAGGGAGGCAAAGGGAAGCCAGGATGTGGTTGCATTACCGATGCTCTTGGAGCTGCTCCCTTGTCACTGCATCCTGCAGATCTGCCGCGCCCACCCTGCCGCCCAGCTTCTCCTCCACGTGAGGAGTAACAGAACTCCAGCTTCTCAAAACGCATCTCTCCTCCAGGCAGCCTAAGCTCGGGCAGCCTGGCAGATACTGTGCCTCAAATGTCCCAGACCTTTTGAAAAATGCTTCAGAAGCCCTTTCTTACCCTGACCTTTAAACCAAAAATACTGCTTACTGACATCACAGAAGTGAGAACAAATTCATGCAATGAAATGCTGTAATCACAAAAGCCAGTATCATTTCTCTTCATTCACTAAGCAATGTATGAAGTGTTAAGACTTTAAACAGGAATGGCATAGAGTTTCAGCATTGGAATCCATAATAAAAAATATCCCTAGTGATGCTGCTTTTCACTACCATTCACTAGACAATTGAGTTTCAAACTTTTTCCTCTCATGGCACACAGAAACTAATTACTAAAATTCTGCAGCACACCAATAAATATACTTTTTGATGATCTGGAAAAAAATAGGTACAATTTTGATTCATTCACACCGGATGGCTATTGTTGTGCTGGCTGTTGTCATTTTTCAATTTGACAATCTAAGGGAAAAGAGGTCAGTGCCCCTGACTAAATGGTCAGGTATTGCATGTTTTAAAAATCCTTGGGGCACGCCGGTTGGAAATCGCTGCACTAGACACTTTCCCTATGCCAGCTACTGTGCTAAGCATGTGTCAGTTTCCATTTTAAAATGTATTTCATAACTGCAAACTTCCAAAGGACCCATGGCAAATCCATGAGTGTGCCCTTCTGTACCGTTCAACACACACGCCACCAGGCTGGGACAAACACCATCACGGACACAGAGATGAAGATGAAGCAGGGGACCTACCCCCTGGGAGGGAGGGGAGCCCATGCTCCGCACCTGCAAGGAATGCACCAGGTACTGCCAAGAAGGGAGCAATGACACACCCATGGATTCTAAACCCCACCTTCATTAGAACAGTCCTCAACTGAAGAGAGAGGATAAAATGGAATGCAAAACTGAACAGCGTGGAATAGAGAGAACTCACGTAGAATCTGAGAAATGTTCTCTCATGAGTATTCTCTTTTAGCTCAGCAAGGACAAATGAATTCTCTAAGAAAGGGGGTGTTTACACTGACGAAGTTCAAGCCCTTCAGCCTGTCTTTGCCTGATCTTCCCTTGGTGCAGCCTTTAGAGACCTCTCCCCCACCCCCTTCTCTCTCTCCCCCTCTCTCTCTCTCTTCTCTCTCTCTCTCTCTCTCTCTCTCTCTCTCTCTCTCTCTCACACACACACACACACACACACACACACACACACACCAGACTGTTACTTAGAAACTCCACAGCCAACGTTTCCCCACTAGGCTGTAAATTCCATGAGGGCAGGGGCAGGGACTTCACCCAGCTCATCACTGTGTCCCCAGTGCCCGAAACATAATAAGCACCAGATAAATAATTGTCAAATGATAGAATTTTACTTTTTAGGTAAGTTGACTTTCTCCCCCAAAAGACGTTAAGCTCATCAAAGACCAAAAGTGGCTGGTGTCCAGGAAGTGCAGCAGAAATGCTCACTGAGTAAATAAACAGCAAACATTAGGCCACAAGACAAGTTGTCTAAATTAAATTATTGCTCCTTATTGTAAAGTTGGGTTTTTTAATTATAAATTTCCTTCCTCCACAAGTCTTGTCCTCGTTAGCTTTGCAAATTCTGTTGTTTGCATTCCAAAGCCACAATATAATGCCACACTGAAGAATTTAATAACAACAAAGAAAGGATTACTTATTTCAATACCCTTATCTGTAGAAATTTAACATTCTTTTTCCCCCAGAGAATACACTGTCTGATCTCTGGCTCCTAACCCAGCTACACTTGTGTTACTAGGACTTATCAGAATAAACAGGCAGAGACAGGCAGATGGATATTTCAAATATCACCTAAAACAAAATATCCTTTTACATTTGTAAAATAAATATGATTTCATTGCTCATATCTCCAGGATAAAGCGGAAAAAAGAAAAAGCAAAGAAAACAAACATAAGGAAAGGACCCAAGGCCTCTCAGAATGTCTAATAACCTAGGTCAGCGATTTTCAACCAGCATGCTGCAAGAATTTTAACAACATGCGATACCTGACTATTTAGTCAGGGGCACTGACCTCTTTTCCCTTAGATTGTCAAATAAAAAAATGACAACAGCCAACACAACAGCCTTCCAGTGTGAATGAATCAAAATTACACCATTTTTTTTTGTCAGATTGGCAAAAAATATATTTTTTGGTGTGCCGCAGAATTTTTAGTAGTTTATGTGTGCCATGAGGTAAAAAAGGTTCAAAATTGCTGACCTGGATTAAGCTGTCCACTTAAGCACTAGAGCACAATCGAGGTTCTACTGTACAGACAAGAGCCCTTCCCTTGCCTCATCCTCCCCTTCCCCCGCCCCCTGTCTCTCCCCCTCTCCTTTCTCTCTCCCTCCTCCTCTTTTCCACCCTCCCCATTAGCACACTGAGAGAGCCTGACAGCAACAGGCCTTTGTATGATGTGTTGAGTACAAAGCTCACAATCACTGTAACCAAGTGTCTGCCTCCAATAAATGCCTGCACCATAGCTCAGAATGGAGAGCCAGGAGCTGTTCCCCACTCCACTCCCTACCTCACCCGTTCACACCAAAACCTCAGGAAGTGACAAGAAGAAAATACTATCCTTTAATAAAAGATAGATCCTGACACCAAATACAATGCATTTACTATGAAAATGGATTTAAGTTATCCCCTCAGTAGGTTTTTTTTTTCCTTTTATTAAGCCACCCCATCACACCACTGACCCGAAGCAAAAATAAAACAAAAAAGCAACAAACAAACTCATAGACACAACACTATGGTGGTTACCAGGGAGAAGGAGGGTGGGAGGAAAATGAAGAGGGTGAAGGTGGTCTAATACATGAACGGAAGGAGACTAGACTTTGGGTGGTGGACACTCATTGTTGTTCTATAAAGTGATACACCTGAAACTTACATGATGTTACTGGCCAATGTTACCCCAATAAATTTAACTTTTTTTAAATAAATCAGAACTGGAGCATTTCCAGTAATGGCACATCAGTTCATTCCATGATGCCCTGGTGAGATGGGTCATTCACTCAACAATGACTGAGAGCCTGCTAGGTGCCAAAGGTCATTACACTTAATCTTCTACTTTTCTGTTAGGTATTGTCATGACAGGTCCGTGTATTCCCAATTCTAAGCACAGTGCCTGTTACACGAAATAAAAAAACAGGAGAGTACAACCAATCTTTGCTTGATGTGTCAATGGAATCATTATGGGATATGTCAATGAAACACTAAGGTACCACTTTCCAATGTGCACGCTCATCCTCAACAAGGCCACTTACAGCACCAAGTCACACTACGAGGATCCAGTTTACATTCTCCCAAAACAATGAAGTTTGAATACAGGTTTGCCTTAATGTATTCTGTTCAATCATCTAGTCAACAACTTGTATTGAACATCTACTTTATGCCAGCCCTTAATGACGTTAACAGTAAAAAAAAAAAAAAAAAAAGCAAGCACAGCCCACGCCTCATGGAGCTTACAGTGTATCCGGAAGAGCAAGCATTCAGCCAAACATCACCCATAAAAGTAGCAGTGGCTTATTGAGCAAAACACAACTAAGGAATGGATGTGGTGGGACCAGGCCAGCCGGAGTCTGACTCCAAACTCAACATTCTCCTGCTCTACTGCAGATGCCTCTAGTACAGTGGTTTTCAACCTAGTACAGTGGTTATCTCATGGCACACATAAACTAATTCCTAAAATTCTGCGATCTGACCAAATAAAATAGGTATAACTTTGATTCATTCACACTGGATGCTATTGTTGTGTTGGCTGTTGTCATTTTTTTACTTGACAATCTAAGGGAAAAGAGGTCAGTTCCCCCTCACTAAATAGTCAGGTATTACATGTTTTAAAAATCCTTATGGCACACCGGTTGAAAATTGCTGCTCTAGTGGAATGCCCTATTTGGAAAGATTCTGTTAAAAACAGCTATCATCTGTTCAAGAAACATGGCATTATTCTGGTTTTATCAGCAAGTCAAAACAATTTCCCATAGTTGCCCATTCTCCCAGAAAGCCAAGGTTCCTGGTATGCACTCACATTCAGACAATGCCTTTATTTTTTTCAAATAAAGATCTGTCTTGTGTGTTTGGTTTTCATAGTGTGAGAGTTAATTTTTCTAAACTTCTGTGTCCTAGTCTTCTGTTTTAATATCAAAACTGAAGAAAAACTGAAATGTACCTTATAGAAGAAGTCTGCACATATTTTCTGGTAAACAAATGGGCATGGCTATATTACAATAAAACTTAATTCATAAAAACAGACAAGCATATATGGCACACAGGTTGTAGTTTGTCAACCTCTTCACTAAAGGACAAAATCCACTCATACAATACAGTAACTTTGGGGTATATTATAAAAAGATCACATTGGAAACTAGTGTTGTACACGCTGGAAACCTAGAGATCACAAGAAGGGAGGTGGGAACTTTTCCTTCCTATTGGCTTCCTGCTCCTGTGGCCGTAGCCCAGCCATGCTTCTTCCCATAGCGGCATTTCTTTCCTGTTGCAGCTGCTGAATCCAATATACAGTCTTTTTGGGACCAGCCCCTTTATGTCCCCTCAGAGACCACAGTCCCAGCCTGTCTCCTCCTCAAGTCCAGGTCCCAGCTTCCTTCCCCTCACCTGAGCTCAGAGACTCCAAGACTAACCAGGACAGCAGCCAGGTGGTACCACCTCTCAGAGTTCTGGGTTGAGCTCACAGGCCTCAGCACCAGCCATCATCTTGGAAATGTGAGTTCAGCCGCACTCTTCCAAGCTTCTAAATTTTAATAAGCCCAATACTAGGTGTGAAATGCTTCCTGTAGTTGCTACTTCCATGATACATTAGTGTGTTTTTTTAATGCCTTTTCAGTTCTTCATTATCAAGTTGATTTTTTTGTTGTTGTTAATCCTTACCCAAGGATATTTTTTCCATTGCTTTTTAGAGAGAATGGAAGAGAGGGAGGGAGGGGGAGAGAGAGAGAAACTTCAATGTGAAAGAGACACATAAAGTGGTTGCCTCTCACACGAGCCCTAGTCAGGGCCAGGGATCCAACCTGCAACCCAGATACTATTGTGCCCTTGACCAGGAACCAAACCCATGGCAGGGCCAAGTTGATAATTTTTAATATTAAATTATCTCTGTTAAAATAATTGGTGTAGCTTCTGTCTCCTGATTCAACCCAGACTGATTCAAACACAGTCCAGCAATTTCACAATAACTCACATCCTCATTTGTGTTTCTTGAGCACTATGAAGTGGACACAAAATTCTGTGTTTTATTTAAAATCCAACTGCTGCTCTCAAATACTCCAGGTGCTCCCAGGCTTGACTCTTCAAGAAACTTCTCTTCCCCAGAAATTCCTTCTACCCTTCGATTCTCCTCCGGTCTCTTTAGTCTTCCTCCTCAACTTCTTTTCTCCTAATTCTCCATCACAAAATCCCAAGGATCAGTCTACCAACGAGGATGAGCCTCAGAGGGTAGCAGAGCCGAGTCTAGAATCCAGGGCACTTGGGCACCCTTCCTCCTGCCAAGGATTATAAAGTGAAACACTCACCCCACACTGAAGGGGGAAGCACAGGAGAGAAGCCGGCCAGGCATGAGACTCTGGGACTCCAATATCATCAGACTCAACGGGCAGCATAGCAACTACCCTCACCTTTAGAGAGAAATAGGGAGTTGTGGGGACTGCAAAGTGTGTGCCCTGTCCAGATGTCAGAGCTTCAGCTTTTCAAGGGAGGCCAAAAAAAAAAAAGAAAGCAATATTTTTATGCAAAGTCTCCAGGTTTTATACATTGGCTTAATATTCTTTTTTTTAAATATATTTTATTGATTTTTTACAGAGAGGAAGGGAGAGAGATAGAGAGTTAGAAACATCGATCAGCTGCCTCCTGCTCATCTCCCACTGGGGATGTGCCCGCAACCCAGGTACATGCCCTTGACCAGAATCGAACCTGGGACCCTTCAGTCCACAGGCCGACGCTCTATCCACTGAGCCAAACCGGTTTCAGCGGGCTTAATATTCTTTAATATCCTGTGCAAGTTAAATGAAATATGCCCCATACTGCCTGTATGCCTTGTTTGCCACTACTGCCCTTTAGCAGCCCTAAATCCATTCAATCTATTACATTTTCTTGACCAATATTTGATGATTAACACTATTTATTTTTTTACCCTGGATGGGTAACTTAGTTGTTTAGAGCATCGTCCTGATATACCAAGGTTGCAGGTTCAATCTCCAGTCAGGGCACATACAAGAATCAACCAGTGAATGTATAAACAAGTGGAACAACAAATCGATGTTTCTTTCTCCTTTCCTCTCTCTCTAAAATCAATCAATAAGTAAAATTTCAAAATAAAAGTGTGTTTAAAAAAAAAAAACAACTATGTTTCAATAGTTATCTACAGGGCTCTGAATTATATCAGCAAACCAAAAACAGGATATTTTTTCCTGCCACTTTTCGAAATACCACCAAAAGCAAAAAAAAAAAAAAAAAAAAAAAAAAAAGGCAAAAGTAAGAAAGAGTTGAGTAACACAAGATACTACTTGATTTAAGCCTTTAGAAAATCCGGGATTCAGCTTTTAAAATATTAACAGAAGAAAATAGCTCTCTAAAGCAAAGCCTTTAGTTTAATTTAGCAGAAGGTGGTGGTGCTGCATTATTTTTAAAGTAATATTTACAGAACAGTTTGTTCTAGAGTTCTAAATGACACAAATAGAGTAGGCCTGGTATATACACACCAAAATGGTGACAATGAAATTAGAGCTTGATCTGGTGGTAAATTACCCTCTGCTCATCTCACCAACACCTAAGGCTCCAAAATGGAGATGGCATCATATGAATAAGTAGACCATTTGGGTACACATGAGGGCACACACCCACTTACCTGCCAAACCCCCCATATACAATTAATTACCCAATCTGTAAGAGAAAGACAAACACTAGCTCTATAATTACCAGATGTGAACTTAAAATTCATGCCCTTTTAAAAGCTAAGCTACATTTCCCAGCCACACTTTATCAGCCTCAGAGCAAACTCCATAGCATGATGCTTGCTGCATAGAATGTCTATTAGCACAAAGTGCAATACACCAGCCCGGGGGACAAAGCAATGTCAGTACTGCTAGGGTCAGGGGTAGGTATGGAAAAAAGGGGTTAATTTCTTCTTTCTTATTACAAAATGCCCCTGTGTGTTATTACTACAGAAGGACAGAATTACAATTTCCCACAGCCAACTTGTTTTGCTTCACCTCCACAAGTGCTTATTGTCAACTACAGCAAGAACTGGCCTTCCTGAAACCCACAACCTCACTCTCCAGGAGCCAGCAAGGAGTCATAAAGGCCTCTGCAGAGTTTACACAGTTGGCACAAAGGCCATGCCCTAAAGACTCCTTGGGGACCTACTGTATCTTTAGTCCATTGACTCTTACTTTTAATTTCAAAGTTGACAAATCAGACCTGGGAAATTTCAGCGTGGAGAAAAATCAAAGGCACTTGGATAAGAAAAGGACATACTATATATTGTGAAATGCCAGAGCCCATGGTGGAGACACCATATGGTGTAGAGAAGGAGATGTGTTAAAGAAATGAAGGGCAATGTATGGGCCCATTGCTCAAAGTGGGCCTGAAAGAGAGTGCTACTTGTTGAAAGGTGGGAAGAGACTGAAGCCAAATAAAGATGGGTAGGATAGAAACAGGCCTCAATAGGAAAGGAACCAATCTGAAAGAGCCCAAAGGGGCAAAAATATCCTGATTCTCAAAGCTGTTAAAGTAGCATCTGATATGTATGGTGAACTTAGGCAGCCAGGTTCAATGCCAAGTGCTTCACCTGATTTCTCTTATTCAATGCTCTCAACAACCCTGTAAGGTGGGTATTATTATGTCCATTTTACAAATGAAGCTACAGAGGCTTAGAGAGTTCAAACCCAAGGTCACCTGGCTAGGAAAGGGCATAGCCAGAATTGAATTTCAGGTTTGCCTACTTCCAGAGCCTGCCCTGGGAGGAGAAGTGGGAGAGGCAAAGGGAAAAAAGAAAAAACATGATACTATTCAATGATGGAAAGTACCACCATGCCCCTGACTCTCTGTACTCTGTATCCAGGTCTTCTGAGGGCAAGGACCATACCTCTCTCGCACAGTGTCTGGTACACAGTCTGTGCTCTCTCTGCCTGATTCTTTCCATAGGGCAATCCTATAATGTAGGTATTGATATCCCCACTTAACAGCTGAAGAAACAGAGCAATTCTTTAAATCACTCATTCTAAAAGAGAGAAAAAAACTTTCCCAGTAAAAGGTAAAACTAGGGGTTATTGTAACAGGCCAAATGACTGCCCTTGTCAAACAACTGGCAGAATTCTGGGAAGGAAAATAAAGCAGAACTACAAAGGGATGCAAAATAAGACACCTCATATTATTCCTTTCTCTTTGATATGTGAGATAACATAACTTGCAATGACATCAGCAAAGAAAACAGCTCTCTTTGTAAAAAAAATTTACTTATAAAACCATACCCTTGAAAACAATGACGCAGAGAGGGAGGGAGGGTGGGAGGAAGAGAGAGAGAGAGAGATATTGAGAGAGAAAGAAAGAAAACGATTGAGAGAGAAAGAGAGAAAGCTAAGAACCCAGAAAACTAGGCAGCTCATTACAAGTTCTCTTCCAAATTCTGCAGAATCACGCTTGAAGTGACAAATGTGAAGAGGAAGGAGGTTCACACCCAGAAAGTCAGAAGAACTATTTTGGTGAGGTTTGTTAAAGGAGGTGGCAGAGTGCCTGGAGAACGCGTGCACAGATGTAGCTCCAGCACATGTATTCATTCATGCATGCATACATGTGTGTGTGCATGTATGCATGCAACAAACATTACCCTACTATGAGCCTGGCTCATCAAGAGGAGCTGGAGATACTTTAGGGAACTAGACATAGTCCCTGCCCTTAAGAAACTCACAATCTGCTAGAAAATTTTGGACAGTAAGTCAATTAATACTACCCATAATGGGGTATATCCCAGTGATTCTAGGAACTCAGCCTGGGGGAGGAAAGTTTCAGAAATGACAAAGGAAAGAAGTGGAAGGAAGTTTGGAGAGGTTATCAGAGATAGGGTTTTGCATGCTATATGTTATCCTGAAGGGAATGGAAAGCCATTCAATGCTTCATTATCAGGAGGATTATATACCTAGATTGACATTAAAAAGAAAAATCAAGAGATTAGACAACGGATTAGAAAGAACTTTAGACTGGAGGTAAGAAGGTGGTAAGTCAAGAGACTATTGCATTTGTTCAGGATAGAACTATTGAAACCTAAACTAAGGTAAAGATGGGAGAATGAAAAAATCAATAGGAATTTGGGACCAATATGGATAGGGATTATGAAGAAGAAAAAAGGAGTCAATGATGGCCTCAAATTTTGTGGTTTGGTTGTGATGGAGTTGGGATACCAGAAACATTCCCTAAGATAAAGACACAGGATAAGATTGGGGGACAGTAGCAAGTTCATACTCGGACATGCTGAGTTGAAAGTGCCTTTGTCTTGTGAAACCTCCTAGTCATGTGTCTCTATATCACACTCACTGTATTAGTTGTCAATTGCTACAAAACAATATTAGCACAAATTCAGCAGCTTCAAACAACACACATTTATCTCATAGTCTCTGTGGGTCAGGAGCCCAAGTATGACTAAGCTCGTTCTTCTGCAAGGCTGTGCTCAACGGGTTAGCCAGGGCTGGGTTCTCATCTGAAGCTCAGCTGGAGAAGACTCCACTGCTCCCATTTCTTAGCTCCTGTGATTATTGGCATCATTCACTTCATTGCAGACTGCCAGAGTGATTGGAGTCCAATTACCTACTGGCTGTTGATTGGAGTCTACCCTAGGCTCCTTGCCACATAGCCCTTTCCGTGGGTATCTAACAAAATTGCAGCGTTCTTCCTTGAAGCTACCAAGAATAAGCATCTCTTTGCAACCTAATCATGGACAAGCAATTACATACACACCATCTCTTCCGCTGTCTTTTTAGTTAGAAGCAAGTCACAGATTCAAGGACAGAGGACCACACAAAGGCATGAATCCAGGAAGTGGGAATCCTGGAGTATACCTTACAGCAGTGATGGTGAACCTATGACACGTGTGTCAGAGGTGACACACGAACTCATTTTTTTGGTTGATTTTTCTTTGTTAAATGGCATTTAAATATATAAAATAAATATCAAAAATATAAGTCTTTGTTCTACTATGGTTGCAAATATCAAAAAATTTCCATATGTGACACGGCATCAGAGTTAAGTTGGGGTTTTTCAAAATGCTGACATGCCGAGCTCAAAAGGTTCGCTATCACTGCCTTATGGTCTACCCACCACACTCATGTTCATTTGGTCTCCAAAAGTTGAAAACCCTTGGACCTGCTTTCTTACCTCCTTTGGCCCCGTAGCCTAAGAAACTAGATACTGAGTGGTATGCAAATATAGAGCCACAACCAATCTAGCTCCCTCAATTCGATCTCTTTCATGAAACCTTCCCAAGGAGGCTCTCCCATCCCTCTCCCTCATTCTGGTCTCATAGCACTTAAAATCTAAACTAATGGTTTCTACAATCTGAGGATCAAAAAACTGCATAACCTCCTAAAGAAATAGTAATACTGTCTATTAAATGCTTACTCTATCTCACTCACCATACTGGGAACTATATATGCAGTATTTCATTGAATCCTCACAATGATGCTAAGTTAAGTGCAATATTATTCTTATTTTACAGATGGAAATAATTGAGACATAGAGAGGCTATCTGACCCAAAGTCAGATAACTAATTAAGTGGTGGGTACTAGGCAGTCTGACTCCAGTGCCCACACTCAAAGCCAGTTCAGGCACTTAAACATCATCACTTGCATTTGTAGGATCTTCTGAATGAGAAAATGCAAAAAAATAGCGAAAAGCTACTTTGAGTTCAGTAACAGTTTTACATACATTTGTAGTCCCCCCTCCCCCCCCCCACACACACACAGTACGTAAATGTGCAAACACTTATTCCCTCCACAAACAGTGAGGACTGGCAACCATTTGCAGAG
Organism: Myotis yumanensis; assembly: GCF_028538775.1. Taxonomy (NCBI): domain Eukaryota; kingdom Metazoa; phylum Chordata; class Mammalia; order Chiroptera; family Vespertilionidae; genus Myotis; species Myotis yumanensis. The sequence goes on from NW_027223765.1 coordinate 43,261,033, forward strand.
CCTCACAGCCCTCCCCACATGGCTCCTCCGTTGGGCACCAGTGGCTCCTGACACGTTCTTTTGGTACTTAGATTATAATCTACATCGGTGGTTCTCAACAAGAGGTGATTTTGCAATCCAGGGGACATTGGCAATGCCTGGAGACATTCTTGATTGTCATGACTAGGAAAAGGGTGCTACTGGCACCTGGTAGGTAAAGGCTGAGGATGCTGCTAAACCTCTTCCAGTGCACAGAGCAGCCCAACAACAAGGAATTGCCCTGACCAACGTGTCAACAGTGTCGATCTTGAGAAACACACATGTATATCAATATAAAATTCTCTAATTATTTTATATATAGTTGTCCTAACTCTCTGTAATAAACTTGCCTGACATCAGAGCAAGGACTTCCTGAGTTCTTCGGATCACCCCACCTTTCCCAACCTACGCCTGAATTCCAAACATGGTGAGTGTCCAAGAGATACGTGTTTTTTAAAGTTTATCTTTATTACTGAAAGTATTACTGCTGTCCCCTTTCTTTCCACATTGACCCCCTCCACCAAATCCCTACCCCCCAGGCCCTCACACTGTGGTCTGTGTCCTTGAGTTATGCATATATGCATACAAGTTCTTTGGGTAATCTCTCTCCACCAATCCCACCCATATCCACCTTCCTTCTGAGATTCGTCAGTCTGTTCCATGTTTCTATGCCTCTGGATCTATTTCATTCAACAGTTTATTTTGTTCATTAGATTCCACATATGAGTGAGATCATGTGATACTCGTCTTTCTCTGACTGGCTTATTTCGCTTAGCATAATACTCTCCAGGTCCCTTCCTGCTGTCTCAAAGGGTAAGAGATTCTTCTTTTTTACAGCAGCATAGTATTCCATTGTGTAAATGCATCACATCTTTTTTATTCACTCATCTACAGATGGACACTTGGGCTGTTTCCATATCTTAGCAACTGTAAATAATGCTGCTATGAACATAGGGGTGCATGCATTCTTTCTGATTAGTGTTTTGGAATGTACTAGGGTTCCCTTTTCTCCACATTCTCCCCAGCACTTGTAATTTGTTAATTTGTTGATGGTAGCCATTCTGATAGGTGCAAGATGATAGTTCATTGTCATTTTAATTTGCATCTCTCTGATGATTAGTAACTTTGAGCATGTTTTCATATGTCTCTTTGCCATCTGTATGTCCACTTTGGAGAAGTGTCTATTTAGATCCATTGCCCATTTTTTAATTGAATATTTTGTCTTCATTTTCTTAAATTATACGAGTTCTTAAAAATTTATTTCAAGCATACAGTAGGCCTTATTTCTACAAGAGTTATTTATTCAGTGATGAATATGTTCCTCCAAATTAAGAGCTTCTACATTGAATTTACTGAAGGCTAATTTACTTCAGGACTTAATATAGCCCTGCCCTGAGCAGCCTCTGGCACCTGTAGAGTAGAATTAGCAAACAAATCCTTGGCTTAGAAAACAGATAAATGAAACAATATGCAAGGTTGAGACAAATAGGCCCTTAAGTACCATCAAATGGCAATGACTGGAAGGTGTTTATTTTCTTATGCAACTACTCACCCCTTAAGAAAGCCAAGGACATGCAAATAGACTAAGTTCCAAGAATTATCCTTTTTTTTTTTTAATCACAAATCATTGTGAAGGAAGAGAAGGAAGAAAACATTGTTCTAAAGCATGTCATATGTAGTTGCTGAATGATAAAAGAGCTCATCATTTGTTAGCACAAGTAGACACCTTATAGTTCTAGGAAGAAGAAGGAACTATTATTCCATTTTTCAACATAAACAAATCTAAACCTGCCAGACAATGAGTCAAATGACTATCCCAACAAATTTTCTACCAACTAGGGCAGCCGTGGGCAAACTACGGCCCTCGGGCCGGATCCAGCCCGTTTGAAATGAATAAAACTAAAAAAAAAAAAAAAAAAAAAGACCCTACCCTTTTATGTAATGATGTTTACTTTGAATTTATATTAGTTCACACAAACACTCCATCCATGCTTTTGTTCCCGCCCTCCAGTCCAGTTTAAGAACCCATTGTGGCCCTCAAGTCAAAAAGTTTGCCCACCCCTGAACTACGGAAATGTCTGCTGTGAATTCCCATGCACCTGTGACCCAGTCTCAGGGTACAGCCTGGTTCCTAATTCCCTCTCAGATAAACAAAAAACAAGTCCATTGAATCCAAAATAACCTAAAACCTTTGGAACCACGCGCACACTGCTGAGCACCTCCATGGCTCTGTCGGCTCCAGCACTGTGCTACCCAAGGGGAGCCGATGAATCAGACTGGACAGGACCATTCAGTTTCTGAAGTTCCTCAGGAGCATCTTGATTACACCCAATTAGTGAGGCTGTTCAGAAGCCCAGTGAATCAGACAGCCAGGCAGCCCAGCACAGTCAGCTGGGCTGGAAACCAAGGCCATCAGCTCCCGCTGTTTCCCACCTCTCAAAGAATCAAATCCAAACTGGTTGTGAAAAGACAATGGCTGCTTTGTACAATCAGTAACAGAGTATTTTTAATGGGAGCACCAGAGATTCAAAGCAGTCGGGAACCTCCAAATCACTAATAGTCACATTTGGGATTGTCTGGAGATTGTCCTTTTAAAAAAAAAAAAAAATTATATATATATGTGTGTGTGTGTGTGTGTATTTATTGATTTCAGAGAGAGGAAGGGAAAGGGAGAGAGAAGTAGAAACATCCATGATGAGAGAGAACCATTGATGAGGTGTCTCCTGCACACCCCACACTGGGGATAGAGCCTGTAACCCGGGCAGGTGCTCTGACCAGAAATCGAACCATGACCTCCTGGTTCATAGGTCAATACTCAACTACTCAGCCACATGGGCCAGGCTGGAGGTTGTCTTTTAAAAATAACATATTTAACCCTCAAATAGACTGAGAGAGGAAAAGCCACTTGCCCCAGATCACACGGCTAGTAAACGGTAGAGCTGGAGCTCAAGCCCATGTCTGTCTTGGGCACTAAATCAGGGCTCAGGAAACTTTTCCGTAAATGGCCACATATAAACATTTTAGGCTTTGCAAGCCACATGTTCTCTGTCGCAACCTCTCAACTCTGTCTTCAATTGCAGTGTGACAACAGCCTCAAACTATACATTTAAAAAGGAAAAAACTGCCCGGCTGCCCAGCCCGCATGGCTCAGTGGTTGAGTGTTGACCTATGAACCAGGAGGTCACTAGTTCAATTCCTGATCAGGGCACATGCCCGTGTTTCGGGCTCCATCCCCAGTGTGGGGTGTGCAGGAGGCAGCCAATCAATGATTCTCTCCCATCATTGATGTTTCTATCTCTTTCTTCCTCTCCCTTCCTCTCTGAAATCAATGAAAAAGAATTTTTTTTTAAACTCCAGGCAGTGTGATACAGTGGTTGAGCACTGACATATACCAAGAGGTCGCCTGTTCAGTTAAATTCCTCATCAGAGCACATGCCCGGGTTGCAGGCTCGATCCCCAGCAGGGGGGCGTGCAGGAGGCAGCCAATCCATGTTGATGTTTCTTTCTCATGGATGTTTCTCTCTCTCTCTCTCTCTCTCTCTCTCTCTCCCTTTCCCTTCCTCTTCCTCTAAAAAAATCAATAAAAACATATTTACAAAAATAAGAAAAAAACATTCTTAACTCACCAACAGTATGAAAACAGGATGGCCCATGTGCCTGTATGAAACATTCCCCTATGTAAGTCAATGAGTGATAGCCATTCTGACAGGATGAGGTGAATTCTCTGGTGATTAGTGATGTTGAGCATCTTTTCCTATGTCTATTGGCCATCTGTGTGTACTCTCTGAAGATACATAGGTACAGATAATAGTGTGGTGATAGCCAGAGGGAAAAGAGGGTTGGGGGAGGTTGAAGAGGGCAAAGGGGGGATAAAGAGGGACAGAGAGAGACTTTACTTGGGACAGTGAGCGCATGATGCAGTGTGCGGATGATGTTTGTTGAGTTGCACACTTGAAACCTGTATGGTTTTGTTCACCAATATCATCCCAATTAAGTAAATAAAAAATAAATAAGTAAATAAAGTCAACAGCCTGCTAGGCCTTTGGCAATGCTGCCCCATCCCAGTGAGCACAGCTCCAGATTTACCCACTTAGCCTGTACTATGGGCTTGTTGAAGCCAGACTCTGTCTGTGTTTCCCAAAGACCTCACAAGTCCCCTCCCACAGAGCAGAGGCCATTACTATTCCTATTTGAGCGGATGTGCTTCGAGAAGTGAAGGAACTTCACCAGGTTACCTCACCGGTTAGGAGTGGGCTGAAATTCCAACCCAAACAGCCTGACTCCAGAGCTGCATTTCCCATCTGCACAGCCAGTATATGTCCAGGCCCACTGAAACTGGAACCGATGCCTGTTCGGTGTGAGCACCCAGGATGGAGTCCTGGCCGCTTGGCTGATCTGCTACCGTGTGTGTCCACAGGAAATACGCACAGGCCCACGGCAGCCTCTGGCCTCCGGCCGCCTCACCACTTTGACCAGGCAGAAAACATTTCTGCTAACTAAAGATCAAGGGTCATTTCAAAAAGTCTGATTTCATATTCCATTGTTAAACTGTAATGAATGATCTAAAGGATCAAATAGATCCTGTCCCAGAATGTGATTTTGTCAATTATGAATAAATATTGCAACCACCAAGGAAATCACTTCCCAGAGCCCCTTTCGTTTACAGTCCCTACTCCAGGTGTGCCTGTTTCCATTCTGAGACAACCGCCTGCCATCAGCTACGCCAGCATATAACACTTCCTCCTCCGTAAGACTTCTTCTGCCCTAATTCTGCAAATAATGGATTAAAGACAAGCCCCATGCTGGCTGAGCAGACAAAAGGGGAAAACGAGTCCTGATTACAAAGTAATACATCCTTGTTCTCCCCATGGGCTGACATGTCATCCGGTGGTGCAGATCTGAGTTTTAGATCCAGAAAACTAGTTTACTGCTGGAGTGACCTTGAACCTCACTAGTCCTCAAGTTCCTCATCCAGAACATAAGAACAAAAAGACTGTGGCACTGGTTCTTCATTAAATGAAACAATATTTCTAAAGCGAATAACCCAGCTCTAGTCCCACTCTCCGCTCTTTCCTCTTAGGTGAGGATTTTATTTTCAAGCCACATGAAATAGAATAACTGCCATCGTTCCTGTTGTTTTCACTTCCCATGCATGTTATATTAAACTTCCAAATAGTTATTAGCATACGGTAAAAGAGGCACTGTGATACATTTAAATTGGCATTATCTAGATTTTTTTTAGGTCTACAATGAAGTGTAAAAACGAGTTAATAGGGCAAAAGCACACTCAGTGCAAGTAACAATACAATTATCACCCACTTGGCCAAACATAATTCGCTTTACAAAAGGGAACTACATCCAAAAATGTGCAGTAGACGGCCACTTGGGCTGGTGGCTTAAGCCGTGAGAACTAAAGCCAGGCTCCTGGGTTCACATCTCAACTCTGACACTTAGTGACTGCAGATGTTGGCAAATCCTTAGCCTTTCTGAGACTTGTTATCCTCATCTATAACATGGAATGATAGTGCCTGCCCCATGAGCTTGTTATGATGGTGAAATGAGAAAATCCATGTAAATGCATATTAAATCCATATAAGTCCACATTAAATGTAAAGCAATTAATATGCTGCCGGACTCCTTGTAAGGATTCAATACCTGCATGTTACGATTATTAGTGTTTTATTAATGCTGGTTCATTACTATCATTGAGGAGATTCTAAAGAAAATGCAGGTCTGCAAGAAGACCTGAAAGAGAATGCTGAGCAATAAAATTACTGGGATGGGTGGATGATCTAAAGTGACACCTTGACAAGAAACATACTTCAACATGTGTGCACATGTGCATGGATTTACAAAGATGTATATATGTACAAATTCAGGCATGTTTGCTAAAAAACCCACCATATTATCATCATGCCTCGTGAATCTAACCAGACTGGGGAGTCTATCACAGAACAACAGTCAAGTTAAAATTGGATCGTCGCTGTCCAAATGAAGACACTTTCTCAATTTCCTTTTTTTCTTTCTCCAGTTCTTGTCACCCTCCCACAAATGAACCTGCTTACCCATGCCAAGAATACACCACTCAGAATTGAGATCAGAAAAAAAAAATTTAAAAGAAAAATGAAAAACCTAGGAGAATAAGGATATCAGAGAAAATAATCACAGAGCAGCACCATTTGGTCATTCACACAATAAGCACTGTGAGCTGCCTGCACAGACACTCTCTAAACCTCTGTGCTGTTGTCTCTAATCCTTATAACCAACGTGCAAAGCACAGGTGCCCCTGAACAATGCGGGGGTCAGGAGCATGGACCCCTGTGCAGTCAAAAATCTGTGTATAACATTTTATAATTGGAGAGAGAGAGAGAGAGAGAGAGAGAGAGAGATCAGTTTGTTGTTCCACTTATTTATGCATTCGTTGGTTGTTCCTTGTAAGTGCCCTGAATAGGATCGAACCCACAATCTTCTTGTATTGGGACAACACTCTAATCAATTGAGCCAACTGTCTATGGCCTGTGTATAACTTCTGACTCCCCAAAAACTTAACTACATTTGTCCCCCAGTATTCGAGAGGGATTGATTTAAGGACCCCCTGCAGATATCAAAATCGACAGATGCTCAAATCCCTCATAAAATGCCTAAAATGGCATAGAAAATGCCTACAGTCAGCCATCCACATCATGAATCCCCAAACACATATCTGTTGCTTGAATCCACAGATGAGAAACTCAGGGATATGGAGTGCCAACTGCATATTTATTGAAAAAAATCCACGTGTAAGTGGACCGGCACAGTGCAAAGCCATGTTGTTCAGGTTCCACTGTACATACTCGTATTCCCATCTCATAGATCAGGTAATCAAGGCTTTTAAAGATAAAGTGACTTGCTCAGGGCCACACAGCTGGTAAGTGGTGTGTCAGCATTTGAACCCCACCCTCTCTGGTAACAAAAACTCTTCCTAATAGCCCCTGACACTTCTCCAAGTTCTGTGACAGGCATGGGGCCCTGCATAAAAAAAAAAAAAAAATGTAGGTGAGCTCTTGCCCTCAAGGTGCATGTAGTTTAATGGGAAGGAAAGACAGAAACAAGGAATGATGGTACAAGGTAAAATACATGCTCACCAGGGCTAAAAATAACGTGTAATGGGACCTCCTAGGTGGAAGGAACTCAATCCAGAGTGAAGTATAATGTGAGAGTTGGGTATTAAAGGATGAATAAGGGGATGACAGCCAGAAAAGAGGGAAACAGGCATGAAGGCTTGGGATAATCATGCAAATGTAAGCAGAGATAGCAAAGATCCTTGCATGTGGAGGTAGTCAGATGAGAGGTAGATGACTGAGCTGTGAAAGAAATGGAAAGAGGCTAAAGAAGAAGACTAGAGGCTGGCCGTGAAAAGTCTTATGAGCCATGCTATAAAGTGTGGAGTGGATTCTGCTGACAAAAAGCAGGCAGGAAAAGACCAGCAAGGCAGCTGCTGCACCAGGACAAAGTAAAGAAGATGAAGAAGGACAACGGGGTGAGCTGGTGAACTGAAGGCAAATTTATGGCATGGAGGTGTCCTGGGCTGCATGGATATCCAAGGCTGACATTAAACACCTGGAAGAAAAGATGATGCCATCTCAAAGGAGGTCCTACCAGGCAAAAACAGCCCACAAGAGAAATAAGGGACGTATTGGATCCTTGATATTTAAGACACATCACTGAAAACAGAACAAGCCAATAGCATATTTTATTTAGAACAGTAAGAAATAAGGAAAGAAAGTTTCTAAAGTGAAAAAGTGGTGTAGATTAGCACAAGGTTTCCAACAGAAACCAGCAGAACTCAGAATGTTGAAGGTAAGATTCTGTTTTAAGAGGAACTTAATTGAGAGGAATAAGAAATTGAAAGCAACCCAATTATAAAAACAAACACACTAAGTCTGGCTTGGAGATGAGACCATCGGACCATGGCATACTCACAAGAACATCAAGAAGTGAACTAGGCAAGTAAATATGTTCTCCCATAAAGTGGGCTCCCTTTTCATCTTGCTGATGGTTTCTTTTGCTGTGCAGAAGCTTTTTATTTTGATGTAGTCCCATTTGTTTATTTTCTCCTTTGTTTCCCTGGCAAATATCACATGATATCACTCATATGTGGAATCTAAACAACAAAGTAAACTGATGAACAAAATAAATCCAGAGGCATAGAATTACGGAACAGACTGTCAAATCTCAGAGGGACGCTGGAGGTCGGTGGGTGGGTGTGTAGAGATTAACCAAAGAATTTATATGCATGTATGCATAACCCATGAATACAGACAATAGTGTGGTGATGGCCTGGGTGGGGATGGGGATGGGGGTAGGTGGGGGCTCTAAGGGCCCAGTGGGAAAAGGACATCTGTAATAATTTCAACAATAAAGATAATTTTTTTAAAAAGTGAACTAGGCTGAAAAGGGTGAAAGGATTAAGAAGGGGGAAAAAAAAACCTCATATCATAGACTCAGACAACAGTATGGTGATTACCAGAGGGAAAGGGGGAGGATGGGGAAAGTAGAAGAGGGTAAAGGGGGGATAAATGGTGATGGGAGGAGACTTGACTTGGGGTGGCGAACACACAGTACAATATAGAGATGATATATTATAGAATGGTACACCTAAAACTTATACAATTTTATTAACCAATGTCACACAAAAAATTCAATTAAAAAAGGAGAAAAAGTGAACCAGTACCATCAGAGTGGAGTTTAACCAACCCAAGTAGTAGAGATGGTATATGTTGCTATAGGGACGGGGGATCACACGCACAGGGTCGGTTTTCTGCATTTTCCCTTAAGAGAAAAGCATATTTAGATGAGGAGCGTGGGTGCAGGGTACAACCCAGGAAACACAGAGACCTGAAATGACAGCACAACTTCCTTGTTATCCTCAGTACTGCTCCTGAGATGCTGGCTGCAACGCATGACTCACACTCAGGAATTAAAGGTTCTCCCGAAAAAGCTGTTTCAGTTACACACACCACTTCTGCAGGAGGAAGGTGATAGATGTCTATGGATGCAGGCAGAACTTTAAAGCCCAGCCAATCCTCTGTGTGGAGGATTCAGGAGCATTCCCAATAAGACAAGATAAAGACTAGACACTTTATGTCATGCCAGATGAAAGGAAGGACACTCACTGATCGACCCAAACAGGAAGAAAGGTCCATAGACCAAGCTGCCAGGAAATCATGGAGGAATTTTGAGTGTTAGGGATGCTAAGTTCCTTGGAGACTATCTAGTCCAACTTCCTGTTTCATAGATTTGGAAAATAAAGACCAAAATAAGAAAGATACTCCCGCCTCATACAGCACGTTGAGGGAGAAGTGGGGAGAGACAGAGAGAGAAGTAGCGAGGAGAGAAACCAGGGCTTCTCAAACCTTCCATTCCAAGATGCTGCTTTTCCCAGGGTCCAGAACCCAATATCTCAAGAAAAGCAGCCACCACCCCTACAGATGGGCTCAATACCCTCTTGAGGAATGAAAGAGAGACCAGCGTTAAGCCAGTCACACCTTGGAGCACTCTGAATTAGTGATTTCAGTGATGGGTGGAGAGTCTCTTTGAGTCCACTCTGAACCTGCTCCCTGTATTGTGAGCATCTCGTGTGCCTTAGATTACTTTTTTTAAAATTTCTTTATTGATTAAGTTACTACATATGTGTCCTTATCCCCACTTACCCCCCATCCCCCTCACTCATGCCCTCACCCCCCTATTTTCTGTGTCCATTGGTTAGGCCTATATACATGCATATAAGTCCTTTGGTTGATCTCTCCCCCTGACCCCCACCCTCCCCTTTTGTTTCTCTATGAAAATGCAGGAACAATTACATATGAGTCTATTCAGAAGGGACAATTAGTTATTCACATCTGCAAGGGGGTGAGAGTGGGCGCTTTCTGACAGATGCCATCCTCAGCCCACGAGAATGCTTGTCCCATTGGAGCAGAGGAACCCTGCTCTGGAAGCTCTGTCCAACAGCTGGGAGAGAGCTCCCCTTACTCATAGCATAGCCTCTCTGGAAGTTTTCGAGCTTTCTAGGTTTCTTGAAAATCTGCCCAGCAAATGTCTAATAGACGATGTTGTCGCCTCATAGCCAGGCCTCCTTTGAGAGAGGTAAACAGGATGACTACAATTCGTTTTGAGGACAGTCACATGCAGAAACAAGCAGTAGTCAATCTATGTGGCAGTCTAATGAACATCATTTCTTCATAAGCCTTTTATGAGACAGAGGCAAATAAAGAATTGAATCTATGGATGGCAAGACATTAAAGAACAGACTAACAATAGAGCGGAATAGAAAAGACTAGCATAAGAAAGATTAAATGTGTAATCAAACCTCAGGAATAAACTCCTGATGAATAAAAATGGCCATAATTTAAAAACAAAAATAGATTTGCTGAATTTCAATTTGAAGAAGCCATCCACAGCATTAAAAAAAAAAATAAGCAGACGATACTTCAGCCTTAGGATTTAAGCCCCTGCTTTCAAATCAATTAATCAAGTACTCATGACTGCTGGCTCTGGCCCCAGACACCATGGGACATAGGAGGGAAGGTATAGCAGGCTTCTTATCCAAGGTAGCTGGAGACCCAAGTTGGTACAAGCAAGGTGTACAGGACTGAATTAGGGGGAAAGGGAACTTATGCAGTGAGAGGAGCAGTCTTTAGGCTGTTACACAACATCATGTGCTTCTTCCTGCCAAAATATGTCCCAGGGTGTCCATTTTCTTTGTTGTTGTTGTTTTTTAAGTACAACTAGAGAGTGACTTGTGCTTCACTTTAAACAGAAAAAGCATTTTATCTATCAATGCAATTTTAAAAATCAAATTAATCTTCCAACCTTTAGTCCAGTATTTCTCAAAATGAAGTCCAGGAGCTATCTGCATAAGAATCAATCAGGACACAACTTTAGACTGCAGATGCGTTGGCCTTCCCCAAGACCAGTGAGGGAGGACCCCTGAGGTGAGGCCACGGAAAAGGCATTTTTTATAAACATCAAGGGAAACTTTAATGTTTACTCAAGTTTGAGGACTAGAGCTCCCAAAATTACCCTTTCCTCGGCCTCTGTCATAACTGTGTTAGGGTGCTCTTTCTAAAACAGAAATTTCATGTCATTCTTCCACATAAAACAGGAAAGAAAAATTTTTTGCTATTCCTTCATTGCCTACAGAACGAATCCAAACTCCTTGATGTGGTTTATAAAACTTGGCCCACCACCACTGTCTAGATCTAGACCCTGGCCAACTGAGAACATTTTCACAATATGCTGTTAAATTAAAAAGTTGGCCACAAAGCAATATGTCCATCTGATACACGCTACAACATGGATGCTACATGACATTGTGAATATAATTATCACCATTGAATGGTACATTTAAAAGTGGTTAAAATGGCAAATTTTATATTATATATATTTATCGTTATTTTTTAAAATAATGTAATATACCAAAAACCACTGAATTATACACTTTAAATGGGTGAATCATATTGTATGTAAATTATATCTCAACTTAAAAGTACATAAAATACTAGTGTGAGAGAGAGACAGGTAGGATATACTCCTAAACACTAACAGGGATTAATTCTGGATGGTAAGATGCAGAAGATTCTATTTTCTCAGCTTTTCTACATTTCCCCAATTTTTCATAATCAGCTTGTGTTGTATTGCCTTTGTATCCAGAAGAGTACATATAATTGTCATTTTTAAACTGCTAAAAGTTTAAGCAAGATAAAAATAAGATATAAGCCATGACCTTCTGTTGGGATCAGGGCACAAGGTGCTGAAATGCCAGGGCAGACGCCTGGTGCTATCTGCATTCTTCTTCACAGAGTGAGCCCCTGGCTACTTCAAGTGCTTATGATGCTGTGTCTTGGTGGCTAAAAGAACTTAATGCAGCCAGGAACTCTGGAGAAGACAGCCAGGATTCCACTACTCACGGAGCTCTTCTCAGAGCCTCTGTTTCCTCATCTGAGCAATGGGCATAACAATGGTACCTACTTCATGTTATCAAGAAACTAATTGAGACAATTTACAGGAAGTGCTTATAACAATATCTGAATCCAATACTTTGACCTAAATGTTTAGTCAACCATCAGCTGCTACTATTTTTATTGCTGCTATTGTTCTATTATACTCATGTAAGTATGTGTTATCTGTCCCTACTAGAGCAGGGATTGGCAAACTATGGCTCCAGAGCCAATCCAACCCATCACACGTTTTTGTATGGCCACAAGCTAAAAAAGAGTTTTTACATTTTTAAATGCTTGGAAAAAATGAGAAGAATGATATTTCCTGACATGTGAAAATTATATAAAATTCAAATTCCAGTGCCCATAAATAAGGTTTTGTTGAAACACAGCCACTTCTATATATTTACATGGTATCTGTGTCTGCTTTCAAGCAGTTGCAACAAAGACTGTCTGGCCTGCAATGCCTAAAATATTTATTATCTGGCCCCTTGCAGAAAATGTTTACTGATCCCAGGTGTCTTGCCCAAGGAGGCCCCTTGTGCCTGGTGCTCATGGCTCGTCAAGTCTGTGTCAGCATGGGGTCGGACCACCATTCTCTGCATTGGGTTCCATGGATGTTTATCCTCTGGTTGGTAGTACCCATGTTTTTCTATTGGTTCCCATTTGTTTAGAGGAATTCGGACTTCCTTTTCATCCCTCTCTGCTCTTGTCCTTCTGTTTTTGGGTTGTGCTACCCAAAAGCGTTGCCATAAAAAGAATCCCAGGGTAGAACACGGGCAATAGGCCCTATGAGCCTGTTGCTTGAGCTAGTTGCACAGATTAGTGATTTTGTGGTTCTCACACGACCACTGTCCATTTGGACAGGATTTTCTGTGGGTCACCAATTAAACTGGATAAGGTTCTCCTTCCACTTCTATTTTTTGACCTGAGAGTTTGGTTTTAATACAGAAGGAGCATTCTCTCTGTTCTTCCTGCAAGGAGGGCAAAGATTGTCAGGTCCATGTTTGAAAGCAGCCAACTGTCAGGTTGAGGGTCCAAGCACAAGTGTCACTTTCACCAGTTCTTGTGGGGTCATCGGAAGTCTAATTCCTCTCCTCCTCCAGGAAAAAAACTGCTGCATATACGTACTCTCATAAAATCCTAATTGTACCTATTTCTACTAACTCCACCAGGGCTACATTCCTCTAGAGCAGTGGTTTTCAACCTGTGGGTCGCGACCCCTTTGGGGGTCGAACGACCCTTTCGCAGGAGTTGCGTAAGACCATCGGAAAACACATATATAATTACAGATTGTTTTTGTGATTAATCACTATGCTTTAATTATGTTCAATTTGTAACAATGAAAATACATCCTGCATATCAGATATTTACATTACGATTCATAACAGCAGCAAAATTACAGTTATGAAGTAGCAACAAAAATAATTTTATGGTTGAGGGTCACCACAACATGAGGAACTGTATTAAAGGGTCGCGGCATTAGGAGGGTTGAGAACCACTGCTCTAGAGATAGTTTGACCTAAAATTGTTTGAGAGATAAAGTATTATGGGGGGAGGAGGGTAAAGGGGGTAGAGATTTCTCAGGCGCAATGGACAGCACTTTGGGGGCAAAATTTCCAAACAAAATTCTGATTCAAAACTTGTTTCACTAAAAGATTCTGTGATCAAAGCTGATAAACAGTTTAACAATCTTAAGCAACAACAAACTAGACTCATTGCCCTAGTAAATCCTCACCCCCTTTATCCTCCAGTTGTCTCTCTACATTCAGCTCTCCCTCTTTCCCCTTATCCTTCTATTCTCTCTCCTTCTGCACTTTTGTCAATTCCTCTTCCCTTATTCATTTCCCAATGACTCTCTTAGGACCCTAAGATGCCAGTTGTATCTAAAGATCCATCCTGCATGCCATGACTCTAGTATTCAGGCAAGTATAGAATTTAAACCTTGGGCCTGAGCTAAATGAAGAACTATACAAAACAGTTTTCCTAAGTCTATAAAAGACCAGAAACTATTCGTAGATCAGTTTACAATTCTTTTGAGTGCATATGACCAGGTTTTAGACTTTTATCAACTTGTACACATGTTTCTTGGAATCCTGAAACGTAGGGTAAAATTTTTCTTAAAGTCATACCAAAAACATTTCCAATAAAAATAGATTGGACTGCCCTAACTGGTTTGGCTCAGTGGATAGAGTGTCGGTCTGTGGACTGAAAGGTCCCGGGTTCGATTCCGGCTAAGGGCATGTACCTTGGTTGCGGGCACATCCCCAGTAGGGGGTGTGCAGGAGGCAGCTGATCGATGTTTCTCTCTCATCGATGTTTCTAACTCTCTATCCCTCTCCCTTCCTCTCTGTGAAAAATCAATAAAATATATTAAAAAAATAGATTGGACTGATCAGCCAGTATGGTTCAATGGTTGAGCGTCTACCCCTGAACCAGGAGGTCATGGTTCAATTCCTGGCTAGAGCACATGCCCAGGTTGTGGACTCAATCCCCAGTAGGGGGTGTGCAGGAGGCAGCCAATCGATGATTCTCTTTCATCATTGATGTTTCTCCCTCTCCCTCTCTTTCTAAAATCAATTTTAAAAACATTTTTAAAAATAGGTTGGACCATAATTCTATCATGCTGAGAAATGATGAAACTATAAAAGATTCTCAGGATAAGCTGAAAAATAACTTTCAACAACATTCAGCAGTTAAAGAAGGTGCAGGTCTAACAGCAGTTCTGTAATCTTGGCCAAAGCTACTACTACTAACCCTAAGGACCATGTGGTCCACTCCCTTGGGGACACATTAGTTATTCTCCCATGAATGAGTAATTGAAAAGTCCATATGTTTTGGGATTTCATTTCAAATACTAGATTCGGTCCTGCTCACATAGACATGGCATACTATTGCAAAGGACTCATGTACTATGCCCAGCCCTATCACCAACAAGTTAAGGCCCCCTTCCTACATCTTCCCAAACAGCTTCTTCATGATCTTGTGGATATTTGTCAACTGGAAGAAACAGCAGAGAAAATCTTCTTGAACCTTGTTGTAAGAGACATTACCAAGTACTCTTAACAATAAATAAAGCGGTGAAACTCCAAAGAGTTTGTTCCTGGGCTCACCTTTCACAATTAGAGAAGCAGAATACCACAGTCCTGCGGGCTATTCCGTTCTTACCAAATGAGACTATAGGGAATTACAGTCAATGGCACTTCCACTCACATCTATGTGGCCAAATGACCTTAAATAAATTAATCTGTGACTTCGCTAGTGACCCTCTCTCCCAGAAAAAAAGATCTAATTGCTACAATCTGTTGTTCACATCCTAGGTAATTTCAAATTTGAATTCAACAAATTTCCTAGAATAATGGTCAAAATGTTTACCACCTGAAAGAGACTCTTAAAGATTCAAATATTCAACTGAGCTAATGTGAGGCTTTGGTTCTGATCTCATGTTATAAACAACTCCTTTCGTCCTATATCTGCATGAGCACATACTGGATACAACTCATTTTGTGGCTGAAATGCCTGATTGTATTTGCCTCAAACTAGTATCTCATGCATTTTAGGGATAACATCCCAAGACCTGCCCGTGCACAGACACTCTTAATTCTATAATTCACCAAGCTTGGGCATGAGCTCCAAAATGAGGCCACCCTTGATTATTCAGGCACTCTACCTGGGGAAATGATTGACTCACTGTTTATGCAAATAGTCAGAGCAATGTTCCCAATGTTACAAAGAGAAACATCTGCAAGAAATTAATAACTAACTCTGGCAAAAGTTATTAAAAATAATTCTGCCCTAGATGAATTCAGTCTCAATTCATTAGCAAAAACAGTGATGGATCATTGCATTGCTCTATTTCTGGTTGGCTAGTCATGGTAGTGTCTGTGACATTGCTAATACTGCTTGCTGTGTTTAGATCAATGAAACAGAAAGGTAGAAGAAGCTAAACATTGCCTTAAAGAAACAGTTACTTGGCTTTCTACAGTTAATCCTCATGGCTTGTAGAATTTGTTCTCTTGGCTTGGGTTGAACAGTTGGTGTCCCTGCTTCTGACACAACTTATAGAAACTATTAATTGTTCTCATTTTTGGTATAGTGGACAAATGACTGTCATGATAATACAACAAAAAAGTCAAGAAGATCTTGCAATACACTTGACTATGGAGACAAGGGGATACAGGTGAATGTCTGGATTTCTGGCCTTTCCTGAATTGGTCAACCACTCACAAGCAAAATAATGATGAAAAGAGAGGACTGAAAGACTGATTATGCAAACGTACATGGCCAATAGAACTATGACCAAACTTTGTTGCAGCTAGCCTTCAACAGTCAGGATTTGGTCAATTACTGTAAGCTTCCCTATTCTTTGTCCCTGCTTCTAACTCAGGATCAACCAGAAGAGGCCAAATATTCTCCCCAAAACCAATCACATCAGATGCCTTGCTTCTAGTTAGCCTGCCTATAGCTTCCCCATGACAACATCCCCCAAACAAACCATATATAACTGGAGGCTCCCCTTTTTTCACTGTAGAGCTTTCCCACTACCTCTAAGAGTCTCTCTCAAATGCAAGTGATGGTGGCTGCCTTCCTTGTTATATAAAGCAAGCTCTGAATAAATAGCATCAGCTTGTTCTCATTTAGATGATCTTTATTTATTTCCGTACTACATATAACTACATACACACACACACACAAATAGCAAGGCCATGTGCAAGGCACTAGAAATCTCAGCAGGCATATATGGAGGGTTAATCTTCAATAACAGAGCACATTCTCACCTCCACCCTACCCACCAAGGGCTCAGGTGCAATTGCTACCACCTACAAAGATGCCCTTCCCAGGCAGGTAAACTTTGCTTCTTTTGATAGCCTGATATTCTACCACTGCACCCAGACTCTGCTCAGAGATGGAGCTGTTTAACCATATGCCATGGCACAGCCAAAAATGGGTCACCAGTGTGCTGAGAAGTCATTGGTTCCCACACCACCTCCAGAGCCAGGCATCTCTAGCCATGGGCAACTTCATCTGCTCACTCTAGACTGGCGTGGAAACATTACCATTTCCCATACATGCTATGGCTTGAGAAAACTGGAAAGGCACTAAGGAGGTTCCATGCCATCTGACCGTTGGGTCTCCCGTGCTGTGTGCCAGCCTTTGCCCTGGGGAGGAATTTGTATGAGCCTATGGGGCTTTGGCAAGATACACCAAATGAGAAGAATATGAATTTGATGCTTTTGATGGGTAAGAGGAGTAACACCAAGGAAATGAGCTGAAGAGTTCTGTGGTTAGGGGGTATTCCATGCTTTCAAATTCTGAGAACTGTGTAAGCGACAAGCTGTAGCCTGACTCCAAACAGATGGGGCCCATAATATTCTCACATCCCCACTGACGGCAGGACATCTAAATTACATTGATTCACATTATCAACATTAAATAAGATTGCTAATTATGTCATAACAATATATTTAACAGTCAATATAGCTCTCACTATATTCCAGGCACTATTACCAAGCATTTCACATGTGTTTTTTCTCAATCCTCACAACAGCTTGGTGATACAGGTTCTATTAATGAACACTTTGTGTAGATAAGAACACTTAGGCTAAGAAAACTGGAGCAAGGTCACAGAGCAGAACAGCAGCTAGAGCCTAGCTATAATCTGTTAGACTTCATACCCTGAGCTATTAGCCTCAAATCTACATCCCACATGTTAGCAACTGACCACATGTTAGCAACTCTGGTGTGATAGATTAATATGAAGAAAAACAAATGTATACAAGGGAGAAATCAGTGTTACTCATCAACTAAAAATGAAATTCTAATTTATATCAAGTCAGCTATTAATATTATGACAATTCTAATTAGTAACTTGCATAGCACTTTTGACAAATATGGAATATAAATTCCTTTTAGTGGTTCATTTTATTGTGGTTTTAAAATTGACTTTGTGCCAGTAATTGTCTTCCAAATTATTTGAGATGATAACCACTGAGGTAATTTCATGGATTTTAAGTCTATTTTATGCATCAGGCCAGCATTTCATCAGCATTTTCAGCTTAATTTTAATGGAAATTTAACTAATATATTTAATCACAATGATCCCATAAAGTTAAATGAAAGCCAGGCTATTAACCAATCTATACATCACAATAATATTGGTGTTATTTCAAAAAGAGTAAATTCAGTAACTTGCTCTTTTTATGCAGAGTTAATTTCTATAAACTAAAAAAAGAAAAGATAAGGGAATTTGAAAGTCATTTAGACTATTCAACCTCCGGATATGTTACTTTCTAAATTTAAATATAGGATGTAAATAATGTGGGGCCTCACCATATCAGGAAAGCAGAGGACTGGCTGAAGAGCTTTTTGCTTCCCTCTCTCATCATCCCCGCCCCTCCCCCACTTTACGCTGGAAATAGACAGCCGCATCTTGGTATAAAGTAGCGATTTCATCTTTTTTCATTTCATGGCACAAATAAACTAATTACTAAAACTCTGTGGCACACCAAAAAATATGTTCTATTTTTTGCCCATCTAACAAAAAAAAGTAGGTATAACTTCAATTCAAGCATACCAGACTGCTATTGTTGTGCTGGCTATTGCCATTTTTTTTATTTGACAACCTAAGAGAAAAGAGGTCAGTGCCCCTGACTAAGTAGTCAGGTAATGCATGTTTTAAAAATTCTTGTGGCACACCGGTTGAAAATCACTGGTCTAAAAAGTAAGGGTCAGCAAACTCATTTAAAGGGCTAGATAGTACATATTGTAGTCTTCGCTGACCAGATAGTCTCTGTCCCAACTACCCAATTCTATCCCTGTAGCACGAAAAAGACGAAAGTTATTATATAAACTTAATTTTATTTGTAAATAAATAACTGTATTTCTAAATTTTATTTTTTTAATTTATTTTATAAACTTTATTTATGAACATGAACATTTGTTTTTTGTGTGCTCTGAAATATTATTATTTGGATTTTTTCAACCATTTAAAAATGAAAATGCATTCTTGCTCATGGGTTATCCAAAAACAGGAGTGGAACTGACCTGGCCCTCAGGTCCTAGTGTGCTAACACCTGATCTAAAGCAGAGTTGCCCAGTTTGTTTTTTTATAATCACTTCCTCTGTCAAGTTCACACCTTGCATTCCCACCTCCATGAAGAGAGGTCATCCAGTATCTGTTTTCAAGCAATACATACAGCTAATTCTTATTAAGTGCTTACTGTATGCCAGGCCATGTGTGAAGGGCTTTGGGTATGCCACTTCATTTATTCCTCTCCGTAACCTTAAAAGTGGGTTCCATCATTACCTCCATTTTACAGACGAAGAAACCGAGAGAGGTTAAGTCATGAAACTGCAATATGGTAGAGCTAAGCAGTCTAAGTCCACAGCCCCTGTTATTAGTACCCCTATTACATGCCATCCTAAAAGGCTTCTGTGGGGCAGGAGGCAGGAGGGAAATATTTACCACTGAGTGTGAAAAACTGGTGTCTCCCCAAATCTAACTGAGCATCCATTCAGTGTTCGGGAAGGGTACCTTCATGTTTTACCTTTTCTGGAATGGATGAAACCAGGCACCCCTGTATGTTCTTCCTTGTACTTGCGGAGCACCCAGGATGCTCCCAAGGTTACCAGGTCATATCTGCCCATAACAAGGAAGTTACGTAGTCATCTCTCACCCAAATTTTTCCCTCTGGGAAAGAGACTTCAAACACTCTTCTTGGAATTAGGAGGCCAGTACCCTGGAGGCAGAGCTAAGTGTGGGCAAGGGGCAGAAAAGAGAGAATGGAGGCAAGAGGAAGTGAACTCTGGTGCCAAAGAGGCTCCCAAAATATGGAGTCTAATGGGGTGAAAAGAGGCAAGAATTAGGTCTAAGGTCAAGGGTCCTTGGTTGGAGTCAGGCAAACAGAGTGGGGTCCAAGAAACCCAGTAGGAAGAACTTTGCAACAAATATGCACTGAACATTACTTTATGTCACAGATTTAAGCCTTGGGACACAGCTGTGGACAAGACAGACATGGTTCCTGCCCTCCTTGGTTTTACAGGCTATTATACGAAGGCAATCCACTAATAACAATGAGGAAATACTGAATCCTATGGGAATACCAGTTGGGAGAGAACCACGGAGGAAGCTGTAATAGGCAGCCTTTAAAATGGTTCCCAATGATCCCCACCTCCTAATATGCATGCCCTTGTGTAATCCTCTCCCCAACCCAGGTCTCTCACCTCTCTACCTTGAGTGTGGGCTGGACCTAGCAACTTGCTTCTATTGAATAAAATACAGTAAAAGGGATGGGATGTCAATTCTGAAATTAGACTATTAAAGATGGTAACTTCTGCCTTGTTAGCACCCTCTCTTTTTTGCTCTCTCTTACACATTCACTCTGAGGGAAGCCAGCTGCCATGTATGAACTGAACTATGGAGAAGCCCAAGTGGCAAGGAACTGAGGACAGCCTCCAACAACAGTCCATGAGGAACTAAGGCCCTCAGTCCCAAGCCTGCAAGGAACAGGATCCTGCCAATAACTCATGGGTGAGCTTGGAAACAGATCCTCCCCCAGTCAAGTCTTCAGATGACACTGCAGCCCCAGCTGGCACATTGATTGCAACTTATTAGAGACCCTAAGCCAGAGGAATCAGCTAAGCTGCTCCCATATTCCTGACCCACAGAAACTATGAGAAAATAAATATTCTTTAAAGCCACTAAGTTTGGGGAAAATCTGTTATGTAGCAATAGATAAACTAATAGATAAACCAAACCAATATGCTCAGAAAATACCCACAACTTTTCAAACTTCTCTTATTTCCCACAAAAGAAGCAGATTATATGGTATTCACTGCCAAAGTCCTGAAGCTCTGATAGGGTAACAGCCATATTACAAATGGAAACCATCCCTCCCAATGGGTGAGACTGAGCGGGATCCTACTATTTGATAGAGAATCTCACTGGCTCCCAGAAAAGAAATGATGTGAAAGAAGAAAGTCCCTCTTTTACCCTGGGCTAGATGTAAGAGTGGGGCAGAGTAGGGGGATTCTAGTAGAACCAAAATGGCACAAAGGTGTAGTAAATAAAGAAGTCACCATAAACAGGAGGCTGCTGTTAAAATTTAATTCAGGAGGCAGTAGATCAACTGGCTTCCTATAGGTTTACTTGTTCAGGGGTAAGATGCACATATGGTTATAAGGGTTCTTCAGTGCTCCACAGCACCCTGTTCCCCACCCCCTCCATCATCAAATCTTTTAAGATGCTGAACTGCAAATGAACTAATTACTATCTAGTTTCTCCTATTAGAGTGGTATGACAGTATTGGTCTCAGTCGCCAAATGAGCAAAACATGATCCCACTTCTGTGACAGGAAATATGCACAGAAAAAAGAGCAGAAAGGAATGCATCAAAACATAAACAATGATGACCACTAAATGGAAAAGTATAATCCTTTTGTTGTTTGATTAATGTGTCTGTATTTTTCCAGAATGTCTTTAATGCAGAAAGAAATACCAGAGACTATCTTAAGACAAACTTTTTGGACTCTATGAAGTTTATGTTTATAATTTGATAATCTTGATATTGCTGCCATAACTTTCCATATTCAGATACTTATTTATAATAGGTTATCACCTCACTTGTCAATTTTTAACCTGAAAACTAAATTCTTAAGTGCCATGTAGAAACTTTCAAATGTAAATTAAGAGATCAACACCTGCAGAACAATATTATGCAAACAGCTACCATATTCTTTCATCTTTAAATAGAATAAACAACTTCACACCTTGGGCCCCAAAAAAGATATCAAATGGGAGAACATATTGTATTAAAAACAACCACACGAGCATCTTTGGATTGTGCAGTACACATTGACTCCAACCAGTCTTTAAAATGCATTGGAGCATCCAACCTACAAAACGAGATTACCCCCAAATGTAGTCAATTAAGTAGAAAGAGATTGTGTGTGTGTGTGTGTGTGTGTGTGTGTGTGTGTGTGTAAACCTCACATGTTTATCATGAATCACTGGATACTGGATAGATCACAAAAGCAGCAGAAAACGGCAATTCTCCCAAAAGGTCACTACCTTCTATTTCAGGGGGGAAAGGCAGACACCTGAAACTATTCTCCAAATGTACTCTAGATTTGTACTGACGGAACACATTTCTTCCATATGATTCCAACTTCCAAAGAGCTCAATATCATCCACATGTCCCCAGTTTAGAACTTCACCAAGTAAGCCAGACGAATTGGGCTCAAAAACAGGCTGCCATGCCTGCCTAGTCACGGCTATGCCAAGAGTGTGCCAGTAACAGCGATGGGCATGTCCACTGCAACAAGGAGCTCTGATTCTGGAAGAACACTTCCATTAGAGAAGCCTTGCCTCTTAGGTTAGCCCTGCACAGCCCAATGGAAAGAAAATCCAAGCTATCTCTGTAATTTTTACATTTTCTAGTAGCCACGTTTAAAAAATGTAAAATCAAACAAGTAAAATTAATTTTGATAATACATTTCATGTAACCCAATAAATATTAAAAACTTCTGAGATACTTTACAATTTTTTTTGTACTCAGTCTTTTAAATTCCGTGTGTACATCATACTTTAAAACACATCTCAATTCGGACAGCCCACATTTCAAATGCTCAACAGCCACATGTGGCTCCTGGCTACTGTATTGTATTGGAGAGATACAGTATTACTCAAACTACCTGATTACTCAGTAGAGACCTTTTTGTGCTCCTTATAACTGATCAAGATAGCTCACCTCTCAAGTCTTTAAACTAAATTCCAACCACATAGAGATGAAAAAGCAAAACAACCTGGTGCAGCTTCTATCTACTCATGCAATAATATACTAGTATACTGAGCACCTTCCGTGTGCTAGGCATCGAATCAACAGCTTTCAATAGCTCATTTCATGTAATGCTCATAACAACCCTATAAGAAAATACAACATAGCCCTAACCGGTTTGGCTCAGTGACTAGAGCGACGGCCTGCGGGCTGAAAGGTTCCAGGTTCGATTCTGGTCAAGGGCATGTACCTTGGGTGCGGGCACATCCCCAGTAGGAGGTGTGCAGGAGGCAGCTGATTGATGTTTCTCTCTCATCGATATTTCTACCTCTCTATCCCTCTCCCTTCCTCTCTGTAAAAAATATATTTTTTTAAAAAGAAAATACAACATAATCCCCATTTTACAGAAAAGAAAACTGAGACACAGAAATTAATCTGCCTACTACACATGTCCAGCAGATTGTGGTGCTTAGATTTCAACCCAAGCAGGCTGATTCTAAAACATATATTCTTACCCACTGCACTTACTCAACAATGGGAGTAAAGTAAGGACAGGAGATAAATGGTTAAGAAATCTTAGTCTGATGTGAATGTGCATATCAGAAAAGATTCGGGGAAGTATTTAAAAAGGCTGGGACAAAAACGCAGGTTTGTGGTACAGAGATAAATTCACCTACAAGGTAAGGAAGGGAAGAGAGCAAGACACATGCTCAAGGGGGAAAAAAGAACTGGCAACCAATTGAACATTGTTGTGTGAACAATTGATGATGATGACGATGACGATGACCACGACAACAACAACAACGATGACAAGAACTTACATTTGTGTAGCCTTTGCTCCCGGTCAGGCATTGAACTAAGTCAGGGTTTCTCACCCCCAGTACTGTTAACATTTGGGGCCAAATAACGGTTGTAGGGGTTGTTCTGCGCATCATAGGATATGTGGCAGCATCCCTGGCCTCTACCCACTCTCTGACAGTAACAAACCAGGTGTGTCGATCAAAAATGTCTTTAGACATTGCCATATGTCTCCCTGGGAAGACAAACTTCTCCATAATTGAGGAACTCCTGTACTAAGTGCATCACATGCATTATCTCATGTATTCTTCACAGCAGCCCCACACGGAAGCAACATTATAGCCCTCACTTTACTGATGAGAAAACTGGGGGTCTGCTTGGGCAGCTGACCTGAAGTCCCACCACTAATAAGTGCGAGAGCTAGGACTGGAATCCAGGTTTGTCTGATTCTAAAGCATATTTTTACTGATGGTCAATATGAGTTTCCCTCTCATCTCAGATTCGCACACAGATTTGCAAGCTGTCCCCGTCTCTTCTGAT
The DNA here is from genome assembly GCF_028538775.1 of Myotis yumanensis. Lineage (NCBI taxonomy): Eukaryota > Metazoa > Chordata > Mammalia > Chiroptera > Vespertilionidae > Myotis > Myotis yumanensis. The sequence goes on from NW_027223765.1 coordinate 43,285,141, forward strand.
CCCAGAGAGGAAGAGAAACAAAACCTCAGCTACACAGCTCATTGGTGAGGAGTTCTCCACCTACCAAACCCTCTTTAGCTTTCCCGTTAGTCTTCTGCTCTTTTGGCTCTATTTGTACCCAAGTTTTCAAGGTTAATTACCTTTCAGAAAATCAGTGTAGTATGAATGAACAAATAAATGGTTAAAGCCTGAATACATGCATATGGAGAGTGTGTCTTCGTGTTCTTAATATAAACAATTAACCAACTGCAGTTAAAAAATATAAGTATGTTTTTATAAGGAAATTAATCCACCAGCCCATCACTTTTGATATCCAGTGAGATGTGACTAAAAATGTAAACTTCACAAATGGAGCTAAAGTTTAAACTGCTACAAGTTGTAAATTTATTCTTGAAATATTACACACATGGGAAACAGAAGCTAATTATTTTGTTCCATTTCAGTATGTGAAAATTACTTATAATCTGTCTGTTAAACAATTCAAAATTATTTTAAATTATAATTGACTATCAAACTAGGGCAATTTACACCTACAATCCCTCTGAGACTACCTAAAAACTGGGAAAGTAGCAGAAGAAAAACACTTCCATGTGTGTCAATTTCTTTCTGTTGCTCAGCCTCATTCCCCCAGGCTAAAAAAAGACAGAAAATCAGAAAAGCTTCACACAATTGATTAATAAGGAAACACTTCTCAAGCACTGGAAGTTTTACATTATTTGATTTGACTCTGCCAAGGAAAATTCCGTGACTCTCGCACTTAAAACAAGCTTTTATTCCGACGTTGTTCAAGAGGAATTTTATTTCTTTAAAGAGGAAAAAAAAGGGAATCTCTTCCTATCATCTCATTGTGCTTATTGACCATCTCCACTTCAATTCAACAGCAACGGCAATCCAAATGCAGGGTCACAACCAACAGGTCTTAGGTTTTCCTTACAAAATAAGAAGTCTGGAGTTAGGTGGTTGCTGACATCAGTTGTGCCACTTAATGATGCCATCCAAGACCAGATTCTTTGACTCTTCCTTCATTCTTCGTATTTGTATCACATAACAGAATGGCCACTTCAGCTCCAGGCATCATTTCCGTGGTCAAAGTACAAGGAAATGGGGGAGGGAGAGGCATCGACTTTCCCAGAAGCCTACCTCTAGCCATTTCCTCTCATGACTTAGTGGTCCATGGGTTACATGGTACATGATCACCCCTAACTACAAGGGTTGCTGGGAAATTAAAAATCTATAAAAGAAAATGGGATTACCTTGACCAGTTTATATCAATCATGTTTCATCTTCTGGGACTGGATTTACAGCTGATCCAAACAAAATCAGTTTCTGTTACTAAGAAAGAAAGTGAGTAACAGTCGTTGGGTAGAAATAGCATCTACCACGACTTTCCTACCTTGATTTATAAATGTAGCAACAAAAGAAATGGCATGTTTTGCTTTCATTTCATCCCATAATTTTTGAAGAATTATGATGGGCCAGCCATTATTGTAGGCACATTTAGGGGCTAGAACTGGATCAGACAGTGGCTCAGTCTAGAAGTTAACAATTAGGACTTATAGTTAAGCCAAGGAGATAAGGCTTAACTACAAACAACCAGAAGTGAGCCATGTTAAAAATGTACAAATATATACTACTAGAGGCCCGGTGCACAAAAATTTGTGCACTCGGGGCGGGGGGGGGGGGGGGGGGGGGGGCGGTCCCTCAGCCCGGCCTGTGCCCTCTCGCAGTCTGGGACCCCTCAGGGGATGACCACCTGCTGGCTTAGGCCCGCTCCCCAGGTGATTGGGCCTAAGCTGGCAATCAGACATCCCTCTGGCAGCCCGGGAGCCCTGGGAGAATGTCCACTTGCCAGCGGGGAGCAGGCCTAAGCTGCGGTCTGACATCCTTAGTGCTGCTGAGGAGGCCGGAGAGGCTCCCACCATCGCCGCTGTACTGGCAGCCGTCAGCCTTGCTTGTGGCTGAGCAGAGCTCCCCCTGTGGAAGTGCACTGACCACCAGGAGGCAGCACCTTCATTGAGCGTCTTCCCCCTGGTGGTCAGTGTGTGTCATAGTGACCAGTCATTCCCAGTCATTCTGCTGTTAGGGTCAGTTTGCATATTACCCTTTTATTATATAGGATAGAGGCCTGGTGCATGGGTGGGGGCCGGTTAGTTTGCCCTTCAGGGTGGGGGTCCCCACTGGGGTGACACTGTGGTGCCTGGCCAGCCTGGGTGAGGGGCTTATGGCTTTTTGCAGCTGGTCACACCCCTTCAGGGTGGGGGTCCCCACTGGGGTGCCTGGCCAGCCTGGGTGAGGGGCTGATGGCTGTTTGCAGGCTGGTAAAGCCCCCCCAGTGGGGACACCCACCCCAGAAAGGTTTGCCTAGCCTGGGTGAGGGGCTGATGGCTGTTTTCAGACTGGCCACACCCCCTTTAGGGTGGGGGGTCCCCACTGGGGTGCCTGGCCAGTCTGGGTGAGGGGCTGAGGGCCATTTTCAGGCTGGCCAAGACTCTCCAGCGACAGAAGCTCCCAGCCTCTCCTTTTTTTTTTTTTTTTCTGGGATTTATTTACCTTCCATAATTGAAACTTTGTAGCCTGGAGTGGAGCTCAGAGCCGACCAGGGCTTGGCTTCCTCCATCGCCAGGGTCAACCCAAGGCTCCAGCTCCGTGGCTACGTGCCGGGAGCCGGTCCATCCTTGCTGCTTGACACAGTCGCTGCAGGAAAGAAACATCTGCACAGCATATGTTTCAAGGGACCTGGCATATATAGCATATTGTTCTTAATATGTTTGCTCTCTTTAGCGCCATGTGTTTTAACCAAGGTCACCTCTCCGAGAAAGGTTGTTTCCCCAGGTGGGGATCTTTCCCTGAGGTTAGGGAGGGGATACAACACCTTAATTAAGTACCAGGCGGGTAGTTAAGCTACATAATCTTTACTCCCTGGAATGGAGATAAGAAACGCCCTACCCTTTGTAATAGAAATTGACAGGATTAAAATCGGCTGGTATAAATACGAATGTAACAAGACAATAAACATCAGATCCTGATCAGTTCCTAGCCAGAACTCCGACCAGAACTTTGGCTGGAGATCCTGGCTAGAGGTCCTGACTAGGCTGCTGATCAACTGAAGGCTGTCTTCGTGTCATTCCTTCTTCGCCGACTCCGTCCACACCTTTGGGGACCCCTGGACCCGCTGGGATTGGACCCCAGCAGCTACGGCCGGCTAAATGCAAGTGTCTGGGGTTTATTTATCTTCTATAATTGAAACTTTGTTGCTTTAAGTGGAGCTTAGAGTCATGCCGGGAGCCGGTCCATCCTTGCTGTTTCAAGGGACCTGGCGTATATGGCATACTGTTCTTAATATGTTTGCTCCCCTTCTTGGCGCTATGTGTTTTAACCAAAGTCACCTCTCCGAGAAAGGTTGTTTCCCCAGGTGGAAATCATTCCCTGAGGTTAGGGAGGGGATACAACCCCTTAATTAGTGCCAGGCAGGTAGTTAAGCTACATAATCTTTACTCCCTGGAATGGAGATAAGAAACGCCCTAACCTTTGTAATAGAAATTGACAGGATTAAAATCGGCTGGTATAAATATGGATGTAACAAGACAATAAACATCAGATCCTTGTGAGATCCTAACCAGAACCTAGCCAGAGAACATGGCAAAATATCCTGGACAGAACCTGGCTACAGAACTTCACTGGAGAACCTAGACAGAACATGGCAAAAGAACCTGGATAGAACTGGCTAAAGAACCTGGTGACTGAACCTGGCTGGAGAACCTGGAGAACCTAGCGAGAGAACATGGCATCAGAACTTGGTTGGAGATCCTGACCAGAACTTGGTTGGAGTTCCTAACCAGAACTTCGCTGGAGATCCTGGAGGGAGAACCTCGCTATGCTGATGAACTGAACGCTGACCCCATGCCTTTCCTTCTTCGACGACTCCGTCCACACCTTTGGGGACCCCTGGACCTGCTGGGGTTGGACCCCAGCAGAGCCAGCCGCTGCAGGCAGGAAGCTGGCTTCCTCCATCATTGGAGCAACCAAGCCTCCTGCTTGCTCCAGCTCCGTGGCTGCTGGCCGTCATCTTGGTTGGGTTAATTTGCATATAGTCGCTCTGATTGGCTGGTGGGCGTGGCTTAAGGCATAGCTAAGGTACAGTCAATTTGCGTGTTTGTCTTTTATTAGTGTAGATTAAAAATGTGCCAAAAATGTGTTTTAGTGAAATGGCATTTGTAGGAATGTTGCTAATCTATAAGAATTTAATACTTATATTGAAATTATGTTCAAATTTTAGCTAAATTATAAATAGAATGCAGACATTAAGGAATAGCAAATCAACTTGAAAATGCAAAAATGCCATGAATTAAAATCCTTTACATTTTCTTTGAACGTATTTAACAATTTGCTATTATTACTATAGAGCCCCATACACACACACACATACACACACACACAATCTTTTATAAAATTCAACAGTTTGACCTTCATCGAATTTTGCCTAAGCCTCAAAGATTCTCATCACACCATAGGTGTTCTTGGTTTCTCTTTAACCTGTGCAATGCAAAGTGATTTTCAAAATCCTTTAAAATGAACACGCCAATAAAATGGGCCTCCCTGCTGTTCCTCACTTGTTTATTTGACTCTTCAGAGCCTGCAATTTTGCGTCTGTGAAACCTGGGATTAGGTCAGGCAGGTTCGGGATAATGTTCGTTCGCCATGACAACACCATTGCGTCCAGGCCATGGAGAATGACAAGGAGATTTTATAACCTCTCTAGTATGGCTATTTTCATCGCCTGAACAGAGGAGAGGCTAATCAAATTCCATTTCAAGGAAGAATATTATTGCCCTTATATCACCTCTTTCTTTTCCAAAAGTGTCCTCCTAAGAAATGTATGATCCAGATATCAACGCTAAAAAGGTGGGATTGGATAAGGAAACAGAGCAAGTCCCACACTCCTATCTCTAGCTCTCATTTTCAACAAAGGCTCTCTGCCTGTGGCAAGAATAATTTGGTGTGTAGGAAAAGCTGGAATTAACAGATGAATATTTTCTTATCCATTTGTAGACAGATATGATTCTCACAGATGATTCCTGTTTTCATTTTCCATTCTATTCCTCCATGTGATCACTCCTTTCCTTTACACTTTTCTAGTGTCATATTTACATATCCAAATCCCAACTAATCATTTTCATAATAAGTATTTATGGAGCACAAACTGTGGGCTATGACTATTCTCAGCCCTGAGCATACAATGGTATCCAAGAGAATCCACAGATCCTGGCCTTATGGAGCTTAAAGTCTAGCCTTCCTGTGGCTATTTTAATGTTACCTCCTCCAGAAGGCCTTACATGATTCCTTTCCTTAGTGTACATGCTCACAGTGTTCCACCCTCATTGTACTTTTGGTCTGTATCACTTCCCACTCTGTATGGCTATTATGTACATATTTCATCTCCCCTGTCCATTCATTCATTTTTTAATCCCAACAGCACCTCACCCAATACCTTGCTAATAGGTGGAACCCCCCAAAAAAATTTAGAAACTGAATAAAAACACAAGAAATAAATGTATAAGCCTTTAAAATCAGCACTAATTACATTTCCAGAGTCTAAGGAGGAAGAGAAATTTATGAAAATCATGGAACAGTAAAACATTCATAGTATTAGAAAACAAAGGGTACAAAAATTATAGTGCACATATTATATAATGTGGGGGTTTTTAAAAGAGGAACAAGTACTAGCCCACTTTCTAGACCAGCCGTGGGCAAACTATGGCTCGCGGGCCGGATCCAGCCCGTTTGAAATGAATAAAACTAAAAAAAAAAAAAGACCGTACCCTTTTATGTAATGATGTTTACTTTGAATTTATATTAGTTCACACAAACACTCCATCCATGCTTTTGTTCCGGCCCTCCGGTCCAGTTTAAGAACCCATTGTGGCCCTCGAGTCAAAAAGTTTGCCCACCCCTGCTCTAGACTGATGACACTCTAACTAAATGGGAAAAGCAAAAAATATATGCCAGTTAAGTAACAGCTGTTAGGTGGAAAGTATTGATCACAGGGGGAAAGTATTGCATGGGAGGAGGAAAATACACCAAGGAGTTAAGTTAATAAATGCAGGAGAAATCCTGCTAGTCAGCCAGACCTGGAGGTGAGAGTCATAATTCAAGGAGAAAGAGAGAAAAATGTAAAGAAAAAGCAGGTCTCACCGTGGAATGAGCTGTATTGTTTAACCACAAGAGTAAGACACACAGAAGGAAGTTGACTGAGTAGTGCTATTATCTCCAGAGCTACCTACATAAGATTCAGTTCCCTGACAGGGTCACCCCACTCCATGACAATGGCATGAGAATGAGAAAAGCCACCTCCACATGAAATGAAAACATCCCACCTACAATGGCAGGTGTGGTCCACACATGGTCTTGTTAGTGCCACCTCAGGGGTTGTGCCAAGCAAGGAAGACCAGACATTAGGTGGAGCCTGTGTTCTCAAGAAAGCTGACCTGTTGCTTCTCCAGCTGACATCGGCTAGCGTCAGCAGAGGCAATAAATCATCATGTCATTGTCTGGTCCCATTATCTCACTCCGTCTACCCTATGATTCTGTTGCTTGGAAGGAAATCCCAGAAATCAGGAAGCCCACACTGAGAACCCATAGAGGTTATTCAGAGCATTCAAGAAACGTACAGGAATCTGTCACACCCTGACCTAAGAGGGTGAGACCCATCCATAAGGAGGCCAAGAACAGGAAGTGAACAAATAACAACAGCTCTAAAAATCCAGCTTCACAAAGGTTGCTAAATTTTACTGGTTAAATGTACAGCTGACTCTGAAAGGAAGCCTAAAATAGGGCTGAAATTTTAACAATGAAAAATCATCTCAGTTAATAATGCCTTTTTGCATTCAAACCAATGACAGTCAAGAAAATAAATGACCATGTTGAACTCAGAAATGGAATAAAGTAGTCTTACAATTAAAAAAAAAATAATCCTTTTCTCAAAAACCTCTCTCAAACAGGATAAAAATGCCCTGATTAGTAACTATTTACTAATTAGCTTTTCCATCAAGTGTATTTTACCTTCCACAAAAGATCTATCACTCAAATTCTTGGAAATCCTCCCGCTGAGTTTCAAGGAAAATAATGACAACTAACTCAACAATGGGTTTCTAACGATGTACTTATCCCTACAACAAAAATAGAATTTCATGACTTTCTTCTCGTAGCTTGCTTTTCAAACTAAACTAACTCCAGGTCATTTCCCCCTACCCCTAAGTGATTGAGTAATGAGAATGTTATAAACTACATTAACAGTGAAAAGCAACACAGGACAGCAAATGGTTGTGGCTGGTTGCCTGGTGCTTTGGGTTCGGAAGGATTGTAAAGCCAACACTAGTTTAGTGGGGAAGTCTCATGATTGATTATTGATTTCTGCCATTGGATGTAATCTACTGCTTTGGGTCTAGGTCACATCCTGGATTAACAGGAAGCACTATTCATAAGGATTCCTCCCAGGTAAGAGGAGAGAGACCGCCCATTTAAGGTTGGACTCTGATAGGCTAATAGAGCTGTGAACAGAATGCTCTGAAGGAAAACCACTGAACTTAGAGCACCTGCTTCCGTTTCTAAATGTGAGTCACGCTATGTCAGCCTGAGCTTTACTGTCATCATCAGTTAAACAGGATGACGGCTCTTGCACTCGTCTGAAAGGATGGTGAAGGGTTAAAATGAGAAGCTAAGTGAAGCATTCAGACCACAACACCTTTCAATCTCATACATAGGAGACATTCCAAAAATAAAAGCTAATTTGGATTCCCAGATTCCAGCATTGCAAATTATTCTCCACTGAAGATTGCCAGAAGGAACAGGAGAGTTGCCGACTGGCCTCTGGTCTGAGGAGGTCACAGTATCACTCCACCTATGTTTCCTGGTCACAGTTTTCAATGTGCACCACTGACTACACCCCCCTCACCAGTGAAGAGATAAGAACAAAATAATGTCAGTGATTAACTTCTATCTAGAACTTTAGAGTTCGCCAATCATTGACCATGAGAAAACTCTCATACCAACTAGTGGTATCATCATTCCCATTTTAGGAATCAGGAGACTGAGAAAGAGAAAGAGTAAAGGAATGGGAAGTGGAGAACAGGGAGAAGACTGCAGCACTGATTCTAAATACCATGCCATGTCTACTGTTTAAGGTGAGTATTATCAATTCAAGTAAGTAGGTAAATTATGACAGCTGAACGATGACCCTATATTTTCCGTTATCACTTAGGAAAGGAATAAAGGAAATGAACTTCAACTATAGAGGCAGAAATTAAGGTTTCATACAAGGGCGAGTGTACTGACAAGACAACCACGTACAGAAATGGGTTACTAATGAGATTTGTGTAGAACATCTCTCCAGAGGGGGGAGAAAAATGTGCCTGCAATCAGATACTATTTTTTTATTTGCCAAATTAAAATAGGCCTATGGGCTTTAGGAAATTTCTAAAAATAACCTTCTCTGTCCCCTGGGCATCATACTATCCCAAACTATTATCTGATGAAAGATAATTTTTCCATTCCGTGGATACTATTGAATTTTAAGTCAAATAAAATACTTACCAGTTGCCTACTGTGTACAATGCACAGTATAGTAGATGACATGCTGTGCAATGTATTCAAGTAAACATATTATAATCCTGTAGTGAGAAAAATAACAAAGATACTATCCTCTGCTAGATAAAGGTGAAGAGGCACTTCAAAGAAACAAACTAGTCTTTGAATTTTTAAAAATATTTCAAATATAAAATTGTCAAGACGCAAGTGGGTTTATCCAAGCAAAGTTATGTATGCATGTATGTATGCCGTATAACATTTAATGCCACCACAACAGTTTTATTTCTTTTACAATATTTTTGGACCCTGGTTATGGAAATATCTCACATCTTTGGCTCTCCATCCTGAACCAAGGTAACTTCATGGAATAATTATTTCATCGTGATATCTGCTACCAACAAAAGTATCTATCTTCATGAGGGTTATAATAGGACAATTTGAAAATAAAGTAGTGGGCATGTGCACAGTGACTCAAAAATTCTTGTTTCTCTGGGGAGATGAAAAGGATTCACATCGACTCCCTTACTCAGATGCATTTCACCCAAAGGTACTGACACTCATCAACTTCTTTCTACCTCTCTTCTTTGACCATTGTACTAGGATTCACCACAGCATAAAGTCCTCTTTCAGGACAAACCATCAGAATGGGGGAACTTAACTAGCTTTCCAAACCAGTAAAGAGAGGGGGAAAAAATCCTTGGGTATTTATCTTAAAGTATCACTTGCACTAAGGACTTTTAGACAAGGTACAGTAGGAAATGTCTTCCCATAAAGATGGTGGTGGTTATGATCAAAGCATCTCAGTGAACAATCCCAGCTATCTAGCCTTTTCCATTCTCCTCACTGGCCACTCGCTGTGGCAGGCAAAAAGTCCAGACAAGGTGCCACAGCCCAGGAAGTCTTGCCTGACATAGGAACCACCCACCTCCATAATCTCATCTGAAACTAGTCTCTCTTCAGCTCATTCTTGTCCACAATTCTTTCCCAGTTGCTTCTACTTGCCACTTCCGCCTTGAAGGTCTTCACACCTGCCATTCCCTTTGCCTGGAATGTTCTGTACTTCCACCCTCCCCTAGTCATCCTTCATAATACAGCTAAAATGTCAATCCATCAAGGAAGCCTTTCTGTTCATGGGTGAAGCCTCGGTTATGACGCCCCATGATGTGCTCTTTCCATGACACTTATCACAATCCATTGTTTGTATAACTATCTAGTTAGGTTATATCATGCTAGACCAGTGATGGCGAACCTTTTGAGCTCGGCGTGTCGGCATTTTGAAAAACCCTAACTTAACTCTGGTGCCGTGTCACATATAGAAATTTTTTTGATATTTGCAACCATAGTAAAACAAAGATTTATATTTTTGATATTTATTTTATATATTTAAATGCCTTTTAACAAAGAAAAATCAACCAAAAAAATGAGTTCGCGTGTCACCTCTGACATGCATGTCATAGGTTCGCCATCACTGTGCTAGACTATTAACTCTTGAAACCAAGGATTAAGTCTGTCTTTTTCACCTGTATATCTCTAATAGTTAAGACAGTTTCTGGCATATAGTGGGATTTTAATATATTCATGGAATAAATGAACGAATGAATTGAAAAAAAAACTTTCTAACCAAAAAAACTTTCTCCTTTAATTATTTTCCCAAATCAAACATGGGCCAGTTGACTGAAAGCCAGGATCAGCAAACCATCAGCTACACTGCCATACACCTCTGTGAAGGCTGCAAAAGTATCACAGTACAAAGTTTAGTGAGCCATCAACTGGAGTTTCTTTTTTCAGGTAGTAAAATGTTCTAAAGGTGATTGTGGTAATGGTTGCTCAACTCTCTGAATATACTAGAAATTATGGAATTGTATATTTTAAATAGGTGAATTATATCTCATTAAAGCTGTTATTTTAAAATTTTCTGACTCTAAGATATAAAAAGCAAAATACTGAGGTCTTAACGTACTTTATTTCAAACTTTAAGTTCGTCAAGTTGTCTTTGGATTTGGTCTTCAATTATTAAAAGGGAAACTGGAGTTTTTTTGTGGTTTAAGAAAGTATTCAAATGGAAACTGCTGTATTTTGAATGAGACGTTTGGGAAAGAATACTTTTCACCAGTGGGCTGAGATCTCCTTTCACATGAACAAACAGCTACCAAAGAGGAACTCCAGAGTGTGCTACACTAAGATGCTGACAAAGAACTCAAGAAATGCAAACTGAAATGAGACTTCATATTTTTTGCTTATACTACTGATAAAAAGCTCAGAATTGGAAAATGTGTGGTTAAAGAGGAATTCATACTCACTGTTGATGGGAGTGGAAATGTGCACAAGCATTTATGGTGGGCAACTTGGCAATAGCTATTAAAATTTTACATATTTATATCATTTTACCTACATATACCCTCCTAGTAGTTCATTCTTCAGGAACACTTGCTCTGTGTTGGGCAATTATTTATAATACTGAAAAACTAAAAACAAACCAGTTATAGTCTGTCCACTCAATAAAATATTTGATAATTGTTTTTAAAAATGAGGTGGTTTGCCTGGCCAGTTAGCTCACTTGGTTAGAGGATCATTCCAATACACCAAGGTTTTGGGTTCGCCGCCCCCATCAGGGCACATACAAATCAACAATCAACCAATGAATGCACAAATAAGTGGAACAACAGATCCATGCCTCTCTCTCTTTCTCGCTCTCTCGCTCTCTCGCTCTCTACCTCTCTGTAAAATCAACTTTAAAAATATATTGTTAATATATGCATAGGAAAAATATAAAGGAATATACTCTGTATTTAATGATAGTTAACATACTAGTAGAGTGATGGGATTTCCATTTTTTATGTTAGATATTTCTTTCAAGTTTGAATTTTTCGAAATTCAAGTTTGAATTGTATTGCTTCTGCAAGCAAAAAAAAAAAAAAATGAAAGGTTTTTTAATGTCTCCCTTTCCTTTGTTTGGCCCACTGGAGAATGGAGAAGGGGGTCGCAGCAATTACAACTGTCTCCAATTCTAGGAACAGGGACAACTTTCTACCTTCCATTGTGAAAAGTCACTCCCCTCCGCTTTTCTTATCTCCCACAGCCCTTCCTTTCTTCTTTCTCTACTTTCAAACTTAGCCACTTTCTACCTTAAAGTGCTGACTGGCAATCAATCAATTCTTTAGGCTCCTGTTGGAGCACAAGTTCCTAGAAGACAAAGGACTCAATTCACCTTATCTTTAGGTCCTCCACGGCACAAAAAACAATGCTTGTACACAGTGTTCTAGAGAGCTTCAGCAAGCATGTCAGAACTTTATAAACATAGTATTTATTTTAAGTTTTTTATTGGCTTTGGCTTTAAAATACAACAGAAAGAAAAGATTAAAATGTCTTCCTCCCAGTCTGGATTCTCAGTTCCTCAGTGCTTGACAATGGCTGTTACCAGGGTCTTGTCTATTCTTTCAGAGACAGTCTATATACATGCATGTAATCCTACAGCCCCTTTCTTTACACAAATAGTAACATACACTCTGTTCTGTAGCTTGCTTTTTTCACTTATAAAATTATGCAAATATTTCATACTGATACATAGAGATGGAATTAATAATGTCTTCTTTATCATACTGAAGGCTTCCCAATATTGCATTTTATGGCTATCCCCTAACTATGTTGGCCGGTCTCTCCCTGACATATTTAGTTACTGTATTATTTAGGATAAGATCTCGTTGTGCTCAGATAACAGTGCCTTTCTTTACAAAAGTGTGGAAGTAGATAGTACAGGGCTGTTCTGTACCCTATAATAGCAGACACCCTTGTCCCTACCCTCTTATTATTCCACCAGGCACATCCTCATTCCAAGGTCCCTTCATGGTCCAAGACGGCTGCTCACACCCTAACTACAATGTCCATATTCCAGCCAACAAAGAGGGGGAAAGAAGAGAAAGGCATGCCCCTCCCTCTAAGTGGACTTCCCAGAAGCTGGACAAGCTACCTACACTTACAACTTAGTGACACGGTCATACTTTGTCACAAAGAAGGCTGGAAATGTAGTCTTTACTCCAGGCAGCCATGTGCCCACCATAAATTAAGAATTCTTTTACTACAGAATATGGGAAGAAACCAAGTGTTGGAAATAACACCATCTCTACCACAGGTTTCTTCCAATCTTTTGCAAGTCAAAAAAAAAAAAAAAAGCAATAAAGAATACCCCTATGTATCTGCATTTGTACACTTACCTGAGAGTATTTTTGGACAAATTATTATAAAAGGAATATGAGAGGTTTTAGAGATCCTACTCCAATTCCCTCATTTTACAGATGAGGATTGACACTGAAAGAGGTGAAGTAACTAACCAAAAATCACAAAATTAGCTCCCGTAGAGTAGGGTTGCCAGATAAACTACAGGACATACAAGAAAATTTGAATTTCAGGTAAACAAATAATTTTTTATTATAAGCATGTCACACGTAATATTTGGGACATATTTCTAATAAAGAATTATCCCTTGTTTATCTGAAATTCAAATTTAACTCAGCATCCTGTGTTTTTATTTGCTAATTTTTGCAGCTCTCTTCAGCAGAGCTAGGTTTAGAATTTAAATGCCTTGACTTTCTATCCCACAGTGTTTCCCACGTACATCACGGCCACGTCAAGTGGCCACGCAGTTAATAAATGAGGTCTCACCAACAAAGTACACCAGCAATCCACAGACAAAGAAAATACTTGCCAACAACGATTACCTTTTATAAGGGCTCAGACATCATGCTTAACTGGGCCATATGCTTAAATTAATTGCATTTTTCAATGTCTTAGATACGTGGGTGACCAACCAACCACTCCACAGTGGTTATAATAAATGCTACAATCCAAAAACCATTAGAGCCCATGAGCTCCTCTTCAATAGAAAATGAGCTTAAATCAAAGCCAACTCCCAGGGCCTGGAAGAAGGCAAACCTTGCCAGAGTTCTGGTTTATTAGGCATGCAGAGAGGAACACAAGGATGCAATCTAGATATGATAAAGCAGTCAGAATTCCTTTGAAATTCAGTCACTTCACCATAGTGATAATCTCAGGAGAGGAACCAAGCTGGAAACCACAGTTACGCCAGTAAGTATATTTCATCACATTCTGTATGTATGGCTTAAAAAACTAAAACCTAACGAATTAGGACCTTCTCATATCCTTTCTTTGTGATTACAAATAAAGAGCTCTGCACAATTTTTCACATGACAAGATTTTATAGATACACTTACTTTTTATAACAAGTCCTAAGCACGTTTTTCATTCTAAGTAATATACATTATTCCCCTAAAAGAGAACTGCCTTAAGCCTTAATTTTCCAAAATTTAGCACACGAGGCCAAAAAATAAATAAAAGAGCCTGATTATAATCCTTTCTCCTGGATTCAGCTACTAATTTCCAGGAAACACAAAGAACAAAACAACATTTTAAACTCCGCAGGAACATATTCAACGAAATCCAGGCTGCGGGAAGTTCTACAGGACAAATTATCTGGTCTCTTCAATAACTAAATAGCAAATGGGGAGGAAAAAAATCGATGAAATTTTAAAAACGCCAGCCAATCACAATGTGTGGTTCTTATTTAAATCCTGATTCAAAAAAATTGTTATAAAACAAAAACAAAAACTATTGCACTTATGAGACAATGGGAAATTTGAACACTGCCTGAATAGCTGATAATATTTTTAAAGTATAGCTAATTTTTCAATGCATGAGATAATATTATTACACTTAGAACTTCTTAAAGGTCCTTACCTTTTAGAGATAGAGACTAAAATATTTACAGATGAACTGATAGGCTGTCTTGGCTCTGCATCAAAATAATAGAGGAGGAGCCGTAACCGGTTTGGCTCTATGGCTCAGTGGATAGAGCGTCGACCTGCGGACTGAAAGGTCCCAGGTTCGGTTCCAGTCAGGGGCATGTACCTTGGTTTCGGGCACATTCCCAGTGCGGGGCGTGCAGGAGGCAGCTGATCGATGTTTCTCTCTCATTGATGTTTCTGACTCTCTGTCCCTCTCCCTTCCACTCTGTAAAAAAATCAATAAAATATATATTTTTAAAAAATAATAGAGGAGGAGGTGGGTGGGGTGTGGATGGCATAGGAGTGGCCACAGGTTGATGGATTGGGAAAGATGATGGGAACACAGGGAGGAATTACACTATTTTCTGTTTACGCTTCTGCATGTTTGAAATTCTCCACAATTTTTTAAATTTCTAGTACATGCCAAAAAACAAACTAAAGCCAATAGCATAGTTATAAATATCTGAAGTATGGTAATAGTCTATCAGAAAAAAATAATGTAAACAAACCCCATTGCTTCAGATCCTATTTACGAACATTATAGTAATTTAGGTAAAACACTTTGTCTCGATTTTTTTTCAGAAGCAAGGATTTTACTTCCCTGTTATGAATTAAAATGAAGAAAAACACTACATGCTACAGTTATTTAAAACATTTAATTTTCCTACAATCCAGCAACATTAAGACCTCTCTCCTAAAAGCCAATTACTATTTTCCACCAACAAATTATATTTTTAAAAAAACCCTAATGGATGATTTTGCTAATAATACCTCAAAAACCATACTGTGAAGCAATGTTTATCAGCTGCCCTTCCCTTGAATCCTCTTTTCGTTTACTTTCTTCCCCTCGCCTTTCACTTACCTGAAAAGAGGGAAGCAGGAAAGTCCCAAGGTTGTCCAATATAAACAAACCTGTGGAAACAACCTGTGAACTTCTCTAGCTCCGCTAAAATGTGTATATCACAAAAGGCCAAATAATTTTTCATTAGGTCCATTCAACCAGGAGGTATAAAACACAGAGTGTTTTTTTGCAAGCAAAGCATCAGTTCAGTCTAGGCATCTTGTGAAGTGATTAAATTGCTCCAATGAAGAAACTGAGGCTCTGAATTAACATCAAATGAGACAGCCGAGGAATAGTTGACTTGAACTCAAATCCCTCAACATCAGTTCCAATATTCACCCATCCCTGCAATATAAATACATACTCACATGCACAAATATTTTTCAACCTAAATTACTGTACTGTAACCTAATCAATATTTCTCTCATCAACATTCTTCCACATATCAAAGCCCACCTTATTATGCAAATGGATGCAGTATATTCCATAGCAGAAATGTGCCATAATTCATTTAGCTAATCCTTTAAATTGGCTCTTTAGGTTTTCCCCAATCTTTGCCTTGGTGAAAAATGTGAAAGAAATGGATGGGCCCAGACTGGGGCAGTGGCCCTGAGCAAAGTCAAGGTCCACAAATTACCTAAGCCTGACTATTATCAAGGTTGACTAAAGAAATGTCCTAGCTGGTTTGGCTCAGTGAATAGAGCAACGGCCTATGGACTGAAGGTTGACTAAAGCAAAATATCAATGATTATTTATTCTGTGTTTAAATGTCTGGATGGTATTTCATCATATTAAGATAATAGGGATATCCTCCACTATTGGACATTTAGGTTAGTTTCCATGTTTTGTCAACACTCTAAATAGAATAACTATGATGAACATCTTTTTACTTCGTGTGCACATAATTCCTAGAAGAGGAATTACTGCATCAGAGAAAAGAATATTTTTAAGTCTTGATGCATATTACCAATTTCATCCCAGGAAACAGGTACCCATTTAAACCTCCAAAAGCAGTATGTGGTTTTGCTTGTTATATGTGGGTGACTATGCCCATCTCACCAAAATAATGTGGGCTTCTAAACACTCTATCTCCTCTCCCAATGGGTGGAGCCAGACCAGAGAGGAGATGCAAAAAGGGGCCAAGGGAGAGTTAATTTCACCCTCTCCATGAAACTGTGACTCCTCACTGGCCATCCCAGTATCTCACACCCAGGCTGCCTTCACAGTTGTGAGCTGTGTAGCTTCATAGAGCCCCAGGCTAAGCAGAGCACCATGATTGGCTTAATGTCTATCATCAATAATTTCTGAACAAGGGTCCTGCATTTTCATTTTGTACTGAGCCACCAAAATGTTGTAGCCAGTCTTGCTCATACCCCGCAGTGCCTTGGAGAGCGTGATGCACATAAAACACACTCAAAACTTTCCCCGAGTAGAACAATATTATTGTACTTATAGGAAAGGGGGAGGAGAAAAATCAAACTAAATCCACATTAAATGCATTTTTAAAGAGTATGCATTGTTTTCAAAAAAAAAGTCATTATCAAATTACTGCTTAACATTGTTAGTTACACAGACATGGGGACAGATTAGAAGTCACAGAGATCCAAAGGAATCATGCAAAGAAAAAATTAACAAAAATTTTTAAAACCTGGAAAGACAATAGTTAGACAAACACTAAGTTCAAAGTCAATGAGAATTTGGCTTTTTCCAAGACTATATCATCTTCCCGGTGGGTTCTTGAACTGAATAAATGTGATTTCTGCTCGGAAATTTTCCTGAAGGCCATCTGGAAAATTGAGACAGATGGGATAAGTGTCTTTTTATTATTATGAGCCACATAAAACAATTGTTCTCAGGAGCCAATAAAACCTATTCCAGAGGAACACAGACCACTAATCTTGCTACCCCCAATCACTCACCAACCCTAAAATTTAATAGACTATTAGTATTCCTAGTGTGAACACTGCCCTTTTCCCAAGTTTTAGTTAAAGCTTAGAAGATCAAAAAGTATTCGAATTCTGCAGATGGATTCTCAGGAGAGGCCCTAGACTTCATCAGGCCAAAATCATTTTCAGTCCAAGTCCACGTCCATATCTTTCTCACATTCCATGCAGACATTGTTGAGAATGTGTTATTAAATCTGGTCTTGAATAAACTGTTTCAGAATTACACAGGATATTTCTTAAGAATGGTAATTTCTGGGCCCCATGCTGGACCTTCTGAATCTATATATCTAAATAGAATTTCCAAGACTCAGAAATCTATATTTTTGTCCAACGTTGGGTGAATCAATGCAAAAACCAGAGTTTGTCACACTTCATTCTGCATCTGTGCATACTCGTCAACTGGGGATTTTGTTAGAATGCAGGTTCTGATTCACTAGTTCTAGATGGGGGTTCAAAAGTGGACATTTCTTACAAGATGAGAGCAGTAGTTCCCACCCTGGCTACAAATTAGAGTCACATGGGGAGCTTTAAAAAAATTTATTGATTTCTAGAGAGAGAGAGAGAGAGAAACATCAATGCAAGAGTAAAACATCAAAGCAAGAGCAAAACATTGATGGCTGCCTCCCACACACACCCCCTCCCCACACCACCACCACTGGGAATCAAGTCTGCCACCTGGGCATGTGCCCTGACCAATAATCCTTTTAGTGCAAGAGTGCCCAAGCAACTAAGCCACACTGTCCAGGGCCACGGGGAGTTTTTAAAATCCCAATTCTGGGGGCGGGTCTAAGATGGAGGAGTAGGTGAATGCTAAGCTCACTTCCTCCCAAGAACACATCTAATGTATATCTATATTTAGAGCAATTGCTCCTGAGAAAACAACTGTACACTAATTAAACAGCTCTGCACAACAAATGAGAGAGAGAGAGAGAGAGAGACCTCATAAAGAAGGTTAGAGAACCACAAGAGCTTTCCAGAAGCTGAGGGAACAACCCAGGACAGAAGGAACTGGTAAGCACCACTGTTCATATTTCCCTTGCATGTGGATAGCAGGTGGAAGCTCCATCCAGGTTCTCTGGCCAACCTGCAGGGCACTATAGCATGTCTCCAGCCACGCTGCCGGGAGCTAGATCCAACAGAAACAGAAGGGCTCCATAGCATGCATATAAGAGACCCTGCCACCCAGAGAATGATTCAGCGGGTAAGGCAGATTGCTGCTTCCGGAACCCACTGGGCTGCCCACACATGTGGGGCTTCCCTGGCTGGACAGTGTGAAGCCAGCAAAACACTGTGGTCCCCGCCTACAGAGCTACTCAGTGCAGACAAAGTGTGGAGATAGTAAAGTGCTACTGTGTATTCACGTGGAGCTGCCCGGCCTGAAGAGAGTGTGGAGCTAGCAAAATGCCATGGTACCTACACAGAGGGCTGCCCGTGTGGAGTGAGTGGTGTGCTGCTGTGCGCACATAGTGCTGTCCTGTAAGGAGAGGGCACAGAACTAGCAAAGTGCTACTGAGTACGCACACAACACTGCCCCACCTGGAGAAAGGGTCAAGTTGGCAGGATGTAAAGATGCAGGCTCATAGAGCAGCCGCCCCACCCCCACCCCCAAGATCCCACTCTGATGGCGGACAATTAAAGCAACAGGGCGCACACACACAGGGCTACCCTACTGAGTGATTGGGGTCCAGTTGAGCAAGTGAGAAGCTGCACTGCCAAAGAGGGTGCAGAACCAGTAGAGAGCAGGTGTACAGGCATGCAAGACTGTGCCACCCAGAGAGGGGGTGGAGCTGGTGGGACATTGAGATGCAAAGCAGCCCTGCCCAGAACCTCCTCTGACAACAGACAGTTAAAGCAACAGGGCATGCCAAGAACACATCAAGCAGCCCTGTATACACCAGGCAGTCCCCCCTGGGTTAGAAAGG
The DNA here is from genome assembly GCF_028538775.1 of Myotis yumanensis. Classification (NCBI taxonomy): domain Eukaryota; kingdom Metazoa; phylum Chordata; class Mammalia; order Chiroptera; family Vespertilionidae; genus Myotis; species Myotis yumanensis. The sequence goes on from NW_027223765.1 coordinate 43,304,231, forward strand.
CAAGGAAGTATGCATACACCAGAATGCCTCACCTGGAACCCACTCCTTCAAGCCAGGCAACATACCAGGCACTGCACGCACCTGCCCCAACTACAACCAGCCAGCCAAAACTATTCAACACACAGTCTACACAGAGACCACTTTTTCAAGACTGAGAGAGTTAACTGTCCCATCCAACTCATAGGAACAAAGACAGAAGATCAACAGAATGGGCAGACAGAAGAATATGCCCCAATAAAGAACAAGAAAAAACGCAACAGAAAAACCCTAAGTAATTCGCCTGACAAAGAATTCAAAGAAAGAGTCATAAAGATACTCAACAAACTTCAGAGTAGAATATGGGAACTCAGAGAGCACTTCAACAAAGAGATGCAAATGTAATTAACAACCAATCAAAGATGAACAATACAATAAGTGAATGAATAATACATTACATGGAATCAACAGCACACAGTGGAACCTCGGTTCTTGAACTTAATTCATTCCAAAAGGCTGTTCAAAAAGTGATTTGTTAAAAAACCAAATCATTTTTCCCATTAGAAGTAATGTAAATTGAATTAATCCATTCCAGACCTAATAATGATTCCCTGTTTTAACCTTTTCTCTATAAGGTACATGTTTAATATACTGTTTAGTCTATAAATAAACAATTCCTTTCTTAAACTTATTGAACCACACCCTTTTAGCCTTAAACAAATCACTTTCAGCACTCATTCTAGGGTTATCTTTCAGGTCAGCATGTAGCATTTTCACGTATCACTGCCTCCAAAATGCTGTCACCACTACCTTCCTTGCATTTATCCAAATCAACAACTGTTTTTCTATCTCTTCAATTGCCTGTGATCACTGTTTCTGAGTACTTTGACACCCGTAGCAACATTAGCACTCTTGATGGCCTCTTTATGTTTTAAAATTATACTAATCGTCCATTTCACCAACAACAAAAGCATTCTCTCCTTTGTTGCCTGAGAGATGCCTTTTGTCATACTGAGGTATCAGGATGAAAGGGCAGTCAGGTCGAAAACCGAAGTTTGACAACCAAGACAATTTTTCTGTAAACAACTTAGTTGAGAACCAACTTGTTTGAGAGGGGAGACATTCAAGAAACGAGGTTTGACTGTATTAGTTAATACAGGAGAACAGATTATAAAAATTTCAGAAGGCAAAGAAAGAGAGAAAGGGGTGAAAAGAATATTTTTAGAAATACTGGCTGAAAACTTTCCTAATCTGGGGAAGGAAACAGACATCCTGGTCCAGGAAGCACACAGAATCCCAAACAAGATAAACCCAAAAGACTCGCATCAAGACATATTGTAATTAAAATGGCAAAAGTTAAGGATAAAGAGGCAACCTTAAATTCAGCAAGAATGAAACAAGTCACATACAAGGGAAACCCCATAGGATATCAGCTGGTTTCTTAGAAGAAACTTTGGAGGCCAGAGGGAGTAGCAGAAAATACTTAAAGTACTGAAAGAAAGGAATCTACAACCTAGAATACTATATCTGACAAACTTATCATTCAGAATAGGAGGAGAAAGAACTTCCCAGATAAGCAAAAACTAAAGTAATCCACAACCACTGAACCAGCTTACAAGAAGTGTTAAAAGGTCTTCTTTATGACAAAAAGGTCATAACCAGAAATAATAAAATACAAGAAAGAAAAATAATCTCACTGGTAAAGATAAATATGCAGTAATCATAGTGAATCAACCACTTAAAAAGCTAATATGAAGTTTAAAAAACAATAGTATCAAAGTTAATTATAACTACTATAAATAATCAGAGGATACACAAAACAAAAAGATATAAAACATAACATCAAAAACAAAGACTGGAGGAGGGAATAAGATTTAGTACTTTAGAATGTGATTGAACTGAAATGCCTATCAACTTAAAGTAGACTATTATAGATGATAGATAGATAGATAGATAGATAGATAATAGACAGATAGATATGAATCTCATGGTAACCATAAAACAAAAACACATAAAAAATACACAAGCCCTGTCCTAACTGATTTGGCTCTGTGGATAGAGCATCAGCCTGTGGACTAAAGGGCCCCGGGTTTGATTCCGGTCAAGGGTTGTGCAAGAGGCAGCTGATGAATGTTTCTCTCTCATTGATGTTCCTAACTCTCTATTCCTCTCCCTTCCTCTCTGTAAAAACCAACAAAATATATATATTTTTTAAAAATACACAAGCCCTGGCCTGTGTGGCTCAGCTGGTAGGAGCGTCATCCAACACATCAAAGGGTCACGGGTGTGATTCCCAGTCAGGGCACATATCCAGGTTGCAGGTTTGATCCCCGGTCAAGGTGCATACTGACCAATGTTTCTCTCTCACACTGATGTTTCTCTCTCTCTCTTTCCCTCTCCCATTCTCTCTCTCTCTAAAGTCAATTAAAAAAAATACACACAAAAAATGAATAGAAAGAAATTCAATGAAAACCAACAAATCAAAAGAAAAAAGGTCAAGAGAAGTAAGGAATAGAGAACAACCACCACCAAAAAACAATTAACAAAATAGTAATAGTAATAAGCACATACTATCAAAAATTATTTCAAATGTAAATGGGCTAGACAGGAGAAGATTTTACTTTGGGTGGTGGGCACATGATGCAACCCTGAACCTGTAAATGTGACCTTATCTGGAAAAAGAGTTTTTGCAGATGTAAATAAAGATCTCAAGATAACAAGTGTCCCCATAGGAGAGAGGCAGAGGGAGATTTGAGACACAGATCTTGCAACATAGAAACCCACAACTGAAACCTAAATGCTCATGTTGACCAATGTCACCCCAATAAATTTAATTGTCTAAAAAAATGTTAGTGGCCTAAAAGCTCCAATCAAAAGACAAAGGGTGGTAGAATGGACAAAAAAAATAAAAATAAAAACATGACCCATATATATCTATGGCTTACAAGAGACTTACTTTAGGTCAAAAGACACACAGACTAAAAGCAAAGGGATAAAAAAAGATAGTCTATGCAAGCAGAAACAAAAAGAAAGCTGGCATAGCAAAACTCCTATCAGACAAAATAGACTGTAAAACAAAAAATATAAAAAGACACAAAGGAGGACATTACATAATTTTAAAGAAGTCGATGTAAAAAGCGGGTATTTCAGCTGTAACTAACTATGCACCCAACATAGAGGAGTACCCAAATATATAAAGCAAATATAAATGGACATAAAAGCAGAAATTAACAGTGATATTATAATAGTTGTGCACTTTAATACTCCATTTACCTCAATGGATAGATCATCCAGACAGAAAATTAAGGAAGAAATAATGGCCTTAAATGCCACATTAGAGCAGTTTGACATCTTTAGAACATTTCACCTCAAAACTGCAGATTACGCATTTTTCTCAAATGCACATGGAACATTTTTCAGGGTAGATCACATATTAGGTCAAAAAACAAGCCTAAATAAATCAAGAACACTGAAATCATATCAAGCATATTTTCTGACCACAATGGCATAAACTAGAAATCAACTACAGAAAAAAAAAACCTGGACAAAACCACAAATACGTGAAGATTAGACAACATGCTTCTAAATAATCAATTGATCAAAGAAAAAATCAAAAAGGAAATCAAAAACTACTTTAACACAAATGAAAATGAAAACACAATCTTATAAAAATTATAAGATGCAGCAAAAGCAGTTTTAAGAGGAAAGGTTGTAGCTATACAGACCTAATTAAGAAGCTGGAAAAATCCTAAATAAACAACCTAAATTTATACCCAAAGGAACTAGAAGAAAAAAAAAACACAAAGTAGAAGAAAGGAAATGATAAAGATCAGAAAAGAAATGATTGAAATAGAAAAGCAATAGAAAAGATCGATGAAACTAAGAGCTGGTTCTTTAAAAGGGAAAACTGAGCATCTCTAAAAATCTCTCATAAAAATTATCTGTAAATAATGAGAAAGATGTTGAAATATTAACGCCTCCTCCATGAGCACATCAAAATGCTCCCCCAGCCACCTCCCATCTGCTCACCCGCCTCTTCCAACATGAGCACAGCCTCACTCGGTTTTCAGTTTATTTAATGTCTGAAAAGATTAAGCCAAAAATTGTTTTAACATGCTGCAAAGTATAATCCTCACATTTCAGACACATTTAGACACGCTAATTTAAAATATGGTGGAAAAATAGCATATTTGTGGGCTGTTTCTTGCCATATTTTAAATGCATCCTTCATAGAATTAATTTCTCTATCAAGATCATATGCATGAACTTAACTTCTAAGTGAAGTTACAACAGCAACAATAATAGCAGCTAACACTAACATTATTCTAAGCACTTTACACAGTCATTCATTTAATCATCCTGTAATGTTATTATTATCAGCTCCATTTTACAGAGTAGAAGACTGAGGCCCAGAGACACTCAGTGACTTTTTCAAGGTCACAGGGCTGATAGTAGCAGAGCCAATGCTTGAAACCAGGGCTCTGGCTCCAGATTCTATGTTTTTAGCCATTATGCCAAACTGCCTACTACCTAGCTTTAATCTTTTCTTTTCCAATGTCTGTGTTCATTTTCATATTGCAGCATTAAAAAAGCTCGAGGGTGAGTGTAGTGGGTTGAATAGTGGCCTCAAAAAAGATATGTCTAAATCCAAACTCCCTGAATCTGTAAATGTGACCTTATCTGGAAAAAGAGTCTTTGCAAATGTAAATAAAGATCTCGAGATGACAAGTTTCCCCATAGGAGAGAGGCAGAGGGAGACTGTGATATGAAACAGAGGCAGATATTGGAGTGATGCATCTGCAAGCCAAGGAATGCTAAGGGTTGCTGGCAGCCAGCCACCAGAAGCCAGCAGAACGGCATGGAATGTATTCTCCCTCACAGCCTCTAGAACAGTGGTTCTCAACCTTCCTAATGCCGCGACCCTTTAATGCAGTTCCTCATGTTGTGGTGACCCCCAACCATAAAATTATTTTTGTTGCTACTTCATAACTGTAATTTTGCTTCTGTTATGAATCTTAATATAAATATCTGATATGCAGGATGTATTTTCATTGCTACAAATTGAACATAATTAAAGCATAGTGATTAATCACAAAAACAATACGTAATTATATATGTGTTTTCTGATGATCTTAAGCGACCCCTGTGAAAGGGTCGTTCGACCCCCAAAGGGATCGTGACCCACAGGTTGAGGACTGCTGCTTTAGAAGGACCCAACCCTGCAGACACTTTGATTGCAGACTTCTAGCTTCCACTACATGAGAGAATAAATTTCTGTTCTTTTAAGCTACCAAGTTAATGTTACTTTTGATGCAGCCTCAGGAAACTAAGGCAGTGGGTCACACAGTGGGCCCAAAAACCTTGAACAGAAATCACATCCCCACTTTACAGATCAGGAAACTAAGGCTCAAAGTGAGGAATTTATCAATGTGCTGTCAGTCACACAACAGGTGGGTGGCACAGCCAAGCCAGACTCTAAACTACATGCTGGGCTCCCAACCCTAGGCCAGCCCCTTGTTCAGTATCTCTTCCCCACCTCTTTGAGAGACAGAATTGTACATGCATTTTTGAACTTGACCACCAAGGTAGGTATCCTGATTCCACAATTTGCCAGCTGTAAACATCCATTTTCTCATCTGTAAAATGGGAACAGAAATGACACCTACCTTACAGTGTTATTTTGAGGAGTAAACGAATCAATATGTAAGCTTAATATATAGCCGCTCAATAAATGTTAGCTTTACTATTATTTTATTCCAACATCTATCTAGCTATTGATAAAGGGTTAATTATAAAATCGGGAATATCACAGTGCCTAAGGGGAAAAACTGATAGACACATTAGCAGCATTTATCTTTATGTTTGGAAATTGGTGACAAATCTTATCCCACAATTTCTTATGAGGGGGTTGGATATCAAGATATAACCCAGTACCCTAGATGTGCACCTCCTCTGACAGTCTTTATTGGCCCTACCTCAAAAAAGAAGGGCCTAATCTGATTGGCCAGTGATCAGGACATTGACTGGAAGGTGTCATGCTAGTGGACACAGTCTCTAGAACGCAAAAGGAACACAATGTCCCCCATCCTCTCTCAGCCAGCCCCAACAGTTGGGCAAGCTGGCCCTGAGCCTCCCATCTTTTTCTTACTCTTCCAAGATGACCATTCTTGGAAACACTGCTCGTCTCAAGCAGCTCTGCCATCCTCCCAACTTCCCAGCCCTGGGACCAGTAAGGCAGGCAGGGCCTTTCCCTGCCTTACAGGAGTGGGCCCTGCCCACTCTCTTTACCCTTTCACTCTGGGTATCCACATGGTAAGCACACCAGAGCCTCTTGCTAACTCTGCTGTCCCCCGGAGCATGGTGGCTACATGGGGTCAGCATGCAGCAGGATGGTCATCTTGGGATCTGGTGGGGAGGGAATAGCAAGTTTGTCCCTAATCAAAACTCCCTGCATGGAGGGAGACTGAGCTCATCCTCAAAGATTAATAAAGTCATATTCTGTCTCCCTTTGACTGCTGGACATCAGGTGTACACCCGCCTTGGTCAGACACTGAAGAGAGGAAGAAAGAGCACTAGCTTTCAAACACCAGAACCCCACCCAAATTCCTAACAAATTCATATTGTTTTCTGATGGTAAATGCGTGCAATAAGCTATGTTATCTCAAAGAATAATACTCATCATAAAGTGTCCTCTGATGTATTGAACTCCCTATTAATCATCTGAGTGATAATGCAGACTTGAAGAATACCAAGAAAATGAAACACTCAGGGAAATGAAAGCCATTTCTCCGCAAACCAAATAACCATCAATCTGTTGCAATGGTTATCCTGCTCTAATTATAGCACTGGATCTACACACACATGCATACACACCCCTCCCCTTGTCATATCTCTCCCAATGTAAAATCCAAGCCAGCTGCTGGGATGAAGCTAAATACTATTGAAATTAACAGTGGCCTTAGGAAATGGGGGTCTGGGATGCTGATTTCATCATAAACATAATTTCTCTGTTTGCCAGTACTTTTCCCAAGAAGTTCAAGAACCATGAGCGGCTGTAGAAATCCAAGTCATTAGAAAAATCAAACAAAGGATCTCTTCTCCTCCAAATGCCCTAAAAGGACCTCAGCATCTGCCTTCTTAGCATCAGATGCCCGGCACCTTAATCTAAGGTGAATTTTAAAAAGTTCTCTCATCCCTTTTGTTCCATTTATCCGTGAAACATGATCTCTTTTACTCCAGGCCAGTACCATACTTCCAGCATCATCCATAATCATGTCAATTGTTTTTGACTTTCAAGAATTAACCAATATGCCTTATGCATTTCCCTTTCCCCAAATATCCAAAAGGAGGTCCTTTTCCATTTCCAATCCTGTGTAAGTGGCTCATAAATTCCTTGAGGTCAAGAGAATGATTAAGGTGACACCACAGCCCCCTCCCACAGGTAGAGTCAGGATTCTCACCCAAGACTTTGGGGCCACGAGATGCACATATTTTTCTAACATCTGGAATTTGAAATTGTTCACCTTTTTTTTAATCTTCAAACTAAGAATGAACATTGTCAACCAAGGGGTGAAGTAGAGCACCCCAGAGAGACAACATCCCACAAAATATCCAACAGGAGGTCTTAAGGCAAGCAACAGCTGCTTAGCTCCAGCTCACTGGGTTCAGGGCTACCATCTGGCTGGTGTTTACGAAAATTCAGAAATCCAGGTTTTCACATGCTAACTCATTCCCAAGGTCACACAGCCAACCTGTGGCAGAATGAGAATTAGCTCTAGTCCTCCTGGCCTCATAAAGGCCAAGAGGCCTTGGCTTTATACATACTTGTGTGTTTCATTTCAGTTATTTACCAACAACTGCTATTATTCAGGGATATAATTTTTAATAAGTGGATAGATGGATAGATGGATGGATGGAAGAATAGCCAGATATTAAGGAACTAAGGGAGAAAGCAAGACATAATTCCCAAACTTACAAAATACCTTAAAAAACTGACACAACATTCAATGCATAACTATCATCTTCCTTTCTAAAATAATTTTTATCTGCAATTGACATCAAACAGGGAATAGAATAGTCTGAAAAAAAAACGTAAAGCAAGCACAGAATTCCTATTTAAGCCAGAGCATCTTAGTCATAAGAAAGCCATGACTAAGGAAGCGCTGTAGCTCTGTGATCCACAGGTAAAAGCCCTTCTTGGATTACTTAAGAATCTCTTTTCCCCTCTGTACTCTTGGGAGCATGGAGTATATTTCTACAGTATTTCTATCAGGATGCTAATTAGTACAGCTGAGAAATGCCATCAACAGCAAAAGTAAAATTAGCCTTTACTTGTAAAATTTCTCCTGGGATATGCTGGTGGCTCCTGTCTCAACCAAACAGAATAACAGGCTAACTGTGTCATCCCACAGCAAGCAACGCACCCCATCAGCAACACGTGAATGAAACCACCAACACATCAAACTGAACTGCCAACATGTTGACCTTGGCCTGCTGCAACCACACCTGCCCCATCGTAGCCCCATGCCCCCATCAAATCGCACTCGCGAGTCGCATAACACTGACAGGTTGCACCATCAGGGCACTCTGTATTTCCTAAAAAAATTCAAGTAGCTTAGAAGTGTGGCATGTTTCAGCCAACATACACCTTTGAGACCATTTTATTCAGCGATGCGGCAGGAAAAACTGAGGTCCAGGGGAAAGAGGTAATTTGGCCAAAATCACATCCTGTTTGGCATCGAATTCAAGCCTACGTTAATTCCTAGTCTGTGGCTTTCTCTTTTTTATAAACCAGTCTCCTTAGGTTAAAAGGTACTTCTTTCACTACACAGCTAGTAAGGTCTCTATCTGGACCTTTTCTAACTACCTCCTCCCTGGATCTGAGGAAGAGAAACCTTACCCCATCCCCAAGGCTGACCTTATCTTCTTTCTCTGTGACTTTTTTCCACCAATAGCCCCTCTCTCTACCAGCCCATTCCCTACAAGTTAAAAATGTGGTCAAGTATGTCACACATTAGTGAAAGGATATTTCCTCAAACTCCACATCCCCCTCCAGTTGCCACTCTTTCAAGCTAAGCTCCTTGCAGGAAGAGTATAAAACTCAACATTACCACTTCCAACCCACTGCAGCCTAATATCCACCCTCTCCAGTCCATAATAATGCCCTGGCAGAGGCCATGAGAAAGCCCATTCCACCAAACCCGACTTTGCTTCACCACCTGGATCAGTGAGGCTTTGCAACAAAACATGATCAAAGAACCAGACTCCTGATCTCTCTCCCTTCCTGAGTCTCCCCAGTGGTCCAAGCTCAAATCCTTTGACTTCTTTCGTTTCCCCACACTAAAATGGAAGCTCCACAAAGGCAGTAATTTTTGTCTATTACCATACCCTCAGCACACACAGGTTCAATGTTTGTTGACTTAATCCATTTCAGCCATTCAGTCATTACCTTGTTTGAACCCCTTGGGGAGCACCAGTGATGTCTCCATTGGAAATTGGGAGATACATCTAAAGGCCAGTGGAGGTATTTGAGTTAGAGAACTTGATTTGGGAGACCATTCTTTTGATATAAACTACTAAAGTGTCATTTATAAGAGTTTTAGCTAGACAGAGCTGATGCAGCAGATGAATTCAGTAGGCACAGATGAGCAAAAGAGGCCCAAGTCTACACAAATCAATTAATCAATAAATCACTTCTTCTGAGTCCTCAGGATTTTGGCTGGATGGATCAGTCTAACTAGAACTGGAGGCCATGTGATCTTCTTTGGGCAACTGGAAAGTTTGTCTTTCCTGAGGGATCAGATAATAATATTTACTGGAAAGTCACCATCACTTTTTTCCTCTATTACTCCCTATAGAGATACAAAAATTTACAGTTTCCACCTTATGCCACAGAAAATATTTTAATGCAGCCTACCAGAAAATGTAATGTGAGTCTTCCCCTTTTCCTAGCTATGGCCCCAAGTTTTCCAGAGCAGCCATCTGCAAATCAACATGAACTGGCTTGGATTCAGCTAAGGGGGTCTATACTTCAGTGGAGAAAACTCTCCTAGCCACCCCCAAGAAGTTCATCTAAATTTGGTTTCAAGAGCAGAATATTCTAATTCCAAGGACGCTGTAAAGGAGAGAGAACAAGACAATAAGGAGAAACTGTTCTCAAGATTGTGATATGGTACCTCCATGGCATATCACAAAAATACTTGTGTATCCAGCAATGACAGTTTGAAGATGACCTCCTCTCTCTCTCTCTCTCTCTCTCTCTCTCTCTCTCTCTCTCAACAAAAATGATCTTCATGGGCCAATTTCTCCTTCTCCTCTCTCTCTCTACTAGAGTTAACCCTGACTTTGAGGACTATCTCTGCATGGGCTCAACCCCAGCTCTGCCACTTGCTAACTGTAACCTTGTGTAACCTTGGACAAGTGACTTCCCCTCTAGCATTGCCTTGCTCACATATAAAATAGTGATATAATTAACAGTATCTACTTCACAGGGTCATCATTATTTCACTTAGAGTACATGTAGGAAGTTTTTTATGGGCTATACCAGTGGTCGGCAAACCACGGCTCGCGAGCCACATGCGGCTCTTTGGCCCCTTGAGTGTGGCTCTTCCACAAAATACCACATGCGGGCGTGCATGTACAGTGCGATTGAAACTTCATGGCCCCTGCGCAGAAGTCGGTTTTCGGAAAGGAGACAGACAAAACAAGTATACAAGACGAGTGTGGATGGGAGAGTTGGAAGGGGTCGACCTCAGCGAACATACCTCAATCAGATTGAGGACGTTTTTTAGCAAATGCCAGCTTAGGAGTACCGTAATTAAGTTAATAACAATGTACCTACCTATATAGTTTAAGTTTAAAAAATTTGGCTCTCAAAAGAAATTTCAATCGTTGTACTGTTGATATTTGGCTCTGTTGACTAGAGTTTGCTGACCACTGGGCTATACTGATCATTTTTATTCTTATCAAGGAAACATACTTTAGTGACATGGGTGTGCTCAATGGGACAGTCTCATATGCTTGCCTGAGAAAGTCAGGAGCCCCAGCCTTCCTCAATCCCTTCCAGAAGCCCTACCCTGGCTGGTCCTGGGATGATGCTGTATCCACTCTCCTGGACCCTGGCTAGGTTTCTACAGAAAAGAAAGCTCACATCAAGGGCTACTCTCAGAAAGGTAAGTAAATTTGGCAAGCTCAAACTTCATGCTCACGTAAAGTTCCAAGGTAGAGTCAATTGTCCATCAAAAACTAGGTCTATCACTGCTGTGTTCCTTATTCACATTCTATATACTAGTAGATAAAAGAAATGGGTCTCTAATGATTTTCACTAGACAGTAAGGGGACAACTCTTCAAAGTCTTCTTCAGCCCTTAGCATATAAATAGGAACACAGCAGGTACCCATGTAACCCAAAATCTTTTGTTCCTTGCTCTATCACAAATGCCTACAGCATAATTTAATTTACAGTGTTCGATTTTATTTGCAATTACAAAGAAGTAAAATAGAATTAACAGAGGTGAATTGGGAATTTAAGGGCCCCAAGACAAACATGATGAACTAGAAATCCCTAATGAAAATATTTAAACATGTACCTTACTATGACACCCAACACTATGCAAACTCTTTTAAGGTAACCTATTCCGGCGGGTGAACTAGAATCTACCACCTCTAGTAATTTCTACTTGAATACATTTAGTGAATGTGGTGCAGTCTATCTATAAGTTTTCACCGTACTGATGTACACACCTTTTAACTATCCCCAAAATCCTGGCACATGTCCCCTACTTCTCAGCATAAATTGAATAGTAGTGAGCTGAAGACATGTCTCACATTACCAAAAGCTCATTCATTTCATTAAGTACTAGGAACTACTTATGCCTAATACACATGCAATATTAATGCAACACCTAAATATTCTTAGATGCCCTTGGGATTCAGAGCACGGGTAAGGAAGTGAAGTTACAATTCAGTTATGCACACTTTTTTAGGGAAAATGACAAAGTTTTCATATGCTCAAAGAGCACATGATCCCCAAAATTAAAAACCACAGGGTGAAATTTTTAAAATCTGATAAACCACATTTCATTTATTACTTGCTGCATTTAAAAATTTGAGCAATTTCTAATTGGTCATTATGTGCATTGTTCAACTTTGTAACTCGTATATTTAGTTATTTCTACTGGTTTCAGTATTCCTTGGGATCTTCTATAAATTTTATATGAATATTTCAGAAACATGCCTAGTTCTAAAAGTAGCAAATCCTAACTAGCATCATAATATCATCCATCATGGAGAACCAAGTCTAAGGGAGTTTATAAAAAGTGGAGATTTTAAGACGTCTATGGAGGATGCAATCTGACATATAAGAGAGCCACTAAGATAAGACAGCATGAATTAATCCTGGTGTTAGTGAATACCACTTCCAGAATTTCTCCATTGGGCACAATCAGTGGTAGGGGTTGACAAGGTGGGTGTGAAAATCAAGACATTCCCGAAGGCTCCTGAAGTTGCTGTTGAAATACCTAGGTATAGACAGGTGAGAGTAGCTAACTTTCTTTGATTGATCTTGGTCTTCCTAATAACTGAAATAAGGCAAGCTCCCAATTATGTGTTACACAAACATGTTTCCTAGCAATTGCTGCCCTTTCCTCCTACCCACCTACCCACAAGCTCTATTGCTAGAGATTCTACCCATCATGCCTCTTTTTCAGAGTCTCTTTCCATAGCTCTGCTGTGGGGGTTGGAGGGGTGGGAAATGGATCCCATGACTCTCTTGGCCACAGCTAACTGGACCTAGAACAGACCTGGGATTCAAGCTGGCCAATCAGATTCTTGGTTCTCTGAATTTGAAACTGAAAGAGAGCAACTCTAGGCAGACTCCAATGAGCACTTGAATAGAAAAGACACATGCTTTCCTTGAGTGGCCACTTTTTCACAAGCCACATAAAACACATAGCAAGAGAGAAAACAGAGTGAGAGACTGATTTTGTCATAATTATTATTTTCCAAATGATTTTATTCTAACCCCCTAAAACACCTACCCTACCTACCCTTAAGGTCTGAGAGGAAGTCTTATATGTTCCTAGTAAATCCCTTCTTTTCCTTCAACATGCTTGAATGGGTTTTTACTACTTGCAGTTACTATATTCTCTCTCAAACAAAAAGTAATTGAATGGATTAGTAAATGAATGAGTTGGATTCTCAAAGAGGACAAAGAGGTTTCATAGGGAAGTTGATGGGAGAGAAGGATATCAGGAATGCTGGCACCCAAGACGGGAAGATCTGACTTTGAGACACAAGATTTGGAACAACCCAAAAGACAAATCCTGAATGGGTGTGACCACCCAGTGAGGTCAGAAGCCACCTGAAGAGGAAGCTGAGAGGTGCCAGTTGAGGGACTCTTAGGCCAGGAGGCAATTTATGTGCCCTGAAGTTCCTGTGGTTGTAGGCAAAGTCAGAAAGAATTCTAACTGAATTAATGAGATCATCTTCAATAAAGTCCAATAATCCATAATAAAGAGCTTCCCCATCCTTAAAGCTCTGCTCTGTGAATCCAGTGAATTTATCAAAGTCATGACTACCTAAAGAATCTGCTGGATCTTTAATGAAGCATCCTGAGCAATAATCTCTCTCATTTCTCTGCTGTGGTTTTAATTTTCCAGTCAGTCATGAAGTTGCTTCTCCTGTCCTTCTGGACAGGTTTCCAAGATAGGAGTGTTCATTTGGCATTCTCCTCTGCTCATTTGCTTGACAAGAATGCATTTGCTCCTTCCTGCTTGCCCCGCTCTCCTCTGCTGCGCCCAGCAATGTGCTTCCTTCCTCATTCTTGCTTCCCACCCTTTCTGCGTGCCTCTCCTGAAGATATTGTAGGGCAGCACTGTGACTTCCACTCTATACCAGGCCTTCCATTTCAGCACCAAACTCTCTGGTTTTCAAGTAAATCTGTGTGTTCCCTTCAAAACAGTGAAAAGAACACAATTTTGGGGCTAAGCATACCTAGATTCAAATCCAACTATACCTAACGGTGAGACCTCAGGCAGGCCACTTAATCTCTGACTTGTTTCTCATCGATAAACAGTGATGGCACGTGTCTTGCAAGGCTGTTGTGCTCTCACACACAGAAAGCAACTAGTAAATTCCAGGCACATAGTAGGGGCTCAAAAATGCTTATTCTCTTTAAGAAAAAGAAAAGAGAAAAAAAACTTCATAGACACAGACAACAGTATGGTGATTACCAGAAGGAAAGGGAGTTAGGGAGACAAATGGTGATGGAAGGACACTTGAGGTGTTGAACACATAATACAATATACAGATGATGTCTTATAAAACTGTACACCTAAAACCTAAATAATTTTATTAACCAATGTCACCCCAACAAATTCAATAAATAAAAAATAAAATGTTTATTCTCCTCCCCTTTCAAGATCAATGTCAAGCATGGACCAAAAAAACACACCATAAAAAATAAATGACAGTATAAAGAAATAATAGGTTCATAAACAGTTTTCATTTCCTTAAAGGGTTGTTCATTTCCTTGTAAGACTGATCTCTATTTACCAAATGTCTACTTCTAAAAGAATTCAAGGTGTATGAAGATTCATGTGTGATAGTCCAAGTCAAGGTTTTGGGTTTTTTTTAAAGTCATTCACAATTAATTCCTTTCCTTAAAATCATGAAATAGGTTTTATCTTTTATGTCATTATTTTTTAATAAATGTATACATTTTTAATAATTTTTTTATTTTTCAATTACAGTTGGCATCCAATGTTATATTAGTTTTAGGTGTATAATCCAGTGATTGGACATTTATATAACTTATGTAGTGATCACCCTGACAAATCTAGTACCCATCTGACCATACATAGTTATTACAATAATATTGACTGTATTCCCTATGCTGTATTTTATATCCCTGTGACTATTCTGTAACTACCAATTTGTACTTCTTAATTCCTTCACCTTTTTCACCCATCCCTCCCAACCCCTCTCCCATCTTTTGAAATCCCAGCCCCTCAACCCACCATACATACATTTTGATTATCACTTTACAAAGTGAAAGAATTGAGTACAGGCAAACTATCAAGAAAAATGAAGATACAGTAATCATCCTATTAACTCAAAACTCCTCAGCCTTGTACCTACTGACACTCTGTCCTATTATTCATTGTAGGATGTTTGCAGCATCCCTGGTTTCCACCCAGGAGATGCCAGTAGCATATCCCACCCAGTTTCAAAAAAACAAAAATGTGTCCAGACATTGCCAAATGTTTCTTGATAGGCAAAATTGTCCCACTAATTGAGAATCACTAAGTTAATTTGACCAATATACCTGCAGTCAAACTAGACTGTACAAGCGCAACTATGGGTTTGTAAGATATAAAGTAGCTGCTCAGTCTTTACTTCTCTACAGAATATTCCTGCTAAAAAACAAAATGGCTGCATATCGCTTCCAAGATACAATCAAATGCTGGCTTCTCAAAGAAACGGGGCGGGGGGGGGGGGGGGGGGGGGGGGGAATGGCACGTGCCAGAATTCTGTTTGTCAGGCTGCCCCAGCTCTTGGCTGCATGCCCACATTCTGCCTAAAGCCTACTTCCCAAACTTCTTAAAATGCTTTCCACAGCTTTCCGAACCTGACCTTTGCAGCAGCTGTGTGTGTGTGTCTGTGTGTGTGTGTGTGTGTGTGTGTGTGTGTGTAAAATAGATTTACAATTTTCTATATTCCTGCAAAGCCAAACCACTTATTGAGTCCAAATGCCAACTGGGGATGGTGGGAATTTGCACACAGATGTCAGTGGACTCCAAAACAACAACACAAGAGCTCCACCTGCAACTAATTATAGAAACCGAAATTGCACTCTGGCCAGAAGAGGCCAGGTTCAGAACCCACCCCATCTGCTCTGGCGATAAAATCACTCTGTTACTCTTTCTCCTGTCAACATAGACTTGCTTCTTAAAATCCTCTGAGGATGTTGTCTGTAGGGAATTGTATCAGGCAGTGAATGCTTTGGGGGTGACCACTCCCTCTGCCTTCCCCTCCTGGAGCTCTGTTTCAATAAGTGTCTTTGGCACAAGTGAGTCTAAAACCTCACTGAAATATTCCACAATGTTTTCTTTGGTTGTGAGCTGTTGCTCTTCCATAGCCAAAATAAAGTGATCCAGAGAGAAAATGGAACATGGAAGTCATTTAGCTCTCCCAAGGTCCAACGTACAAGAATGTTTATTTTCCTCCCATTAGCCAAGTCTTTCGTAAGAAAACCTGGGAATAAAAATCTCTAAGGCTACTAATACAATGCACATGGCTGATCCTAGGGCTGACTGCAAGAGATTACTGAAGCAAAAACCAGCTGACATCTGTGACAAAGACGTATAGTTCACTTCAAATCATTCTCCTACACTCTGGCAAACAAAGAAATCAACTGTTGGCTCAGTGCCATCTCATCTATCTTCAGAACCAAAGGAAGTTTTTACCTCCCCATGAAAGGCATTACAATTGTGGTTTTAGTCTAAGTAGATCACTGCCTAAATCTGGACCAAAGTTTTTCCACCTTTCTGGAAAGGTAGACAAAAGCTACAATTCTCTGAAAAGCTGAAGAAGACTATGTCAAGATGAGGAAGATGGACACTTTTTTTGCTCCTTCTAAGATTCAACATTCCAAGTTATGTTATGGTGCTAAATTAGTTCATATTATCCAGTTCCAAATCCATGTGCCTATGTAACATTGGGAAAAATACACATAAGACACACACATTTCACACCAGAGTTTAAATGAAAACATATACACAGATATGACATACGATTGACTTCTTAACTTCTCAGGTCTCTTGATAGGGCTTACAAGCCCTTAAACTGTTTGGAGAAAGACAGTGACCAAGCACAGCTCAAGCCAGTGCAGCGGACATCTGTGTTTGTCCCAGAGTATCCCTTCACCCCTCATCTCAGTAACTTTGAAAACTGCTCCTCTCCCAAGGCCTGCTGTTCTAATAAGGGTCACCAGTCACAGTAATCCCTCTTCACACACCTGTCCCCATCCCTACCACATGCACTCACCAAGTCTGGAGGCAGGATATAACACAGGCAGGACCAAATCCTTCCATAAATTATCCAAGCAGGAAGTGAAGACATAGGGATCCCTTAACCCTTCCATTGTGGTACTGGCAGCCAAGACAGTCCACCACATGAAGGAGAAAATGAGGCTTGCACATAGAGGCAGACACCGAGAACTAGAGATGAAGCAATGGGGAGACCCATAATCCTGCTACAGTTTGAGGCCCTGGTTTTAGTCAACCCCAAGCTCCACACCTAAGCCTTCCGGCAATTTAATTACAGAAACTAATAAATTCCTTTTTTCTTATTCGGGCTTTGGTTAGCATTTGTGTCACTACTTTGGAATATTGCTTAATATAATTAGTAAGTAGATTTCTTCATTCTGATGTGTAAAGTCCTTTAAGATCTCATTTCACCTCCTGAAATGCACCTGTTTTATGACCAGTAACTATTATTAGTAACACTTGTCAATTAATGGTTTTCTATGTTTTATCAGTTAGGAAGGTATTGAGCTGCAAGTAACAGAATATCCAACCAACAGTGACTTAAACAATTAGGGGTTTATTTTCTCACGTGACTAGAAGTCTGGTGGCAGGCACTCCAGGTGCTGGTGCACTGCTCAGAGATAGCAGGGCACATGTATCTGTGCTCATCTCGGTCTTCCATGGTTACTATACAGATGACACAGCTGCAAACATCACATCGGCACTCAAGAAAGGAAGAAGGAGAAGGAAGCATTGCCGGTGACATTCCTTTTATCAAGAAAACAAAAGCTTTCCCAGAATCTCCATTTCCCAAAATGGTTTTATTTGAGTTTTATTTGCCACACACTTGATTATTTCACCCCCTCTCTGCTTTGGCAGGGAGTAGATTTCGCTGACCTCACTAACTTTGGCCTTGGTCATGTAACATGCTTTAGGCAACAGAATGTTAGTGGATATGATGCAAACAAAGGCTTTAAATATGTTTGTGGGGTTTGGTTGGACACCTGATGTCTTCGATCCACCATGAGAATATGAAACCTTAAGTAGCTGCTGCTGTGAGAAGACATTGTCATAACCGAAACCAACTTACAGACTAGAGCCTGGTGCCCTGAGTCCAGACCTACCCAGCTAAGTTGCAGCCAACTGGCAAATATGTGAGGGAGAGATAAATGCTTGTCTTTTTTAGCCAATTAGTTTTGGGATGGCAAGTTACACAGCATTACTGCTTAAGATAACATTTCATAGTCAAGTAAGTTTGGGAAATTACTGGCTTAAAAAAATTTAATAAACATTTTTAACTGCAAGAGTCAGAGCATTTCACATGCTGATATGTTGTATTAGTTTTGCCATAATAAAGTGCCACAAACTGGGTGGCTTAAACAACAGAAATTTATTGTCTCAGTTCTAGAGGCTAGAAGTTAGAGATCAAGAAGTCAGCAGGGTTGATTCCTTCTGAGGACTATGAGGGAAGGCTCTGTTCCAGGCCCCTCTCTTGGTGTGCAGATGACTGTCTTCAACCTGTCTCTGTATACTCTTCCCTCTGTGCATGTCTATGTCTGTGTCTAAATTCCCCTGAATTAGGGCCCACCCTAATGACCTCACTTTTACTTGGTTACCTCTGTAAAGACCCCATCTCTAAATAAAGTCACATTCTGAGTTAATGGAGATTAAGAATCCAACATATCTTTCTGGGGAGATACAATTTAACCCGTAATATACGCATTATGATTTTGTCCTTAGCATAGTCCTTAGGACAGGACTATCTGGCCTATTACATCTCAGGTTTATTTGACCAGAGAATCCTCTTTGGAAAATGCTATTTCCCCAGACACACTTTGGAAATACTGGCTTTGAGGGATGCATGGATCTCAGACAGAGTAGTGGAAGGAATGGAGCCTGGAAGAAGGCACAGGGATAAGATAGGTCTGTTTGAGCAGTGAATTTGTTTAAGTCCTACCTACAAACCTGAGCGGACCTGACACTCAAGGGCAGAGCCCTTGGTTTCACAAACGTTCAGTGCTCAAGGTGACTTGCAGTGGCATTTAACTGTCAACTGGCCCTTCACAAGACAGCTGCCTCACCACCTTCTCAACAGGAGAGAGAATGGATTCTACCACCCACTTCCAATTGGTACAACTCTTCATATCTGGACACTCACAATGAAATAAGTATTTTAAAACAGAATTGAATGACCCCTATTGAAATGACCCTGCAATTATACAAATAAGAGAGAAACTAATAATAAAGGAAATACAGAAATGTGATCTAGCTTGACCTTTTTAAGTTACACACTCAGAATGAGAATCAAGTCATATATTGCAAGTAGCTCAAAACCCCATATTAATATTGATTTAGAGTAGATTATTTCCTATTGTGTTAAGCCAGAAATAGAAATTATCACATAACCATTGCTTAAAAGCCGTAGCATTCCCCAGACGGGCTTACTTACACTTCTTAGGTTACGTTTCCCAATGACCTTGTCCCACTTCTGCACACATGAGACGGATAAATATTAAATCTAGTACAATCTCCCAGTGTGTGGTGCTATTTATATTCATGCAGATCCTTGGCTAGCCATGCACAACTTAGGGAAATGTTTAAATATTGTTTTAGGTACACCTAATTTGGAAAAAAATAATCCATTAAAAATACAAAACTAATAATTGCATAAAATATCCAAGAATCTGAAAAGTCAGTAAGTTATATGCGCCAAGCTGTAAGATATAAGTCCCTACAACTTTCTGTAAATTTATTCTCTACCATGTTTTCTCTCTCTGATCTCCATCAAACAGGTAAATAGAATGGAGCTGTCAAGAAAAAAACAACCATATAACCTTTTAAAGAAAATTGGGTCCCTTTACACCCATGTAGTTGCATTCTTCCACCCCCAACCCCACACAGGCCATTAAAATATTAAGGGGCTGTTTCAAGCGGCAGCCAAACAGCCATTCTAAATTTTTTCTCCTCACTGCTCTCCAAATCAACCTACTGGTGTGATACTGAGAGCATGGACTGTGTGTTCATTCCATTCCAAAGAATTAGCTGTCATAATATACCACCCCATGCTTCTTCCATTCAGGAAAGAACATCATGAAGCAGAAAGCATAGGGATAACTCTGCATCCATGCAATCTGGTTCATACAAACAAGCCAGATTCCAAATGCCAGTACTGTAACTCTTAGTAGTCACAAATGCATTTCTACTCGTGCAGCTCTGTGTGACTGAGAAGTAGGGCCTTGGAGAAAGCCTAGGGGTGGAGGGGCTCTGGGGCATAATATCCATCCAGAAACCTGAGTAGCATCATCCCTTGGCACAGGAGAAATTTTGTCACAGCCACCTACCACTGGCTCCAAGGTTTCAAACAGTCCAGTGTTTCTTGTAACACAGGAAGGGCATGCAACATCCTCCCTTAGATCTGGAGTTGGGTTCAGCTCCCTTGGAAAGAACCACCACGACTTCAAAATCTACTGCGAAAGAACTGATGAGTGGGAACCCTCAACAACACTGTGCATAAAGATAAAAGGTCTATGCTAATGAGTATTAAATTCACAGAACTATTAATACCATAAACATGAGCATTCTAGCTTTCTCACCTTCACTCAGTAATGGACCTGCCTCCCATTTCTATTCACATAGTGCAATTCACATTGTCTTAGGTCATCTGAATTTCAGTTACTAAAGTTCCAATTATCCAAATACCCTCTGGTAGAACTGTTTGATTGTTACAGATTTAAAAAAAACAAACATAATCACATGTCCCCTTCTCTTTTACATTCTTTTCTCCCACGCAGAAACTGTATCCATGTCTTTTCCTCTAAAGGGAAATTATAGTAAGTGATAGTAAATGGTAGAAATTCTAAGCAGAACAAAAACCATTTCTAGGAAAAACAAAGTCCTAATTAAGAATGAAAGTACTAAGTAAACTAAATCACATTCTTAATCATTCTATCAAAACTACAGGTGCTCCTCAACTTACACTAGGGTTACATCCTGATAAACCCGTCATAAGTTGAAAATATCACAATCTGAACATGCATCTCATATACCTAACCTACCGAACATCATAGCTTAGCACAGCCTACCTTAAACATGCTCAGAACACTTACAATAGCCTACAGCTGAGCAAAAGCACCAAACACAGGAGCGCACAGTAGAGTATCAGTTACGACTGCAGGGCTGACTGTGAGCTGTAGCTCACCGCCACTGCCCAGCATCACAGCAGAGCATGATCCCACATACTGGTAGCCCAAGAAAAGATCAAAATTCTAAGTACACCTTCTACTGAATACATATTGCTTTTGCACCATCATACAGTCAAAAAACATGAGTTGAAACATCATAAGTCAGGGACAGTCTGTAGTCATTTTTTTACATCTAATCTATATGAAGTATGATTTTCCTATTATAGCAAGATTCTACTTACTGGCCAGTGATTCTATAGGAAGGTAGTGAACATAAAGTTACGATTTAGACGTTGACGCGAAATAAACCAAAGCTTAAAATTGCAGCTCTGCCAATTATCAGCTGTATGAACTTGGGCAAACTGCTTATTCTCTCTACATTTATTTTTCATCTGTAAAATGAGACAAAGTCTAGCACCTACCTCAGATGACTGATGCAAATACTAAATAAAATAAGGTACACAAAGCTCTAAGCACAATGCCTAACACATAATGGCCCCCAACAGATGTCTGCTGGTAGCAGCAGCAGTAATAATAGAAACAGCAGCAGCAGCAGCAGTCTGCATTGTTCCCCAAACTTTATTTCATCTAGCTCTACTTTTTGACAAACATAAAAATCCCACTGGTAGAAATTTCTAGTGCTCCTTCATATCTAACTCTCCTTCCTGGAAAGAGGAGAGGACAACACCTCCCAGCCCCTTGCAATTGTGTCTCTTCCAATCCAAGGAATTGAGAAGCCAATATGCCATTTCCAGGCGCTCTCGCTCTCCTGTAACCGTGTACCAAGATGCAGAAAGCCTGGATCTGGAGTCACTGCCTGGAGGAGAGCTACTTGACCTGCTTCATACTTCAGGTGAATACAAAATAAATCTCTGATGTGTTAAGCCACTGAGATTTGAAGCTTGATTGTTATTGCATCAGGATCTACCCTATCGTGACCAATAGGTACTCATATACCCCTAAAAGGGATCCTGACAGACTTCCCAAGAGGGGAAGGAGGGGCACATCAATGTTTTTTTAAGTAACTTGCTTTTTGGCAA
Organism: Myotis yumanensis; assembly: GCF_028538775.1. Lineage (NCBI taxonomy): Eukaryota > Metazoa > Chordata > Mammalia > Chiroptera > Vespertilionidae > Myotis > Myotis yumanensis. The sequence continues at coordinate 43,326,454 of NW_027223765.1, forward strand.
TCTTAATATTCTTTACTTTGTAATACTACCTCATATTGCAAGTAAATTGACTTTTCAAACTCTCCATGTTTCTTCCTCCTTTTATATTTAACCTAAAAAATAATTATTATATTATACTTATATTTAATATACAGATTAATACTGGGGCTTTCACTGGGTCTATGTTACACAGTCCTATCTCACCCACAGCACCCAAGGTAGCCTCTGATCATATAGGTTCCAGAACAAGGAAGGGGTAATGGGAACAGCCTCAACCCTTCACTTGTTTCCAGCTTAGGGTAACGTGGGATAGTTAAACAGAATTATGAACATCACCTAGTTTAAACTGAACTAACCATCATGAAATGAACAAGGGGTTTATGTGTTTTTTACTGCCCGGCTGGTGTGGTTCAGTGGTTTAGTGTTGACCTATGAACCAGGAGGTCATGGTTCAATTCCTGGTCAGGCACATGCCTGGGCTGTGGGCTCGATCCCTAGTACGGGGTGTGCAGGAGGCAGCCAATCAATGGTTCTCTCTCATCAGTGATGTCTTTATCTCTCCCTCCCTCTCTGAAATCAATAAAATATATTTTTTAAATGTTTTTACTAGGAGTCAAATGTTTCTTTGTGTCATTAAAATTTACCTCAATATACTATTTATTTTACTTTGCCTTTTCCATACTTAATTTTTGTGAATGTCATAGAAGACAATATATTAACATAGTAGCACATCATGCAATTGATAAATAAATATACGTGTGTAGGTGGGAAATCTATGCTCACAAACATTTAATGATTAAAGCATAAAATAGAAGTTTAGATATCAGCTTTCAATTTTGCCACTACATGCATTATTCCTAAACTTCTGTAACCATTTCCCAAAACAACTAAATAAGGAAATAAACCAGCATCGGACTGGGAAACACTCACAGCTGGAACAGGTTCACAGGATTTGCATGAACTAGCAAAGTCAGAAAAAAATATAAATAACAGTGAAGAGCATTAATTTGAATTAGGAGTAAAGGACAGGCTTTCTGTTCCAACTGAAAATCACATTTGCACATCTGAAAACTAGCAGACTGTCAGATAACCAAAGGGATAAGATGATTGCTTTCCACACTCAGAACGAACAGCAGATTCTCCGACAGATTAGAAATGCTTCTATGGGTACTTGGACTCCACAGGCTGGAAGCCAGGGAAACAGACAGGAGGGTCCACAATGACCCTAAGAAAGGCAGAGCACTACCTTAAGCCAACATAAAGATCACTCATCGGAGAATCACGAGTTTAGCCAAATTTAAATTATCTCAAATATCTGGAAACTTTTTTAGCCAAATGGCATAGCATCACCTATTCCACATCTCTTAGCACTTATCTCACTACTAAGAAAAGGTGAGTCTGATTCCAAAACCCTTATGAAAATAGCATCATATAAATGAGCCTCACAGAACAGGTAGGATATGAAAATCAAGACTGGCTTGAATTAAAAGGGAAGAGGTAGGGAGAGGAGGTGTTGTGACGTCCTCCAGTATAAGATAATGGAAAGAGCAAAGTTATGGAGGTGGGAAACCCTGAATATGTACAGGTATTACCACGTGGTGGTTCTGGTAGCCTAGGAGATGTGGAGGGAGGTGGTATGAGATAATCCTGGAAAGGCTAGTCAGGCTTTCCAATGGAGGGCTCAGCCACAGAAGTAGACTTCATTCTGGAGGGAATGAATAATTATGGAGGGCTTTAAAGCAGGGGAATGGCATAAGTGCAGGTAGATGCTGGGAAAACTAATCTTGCTATGACATGGAAGAGGGATCAAAGAGAAGTCTGAAGGTGGCTTGCACATAGTATGTGGTTAATATTGAATGGATGGGGCAAAAATGTGTTGTGTTTCTCTAACATATCAAGCCCATTCTACCCAACACCACTTATCTAATTTTGTTCAGTTCGATATTTAGAAAACAAACTCCACTCATTCTAGTGCTGATACTTCAAAAAAAAATAAATTCACTGGTCAGATGTGGTCCTCTAAATGTTGCTATTAAAGTGTCTACTCTTGCCCTGCCAGAGTGGTTCAGTGGTTGAGCGTCAGGACACATGCCCAGGTAGCGGGTTCAATACCCAGTGGGGAGCATGCAGAAGGCAGCCAATCAATGATTCTCTCTCATCATTGATGTTTCTAACTCTCTCTCCTTCTCCCTTCCTCTCTGAAATCAATACAAATATTTTTTAAATGTCTACTCTTGCAAAAATTAACACTTTCCTCTTCTATTCAAAGGAAGTACATCTGAGTTGCTGTTGTAACTGCTGAAAAAGAAAACAAAATTAACCAAGTCTCAAAGTTAGACAATGAAAACTGATCCTCCCTCTTCCACAACAGTGTGAAAAGGTCATTGGAAAATAAGGAGGTCACAAGCTGAATCTCATATTTCCTATGCCCTCTTGTAGTCTCCAAGTCAAACACATATTAAGTCGGAGCTCGTTTGATAATGCCGAACTTTCTTCTGCAAAGCAAAACACTGAGATGAGCCATAACCTACCTGATTTTCTTCATGGGAAACCCTCATCTGCTCCTTGAGGACAGACATCCGGGCTGCTTCTTCTTTCCTCAAAACTCTCTCCTTCTTGAGCTCGGGACTCCAGAAGGTCTTGATACTGTTCATGGAAGACCCCAACTTGCTGTCCTTGATGTCTAGCTCTTTCCGAAGGAGTTCATTCTCTCTCTGCAGTTCCTTGAGCTGGGCTTGAAGGTCTAACATTGTGCTGTCCCTTACCTGCCTCAACATGGAGGGGACCTGGTGGTGGTGATGATGGGATGAGCTGGTCAGACCTATATGTTGATCTGTGTAAGAAAGGACATCTGTGTGGGAAAGTCCAGCAGAAGCAATATTGGGACTACTCCCCATGGCTGTGACGCGACCTCCATATACAGCTCTATTTGTGGCCCTTCCCAGAGTCATGGTGCCCTTTGGGTAAGTTGTCGAAGCCACCCCTTCATGATCACTCAGATACATGGGTCCAGACGTAGCATAGGCTGCATTAAGGGACTGGATATTCTCCATGGACAGAGTCTTGCCCGCTCCTCCACCTCCCCCACTACTTGTTCTTCGGTGGCCCAAACGAGGAGACCTTGGCAAACGAGGAGATCTGGAAGGGCTCCCTTCCAGATTGGTGATTGTTCTTGCACTTCCATACATTTTTCTTCTATTATGAGGTGCGACTAAAGAGAAGAAATGCTATACTAAGTTGAGGATAAAGCCAAAATGTTCACTGTTGGCCAGATTTTTCACTGCATTCCGCTCATAGTCTGTACCAGAAAATTACTCCAATCAGAGATCTGAAAAATGAGAAAAAGGATCATCAAAAACAAACTTCTTTAGAAATGTCATTATAATTTCATTATGTTTTTAAATATACAGACAACCAAGATGTCTTCCAGTAGGTGAATACATAAATAAACTGTGATACATTCAGATAATGGAATATTATTCAATGCTAAAGAGAAATGAGCTATCAAATCATGAAAAGACATGGAGGAAATTTAAATGTATATTACTAAGTGAAAGAAGGCAATATGAAAAGGCTACATAATGTATGATTCCACCAAAAGACATACTAGAAAAGGAAAAAATATGGAGACAGTGAAAGAATCAGTAGTTGCTATGGGTTAGGATCAGTGGTTGCTGGGAGAGGGATGAATAGGTGGAACACAGAGGATTTCTAAGGCAGTGAAACTACCCTGTTTGATACCATCATGGTGGATACATTTCTTTATACATTTGTCTAAACCTATAGAATGTACAACACCAAGAGTGAGCCCTAATGTAAAATATGGGCTTTGGATGATTATGATGTATTAATGTAGGTTCACTGTTTGTAATAAATGTACCACTCTGGTGCAGGATTGACAACCGGGAGACTGTGTATATGTCGAGGCAAGAGCTCAATGGGAACTCTGTTCTATTTTGCTGTGAACCTTAAACCACTCTAAAAAATAAACTCTATTAAAATAGATAGATATCAATGGTGCTAATGATAGATGAACAATAGGTAGGTAGGTAGGTAGGTAGGTAGGTAGATAAACAGATAGATAGACCCATGTTCATTTAAAAAGAAAAGGGACCCCAAAATCTTACTTACTACATCTAAACATTTTGTAAATTCTCCCCATCCTGCTCCCAAGCAAGGTCAAAATTTCTCAGCACAAAAAAACACTAATTTTTCCTTAGGAAAATGAAGCTCTGCATTTTGGGTTGTGTTAAGTGACAGTTAGGACCTCCAGAAAATTGACCATAGGATATTTCATCACAGAGACCTGAGTTATAAAATCCCCTGTCCTGGGGACATGACCCCTCTACACAAATGGCTTGACAGTGACTCTGAGAAGCTGTTGCTTCCTAAGATGTCAAATAATAGTCAATCATGTTGTTACCTCCACTCTTATACCCACTACAGACATCACTAATCCATCACAGTCCTCTTTTCCATTAGGTTCAGAACTGTTCTCAATACAGCACTCTAGATGGTTTACCATCAATCAACTGGCATCGATATATGATTTAGAACCTATCGGCCATCTTGGAAAAAGAGGTTGCTCAACTAATATAGGTGGCTCCCTACATATCGCCAGATCTTAGTGCTATCATCAGAGATGACAGCCCTGTCTCTTTCCCGGTTCACGTACATCTTTCAGACTGGCCTTTGGGGGTTTGGGGACTTCTTTTGCATTTCTGCTCATCTAAATATTCATATTAACCATTCCACACCTGTACAGAAATGGCACAGAACAGTGCACCATGTTAGAGTCCTTGGTTCCATAACCCCTAGAGAAAAGTAGTAGAAGCTCCGTGTCACCATAACTAAAGTACTTTGGTACAGATTTTACGCAGCCAGGGCTACAAACTGTGATTGTCCAGTCAGTGCTGGCATCCAGATGGCCTTAACAGGAAGCATCACGGCCTCCTGCTCTTTCTCTCAGGGTGTGTTTGGTATACTTTTCTTCAGCTATAGAATAGTAAGAGCACAGATTCTGGAAAGGGCCAAAGTGAGGTTCAACTCTCCAACAACTGACTAGCTGAGTGACCTTAGGCAAATTATTTAACTGTTATGAGTTTCCTTTCTCCAATCAATAAAATATGGGTAATTTCATCTAACTCATAGTATCCTAAGAAAAAGATGATGTTTATAAACCACCTAGTTTGGTGCCTAGCAATAATTTTTGTTGGTAGTGTCAATAAATACATTAATTGTATTATACAGGGCACCTTTTATTTTTACCTGCTTATCATTTATTCCTCCTCCACCCCCACTTTCTGGTAACACTGTCTCTATTTTCCTTAGAGAAATTGTCCCCAACCCTCTACTCACACAGTCATTAAGTTATATAAGGCTGATTCCCTCTACTCCACCCTGAATAGGGTTGGAGTGAGAATATGAACCAGGCCTGGCCACTCATCATAGTCCATCACCCAAACATGGCCACTGGTTTAAGATGGACATGTGGCCCACATTGGTCCAAAAGACTCCATACCATCATTTTAGATGAAACAATTAGGAAAAATAAGCTCTTTTTCAGCTGGAATTACTTGCTTTGAAGATGGAACTTCTGAGTACTACCATGTAAAAAGGGCTTCCCTGAGACTGAAGCTAAGGCAAAAAAAGTCAGAGCCAAACTTTTAATAGTGTGAACTCAGGCCAGGTGACATCACTTGATATCAGTCATTGAAACTATATCCATCCCTAGCCATTTTAGTTACATATGCCAGGCAGACTGACTGCATTAATGGCCCCAATTCCTGTATCTGTCCCCTTGGCAGTGCCCTCACAATCTGACCCTGGGTTCTGTTGCATGACTTGCTTTGGTCAATAAGTAGATAACAAATGTGAAGAAGTGGAGGCCTGAAATAGCACTTGTATATTTACTCTCTTGCTCGTTTTCTTCTGCCATAGGAATTAGAACATGCCCAGTCTAGCCTGATAGAAAATAAAAACATAAAGCAGGACAGTGTGTCCTAGACAATAGCCAGCCCCAAGACATCTGAGCAAGCCCAGCTAAGATCAGCAGAGGTGCCTAGCCAACCAGCAACTGACTACAGATGCAGGAGCAAGTCCAGCTAATAGCCACTCAACTCCATACACTCATGGACTAAACAAATGCTTCTTAGTATGTCACTGATGTTTTGTGGTCGGCTGTTTTGCAACATTACTGGTTAAACAGGTAACTGATATATTCACCCATAAAATTTCTACATTCAGTTCTAGTTGGGGTATCTGTGACTTGTACCCGAAAAAGTCCTACGTATCATATGAAGAAATATTTTCCATAATTGCTTCTGCTTTCCCTAAAAATTCCCTACAAAGAATTATATGCCTGTCTCTAACTAAAGAACTTAGTTTCAAATGTTTATATTGCTCAGAGCTTAATTATGTTTTACTTGATAATAAACAAAAATCATTTTATATCTAAGATTTTTGCAGAAATAACCTGTTTTGGTTTTTTTTAAGAATAAATCAATAGTTCTAACCATTGGAATTCAGTTTACATAAATGATGTGAGACAAACGGTGAAATAATGTGATCATTACATGAATATTTAATGAGATGAAAAGATGTTCATGCCATAATGGGGGGGGGGGGCAAAGAACAGACTACAAAACATTTCTATGGTTTACTCAAACTTTTGTAAGACACATGCACACACACTAACAGAAGATTGAAACAACACACATTAAAATGTTAACAGTGGTGGGAATCCAAGTGGCTTTCATTTTTTCCTTTTGTTTACTTGCATGTTCTAAATTTTCTATCTATATATATAAAAGGTAAGCGACCAAACGACTGATCAACCAAATGGTCAACCAGTTGTTATGATGTGCACTGACCACCAGGGGGCAGATGCTCAACACAGGAGCTGCTCCCTGGTGATCAGTGCACTCCCACAGCCAACCTCCTGAGGCTGGCCAACCTCCCACAATCCCTCCCCCAGGCCTGCCAACCTCCCACAGCCCTGATCACCTGGATTGCTGGCCAGGCCAAGGGACCCCACCCGTGCATGATTTTGTGCACTGGGCCTCTAGCAGTATATAAAGATTTTTCTATTGTCTTTTTATTCTCTATTTCATGTATTTCTGCTCTGAACTTTGTTATTTTCTGCCTTTAGTAACTTTGGGCTTTGTTTGTTCTTCTTTCCCTTGTTCAAAAATAGCCAATGATAAGGGTTTTTTGTTGTTGTTGTTACACAGCAAAGAACTGAAATAGTCACTTAATGTTTCATTGAAAGGTTATCTAATCATTTTTTGACCAATCACCTATTATTGAACACAGGTTATTTTTAATGGAAATATCATAATTAATATTCTGATTGATAAAACTCTATATACATCTCTTATTACTTCCCTAGGATAAAGGTCTAGGGGTAGAATTATAAGATAGAAATTTAAAGGTTCTTAATACCCACTATCAAAATTCCCCCAAGAAATGTTGAAATAATTTACACTTACACCCTTACTGTTGGCTATTTTTCCTTCACTGCCTTTACTCTTTACTCTCAATATATCTTGGAAGCCACCAGCTTCTTTTGAGGCTACTAAAAATCCCTAAATTACCCAAATCATGACCACAGCTCTGTATGTTCAGTAAATACACCTTAATCAGGAATACCAATACTGTGCTAACCAGCTCTGCTTTGGGCCAGTGCTTCTGCAATAGTGTGGCCAATGTTCAGGTAAACAAGGCTAATGGGGATTTGTTTGTACACCAAGACTTCAAGGCACTAATGTGTACTGTGACTATTCCAAAATTGAGTATACAATGTAGCTTTTTCCAAATTTATTTGAGAAAAGAACTCTTTTCCCTTCAAATACCTGAAAACTTTTCCCTAACCATTCGAACTTATTTATTTAATTAACATTTTTTAAGCATTAGCTTAATTCCCAGTATTGAATGCTGAGGATAAAGTGGCTGAGACAGACACAGGTCCTGCCTATGGGAAGTTTAACCATGAGGACAGACTTTATCAGAGTTTTCTTCATCACAAATCTTACATGGTTTGAAGGGAAGGTAATTACAGGAACTGGGCATTGCTTTAAAGACAGGGACATAAAATTGACAAAAAATTGACAAAAAAGAATCAGAATTGAGCTCTAACAGAGAAATAGAGAAGACCAAAATGATGACTGGTTGGAATTTAGCCTTACTAGGACAAGAAATAAATATAATTTTGTATTTATTTTTCAAACACCCCATATGGAAGCCAGAACGTCAAAAGGAACACAAGTGAGTCATCGGCAATCTGTGTGTCTAAGAGATGAGGAAACAGGTTGATGTTGCTTACTCCAACATCCCACCAGACAAGAGGTATTATGGACAATTCCACAGAATTTAGCAAATCAAATAAGAATTAACTCATGAGAACATTAAAATGGTAACAGAATAACTTCTTCACCACTATACATGTGCTTCTTAACAGTAAATTATAATTAGCAACCTAGGCCCAACACTTTACTTATTAGAGGTAGTCTCTTCTACCAAATTTACAAAGAGTGGGGGATTGTTTACCAGAACAATTTCACCTGTAAAGCACAAAGAGTTGATGTGGTTTTCACAGATGGGGTAAAGGCCAGTTGATGTCCCATTGGCGTGGCTCAGTGGTTGAGCGTCGACCTATGAACCAAGAGGTCGCAATTCGATTCCCAGTCAGGGCACATGTCCAGGTTGTAGGCTTGATCTCCAGTGGGGGTCATGCAGGAGGCAGCCAATCAATGATTCTCTCTCATCATTGATGTTTCTATGTCTCTCTCCCTCTCCAATCCTCTCTGAAATCAATAAAAAGATGAAAAATTAAAAGGCCAGTTGTCATGGTAAGCCAAAGGTGAGTCCCCATGGCTGTCGTGTCCCAAATCTCATGATTCCTACTTGTTCTACTGAGTAACCCACAGCCCCTCCCCCTGCCCCAGCTGTGTTTAGTTGCCTGCTATAGTTTTAGGCACTTGTTTTGACACCCAGGCTTTTTTGGTTGTCGTCTTCTAATTCTCGTCTATCCTGACATTTTTTTTTTAGTTCTGTAAAATGAATCCCTGAGACACAGCAAAAAGATCAACTTTATTCAGCAATCAATAATGCAATAATGCCTTCTATTTCCTATTACTGACTTCAAGAAAACCATTTCTGAGCTTTTCCCACCTATAAACACATTGCAGGACATTAGGTAGCAGTTAAGATCATACTGTTTTAAATATTATTATGAAGCCAAGATAAGCTCAATCATTGGGCATTCTTGTAAACTCTTAAAAACACCTGCTTTCTTATGTATTTGTGATGTACAGTCCTAAGAAGGATAAGTCATTAGTAAGACCAACCTGTACACAGAAACAGAAATGTGCTGCTGAGAATGACCTCAAAGAAATTAATTTGCGCAACACCTTTCCCTTTAAAAGCACCTCATGAATAAAATTCCAAGTCCAAGAATAAGTTCCATTTAAAGCGACAAAACAAAATAAAATCAAAGACGGTTTTATGAACCTATAAGAATACTTCCTCTAATTGAATATGGATTCATAAATAAAACATACACGCATCCACTCACTCTCTTAAATGGCTTAAGAACTCAAACTGTAAGCTCAGAGGGAAAGAAGGTAGAGAGAGACTTGATTCCTCTCTACCTCAGGCACCTCAGACTATCATGGTCTGGAATAGTCTATTTTAAGACAAAAACATTTCCTGCTATGTGCTCTAAATTAGGTTAAGTTTATTTCCACATATCTCAGTCTCAGTCCATCACCTGAGCCCTGCTGACAGGCCATGTGAGCTGAGATCATCAGTATCTCCCAAGATTTAGATCAACTTAAAATATTCTCTCTTTTTTTTTTCCTTACTGGCATCCTTAACTTTTTTTAAAAGTTTTGTGTAACAGACTCCAGTTAATTCTAAAACCATTCCCAGAGAAGACATGGTGCTGAACAGATCTCAAGTAAGAACTGGCTGAGTAGAAGCCAGATGCTGCCACCAGATGTGTTGTATCGGACTAGCCCAGTGCTCTTTAGAATTTTGATATACAGTGGGGCCTTGACTTACAAGTGTCCCGACTAACGAGTTTTTTGAGATACCAGCTGTCTCTCGGCTGATTTTTTGCATTGAGTTGATAGAGTAATTTGAGTTAAGGAGCTCCTTAATGAGCTCCTTAACGAGCTCAGTCTCAGAACGAATTAAACTCGTAAGTCAAGGCCCCACTGTAGTTGCCAACATAGATACGGACATCTCACATTAAAATCCAGATTCTAGCTCCTGAAAACCTGACAATGTCAGGCCTACTTCCCTACCTGGCAAAGACTGGTGAGAGCCAACCGGCAGTTGCCCCTTCAAGAGAGAACATGAACCCTCCAGTCCCCTCCTCTCCTGTTACCTTACATTCAGTCTCACTTTCTCATACTTGCTCCTTTAGGCATTTAATTTTACTACTTCTACCCTTATAAAAGAACTTAGATAAGAATTCATTCTCCTCACCACCCACTTCAAGTCCATTACCAAATCCTACCAATTCTACCTCCAAACTTCTCAACCTGTTCCCTTGTTTTCTGCTTCTACTTATCACTACCCAATTGCACTGGCATGACTTCCTTAAGCTATCCCTTACCCTCCTAAAGCATGGTCACTCCTCTAATCATCCTCCTCTATTCCTCACACATCAACAAAACTATTGTAAGGTAACAATTCTGATCACAAAATATCTCCCCTTACCCACTTAAAACTGTCTAGTACTTCCCAGTGCTCTATGGACAAAGATCAAACTCCTTCCCATGGCCAGAGGCCCTACAAGATCTGGCCAACAGTTCCAGCCCCTCTCCTGCCACTCTCTCCTTCACTGACTCAGCCCAGGTTTTCTTTCTGTTGCTCAGATGCATCCAGTCACTTCCTGTCCCAAAGCCTTCTCTCTGCAGGGCTGATTCCAGTCATCCTTTAGAATCTAAACGGACCACCGGCTGCCGACCGCTGGTTTAGATCACAGCATCAACAGTACACCTCCAAGGTCTATCACATCTCAGCTATGTTCTTTCAAAGCATAATGCCTTTTTTCATGGCATGAATGTATTTTTTTTAATAAGAGAATCTGACTTCATCTGCCCTACAAGGGTCTTCAGAGTGGTTCTCTGATTTAGACGACAAAGGGGTGACCAGGTAGCCTGCGTCCTCTGGTGAAGGTGTAAGAAAATCTATTGTAACCTGATCAAGGCTGCCTTTCCTCAGATCTTTGGTTTGAAAAATGGAAAGCCATGAAGGAGAGGAATTGATATGCACAAAGGATTCTGGAGCCTTCAGGGAGGGAACACTGACACCCAGTCACGATGCCCAGGGTTCACGGTGAGATCTGTGGGAGGAGATGAATATGGTTGCTAATAAGACTAAAGTTTCCAGAAACAAAGTAAATACTTCAAAATAAGAGGAAGTCCAGGCTGGTGACTGGGACTCAAGACAAGTATCCTAGGTGCCTCAGAGAAGCTTGTATGTACAGAGCATGTGAGTGAGGCAGGAAGCTAATAGAGGCCCACCATGCTGTGCAATAGGCACAACGTGTGCACGGGCTGTAACTCATAAGGAGGACCATGTGTCCTAGCAGGGTTCCCCACAAGCAGACGCTAGATGAGTGTTTAGGTCAGTGATGGCGAACCTATGACACGCGTGTCAGAGGTGACACGCGTGTCAGAGGTGACACGCGAACTCATTTTTTTGGTTGTTTTTTCTTTGTTAAATGGCATTTAAATATATAAAATAAATATCAAAAATATAAGTCTTTGTTTTACTATCGTTGCAAATATCAAAAAATTTCTATATGTGACACGGCAACAGAGTTAAGTTAGGGTTTTTCAAAATGCTGACACACCGAGCTCAAAAGGTTCGCCATCACTGGTTTAGGTGAAGGTGGTCCATTTTGAAGGTAATCCCAGGAAGTACTAAGAGGAGAATTTGGCACTAAGACAAGGAAGTAAAAAAAGTCCATCTAGGATATCTTTTAAGAAGGTTTCTATTGTGTTCAACTGGACTCAGTCCTGCTGGAGGAGCTCTGAGAGATAGTGTTAAAACCTGCCTCATAGTTATACCTCCATTCATCACTGGCAGAGGGCCGCTCCCTGGCACCTCCAGCCTGGGCTGCAGGAGGCCAAGATAAAGCTCTCGTGTTTCCATACAGAGATGTGAATGGGGCATTGATGGTATCTGCTACACCACGCTTGGCACACCTGTGGCTGAGCCTGGCCACTGAGAGACCGTACAATAGTGACTATGAAGGGCACTAGCATCTTTCAGTCTGAGGAAGACCAGCCTCAACAGTGACACCTTGTGGCAGAAAAATGCAATCATGTGGCGGACTGGTTGATCCTCCTTACTTAGGAGCAGCATAATCTCAGGGTAGAGGGTCAAGGGAGGAGACAGGGAGAGGTGGAGAGAGGTGAGAAGAAGCCCTAGTGAAAAGACCTGGACTTCCAGCTAAGAGGGAAGGCAGGTTCCAGCATATTTGGTTTAATTTAGACAAATAAAACTGGTTGTTGTTTTTTAATAGAAATCCATATATGACCCAAAAGCTCTAGCACACTTTATAACTCCATATTAATTTGTGTGCTCATTTGTTGAGATCTCTTTTCCCTCCTCCTTTAACTCATACACTGCATAGTCAGGGCTTAACATTAATTCTAACATTTATGAGGCCCAGGCAAGAATACAAATGGAGGCACAGATACCACATGTCTGTACATTTTAAAGTTATAATCAAACTAACAAACTGGTAAACAAAATACATTCTATCCTTCCACCTTGAAAAATACAAAGATGTGGATGTTGAGGTTTGAATTTTGAACTTAGAATTCTTGGGCTCTTTATAGTTCTGGACAAAACATGGTAGTAAGAGGCAGGCCTGCCCCAGCCAACATCTTTCTCTCCCCACCCCTGGCTCAACATGTGGTTTCTGCAGCCTGCACACCAGGCTAGCTCCATCTGCAGCAGGGGCCAGCAAACTTTTTCTATAAAAGACCAGACAGTAAATATTTTAGGCTTTGTGGGCCATTCGGTCTCTGTCACAACTACTCAACTCTGCCATTTCAGCACAAACGCAGCCATACAATTTGTAACCAAACAAATGTGGCTGGGTTACAATAAAACTTTATTTTAAAAAACAGGCATGGATTCAGCCCCCAGGCAGTAGTTTGCTGGCATCTGATCCATACTTTCACAAATAGGTACCCCTCAGCCATTCTAGGCTTATGGGTATGCCCACTGTAGCATGGATTGTCCTCCGGAGAACAGACCTGGTAAAGAAGCCCAAGCAGACCCTGGAAGACAACTCAGGGTCATTTAGGCAGGGAAGTCCCAGGCCTGTGGGTACCCAGAGTGGACCCTGGAATGCCAGGCACAGGTTTCAGGTGGGCACCTCCACTTGGCCCCATGCCAGTGGTTGGCAAACTACGGCTCGCGAGACATATGCGGCTCTTTGGCCCCTTGAGTGTGGCTCTTCCACAAAATACCACGTGCGGGCGCGCACATACAGTGCGATTGAAACTTCGTGGCCCATGCGCAGAAGTCGGTATTTTGTGGAAGAGCCACACTCAAGGGGCCAAAGAGCCGCATGTGGCTCGCGAGCCGCAGTTTGCCGACCACTGCCCCATGCAGTCAAATGAGGCCTTCTAGACTCAGCCTCTAAAGTCTGAGGCCCTGGCAGGGGCTCCCCCTGCCCAGATCTAAGGGTACATCGGAGGTACATAAGAGATTTTGAATATTTGAAAAAACATACTTAATATTATGACACTTTCATCCTATCACTGAAATCACTCCCATGGCAATTAATGCAACAATTTTGTAATGGTAGCCAGAGACATACATTTTTATAAAATGAAAGAGGGGAGCTCAAAATCAGATCTGGTTAAAGTCATATCTCTACTTTTTTGACTTGTTGCCTTGAGCAAATTACTTCACTTCTCCAATCCCCATTTTTTTCATCTGTAAAATGGAGATACTAGCAATACTTTTCACAGTGATTTGGGAAAGATTAAATAAAATGATAGAAGAAAAGTAATTAGCACAATGCCCAGTACACAGCTAATGTTCAATAAAAGCTAACTTTGATCATTCCAACACTACCAGAATAGGGCACAGTGACTTTGAATCTCAAAATTGTCTTCCAATTCTCTCAGTCCACTAATTTGCCTTGTCTGATACTCCTGAGTCAAAGTTAGCCTATTATTCAAAATGCTCAAGACATCAACCATTTTTTAAATGGAAAGGAAAAATGGACATCTTCACATCATCTGCAGATTACAACATTATGCATCGATAGATATTGAAAGTCCCAATAATAAGCCATTTCTTCTTTAAATGCTACAATGATATGAATCAGGGAAACAAAATAAAAAATGTCCAGCTTGATACAACAGGGATTTTTTAAATGCTTTCCCATCATTCTCCAAGAAGCTGTCTGCAACTGAAACACACTCATCCACACATCACTACTCTCTCCTTTAGATCCTCCAAACTCGTTTTATAATTACTGTTTTCCATGTGCAGATCTAGCATGATTACATATTTTATAGTAAGGTGCTTGAGTAAAGAGGCTGACTATATATTCCATACTACAAGGTAAGGACTCTGTATATCCAAGTATTAGTTAACTGCACTTTCCATTAGCTACTTTCATTACTTTATTTCAAACTCTAACAATTTATTCTAAAGGATTAAATTTAAATTCTAAAACACCTAAAAATATCTGTTAAAGGGACAGACCACTATCTAATACATAGCTAAACACAAGTTAAAAATACATATAGCAAAACCTCAAACAATAAACAGTAAGAATAAAAAATAATTTGAGATGCTAAATCAAATTATAAAATATTATGATTGATATAAAATGCTGATTACAATATTACTCATTATCTCATAAAGTTTCCTAAGTATAACAAATTAAACTTGATTCACTGAACAAATAAATAAGGTTTTTTTATTTGTGAATTTCTGTGAATTTCCTTTAATCTGCAAATGTAAAATGTCAGTTGGCAAAGCTTTTAGTTATAGTGTACTTACAAAAAAAATTCAAGAATTATTGGGTCTTACACAAATAATCCTCAATCTGTCAACTAACAGATGTTTCAGAGAAAATGATAGAAAGGTAGGACAATAACAACCTCTTGTTCCTAAAAACCCAATTACATAATTTTTCTACATTTAAAATCAACATGTAAGGATTACATTTAAATAACCTTTTACTAAAAAAGAATATATATATATGTGTGTATATATATATATACATATATATTCATAATATATTCAGAATATAATATATATATATTCATAATCATATACTCAAGGGAAATTTTTAGCAAAGATTATAAGCAATTCCAAAGGGGAAAAAAAGACCACAATCAATATCAAGGAATGGGAAATGGCTTAAATGTGCAAATTTCAGAGACAAGCATTTAGCTATATATTCTGGAAAGATGATAAAAAATAAATAAATGTTATATCCTACTTCTGGGGTCTCTTAAAAATGACTGATCACCATGGAAGAATCATATTAGCCTTTACCAAGGGCCATGTTCGGGGTGCGGAATAGTACTCAGAAACCCCACTAAAAACTGAAATCACAGGGAATGAGAGTTAATAACTGCATTAAGTCATCAAGTAACTGAGTTAAGTCTTTTAATCAGTGTACTGATAAGAGTAAGTTTAAGTACGACAAGAATGTATTAGAAGAGAAATTATGGGACATTATTCAAATCTACTCAACAAATATTTCTAGAGAATGAATCAGTAATATGGTTTCCAACCTTCCAGAGACCCAAATCCCTCCATTTCTAAAGGGAGCCATAACCCCCTTATTCAGGTTTACATGAGCAACTCTAGCCACTGTGCAAGGCTGCCGGGTATGTGATCACTGGAAATAGATTAGAGCTTTTCTGGGAGTGCAGGGTGTGGTCTCAGATGGAGAGAGGCCTATGAAAGAAAGAGGAGTACTAGAGAGAGAAAATTGTTTTTCAACCTGGGCAAGAACTGAAAAAAACAGGAGACACATAGTCATGTAGACTAGAGAATTTACAAATATCATGAGAACTTAAGGTTGTTTTTATTTCAATAATCTGAGAAAAAATAATGTAAGGATATTCAAGATCATCACCACAGCCAGGCCCACTGAATTTGGACAATAAACCATACCCTAAAGAATCACTATGGGTCAATGAGAAAGGGAGAAAAATGAACTTGGGAGTCTAAATAATGTGTTCTCACCAAATGAAAGGTAAAACTATCAAGCTCCTCAGCATGAATACTAGTAAAAGTTTCACAGAAGTTGAATATGGTAAATATGATGAGAGAATTGAGTCATCACCCAGCACACAGCAGGATAGACCAGTTGACTGCCAAAGAACCCGCCTAGAATAGTTGGCATCATATTCCACTTACAAGTAGCAATTTAGTTAATGTGGCTAAATTAATGTTATTAATTTGAATTAGTAGCATTAAGTGTACTTAATTTCTAAATTGATTTAGGTTTTGTGTAGGTGTAGGAGTGCCTGGCCGGGTAGTTCAGTTGGTTGGAGCATAATCCTGATGTGCCAAGGTTGCATGTTCGATCCCTGGTCAGGGCACATACAAGAATCAACCAATGAATGCATAAATGAATAGAGCAGCAAGTATATGTTTCTCTCTCTCTCTCTTCCTCTTAGAATCAATAAATAAATTTTTTAAGCGGTAGGAGCCCTGGCCCACATGGCCCAGTGGTTAGAATGTGGGCCCAAAAACCAAAGACTCACAGGTTCAATTCCCCCAATCAAGGGCACATACATCAGTTCAATCCCTGGCCACTTGCAGGAGGCAACCAATCGATGTGTCTCTCACATCACTATCTATCTATCTATCTTTCTCTCTCCCCCTCACTCCCTTCACTCTCTCTAAAAAAAAATCAATGGAAAGAATATCCTCAGAGGGTTAACCAAAAACAAACAAACAAACTGTAGGAGTTTAAAAAAATAAAGAACCTCACTAACTTTATGTTTAATAATTAAAAGTACTCATTAAAATAGCAATAACTTAAGTCAACCCTGGGGTTCTACAAGAAATTATCTTCTTTAAAAGGGGCCTCATCCAACTTGGAGAAACCCTGGTTAAGTGATTAAACATACACTGGGTTTGAGTCCTGAATCTCACATTTATCATCTGAGAAAGTTAACAAACCTCTCCCGGTCTGGTAAGTACCTCAGTTAGTAACAATGGTCTCGGGAATAACAATGGGTACTGCACAAAAATAAGGTGAGTTGTGATTAAATCAGAGAAAGCCTAAGAGTTTAGCACTGTGCTTAAGGCTTAGTAAATAAATAACTCAGAAAACGGACACTTATGTAATACCCTTTGTAATACTTTAAGCGAAAAAATAAAAATAAAAAAATAAAAAATAAACTAATAAAAAAAAATAAAATAAAATAAAATAAATAAATAACTCAGTACAGCAACCCTCATCACCATCAATATTAACTACAAACACCTGTTAATATTGTCACTAATTTCACATGACTATGAAAAGCCATTCCATTCTGAGCCCTAATGTTCCCTTCAATCTCGATCAGTTCTTGAAAGACAGTACAATTGATTGATACTGTCTTTCAAGAAAACTAATACTAGCTATGTGGTTGATTTTACATGGATCCCAGGAAGGCAACTAGACTCTTAAGTACAATATGTTTTTCCTTATGAGTAAAAGAATAACAAAATTAAACATGTTGCACTGGGTCTGAAAAGGTTACCTGGTTTAAAAGTTTGCTAAGCACTTTGCACATGAGAGTAAAACTTTCGCCAGTGCAATAAATGGCATCATTTATTCAATATATTCACTGTCCTCTCTCGTTGTCTCATTCCCTACAGTCTCCCTCCCACAGGAGGAGAACCCTTCCTGCCCCACTGGCATCAGGCTTGGCCATGTTCTGTCAAATGTAACATGGACTGAAGTGGCATGCCATATCCAAACAGACATGATAAGAGCTATCTTATGAGTAAACCACTGTGGGGATTTTTTCTTCTCTACCATGAGAATGGCCCATCCAAGAAAGGGACTCCTCTTCCTGCCTGAGTCCCAGAATCAAGACAAAATAGAGAAGAACCTTACACAGCCATGAGATAGATAGCCATTGAGATTTGAAGGATACCTCAGCCTAACCTAGCAATATCTGACTAATACACCCAGCTCGCATGGATGTGGCACTAAAACGAAATATTCAGCATTTAGGTAATAATATAGGGCAGCAGTTTCTCACTGATTTATCACATTTCTTTCCTCCTTTGCCAGAATACCAATCTATGTCATCCTTTCAGGGACAAAATACCTCATGTTAGGTCTCTAGGTAAATGCAAATCACTTGTAAATGATATCTTTTCAAACAAAAAAAAACACATAACCAACCATTTTGACTGTCTCCAAATGTACATTTTCTTTATCATTCCTAGTCCCTGATTTCTTTCCTAACAAACTGCTGTTCCTCATGCTTGGACATCAAGATGAAGGCAATCGTTGGAAAGGCTCAAAGGAGGATAAATCCTGCTGATAACATAGTCGTGCAAACAGCTCAAGTGAAGGCCAGGAAGCAACAATGCGTGCAGGCTGGAACTCATGCCTCAACCATCAGTGCATGGGTGAGTGCCTGTCCTGGAGCACAGCCCCATAAAGAGTCCAGTGGTGCCTGGCCCAAGCATGCCTCACCACAGATTGTTAGGAGAAAAGGGGACCCATACACCTGTGGTGCCGTCTTATAATGGCTCCATGAATTCCAGATTGCACCAAGTGATGCCACTGTCTCCCCTTGAGCAGATCCAACCCTGAGAGGTCCCTGAAGGCAATAACCATGTCCCATTCATGCTGGCATCCGGCTGCTATAACACCTGTAATTAAAGGCAGCTCAGTGTAGAGCAGTGGAAAGCATGGGCTTTGAGTCCAAGACTCAAATACCAATTTCTCCATTTACTTGGGGAAGGCCCTTGTGCGCAGATGCTGTTAAGTGCCCTACTAATGTCCCTCTGACTTAAACATTTTACTAGTAAAGTTCCCCCAAAGGATTTCGCACTGCAGATATCAGCATCGCTGCTGAGGACTTCTTTTGAATCTTGAAAAACTACTCTGCTCTTGCAGGAGGCAAGATGAAAGTGCCAGGGAATACCTCTCTCTCTCTGAGCAGGCGGCAGCGGGTTGTTCAGCCATGGCCAAAATTAAGGCTCGGGACTTTCGAGGCAAGAAGGGGGAGCTGCTCAAACAGCTGGGACGACTTGAAGGTGGAGCTGTCCCAGCTGCCTGTAGCCAAAGTGACAAGCGGCACAGCTTCCAAGCTTTCTAAGATCCGAGTTGTTCGCAAGTCTATCGCCCGTGTTCTTACCTTCATTAACCAGACTCAGAAAGAGAACCTCAGGAAATTCTACAAGGGCAAGAAGTACAAGCCCCTGGATCTGCGGCCCAAGAAAACACGCGCCATGCGCCACCGGCTCAACAAGCATGAAGAAAACCTGAAGACCAAGAAGCAGCAGCAGAAGGAATGGCTATACCCCCCCGCAGAAGTACGCGGTCAAGACCTGAGCATCAATAAAGCACAAACTGGCTGACAAAAAAAAAAAAGCGCCATGGTGCCATGGGATAAAGAACAACTGACAGATATAATTATATACCAATGTTCACAGAAGCATTGTTGACAACAGTCAAAAGGTAGAAACAAACCAAATGTTAAGCGGCAGATTATTGGATAAACAAAATGTGGTAAAGAAATACAATGGAATATTATTCATCCTTAAAAAGAAATGAAATTCGCCCTGGCTGATGTTGCTCAGTGGTAGAGTGTCAGCCTAACCCACCAAAGGATTTTGGGTTTGATTCCCAGTCAAGGGCACATACCTGAGTTGCAGGTTCGATCCCTGGCCCCAGTTGGGGCAAGTACAGGAGGGAACCAACCAAAGTGTCTCTCTCACAATGAACTCTCTCTCACCCCTATCTCTATCTCTACCTCTATCTCTATCTCTATCTCTATCTCTATCTCTCCCTTCCCTCCCTCCCTTCCTCTCTCTCTCTCTCTCTCTCTCTCTCTCTCTCTTTCTCGATATATATAGAAAAAATATCCCTGGGTGAGGGTTAACAAAAAAACAAACAAAAAAATGAAATTCTAATTCATGCTACATCATGGATGAACCTTGAAAATATTATGCTAAGTGAATTAAACCAGACATAAAAGAACAGATACTGTATGATTCCACTTCTATGAGGTACCTAAAATATAGCAAATTCATAAAGAGAGAAAGTAAAATAGTGGTTGCCAAGGGCTGGGGGCAGGAGGGATTGGGGAGTCATTGTTTAAAGGGTACAGAGCTTCAGTTTGGGGTGATGCAAAAATTTTGGAGATGTAGAGTGGTAATGGTTGCACCACATTGGGAATGTACTTATTACCACAGAACTGTACACTTAAAACAGTTAAACTGGGCCTGGTCTGTATGGCTCAGTGGTTGAGCATCAACCCATGAACCAGGAATTTAGGGTTCAATTCCCAGTCAGGGCAGATGCCCAGGTTGCAGGCTCAATCCCCAGTAGGGAACATGCAGGAGGTAGCCGATCAATGATTCTCTCTCATCATTTATGTTTCTGTCTCTCTCTCTCTCCCTCCCCCTTCTTTTCACTGAAAGCAAGTAAGTAAGTAAATAAATAAATAAATAAATACAATAATTAAATAAAATAATTAAACTGGTAAATATGATGTTACATAAATCTTACCGTAATAAAAAATAAATAAATTTTTTAGAAAACAACTGACAGGAGCTGCTTCTTCATCCTTCATGTGAGGTCATCCTAAGGCAGGTGTTTTATGCTACATCCAGAGTTTCCTTGTGAAATTCACCTCTAGTCATGACTGCAATAATTTACTGAATAATGTCCCATCCACTGGCTGCCTTCTCCTCTCTGTCTCACATGCTGTTCACCTACTATTGTTCCCTGTAAATCCCATGTAATTACTTGCACTAGAACTCCTATCTCAGGGCCTGCTTCTGGGAAAACTAAACCAAGACACAGGCAAGTTTCTTAACTTCTCTAAATGTTAATTTCCTCATCTTGAGAAATAATATCTGGATCATGGAGTTATTGTTAAGATTAAATGAGATAATTCTTGATGTGCTTAGCACAATACCTGAAACACCGTAGTCACTTACTGAGTTTCTTGAATTTCTGGTCCAATAGTTATCTGCCTTTTTGATAAAAGCTAAACTATGTCTCTCCACTTCAAGGGCTATTGTTTACCATCTTCTACATGATTAATATCTCCTATGATTTAACATTCACCATCTAACCACAACGGGGATCAAAAGGAACTGGAGCCCTAACAGGTTTGGCTCAGTGGATAGAGCGTCGGCCTGCAGAATGAAGGGTCCCAGGTTCGATCCCAGTCAACGGCATGTACCTTGGTTGTGGGCACATCCCCAGTAGGGGGTGTGCAGGAGGCAGCTGATCGATGTTTCTCTCTCATCGATGTTTCTAAATCTCTATTCCTCTCCCTTCCTCTCTGTAAAAAAATCAATAAAATATTTTTTTTTTTAAAAGACAGAATTGGAATTTTGCATCCAACTCAATCCTTGCCTTAGAAGTGGGTTGAGCCCATAAAGGACATTAGACAGCTCCCCTATATCAACAAGATCCTCCAAGGCAAACAGACCACCACCATATCCTCCTGACCTGCGGAATTAATTGTATGCAACACTTAATTCTTATCCTTCTTTCTCTTTGGTTCTGAATCTACCATCGTAGCATCACCAAGGCTTATGATGAGGACTAAGATGCATTCATTCTTTTCCTGTTCCACAGAACACCAAATGAAACCATGGAATCATAAAAATCCATTCAGGTGTATCCTTTGTAAAGGACCATTTTATGTGCTTTGGTTTCTCTTTACTTGTTTGCCAAAATACAGAGAGAATTTTGTTAGCACAATGATCACCTATGCCAATTAGCAAACCAAAGGAATAGGTTACTGATTCTGGTAGACTCTCCTAAGTAAGACTAGTGAGAAATCTAAATTCTATTCCTTACTTTTATAGAAAAGACCTTTCTAAATATGTGGTTTTTTAAAGTTGACTACACTTACTCGTTAAAAAGGAAAGCTCTGTTCCCCAAAACAAATGAATGACAAAATCCTAGATTATATATTGCCCTTTATCATAATCCCCAAAGCTTTTATCCAACATTGCTTACCTCCATAGCATTTAACTCTGTTCTTATCCCTCACAACTATTTACAGATGGCCATCTGAAGCCTAAAGCATGCCCATATTGGGCATGTCTAATGGTTTCCATCTTTGCCTCAATTACATTTACATTACATATATGAGGCTCATACTACTCCCAATATCACTGCCTGCATTTTCCCCTTTTCCACTTACTTTTTATAAAATAATCACAAGATTCAAGAAATATTCAAATGATTACACAAACTCTGATATACAAAAATGGTGACGCTAATGAAACAAAACTACATGTTAGCAAGTAAGACTATGACATAGTAGCTCAAAACATTGGCTCACAAGCTAAAGCACAGAAGTCAAGATTAACATATGAAAGGCAATGTAACCATGTACGAACTAACATCAGAAAAGTGGTATAAGTCATACAAAAGTAGAGTCAGAGGCAGCTAATATGCATGGGGTATTGAATACAGTTCCAGTACATAACTCCCAATCTTGCACATTTCAGGGAATTATTAAACCATTTCCATTCATGAACTTTCTCACACCACTTTCAGAAGGTATACACTATGAATTACTCCAAGTATTTCCAATTCTATTAGTCTAACAAAGTCAGTTTAATTACATCCATTAACCACAAACAACATCCACACTCTCTGTGCTCTACTCAAAATTCAGGAAAAAAAACTGGGCCTCAGATGACATTCAGAGATTCTCAAAACCAACAACCAGTGTGGAGTTCTGCTACAGATCTTTTATCAGGGGCATCTTCACTTGGAAAATGGTCTTTTAAAGTTATTAAAGCTAAATAAATTGTGTTTGGTCAATGAAATTAGAATGGGCACTGCTAGGATTCCCAAGGCCATATTCATAATCTTTCTATTGTTTTCCAGGTCATCCTGCCACTCTCTTGCCCCAGTCTCAAACCCCATGCTCCTACAAATACCAAAAGCAGGTAGTCATTGCCATGAAATCCCTCGATGGTTAAGCTTGAACATCATCTCCTTAATGGATCACAGGATCTTCATGCTTGTCACTCTCTCTGGCTTCTCTCACCATCCCTCAAGCTAATCTCCAGTTCCATTAGTCTCCTTTCTCCTTCCCAAACCCCAAATCTCCTATTCTCTTGCTCACCTTTGGACCTAGAGCACTCCTTGTGTTATCTGCACCATCAAAACCAAGCTCACCCCAGCTAACTCCACTTAGTGTTCCACCTCACCTTCTTTAAGAAGCTTTCTTTCATCCTTTACGCATTAATCTCCTAAGTTTTCCATGATAACCTGGGTGCTCCCCTACAAGAGCTCCCATTACAGCAGCCTTCTGATTTGTCTGGCTACAATCCCGAACCTTCCAGATTCACCTGTTCTGTTTATAGTTGCAGAGGGCTGGCATGAAGCAATCACACATACATACTGTAAAATATATGATATAATGGCTTAACTCTTTGTCAGTAAAATCCATGATGAAAGCACACCAGACATTCTTATTTTCCAGGATAAAATAGCTAATAAAATGATACTTAGTTGATCCTTTGCATGAGAAAAACTGTTGTAAAAATATATCATTTTAGCCCAGACAGCATGGCTCAGTGGTTGAGCATCAACATATGAACCAGGAGGTCATAGTTCGATTCCAGTCAGGGCCACATGCCCGGGTTTGGGGCTTGGTCCCCAATGGGGGGCATGCAGAAGGCAGCCAACCAGTGATTCTTTCTCGTCATTGATGTTTCTATCTCTCTCTCCCTCTCCCTTCCTCTCTAAAAATCAACATATATATAAATTTAAATATATATATATATATATGTATATAATTTTATATCTGGGAAAGGGCCAGATGATTTTGAAACATATCAAGGAACAAAGATCCCCCAAATAAGGAGAAAGCTAGTGGCAAAGCCAGAAATGGAACTTCGGTCTCTTGACTCACAGATCAGTGCTCATATCTCTATATCCAAAAGAATCTGCTCTGAAGTTATTCTAAGCAACTATTCATGTTGCTGAATTCAAGGTGGCCCCTACCAATGTATTCAAAGTCTGTGTATGAAAAGACAGTTCTTTCTCAGACTTAACAAAAAAGGGGAAATTTTCCCTTGTGTATCCTGGCTAACTGCTCCATGCTCACAAGCCTGATGAACAGCAGTCACTGAAACTCACTTGTCTTTGTACCCAGTGTCATACAGAACCTATTTTCAACAAGCTCGTAAGAATGGCCAAGCTCATCTCATTCACTACCCTCCCTTCTACTTCTTCCCGTGAAGACGTTTCAGGAATAAGATAGTTAATGAACCAAAGTGAGAAACAAAGAAGGGGTAGGAGGAAATTTTACTTTAAATGCAAGAAAAAACACACATCACCAGAAAGAAAACACATCAAGAGCCCAATGTAAAAAGGAGTCAGGAACACTGCTCCCCTAGCATCCTGCCCTTTGAACCACAGTCTTGCTCCTCCAGGGGATATTAGCTTGAAGCTGGCTGGCAGGAAGGCAGTGTGACTAATCTGCCTTAAACAAGGCTCAAGAAAGCCATCTTGTGTCACCGAGAAAATAACCAAGGATCATGATACCAGCCCAACTTCACATCTTCCAAAGCCATTCAACCTTCTACTTTCAGAGCAGAATTCCCCAACCCCCAAGCAGTTCCCAGACCCCAAACCCACCTTCAATCACCTTTCAGCCCACAGAAGATGAACTTCCCACCCCTACCACACCCACCTTGTTTTAGAAAAATCCACTACCTTACAACTAGTAACTACAGTGCATGACTAGATTCAATTTCTTATATAAACCCCTGCTCTTGTTTGCTATAATTAGCCATACTGTTCTAGTGGAAAGTCTCTCACAGTTTGCATAAGGATCTGAGAGTATTCCGAAAAAAACAGTCACATTATTCAATTCCCATTCAAGTTGTCTTCTAAGCCACTAGGAAGTTGCCTTGAATTAATAGTTTGCTTTTAATACATTTATGGGGAGTGCACTTTGCTGCCTGCAATTCATTCATACTCAAATCACAGAATGACAACTGCCTTTAGGGGTAGAAAGCTGTAAGGCAGGAAAAAAAGAAGGAACACTATCAGACAACCCCAAACATACCACACGATACAAGATAATTAAGTGAGCAAAATGTAAAATGTGAAGAACCAACCATGACAAAGTCAAGTTTCTGGTATAAGGCATCTATAAACACTGCCACTGGCCTTCCTGCTACAGGCATATCCCAGAGATGCCCTCTGACCCAATCCATACTCCTCACCCGCTGGAACAGCAATCTCACTGTTGACTTCTAGGAAAAAGTCATCACTTAGCTCCTTCCTGAAATTGCTGTCTCTTTCTCTCTCTCTCTCCCTCTCTTGCTCTCTTTTAATTTTGTTAAGTGCCCAGTAGGTGCCAGCAACTAGAGATTTCCTGGAACTTGGAACTTCAAAGCAACAAATCTGCAAGATGCAAGTGGAGAAGAAATGTCCAAAGGTTAAAAGCAGAATTTGAGGCACAGCCCTGGAAAACAGGGATAAGAAAATCCACTAGGGTAGAACTTGAACTTTCCCAAGAAAAGGTTAACCAATTATATCAGCAATTAAGTCAGTGAGGTAGTGGCTTTGAGTGTAAATCACACAGAGGAGTAGGCCCTAGTTGTGAAAGAGAGACAGCCTGGATCTTCTTGGTGGGTTTGTCATTGACACTGGTAGGGCTCAGCTGTTGCTTCTGTTGTAATCATAGGGTCACACACTGCGCCTACTATGTCCAACAATAATTTAGCAGACTTGAGAGTCAGTTAGGACTCCAATCCTGGCTCTGCCATAGCATTAACTTTGAGCACATTGTTCTGTTCATTCATTCAACAAATATTTATTAAGCAGCTATTATGTGTCAAACACTCTTCTAGACACTGGGGATTCAGCAAAAGGCAAAAGCTCTTGTCTTCATACAGCCTATCAAATTCTTTGAGCTTTAGTTTCCTCATCTATAAAATTTGAATAATACACCTACCTCTATGGAAAGTATGAAATAAGGGGCATAAAGCACCTAGCATATAGTATACTCAATAAATGGTATCCTTCACAGAATACAGAGCAAACCTATCCAGGATCCCCAACTAGAGTATAAGCTACAAAAGAGGAACTATCTGTAATTCACTTCTATATCTCAGTGCCTCTCAGATGCTCAATAAATATTTCACAGATCAATAAGTAAGTATTAAATCAATAGTAGCCATTATTATGGTATCTATTCATCATTACTCTTCCCCAAGCCACTGAGGTTCTATTACCTAAAAAGGCGACAGGGCATTAAAGACTTTTCTTAAAAAGAAAAGCAAGATGTGCCCTGGTTAGGTAGCTCAGCTGGTTAGGATGTCATCCCGATATGCCAAGGTTGTGGGTTCAATCCCCAGTCAGGGTACATTCAAGAAGCAATGAATACATAATAAGTAAACAACAAATATCTCTCTCTCTCTCTCTCTCTCTCTCTCTCTCTTTTCCTCCCTCCCTCCTTCTCCCTTCCTCACTCTCTCTAAAATCAAGCAAATAAATAAAAAGAAAAGCAAGATGCACTCCATCATGTATCTTCAGACTTCTACAACATGAAAAACTAATGTTATCAAGCACAACTATTCCAATTCGGAGACTCTATCAGTACAAAAACCTGCATGGACAGCTATTGTAGATGCCTGCCTTCTTCTTTTCTAAGCACAGAGTAAGGACAAATTGGCTTGGCTTCAGGTTGATCCAAAGACACTTCAAAAGTAAGTTAAATACAGTTTAGCAGATATGCTAAAAGATTATCTATCAGTAAAGATAACCTAAAGAAAAGTGCTACATAAAAAATCATAGAATGTTGATGAATTCAAACAACGAGGGATTATTTCTCGGTCACGTTATAAGTCCAATGTCAGTTGACTGAAAGCTTTGCTCATTTAGTGACTCAGAGACCCAGGCAGATGGAGACTCTATTTCAACAGGTGCTTCCTCGACCATCATGCAGTAGAAAGGAGTGCTGGGTGGTCTCACTCTGAAAATTAAGTGTTCTAGCCTAGAAGTGACACAAGTCACTTCCAACATATGCCTGGAAAGAGAGGAAAAGCGGCTGCGGGAACATCAACAGTCTCTACCACCGATGATACTAAAACACAAAAAGCTGTGGAATAATAAAGGGATTTGTCCCAGAGAATGTTCTAATAAAACATCTGGACAGCTCTAAGGTTCACATAATCCTGGACCTGGGAGGCTGTGTCGGATCATTTTAGAACAGTGGCCTCAACATAAAGATACCTCAGACAACATAAACCTGTACCCTGAATTTCCAGAGCAACTCTGCTTTTTTCTATAAATATACTGAGGGTCCGGATAAGCTTTCATTTAGGGAACAAAAAAGTGTCTACAGCTGAAAAACATTTGAAAAACCACAAATGTAAACCAAATCCTTTATTTTACAGATTAAAAAAGTAGAGAGAACAGGGGGGGAAAAACAGGAAGTTAAAGTGACCCCATCTCACCCCCAAGAAAGCTCCACAATGTTTAGCAGATGTAGAAATAAGTCCACTGACACAATGTGTTGTTCCATTGCACCACCCTCTGGCTTTACCTTTCATCTCAGCTACCTTGAACTGGCACAAAGGAGTCAGACCTAGACCAAAATCATGTCATAGGGGTTTATCAAGGGTTCAATACATGGTGTGGATGATAAATAGTCCCCACCCTACTGCACTAAATAACGATTCACATCCTATTAGCAATTCCCTGTATTACCCATTCCCTACTTCCTGGCAAATGTGAAGCCATTAGTAAAAGTTAATACTAATCTTCAGGAGTCTTTCATTTTTGTTCTCAGATTACAGGTTAACAGCCAACTATGATATGTGTTCACTCAATTCCATTTCCTTATAGTCCCAGCTTTGCTTTATACCCAGCTTTTCCTCCACCTTCATTCACACTAAAGCATTGGGTACCACGTACTTAAGTTCAATGGTCTCCCAACCTCCAGTCTCCATAATTTTCAAATTACCTTATACTTGCTAGCCCATGAAATAACACTCAAACTTTTCAACCTGGAATCCAGGTGTCTCCTCAGTCTTAACCCAGCCTATTTTGGGAACATCATCTCCATTGTGGTATTTATCCTGTCTAGCCAAAAGCAGGATGATTCTCTCTTCTCTCTCTCTCTCTCTCTCTCTCTCTCTCTCTCTCTCTTGTTCTTGGGTGAGGATTAAAAAGGAAAAAGACATAGCAATGAATACTAGATCTTGTGATAGCTCCTTAATCTGAGTTTTTACGTTCTCACTGGTAAAATAAGTTTGAGAACATCTACTTTGAGAGGCTCTTGAGAAGGTATGTATCAGTAAGGATTGTGTTTGACTACAAATAACAACTGGTAGTTTATAAGTAAGGAATTTGTTTTATGCAGTAAGTACAGGAGAAGGCAGTTTAGGCTGGTGCTATGGCTCAACAATGTCATCGAGACCAAGATCCTTCACGGTTCCAGTTTTCTCATTCTTAATATATGGTTTCATCTTATTGTTGTAGTCGGCTGCTGCCCCTCCAGGCATTGCACCTATGTTCCCAATAGCAATAAGCAGAAAGGGGCCAAAAGCTGTTGGGGCATATACCAGCCAAGTGTGTCCTCACTAAGCTTTCAGGAAAGCCCCAATCCAACAACACCCACTTGCATTACTATAAGATCTGAGCCACTCCAGGCCCTAAGGCAGTCTAGGAAAGGGAGGTAGACATATTCCCATCTCAAACAAAGCTGGGGTTCTTTTAGTTAGAACAGAATAAATGTTGAATAGCCAATCAGCGATGTTAAATTTGATATTTTATGTAAAGTGTTAAGCACAGTAACCTCACACATAGTTAACTGTTCAATAAAAGTTAAACTATAGCTTGACCAGCGTGACTCAGTGGTTGGGCATCAACCTATGAACCAGGAGGTCTCAGTTCAATTCCCGGTCAGGGCACATGCCCAGGTTGCAGGCTCAATCCTGGTAGGGACATACAGGAGGTAGCCAATCAATGATTCTCTCTCATCATTGATGTTTCTGTATCTCTCTCCCTCTCCCTTCCTCTCTGAAATCAATAAAGAAATATTTTATAAAAAAGTTCAACTATAATTGCTGCTATCATTATTATTGTTGTTGTTATTATTCACCTACCTTACCCCTAGCCAAACGGAATAACTTAGTATATCCAGATATCCTCCTTCCATGTCTATTTATATCCACCCCTCTAACTGTATATCCAACACTATCCTTGCTTCAAGGTCCAGGAAAATGCCATTTCATCCACGAAGTCTTTCCTGACACTCCCAATAAGAGGTCCCATGGTGCCAGGACCCACATCAGATAAAAACTTCTTGGGATAATTTAAGAAATTCTTATACATACTTATACCTGTTTTTACAGTCAGTCCTCTAGAATCAAACATGGTATGTTTCTGAAATGCAAAAGTTAAACATTAGGTTCATATGTCATAAAGCTAGAGGACTGAGGAGATAAAAACTGTACTCCCCAAGAATGAGAAGAAAAAATTATAAAATTCTCTAATAACACCATGCTTTTTGTGGGAGTTCAGATTATAGTTCATCAAATATTCCTTCTCTACTATGGGCAGAATCCACTTTTACCTATGGATATTGGGGCTTCCCCATGTGACTTGCTATAACCAAAAAGGTTGCTAATGGAAATGACATTTGCTTGGCAATTTGGCTTGCCACTTGAATCCAGTGATCTGCACTAAGAAGAGCATGCCCCAAGTAGCTGCTATCCCTTCAGCCTAGAACACCAGTGGAGCAGACGGGAACCAGCCCACAGCCTACAGCAGAGCCACCCCAAGGAATCCAGCCTCGGTCAGCCAAATCATACTCAACCTAAAGACACACGAGTGTGAGAATAAATAGACCTGTTGCTGTAAGTCAGGGAGTTTTGTTCTGCCCCCAAAGTTGACTAATATATACTTTACCATTTGATATATTTTAGCACTTCTTACATATTCATTCATTTTTTTCTTCACATAAGAAAGAACAGGCTGAAGAATCTCTTTTTGGTACACGCAGTGATTTCTATCTTTGGATCAACTGATTTAAATTTATGAGACTACATTATCATTAATATCAGTGCTTTTTTGCATTCCATTTGTTCTACTAGCTTTCAAAAATAAGGAAAATCACAATAAAGTATCAAGGAGTAATATAAACATTGCTAAAGCTAAACTGTTGGTTAGCCAAGTAGGTCTCTCCTATAGACAGCCAAAATGTTAACTTCTTAGCTGATAAAAGGGGTGAAAGGATGCCCTAGTAGATTGTACAAAGTCAGCCCCATCAAAGTCAAAGACTATCTGTTGAGGTGAATTTGTGGACCCCAACAGCATTCATCGAAATACATTTTTCAAGATACCTGTTTTGGCAAACCATAACCACTGATTTTCACCAGTAGGAAGACATTGATAAGGCTTAAGTTTTGTGACTTTTCCAACATAGTAAAACAAGATGGCCATATTATTTTAATAAAATAATTTTAAATAAAATTATATTCAATCACTAATGAAAACCAGTCTCTTTGTAAGTGAAAAATAAAATAAAATTCCAATCCCTTAGTGAAAAAAGAGCCAGCTGAATGATGTTAAGAGCATGTATTCGACCAAGACCTATTAAAAATTCCAATGGTGGAGGAGAAAGAGGAAATGGGAGATATCTGTAATACTATCAACAATAAGAAATATATTTTTTTAAATTCCAATTGGAAATTTAAGGTATCAAGTAAAAAGGAAGAGTGGATTTTGTTTTGTTTCACCTTCTTTTAAGTCAGTGATGGCGAACCTATGACACATGTGTCAGAGGTGACACGCGAACTCATTGTTTTGGTTGATTTTTCTTTGTTAAATGGCATTTAAATATATAAAATAAATATCAAAAATATACGTCTCTGTTTTACTATGGTTGCAAATATCAAAAAACTTCTATATGTGACACGGCACCAGAGTTAAGTTAGGGTTTTTCAAAATGCAGACACGCCGAGCTCAAAAGGTTCGCCATCACTGTTTTAAGTCATTATTAACTTGGGAACCAAATTTCCATTGGGCCAAAGCTGACATACTAGAAGTATATAAATCACAAAGTTACTAAATTTGCCTATTTATTGGAAGCAACAGCCTTCAAAGTGGCAAGGCAAAGAGGACAATACAAAGCCATCGACATCGCAGTGGGCTCTTAACAGAATAGGCCATATGTATGCTGAGACAGCTTACACTTCAGACTGGACACATGCAGATCACACTACCAAAATTTGAATTCAAGGCCATCACCAAGGTCATCGACTCTGGGTCAAAGAAACCTGGGCTCAAATTCTCACTTTCACACTTAGCTGTATCAAGATACTTAATTATTTTAGTCTCTTCTGTCTATAATTTGGGGATAATAATAGTAGCTACCTCATAGAGGTTCTGCCAGATTTTAAAAAAATAATGCATATAAAGTACTCAGCAAAGTGCTAGCACATGAAATATCAATAATAATGATAATAGTAATAACACTACCTTGACCAACCCGGCTCCTACATGAAGACTGTCCTAAGCAGTGAACTCTGGCTCATAATCTCATGAAATGCTGAATGCACAGGTCAGTGTTCACATCCAGGTACAGCTTCTATGAGGTGACAGCTCTCTGGATCAACCAGTAATTTTTCTACTGAATTCAGGCAGACAAATGTTGAAAAATAAGCTTTTCACTAACAGAAAATTAAGGAGGATTTGGTCCTTCCACCCACAATCCATCCACCCATGAAAGTCTTGCTAGTGAAAGCCGCGTTTCCATCCTTATCCACACACCACCCCTCCAAACTGTGCAAGGCTTTTGTTAAAGCACAGAAGCAGACGGACAAGATGGCTCACTTCAGAAGCAAACTCACCTCAAAGGCAAACTCTTCTACTCTCCAGAAAGGATCTGGCTTGACCCCACGGCCACCTCCAAACTGACATCCAAACTGGAAGTGAAGAAGCCAGCCCTCACTTCCAGAAGTTGAGGCACACTGTCAAAAACTAAAAGAATCCCTTCTATTCGTGGTAATCCTAATAAAGCATGCTTGTCTGCTTCAAAAATATCTCATAAATTCACCCATCAGCGCCAAGAGCCCAATGCTGTAGGCTGAGAGACAATGCGACTTTACAAGGACAAGAGACCATCGGCGACAAAGTGCCACACCCTTTCCAAGGCAGCTCAACGGTATACGGTGTCTCTTATAAAGGAGGAAAAGCCTAACCCCCAACACCATTCCCCCACCCCCATTTCATTCTTTACACAGACCCATTTCCTTTTCCTTTTTAAATCAATGGCCTGAGCATCCCCAACTACTACAACTTATAAAAGGGATGTAAGAAACAAACACAAGTCAAATATACTTGCTTCTAAGCCCATTTGGAAGAGTTTTCTTCCCGCTTGTCTGCCTGTCACAGCTGGCACCCCATACCTGGTGGAAACCAATGGTTAAGTAAAACCACTGATTTTAAAAAGCCAACCAGGAAACTAGCCAT
The DNA here is from genome assembly GCF_028538775.1 of Myotis yumanensis. Classification (NCBI taxonomy): domain Eukaryota; kingdom Metazoa; phylum Chordata; class Mammalia; order Chiroptera; family Vespertilionidae; genus Myotis; species Myotis yumanensis. Next base: position 43,359,155 of record NW_027223765.1, read on the forward strand.
GACAAGTGGGAACGGCCCTCCTCTCCCGAGCATTGATTGGCTCTTGGGGTTCCACGGTCCCTGTTCTGCCCACATAAATGGCAGGTGTGGCTGTCAGTCACGCGGGGCGCTGACAATTCACCGCTCCGGGAGTAAATGGTCTTTCATCTCGCAGAGGCAGGTAGCCGCCTAAAATCGATCCGCTCACCCAGAGCGGACTCTCCCTCTCTGGGGAGGAGAACAGAGACCCTTAAGTACAAAATAAATAAGACAGGGCCAACCCGAGAGTTTACGAGCGCACCAACGCACCCGTAATCTTCACTGTCCTAAAATGATCTTTCCAAGGCTTGGACAGTAATTTAAAGAAGAAGAAAAAATAGGCACAACCCTCTGAGTACCCCTTTTCTGTTATAATCCCGAGAAGGTGACGGGGAGGGAAGGAATGTCGTTCGGGTTAATGTCACATTGTATTCGTTTTCATACACCACCACTCCCTCCCCTTCCCCAATTAATCCAGCTCGTTTTCCATGACACGGATTTTTTTTTTTTTTAAACACGCTCCCCTCGGAGTCCAGGGAGGCAGCCTGGGACCCCACCCCCCGGGGCTGGAGCTGCACCTTTCCCTACTTTGTTCTGCTGGAGGTTTCCCGAGACCCTGGCCCGCGAACACCCCACCCCTGGAAGCCAGAGGGGGGAAGAGTGGGAGCTGGAGAGAGAAAGGCGATGGAAGGGAGGGCGGCCGCCGGGAGGGACTGCGGGAGGTGCCCGGCCGCCGGGACGAGCGCGCCGGGGAAGCCGTGCACTTGTTCCAGCCCGGGGGCTCCTCCGGGAAGGCAAGCCCGCCTGTAGGCCGCCCCATCCTCTCCCCCGCCCCGGAGAGCCCCGGCCGCGGCGGGCGGTGCACCCCTCGGCTCCCCCCGATAACGCATTGCAGCTCCCCACGAGTGAGGGGCGCCCGGCACGAGAGATGCCCGGGCACGGGCGCCCGGAGGGAGCCGGCGCCCAGCGGCCCGGCCGGGCGTCGACGTCTCACCTTTCGGATGCTCGCCCGGGGCCGCCCCACATGGATTTGTACAACCTCACGTCGCCTCGGCCCCGGGCGGCCGGGAGGAGCCGGAGCCGGCGCTAGAGTGCGAGCGAGCAGGAGCGGGAGGTGGAGGAGGAGGAGGAGCCGGCTGGAGGGAGGGAGGCGGCGGGGAGGGTGCGCTCCGAGGGCCGGGGCCCGCGCGGGGCCGGGCGGGGCTGGCGGCCGAGGGGGCGGCACCCACCGCAGTCCCGACACGCGCGCTCGCGCGGCGCTGAACTGCGCTCCGCGGGGCCACCGCCGGCGCGCGGCGCTCTCTCCCGCCGCGGCCCTGACTCACATTCCCAGCATTCCCGGGGCGCGGGAGGGGCGGGGGGGGCGAGGGGGGACGGGCGGGGACGCGGCGCCTCCGCGGGGGGCCGCGGGGAGCTCGGCCCGGGCGTGGTGCGCGCGGCGGGGGTCGGGGAAGCGCCTTCTCCCTGGAGGCCGCTGTCTGGAAGCAGCTGGTCCCCGTCTTCTGCCCCTGACACCGCTTCCAAAGGCTGCCAGCCACTCCTGGACTAGTCAGGTGGCCTCGGCGACAGGGGCAGGGATGGCACTTGGTGGAGAGGCTGCAACTATCTTTCAATGTAAGCTTTGGAGTTGGGGGTCGAGGTTTCCATACCCCCGCACCCTCCCCTTAGCTTCATCTTCTTTGGGATGGGTGAAGGGATTTCATAAGACTTTTTTACTTGCTTGTACCCCCAAGGAAAGGAGAGAATAGAAGATGAAGGAAGGGAGCAAGAAAAAACATATCATCATCATCGTTACCATCATTCATTGAGCGTCTCCTCTATGCCCTGCAATGTGTGTGTCTTCCCATTTAAGGAAGAAAGGTAGTGTCTGAGTTCATTCATACACACACACACACACACACACACACACACACACACACGGTGAGGCGCAGGAGCAGTTGGACACGTGGTTCCCACCCAACAAGTCTGGAGCCCCAGCGGCTACCGTTTTATATTAGCCAGGGGGTCGAAATGTCATAGGTGTCTCCAGATTTGTCTCTCACTGAGAGTCCATTCGCAGGCCTAGAGCAGTCATTTCCTTCCGTTCCTGATGCGTCTGCTTCCAGCAATGTCAGTGGCCAGATAGGAATATCTCCTGCTGGGAAACTCAGACAAATGGAGCAAATTTAGCCTTGGGATGTCTGGGTGAGCAGAAGCAAGGAATCAGCACAGTGACTAGGGATGACTCCTTTTTCGTGCCCTGATGGAAATTCACATATTAAATGAAGGAAGTGGGTGCTGAAAGAGGAGGATGCCTTTCTATTCCAGCCCAAATGCCCTGTTCCTTAAGCCTTCCTGGTATTTAAGGGTTTTCACAGATTCATGGTCCCAGAGATCTCTGCGCTCACCCTCTTCTTTCTCTCAGTCACCAACAAATAGGCACGCATTTTGTTGACCCGGATGCTCCCCGGAGAAACCCAGGCTACACTTGCTGTGTTTAGTATCCCATGTACATCCTAGACAGCCTGGGCTGAAAAGGCTTGTTATATACTGAAGCCTGGTCCAAGAGTTCTTTGACAAGTCCTAAAATCCCTTATCTTTTGAAATGTGACCGTGTTTATTGAGTACCTTCCTCTGTGTAGCACTTACATTTTCTCAACTACATTCACAGAAACTCCATGTTTACTATCTTTCAGAAAAGTCAGGTAACATACCCAGCTGAAAATGTATTTAAATCTATGTCTTGGCCACCCATTCTCTTAACCTTTGATCCATGGATTCTAAACAAGAATCCTTGTACTTCCCGGTGACAATTTCTTGCCTATGTACATTTCCTCCCAGAGGGAAGATCTATGGTTCTCAACAGATTTCTTTCACATTGGGTTCTTGAAAAAATTAAGAATAATCACTTTAAATAGAAAACAACTTTATGTAGTAGAACAAGGATTAGAAATTTTAGTGATGTAAGTCATCTTTACCCTCTCTAGGACTTAGTTTTCTCATCTGAAAATTATAAAGCTGAACTAAAGGATCTTAAGATCTCTTCCAGAGCCAACATTCTCTAACTTTGTGTGTGTGTGTGTCTCAAAATGCTTGCAAGTAGCCACTGCAGGTTCTCACCTTTGAGAACAAAAGATTATAAAACATGCCATGTTTTATTAAACCTGTTATATGGCTTCAGGTTTTTTGTTCGTGTTTTTTTGTTCGTTTGTTTTACTTTGTTTTTTACATCTTCCTCTATCATGGCAATCCCTTCTCCAGCAAGTCAGAGGAAGCACACACTTTTATGGCAGATATTTTTTCTCACATATTTATTCATTCATTCACTCAACAAATACTTACTGAGCATCTACTCTGTGTTGTCCTATAGGTTCAGAGCCTTTGCCCTCAAGGTCTGCCCAGAACAGTAAGAGAGAGAGACAAGAAAAACAGGCATTACAATACCTCTTATAAAGGGACAAAGCTCTGGAACTGTAGGAGCACACAGGAAGGACAGCCAACCTTTTCCCTGAGGTTCAGAAAATGCTTCCCAAGGAAATGTCTTAAAGTTTGCCTACCACATCCAACTTTCCTGCGTTATCCTGTGTTTGGCCCAGACCAGCAAGCAGCTAGAAGAGATTGGATATCTGGTGGACAGCTGCCCCTGGGTGAGTCCACAGTATTTGAGACTGGGCCATAAGAATAAGTCAGCCAGTGGATCCTGGGTGAGCTTGTAGACCAGTGATGGCGAACCTTTTGAGCTCGGCGTGCCAGCATTTTGAAAAACCCTAACTTAACTCTGGTGCCGTGTCACATATAGAAATTTTTTGATATTTTCAACTATAGTAAAACAAACACTTATATTTTTGATATTTATTTTATATATTTAAATGCCATTTAACAAAAAAAAATCAACCAAAAAAATGCGTTCACGTGTCACCTCTGACACACGTGTCATAGGTTCACCATCACTGTTGTAGACTGTGGTGACCTAAATCAGAACTATGGCACCCAAAACCATGATGCTAAAGTCATCAAGAAATGAGCTCTAGGACTCATATTTGCCAAGCAAGCTGGTCTGCAGAGAGGAGAGTAGACAGCCATGTTAAACCTTATAAACCTGCCCAGTGGGTTGACATGATAGCCAAGTGGCCCTGTAACTGAGCGCTGGTTGAAAACAACTATTTTTGTTGTACAATGTTGCAAGGTCATAAAATAGACAGCAGCAACTATTTGTCTCTTTTTTTTCTTTTTTCATGTTTTTTTTTTCATTATGGATATTTTGCATTCATTCTTAATTCAGCACTTGCAAAGAAAAATATTTATATAGCCCATACTATGTGGTAGGCCCTGTTCTAAGCATTTTGTATTTATTACCTCACTTATTCCTCACAATCACCCTTTAAGATACTATTATTATTTCTATTTTACCAATAAAGACAATGATGCACAGGGAAGTAAAATAATTCAACAAGACCACACAGCTAGAAAGTTGCAGGACTGAGATTCAAACCCAGGGTTCAAACCCTGGCCCCCTTACAGGGAGGGACTGAAGAGAGAGGCAGGCCCCTGCAGATTGGTAGGTGGCAGACTTACTAAGCAAGGGAACTTACATACAAGGCTTGTCTTGGGTGGCCAAAAGCCTTGTAGATCTCCGCACTAGCCCACCAGAATCTAAAACGTTTACATAGAGGCCTGATTCTCCCAAGAAAATGCCCATGGCAGAACATACATTCCAAGGACAGGCAAGGGAGTGAGGATCCCCCAGTTCCCAGGTCTAGCTCCTAGGTAACTGGCAGTCACTGTCCTCTCAATCACCTCCTCCAACATCAGTCAGTCTGACTCCAAAATCAACAAAGCAAAATTAACTGGACTTGGTGAGTGATTGGATGTGGGACATGAGGGAGGAGCCAAGACTGCTCCTAGGAGTCTGATTTGGGTGACTGGATGGATAATGTGGCATTAACTAATACTGGAAATACAGGGGGGAGGCACAGGTTTATGGAAAATTTATGAACAACTTATGGGTTCAGTTGGGTCGTTATACATTTGAAGGTGCCAGGAACCTCATGACAGAGATATCTAGAAGGTGACTATCTCATTGTGCTTTGAAGTCAGATGAGAGATATATGATGAAGACAGTGTATGGGAGTCATCACATTTGGCAATTAGAACCCAATGTCTTAGTAACCCAAAACAGTCATTGGCCATGGAAAAAAATACAGTTAGATGAGGAACAAAATCTCTAAACAACTCACAATTATCTGTTCTTCTTAGGCATTAAGTCATTTGTACATGTCTCAGGCTAGATTTTAGTTCAAGAGAAACATCAATAGTCTGCTATAAAAGTAAAAAGGCCCCAATAACTACCCACAAACACCCCCGCCCCAAGAAATAATCACCTGACACTTATGAAGCCAACCTATTGGCTTAACTAAATGAATTCTGTTTGCCAGGGATGTTTTAAGACCTTTGTAGCATTAAGCATCACAGCAAGCGTTTCAAAATCCAGCATCATCGGAATACCTCTTTTTCTATGGAAATTTCTGAACGTTTTTTAACATCACTTTTCATTATTTAACTAATTCATTTTATTCACTTTTGGCTATGATTTGTCCATAATTATTAAGCAGGTTCAATTCTAGGCACATCAGTCAGGGCCTATGGGAGACAACCAATTGATGTGTGTGCCTCTCTCTCTGTCTCTCCCCCTCCTTTCCACTCTCTCTATAAATCAATGGAAAAAATATCCTCAGGTAAGGATTAACAAGTAATAATAATTTTTGTGAGAAGAAAATTCAACCAATTGTTTTCAAATGGAATGAAATGTTTGTAAATATGAAAAAACTTAATATTCTGTTTTGCAGATATTTACAACTAAACATTTATCAATTCCCCACTTACAGTTTTCTGTAAATCTGTAATCTCAAGGCACACAAGTCTTTCATGGGCTTGCTAAAATGTTGATTAAATGTTCATACAACCTAAAATTACATCAATTTCATGAGTAGATATTGTTGCAGTCATTGGGGATTCCTTACTCTGCTCCTGGAAAGATGTGGCAGATGGCCATGTTCAGCCCTGAGCCTGAGCTGTGTCTATGTGGTATTTTCCATGAGATACTGCCCATCCCTAAGGCCTCCTCTTCCTTCTAATTCCCTGTTGTGGCTATTTAAAGGTAGTTCATTAGCATATTTTAAATTATGCTAAAAGCTGTAAAATTAAAGGGACTTTTTACCAGGCCAATTTTTCAAGAACAACTTCCAGATGGAAAAAGCCCCTTGGAAGCCCTCATGGAGAGGAAAAACTACAGATGCAGGTTTTAAAAACCTTCAAAACTGCAGGCTTGAATAGGCCTCACCCAGATCCTGGCTCTTTTAGACTTGTGCTTCTGGCTACTAAAGCAGTTACATTCTAATATCACCATGTTTTCCTTCTAAAAAGCTAAGGGCATTATAGAGAGTTAAGCTATTCTAGAAACCTCTGAAAAGTTCTTACCTTGAATCCATTTGCATTTCCATCCAGGCAGATGCTGAAAGGACCTAGCAAAACTTTTTTTTTCCCATATTTTATATTTTATTTTTTTATTGAAATTTTTTTAATCTACCCAAATAATAACCTAAATAAAATCACACAAATTAAATGTATGATTCATTTAAAAGGAAATTATGCTTTATTACTATGTTGACAATTGATATTTCAAAAGCTCACTTTATAAAATAATTCTTTAAATTATTATTTTAAAGTACAAAATCTCTTGACGCATCTAGCAAAACTTTTAAGTGAGCTAATAATGGGATTCATTACGTGAAAGAAAAATAAAATTGGGAAGAGGGTGCTGAAACATGAAAGATGTTTGAAATATCATTAGCATAGCAAAACCAACCTTTTTTTCAGTTTCCCTCCAGTGGCAAAAGTTTGGCACTTAATAGCTGTGTATCTTCAGACAGTTCTTTACCTAGAAAATAAGGGTAGTTCACAATTTCTTCTTAATGTGGCTGCGATAAGGATAAACTAAAACTATGCAGGTAAAGTCCTTAGATCACACAAGGAATGGTGGCTTCTGTGCCCAAAATGCTGATTATGTTAAGGAAAAGAGTGACATTTCCATGTAACATTGTCAGGAATTTACAATGAATCTAATGAAACTCCATGCAAAATAGCCAGGACTAAGGTTAAACTAGCCTTCAATGCAAATTTAAGGAGGAACCAAAATCTCAGTAATCAAGGTAAATCATATCTTAATATGAAAGTTTTGGAAAACAAATCAGCAACCCACACAGCCCATAGCTGGCTGCTTGTTTTGTAAATAAAGTTTTATTGGCACTTCTGAGGAACAAAGGAACAAGATGAAAAAGAGCTGGAGCTTCAATCAATAGGGACTGTATGCCCTGAGGTTCCAATCAAAAACTTCATATACTTTTGATGCACTGGAAGCTGCTGAGAATGCCTGCATTCATCTATTATCTGTACAGCCTGCAATCTCTCTGGGCAGGAGACAAAGAGTGGGTTCCTGTTTTGAGAAAAGGGGTAATAAGCCACCCTGCCCAAAGGGTGGGTTCCTGTTTTGAGAAAAAGGGTAATAAGCCACCTGGAAATGTTTCCTGGGACCAAAATGGACTTATTTACCCAACTTAACCAAGGAGCCAAGATCCACAAAATACCAGCTTTAGGCTACATCTGTGAAAAATCACTGAGATAAATGTCTCAATGCTCCCTGAGTACTCCATAAATATGAGCCATTTTTTAATAATAGGAGAATCGTTAATGTAATTTGAAGGATGAAATCTGTGGTAGTACTGGGAAGATATAAGTGATGGGCCCATTAATCAGCCTGTCTGGGGACAGGAGCCAATGCTAGATAAAGATAGAATGGGACGTGGGAAAGCAGGAGAGGGTGCTGGTTTTCTTCCCAAGCTTAGGTATATATCCTACCGCCTACAAAAGTGGCTCAGGTGAAGTTCCACCACTAAGCAATTCTGAGAGACAGTGCAAAGCTTCATACCTTATGTTGCCAAAAATTCATCCATTTCTTGAAACAAGCTTTGAATCAGGTCTGAGAAACAGAGGTTCTTTTTCCAAAACCACAGACTTAACTACACAATTAAATGAAAAGAAATTAACTTGCTTGGAGGAGAATAATGAAAGAAAACAAGTTATTTTAAATGATAAAAAATATGTACCAAATTGGCCACAGCTTTAGAATGATTGTTCCTGGGTTTGATTAATGAGACACATTATCAGTAGAACAAACAAAGAGCTTACTAGTTTAGGACCTTTTTCTACTTAACCTTTTAATAAAAATCTTTTTTAAAAAAGGTTTAGCTTACAAAAACAAGAGGAGTGGGTTGTAAAATAAAATTCAAGCATCCAAGAAAAAGTGAAAATCTTCCCTCAGAGACAACCAATCACTTTCAGCAGCCTGGTATGTTATATTCCCTTGGATATTTTGAATGTATATTTTAACAAAAACAAGGCCCAATTATGGTGGCTGTCTATAATATACTAGTACCTTATCTCCTCCTTCTGGCTTTAGACCTGCCCTTCAGGCTTCAGAAGTTGTCACCTTGCCTTCTCTCCTTGGCCACATCGGTTACCCCAAAGGCTACACATGACCACAGCCAGGCCAATCAGAATCCTTTCCTAAAATTTTCAACTGGAGCTCTGTTTTCTATTCCAGGAGCTCTGAAAATGTAATAACAGAGATGGTGGCTTCCATGACTCACTCTCATAGAAAAGTTGCAAACACTGAAAAGCAGAGATAAGAGGCAGAGAATCTTGGCCCTGAGAACATTCAGGTCCTTAACTCCATTGCTGAAGATTCTGATGCTAAACCCATAGTAAGCTTGGCTTTTCAGTGAAGTTATTCCCCATGGTTGTCTGCCACTTGCAGCCCAGAAAACCCTAATAGACATACTTTTCTGCTATTTGATTTTATTCAGCTAACGTTGTGTGTATTGTGGGCAATTTCCATATCAGTGCACATCTCCCTCTTCCTTTTCCATGACTAAATAATAGCCCATTGTATGCATGAATGTTTATGACCTTTTTCTAGAGCAAGGAACACAAGGAGGTTTGAAAAGAGAGAAACAGAGGAAATTATATTCAGATTGAAGAGCTGCAGCCACACAGGAGTGGTGATAATTGTTATGTAAATGAGAGGCCAAGGCTGATGATGTTTAAGTAGCATTTATTCCCCAACCCCGAAGGCAGTACTCATCATACCTGCCTGAGGGAGAGTAATCTGGGGCATACATTATCACCTCTGCTAGATGACTAAGGACTATGACTATGTATCCATTTCTTCACCAGATCTAGTAGTAGTAATCTTGACGTGATTCATTCATTCAAAGGGTCTTTAAATCTTTATTTGTTAGAGGGAGATTGTGAGTGACAATGAGAGGAGGTTACATTTGTGTTGGTTGTTACGGCTGGAACCGTTAAGTACAATTACTGAGTTTGAATCTGTCTATAGATCTGATACCCAGTGCTTCTACCATGCAGTTTCCAAGACATGAGGCAACCATAATAAAGAATTGCACTTGGGCTTTGTGGTCACACAATAATGGAGTCAAGTCCCAGTTCCTCCATTTATGAGCTATATGGTCTTGGGCAATTTACTTAACCCTTCTGTTACGGTTATAATCAGCTAGTTATTAATGGGAAAGGAAAAAAAGGGAGGCCAGACAGTATAGGCACATTCCCTGCAAAACACTGGGGGAGGGACCCAACAAAGGGAAGATAGATGCATGCCCCATAAAGTTGGGAAGGTGCTTGTCAGTCCCACCTGGGAACAGAGTTCATTGCCCAGAAGGGGTGCGGCCACCACAAGGGTGTGAACATTTGGGAATATATAATCGTCTACGCAAAGGAGTTGGCTCTCTTGGCCTATTGTGCTGAACTCCTGGTTTTAGGGCCCCTTTGCTCCTGCTTCCTTGCATTCTCCCATGTGGCCCACAGCCATGTGGACCCCACACGCAATGGATTAATGGACTGCAACTGACCTGCTGCCGGATTGGACTCTGCTCCAACGTGAAGTGGAAACTCTGGGCACTGGCTCTATAAAAGCCCCAGCTCCACTTCAACTATGACTCGACTAAGGGAAATGGGACTTTGGAAACCCAGGGGTGCAATTCTATGAAAATGAAGCTTTCTACCATGTCTCATCCTCCTCTGGGGGCCTCCAGAATACTTATTCCAGTGGTTCCCCCAAGAACCCCACTCCCACTAGCAGTGGGGGGAAATGAGGTACACTCCCCTCTGGTATCCCTTCTACACCTATTTACTCATTAGAAAAAATAATGGGGGTGATTAGTAGTACTTGCCTCATAGATAACTTGAGAGAATTCAATGAGAAATTGCATGAAAATTTCCCGTGACTGTCCTGGGCCCATAGTAAATGCTTGACCAGTTTACTGCCATGCGTCCAAAGACGCTTTTATCTCGCTTGCGTCTATAGATGCTTACGGCATACAAAGGGTTAATAAATGGAGGCCAGCTAATATCATCTTCTTCATAATATACAGTAAATTCAGTTGTCAGGGCTGTATACTGTTTCCACTTCCCAAGTTTCCCAGCTACCATTGTGACTTGCAAAAACTGTTCTTTGTAAAGTTTCAGAACACATAAAAAGCTGGGTGCCAAGACACATTTAAAAGCAAAACAGTTCTAAAATCAGAAAGGGATGCATGAATTTTTAAATGTTGGATTTCTCTTTAAGAGCAAAGTTATACTGTGAGTAAAGATCAAAATTCATTCTTCTGTGACCTTGTTCAAAAATAAAGTTTATTGGAGCATGATGCATGTCAGATGTTGCTTAGAGTGGCCTATGCCCTTCTCAGGACATATTGAACATATGCTGTTCAATATGGATTTTTTTCTAGCAGGTGTTTCGGGATGAAGAGGGAAGAGGGTCATATCTTTGACTACAATATCCACAGCACTTGGGCTTGCCCTGGATCATGTTCTGTAAAGTACAAACAGGTAGAGAAAGGGTAATTTCCTAGATCCTTAAGGCAAATAATTGGTGAAATGGAATTCGAGGGCCTTTGAGGCCTCAGGAATTCAGACTAATGTTAATAGAAAATCCACAGGGGGAACTATTGCAACTTTCCAAGAAATGAGCTCCTTGCCATTTCTGCTGCATAACACCCTCCTCTCCCACCACTCTACCGGGTTAATTTCTATTTAACTTCAGCCTCAGCTCGGTGTGGCATTTCCTGCAGAAGCTCTCTCAAGCCCTCTGTTAGGTGTCTGTACTAGCAAATCTCATTTCCTCCTGCACTTCTCTTTCGTGGCTCTTGATGTTGCCAGTGGAAATGAGGTTCTTTCATGGAGTTGCAAGGAAAGCATTCTGGGAACCCATTTAAGGTATAGTGGTAAGATTAATTGCAGAAGCAAAATCAAAGGACTGTCCTAGATTCAGCTTTGTCCCACTGTGGAAGAAGTCCAAGCTTGTCTTCTTCAGGCCAAGAACAAAGGTCAAGATCCAGAAATTTCCTGCCATTGGTTCAGTCCATATGAAAGCTTAGTCCAGTCCAGTCTTTGTCCCCATCAGGCTACCTTAATCTCTGTTCTCAGCTGCACTCCAGCAGGTGCTGTGCCCAGGCCTGCCCTTGGAGCCACAGGCACCAGGCAGCTGCTAGGGCCACATGGCTGCTATGGAGAGAGAACATGCCAATGAATGGGGCAAGGGCATGGGGGCGGAGGGGGGGGGGGGTCAAGAGAGAGAGAGAGAGAGAGAGAGGAAGAGAGAGAGAGAGAGACCCTTTGTTGGGCTGATTATATTATCTTGGGCTTGGGAAGGATCAGACATCCTTTCAAACTAACCAGTTAACTTCTCAATCTTACACGAGCTTCTGATGGGTCCTTCCCCTAACCAATCTATCTCTTAGATCTTCCAGGGTTTTCTATCCCTTACCCAATCTGATCCTTTTCTCAGGCTAGATGGCGGAGCTCCTATGGTCGCCATCTTAGTTTCCATTACACATGCCTCATAGTAGAAACACCTCCCTCTTGCCATATTAGCTTCTACTGGGCATACACCCAACAGAGGAATTTCCCCTCCTCCTTTCCCCAATAACCCAGGCGAGGCTGGCAGTTCTCTGGGGAGATTGAAAAGCTGGCCCTTTCTTTCTACATGGGAGAGGGAGGAGTCTTAATCCCCTTGGCAGGGCAATGTTGCAATCCCCCGGGAAGTGTGTGAAGCTGTAGCTTCCTAGTAGGTTAGGCTTCTTAATGTCTGACTCCCTTTGCTCACTTCCTTTATTAATATCTACCTATCTACACTAACATTATCATAACTACAATGGAATAACTGTTTGATTCATGGTCTCAATGCTTTCCACTCACCTGTACGCCCCAGTTCCATCAGGAATAGGACTATTTCTGTTATGTTGACCCCATTCTCATGATATAATAAATATATGTTGAAAAATTGAGAAATAAATCTTTTATTATATGATTTTCAGCTCAAGAGTGGAAACTCTAAGAGTAGCTAATTTGCTATTAAGAAACTTTCCTTATGAAAATCAGAAGAATATCTTTAATCCATGTAACAAAAAAGCCATGTGATGTTCTATCATCTATATTCGATTAAATTAATTGGTTATTGGTTTCAGGAAACAAAGTGATAATTATAACAATTAGCACTAGTTGGATGTATAACTGGCTAGATCCAAAAAGAAATTGAAAGAAACTAAGATAAAAGTAGGTTTGCCTCCCTCACAGACGCACTTGAAAGTGAGGGTTCTAGTGATGTTCACCCTCTCAATGCACCTGCAACATTAGGTTTTAGCACAACATTGAATAGAAGAAAATTCTGAGGTAGCTTCCCCTTCCCAGAGCCAGATAAGCCTTTGCTTAGATCCTCTCTGTGAGAGAGGGCTCACTTGTACCACAAAGCAGTCCCTTTTATTTTTGAATGGTTCAAAGGGTTAGACCAAAGCATATCTGTTTCTAATTCTACTTATCCAAACCAGAATGAATGGATGTATGAGTAAATTAATATTTACTAATTCTGAAACCAAAATGAGGCTTACTGCACTACTTTAAAATATAACAAACTTCTAAGTTTCTTCATTCTGTGTGTAAGTTGTGAGCAAGCATGTGTAAGTGTGTGTAAATATAATTGTGTCTTGTCACATCAACATATGACAATGGGTTTATACGATCCTGGGTTATTTTTATAACCCTCGTTAATACTCAAAGCCATTAAAAATCAACACACTTAAATATAGTAAAACTAATTATGGACTAAACCCATAGATAATTTTTAATATAGGACAAGAGATGAAAAGCCCAAAACCCTTCTTCTTTGAGCATGGAAATACACCATAAGGGGTAATTCTTTAATTGCTTCTGATTAGAATAAATGCCCAGTGTGTCCTGGATCTCCAGGAACATGACTAACACTTGCCTCACCTTGCAATGATTGCAGATGAAGTGTGGGTGGAGGTGTAAAAATGGTGGGTATCGCCTCAACACCACCTCCTCCTCTAACCTTACAGTTGAAATCAGGCACCCATTAATACCCATGGCCCTGGAGGCTCTTTCCAACATGTGTGTGAGAATATTAGAGAAGCTCAAATATTAAGTCATTCTTTTAATATATATATATATATATTTTTTAAATATATCTTTACTGATTTCAGAGAGGAAGGGAGAAGGGAGAGAGATAGAAACATCAATGATGAGAGTCATTGATTGGCTGCCTTCTGCATGTCCCCTACTGGGGATCAAGCCCGCCTGGGCATGTGCCCTTGACTGGAATTGAGCCTGGGGCCCTTCAGTCCGCAGGCTGATGCTCTATCCACTGAGCCAATTCGGCTAGGACTATTGAGTCATTCTTGAAACAGATTTTGGGAACAAATAGCTAGGTATTTAGGAGATTGTGGCTTTGGAGACCAAGAGACCCCCAAGTTCCATGAGGTCTACCTCTAACTCAGCCAGGTGAGCCTGGGCAGCTTATTTAATCACTCAGTAGACAGGGATAACACCTCTTGTGGTTGTGATGAGAATTCCATGAGATAATTCAGAGAAAGTTCTCAGCACAGTGCCTGGCACAAAGTAAATACTCAAAAGTGTTAGCTACATATATATCCAAGACCACCCCACTAACAGATTTAATCACCAACAGTGTTCGTGTGTTCTAAAAGCCCTCCACCAGACAAATCTAATGTGTAGCCAGCATTGAGAGCCCATCATTCATTTTTGATCCAAACACTTACCAAGATCTAGAGAGGACACCTGCTATGTGTGACTAAGCTCTCGTAGCCAATCAATTACATGCTTCAGAAGGAGGAAGAATGAACTTTACCTGAGGGACTTCCTGATTTGCATGCTGGTTTGGAGGCAGTTGATGCATGGTTGTTGAGAAGGTGAGAAAGAGGGTTACACTAGTCTTGGGAAAAGACTGAGATGGGTGAGGACAGTTTGGAGTCTGTTTCAAATACTGGGAATGGTCTCCACCCTCTGCCCTAGGAAGTCATATCTGAGTTTTGTGCAGAGGTAGCCTCTGAGCCAGAAGTGATGGAGCCACTCCCACTGGGTAAGGGTCTGTGAGACCAGGGGGCACAAGTAGGGCTGACTCAAGTTCCAAATCACAATAATAATGGGAACAGAACCACCATTAATATACATACTCATGTTGAGCAATTTACATGCGTCAGTAGCAATAACTGATATCCACTGAGTGCTCACTGCCTATCAGACACTAGTCCAAGTGCTTTGCAGGCTTAATTTCATTTAACCTTCAGAACAGTCCTCTGAAATAGCTACCGTCCCAGCCACACTATAAGAGAAAAGGAAGCTCAGAGAGGTGAGATGACTTGCCCAAACTCACAGGGCCAGTAAGGTCAGACTCTGAGTCATCTGCCTCCCAAGTCCAAGCTCCTGACCAACCACAGGACGACTGAGACTCTCCCCATCCTACGCGTTTGAGACAGCTCCAGAATGTCTGTCTATCCCAGCCTTCAATAAGCAACTGCCCCTGCAGAGGGTGCTGCCACAGGATATACACTTGTACCAACCTCCTCAAAGTGGGCTATGCTTAGGTGTTCCCATTTTAATTGTCAAAAGCAGTGCTCAAGTAGTTCTGGCCATTCAATCCACTTTGTCAATCCGCAGCTGGCGGTCTGTCACAGCAAACACTGCAAAACACTTAAGGCAGGGGATGGGGAGCAGGTCTAGTCTCCAGTGGGGATGAAGATTAAAGAACACATTTCTTCCCATTAAAGCATAAAAAGACAAACGAACCTCTGCTCTTAGGCACTGGAAACCTTTCCCAGGTTATCAACAATAATTGCAATGTGTTGATATTTGCAGTATCTCCATGGTTCTTCTTTGTCTCGATCTATGGAGTTGAGAAAATGCATAAAT
Source organism: Myotis yumanensis (assembly GCF_028538775.1). Lineage (NCBI taxonomy): Eukaryota > Metazoa > Chordata > Mammalia > Chiroptera > Vespertilionidae > Myotis > Myotis yumanensis. The sequence continues at coordinate 43,374,509 of NW_027223765.1, forward strand.
AAAAGTCACCCTTGCCAGCACCTTCACCTCAAGGGACTGAAGCACTTCCATGTCAGAAGTCAACCAGAGGACACAATGAGGTTTCTGGTTCACCTGCGCCTTCAAGATGTGCCTTTTGACCTGTGACCTTACGTAAGTAATTGTACCACAGGGCGTTCATTAGAGGAAACAGAAGGCAGGATAACTGACCCTCTCACAGTGGCCGCCACAGAGGAAGATCCAAAGATAAACAAATAAGGCTTTATGCTGTCCCTGGGTTTCATTATGGACTGAGACGATTCCCTGCGATAGAACAGAGTCTTTGTGTCATTTACAACCCACTAGAAGTTGACACTAATGACTGCTGGTAGCACATTTTAGCTTTTCATTTGTTGGATTTATCATCCTCCTGACAACTATTTGAGGAACAGAGTGCTGATTTTATCCCCATTGACAAATAAAGAGACTGAGGCATGGGAATTGCCTAGTTCTACATGGCTGGGACTAGAATTATGACCTCTGACCTCTCCAATAAATTCATAACCAACCTGCTTGTATAGAGATTGATTGAGGGCTTCCGTCTTAAACAGTCTTTGAAAGTAGGAATAATAAATGAAGATGCAGCTACGGAATCCAGGATGGGGACGATTAAACATGGGAGAACCCTTGAGCTAAACTTGGAGGACTCACTTAACTGTAATAGAACTGGCCACCACTCATTGAACACTTGCTGTGTGAGGCACTGGGACAAGAGCTTTACGTACATTATTTCCTCACTCAGCACTCACCACAATCCTGGGAGGTGGGAGGTAGTATTCCTAATTTGCAAGATGAGACACCATATCCCACAAAGTAACTCTCCCCAAACCTGGGCATTTCTCACACCAAGGCCATTACTGCTCACCAAAACACCGTGCTGCCCCCTGAAATTAATGGATTGGGGGAAGGAAAGGTATTTCTTAAAAGTAATTCAGTGGTCTGGATCGTAATAGTCCATCAACTTAAGATTTTGCATGCCAAAAAGAAAAACCAGACAAGTGTTTAAGGGACATTGAAACCATTTCTACTCTTGCCATTGCTATGTATAGCATGGTGGAGTGGTGAAACAGGCTGGCTGGCTTTGATGCAGGAGAAACTTGCTAAGCTTCAGTTTCCTCACCAGTAAAATGGAGATAATAATACCACCTCACCGTGCAGTTGTGAGAACTCAATGAGTATAATATATAAAGCATTTACACAGCTTTTGTTAAATTGTGGGCACAAAATGAAAGACTGCTGCTGTAACATCATAGCAATGTAGTGAAATAGTTAATAGTAAAAAAGAGAGATATAACTGTAATAAGCAAAATATTCAGACTTCAGATCATAACTTTATATTTTCTTCTTTGCTAATAACCATTTCTCATTGATAGGTGTTTTGTTGGTGTTTTTTCTGGAAGCTTATATTTGTGACTTTGTTTGGTGGGCAGGGTTTTGGAGTCATTATACAGTAATTGCTTCTGCTTGGAAAACAAAAAGGCAGAACAGCACCAATAGCAGGTGGAAAGATGTGATTTATTAGCTCTTCTCCTGTTGTGAAACCAGCAATGCAGATGCACCAGGTGAGGGCCATGCAGGAGACGAAAGTGATATTGGAACATCCACCGACTGGCATCCAATTATAGATGGGGGCTGGCCTTTCTTGTTTAAGGTGAGGAATATCGGCAGTGGCGGCAGCCCAAGTGTCTGAGTACACTCACTATGTGGGAAGAAACAGCAGCAGCTCCAGCTGACTGGCTCCCTGAGGGGCTCGGTGCCATTGAAAGTGTCCTGAACCCCAAGAACTTACTGATACTCTTCAAGAAGCCAGACGGAAAAATTCTGCATGCCTACATCCCAGAAAATCAATGTTTTGTACCCATGTATCTTATATGAGTTTAAGATTCTATTTTCACACCCATTATCTATATGACCTTGGGCAAGCTCTTGCCCTCTCTGAGCCTTGATTTCCTTGTCTGCAAGTTGGTTATAATAACAGAAAACTCTGATTTAGTTTGGAAATAACATAACACTGCTCTGCTTCTAATTTAGAGCAGCGCCTCCCCAAGAGTTAAAGTGCATTCCATGGAACGCTAGTCCCAGGAGATGCTACAGAAGAGGAAGTGGGTACCATAAACCTCTCTCAGAGATTCCCAATGCAAATTAGCAATTTAAAGGTTCTGAGCAAATAAGGTCCAGCAGTATAGAAACTCATCTGTATTTAACTAGATGTGTCCCAGATATTGGTCTATGGAATCCTTTTGTCCTTTAACACTCATTTAAATCCCATGAAGCTAGTGTTCCAAGGAATATACTTTGGAACAATGGTTCTCAAACTTTCATGTTCATTAGGATCCCTTGGAGAGTTTGATAAGACAGATTTCTCAGCCAAGCCCCCAAAGTTTCTGATCCAGTAGGTCTTAGGTGGGACCTAAGAATTTGCATTTTTAACTAGTTTCTAGGTGTTGCTTATGCTGCTGATTCAGGAACAATACCTTGAAAACCACTACTTTGAGATATATAGAATTAGACCCATTTTTACTGATGTTCAGGCTGTTTTGGTAATAACTCTGGGCTATCAAAATCCATATTAGTCATAGAATATTAGATATCCATATCTGAAACAGAACTTGCATCCATCTATTCAACCAATATTTATTGAGCACCAACTTGTGAGGCACTGGGGTAGGATAAGTGAAGAAACACTGGCAGGGTATCCACGCTTTCAGAGCTCACAATATAGTGGATAAAAAAATAAAAAAAACACAAATGAAGATAATCATAATGAGAACTACAAAGAAAAAGCAGGGCATGATGGGAGAGATTAGCATGGGTACTTAGTTTAGGTTGGTCTGATTAAATATGGCCACAGAGTCACATAGCACTTCCCAACAAGAGGCAGAATTTATTTTCTTGCCCTTTGAATCTGAGCTGCCCTTGTGACTGGCTTTGACCAGTAGAATGTGGCAGAAGTGGTATTATGCTTGTTCAACAGTGTAGGCATCAAGACACCTTCGACTTCCATTCTCACCCTCTTGGAACCCTGAAACCACCTTATTGTGAAAAGGCTGGGATGAAAACCATGTGGAGAGCAAAAGACCCACCATCCCAGCTGAGCCCAGCCCCAGGTCAACCTGCCACCTGACTGCTGCCGCATGAGTGAGCCCAGGCAAGACCAGAAGAACCATTCCGCTAACCCACATAATTCTGATAAATGATCAGCGCTTGTTGTTTTAAGCCACTGAGTTTTGTGATGCTTTGATATGAAGCAAAAGCAATAGGGAATCATGCAAGTGCTCTGGGAGGAAGGTTATCTAGGCTGAAAAATGAGTAGGAGTTGGGAAGGCAACAGGCAGAGTAGGGAGAGAATTCCAGGCCAAGAATGATAGAATCCTGGCTCAGGGTGGGCAATTCAGCTTTTCCAAGAGCTGAAGGGAGGGCCCCGGAGGAGGGGGTAGACAGAGCATGTCATAGATGCTGTGACAAGCCATCCAGATACTGCCCGCCTTCAAGACTGAAGGGCTGAATCCCCTGGCTTCTGCTGGCAGCGGTGACTGGCCACTCAGCCAATCCCTCTCTGAGAATTGATTCACTTTGGCTGAAGAGAGCTGCTTAGCCTAAGGTCTTAGGCCTCCCTGAGGGCAGTTGGCATTCAATGACAAGTCTTCATGCCAAATGGAGAGGGTTTGGGGGGCTGGATAAAAAAATATGAAGGGATGAAGAAGCACAAATTGGTAGTTACAAGTAGTCACAGTGGATAAAAAAGGTGAAGGGGGGAAGAAGCCCAAATTGGTAGCTACAAATAGTCATGGGGATATAAAGTACAGCTTAGGGATTACAGTCAATAATATTGCAATAACTGTGTATGGTGCCAGGTGGGTACTAGACATATGGGGAGATCACCTCATAAATTATATAAATGTCTACCACTATGCTGTGCACCTGAAACAAATATAATATTGGATGTCAACTCTAATTGAAAAAAATAAATAATAATAATAATTTTTTTTAAGTCTACGTGTGTGTGGAAGAGAAGCAGGCCTAGTTCCTTGCCACAGCGATTCAGGATAACTCCAGAACTTTCAGTGGGATCAACAAAGGTAGTGCCTGCATCAGTTTAACTTCTCCATATGCCCAATCCTGCTTTCCTCACTCCCCCTCTCTATGGATCCCAAGCACACACCAACAAACTTCCATGCAAATCACCGTCTCAGAGTCAGCTTCCTGGGAAACCCAGAGTACAGGGGGAGGATATTGGGGGTTAGGGTAGGACGTGGGAGGATGGGGAAGGGAGACTATGTCAACAGCACAAGTGAAAGAAGATAGCTTGCACTAGTATAGTGGTTTTGGGGATGGAGATAAACAGACGAGTTTGGGATTAAGAGTTAGTGAAAGATTCGGAGACAAACAAGACAGGAGCACTAGTAATGCCATGGAGAGCCAAATAGGAACCTGAGGCAAAGGGAAAACCTGTAATACTGATTCGGTGTTTATTTAAAATTTTGGTATTTTGTTCATCATGGTCTTTGATTTTTAAAATATTATTTATTTTGGTTGTGTGTTTTTTTTTACTTTTGCACCAAAGGCCTGCCTCAACAAAATGTTTATTGTTTTAAGACACAAAGTTTTGGAATAATTTCTTATACAGCAATAGATAACTAGTGTATTAACTATCAGTCCTCAAAGGCTGTTTCTTAATCTGTGAAATAGGGATAATATATTTCACATGTTGTTGTTTTTTAATCCGCACCCAAGGATATGTTTTTATTGATTTGAGAAAGAAAGGGAGAGAGAGAGGAAAAAAGTGTATATGACAGAGAAGCATCGATCAGTTGCCTTCCAGACACGCCCTCTCTGGGGATCAAACCCAAAACCTAGGTATGTGCTCTGACTGGAAGTTGAACCCACAACTTTTGGTATATGGCACGACACTCCAACCCACCGAGCCACCCAGCCAGGATCACATGGTTCTTTTGAAAGTTAATTGAAATATTTCAGGAAAGTCCTTAGCATGGTGACTGTCACAAAACATTTCAATGTATCCACAATTAGCAAAAAAATCCTAAGTTACATCCTGATTTTAAAATCCCAGAGTAATATTGATTACTTTTTACAGAATTCTAATGAGAATTTCCTGTTCTGCTTCCTAAGTAAGTTTTTAAATTTTCTCTATATATTTAGCTTTCTTTTTAGAAGTTTAGATCCGAGGGGCAATGTCTAGTTGCTTAAGAGCAACTGGTAATGCTTACTGTTTCCAATGGAAACAAGATACCAGGAGGTACTATCATCATTACTACGGACATTTATTGAGTACTCAGGAAGCATTAGGGCTTCTAAGCACATCATTATACATTTTGTCATTTAATCCCCCACATCACCTACAAAGCAAACATTCCCCATCCCCTCAAGTTACTCCCCCATTTTACAGGTAAGTAAACTGAGGGGGAGAGAGAGAAGGTCAACCCTTGGCTTGAAGGTACAGCCAGAAGGCACTTGCCTCCAGCCCCAGTGCTCTGGAGGGCTCCACAGCTAGTGTACAATTTGCAAATGAAAGTATTTACCTCAATCCCAGCTGTGTCCTTGGTTGGGTAAGTCACCTTTCCATGCCCACAGCAAAAATCATATCGGAGTGTGCTCACCCAAACTAATCTGGGTGTTTCATCCCTCAGGAGTTAGCCATTTCAAGGATTTCTCTATTCATAATATGAATTGTAGGCGGATGCAAAGTCAGCACGCTGAGTCTTACTGGTATCCTGGCTTCTGCATGAATAACAGCGTGTGCTGAGTAAGAGCTTTGGTGATGCTTTAATTCCCTCCCTGTGGCTTTCGCCTCAAGAATTGGCTTACTCCACTGCTGTGGCCTGATATGCCAGCACAACACAGCAGCCTTCTTGGGTTGCAGAACTCTAATTTTCTCGGTACCTTATGGTCTCTTTTGCCCTTGAACTACAGATATCGACTTTTCACTTTAATGCACATTACCTCGAGAAATTCAAGGCCAAAGAAAAACATTCCAACAGGCCTGCCTCTGTAGGGATTAGAATTGAGTAGGAAATGGAAGATTGTATGAGGGCCATATTTGTTCCCAGGAGTCCAGATGCCCGAGAATCACTGAGCAATTCCCTGCATGGCTGGAGGGCTTGCCTTTGGGAGACTCAACCTGTTTGGAAACGTCTGATTTTTTTTTTTTTTTTGCTTAAAAAAGGGAAAAATCTGATATTTGACATCCAGAAGGCATAGTATTACATTTTCACTTTTTATAGTTACTAAAATAAGAAATGTTTTGGGAAAGGGGGTTATTGTTATTAGTGCAGATTATTTTTTAGTGTTTGCTAAGCCTATATTAGATTGTTAAGCATCTATCATATATCTTTTTTTAAATATATATTTACTTATTGATTCCAGAGAGGAAGGGAGAAGAAGGCAGCTGATTAAGGATGAGAGAGACTCATTGATTGGCTGCCTCCTGTAAGCCCCCAACTGGGGATTAAGCCCACAACCCAGGAATGTGCACAGTTCGACGCTCAACCATTGGGCCCCACCGGCCACACACCTATCATATATCTTTTATTTCAATGTTTCAAGACGTTTAAAATCAAATACAATTGAAAATGGATGCCCCTCTACAGAAGGTATAAATATACTAATCTAAGAAAACAAAACCGTAGATCTTCTGGGTTATAGAAATCCTAGAAAGTGGTAGAAGCTCATATACTATACTATCTGTATAAAAAGGGGGAAGGAGTGCCTTATTCCTGCACATTGAGGACCAATTTAGCTTCGTCAGTCCATTCGACATTGTCTAGAGTGTTTATCAAGCACTCTTCTCGAAAGGTCCTTGCCAGCTGGAGAATTCTCTGAGCTAACATTCATAAAAATTTACACGTGAACGGGCTTTTTGAGGTCGACTCATTAAACACTTTCTTAGTGCAGAGCTTCCTCCCTGACATTCCTGACAGATGGTTTGCAGGTGCAGAACTAACTCTAGAACTACCTCCCTTAGCAAGCTTCCCCCGCGCCCAACCTTGGTCAGAATTCACTGCTACTCCTATCATCACAAATGCTATCATTGTAACGAACATAAAAATAATTGCAACTTACTGAGCACCTGCCATGCATCAGACACTGCAGTATCAATACCATAACCGTGCATAATAGGTGTGATCATTCCCATATTTCAGATAGGAAGTGGGATAAACTTGCTCTCCTGTTCAAGGTCACAAAGCTAGAAAATGGCAGAGACATGTCATGTCTCAAGCCTATACTCCACTGCCCTTGCCAGGCCACCTCTATCTATTGTATCTGCCATATAATAGCATATCACGTAGGAATTACTCTGTTCTCATCTGTTCCCTCTCCATTGATAGTAGACTTCTTGAAGACCAATATGGTGTCACTTGTCTTCTGTGCTCCAGTCTCTAGATTGTGCCCAACATATAGCAGTGTCGCAATAAGCATTACTCATTGAGTAGGTCATTTCCCTGTACCTCTGCTCCCGCAAAGCCTCAAACCCTGATTCTAGATCACTTCCTTTGTCCCTCTTGTATCACGCTAATGGAAGATAATAATCAAGAAACAAAATGTATTAATGTAGATTAAAATTCTTCAATCAAGTGACATAGATGAAAACTTAGACTTGAAAGAGATTCTGTGTGCAGAAAAGTGTGATTATGTGAACATGCATATTTAGAACCATTTTTATGTCTGTTGGTTGAAATAGAATACATTAAGTCAATATGAGAATTCAGCCCAGCCAAGGAAGAGACATAATGAAGAAAGTGTGTGTGAGAGAAAAAAAATGTGCTGTTTAAGCTACCCAATCTTCTGAATTTTATTATACCAACCTGAGCGGACTAAGACACTTCCCTCTAAAGTTCCTTGGCCTTCAACCTACCTAGCCTGCCTCTTTGGTAGTTCACACTGCCTTGTTCTGTCTTTGTATCAGATTTAAGTCTGTTCTTAATGCTCCTTTGTTCGCACAATGCCTCATCAATATGTAACTTATCTCCCAACACACAGTATCAACTAGGAAAAACTTATGTAAGCCTTTTTTATTCTAAAGTGACTGAAAGGAAGATATAGATTCTGGACATTCAATAAATCTGAATTGCTTAAATAAGCTAGTTACCAGGTGTATAATTTTGGATAAATTTTTTTTTAATTTTTAAAAATATATTTTATTGATTTTTCACAGAGAGGAAGGGAGAGGGATAGAGAGCCAGAAACATCAATGAGAGAGAAACATTGATCAGCTGCCTCCTGCACACCCCCCACTGGGGATGTGCCCGCAACCAAGGTACATGCCCTTGACAGGAATCGAACCCAGGACCCTTGAGTCCGCAGGCTGACGCTCTATCCACTGAGCCAAACCGGTTCTGGCTAGTTTTGGATAAATTAATCCTCAGTTTTCACATCTTCAACAGGGAGAAAGATTCTATCTCTTAAATAAAATTTATCTGAGATTGTAGTGAGGATTAAATGAGATAAAACTACTTGGCACACAGTATGTGCTCCAATAAAAGAGAACTATTATCATTATCATTTTGTTCTGAAAGCACATCTGGGAAAGGGGAAATAGTCTCATCCAGAAGGCACAAAAACCACTGCAGATTCACCTCTCCAGTGGACAAAGAAATATATATATGTGTATATATATATATATATATATATATATATATATATATATAATGTATGTATATATATTTTTTTTCTTTCATTTTTTCTTGTTTTGAGATAGGCCCAACAGAATTTTACTGATTGGAAGAGATAAATAACAGAATCCTGATTCTCCTCTCCCCACTGGCATTCCAGAATAGAATGCTGCTTGGCTCATTAACATTTTCTAGTCCTATGATTTGTTACATTTCAGTTTAAATAGCAATTTGAAGCAGCCAAAGAGGTTTGCATAACAATATGCTCTATTTACTGAACATACAAAATGTAAAGATAAAGAAATGTTAAAAGTTGGACTACCAGTCCCTGGATGTGAAGGCCCAGGTTTTTGCTCTATTTTAACTTTTTAAAAATGTCAATGTTGCAAATGTGATTCTGAACGGACTGCACAGAAAGACAGTTTAAGCATATTAACATCTTATTAGAAAACTTCTAATTCCCCACATGTAAAAGGGGGTGTGACCTGTTATGGGATTGCAGCTTTGGGATTCACCTGCTCACACACACATATACTGACACATCAGAGGAATTACCCTGCAGTTTTAGTGTCTGCAAACATTGATAAATCTTGGGTCATTTTTTAAATAATCTGTTGCAATATTCACCGTTTAATTTAGACTCTACAAAGGATCCATTGTATGTCTGGCTCAGGATTTTTTCTCACTTCCCAAAACTTCACTCCCCCCATAAAGTCAAGACTTTAATCAACATTAATTGAACTTGGCATAAGGAAATTTTTAAATGACTCATAAATTAGCACAGACCCAATCCATGATTTCTCAGATCGGTGGATTCCGCAGAGCACCACCTGAGACCTCACAGCCAAGAAGCCTTAGTGAGAATGAACATACGAGCTGATCTATTGAGTTGCCAAGGAACTTTTGTGATTTGATTCTTAGTGAGAAATGTCTAGGGTAATATCCATCTCACTTGTTACAAGGGCTTATCATAATGTCCTTTGCTGGGGACCAAAAGGGAAAAACTTAAAGAAAATCAAATTTCCTAGTGCCATTAATTATATAACAGAAAAGAATAAAAATTTTTAAAGGATGCAGACGCAGGGAATAGTAATACATCTTAGCTCCATTTTTCAGTTTACACAATTCCTTTTTATCTTTTTAAAGGCATAGAGTGGCACATGATCATTGCATGTATGAATAATAATACAAATGTGTATCAAACAGCAAGAGGAAGGCCCCTCACCTTTCCCATTACATCCCAGTCTCTAAATAAAGCCTCCCATTAATATTTCAGTGTATGGCCTCCTAGGTTCTTCTACCCAAACATATGTAAATTTCTTTACCCTGTGCTTTTTAATCCAACAAAATGGTACGGATTTCTTTCCTTGCCTATTCATATAAATCAACCTTCTAACTGTCTGCATATTAATTGTTGAACTACAACTTAACCCACCTACTGCCAATAATATTTAGGTTGGTTCCAGTTTTTCACCTCAACGAGCAGTGGTACATAATGTCTGCATGATTGAAATAAAATATATCACATACTGAGAGTCCTCCAGCTGTGCAGTCAGTGCCGTGGTTCTCCACCAGGTCTGAGATCTGAGCCCCGGCCAACCCGGTCACAGCAGGAAACTCCAGCAGAAGCCCAGCTCAGGGGTCACTGGGCACATCTGGGTCTACAGTGCATTTGGCTCATGGGCCCACATGTGTGTGGTTGTGGTGAATTTGTACTGTAGACAAATTCCATGATTCCTCGTGGAGGCAGCCTGGGCTTGTGCTGTCCCTTTCCAGGACACCACTGGCTCTAGACTTCAGCACTCACCAGGGGCCTCCACTCACCACTCCAGAGTCTGTTCAGTGGCGTTGTCTTCTCTACGTGACTCAGAGTTCCCCAGAGTCAGAGCCTGGCACACACACACTGGGTGCTCAGGGGTGTCTTTGGGAGATCTAAGGAGCCGTGATTGCTCCCTGGCTTCAAAGATCCTCTGGTCCAGCAGACAACAGGCTGTCAGACAAATACAGAACAGAGTGATATTGGGGGGACAGGCTTACTGAAGAGGCGACCTGAGGGCCGATGGTCATAAGGGCGATCATTGCGGGTGTGGTGAAGTGAAGGGGTGCCATGAGGGCAGAAAAGAGGCCATGGAGACACTATGTAGTGAGGGAAGGCACTTGCTACCTGGGAAGGGTTCTCTGTGGAAGAACCCCGACCCTCAGATAAACGGCACCTCATGGCAGCTGCCGTGATGTGACAGGGTTACCTGTGATGGGCCCATGTTTATTTCTCTCCCGGGCTCCAAGATCCCAAAATAGCCCATGCATCTGCCTTCAGTGCCTCTCGGGCTTGAAAATGTCTAACTCCCAGGCCTGGCCTCTTTCCCTCTAATCACATTCTTTTTTTTTAAATATATTTTATTGATTTTTTACAGAGAGGAAGGGAGAGAGATAGAGAGTTAGAAACATCAATGAGAGAGAAACATCGATCAGCTGCCTCCTGCACATCTCCCACTGGGAATGTGCCCACAACCCAGGCACATGGCCTTGACCGGAATCGAACCTGGGACCTTTCAGTCTGCAGGCCGACGCTCTATCCACTGAGCCAAACCGGTTTCGGCTACATTCTTAGATTTAATCTTCTCCACCCAGTTGCTGAGCTAATCTCATCTTTCCCAGAGGAGACCCACCCTTTTCCTCCTGGGAGGGACAGAAAATGGAATTCCTCCCTTTGCCCTCTAGGATGGCACTATCTGCCCTCCAGCTTGTCTCCTTTTATTTTTTTTTATTTTTTTAAAAATATATTTTATTGACTTTTTACAGAGAGGAAGGGAGAGAGATAGAGAGTTAGAAACATAGATCAGCTGCCTCCTGCACATCTCCCACTGGGGATGTGCCCACAACCAAGGTACATGCCCTTGACTGGAATCGAACCTGGGACCTTTCAGTCCGCAGGCCGATGCTCTATCCACTGAGCCAAACCGGTTTTGGCTTGTCTCCTTTTAAATCCTAAATTCACCCAGAGAAGAGTCTTTCCATCTCTCTTCCTCCAAGGAAAAACACCCATCTGTTACATGGCCCTTGGTCATTCACAGGGTTCCATTAGGATGGCTCAGCCCCACACTGCCCAGCCCTGAGCCTGCTTCTCATGGTGATTCTGTCCTGACCCTCCTCAGAGAAGCCTTGGTGTCTGAGGGGCCCCCCACATCCTCAAACAACCACCGCTTGTTCCCTGAAGGAGCTCATGGTCTGCTGTGTCACCTGACATAAAACCTAAGTGACAACTAGATGCATGGACACATTTCTTTTTTCTTGGGGATGCCACCATTGTCTTCCCGCCTGTTTTAGCTGTGGATAACTTGGATTACTCTAATGTGGCCAAAGATCCCAGCAACCATGCTCTCAGGTGGTGTATTTTTTTCCTTTCTAATGTCAGGAACACATTACACCCTTCACTCTCTCACACCAAGTAGGATAACTATGGGCCATCCGTCCACCTCAGTGAGTGCCTTTGGAAGGAATCAATGAACCAGTCTTCAACCTTGCCCCCGCCCTAACTTTCTCTTTCCTAAACGGATATCTGGGTCAATCAGTTAATAGGGAGAAACACATAAAGCCCATTAAGATTATGAGGTTTAGATCAGGGACTCTGATTGGATGTTAGCATTTGAGAAGGTGTATAAAAACCTCAGGCCCCAGGGGAGAGGTTCAGAGTGCTCCAGCTCTGCAGTCAGTGCCATGGTTCTCCACCAGGTCTGAGATCTGAGCCCCAGCCAACCCAGTCACAGCAGACGTTTCTGCAGGATTCCTTTCTGAGCACCTTGAAGATGAGGATCCGGACGCCACACACACTCCTGGAGCTGGCAGCAAAGCGCCTGCTGAGGGACCAGGCCTCGGCCATCGCAGCTCTGGAGTACCTGCCCGCTGAGCTCTTCCCATACCTGTTCGTAATGGCCTACCGTGGTCGACGCCGCCCCCCAGCTACTGAAGGTATGGGCCCAAGCCTGGCCCTTCACTGTCCTCTCTCTGGGGGTCCTGATGCAGCGTCCCCTGATCATGCCTCAACCAGGGCCGTGGGCTTAAAAGCCGTGTTTGATGCGCTTGATGTTCTGCTTGCCCAGGAGGTTCGGCCCAGGAGGTGCAAACTGCGGGTGCTGGATTTAAGGAACACGGGTGCCAACTTCTGGGATATGTGGCTTGGAGTCAGCACCAAGAATTGCTCACCGACAGGACCAGTGACTGTGCACAGCTCCAGCCCCAACATGGAGCATCCCCTGGCTCCCTTGGAGGTGTTCCTAGACCTTAACTTCAATGAAAGGGACCAGGATAAATTTTCCATGCACATCATCCAATGGGCCCAGCAGAGGGAAGGGTTGCTACACCTGTGCTGCAAGGCACTGAGGATTTCTGGGGTGCCCTTCCAGAGGGTCAGGAGGGTCCTAGATAGGGTGCAGCTGGACTGCATCCAGGAGGTGAATGTGAACTGCACCTGGGACCTGACCATCCTAGGGACATTTGCTCTCTACCTGGGTCAGATGAGTAACCTGCAGAAACTCCTCCTGGGAGAGTTGGCTGAGGAAGATGAGGAGGAAGGGGATGAAGAGCAGGAGAAGGAGGGGGAGGAAGAAGAACAACAGGAAGAGGAGCAGGAGTTGAGGGAGGAAGAGGAGTTGGAGAGGGAAGAGCAGGAGCAGGAGAGAGAGGAGTGCGAGGAGGAAGAGGAGCAGGAGGGGGAAAGGCAGGAGCAGGAGGAGCAGCGGTCCTTTTCCCGAGTCGTCTCTCAGATGCTCGGGCTGCAGCACCTCCGGGAGCTCCACATACATTCTCCCTCCTTCCTCCGAGGCCGCCTGGATGAGATGCTCAGGTGCCTGCAGACTCCCTTGGACCAACTCTGCTTAACATATTGCCAGCAACTGACGCATTCAGACCTGACACACCTGTTCCAGTGCCCGAACATCAGGCAGCTGAAGATCCTATATCTATATGGCCTCAGCCTTGCGGATTTCAGTGAGGCCCTCCGAGCTCTGCTGGAGGCAGTGGCACCCACCCTCCAGGACCTGGGTCTGGATAACTGTGGGATGGCGGACTCCCAAGTCGAGGCCATCCTGCCTGTCCTGAGCCGCTGCCACCAGCTCAGGGTGTTCTCCATCTGTGTGAACAACTTCCCCGTGTCCACCGTGGAGAAGCTGCTGTGCCACACAGCCGGGCTGCACCGTTTAGAGGTCGAGCTGTACCCCGTCCCCCTGGAGTGTCCCAGGACCCAAGGGACTGTCAACCAGGAGAGACTTGCCCTGATCCGGGCTAAGCTCACGGGAGTACTGAAGGAGTTAGGACAGCCCAGAACCATCCGTCTTGTCACCAAGCATCTTAGACATAGGAAGTATTATGAGCTGGCATTTTCATGACATGGAGCCCGTGCTGTGCCCCTGTAGTGACCCTGATCACTGGGTGCACCCAGAAAAGGCTTCTTTCTGGGCCTTTGGAAGCTGAAACCTCGGACCGGGGTGCATTATGCAGGGGGCACCCACGTTTCAGGTTCATGCTCAGTGTGAATGGGGAAAGGGAGGGACCCAGCCCAGGTACAGGATTGCAGGGGCAAAAATTGGGGAGTTCATGGGACCTCAAAGGCAAAGTGTCCTACAATCAGAAACGTGAATCTGACTTGCTTGGGGACGGGGAGAGGTATTTGGCCTCCAGCTGCATGTGTGGGAGTCAATCCTGGGGTGGATGGCTGTAAAGGAATGTTCAGAAATAAAGACAATTTCAAAGGTCAATATATATATATATTTATTAGTATCTCTCTAAGTCAAATTCCTAAAGTGGAATTATTGAACCAAAAAGAAAGTCATTGATACTTTGATAGATTCTGCCAAATTGTCCTCTAAAGGGTTGTGACCATTTGAACTCTCAGTAACGGTACGCATCCATACTTATTTCTTTAATCCTTAACCAACTTTGAACACTGTAGACAGTTTCATTTTTACAAAGTTCTTATTTCCACATTTGCACTTACAATCTCTTATAAAATAGTAAAGTGAGGATCCTGGGCATTATTTACAGACTATGTTACAAAGGAGTTTAAGGTTTGGGTTCTTTAAGTTAATTCAAGGCAATAAAATCTTTTTTTAAAAAAAGTATTTTCTTTTCCTAGGCCATATTCTCTCCCAATTATTTGAAAATAAGGCAGAAATTCCCTCTCTATTGTTAGCTGGAGCTTCTACCCCAAGTTTCCAAGTTGCCAATATCATCAAGATTCCTAATGCCACCATGACCGATTTGGCTCAGTGGATAGAGCGTCAGCCTGCGGACCGAAGGGTCCCAGGTTCAATTCCGGTCAAGGGCATGTACCTTAGTTGCGGGCACATCCCCAGTGGGGAGCGTGCAGGAGGCAGCTGATCGATGTTTCTCTCTCATTGATGTTTCTAACTCTCTATCCCTCTCCCTTCCTCTCTATAAAAAACCAATAAAATATATTAAAATAAAAAGATTCCTAATGGCAAAATGTTACCTCTTTTCTTGGGTGAGAAGCATAATGAAATACTACCACTTGCCTACTTTTCCCTGACATTCTAGAGCTGATTCGTTCTGGAATAACAGAGAGGATGAAAGAATTCAGCCCAGTCCTGGACTTCAAATGATTCTCATCTACAAGGCTTGGCAGGGGAAGCTCCAAGCGGTTTTCTAGGTTCCCTCCAGTATGTTTCCCTCCAGTGAGCTACTTACCCTACACACTTCAGCACCTGGACAGCTCTCTCGGCACCAACTCTAGGGGGAGAGCGTGGTAAGCAGCTGTTGAGCCCTCTAGTGGTAGCTTTAGTTGTTGCACAACTTGTCTTTTAATCACTTGGATAATACATATATTATTGTTATGAAAAAATCCAACCTTTTTAAGAATATAGAGTAAATATGAACGTTTACACTACCTTCTCCACTCCCCCCTCCTCAGAAGTAAGCACTGCTAATATACAAATCACAAATACTTACCAACAACTTTGTTTGTGAACAGATTCATTCTAGACCCATTTTGCTTTTATTTTCAGCTAATAAAATTCTTAAGAGTCTTTTTAATCCTAAGTCCTGGCAGACAGTATGGAAGAGTGGCTGAACGTCTGTGTGCTAGCAACAGTTAGGTTATGAATTCTAATTCTGCCCCTTCCTCATTGTCTGACCTGGGCCAAGTCACTTAACGACTATTTATCTCAGTTCACTTATCTGTGAAGTAGGAATAATAAAATCTCACACCTCAGAGGGTTTTTAGGGTAAATAAATGATAAAATGTAGATCATTCAATAGCTCTTAACCGCTATTATTAATATTAATTACACAGTAACTGATACATAGAATTCCATAATATAGATGTATTATAAATTAGGTTATGACTCACTTATCAAGGGACATTTCTGTTGTTTTCTAGTTTTCCTACACTGCAGTGCTGTAATGAACACTTTAGGATATATGTCTATCTTTATGCCTATGTAAAAAGTAACTTTTTAAAATCTATTCCCAGCAAGAGAGTGAAAAACTTTTCAGTTAACGTCCAAAGACTCCTAGAGTCCACATTATTGGTTGACTTGCACAGTGCTGCTGAGAGAGAGAGAGAGAGAGAGAGAGAGAGAGAGAGAGACTCCTCTGAGAGATTCATGTCAGTGTAGGGATACGCGTTATGAAGAAAAACAAATCAGAGAAAGTGCACAGAGAGACTGGGGAACAATAGTAGATGAGGTCATTAGCAATGACTACCCCATCTACACAGGATGAAATTAGCAAAAGGGACCTGAATGTAGTAAAGGACTCAACATAGCAAGTGGTTTGTAAATATGTGGGACCAGGAAACAATCTTGACTTTCTGGTTTCTTCCCCACCTCCTACACTGAAAGCAAACCCTGTACTCATATATGGCCTAGCCTTCCTACTTCCCATATATGGCCTTTATTTATCTTGGAGTTTTCAGTCTCTGTCTTAACTTACCATGAACAAAATCATTTTGCAGGCAGGACTTAATTCCTTATGCTTCATAGTCCCCCCAGCTTCCCACCAGACCAGAGTCCTGGGCTGTGCATTTTATGGACTCTAAATTTTAGCTGGCTGGGATATGGCTGCTGTTCCAGTTAATCTTTTGAGGTTGCTATGCAACACAGTCCTTGGCCATGTGTGCTCACTCTATTCAGTGACATGGGAACGTGAAAGAGGAGGCATTTAAATGTCTACTCTATGGGTGTCAATATTCTAAACAAAATGAGTCCTTCACTCGGGCCTTGGGCTGTAGCCAAACAAAAGCTATTTTATGTTGGATCAGTCTGTTAGATGTAGGAGTTGATGCTGTAGGTACGGGCCTAAAGGCATCCAAAGGTTTATAGAACCTATTTTGCTCTAATATATTTTGTTCTAGGTTTCAATTGTTCTGATTAGGATGCGTTTGGCTGCAAGTAAGATAAAACCAAACTTCAACTGGCTTAAAAATAAACTGTGTTCTTATTAAACAAGTGTAGAGGTGCTTGACTCCAGGATGATTTCTTTGGGAGTTAAAAGGCATTATTAAGGATCCATATTCTTTCTGTTTTTCTGCTTGTCTATCTTTAGCAAGGCAGGGTTGCACCTCGGGCTTCTCTCACAATCCCAAGATGGTTGCCACAGTTCCAGTTATCATTGCAGATATAACAATATCCATCAAAATATAAACCAAACAGGGAATTGTGCCTTAGGGCAGCGGTTCTCAACCTGTGGGTCGCGACCCCTTTGGGGGTCAAACGACCCTTTCACAGGGGTCGCCTAAGACCATCGGAAAACACATATATAATTACATATTGTTCACAGTAGCAAAATAACAGTTAGGAAGTAGCAACGAAAATAGTTTTATGGTTGGGGGTCACCACAACATGAGGAACTGTATTAAAGGGTCACGGCATTAGGAAGGTTGCGAACCACTGCCTTAGGGTGTGTCTCACCATCTAGGAAATCTTGAAAAGCCTCCAGGATTTTCACTTCTGATTGGCCAGAACTGAGTCACATGTGCAATAACTGGCGTACCTGGAATGGACCTATCTCTGTTTGCATGGGCATGAATAGGGCCATTTCTCACAGAGGAAGGTGGACACCTACACCAAATTGGGGTTCTATTAGAGAGGAGTAAGAGGGGCAAGATTGTTGGGGGTTGGGTACTAGGTCACTGGTCACTTTGTTAGGGCTGTTATAACAAAACAGCACAGGTCAGGTGGCTTAAACAACATAAATTTATTTTCTCACAGTCCTGGAAGCTCTAAGTCCAAGATCAGGGTATCAGCAGTGTCATTTTCTTCTAAGGCCTTTCTCCTTGGCTTGTACATGGCCGTCTACTCCCTCTGTCATCACATGGTCTTCCCTCTGTACATGTCTGTGTCCAAGTTTTGTCTTTTTATCTCATTTAAAAATTTTAAAAATATATTTTCATTGATTTCAGAGAGAAGGGAGAGGGAGAGAGAGATAGAAATATCAATGATGAGAGAGAATCATTGACCGACTGCCTCCTGCAGTCCCCCTATTGGGTATTGAGCCCACAACTCAGGCATGTGACATGACTGAGAACCGAACCGTGACCACCTGGTTCATTGGTTGACACTCAACCACTGAGCCACATTGGCCAGGCAAGTTTCCTCTTTTTACAAGGACACTAGCCATATGGGATAAAAGCTTAACCCTAACAACTTCATTTTAACTTAACTATCTTTAAAGATCCCTATCTCATTCTGAGGTATACTGAGACTTAGAATTTCAACATATGTTGGGCCACAGTTCAGTCCATAATAGTTATCAACAATGACTTCCACTAGTTATTTGTAGAGTATACAGAATTTAAAAGGAAAGAAATCCAGCCATAGCCAGTGGGGCTAAGTGGATAGAGCATCAGCCCGTGGACTGAAGGGTTCTGGATTCGATTCAGGGGGCACATACCTCAGTTGCAGGCTCGATCCGGGGCATATGTGGGAGGCAATCAATTGATGTGTCTCTCACATCGATGCTTCTCTCTGTCTTTCCCCCTCCCTTCTACTCTCTCTCAAAATCAATGGAAAAATATTCTCAGGTGAGGATTAACAACAAGAACAAAAAAGGAAAGAAATCCAAATTACACATTATCACACAACCCACAGGGACCCACTCTACATATCCTTCCAGTCATTTCTTATGCCTATCCACCTAACATGGAGAAATTTTTTTTATTAAAATGGCATTGTACTATGCCTACTGCTTTGCAGTGTGCTGTCTTACATGCCTTGAACCTCTTTCCATGTCTTTAATTTTTTAACAGCTGCAGATTATTACACTTTATGGATTTACCACTATTTCCTTTCTGAATCTTGTGTTGTTGTGTACTTAGGGGGTTTCCACTTTTTATTATAGACAGCACTGCAATGAACATCTTTCTAGCTGGATTGTGTTGCATCCCTATCACTATTAAGAGCATTATGAACAATTTGTAATTAATTATAAGTTATATTTTAATGCCAATATTAATAATTAACATAATCATTAATACAGTTATTGGTAATAATTGTACTTATTACTTTTTAATTATCTTAAAGAATTTTAAAGATAAATTTCTAGTAGTGGAATTTTCCAGTTAATCTTTCCTAAACGCTGAGTCAGGAAGCCCTGGGCCTTACAGTTGTCATGTCACCAGAAGTCACCTTCATCACACAGTAGAGTACAGCTCAGAGAAGGCAGAGAAGGCCAGGGAGCTGCTTCTCTGCTCCACAGAATTACTTTACTCCAGAGAGTAAGTGATGTGTCATTAATTCTTTCACTCCATACTTTCCTTTATAATCAATTTGGGGAAACATGTACAAAGATGTATGTGTTAGAGGCCAGGAAGCAAAGGGCTTCATGCTACTCAGATCAGTCATAAAATGCCTCCAATATTTATGAGCAAGAAATACAAATGTTTTGGAAATCTCCATCTATCACTCTGAAGTAAAACTGACATGAGGGGGGGCGGGGACAGGGGGAGAGAATTACCTCATCATCATGTTTTTGTAAGTTGGTTTCTAAGTCAAAACAGAAAATGAAATACAGACACAGCCTCATTGAAGGTCTCCTAGGCCAGGCTGTAACGTGAGCAGAGTGGGGTAGAAAGTACACAGGGCAGGGCATGGGGTGGTGTACGTCCCTGGCCCTGGCTCTGTGGTGCTGTGCACAGGTTCCCTCAGGTGTCACTGCCAAACCCACCAACTGCATTCAGTTGTCACAATAACAAAAATGATATTTGATATGGGAGGCTTTCCAGAAGATTAAGACTCTGCATCCATACCAGACATTTCCAAGCATTGAAAATAACCATAGAATAACATCTGTTAATTTTTCAAGTCTCTTATTTGAATTTTTTGGTCAGTAATTTTTCCAACATGGCTTTTACCTCCACTTAATCAAACGTCCTTTCCACACTGTCTACCTCACTCAAAATAATAAAAGCCAGACTGTAAGCTCCACAGGGACAGGGCCATTTTTTCCCCCTTCCCCCCAAACCTCTGCCTGAAGTACAGTGGTGCTTGGGTACTTTTGGAGAGGAAAAATAATGAGTGAGTAGCTAACATTTACTGTGCAGTTGACATGTGCCAGGGACTGTGCTAAGAGCCATATAAACATTCTCTCATCACAGCCCTGTAAGGAAGGTGATATTATTTCCTCCAGTTTACAGATAAACAAACTGAGGCTGAGGGAAATTTTTAATTTTTACCAAAGTCAAACTGCTAGTATGCAGCAAATTGAAACTAAATCATGGTCTGAATTCTAAACTTGTGCTCTTCACTATGACCTATGGAGAAGAAATTTAAACACTGGCAACATCCAGTTTTGTTGTTTCAAAGAGATGATTTCAAAGAGAAACCATAGAACTGGATCTTTTAAGTACCAATATTTCCATCTGCATATGTCTATATCTATATCTATATCTATATCTATCTATATACTGGTATATATATATATTTTATTGATTTCAGAGAGGAAGGGAGAGGGAGAGAGAAAGAGAGAAACATCAATGATGAGAGAGAATCATTGATAGGCTGCCTCCTGCATGCCTCCCATTGGGGATTGAGCCAGCAACCCTGGCATGTGCCCTGCCCAGGGAATCTAACCATGACCTTCTGGCTCATAGGTCTATGCTCAACCACTGAGCCATGGCAGCTGGGCCTAAGCTTAACTTTTTAACGTTTTAACCTTTTGTCTCTTAAGTCATCAAAGGGCACCTTATTTATATTCTAAAGGATTGTAAATGATACATAGCGTTAAGAAAATTTCCACCCGAGGGTGTACAGCACAGAGCTATAACTATAGCAGTAACATTTTGTTTCTTTTCAAAAGCAAAATCTGAAGCAAATTTGGCAAAATGTTAACATCTGTTAACTTTGAATGGTGGGTTTTTGGGTGTCTGTTATATTACTTTCTGTGCTTATGTATACTTGAAATTTTTCATGATTAATAAAAAAATGTAGGAAAGAAAGAAAAAGTCTTGTAGTTGATACCTTTTATTAGCATTTTTATTGGTACTTACAAATGTCATTTTTTTAAATCCTCACCCAAGGATATATCGTCATTGATTTTAAAAGGAGAGGGAAAGAGAGAGAGAGAAACACTGATGTAACAGTACACACCCCAACTGGGAATCAAACCCACAACCCTTTGGTGCAAGGGACAATGCCCCACCAACTGAGCCACACAAATTAAGGCTGTCTTTTTAAAAATTATTATTACAGCCCTAACCGGTTTGGCTTAGTGGATAGAGCGTCGTCCTGTGGACTGAAGGGTCCCAGGTTCAATTCCGGTCAAGGGCATGTACCTTGGTTGCGGACACATCCCCAGTGGGGAGTGTGCAGGAGGCAGCTGATTCATGTTTCTCTCTAATCGATGTTTCTAACTCTCTATCCCTCTCCCTTCCTCTCTGTAAAAAACCAATAAAATATTTTAAAAAATTATTATTACAGAAGATATGTGACTATGTGCTCATTATAAAAACTGTCCAACAGCGACCCCAGTCAGGTCGAAACGGCCCCGGCGTGGTAGGGACAACCCCGGTCAGGTTGAAACGGCCCCCGTGAGGTAGGGACGACCCCAGTCAGGTCGAAACGGCCCCGGTGTGGTAGGGACAACACCGGTCAGGTTGAAACAGCCCCGGCGTGGTAGCGACAACCCCAGTCAGGTTGAAACGGCCCCTGTGAGGTAGGGACGACCCAGGTGAGGTTGAAACGGCCCTGGTGAGGCTCAGACGGCCCTGGTGAGGTTGAGACTACTCCAGTGAGGTTGGGACAAATAAAGGGGACCAGTATGGACTGATGAACAGGGGTAGATACAGAAGCAGAGCAACATTGAACAGAATGTTAAACTACAATGGGGAGCCTGGGGAGGGTTGGGGGGGGATTAAGAGACCAACTGAAGGACTTATATGCATGCATATAAGATTAACCAATGGACACAAGACACGGGGGGCGGGCGGGGGGTAGGGGCCGGGGGAATGTCATGGGGGGGAAAAAGGAGACATATGTAATACTCTTTGTAATACTTTAAGAAATAAAAATTATTATTGAAAAAAAAAAAAACAAAAAAAAACTGTCCAACAGTACAACAACCAAACATTTTAAATGTTTTCTCATTTAAAACAATGCTGGAACATATCATTTTAAGTTCATTTGTAAGGATTTCTGTAGGGGAGATTCTTAGAAACACAATTTCTGAGTCAAAGATATGCATTTTTAAAATTTTGATATATAGCAAGAGTGCTCCCCAAAACAGTGTATGAGCTACCCATTTCCCTGAACCCTCACTGACCCTATAAGCAATCAACCTTTAGAAGTTTTGCTGTATTTATCAAAACTACATCTAGGAATCTACTACACAGATGTACTCACACATATGTTAAGTGATGTATGTACAGTGCAGTGTTAATGGAAAAATCCTGACAAAATATTTCCACTGATAAGGAAACATTAAAATAGACTGTGGTATGTCTGCACAATGAAAAATATTTCCACGGATAAGGAAGTATTAAAATAAACTGTAGTATGTCAGCTATAGAAAATATGAGCCCTAGCTGGTTTGGCTCAGTGGACAGAGTGTCGGCCTGCAGACTGAAAGGTCCCAGGTTCGATTCCGGTCAAGGGCATGTACCTTGGTTGCGGGCACATCCTCAATAGGAGGTGTGCAGGAGGCAGCTGATCGATGATTCTCTCATCATTGATGTTTCTACACCTCCCTTCCTCTCTGAAATCAATAAAAAATATATTTAAAAAATATTAATAATGAGTAGGCCCCTTCGGGACTCATAGGGGAGCTTTGGAAGGCGGAAGAGAACACCACTATATGCAGAGAAGTTATGCAGTGCGTGGCCATCTGTGCTAAAGTGGTGGTGGTAACTATACACGTTTCCTGTGTGTGCATTGAAAGTCTCTGGAAAATTACAGCAGATACTGATAACATTGGCTGCACTGGGGGGAGGAAACTAGAGATCTGAAAAAGACAGGTAGAGAGGGACCTTTCCCTGTATATTTTTAGAGCCTTTTTCATTTTTATCTTTGGACCCTTTAAAAGTACTACCTGTTCAAATAATTCATACAATTTGAATTAAAATATAAAATATTTTCCAAATGACAGATGAAAAAATGCTCTTGTTGGTACTTTAAAGTGCAATTTTCTAATTGCTGGTGAAACGGAGCTTACTTGCCGAAACCGGTTTGGCTCAGTGGATAGAGCGTCGGCCTGCGGACTGAAAGGTCCCAGGTTCGATTCCGGTCAAGGGCATGTACCTGGGTTGCGGGCACATCCCCAGTAGGAGATGTGCAGGAGGCAGCTGATCGATGTTTCTCTCTCATCGATGTTTCTAACTCTCTATCTCTCTCTCCCTTCCTCTCTGTAAAAAATCAATAAAATATATTTAAAAAAAAAAAAAAAAAAAAAGAAACGGAACTTACTTTTTTGTTACTGGCCATCCACACACGTTTTTCTGTGAACTTTCTGCTTATATCACTTTCACATTTTGCTAGTGAGTTGTTGGGGTTTCCGCCCCCCAATTGTTTGATGGCTCTTTATATATCAGGGTTTGTTTGTTTTTTACAGTTTTATGGAGATGTATTTTACATCATAAAAATTCATCCATTGTAAGTGTATAGTTCAAGGATTTTTTTAAAATATATTTTTTTATTGATTTCAGAGAGGAAGGAAGAGGGAGAGAGAGTTAGAAACATCAATGATGAGAGAAAATCATTGATCGTCTGCCTTCTGCATGCCCCCTACTGGAGATAGAGCCAGAAACCCGGGCATGTGCCCTGACCCGGAATCTAACCGTGACCTTCTGGTTCATAGGTCGACGCTCAACCACTGAGCCACACCGGCTGAGCTAATTCAAGGTTTTTTACCCAATTTATAAAGTTTTGCAGCTATCACCATACACCAAGGATGTTAATTCATTGCTCCAGAGGTCTTTGGTGCCTCTTGATGACATAACCCTTTGCAACATAAGTACTTGAGGAAATGCTTTCTCCCAATCTGATCATTGTCTTTTAGGTTAGACTGATATGGATAGTTAAAATTTACCCAGTTAAATTTGAACACAGAAAGACAGATATGACAAAAACAAGAGACAAATATTAGTCTCTTCTGGCTATCAAGAAAAATAAAAAGGCTTCACTATCAAACAGATCAGATAAAGTATTATTTGACTTTGTCATTAATTTCATTTATAAAAAATAAATATGAACCATGGGTGTCTGAGTATATGTATCACTATTAAAGTAATTAATGTATTAAAGTCTAGTACATGAAGAAAGGAGCTACTTTTGAAAAGTTATAAAAGATACATATAAGGCCATATGTAACTTATACAGTGTAAGAATAATAAAACAAAACCTGTATTCCTAAAACATTACCTTGAAGTTCCTGTGATAAAAAGGAACTTTTCTTTTTTTTTAAATATATTTTTATTTATTTCAGAGAGGAAGGGAGAAGGAGAGAAAGACAGAAACATCAACGATGAGAAGAAATCACTGATTGGCTGCCTCCCGTGTGCCCCGCACTGGGGATTGAGCCCGAAACCCAGGCATGTGCCCCTGACCGGAACCAAACCCGGGACCCTTCAGTCTGCAGGCTGAGGGCTCTTTAGCCAAACTGGCTAGGGCAAAAAAAAAAGGTATTTTTCAATAGGAGGATGACACCCTCCCCCACCTCCAATGCAGGAACCACCTTGGAAGTGTTGATGCTCTGGGTTTCCTGTCAATGGCACCAGCCTCTGAATTTTAAAAATAACCAAAGCTAAGATAACTGACCCCTCTTTTTTGTACCAAGCCCCATATCTAGCACTTTACAATTAGTGTGTCAATTCTCACAGCAACAGTGTCTCCTGTTATGCCCAGCCGAGTCCAATGCAAAAGCAGAGAGTCTTTTATTCGAACTAGTTCGGCTCCCCGACCACATTCACCGATGCAACGGTAAGCCAAGTGGCAGAGAGAGCGAGAGAGCTCGGGAGAGAGGTTTTATAGTAAGGGAAGGAGAGAGGACTGTGGGCCCTGCCGATTGGCCAGGGGCAAGTCGGTGTCTCCTTACACAGGATGTGATCAGCTCCATGGCTCGCACTTCCCTTGACTGTCATTGGTTAGTTTAAAGAAATCCTGGGTGTGGCTAGCAGAGGCTTGGGCTTCCGGGAAGAAGCCCCGCTGAGCACATGGCTGCTCAAAAATGGAGGACACAGGGCAAGATGGAGGGCGTAGTCCTCACCCTTTCATCTCCAGTCACAGATTTGCAGATGGTGAACCTGAGACAGAGAGTGAACTACCTTCTGCGAGGCTGGGAGGTTGCTAGGATTGGCACCCAGGTCTGTTAACCTAGAGAGTCCAACTTTGCAACCACTGAACTCTACTGCCTCCCAAGCCTGCTAAGGCTATCACACGATTCTTGAAATTTTTAAATCTCACATTTGTAGGTAACTTTCTTTTCCCGGATGAACATGTGAACATGTACATCATTTCTCATCAATCAGCCGTGTGTGTGTGTGTGTGTGTGTGTGTGTGTGTTTTCTTTTTACTTCCTCCATAATAAATCTTTTTTAAGTTGTCTAAATAACTCAAAACACAACAGGCCTATTCTGTCTTTTAGATCTTCCTGTACCCAAATGGATTTTTTTAAAGCAGCTTTGACCTTTGGGGCCCAGCTGGAATTTTTTTATATTTTAAAACTCTGGACAAATGATAAAAGTTTCACCTGCTGTCCACTCTCTCTCTCCCTGTGAGTCAGAGGCAGGTAGTTAGACTGCTTTTCTGCAGGCGAATAAATACAGATGAAATCTCTTTGTAGATATACCATTTTGATAGTGATCATTTTCTACCTGGATTTTCATCTTTGAAATTCAAAAGGAAGCTAGAAAAAACAGTTCAACTCAATAAACAATGTTTGCATGGTTCTCCTAGCTAAGACTTCTCCGGGGATAAGTCTAAGCCTAAATTGGATTAAAAAAGCAACTTCACTTAAAGAGATCTGTTTCTAAGAGCAGCCAAAATGGTAGGAGTCGTGTGAAAGAGTTCTGAGAACACCGTCTTTCCCTGAATCCAGAGTCATACGTCTATTCTGAGTTATTCATCTATTCTGAATAATTTCTTCTGCTCTGTGTTCTCTACTCCTATGGCAGCTAGAGGTGGTAAAGTTGATTTACCTGGCCAGTGCGGGCATCAATGGGCAGCTTGTAGCATGTCTACAGGATAACAACAAGTAGATTCAGATTATTGGGTAACTTATCTTAACCCAGGATACATCCGGTTGCCAGATGAAATGCGTGCCAGCCATTGCATGGGAGTTGTGTTGCTTTATTCAAATATTCGAAAGCAATCAGTAGCTGACACACTCACTGATCTTTTAGAATAGAAACGTCCCCAGAGGCATGTCTGAAACAAACATGTTAAACTAGTTTTAAGAACTGTTTTCAAAGAAACCCAGCAATTTACACTTCTGTGGTCAAAGGAAAAGTCTATTGTTTGACTTGTTCTCTGTGACAGGCCCTTTTTAAATATATACTTATCACCTGCAGAACAAGTATTATCATTATCCATATCTTAGTGATGAGGACACAGTCCAGAGAAAGAGGCTGCACTGCCAAGGACATACAGCTGATGTCTAAACTGTGGGCACCACTTCCTGGGCTTTTTTTTTATCCCCACCAAGTTTATAACCTTTTTTTTTTTTTTGGTTCAACAGACTCATCAGTGACTTCTTGGACTTCACAACTCTGAATTCATTTAGGTCTTCATCTCTCCAGCAAGGAACTGAACTCCTTCTATAATTTCATTTCAGGTCATTTGCCATCAAGATTACAAATGACTCCCTTTCAAAATGAAACAACGTTGATGTATTTATAATCATTCCTCTGGTTTGCAGACCTTGGTTGCATTTAATCTCTAGTCACAGAAGAGGTACTTCTGGTCTTGCATTATAGCTTATAGAACTGTTAACATATGAAAACATTCAAAGCTGTAAAGAATTTTTGTGAGTTTGTTTGAGCCAATTTGTGGACAATTGCTGGGAAGCAGAATCTCAAGGTATTGGGGTAATGCTCCAGAAAATGGTGGCTTTTCACCTAGTTTTATAAATTACCACTAAAGGTGGAGAGGGAAGTGAGTTTCATGAAATCCATTGGTGATAGATGAGGGAGGTGGGAGAAAGCAAAGCGGGCAGGATGGGGGGGGGGGGGGGGAGCCTCTGGGATTGGATAAAAAGTAAAATGATAAATACTAAAGAAAAAGGAAAAAAAGTAAAATGATAGACATCTGCTTCTTTTACATAGGTGGGTACAGGTTAGTTGACAGTCAACAATTAACAAAATAACAATAACAATGAGGGAATTTGTGGCGCCAATTATTGTGCTCTGAGGGGTCCAGAAAAAGGGAAGTTACCAGTTACCCTGACATTCCACAGGTACTTATCTTAGATGCAAAAAGACAATAGGCTCAGTAAAGATCAAAGTTGATCTTTGTCAGGGAAGGTACTGGCCCAGGACAGTAATGGCAAACCTATGACATGCGCGTCAGAGGTGACACGCGAACTCATTTTTTTGGTTGATTTTTCTTTGTTAAATGGCATTTAAATATATAAAATAAAATATCAAAAATATAAGTCTTTGTTTTACTATGGTGCAAATATCAAAAAATTTCTATATGTGACACGGCACCAGAGTTAAGTTAGGGTTTTTCAAAATGCTGGCATGCCGAGCTCAAAAGATTCGCCATCACTGGCCTAGGACATGACTACCCACTATAAACTGCTTTTTAATTAAACGGTTTAATTTCAGACCATCCTTTGTGGTTATGTTAGGTCTCTTGAGTTTGCAAGACCACCATGCAGGCCTCTCTTGAGCTTGTCAGGTTAGCATGTGTCCCCTTTTCATCCAAAGAACAAAAATGGAAATTATATGGAACATGTGCTGCCCCCTGCCTCTGTCAGATGAGGAAGACATTGATAAACAAACATGGTAGTGTTGAGAAGGCAAGCCGAGAGCAGATAACCCTCCCCTTACTTGCTCCACCATAACCACGCCCTTGGATTCTGTAATCTCACCTGCTTCTTGCATCAGCCAAACACCCTGGCTGCCACATGTTTGGAAAGATTCCTAAATACCCAGAAGCTTATCTAATCTATATATATAAAAGCCTAAGTGACTAGCAGACTGGCCGACCGGCCGGTAGCTATGATGTGTAATGTTCACCAGGGGACAGACGCTCAATGGACAGGCATAGAAACATGGAAGAGGCTGATGAATCTCAGAGGGAAGAGGGGAGGAAGGAGAGTGGAAAGATATTAACCAAAGATCTTATATGCATACTAGAGGCCTGGTGTACAGATTTGTGCACCGGTGGGGTCCCTTGGCCTGGCCTGTGGACATCGGGCCAAAACCAGCTCTCCAACATCCCCCAAGGGGTCCTGGATTGTGAGAGGGCACGGGCCAGGCCAAGGGACCCCACCGGTGCACAAATCCGTGCACTGGGCCTCTAGTCATGTATAAAAGAAGGTCAGAACCTGGACATGGTGCTCAGCCTCTGGAGCCAGCACCAGTGCAGAATAAACAGTTGTTTTCTGAACCTCCAAGTGTATAAGGTTTGTCACTTCCCACCAACCTGATTTCTGTGATCAATGTGACCAGACAACCAATGGGTCCAGGCTGCCGGCACTACTTCAGCTAATTAAGCAGAGAGGGTTGAATCATATATGAGCATTTATTCCAATACTGCCAGCATTATGGGAGAGCTGCAGGTCATCCACAAAAATCTGCTCTGCCCTCTGCTATGAACCAACTGTTTATATTGGGTAGAAGGAAGAAGATTACATGGGGAAATAGGCAAAAGGGATAAGAATGGGTATGCAAAATAGGCAGTTTACAGGTAATGCGGGCTGGGGGTTTGCAAAGACCTAGGGCAGTGGTTCTCAACCTTCCTAATGCCTCAAACCTTTAATACAGTTCCTCATGTTGTGGTGACCCCCAACCATAAAATTATTTTAGTTGCTACTTCATAACTGTAATTTTGCTACTGTAAACAATAGATAATTATATATGTGTTTTCTGATGGTCTTAGGCGACCCCTGTGAAAGGGTCATTTGACCCCCAAAGGGGTCGCGACCCACAGGTTGAGAACCACTGACCTAGGGGTATGCAAAGGACTGGGTTTTTTCAAAGAGCTGGTGCTTCTGCTTCCTGCAACAAGGTTGTTAATCTTCCCATGATAATAGGCAGCTCCTGGATGTAGAGGATGGGCCTCATTTCCAGGTGAACTCCCAGGTTTCACCCAGGTCCCACGTGCAACTCCCAGCCAGGTTGCTTTCTTTAATAAAGAATGTGCTTTCTTTATTCAGAGCAAAACATGGTTAACAGAGCATGATTAATATTTCTTATAATTATAGCTGGTCCTCAATATTCTATCTCTGTCCCTAACAGTAGCCTTCCCTACAGGGTTCAGGGCTGGGCTCAATCCTCAATCTGACACTTCAGGCAAATCAGTCAATTAAAATTGGCAAGAGATGAAATTCCCTTGCTATCACCGATATAGGAAAACCTCCTTTAAGCTTATTATATGCAGAAACCTCTCTTAATTAGTAAAATGTCTGAAGTACCAAAAATTATCCAAAAAAATAACTGCTAAGTATACATGTCTGAAATTCAAATTGTCTTATGTAAATCAAGAGGTAGCCCATAATCAAGAAGAATTTGTAATTAAATCAGAGCACTGGCCAAATAGGCTTTCAATGTAATCCTAGAAGCACCTGGTGCTACTTCTCAGAAAACTGAGGTCTCTGGACACCCAAAGTCCTTGTCTGCTTTTTATTGGGCGTTGGGATCTTTAGCATTTCAAATGCAATTCTGAGTCAACCCATCAAAGGAGCTGTAAAAATAATCTGATCAGAAAGGCAGGGGGATTAAATTCCTCTCCTTTTTTCTAAGAACCTTTTTTGTTTATTCATTCACGTAGCAAATACTTACTGAGTGCCAACTCTGCCAGCCAGTGCTCAGTGCTGGGGATGCAAATGAGACCATGGAAGGGGCAACTCTGCCCTCCTGGTTGTGCTCCCTGGCAGCAGCTTCACCTGTGGGCAGTCAAGAGGAGCAGGGGGCACAGGGAAGGGAGAAGGAGGCCTACAAACTGCTGATTTTGCTTGTAGATGCTGCTGCAAAGAGCTTCAGAAGCTTCCTGATACTTCTTTTTGAACCACATGGGCATTTAACAGCTGACATATATCAAGGGGAAAAAACCCACAAAACCATGAGCACAAATATGGTCTTTCAAGCTGCCTTTTTCCATGGAGAATGCCAATGTAGTAATTCCTTGAAAGAATTACTCACTATAACTTGAGAATAACAGACCCATATCCAAATGTTTGAAGACTCCCTAATTTCTCCATCTTATTTTAAAGAGAAAGAAATGAAATTAGGGGAAATGGGCATGTGAGTAAAAGGTAGGAAAAAGAGAAATAAATACTGTATATTAATTCCCAAATGTGAAATAAGAATTCTTTTGGACTCTCCTGTGGACGTTGGCAAAGTTTTTTGACTTGGATATTTGAAATATTTGACCAGTCAAGCTATATATTTTCTTCTAAGTTAAGCTAACACTAGGCTGTGCTGATTCCACATGGGCAGGGATTGTCCCTATCCCCAGCACCTAGCACCCAGCTCCATACCTGGCACAGAGTAGACGCTTGATAAATAATTAAGGAATAAATAAGTGAATAAGCAGAAAACTGATCAGGAGACTGGTGAATTATAATCTACTTTCTATACTTACCATTTCCATTTTACCTTTGCGGCTGGTGTGGTTCAGTGGTTGAGCGTTGACCTATGAACCAGGAGGTCACAGTTCAATTCCGTGGTCAGGGCACATGCTTGGGTTGTGGGTTTGATCCCCAGTAGGAAGCATGCAGGAGGCAACTGATCAATGATTCTCTTTCATCATTGATGTTTCTATCTCTTTCTCCCTCTCCCTTCCTTTCTGAAATCAATGAACATATTTTTTAAACTAAATAAATAAATAAATTCAGATTGCTCTAGTGCTTTCTCTAATACATCATGTGCATAGCCATTTCTCTGGGCATTACTGAGCTTAGGTGATTTCCTTCCTGGCATATTCTACTGCTTTGATCTGGGGGGAAATCTGCAGCTTTGAAGGGTGCTATAACTGTGGAAACAAACTTCCATATATTGGTTTTACAATTCAGGCCTACTTGATACCTTTCCACTAAGTCCTAGCTTGTTTTATTTTGTGTTTTGCTTAGATTGGCCAGAATCAGTTGTCTTGTTGCTTGCAACCCAAAAATCCTGGCACTAAGGCCCCTAACCTTTTGAGTTCAGAGTTATTGAAACTTATCTGATAGTCTGGAGTTAAAAGAGGGCATGGTTAGACCCACTGTGGGCCCACTGGCACAGGCCCAGGCCCAGGTTGGGGGTTCAATCCCCAAGGGGTGTCCGGGGCATGCAGGAGGCAGCCCATCAATGATTCTCTCTCATCATTGATGCTTTTATCTCTCTCTCTCTCTCTCCCTTCCTCTAAGAAATCAATAAAAATACATTAAAAAAAAAAAAAGATGTAGAAGGAAAACTGGAAGCAAGTTATATCACAGAAGCCAAAGGCTCGCCCTGACTGGTTTGGCTCAGTGGATAGAGCGTCGGCCTGCGGACTGAAGGGTCTCAGGTTCGATTCCAATCAAGGGCATGAACCTTGGTTGCGGGCACATCCCCAGTAGGGAGTGTGCAGGAGGCAGCTGATCAATGTTCCTCTCTCATCGATGTTTCTAACACTCTATCCCTCTCCCTTCCTCTCTGTAAAAAATCAATAAAATATATTTAAAAAAATAAATAAATAAATAAAATAAAATAAAAAGATAAAATCTTAAATATATTTTTTTCTTGTGAATGTGCAGTTTCAAAAAAAGCCCTCTGTATTAAACATTTAATTGGATACAAAAATTAATTCCAAATTAAATAATTCTTTTTGGAGAAAGGCCCAGAAAAAGAAGATAGAGCTGTTCATAACTCATTGTTAACTTGCAAAGGCTTCTGCATAATGAGGTTCAGTCAAGTGTTTGATAATGAGCAGTTCATTTGGAGCTATTTTTCCAAAATAGAGGATGCTATTTATGAAATGATCCTTCGGGTATTTATAGTTAAATGCTAATCTCTATTTATTTAGTTTATGGGAGACTCCTTTTTGAAAATTCCAAGTTGTGACTTGAGTAACTAAAGGAGCCCAAGGATACTTCTCATTGATGATGGATCCTTCCTCCTCCTCAGATCCCATGTTTTTAGGCCAATGTAATACTTTGCGAGGGCTACCACAACAGAAATTCAATTTCTCACAGTTCTGGAGGCTAGAAGTTCGAGCTCAAGGTGTCAGCAGGTTTGGTTTCCCTTGATGCCTCTCTCCTTGGCTTGCAGATAGCATATCCTCATTGTGTCTGCATATGGTCTCTTTCCTGTGTGCACACATCCCTGGTGTCCCTCTGTGTGTCCAAGTTTCCTTTCCTTATAAGGACACCAGTCACACTGTGTTAGGGTCCACCCTGACAGCCTCATTTTAACTACTCACCTCTTCAAAGTCCCTGCTTCCAAATATAGTCGCATTCCAAGGTGGTGGTGGTGGTGGGGTGGGGTGGGGGGGGCATTAGGGCTTCAACATGTGACTTGGAAGGAATACAATTCAGTCCATAACAGGCAGTACCGAAACTGACCCAACAGATTACAAAAGTTTCAAATAACAGCACAATATTAAAATAGAATCAACCTTACCATTGGCAAAGACAGGCAGTTTCAAGATATTTTTCTTATTTTGCTTCTGTAGCCAAAAGGAAAAAAAAAGAATTATTTAAAATAGCATAAAGATGCTTTTATTTTCTAAGAATCTAATTTTTTGCTAGGCAAGGCCTAGTTATCAATGAAGTAATAAATCCTAATCAAGTTCTGGATAATTTTAATAGTCTTTTAAAGTAGATTTAACTAAATGAATATTAGAAGACAGAGAGACTTATTCCCATTGGGAAATGCATGACTTTTCTGAGCCTGATTCCCAATTTGTAAAGTAGGAGTGATACCTATCTTGTCTTTATCACTAGATAGAAATAACTTAGAAATAACACATAAGAACAGTGGTTCTAATCTATGAAATGCAACATTAATATAAGGTGAAACTATTAATAATGATATCCAGTATAACAAATGGCAGGTAATGTGATAGTTTAAACGAAAAACTTCCATGACCGAAAGCTTTTCTTAAAGAAAGGGTTTATTGATCCACATTCTACCCAAAAAAGACCAGGTTCTGGAGGCATGTAGTCTGTACCGCCAGCAGTAGTGCTAGGTAAAAAAGACAACCATATCCGTGGCCCACTTTCCCAAGCTGACAGGAGCTTTTACACATTATGTTTCGGGGAAGAAAGATGTAAGTTGTTTTAAAAGACTTTACATTGGCTACTGATGAGGAAGGTGGGAAAAAGTGAGGGCAGGGATATCCTATGATAGACACCCAGTCTGTAAGTGAGAAATATTTACTACGTTTGCTGGTTATAGGCAACAGTCCTGAAAGTTCACGCATATGCAGGATGCAGAGGCGTTTGTGGTGGCTACAGAAGTTCATTCAAAGCTGTAACATTCATTCAGAAAGGTGAGTGGTCTACTGTTAGTTGCCCCACAGCTATTAACTGGTTAAATATCCGTGTCTCTGTCACCATAATTTAACTTAGGACATCTCAGAATTTTTCTCTTGTCAAATTAAGTAAGAAGTTTGTGACAAAACGGAATTTTCGTGTGGCCTTTACTTTTTCATCTTAGTTTTACTTGAAGGATTATTGAGTGAGTTTAGAAGGAGTAGTGAGGTGTATTTTTTTGCCATTAAGCAAGCTGCTCCTTCCATTAACTAAGAAAAGAGTCTGGAGGTGAGGGTTTGGAAAAGGAAGAATCTCAGCCAGATTCTAATTTTGTTTCTCTTTATGCATGCATTTTTTTGGATTGAGTTTGAACTCAATCAGTACTCCTTTTGTGACGGAAATGTGTGAAATGAAGGGGATTTGAGAATTGGGCCAGTGTCTATGGCAACACATGGTTTTAAGAAACAGCAGTGCACTCCAGTATGTACTACCTGATGGCAAAGGAGAGGAGCTGGATGGATGTCTGGAGAAAGGTAGCAATCAGCTGCAATTTGTCTTCTGTAAATAAGGATTTTCTTTCTTTCAACGGAAGTTCAAAGCTTTTCTTTTCTGTCATTCCTGTCTACAGAATGCTCATCAAGGAGGCATTAGGCTTAGAGAAGAGTCTCATAATTGGTAATTGGTTTCTCTTTTCTCTCTTGGGAGTTGCATGTTGTGAATACTGTAGGAAGACTGAGTTGTTAACACTAATTATTTCCACCTTGATTTATTCTTCAACTTTGCAAATGTCATTCCTCATATATCTCTTTCTACACTTTACTACTCTGAAGGTTATAGGCAAGATAAAGATACATACATTAAAACAGCGGTTCTCAACCTGTGGGTCGCGAACAATGAAAATACATCCTGCATATCAGATATTTACATTATGATTCATAACAGTAGCAAAATTACAGTTATGAAGTAGCAACAAAAATAATTTTATGGTTGGGGGTCACCACAACATGAGGAACTGTATTAAAGGGTTGTGGCATTAGGAAGGTTGAGAACCACTGCATTAAAATGTTCAGTGAGCAAATAATGTCAATTTTACATAAATCCCCCCAGAGAATAAAAAAAAACAAAGAAAAATTTCCACATCATAATTTAAACTTAATATAACCCTGGTATCAAAACAAAATAAGGAATATACAAGAAGAGAAACTTCCATGCGAATTACATTCATAAACATCAATACAAGAATCCTGACAATATGGTAAACTAAATTATACACTGTCATCATAACCAGGTTGGGTTTATACAAAAAATGTAAGATTGGCCTAATAGTAGAAAAAAATTTTAGTGTACTCAATGACATTTATAGATTAAAGGAGAAAACAATCATACGATCAATTCAATAGGTTCAGAAAAAGTATTTGATAAGATTTAATACACACACAACAAAAATTCTCATAAGTCTCAGTTTTCCTTAACCTGTAAAAAGATAACTACAAAATATCTACAGCAAATATATATCTTTTAAAGATGTTGTCTTTAGTTTTGTGTGTGTTTTTTTTAATCTTCACCCAAGGATTTTTTCCCTATTGATTTTTAGAGAGAGTGGAAGTGAGGGGGAGAGACAGAGTGAGAGAAACTTCGATGTACGAGAGAACTGAGGTACATGCCCTTGACCAGAATTGAACCCAGGACCCTTTAGTCTGTGGGCCTATACACTATCCACTGAACCAAACTGGCTAGGGCTTTTTTTCTTTTTTAAAGGTTTAGAGGAGAAGTTGATGAGTTAAATGAGTTGGTTTTGCTTTTTTTTTTTTTTAAATATATATTTTTATTGATTTCAGAGAGGAAGAATGAGGGAGAGAGAGAAAGAAACATCCATGATGAGAGAGAATCATTGATCGACTGCCTCCTGCCCACCCCACACTGTGGGGGATGGAGCCTGTAACCTGGGCATGTGTTCTGATCAGGAATCAAACCATGACCTCCTAGTAGTTCATAAATTGATGCTCAACCATTAAACCATACCAACCCAGCACAAATATTTTTTTGTAATGGCAAAATCTTAAGTCTACCACCAGCATCAATCATATTTAGCATTATACAGAAATTCTAACCAGAAGAGTAAGAGTGAAATGAAATGAAAAAGAAATAAAAGTTACTGAGATTGGAAAGGAAAAAAATAAGTTGTTTATTTGAAAATGATATAATTGTTTACATAGAAAAGCAAAATAATAATAATAATAATAATAATAATAAATCTATAGCCCTGGCTTGTGTGGCTCAGTTGGTTGGGCATCTTCCTGTGCAACCAGTTCAATTCCCAGTCAGGGCACATGCCCAGGTTGCAGCTCAATCCCAGGGGACATGCAGGAGGCAGCCAATGGATGTTTCACTCTCACATCAATGTTTCTCTTTCTCTCTCCCTCTCCCTTCCTCTCTCTCTATAAAATCAATAAAAAAATATTTTAAAAAAAATCTACAGATTACTGAATTAATAAAGTTATGAAATATAACATAAGATTAAGAAACCCATGAATAATAAATATTCAATATATTTTTTAAAGATACTATTTACAGAAACAAAAGCAACTATAAAGATACCATTTTCAGAGTCAAAAACTGTGAAGTACTTTAACAAGTGGTTCAAAGATTTTAAAAGACACACAACTTGAAGGGCAGGGGGAGATTAATAGGTGGAGCACAGAGGATTTTTAGGGCAATGAAAATACTCTATGATATTATAATGATGGCTATATGTCATTATATATTTGACTAAACCCATAGAATGTACAACACGAAGAGTGAAACCTAATGTAAACTATGGACTTTGGGTATTAATGACATGTCAATGTAAATTCATCAGTTATAACAAATGCATCACTCTGGTAGGGTATGATGATGGTGGGGGAGGCTTTGCATATGTGGGGGCAGGGTATATGTGGGAAATCTCTATACTTCCCTCTCAATTTTGCTGTAAACTTAAAACTGCTCTAAAAATTGTCTTTAAATTTAAAAACACACACACACAACTTGGGAATGTTCTGGGGTAGGGAAAATTTTCTTAAGTAAGAGACAATATGTGTTAATAATGAAGAAAAATATTTACATATTTTACTATATTAAGGTTAAAAATTTTTGTTAACAAATACACCATAAAGAAAGTGAAAAGACAGGTAACAAACTGAGAACATATTTGTGCAATTCATGTAAGTCACAAAGGATTAGTATTGGGAATATATATAAGAATATGTCAATAAGAAAAAGACAACTCAATATAAAGAGTAGCAAATAAGAGGAGAATGCTCGTCTAATATGTAAAAGAGCAAAATATAAATGACATTTCACGGAAGAGGATATACAAGTAATTAATAAAATAGAAAAAAGATGAAACATTTCCTTAATAATTAGAAAAAATGCCAACTAAAACCAATCAGATACCATTACCTATTTTCCAGATTGGCAAAAATTAACACATCTGAAATACCAAATGTTGAAGAGGATTTGGAACAGCAGGAACGCTGGTGTACTGGAAACAATTTTAAAAACACTTGGTGGGAGTATAACTGGAAACAATTTAAAAAAACACTTTGGCTCTATCTGGCAAAGTTGAGTTTGCATGAGCAGAAAGAAACCAGTATAAAATTCTGTATAGCAGCACTGTTTCTGAGAGAAGAAACAAAAACTAACAAACAAAAAATCATGTAAACACTCTAATTGTTCATTAATAGGTAAATGGATTTTTTAAAAGTGGCATGTTCAAAGAATTATGTTCTATACAGCAATAAAAGAGTGAACATCGATATGGGTGGATCTTAGAAACAGGACATTGTGTGAAAAAACAAGTCACAGACTACTTGGAGTATGAACCTATTTATTCAAAGTTCAAGAACAAATAAAATTAAACAACATACTGTGAAGGATACTATATTAATTTGCTAGGACTGCCATAACAAAGTACCATAGATTGGGTGGATTAAACAGCAGGAATGTATTTTCTTATAATTCTGGAGGCTAGAAGTCCAAGATCAATGTATGAGAAGAAATGGGTTATTTTTAAAAAATATATTATATATTTTATTGATTTTTTACAGAGAGGAAGGAAGATAGTTAGAAACATCAATGAGAGAGAAACATCAATCAGTTGCCTCCTGTAGACCTCCTACTGGGGATGTGCCCGCAACCAAGGTACATGCCCTTGACTGGATTTGAACCTGGGACCCTTGAGTCCACAGGCTGATGCTCTATCCACTGAGCTAAACCTGTCAGGGCAGAAATGGGTTCTTTTGAGGCCCTTCTCCTTGTGGATGGCTGCCTTCTCCCTATATCTTTACATGTCCTTACCTGTGTGCATGTGTGTGTCCAAATTTCCTCTTATATAAGGACACCAGTAATATTGAAGTTAAGGCCCACCCTAATGACCTCATTTTAACTTAATTATCTCTTTAAAGACCCTATCTCCAAATACAATCATATTCTGAGGTACTGGGGGTGTGGGGGGTCGGGCATTAG
This sequence comes from Myotis yumanensis, assembly GCF_028538775.1. Taxonomy (NCBI): domain Eukaryota; kingdom Metazoa; phylum Chordata; class Mammalia; order Chiroptera; family Vespertilionidae; genus Myotis; species Myotis yumanensis. The sequence goes on from NW_027223765.1 coordinate 43,412,764, forward strand.
TACTTCAACCAATGAGTTTTGGGGGAACACAATTTAGCTACACACACACACACACACACACACACACATGCACAAAGTTATAATGAAAAGCAAAAAATGATTAAATAGATAATCAAAATAGTGGGTCTTCTTGGGGCTGGGTGAGAGATGAACCCAGGAAAAAGCACACAGGGGACTCCAATGGTCTTTGTGATGTTCTGCTTATGTGAGTGCCCTGATGCTCATTTATTGTGTCCATTAGGTATGTTCTTTTGTGTGCTTGAAAATTTCATAATAATTTTTAAAAAAGAAACTAGAAGATACTTATATCAGGACAGCTTGTGCATGCAACAGGAATCTAACCAAGTTAGCTTAGAAAATGTGTTGGCTCAATATCTGAGAATATTAGAAATCAAGATGGCTTAAACGTGGATGGACTCTAGGACTCAAATGTTATCATCAGATTCCTCACCTGCTCACTCTCTCCTCTCTTGCATACTTCCCTCCATTGACAGAAAGAAGTTCCTTTGGTTTTGAGCACAAAATTTGCTCAGTTTACCTGAATATTTTTCATTGTTAATTGTGATTCATATTTAAATTATTTGGATTGCTTTACAATGAAATAGTAAATTAGTATCCTGGATAAATTTTTATGACTCCCCAATGCTTTTAAATCTATAAAATAAAGAACATTTCAGATTAAAGTTATGGTTTTCCTGTTTCCATAGCTAATTCATTTCAGACAATAATAGGGTCCTCAAGTTCATAGTCTCATAGTTTTGGAATATGCTAAGTCTATAAAAGATGCAGAGTAAATTCCTGAACATGTGTTAATTGTGAATGTTCCATACTAGCTCATCTTTTCAAAATTTGTACTATACCATAATTAGATAACAAATTCTAATATTCACATTTGTTTCTTTTGAAATATCCATAACCCAGAAAAAAGTAATTATGTGTAAATGACTAGATAAAATGTTTTCTTTTGAATTGGAAATGCGATCACTCTAAAAATCCAATCTCAAAAATACTGAACTTCAAATTCTTACACTCGGAAAAAAATTACCAAGAAAAGAGAAATAGAGAGAGGAACCAAGATGGTGGCATAGGTTAACGCTGGAGTTTGCCGCCTCGAACAACCAATTCAAAATACAACTAAAAGACAGAACAGACATCACCCAGAACCACAGGAATGCTGGCTGAGGAGAGATTCTACAACTAGAAGTAAAGAGAAATCTATACCGAGACTCAGAGGAGGCGCATTGCGGAGGTGAAATACTAAGGTGCGGAGTGCATGTGGAGTGGGCCGGCGGAGGGGGGCGCGGTTGTTGGTTTCAATCGGGAGGGAGTTTCAGACTCTGAGCTCCAGATCCAGGCGAGTCTCTAGGGACCCAGACTCAAACGGGAGAAGCGGGAAGGCAGCTTTCTCTCCAAGGTTTGCAGCAGTTGCAGAGCCGCTGGGGACAGAACTGAGAGCAGCCATAACTGCTCGCCCCGCCCGCCCTGTAGATCCCCTGAGACCTGCCCCACCCAAGCCCTGCACAGAAGCATTTGCCAGATAGCCTCAGGCAAAGGCTAGATTATCACCAGCCTAGAGATTCAGCACAGAGGTTCTCCCACTGCAGACACAGCTGACTCTCATAGCCAGTTAGCCTGGAAGTCAATTCACCCCTAGTATTGCCAACAACAATTAAGGCTTAACTACAACAAGACTGTGCACAAAGACCACAAGGGGGTGCACCAAGAAAGCATAAAAAATTCGGAGACAAAAAAACATGACAGAAATGGAGGATATAGAGCTAAAAAACGCACTTTTGAGGGCTTTCAATAATTTGCTAGAAACTGCCGATAAACTTGATGAGAGCCTCAAGAAATCTAATGAGACCCTTGATGTTGTGATAAAGAACCAACTAGAAATTAAGCATACACTGACTGAAATAAGGAATATTATACAGACACCCAACAGCAGACCAGAGGAGCGCAAGAATCAAGTCAAAGATTTGAAATGTGAAGAAGCAAAAAACACCCAACCAGAAAAGCAAAATGAAAAAAGAATCCGAAAATACGAAGATAGTGTAAGGAGCCTCTGGGACAGTTTCAAACGCACCAACATCAGAATTATAGGGGTACCAGAAGATGAGAGACAGCAAGATATTGAAAACCTATTTGAAGAAATAATGGCAGAAAACTTCCCCCACCTGGTGAAAGAAATGGACTTACAGGTCCAAGAAGCACAGAGAACCCCAAACAAAAGGAATCCAAAGAGGACCACACCAAGACACATCATCATTAAAATGCCAAGAGCAAAAGACAAAGAGAGAATCTTAAAAGCAGCAAGAGAAAGAGATTCAATTACCTACAAGGGAATACCCATACGACTGTCAGCTGATTTCTCAACAGAAACTTTGCAGGCCAGAAGGGAATGGCAAGAAATATTCAAAGTGATGAATACCAAGAACCTACAACCAAGATTACTTTATCCAGCAAAGCTATCATTCAGAATTGAAGGTCAGATAAAGAGCTTCACAGGTAAGGAAAAGCTGGGGGAGTTCATCACCACTAAACCAGTATTATAAGAACTGCTGAAAGGTATCCTTTAAGAAGAGGAAGAAGAAGAAAAAGGTAAAGATACAAATTATGAACAACAAACATGCATCTATCAACAAGTGAATCTAAGAATCAAGTGAATAAATAATCTGATGTACAGAATGAACTGGTGATTATAATGAATCAGGGACATATAAAGGAAATGGACTGACTGTTCTTGGGGGGGGAAAGGGGAGTGGGAGATGCGGGAAGAGACTGGACAAAAATCGTGCACCTATGGATGAGGACAGTGGGTGGGGAGTGAGGGCGGAGGGTGGGGCGGGAACTGGGAGGAGGGGAGTTGGGGGGGGGAAGAGGAACAAATGTAATCTGAACAATAAAGATTTAATTTTAAAAAAAGAAAAGAGAAATAAACAAAATAAGAAAAAAAGAAAGAAAGAAAGAAAGAAAGAAAGAGAGGGAGGGAGGGAGGGAGGGAGGGAGAAAGAGAGAGAGAGAGAGAGAGAGAGAGAGAGAGAGAGAGAGAGAAAGAAAGAAAGAAAGAAAGAAAGAAAGAAAGAAAGAAAGAAAGAAAGGGAAAGACATAGGGTGGGTGTGGGCTAGAAGGGGTCAATGCGGAAAAAAAGAGGGACATCTTTAATACTTTCAACAATAAAGATAATTTTTTAAAAAAGAAAAGAGAAATAAGGACCTTTACATGATGAAATGAAACTACTTTTGTTTGTTGTTGTAATATTAAACCCAAATGGGCTCATGCAAACTTGAAGAGAGATAACTTCAGGGCTTTCCTGCTTTATAAAGTGGTGGTATTTATACCTCCAGAAAGAGACAATAGATGAGATGACAATTACAGAAGGCTCTCATTGACAATGAAAACATTCAAGAAGATTTAAACAAAGCAACTGAAAGGATAGAATTGGATCGTATTTCTCTTCTTTATAAGTCTTGAAGATATATTATTTTGCACACTGGTCCAAGAAGGAAAGAAATATTAAAAACTAACTACAATACATTCAGAAGGCAATATACATGGTATGTGCCAGAGACTCCATTTATTGAGCTCTTATTATGTGCCATGGACATGTTAAACTACAGTATATGCAATTTCTTCCATATTTTTCTCTGGCTTAATTGAATTTAACTAGGACAAAAACTTCTATAAAGGAACAAAAAGTAGATCAGTGGTTGCCTGGGGGCAGAGGAGGGAGTGTAGATTGGATGTCATTTATTTTTGAAATTGGATTTTTGAGATTGATGGGCTTGCCTAATCAACAACAAACATTTTATAGTAGTCATTTACATATAATTTTCTTTTCAGGCTATGGTTGTTTCAAAAGGAAAACATAAATTTAAGAGGGAACTTTTTTGAGTAATGGTAGTGTTTTAAAGCTGGATGGTGGCTTGCATGCTTCAGTGGTTGAGCGTAACCAGGAGGTTACGGTTCAATTCCCAGTCAGGGCACATGCCCAGATTGTGGGCTCATCCCGTTTTGTGCCTGCAGGAGGCAGGCAGTCAATTAATAATTCTCCCTCATCACTGATGTTTCTATCTCTCTCTTCCTCTCTGAAACCAATAAAAATATATTTTCAAATAAATAAAAAATAGCTAGATGGTGGTTATGAATGACTTTTTAAAAGGTTTCCCCTCGCCGAAACTGGTTTGGCTCAGTGGATAGAGCGTCGACCTGCGGACTGAAGGGTCCTGGGTTCGATTCCGGTCAAGGGCATGTACCTGGGTTGCGGACACATCCCCAGTAGGAGATGTGCAGGAGGCAGCTGGTCGATGTTTCTCTCTCATTGATGTTTCTAACTCTCTATCTCTCTCCCTTCCTCTCTGTAAAAAACCAATAAAATATATTTTAAAAAAAAAGGTTTCCCCTCAAATCCTATGAATTTAAAAATATGGCCTGATGTGATACTGAAACTTTGAACAAGTGTTAAAAATGCTTCTGTGTACCAGCCTTTACATGAAATAAGTTTTTGTGCATGAAAAAATGTTTCTAAAGAACAATTACAAAATTTGATCTATGTTTTCTTCACTTTTTATTTTACAGTTAATAATATATTGCTAGAATTTGTAAAACCCAAGCAAAATATTTATGTCTAGAATAAACATTTAATTCTATTTAGTAGATACGTTTTAAGGTGTCATGTTTAACTAATAATTACAGACACAGATACAAAAACATCTATCTTGGTTCTTGCAGTTTATGCAAATTTCATATAATTATTCTCTACAGAGAGTTCATTTAAAATAATTTTTTAAACTTTCATTTGCATTTATTTTATGCTGAATTTATTCCCATGCCATTAGTTTTTGTTTCTTCAATTTCTTCTGGGGTATCTTTTTCTTCTGTGCCGCCTCCTCTTCTGGTTTAGGAACCATCTGCTCTTTTTCAATAGGATCACCTCCATGTGGCAGGGAGAGCTTATGTGGGGGTTAATCAGCCCATTAGCTTTGTAAATTCTGCACCATTTCTTGGGGGTTTTGTTCACCAAGATGTGCTCAATGACCAGAGAATCTACATCTAAGCCCTTAAATTCAGCATTACTCTCTGCACTTTTAAGCATGTGCAGTAAAAATTCAGCTCTCTTTTTGGGCCTCTGACCCTGTGTCCAGCCCCAAGTTTTTGCCTGGGCACACCTACCAACTCCACCATTGTAATGACCAAATGGCACACATTGCTCTGCAAAGGGACATCCTTCAGATATTTGGTGGCTTTTTGAATATGCATACCCTTGATGGCCTGGGCAGTTTCACAAGAGTCCTTAAAGTGAACACGAAGACATCAACCTCTTGATTTGCATGATTTTGTAGGATTATTTCAAGTGAATGGTGAGCCATCAAGCCATTTATAGGAAAAGCTAAAACAAAATTTCGTTAGCCCTGGCTGGTTAGTTCAGTTGATTAGAGTGCTGTTCCAATATGTCAAGGTTGTGGGTTTAATCATTGGTCAGGGCACATACAAGAATCAACCAATGAATACATAAATAAGTGGAACAATAAATCTCTCTCAAAATCAAAACAAAACACAAAACAAAGAAAACTTGCTTTAAATTATGTATTTTCCTTATTGTGAGTTACATAACATGATCCTCAATATCATACCACAGAAAGCTACAACTTGGTAAAATTTGACTTAATTTTACTGCAAAATGTTTATTCAACCTCTAGGTATGTATCAGCTAAAATACAATAAAAAAGTAATCATTTGTGTCCTCAGGAAAGTAGGTGACCTCATGAACCCACATTTTAAATTTTCTTTCATTAATTGAGGTACCCTGATATCACAAATAGGAACAGGTGGAGTCAACTGTAAATCTGTGTTTGTGTCAAACTTGCCAGATGCTGAGAGAGAAGTTGCCACTAGGGTATAACATAGGCTCCTCCAGCCCCTGGTGTTTCGCGCACTCTGTTAGCTCTGTAGCCATACTCTTCATTCAGCCCTCAGATCTCAGTTTTGGCACCTATTCTGGTAGAAAGTCTTTCCTCAGCTCCCAAGTTAGATCAGGCTCCTTTGTTGTACACTCTCCTAGAGGCATTCATTTCCTTCAGAGCATTTCTGCGGTTTGCAATTGTATAATCATTAAGTTAAATGATTATACAATTGCAAACCACAGTTCTACCCTAGAGGGGAGCAGAGCCTGTGTCTGATTTTCTGGGTCATCTCAGGCCTACCCTCAGTCCTACCCTCCAGGGAAGCAGAGCCCCTGTCTGGCTTTGCTCTTTATTGAAGACTAGAGGCCTGGTGCATGAAATTCTTGCACAGGAGGGGGGGGGGGTCCCTCTGCCCAGCCTGCACCCTCTCGCAATCTGGTACCACTGGCTCCTAACGGCTTGCGTGCCTGCCTGATCTCCCCTAACTGCTGGCCTGCCTGATTTCCCCCTAACCATTCTGCCTGTCTGCCTGATTGCCCCTAACTGCTCGCCTGCCTGCCTTATCGCCCCTAACCACCTCTGCCTCAGCCCCCGCCGCAATGGCTTCATCCAGAAGGACGTCTGTAATGATGTCCGGAAGGTCGTTCAGCTGTCCATTCTACTTAGCATATTACGCTTTTATTATTATATATATATCTCTTTCTCCTAAGAAGCACCTGGCACATAGCAGATGCATAATGTACTCATTGAAGAAGGAAAAGAAAAACACACTAGATTTATTTTCCTAGAGCCACCCTTCCTCAGGTCCAGCCAACCTTACTAAGAGCAAATGGGACCCTGGCTGGTTTGGCTCAGTGGATAAAGTGCAGACTGAAGGGTCCTGGGTTCAATTTCAGTCAAGGGCACATACCTCGGTTGCAGACTCAATCCCTGACCCTGGTCTGGGTGGGTGCGGGAGGCAACCAATGGATGTGTCTCTCTCACGTCGATGTTTCTCTCTCTGTCTCTCCTCTTTTCCACTCTCTCTAAAAATCAATGGAAAAATATACTTGGGTGATGATTAACAACAACAAAAAAGAGCAAAGAGGGATGATTAAAGTTACATATTCAGTGCCCTAAACTAAGCACATCAGACTTGCAGAAGAAGCCTGCACCAGAGGAAGCTGAGGATGACTGCGCAAAAGCCAGCCCTTCCACGTGCAATTTCCCTCTGATAGTTCCTGGGTACTGTTGCCACGGTGACAATGACTGTCCCGTGTCATTTTCTATCCACCAACAGTAAGAGAAGCTTTGCAGTTGAGATATCATTTAACAGACAGAGTGGTTCCTGTTGGACACTAAGTACTGCTACAAATTTTAAAATAAATAAATAAAGTTATGTATTTGGAAAGCCATCTGATTGTGACCATATGCCTCAAAGCAAGTCCATCAGATCTGTTCTGGAATTTAAATTTTCAGGGGATTACACAGGAGGACAAACCCTTGGAGGTGCGGCTGTCATCTGGAAGGAATGAGGCCCTGTCGAGATGGGCTGTCAGCTTTTGTTCCATTGGGCCCTTTGGGTCTATGCTCTCTGAGATATGAGTCTCCAACTTTAAATCCTGTGAGCTACTCCAAAAATTTTTATTTTTGCTTAATTTTGCCAGAGTTCATTTCTTTTGCCCATAGCCAAAGATCCCCAGCTGTTATATCTTCCCACTTCTTTTACTGTGATCAGATGTGAAGACTTCTACATTGCATACTTCTCAAGACTAGGGATTAATGCTGTAAGTTTCAGAAGAGCAGCTAAAGGAATATACTACATTTAACCAACGCAAATGCTCAAACTAAATGGTTGTTTCCACCTGTCTGGGTGGTTTGAACTCACCCAGAGCACACCCTTTTCTAGCCACCCCCCTAGTGCGTCTCTAGCACACCTTCCTGAACCCCAAATCTTCCTTCATTTTTCATGTCTGAGCTGTGATGTGTGGTTCCTTTCACATCCAATGACACTTCATCAAATTCAAACAGCTTTTTAAGCCCCACACCCCTAAAATAATAACACCCCAGTCTCATGAACGCCCTCATTTCTCTCTAGGTTCTTACCTCCACCTCATTCTTCCTCCTTCCCTTCTATCAGAATAACAGACTCCTTCCCATCAAGGCCACCTGCCACCTCCCACCTGTCTGGTCTCTGTGGTTCCATCCTTTGGGTCACAGCTAGCATTCATTGAGCCACGGACAGTTCCAAACACTTTGTGTGAATTACCTCTTTAAATTCTGAAAACATCCCTGTGAAGTTGAAAGTATTATTGCAAGTCAGGGAAATAAAGCTCAGAGAAGTTCATTAACTTGAGTAAGTTCTGTAAACATTTGGTCAAGACAATTTAACTCCTGAGCATGTGCTCTGGAACATATTTTTCTGCCTCAATATTTTTTTTTCTGCCTCAATATTTTTTTTTCTGCCTCAATATTTTTAAAGTTTCTCAGTATTGTTCAAATCAGCACACCCCCCTCCCAATGAAAAATTTTCTTGATTCTACATCTTCCTGTGGCCTTTTTTTAAAAAAAATCTTCCAGTTTTCACTGAATCCAGGTCCAGGAGCCACTTCGGCCACTTCTCAGCTTTTCTCCTACTTAATTGCTGCAGTACTAGTCATGCCAACCATTCCTCCTTAAAATTTGGGGCTTTCTTGGTTTCCATGAAGCCTCTGACACTTGCTCTTTCTCTCCTTCCAGGACCACATCTTCTCAATCACTCTAATAAATTCCTTCTTTTTTCTGTCGACCCCTTAAAAATTGGAATTTCTAAGAGTTTTATCAATAAAAGCCCAAAACTCAATTTCCCCCCACCCCATTCACATCTTTCAATCCTTATTCCTTGTTCTTGTTAAAGCAGCATATGTCACCCAATCTGCCTCTCCCTGTCTGCCCCCACACTCTCACCCAATGGTTAGAAAATCCTGGTAGTATTTTTCCTCTGTAGAAGTTTACTTTGGGTCTTTTAAAAATATATATAAGTTTTCACTGATTTTAGAGCAAGAAGAAGGGAGAGGAAGAGGAGAGAGGGAGAGAAACATCAATGTGAGAGAAACATCGCTCAGTTGCCTCCCTAGGAACCCAGACCAGGGACTGAACCCAAAACCTGGGTATGTGCCTTGACCAGGAATCAAACTGGTGACCTTTCAGTACTCAGGATGATGCTCAACTCACTGAACACTAGCCAGTGAGTGTTGAAAACTGGTATATCTCCTATATCTCTATTTCACTTTTTAAATATATGCAGTAGTTATAATAACTTTTTATGTCATTCTCTGTTAATTCTAACATCTGTGTGGGTTCCCAGCCAGTTTCAATTGATTGATTATTCTTCTTATTGTGAACCATGTTTTCCTATTTCTTTGTATGCCTGGTCACCTTTAATTGAATGCCAGACATTGTAACTTTTACCTGGTGCGTAGTGAATATTTTTATATTTCTATAAATCTTCCTGAGCTTTGTTTTGGCATGCACTTAAGTAACACAGACACAGTTTGATCCTGTTAGGGCTAGCTTTTTTGATTAGTTAGGCAGGTTCCAAGCCATGTTCAGTTCAGGGATAATTATTCCTTAGTCCTGAGACAAAGCCTTCCTGTTTGACCTGATCTGCCCAGTGCCATGAATTATTGGACTCTCTAACAGTGTGGCTGATGGAAGGAGGTACTGCTCCTGGCTCTGCAGGGGCATCAGGCACTGTTCACTCTACACTACTTGGCCTCACACGTGTGCTGATCAGTACTCTGCTCTCTGTCCTGTGAACTCAGTCCTCTCTGCTCTGTCCTAGGAGCTCAGCTGTCCTGATCTCTCCAGACTCTTAGCTCTATCTCCTCAGTCTGGGAGACCATGAGCCCAATCAGGTTTCCCCTCCCTCGCAACAGTCTGGAAACTTTCTCAAGGCAGTAAGCTGGGGCAATCAGTCATAAGGCTCATCTCATTTGTTTCCTTTGTCACAGGGATTTCTGTCCTTTGTTGCCTGATGTCCAGTGTTTTGTAAGCCATTGTTTTATATATATTGTTTTATATCCATTGTTTGTTTTATATATATTGTTGGTTGTTGTTTCAGGTAGGAGGGTAAAGCCAGACTTGTTATCCCATACTGACCTGAAAAGGAAGTCTATGAAATCTAATGGATCAGCTTGTCTCAAACATTAGCAATTCATTTTCTTTTCACTTTACCAGAGCCTTATTTTTTCCTAAAATATTAATCTCTTGTTATTCCCCTGCTCCAGATCCTTTTATAGCACCCTGATTGTTTATAGAATAACGTTGGAGCTGCTTAGCATGGCATATTTTATGCCTTCATGACGAGGCCCCTTCCCATCCCTCTACCGCCCCCACCCCTGCCATTTCCCCATATGTTCCATTGGCTCTAACCAAATCAAGGTATTTATAGTCCTCTCCACCCCACTAATCAGCACTTACCAGCACCTGCCTCTGGGTCTTTGCCCACATTGTTTCTTCTGCCTGGAATATTCTTTCTCATCTTCCACCTGGTGAACGCTTCTTTAACCTAGAAGATCCCTTTAAGCACATGTAAACTTTTGCCACCAAGTACAATTGCTCCCCTGCCTATTGTACCACTATGAACTAAATATTGTGCATGTCCATTTTATAGCACTTATCACTCTGTATTATATTTATTTGCTTATCTGTTTCCACTAATATATAGGACATTCTAAGAGGGTAAAGAATGTACTTTCTTTTTTTTTTTTAATATATTTTACTGATTTTTTACAGATAGGAAGGGAGAGGGACAGAAAGTCAGAAACATCAATGAGCGAGAAACATCGATCAGCTGCCTCCTGCACCCCCCCCCCACTGGGGATGTGCCCGCAACCAAGGCACATGCCCCTGACCGGAATCGAACCTGGGACCCTTGAGTCCGCAGGCCGACGCTGTATCCACTGAGCCAAACCAGTCAGGGCAAGAATGTACTTTCTTTATATGCCCACTGTTCAACTTAACCAACCAATAACTATTTTCTGAGCTCTTCGCCATGTCAAGGCACTGTTCTATGTCATAGAGATACAGCATTGAATAAGACAGAGTCCTTGCCCTCATGGATTTTACATGGGGGTAAAAGAGGCAGTTAATGCATGTAGAAAAGTATAGCATATTTACAGAACAGAAGTTAGGATGTTGTTACTGTCCTCTGGGGAACAGAGGTGATATTACCTTGGAATAGGATGAGGGAGGAGAAGGGGGAAAGAACTGGATCCATGTGAGATGCATTTCTGAGATAAAGTTAATGGGGTTTGTACATGGATTTGTTGGAGGTGAGGAGAGAAAAGAAGAAAAATGATGACTTTTATATGATAGATGCCTAAAAAACTCATGTGTGAATAAGCTCCTTGATAATTGAAAACTAGTTTTAAAAAGATGAACCTATGGATTTGGTTCAGAAGCTAAGTGGCCAGTAGACTAGTTACTAGAGAATAGTAAACATGGAGCAAAATGGGTGAAGGTGGTCAAAATGTACAAGCTTCCCGTTATAATATAAATAAGTCCTGTGGATGTAATGTGTAGCATAGTGATTATAGCTACTAATACTGTATTGCATATTTGAAAGTTGCTAGAAGAGTAGATCTTAAAATTACTAATAAATAATTATAACTGTGTAGTGATGGAAGTGAACTAGATTTATTGTGTTGATCATTTTGCAATATATACATATATAGAATCATTATGTTATACACCTGAAACTAATATAATTTTATATATCAATTACATCTCAATAATGAAAAAGAATAGTAATATTGAGGTTACCCTTACTTACTGTCTGACCTTACTCAACTCATGTAACTTCTCTAAGCCTCAGTTTTATCATCTGTAATGTAGAGATAATTCTAGTATCTACAGTTGAGTTTTTCTTTTTTTAGGAAGAAATTGAAGTAACACTTTTAAGCTATTTAGTACTATGTCTAAAATATAGTAAGTGGGAGCTTATTTCAGTATGTTACTAGTGAAACAACCAATCATTTGTTCAAGAAGAATATCATGATTAAAACTTTGGTGATTCTCTGTAAAATAAAGTTAGGTAATTCTTGCTGTGATAAATAGTTTGTGTTCTGGAAAAATTAACAAAGCTTTCAAAAATATATACAAAATAAAATAACAAAATTAAACTGTCACAAAAACCTCTCCCACTGAATGAAAATTCTATAATGATTTAATACCTCTAAGCATCTTTCTAAAGTGCCCCATTTTCAAATATTTCTAACACTGGGAGAAAAGCCCATCTGGTCAATCTCCTGGATGAAGCAAGGAGTTCTCAGTTCTCCTGAGCCTTTGGGGAGAGTGGGGAGAAAGGTGGGTGGACCCAAAGAGAAGATGGCTGTGTCCCCAGCAGGGAAGGAATAAACAAGGTCTGTCACCAATTTCTTTGGAAATTAGGAGCAAACGAAGACAAACACTGGTGAACAAAATGAGAGAGAAGAGTTTCAGATTAGGAAAGAGAATGAGAAGGAAAGAGAAACAATCAGGGCCTAATGAAGGGCAGCTCCAAAGGCGGGGAAGGGAAGGTGTTGGGTGATGGGTGTGTGTACACATTCTGTAAAAGGGGAAGTAGGGGGAGACAAAAGAGAACCCTCCAGGCGGGTAACAGTGAGAGTGGAGGGAGCCTCGCAATCCCCACGAACACTCATCCGTGGTAATATTGTGTACTGATGGTCACAATAACCCTAAATGCTAATTGCTATTATTACCTCCATTGTACAGGGAAAGAAATTGAGGCTCAGGAAAGCCAGTTAGCAGGAATTTGAATCTGATTCTGTTAACCAGGGCTTGTATTCTCCTGCGTCTGGCTGCACTGCCCCTAGTTCTTGCTAATGCAGCGGTTCTCAACCTGTGGGTCGCGACCCCTTTGGGGGTCCAACAACCCTTTCACAGGGGTCACCTAAGACCATCGGAAAACACATATATAATTACATATTGTTTTGTGATTAATCACTATACTTTAATTATGTTAAATTTGTAACAATGAAATTGGGGGTCACCACAACATGAGGAACTGTATTAAAGGGTCACGGCATTAGGAAGGTTGAGAACCACTGTGCTAATGGGAGGAAAGCAGCAGAGTCAAAAGAATCTGCGGAGAGGAAATAGAATCTGGGAAATGAGGGAAATGCAAACAGAAAGTACTGGCAAAATTTTGTATCTACAGTTCTTAAACAAAAATCGATTTAATCTTTGTGTTTAACTTAAAAAAAAAAAGTCTTGCAAAAAAATGTAATCTTACACCGTGGAAATAAACCATGAAGATTCTTAAGTACTTTTCTGTAAGGGGATTATTTGCCAAAGACAGACTGGAAGTACTAGTTCGGACAATCACTCAAATCTTGTGAGAATGAGGGTTGCTCAGTATCTCTTAAGAGGTGATGATTCCCAATTTTTAATGGGTTTAATATAATTAGAAAATATGTCTCTAAATCCCCAGGAAGAGTCATGACACTATAATTTTATATTTTCTATGTTAACCATTTAAAATCACAGTTTCTTCAGCTAAAATAAGTCTTATCTGTGAACATGTCTGCATGTTATTATTGTATAAGAAACTGGACCTACACTGCCATCTGCTGTGTCACGATTAGGTGAAAATCTCCCACATAAACTGGGCTTGAGCAATGCAAAATATACATATGAAAGCCTGTATAACTTTGCTTTGTGGACAATTAGTGCAGTTATATATTTCAAATTGTATTGTAAGCATGAGGAGGGATTGTGTGTGTGTGTTTACTATGACATGAAAAAAATAATAGATAATAATGTAACAAAATTTGTGTCCCTACCACCTGTCCTTGAGGAATCTGTGAGACCTTTAGTGGATGCCTGATATGGTGAATACTATTGAACACTATATATACTACTAGAGGCCCGGTGCACGAAATTCGTGCATGGGTACAGTACCTAGGCCTGGCCAGCGATCGAAGCACGATCTGGCATGGAAGGGCAGGTCCCAGCTGACCTCTGGGCCCTGGGCAGCACCTAGGCCTCTCGGCCCCCACACGCACCCCCCTCCGCCTGAGTCATGGCACCCGAGTCCCCACGTGGAGATGTGGTGAGCATGGCCAGACGCCGCAGGCTGGGGGACAGCATGGGCCTCTGGGCCACCCAGTGGTGCCGCATGGAAGCTGGGCAGGCAGCGCTCTCTCCTGGCCAGCCTCGCAGACTGGCTCCTGCGTGAACCCACGGGGAGCTCCACTGGTCCCTGCAGTCCCGCGGCTGCGGCCTGGCTCACGAGGAAGACACTGTACGGGTGCGGGGTGTGCTCCTTGCAGGCGCCTGGCACCTGAGCCCGTTTCAAAGGGCACCTGGGCCCTTTGAGCATGTTTCCTTTGTAGCTGACAGGATGTTAAGCTTTCTCAGTAGAGGGGGCTGGAGAGACACTGCAGCAAGAAAGAGTCCTGTTCCTGAGTCCAGTGTACTTACATGGCAGGCTCCCCAGAATCCAGCTCCTCAGCAAATGAGGCTTCCCCCAGTTCCCAGCTCCTGCTGCATGGAGTCTCCAGCCCCCAGCACTCAACTCCTGTAGAGCACAGTGGTCAGCACACAGCCACCTGCAGTTCCCCAGCAACCCGCTCAGGCAGTTTTGTAGTGGAGGGCCCCTGGGGAGACACCTTCGTGAACAGATTCCTCCGGGACCCTGGAGAGGCACAAGCCTCCAGCAAGGTCTATATCTCAGTCCTGGGGACAAGGAGGCTCTTCCGTGGGTATTTTGTCTAACTGATTCTTATATCTGTTATTCCTGTAGTTTTTAGAGCTCTCTTTACTTCTTACTACCCAACCCCTCATTACACCAACCTCCTGTTAGAGTTAACAATTCTCATATTAAACGTTCCCTGTTCAAATTATAGCGTGACTTCTCTCTCCTGATTGGACCCAGGTTGATGCAAACCCCCAGAAGCAAAATAAAAACATGATTTTAACTTAAGACTACCTTATCAGGCACTTGATAAAAGCAGCAATTTATTCATACAGAGATGAAATACACACAGTATTTAAAGAAGGAAATGATTTACACATTTGGGATTTAGGTGACTAAGCAAAGTAAATGCATATGAAGAGATAATTCTTATGCTTTTTTACTGATATAAAACAGTTCAAATAATCATAATTACTTTTGTTTACTTTGTGATGAGCAAGATGTATACATTCATCATCTTAGGAAGGTCTTGCACTGCCCTTAAAATTGACTTAATTGAAAGTTAAATTCAGGGGAGTCACAGACAACTAAGTAAGTTACAAGCTCTCTTCCCTTCATAGTAAAAAGTTTTCAAAACCTACTGTAATTTTAAAGAAAACATTTCTTTTTTAAAAATATGTTTTTATTGATTTCAGTGAGGAAGGGAGAAGGAGAGAGATAGAAACATCAATGATGAGAGAGAGTCATTGATCCACTGCCTCCTGCACACCCCACATGGGGATCGAGCCCATAACCACAGGCATGTGCCCTGACCAGGAATTGAACCGTGACCTCATAGTTCATAGGTCAACACTCAACCACTGAGCCACACTGATCAGGCAGAAAATATTTCTTTGTAAAAACCCTCTCTCTCTCTCTCTCTCTCAATCTCTCTCTCTCTCTCTCTCACACACACACACACACACACACACACACACACACACACTATTGGTTCTGTTTCTCTGGAGAACCCTGACTAACACACAGGGATTCAAACAGACATCAACATTCACTGCAGCATCATTATTCACAAGAGCTAAAACATGGAAACAACCTACCTGCCCGTAGAAGAATGAATAAACAGATGTGGTACATATAATCACAATGGAATATTATTTGGCCATAAAAAGGAGGGAAGTTCTGATATAGGCCACAACATGGATGAACCTTGAACATTATGCTAGAAAGAAGCCAGGGACAAAAGGACAAATATTATATGACCCCACTTATGTGGAATATCTAGAATAGACTAATTCATAAAGAGACAGAATGAGATTAGAGATTTCCAGGTCTGGGGAAAAGAAGGATTGGAGAATTGTTTCTTACTGAGTATACAGTTTCTGTGTGAGGTAATGAAAGAGTTTTGGAAACTGATACTGATAATGTTTGCACAACATTGTGCCACTGAATTGTACACTTGAAAATGGCTTAACTAGAAATTTTTGTTATAAATATTTCTATAGTAAAAAAATAAAATATGTAAAGGCTAATCATTTATTAATAAATATACTATGTTTTTCAGGAGAGAGAGAGAGATAGAAAGAGGGAAAGGATCCTTAACGCCACGTGTAATCCTTGATTGGCTCTGGCTTTCTCAATAAAAAGCTGTAAGATATTCTTAGCATAAGCGGGAAAGTTAAATAGAGATGAAACATAAATAGGGACAGAAAATTTGATGTTATCATGAAATTGCTAACTTTCTTTGGTGTAATAATAATGCTACGATTAATAGAAGATCATATTCTTAGGAGATACATACTTTTAATGTTTACGGGAAGTGTTATAATGTCTGTAACTAACTTGCAAATAGTGATGCCAAAAGAAGTGTGTGTGTGTGTGTGTGTGTGTATTTAGGGGGATGGGGATGGGTGTGCCTGCCTGCTGGGGGGGGGGGACGGGGGGGGGGGGAGAGAGAGAGAGAGAGGATGATAAAGGAAATGTGCAAAACATTAACAACTGTCAGATCTAGGCAGAGGATACAGGTGTTCATTGTACTATTCTGTCATTTTTTTTGTTTACTTAAACATTTTCATAATAAGTTAGAAACAAAATAAAAAATTTAAAGTCACACCATCCTACCTCCCAGAAATACTCCTGTTAACATGTTGCTTTAAATCCTTTTATCCTTTTTTAAATTTATGTATAGATATATAGATAAGAATTCCTTAAAAACAAAAACATGGGGTCAAATGTACATTGGTACCTCTTTATTTATTCAGTCAAGTAAGTTAACAAATGTTTACTTAAACATATCCTCTACGTCAGGGGTCCTCAAACTATGGCCTGCGGGCCACATGCAAATACAAATATTGTATTTGTTCCCGTTTTGTTTTTTTACTTCAAAATAAGATATGTGCAGTGTGTGCATAGGAATTTGTTCATAGTTTTTTAAAAAACTATAGTCTGGCCCTCCAACAGTCTGAGGGACAGTGAACTGGCCCCCTGTTTAAAAAGTTTGAGGACCCCTGCTCTACGTCCCAGGTACATAGTAAATATTAAAAATCTCTTTGAGTTTCCACTGAATGTCCCAAGAGAATTCAATGTGCCTAATTTATTACAACTATAGTTTGTAAAAAACCACATAAGAGTAGATGAAAAAACTGTGAACTTTTAGTAACTGCATTGTTATCCAGGGGCATCTTCATCATGAAATATAATCCAGTCGAATTTCATACAGTTGTCATTTTTTTTATTTTTGCTGTTCATTCGTTTAAGAGAAATATGTACTGTCTATACTGCTCCGCGATCGAGGCGAATGACGGCAACTGTCTGCCCGGAAGCTCACGCTGACGCAGGATCTCCGATGCATTAGGATCTGATTGGGGAGGTCAGAGAACCGGCTCCTATTCTACCCGCTAGTGGCCTCCGGAGGCGCTCAGGGTGGTATTTGGAGGAGGAATATTAGACTCAGGTCACAGTAGATTGGGTCCTGCATGGGCTCTGGATCAGCGAGGGACCCTTGGACAAGTTGCTTCACCTCTCTGTGCCTCAAGGATGATGTTGTAAAGCTTAAATAGTAGACACGAGGCGCCTAGATCCACGTCTGGCACCTGAAAGCTTAATTTGCTGAGCACGTGTAACTGTTGCTGCTAATTTACACAGAGCTACAATGTGCTAGGCTTCGTGCTTGAGGTCAGGGCAAGGAACAAGCCATGCCCTGCACCCGCCCTAGTGGTTTCCTCCGTCCCCTTCTCACTTATTGTACACTTAAACAAGCCTCTATTCCGGGTATAAAACTTAGAAAACGTTAAATTCCTAAAAACCTGTATGCTTTTTGTTTCTCCCTGTTTTTGCCACCTCCACCTGGGCTGAGGCACTTCTCTGAGGCCTTGACCTCTGGGGCGGGCAGCATTCCAAGGCACGGAGGCCTCTCCCACCCACGTGTGCGGACCCGGAGCGCCAGGTGGGGCACGGGAAGCCGGTCCCCGCACAGCTGCACCCGATGTGCGCACCCACCAGCAAACCCAACCCCGATTGGTCCTCTCTCCGCCTCGCCGGCATGGCTGTACCCAATCGGCGCCGAGCTTCTTGATCCGCTCCGGCAACAGACGTACACAAGGGGCTTAGGCGTCCGTGGAGGGAGCGAGAGGTCAGGCCATGAACTTGGGGTAAGCTGGGGTGGGAAAGGAGCCCCACTTGAGAGGGCGTGAGGCTGGGTGGGCCCCGGGGCTCCCCGGAGAACCTTCCAGGCCTGCGGCGCCCTGAGGTGAAGTGGGCGGGGCTCCGGGGCGGCCTTCACCGTCCGCCACTGCCCTCGCTTTCCACTTCGCAACGGAGTTAAAGCCCCTTTTCCCTCCTGAGGGAGGGGAGGCGTGCAGGAGTGAAGTAAACGCGGGGGAGGAGGGGGATGGCGGGTTCCCGGGGAGGAGCCTGGCCCAGGCCGGTTCTCTGCACCTGCCGTGGGGGTCTGCGGGTCCTGCGGGCGCGCGGAGGAGGTGAACGCCCGCCGCGGGGCCCGGGCCCCTCCGAGCCGGCGTTGCCTGTGCGCCGCGCAGGACCGGCCCCTCCGTGGGCGCTGAGTAAATACAAAGGACTGTTGCCTGTTCATCCCTGGGAAGTTTAATATTTTAAGGAGGCGAAAAGTCACCGAACGCAGGCCACATCACCTCGTCTAGCACGTAGACTTTTTGTTCCAGAATTTAGGGACAAGAAAACAGGGCAGCCGGACGGGATTTACCGCGCGCGGTGCTGCCCAACAGGTGTGCCCTGCGGTTTCATTTAAAGCAGCGGTTCTCAACCTGTGGGTCGCGACCCCTTTGGGGGTCGAACGACCCTTTCACAGGGGTCGCCTCAGACCATCGGAATAACATATATAATTACATATTGTTCTTGTGATTAATCACTATGCTTTAATTATGTTCAATATGTAACAATGAAAATACATCCTGCATATCAGATATTTACATTAGGATTCATAACAGTAGCAAAATTACAGTTATGAAGTAGCAACGAAAATAATTTTACGGTTGGGGGTCACCACAACATGAGGAACTGTATGAAAGGGTCGCGGCATTAGGAAGGTTGAGAACCGCTGATTTTTTTTTTTTTTTTTTAATATATTTTATTGATTTTTTTACAGAGAGGAAGGGAGAGAGATAGAGAGTTAGAAACATCGATGAGAGAGAAACACCGATCAGCTGCCTCCTGCACACCCCCTACTGGGGAAGTGCCCGCAACCCAGGTACATGCCCTTGACCGGAATCGAACCTGGGACCTTTCAGTCCACAGGCCGACGCTCTATCCACTGAGCCAAACCGGTTTCGGCGAGAACCGCTGATTTAAAGTGTGTGTTTCACCGACGTCAGCACGGACTCTTGGTATCCCCGCAGCAGGGGAGCCCTCGGAGCCGCCTTTCCCAGCGTTTTATCTTGGTCAGCACCTCGAGGTGACGTGTGTCCCCCTTGTCCCCCCCAAACACCTCCTTTTCGTGTTCCTAGTCAGACCTTCCCAACCGCGCTCTTCGTTGACTGGCCCGCCCGAGTGAGTTTTGCCTCTTGGAAGTCACTTTTGTCCCACCTTTTTTTTTTTTTTTTAAACTAAAATAGTAAATTAACTTTGTGGGCTGCTATTGTTTTTAGAGGAGTTTTTATGAGGACCTTCACAGATGCACGCGTTTATCGGCAGCGTCTGCTGGGACTCTGCTCTCTGCTTTGACACGCACAGGTGAAGAGTAGAGGAGCCGGCCCTGGCCTGGGTGGCTCAGGGGGTTGGACGCCGTCCAGTCCCGAGCCGGAAGGGTTGCGGGTTGCCTTTCCCCCACACCCCCCCCCCCCCCCCATCGGGGCACGGGCTCCATCCCCAGTAGGGGGCGTGCTGGAGGCCGCCGATGTTTTCCTCTCTCGCCCCCTGTCCATAAAATCAATAAAAAAATCTTTAAAAAATGTATAGCAGCCACAGTTTTTTGTAGCAGGCAGGGCAAAAGTAGATTTACAGTTGTTCGTGTGGAAAGCAATACAATAATTCACAAATAATACAAGAGTCAATTATTTTGAGTACTCAAAACTGTAAAGCTACATTTGCCCCTCCCTGTAGATTTATTGTTGTGATAACATGTGTCAGTAAATGTGAATATATATTCGTTGAACATTGAAAGTATCTGCGCTCAAACAGTGAGTGAGTGGGGTGGCAATGTGATAGCTCATTTTCAAATAATGCACTAGCATGCCATAAAATAGGTTAATCAGGAGACCATTATGAAACTAATAAGTGGAGTTAGACATGCTTTGCTCCTTTAACTTAAGTGAGGAGTTTTGTTAGCATTGCTTTTTCCAGTCTAGAGTTATAAGAATTAAGTGATAGTATAATAACTGAATTAATTTGTTGCTTACCAGTAACAAAATGAAGTGTCAGGTTAAAGATAATTCTTTTAATTATTGGAAAGTTTCAATAATGTGGATCTCCCTGTAGTTTCAGTTTTATCTTTGAGTGAAAATGTTTTTAATTAAAAGAATGGTTTAATATTTACAAGATTCCTGTATAACTCAAAAGAACATTTACTTTCAGGTTCAAGTGAGCATTTCTGGCTATTTAAAATGTTGCTGTTTCTTACAATTTTCTTTCATTTTGCAGAGATGGTTTAAAGCTTGAAACTGAATTATTGGATGGAAAAACCAAGCTAATATTGTCCCCATATGGTATGCTCTGTTACTGGAATCTAAAAATGTTAACTTTTAAAATTCCTATATAAAATTTATACTACTTTAACTGACTTTTTACTTGTAGTAGAGGGATATTTAAATGGTACTTTGAAAAAAAGCAGTTTACCCTAACTTCCTCAAATTGATTTTTAGCCAATTCAGGGTACATCACTGCTTACCACTGTCAGTATTCATGAAATTTAATGTTCCAATATAGTTCATGCGTTATATATCTCTTCATTATATTTGCATATGGCAAATATCCCAATTGCCTAATGTATAATCTAAGTGAAAATGTACTTATGTTCTGTGCATGTAAAGAATGTAATGTTTGAGAAAATTAAATCTACAGTAAGACCACAGTTGCTAAAGCCATTTTTCATATTAATTTCAAAACTCAGAGTATATACTTTGGTAGTCTTCTCATTCACATTATTTTCTTTTTCCCTGACCTATTTATAGTTTTTACCTTGGAAAATAAAAATGAAGTAGAAATGTTTGAACCATACTATAAAACAGCACTCAGGACCTAAAGTTAATGCTTTTTGGGGTTAATATTTCTACTGATAGTAATATCTTAAAACAATGCTAATTTAATTTTATAACTGCCTTAGTCTGTTTTCAGTTGATAGTTTAGTAATTTTTTTTTTCTTTTTTAGAACGTAAATCAAACATTTCTGTAAAGGTAAGCCAAACAAATGACTTTGACCTGACCTATTTTCAAATGTAAAATGTGTTTTTCTTACAGTAATTTGAAAATAATCTGTGCTAAAATATTATAAGGGTTTAGGAGTGATGGTAAGAAGTTATTGTTCCCTTGTCTTCAGGCTGGTTCTTTCACAGGAATGGAATAATAATTTTTTTGTTGTAAAAGCCTTTTAGAACCCTTTTCTCTACTTCAGTGCTGGAAATGTTGTAAAAATAGTGCTTTCAATATGGTAGCGAGCCACTAGTGGTATGTGGTTATTGACTGAGGAAGTGAATTTTAAATTTTATTTAATTTTAAATGTAATAGCTACTGTACTGGACAGTACAGTTCCCAAGATGTTTAAAAATAGATATTTATACTTGAAAACAAAAATATTTTCTTTCATACTCATTCCATTTTTTAAAATTTTTATTTTTCAATTACAGTTGATATTAGTTTCAGGTGTACCACATAGTGATTAGACAATAATAAACTTTAAAAAGCATACTCACCTGGCACAATACACATATAATACAACATTGACTATGTTCCCTATACTATACATCCTCATACTGATGGCATTTTTCCACACCAAAAGGGTATATTTGATTCACAAATTCTTAATATGCATTTAGCTTTCTCCTTTAAGAGATCAAACTTGAGCTTAATGATGATTTTTCTTTTAAATTTTATTTTTTTAAAATCAGGGAACCATAGTGCCTTTTTCTTTCTTTCTTTTTTTCTTTTTGTTAATCCTCACCAAGGATATTTTTCCATTGATTTTTAGAGAGAGTGGAAAGGAGAGGGAGAGACAGAGAGAGAAACATCTATGTGAGAGAGACACATTGATTGGTTGCCTCCTTCGCGCACCCCAACCAGGGCCCAGCAACCTGAAACAAGGTACGTGCCCTTGAAAGAAATTGGAATTGAAGCTGGGACCCTTCAGTTGGTGGGCTGACGCTCTAGCCCAGGGGTGGGCAACCTTTTTGTGAGTGCGTGCCAAAACCAGCAAAATCTCTGACTCAAAATTCTTCTGCGTGCCAACCCTAATTTTTTAAGAACATGTTACGCCTACTTGATAATCTCTTAAGGTGTACGTATGTGAAGAACCTTGAAGAAATAATAAAATTCATTCAAGCTACAAAAACACAGTATATGATGATGAGAAATACATTTATTTTTTAGTGTATACATGTACACTGATAGTCCGACAGAAAACTTTATGACTCCTTTTGATATTATCAGTGGGACTTTTGCTGCTGCATCACTGATGACAGATTTTACATATATTTCGTGACCTTCAGAGATATGCACGAGCTACTACTTTCATCCATCAGGCTACTCCTATTACGAGACTTAACAAAATTCATCACTGAGAACAAAAGCGTATGTGGATGAAAACATGGAGAGTAACGCTGTTGCAAAGTTTTTTAAACAGAAAAAATTTTCTGGAATGGCAGTCCAAGTCCTCAATAGTTTGTTTTTGACACTTCTCTCTGGTACTCCTGTCTCTAATCGCTTTTTTTCAATGTTTTCCAAGTCAACTCTAAGGTCAATAAATTTCTGCTTCCAACTTGAGCTACTCTGAAATTCAATCAACTGCATTTCAAAGTCAGCCATGTCTATGGTCTTTAAGATAACTTGTTATGTATAATTATTTATTTATCTAAGATGCACCTACACTGAATTTATCTGAAATATGAAAAAGTCGATATTAAGAAAAAAATTATAAATGGAAGATTATAAGAGAGGGTTTCACGTGCCAGCAAAAGTTACTGGCGTGCCATGTTTGGCACGCGTGCCAGGGGTTGCCCACCCCTGCTCTAGCCACTGAGCAAAACCGGCTAGGGCCATAGTGCCTTTTTCTACAAAATTACATTACCAACTATTAAAAAAATGTTTGATATCACTACTTTGCCTGTACTCTTTTTTTTAATTTTTAGATTAACATCAGCAGAAATTTCTACTCTGCTCTTCCTTAACTTTATTCCCTTTTTTCCTTTTTCTTTGCAGCATCTTAAAGTTTTTCTTGCATGTTTATGAATGGAGCCCATTGGGGATAATATGGCACTTTTCAACTCTGAGCCCTTGATGTCTTTGCTGTTTCTTCCAGGTTTAATCAAGGGGGAGAGGTTGCTTTAGTACCCACCATATTGATAAATGGATGATGATGATTAGAATAATTCCACAAGCTACCAATAAAAATTATTTCTCTCTGTACATGGTATATACTTACATACATCGTGTTTCTTAATGTTTGACTACAGATTGTGTATTTTTTCCTGGCCCTGCACTGTTAAAATATTGCAACTATTTTTATTTGAGTCACATTAACCAGTACAGTGCCCCTTTAAGCTTCTAGATTAAAAGCTACTTGTACTAGATGATTTCTACCTCCCCTAGCCTCTATTCTCTCTCACATGTTCCCTCTTTCATTGTTGTCCTTGATGGACTTGCTAGCTACACCACTTTTGTGAAGACACACCACTTTTGTGAAGACATTTAATTGTTTTTTTTAATGTAGAACATCTGGAGATGCCTTTGATGCCTATAAGTAAATAAAGTTACTAGTCAGACTTTTGGTAGAATCATTACAAAATTTTACCTGTGGTCTAGGGATATTTTACTCTAGTTTCTAGAGTAACTCATAAGTCACAGATGATGTTGATTTTAAATTATATATCTTAAAGCAAGTTGTTTGGATTTATCCCTCTTGCTTTTGGAACTCCAAAATACTGATAAATGGTAACCATGAGGTGAAGGTTATGTTAATTAGCTTGAGTATGGTGATTATTTCAGTGTAGACATGTAACAAATTATCGTTGTATACCTTGAATGTACACAATTTTTAAATTGTCAATTATACCTCAGTAAAACTGGAAAAAAATACTGATGCAATCTAAGTTTTCCTTCGATATTGATTTTATTTCAGGGAGCTTTTCTTCCCTTGTTTACAGAGCTTGCTGAGATCCTCATTTCTTTCTTCACAGAAGATAAAAATCCCAAACATTAGTATTTGTTTTCCTTTTTTGTGTTAGTCAGTTTTTTAACTTAAACTTCACAATTTGGCAGCTATATGTTTAATTCTTTTTTTTTTTTTTTAGTAAGTTATTCATGAATTCTCTCTTCATAGTGCTTTTCTTTTTTCCCACTGGGGTAAGTTCCTACAATACTTATCTACACTTGTTTTGCCCATTCCTCACAGGTTGAATTACTACCATCTTCGTGGTGTGCTCTTTAAACACAGCTGAACTCTCCCATCTAGTTTAACACGTGTGGTCAGAGAACTTTCTTAATTCTATCAAAATCTCTTTTGCATTTTGAATCTTTGTTAATGAATATGAAGTGAAGATAGTTACCAGCCTTATTTCTTAGGCTTATAGGAAGATAAATGAAAGAAAAAAATTAATGATTTAATGTCATGAATAATTTATGAATTCTAAACTCTTAAAATTATCTCACAAATTATTTGAAATATAAAACATTAAAAATTTTTGTATAGGTTTTTCTACGTATGAAAATTAGTGACACACTAAAGATAATATACAATATTAGTGCTAGGAAGTACATTTTATATACTAGTATATATTTTTAATCCTCACCGGAGGAGTGAGGATATTTTTTCCATTGATTTTTAGAAGGAGTGAGAGAGAAACATCAATGAGACAAAGACACAGTGATTGGTTGCCTCCCACACGTGCCAATGGGGGAGGGGATTGGACCTGCCACCCAGGTAGTGCTCTTGACTGAAGCTCCAACCACTGAGAATGCCAGCCAGGACTACACATTTTCTATTTTAAAATGTTAATTTTCCCTGATTCTGGCCTTGGGATCCTGGCCTCAGAAATTGTGAAATCAGCCAATATTAAACCACTGCATTGGATACTGTCCTTATATTATGAAAAATATTGGTAGAATTGAACTAGGTAAAAGAGCAACATGCTACATAAAAATGTTTATGACAAAAAAAAAAATGTTTATGACAAAGACCCTCCTTTTTGAGCTATTAAAGTCATCTTATTCCATAACCCCTGGGGAAATGATCCGGGCTACATTTTTTTCTTATTGGGTAACTTGAATATAATTGAATAGTTATTTGGTAGTTTACAATTTTTTGCTGCCTCTTTTCATTATTCTTTGGCATTAAGCTACAAAAAGTATTCAAAGTTGAGCTGAATGTATAGTGTCCTTGTGCCAGGTTTTTTCTTACCCACCCCTTTGTTAAATATTTTTGAAAATCTTCTCTGTATATTATTTCTTTGTTTTTGCATTTGTTTGTTTCCTATTTCTTTTCTTTTTGTGTGTATATTATTTCTGATGTAATTGGAATGTGGTAAAGTAATTCTAGTTAAATTAGAGCTCCAATTAGTAGGTTTCTGTTTAACAAGGATTTACTACACTGTAAAAGTCCAGTATATGTGTAGAGCTGTATTCTTGGCTTTATTCTGTGACTGAGAGAGAAGAGTAAAACCTAGTCCTTGTTTCCTGGAAGTGGGAGTATCAATCAGGTAAATAACTATATAATACAAGAATAAAATGGGTGTCATATTAGGATTATAAATAGAACAAAAACAGCCCTTGCTGGTTTGGCTCAGTGGATAGAGTGTCAGCCTGCGTTCTGTTCCAGTCAAGGGCACATGCCTGAGTTGTGGGCTCCATCCCGAGTAGGGGACGTGCAGGAGGCAACCAATCAATGATTCTCATCATCGATGTTTCCCTCTCCGTTCCTCTATGAAATCAGTAATATATATATATATATATATATATATATATATATATATATATACACATACATACATATATATATTGAAAACATTGAAAAGAGCAACTCTTTGTGGTTTGAAAAGACCAGGGAATGCTTCATAAATGAAGTGACATTTTAGAACTTAAAAGATGAGGGAGATATTTACAGTCAAAGAAGTAAGGAAGCATATTCTGAGCTCAAAATGGTGGGCAAAATACCGAACTACAAAGCATAATTTGCATTTGAGGAATAGTGTGTACCTTGGGGAAGTGTAGAACATAAAGCTTGGTGGGGTTATAATCATGAAGAGTTTAAATGAATTCTCAGTTTGAATTTATTTTATCTTCATGTTGGGAACATTAAAGAATTTTTGAAAAGTGGGCTAGATATAATTTAATTTGTGTTGTAGAGCTTCAGGCAACTCTGTGAAGGATAGTTATAACAGATCCGTTAAAGAAGGGGACAGAAGTGAATGGTTTTCAAGATATGTTAAGGGAATGCACTGCACTTAGCAGTTCGAGTGAGACACTAATTAGAGAAATGAAATGCTCAACTGCTAATGACTCAAAAAAAAAAAGGCGGGTATAAGTCAAAGAAGGGTGAGATTAGTAGGAGCTGTAGTAGTTGGAAACTAACTGAGGTGTTAGGGTTCAGTTGTATAAGCTATGTGCAGTCTGCTGAAAACCACAGAGTGTTTTTCAAAAACTAGAATGAGGTGCCAATATCTAAAAATTGGAAAATTTAGCCTGGACCGGTTTGGCTCAGTGGATAGAGCGTCAGCCTGCAGACGAAGGGTCCTGGGTTCGATTCCGGTCAAGGGCATGTACCTCGGTTGCGGGTACATCCCCAGTGGGGGGCGTGCAGGAGGCAGCTTATCGATGTTTCTCATCGATGTTTCTAACTATCCCTCTCTCTTCCCCTCTGTAAAAAAAATCAATAAAATATATTTTATAAAAATAAATATTGGAAAATTTAAAATATGGCATTCTTGGTTCCCTTGAAATATTGGATGATCTAGTACAGTGGTTGGCAAACCGCGGCTCGCAAGCCACATGCGGCTCTTTGGCCCCTTGAGTGTGGCTCTTCCACAAAATACCACGTGCGGGCACGCACATACAGTGCGATTGAAACTTCGGGGCCCCTGCGCAGAAGTCGGTTTTCAGCCTGGGCGAGTCCATTTTGAAGAAGTGGTGTTAGAAGAAGTGGGGGGTGTCGGTCGGTTGGGCGACGGGAGACGTGGCCCAGGTGGGCTGCGGGATACACAGTGCGGGGGAGGCGCATGCGATTCATGCATGAGTTGAGTGAGCCAGTCAGCAGTCTTGTGTGCAGTGGTTAGTGCTAGTCACGTCCGCAAATCGCACGGGTGACAAAAGTACCTACTCGAAGCATAAAGTTACCTGTATTTTTCCAACCAGCTGCAAATCCTACCTGTATTTTTGTCATCAATTTAAGAATTGTAATTATTTTGTGTTGGTGGCTTTATTGTTATAAAATGAGGATGTTTTTAGCAAAGGCCAGCTTAGGAGTACCCTAATTAAGTTAATAACAGTGTACCTACCTATATAGTTTAAGTTTAAAAAATGTGGCTCTCAAAAGAAATTCTAATCGTTGTACTGTTGATATTTGGCTCTGTTGACTAATAAGTTAGCCGACCACTGATCTAGTAAATAGATTTTTTTTTTTTTAGTATAGTGGGGTTTTTTTGTTTGTTTCGTGTGTGTGTGTGTGTGTTTTTGGTAGTGTAGTTTAGTTCTCCTTTAGGCGGAAAAGTGCTGTTCAGTTTATTCTAGCTCCCACCCAGTCTGCAATACAATAGGTATTTGAGTTTTCTACCTCTCATTTACAGAATTCTTTATATTAAAATAGCCACAGGGATAGGAGAACACAAAGGTATTTTAGATTGTGGTGTCAAAGCCTAAAGCCAGGAATAAATAGGTGTAGGTGAGGTGCATAAGATAATAAAGGAATCTTGTGGCTGATTTTACAGGGCTATTTTGAAAAGTAGGACAAAATGGGATTGGTTAATTGGTCAAAGTTTGGTTGTGTATTATGTAATTTATTGAAAGACAGGGAAAATTGGGATATGATAAGCTAGATGAAAGCCATGTGCATCTACTTCATTCCTTGATAGCAAGACTATTATCTTATTCAACTTTACAGGTCCAATTCTTTTTCCCATGGTGGTGAGCCCATAAAAAACAACACTTAATAATTAAATGACTGTTGACTTATTTTAGGTTAGTTGGGTTTGCAGAAATGTGTAGTGGATTAAATGGGATAAATTTGAGATAGTCTGGCTGTGAACTAGAAATGAAATGAAAACCTAGTTTTAGGCTTATTGTTGTGTAAATGGTGAGAATAAGGCTTGAACGTCAGAACCTATACTTGCTGGTTAGCTAAAGAAGACTATAAAAAGGAGGATAAAGAGTCAAAGATAACTCCATGGTTTCTGGTATGAGAGATTAGAAGAGCCACAGAAATGGGATATTTTGGAAAGGGGAGCTAATTTGGAGGAGAGAGGAGAAAGAATTCGTTTTCTAAAATGGCATAGTTAAGGATAGTCATTGAACAAAAATTTATTGAACACCTACTGGGAAAACAGAGCTAGGGAGGTGGGAGTGAAAATAGAGCAGGAAACCTGCAGTTTTAAATAGAGTGGTCAGAGAGGACCTCACTAAGCTGGTGATATTGGAGCACATATTTGAAGGAGGTGAGTGAATGAACCATGTAGAATCTGAAGGAAGAATATTCCAGGTAGAGAAGCTGACTAGTGCTAAGGACTAAGACTGCAGGTTCTTGTTGAATTTAAGGAACAAGATGCCCTGGTGGCTAGAAGCTAAGAGAGAGAGAATGAGATAATGGAGACAAATGGGAGTGTGCCCGATCATTATGTCTTTTTTGGTCAGAGTGAGTAGTTCAGTTTTTCTTCTAAGTGAGATGGGAAGCCATTGGAAGCTTTTGAAGAAAGTGGCATGCCCTGACTTAACATACTATATAATAAAGAGGTAATATGCAAATTAGCCCTCACGAAATGGCAACTAGGCTGGCAGGGGGGTTAGTGTGGGACGACCAAACGACTGAACAAGCATGTTGCGTGGGGCGACCAGGCCGGCAGAGGGGGGCAGTTGGGGACAACCAGACTGGCAGAAGGGGGGGCAGTAAGGGGTGACCAGGCCTATGGGGGGGCGGCAGTTAGGAGCGACCAGGCCAGCAGGGAGGGGGCAGTAGGGGGCAACCTGGCCAGCAGCGGGGGACAGTTAGGGGCGACCAGGCAGGCAGGTAGGTGAGCGATTAGAAGCCAGAGGTCCAGGATTGTGAGAGGGACGTCCACTTCCCTGGGATCGGGCCTAAACCGGCAGTTGGACATCCCCCAAGGGGCCCCGGATTGGAAAGGGTGCACACAGGGCCGAGGCCCCCCCCCCCCCCCCCCGCCCCCCGCACGAATTTCGGGCCTCTAGTCTATATCATAAAAGGCCTGTGGTCATCACACCATAACACCATTATGACCAAACAAGCAGCAGCCTCGAGGTGGGTGGGATGTGAGCTACTAGCAGTGGGGAGCTACAATCAGTGGAGGGTGGGGCGCGGGGCGTGAGCTACTAGTGGCCGAAAGCTATAGCAGCGGAGAGCTAATAGCAGAGAGCTAGGAACGGCTGAGGGCAGTGCGAGATGAGTGGGGTGGCCAGCTGAGGCAAGTGGAAGCGAATCATGCACGCTGGGCCTCTAGTATTGAGATAATCACAGTGGCTGCTGTGTTGAGAATAGACTGTGGAGCAAGGGTAGAAGCAGGAAAACCAGTTAGAAGGTTTTTCAGAAATTTCGATGAGGTAGTGGCTTAGAACAGAGAGGTGGCAAGAGATGTTTTAGAGTAGTGTCAGATTCAGGATATATTTTGGAAATGGAGCAAAACAAGGTTTGATGACAGGTTAAATGAAGCATATCAGAGATGATTCAAGGATAATTGTAAAATTTTTGGCATTAGTAACTGAGATAGGAAAGACTGAGGGGAGGAAGTTATTAAGGGCAAGAAGATCAGGAGTTTAATTTGGGACATGGTGAGTTTGAAGTGTCTATTAGAAACCCAAGAAGAGATCTTGGGACTGAGCCTTAGGCATTCCAGCTTTAAGAGATCTGAGAGAAAAGGAGAAACCACTAAAGACTGAGAAGGAGCAGCAAGAAGAACCAGGATTGTGGAGTCCTATAAGTGAAATAGAGAAAGGGCTTCAAAATGGAAGGAATAATCAACTCTATAGGACACTGCCAGTAGGTTGAGTAAGATGAGAGTTTGAGGATTGGTAATTGAATTTAGCAATATACAAATTATTAGTGACCTTGATGAGCAGTTTGGGTCAGGTAGTTGGGTGAAAGCTTGGTTGGAATGGGATTATAGAAGATGAGAAAGTGGGATTAAGAATTTTTTTTTAAGATGGCAAAAAAGATGTGAACAGTGGAAAAGAAATGGTGATGATTCAAGAAAAAGCAAAGTATTGCTAGAGAGAGAGCCTTGAGAAAAAGGGTTATGGGATGTGTCCAAGTAACAGGAGGGCAAGCAGTTTGTCTGAGTACAGATGCTGGTATAGATTTGATGGTAGAAATAAAGTTTTTTCTAAATGCTTCCTTGTGAGATTTTCAGTGAAATATTAATCAAGGTCTTCAGCTGAGAATGAGTATGAAAGAAAGTATTAGGGACAGTGGTTCTCAACCTTCCTAATGCCGTGACCCTTTAATACAGTTCCTCATGTTGTAGTGAGTCCCAACCATAAAATTATTTTCATTGCTACTTCATAACTGTAATTTTGCTACTGTTATGAATCATAATGTAAATATCTGACATGCAGGATTTAGGCAATCCCTGTGAAAGGGTCGTTCGACCCCCAAAGGGGTCGCGACCCACAGGTTGAGAACCGCTGGGCTAGGAGAAAGTTGAGATTATTGCTAAATGAATGAGATGAGACTAAATGAACTTTGGAAATGTGTGCCTGCCAGGTAACATGAAGAGCCCATTGGTTGTTCTTGGGTATGTATTTAAGATGAAATCAGATGTTGTAACTGTGTGTTTTTCTCCTTGGATGCGGGCACAGAGCAGGTGAAAAGTTAGATTTTACCAGGTTTGGGATTTGCCATGTGTATGTGGCATAGAGCAGAGGAGTTGAGAATGGAAAACAGTGATGGTTTTGGTTGATCATGGAATTTAAGATTGGTAAGGAGGGATGCAAGGACAAGAGGAAGGTGGTAGGATCAACAGATTATAGATCCCAGCAGAGTTAGAGAATTGTTGGGATATGTTAAGAAAGTTAAGCTGGAAAAAATAGGAGGTAGTGGTCATGTGCAGTGCTTGAAATAGATTATGGAGGGATTGCAATTATGAGTAGTTATAAAGTCAGTTTAAGATATCACTATGGGAATGAGTAACTGAGATAGCATGAAGGACAAGAGTATAGGAGCAGTGTTGAAGGAAATGAGAGACCAAGATATTGGAAGAATGATCTATGGATATGAAAGCACTGATAATTAAGGCAGAGTTATGTTAGAGGGGTGATGACCCATGGGTTAAATTATGCAAGGAATAAGGGCTAGTAGCCTATTGCTCTATAATTGCTTATAAAGAAGAGAGGTAGTGTGGATGATGAGATTCAGTGTTGAAGTAGAATGGAGATGTCCTATAACAACTAGAATAAAAGTTCTTCTATATACTTTATTATCCTATATAATAAAAGGGTAATATACAAATTGACCCTAACGGCAGAACAACCGCTGGACAAGTCACTATGAGGTGCACTGACCACCTCTTGGTGCCTTTCCCTGGCTGGCAGGCTCTGATCGCCTGATGGCCACCTATGGCAGGGGCGGGGCTGGCAAGTGGGTGGGAACAGCCGACCTCTCAGTCCTTTCCCCCGGTTGTCAGGCACCGATGACCCAATTGCAAATGGAGAACTAGGGGTGGGTTGAGGCAGGGGGACAGGGCCAGCTGTGGGCAGCTGGGGAAGATGTCCCTGAATGCAGGCCTGGCCTAGGGACCATACCTGCACATGAATTTCATGTGCCAGCCCTCTAGTTCTGAATAAAATAATAATTTCCAGTATTTGATAAAGCTTTCAAGTGAAGATTTGCAAAGGTTAAAAGTTAGTTTCTTTTTGATCTATATTAGCTAAATGGGAAAAAGATTAAAGGCCTGATTTATCATATATATCAAGATAATTATAGGTTTTTCATGGGCTGTTATAAAGAATAAATTTTTGGTATCTTAACAGATGGGAAATAAGACCAAGATTGGAAAATGTCCTTTAAGAACAAAACAAACCAGATGCATTCTAAAATCAACACAAAATACTTGTATCAGTAGTGAAAAACTTTTGGAAAAGAAGAAAATTGGTTCAGAAACGTCACTGGTAAAAGGTGAAAAAAATAGTATGGCTAAGGATTTATGCAAGCAGTATGCTGATAAAGACTGTCTTCATATCCGGAAAGAGAGTTCACCTACAACCCCTAAAATACAGAAGACTGGGAACACCTTAAGTACACCTGTAATAGCTAAACAGAAGCCTTGCAAAAATTACATCACAGGCGAAAATATGAAGAGTAGTTTGGTGTGTCTAACACAAGACCAGCTACAACAGATTTTGATAAATGTAAACCATGGAAATAGACCCATGTTCCTGACTGAGAATGGAAAGG
Source organism: Myotis yumanensis (assembly GCF_028538775.1). Lineage (NCBI taxonomy): Eukaryota > Metazoa > Chordata > Mammalia > Chiroptera > Vespertilionidae > Myotis > Myotis yumanensis. The sequence goes on from NW_027223765.1 coordinate 43,445,610, forward strand.
AGGAGGAAACAAGTAAGACTTTCTGAAGTTTTAGTACATTTTATTGACATAAAATGTTTTAGAATTTCAGGTTCATTGAATTTTACATAACTGTGCCTCTTAAATTCTATTTTACATGTAACAATTTTTCAAAATGATTGGTCTCTTAAGGTAAATAAATATACAGGATTACTTTTATAATATGCTATATTTTACGGTTAATGCCCAGAATATTATTCTCATGAACCATAGCTTAAGAAATCCAGTTTTCGCCGAAACCGGTTTGGCTCAGTGGATAGAGCGTCGGCCTGCGGACTGAGGGGTCCCGGGTTCGATTCCGGTCAAGGGCACATACGTTGGTTGCGGGCACATCCCCAGTGGGAGATGTGCGGAGGCAGCTGGTCGATGTTTCTCTCTCATCGATGTTTCTAACTCTCTATCCCTCTCCCTTCCTCTCTGTAAAAAATCAATAAAATATATTAAAAAAAAAAAAAGAAATCCAGTTTTCTGTGAACTCTAGAAAAGATGTTAATACAAAACACTATTGCACTTATTTTAGAATGTAGAAAAACCTTACTTACATTAAAAAGAATTATATAAAATGTTCCAACAAACCATTATAGTACTTCTAGTGAAAATTGAGGGACCCCTACTATGAAGATTTGACTTGCTTGTTGAAAATGTTGATTTTCCTGGCCCCTACATTTTGCTTTTCCTAATTCGCAATCCATGCTAAGGATTGGCAGCACTATCTTTAAAACACAAACTTGAAAGGAGTAGTAGAATATTACATGCCTTCTGTTTCACTAATCATAATTGTACTTAAAAGCCTTCTTGTTTCAGCTTTGAGCTGAAGAATTGTGAATATGAGTAGAAATATCATTAACATTTTGTGAGTCAATAGTGAAAAAAAAAAAAAAATTAACAGTCACCAGGAAGAGTTCCCACAACCGGTTTGGAGACCAGGTAGCTCCTATATACTCCCAAGGTGCTGAGATAGTGTAATCTACCTTCTCTTGGTCTAGGTAAAGTTTTTCACTGATTTCCCAGCTAAATTAGGAAAAGGTAGTGAGTTTTTCATAGAGCTATTTGCTTTTATTCTCAATAAAGTCAATTGTGTTTTTGTTTATATTATTTTTAAAAGTGATGTTGGCAGGAATAAATGGAGGTTTATTTTTGTTGTTGCTTGGTCAGCAAACTGCGGCTCGCGAGCCACATGCGGCTCTTTGGCCCCTTGAGTGTGGCTCTTCCACAAAATACCAACTTCTGTGCATGGGCCACAAAGTTTCAATCGCACTGTACATGTGCGCCCGCACGTGGCATTTTGTGGAAGAGCCACACTCAAGGGACCAAAGAGCCACATGTGGCTTGCGAGCCGCAGTTTGGCAACCACTGGTCTAGATTATCCTTTGTAAAATGAGAAAGCTAGATTTTGTCTTGTAAGTCTAGAATTCTAGTTCAGAGAACAAAAAAATAAAAACTTAGCAAAGATAGAGAAAATATCAATAAAGTTAAAAGAATTTTCCTAGTCATATAATGACCTACATATTAGATATGCTTTTTCTTCACTAGGAGAACTAGCATGTTAAGGAACAATGTAGAATAGTTTTTGAACCAAGCATGAGTCCAAAATATTTGGAATAGCTATAGCTGGGGCATAAAGCCAGTGGTCCATGGTAAAGTTTTTCACTGATTTCCCAGCTAAATTAGGAAAAGGTAGTGAGTTTTTCATAGAGCTATTTGCTTTTATTCTCAATAAAGTCAATTGTGTTTTTGTTTATATTATTTTTAAAAGTGATGTTGGCAGGAATAAATGGAGGTTTATTTTTGTTGTTGTTGCTTGTTGTTTGGTACAGGAATTGGTATGGCTGTGGCCATACATCTGGGTCATTAAACCTCTGAGGCTCAGTTTCCTTTTTTTGACAAAAAGGGAGTCATAATACCCACTGCAAAGATTGCTGTGAGAAATAATTAGGTGATGTGTAAGGCAATTTTTTTAAACTGTATAGCAGTATGCTAAAATAAGGTATTGTAATAGATGCAATTATACTGTTAATTTTAAAGCCTGTATTTTATTTCCTAGGTCAGTACAGTCTACATTTAAACAGTATTCCTAATCAGAAAAAGGATGAGAACATTATGGGACTACTCCAAAAAACTGAGGTTGTTTCACGTGTCCAAGATGAAAATAAATCTGTTTTAAATAAAAGTCAGGAGACATCTAAGCAGTCTGAGCATAAAATTGCCATGTATGTAACTCATATCTTGTGAATATGATTTTTGCTTGACTTTCTTATGAAATATTAACTCTGAAGACTAAGAGCTAGTTAAAAGTTATTACTGAATACTATGGAGTATGTTGTGTCGAAATGTATAATAAGGTTTCAGTCATTATTTTGTGTTTTGTCTCAGAGAGAATGTATGGAAGCCAGCGGACATATTCAGTACTCTGGGGGAAAGAGAACGTGATAGAAATTTGTTGGAAGCAAAAAAAGCCCAGTGGAGGAAAGAGCTTGGTAAGTAATTATTAACACCTATTATTGTAGTTTGGTTGACTTACAGAATATATATAAAGGATGAAATATATCCTTCAATATAATATTATCAAAAGTCTTGTGTTATAAATTTGCCATTTAGAGGAGTTCTCTGTAAATGTATAAGAAGATTGTGGTTTCACATTCGCTTACATTGTACCTTTTTGTTTGGCACTCTGTGGTGTGTACCAAAAGCCAGAGGTGAGCATTGATGTCATCAGTATCATTCTAGAGCTCCTGGATCTCAAAGATTCCTAAACTTTTCTCATTTCTTGAAAATCCACTTATCATATTTTTCCATTACAGAAATCCTATGGGTTTAAAGATGGTTTTATTTAAAAATAATTGAGTTCATTTTTTTAAAATAATTAAAATGTTCTAATGAAGAGTTATCAGTATGATATCAATTAGTGTATTCCACACAAAAATAAGCTTATTGTTTTTTGTCAGACTGTAGAAACTGTATAACAGAAATATTTATAATTTTTGTTAGGGTCTTAAAATATTGATAATAACTAAGAAACTCCCATTGCTTCTTGGACTAGACTTGGAGTCCATAGTTTGGAAAATACATGAAGTAACAGTTGTACTTTTAGAAATAGCTGTACTAAGAGCATGAAGATGGGCTTCACCCTCTTGTGAGGCAGCCATGCTGGTACAGGATAGGTGATGTAGAAAAAGAGATAAGCAGAAGAATTAGGGAATGAATTGATATTGGAAGTGATGGTAACAGAAGAATGAAGAAATTTAATATATGGTAGCAGAATCAGAAGATTTGGAGATCTATAGCATAATTTCAGCTTTAAATATTTTTAAATAAAATTTAGCTTATCAAAATACAATACAAAACTTCTGAAGTAAGATATGGAGCTACTTGGAAATGACTGAAGTGTTTTATGCTTTAATTATTATCTTTAAAAATACAATTTACTGTTACTTGATACTGTTAGAAAAAGCACATCTTTCTTTCTTAAAGCTTTGCTTTCATTAGTTTTCTTGGAATTTAAATTTATATATCTTTGACATTTTAAGAACTTTTGATTTGGGGTCTTGTTTATTTATATTGTTCTGTTAACACAAGATTTTATATTTTTTACTTTTTTCACAGTTATGAATAATGCTGACATTTATTAAATATTTATTTTGTGCCAGGTCCTGTACTGAAATAGGCACTATTATTACTCTCTTTTTACAGAAGAACAAACAGGTTTAGAGAAGTGAACAGTAATTTGTCCATAGACTTATTGTGGGGAAATAGTTGAACTTGGATTTGACCCCCAAATTTCTCTGAATCCAGAGTTCTTACTTTTGAGTCTCTTACTAATAATTGACTGAACATTTCAGGAAAGTAGAACCTCAAAATAATTAGCATAATATAAACTATGTTGTCCTGAAAAAATCTCTTTATTGATAATTGTAATAGACATTATTACATCCATTTGTGCCATACTTAAATTTGGTTCTGATTAAATGTTTTATTCCATCTCCTTTTAAAATTTTTCTTTATCTTGTGAGTTAATCTCCTCTGTACAAAACAATTTTAATCTGTGTTAGAATCTGCACTCTTTAAGAAGGTCATGATTTGTTTACGTGATTTTTTTTGCAGTTATTGTACATTTTTTTAAAAAGGACATTATTTCCAGATGAACAGGTTGCTTTAAAGAAGAAAGAAAAAGAAACTCCTGAAAAATGGAATAATACTTGGGAAAAATCTGAAAGTGATAAAATAGTATGGGAAAAACTTCAAATTCTTGACCAGTCTAAGGTAAGAGTATCAAAAGCAAGCATTTATGAATATAAGACATCTTAATTAATTGAAATTTTGTAATGCTAAGTCATGTTCAGATCATAAGTTTATTTTTAAAGCATACTTATTATTTATATTTACTAAAGGTACACTTTGTTGTTTTTTTACTTTGTTTTTATTGTTTGCACTATTACAAATGTCCCCATTTTCCACCCCTTCCCTCTGGCCATCACCACATTGCTTTCTGTGTCCATGAGTTATGCATATTTGTTCTTTGGCTAATTCCTTTATCCCCTTTCATCCAGTCCTGCCTCCCCCTGACATATTTATTTTAAAAAAAAATACATATATATATGTATGTATGTATATATAATTCTATTAAATATTTTTAAAAGCATATTCTTTTTATTTTTTTATTTTTTATTTTTTTAATATATTTTATTGATTTTTTACAGAGAGGAAGGGAGAGGGATAGAGAGTTAGAAACATCGATGAGAGAGAAACATCGATCAGCTGCCTCTTGCACACCCCCTCCTGGGGATGTGCCCGCAACTAACGTACATGCCCTTGACCGGAATCGAACCTGGGACCCTTCAGTCCGCAGGCCAACGCTCCATCCACTAAGCCAAACCGGTTAGGGCAAAAGCATATTCTTTTTAAAAAACTTATTTTTCAGATGCTATTTGAGAACACTGTTATTTTGAATTTAATTATGATCTCAACTAGTCTCTGTTTGCATTCTGTAAATTATCTTACTATGTTAGTAGTTATCAGCCTTTAGGCACCATCTTTAGGCTCTTATAAAAACTACAATTTTTAGATGTCCACAAAATTCTACCACTGACCATATGGTATCCACTATAAGCTTATCAAATCGAATATAAGTACATACCAGGTGTCCCTCAGGGCTTGCTTTGATGAACTTTAAATTTTTGCCTATGTTTGATATGAGAGGAAGAAAATGTGCCCTTGTTTTTCTATTTGTTTTTAGACTTCTGCTAGTGTTTCCAGCATTCTGTCACAGTCTCCCACACCCGTAATGGTGGTCCAGGCTGATGGTCACTCACCATCTAGAGCTAGTCAGATTTTAGAGGTAAGTCCTAAGTGTCATTACTTTCAATATATGTGGTTTTTAGTACTTGATCACTATGTAACCTATTTTCCTTGAAGTAGTGAATTTAAGTATTATTTTTAATTACCAGATAATATTTACTGAGTACATTGTGCTCTTTAAATTTAAAAAATGTTATAAGCTATTTCTTTTTTACACATATAATCCCTTCTTCCGAGTGGACATTTACATTTTAACAAATGTGTTCTGAAAATAATACAGTAACCTAAAGGGATGATTCTGGTGGTAGACATTTTCATTCAGCACTGTAGGTTTTTTTTAAAGGCCCCTCCAGATTAGATTGTTTGCATGGCTGTTTATTCTGCTCCATATAGGGTTGACTTACCTACATCAGTTTTGTAGTTTGTTGATAATTTTACATTAACAAAAGAATGAAACTTGAATTGTATTTTGCCATGTTTCCAAAAGCACTTTGACTGTTGAAAGGCAGTAAATTAGTATTGATAGACATAATTTGGAAAAACATCTATATTTCTGGGTGATAATTTAAGTGTAAAGTTTAGAAATTAATGCAGATAGATACTACTGAAAACTACACTGAAACTATTCATGAAGTTGGTGATAATTGGCTTATTTACTTTTTAAAATTAGGATTGAAGAATCTTTAATGCTAAAAATATTAAGTATTTTCCATTACCAAAATTTAGGTTGAAATGTTAGAATATTATTTATTTTTGTTGATTTGCACGGTTCTTTAGGTCATTTATTACCTTAAAGTAACCCATACTATTTTTATTAGTACAAATAAAGAACCATTTGAGGTGACGTTATTTGCAAATAAAGAAATAACTAGCCCTGACCAGTTTGGCTCAGTGGATAGAGCCTCGGCCTGCAGACTGAAGGGTCCCAGGTTCAATTCCAGTCAAGGGCATGTACCTTGGTTTCGGGCACATCCCCAGTAGGGAGTGTGCAGGAAGCAGCTGAATTGATGTTTCTCTCTCAGTGATGTTTCTAACTCTCCTTCTCCCTTCCTCTCTGTAAAAAAAAAAAAAAAATCAATAACAGAAATACACACACACACACACACACACACACACACACACACACACACACATGCTAGAGGCCCGGTGCATGAAATTCGAGGATGAGTAGGGTCCTTAGGCCTGGCCGGCGGGGCGATTGGGACCCCTGCTTGCACTCCCCTCGGCCTGGTGCCACCCGCTCACCCGCTCCACCATCCCGAAGCGGTCCTGCTTACATTGGGGCCCATCGGGGCCTGCAGCGCTCCACTGCCTCCCACTGCCAGCTCTGGGTCACCGACACCCGCCATGTTCCACGCTGCCCCCTGGTGGTCAGTGCACATCTAACTCCCAGTCAGTCGAATTACTGCCCGTAATTTGCATATTATCCTTTTATTATATAGTATATTTAATAAAAGCATGTGTCCCTTTTTTTATAACCCCAAAACTATAAAGTTATTTATATTTTGGAATCAGAGTTGGGGGTTGAGAGTGGGAGAAGGACAAGAAAGCAAAACACACGCTAAATCTATGGCTGAATAACCAAAGGTTAAGGAGTACCTACTTATTCTTTTACTATTTAAATGCAGTTTTTATGTATTTATTTATGAATGTGGTAAGATATCTGAAAGATGTTGTTGAGGGAAAATGAACTGTGTTTTTAAAAAGAAAAACACCCTTTTTTAAACCTGCAAGCAGTTGGTTTCAGAAATCCCAGCTATACCAGGACTATTTTATACTATTTGAATATTAAGTTAACCTCTTCATGTAATTGAGAGGCGGAGAAGTTTGGTTGTTGGCAGGATCACCAAGACCCATTTTGTTGGAACAGTGGCTGACATAAAACAAGTGCTTAATGAAGGTGTCAAACAAACTCAAAAAGAGTCTGGAGGCTTTGACTAGAAATAAATGATAAAGATTTATTCAAGGGTCTTAGGCTTTGCAAAACAAAAATACAACTAGGCAAAAACCCAGAAGTGTTCCAAAGAAGATAGACAAGTTAAGAGTTTTTATAGTAAAAATATATTCTTGAGAATAATAAGTTCTGCATTCTTAGCCCTAGGATTGGTCCAGGACAGTTATCAGTCAGATATTGGGCAGTCTGGATAGTATGGAGGATGGGCGCCAGGAGATCTGATCACATCTGGTGGTCTGGAGAGTGGATATCAGGTGGTCTGTATACATGAGTCGTTGAGGGGGTGGAGGTCTGATGTATATCCAGGCATTGATGTAGGACTGGAAAGTTCAAACGTTTTAAGTTCTCAGGCTAGATAAAACCTACTTGATTTTAGTAATTTAGCAGCTTGACTATGGTGACTTCATTATATTGCTTCACTGTATTCCTCAGAGGTTTGCTGTAGTTGTAGTGTACAAAACTGGTCTATTTGGAACTCTGAGGCTGTTGAGGGTCAATTCCCTTAACAGGTTTCTTTCCTCTCTCTTCTATTCTCAATCTCCTACCTTAATTGAATAGCCCTGTATTCTCATCCTTGTATTGTTCAGCCCAAAACATTCTTTTACACTGTGTAGCTTAAAACTCCTTTTGTGTTTCTTAGACATTTAATTACAGCCTCAGCCTTTTTGAGAATGCCTTACCTTCATAAAACTTGTCTTTTCCCTAATAACTACCACTCCCTGAGAAATCTTTTAAGTACAGGGAGTATATCCTAATGTACTCTCTAACAGGGGGTAGAATGTGAGGCTGTCATGCTACCAGCTTCTTATTGCTACTACCAAACCATAGTTCTTCAGTTGGCCAACAACAAATTCCACCTAAATGTTTCCTTTTTATTTTTACCTTTTTTATTGTGTAAAATGTATATAACATTTTTATCATTTTAAAATTCAGTGGCGCCCTGACCGGTTTGGCTTGACCGGTTTGGCCTGCGGACTTAAGGGTCCCAGGTTCGGTTCCGGTCAAGGGCATGTACCTTGGTTGCGGGCACATCCCCGGTGGGGAGTGTGCAGGAGGCAGCTGATCGATGTTTCTCTCTCATTGATGTTTCTGACTCTCTATTCCTCTCCCTTCTTCTCTGTAAAAAAATTAATGAAATATTAAAAATAAATAAATAAAATAAAATTCAGTGGCACTAACTACATTTACATTGTCACGCAACCATCACCACTGTCCATTTTCTGAATTCTTTCATCATCCCAAATTGAAACTACTCATTAAACAATAATTCCCCATTTCTCTCTAGCAAATCACCATTCTACTTTCTGTCTCTATGAATTTGACTATTCTAGGTACCTTTAAGTGTAATCACACAATATTTGTTCTTTGTGTCTGACATATTTCACTTAGCATAATGTTTTTAGGGTTTGTTTAAGCTGTAGCATGTATCAGAATTTCATTTATTTTTTATTTTCATTAATTCCATTGTATGTGTAATACTAAATTTTGTTTATCCATCCAAATGTTGGTGGATATTTGAGTTGTTAGCACCTTTAGGCTGGTAATAGGAATGATGCAGCTGTATACATTGCTGTACAAATAATCCCTGAGTCTCTGCTTTCAGTTATTTTGGGTATATACCTATAGTGGAATTGCTAGACCATCTGGTAATTTCATGTTTAATTTTTATGTTAAATTTTTACCTATTCGGTGGTTTTATATTTCTTGGCTGTAAAAAAGAAGGAAACCTTACCCTTTGCGACAGCATGGATGGACTTGGAGAGCATTATGCTAAGTGAAATAAGCCAGTCATAGAAAGACAAGTACCATATGATTTCACTCATCTGTGGAATCTAATAAACAAAATAAACTTACATACAAAATAGAAACAAACTCATAGAGAACAGACTGACAGCTGTCAGGGGGAGGTGTTGCCAGGCTGGGTGAAAATGGTGAAGGGAATAAGCAAAAAGAGAAACAAGCTTATAGACACAGACAACGCTATGGTGATTATCAGAGGGAAATGGGGGCCAGGAAAGAGGGGATTAATGGTGATGGAAGGAGACTTGACTTGGGGTGGTGAGCACACAATACAATATATATATATGATGTGTTATGGAAATGTACAACTGAAACCTGTATAATTTTGCTAACCAGTGCCACCCCAATACATTTAATAAAAAAGAAAAAAATTAAAAAAAAATGTAAGTTAAAAAAAAGAGAACAGTTGTGAATGAAGCTCTTAATCATAGGTAAGGCAAATTGAAGAAGCATTTGTAAGAAATCTGAAATTTTATACCTTGGTGTAGAGTTTATTGTTATCTATACAATGTGCTAAAACTAAAAGGAGAAAATACTTTTTAAAAAATTTTTAAATAATTTGTACTGACTTATAGAGAGAGGAAGGGAGAGGGAGAAAGAGAAACATTGATGTGAGAGTGGAACATCAATCGCTGCCTTCTGCACACCCCAGTCATGGGGATCAAGCCCATAACCCAGGCATGTGCCCTGATTAGGAATCAAACCAGCAACCTTTTGGTGCATGGGATGACATCCAACCAACTAAACCATACCAGCCAAGGCAAAAATATATATATTTTTAATGATTTCAGAGAGGAAAGGAGAGGGAGAGAAACATCAGTAGTGAGAGAGAATCATTGATCGGCTCCCTCCTGCAGGCCTCCCACTGGGGATTGAGCCAGGACCAGGAATTTGAACCCTTACCCTCCTTGTTCATAGGTATTGGTCAACACCGAGCAACGCCAGCCAGGTAGAAAAATATATTCTTAATAACTAAGAAAAGTCTAGTTAATATCAACATTGATGAGTTGGTAAAAGATGGCAAGATCAGAGGATGTGAGAGCATACTAAAGTTCTTGTGTTATTAGAAGAAGACATTTATAGACATCAAATTAAAGAGAGGCTTAAAAATAAAGTGGGAGAAACTGAAATATAAAATTAAGATAAAAGAAATAGGACCATCAATAATTATAATAAATCTAAGTGAACTAACGCTCACAAGTCAACATATACTGACAGGTTGGAATAAAGAAATCTAGAGATTTTCTAGAATACAAGACATACCCAATGCATAAGAACACAGCAAGGTGGAAAATAATAGGATTTTAAGAACCACAATAAACTTGGTATTGTTACACTAATAAAAATAAGAAAACATTATTGGGGATAGTGGGGGTTATAAGTATTAATAGAAGATCCAACATCAAAAAGGTATAGCAATTTTTAACATGCATGTACCTAGCAGATGAATAAAACCTTAAATATATGAATCGAGAAATTACTAAAACTTCAGAGAAATTTATAAGTTTTTTATTAAAGGTAGATTTCAACATGGAAATCAGCAATATAGCAAGTTGATTTTAATTAACATAACAGATTCTATGTCCAACAATTAGAAAACATTTCTTTCAAGCACACATGAATATTTATAAAAAGTGATACTGTGTTGAGCCACAAAGACTCAGTAAAATTTTAAATAGCTATTATATAAACAGTGATTTCTACCTATAAAGCAAGTAGTTTAGAAGTTACTAAAAAAAAGATTTTTTAAGCCACTACATATTTGGAAATTAAAGACCACAGCACTAAATAATTTGAGAGTTAAAGAAAAAAAAATTGAAATCACAAATATTTGGAACAGAAAGATAGTGGTTATGTACATACATCAAAATGTAAGATAGAGTAGGATTCAAGGGAAATTACATTAAATAAGGAAACCTTTAAATCAATATGCCAGGTGCCCATCTTAAGTTAGAATTAACCAAAAATAGAAGAAACATCATGAAATATAGGAGCATCTGTAAAATGCATAACATACAAAGCTGAAAATTGCCTTTTAAAGTACAAAATCTGTCAAGACTGATTAAGAATACAGAATCAAAAGTGAAAATGCAATAATTGTAAGTAGAAAGTAAATCATTAGTAAATGGATATCTTATGCCAACAATTGTGAAAACTTACATGAAATGGATAAATTACTGTAAAAATTAATAACTTACAGGAGCTGACTTAAAAACTTGAGTACTCTTGTAACTGTTAAAGTAAATGTAGATCTTATTAAAAAAGTTTTCCCACAAGTGGACAAAATGTCCACATAGTCTGACATTTTCTACCAAATTTTAAAGGAGTGAATATCAAATTTATTTAGATTACTAGGCAGTAGAAGTATAGACTAACCCACATTTAATTTTAAAAGCCTGGTATGAACTTGATATTAAAGCCAGAAAAATAAATAACAGAAAAGGAAGATTAGGTTATTTTGTTTCATGAATATACACACAAAAATCTTAAAATATTAGCAAGTAAAATTCAATAATGTGTATCATCAGTAAGATAGGTTCATACTAGGTAGTTAAGGAAATGTTTTAAATCCACAAATGTAATGTTTCCTTTAACCCAACAAAAGAAAATATCTCAGTACAGTAGAAAAAGCATTTACTAAAATTCAAAACCAGTTCATTAAGAAAAATGACTCTGGAAATTAGACTAGAAGGGATTACCAATTGAGCATTAAAAGCAAAAAAGCCCTAAAACAAATATCATCCTAAGTAAGCCATTTTAGAAATATTCCATTTAAAATAAAAAAAATGAGATGCCCTGGCCTGTGATTAGAGCATTGGCCCATGCACCAAATGATTGCAGGTTCAATTCCTGGTAGGAGCACATGCCTGGATTGTGGGTTCTATCCCCAGTGGGGGGCATGCATGAGGCAGCTGATCGATGATTCTCATTATTGATGTTTCCATCTCTCCCTCTGTCTTCCTCTCAGAAATCAATAAAAAAATATATTTTTAAAAATGAGTATATTATGAACAACTTCTGCCAGTACATTAGAGAATTTAGATGAAAAATTGAGAAGTTATTAGAAAGACATCACAAAAATTGACACAAGAAATAGAAATGAATGAATGTGTATTTATTACTTCACAATGTAGACTCAGGCCCAGGTAAGTTTAATGGTGAATTCTTCCAGAAAATAAGGTAGAAGGCAAAACTCCAAGGTTCTTTATGAGGGCAGTATCCTCCTATATAATAAAACCCTAATATGCAAATTGACCGAACAGCGGAACGACTGGTTGCTATGATGCACACTGACCACCTGGGGGCAGACGCTCAATGCAGGAGCTGCCCGAGGTGGTCAGTGCGCTCTCACAGGACGAGTGCCATTCAGCCAGAAACCGGGCTCATAGCTGGCAAGCACAGCGGTGGTGGTGGGAGCCACTCCCCCCTCTGCTGCAGGCGGGCAGTGAGGAGCAAGGGGTCCTGGACTGCAAGAGCCAGAATGTGAGGGGGAATATCTGACTGCTGGATTAGGCCCAATCCGGGGATCAGGCCTAAGCCAGCAAGCGGATATCCCCTAAGGAGTCCCAGACTGCGAGAGGGCACAGGCCAGGCTCAGGGACCCCCCTGAGTGCACGAATTTCATGTACCGGGCCTCTAGTCTACACTAATAAAAGAGAAACATGGTAATTGGCGTAACACCGCTACCCTTCCCATTGGCTAATCAGCGTATCCTTATGCAAATTAACTGTCAGCCAAGATGGCGGCTGGCAGCCATGCACTGAAGCGAGCAGGGAGGCTTGCTTCCTTCAGGAACTGCAGACTCCAACGTTCCCCGCCTCACTTGCGGGACTCTCAACTGCAACTCTAAGCAACTATTACTATGTTGCAAATAAAAAGCTAAACAAAACCGGCTTTCAGTCAGTCCCGGACTGCAACATTGTATTCATGTTTTCAGCAGCGAGGCCTCAGAGCTAAAGCGGGCCCAGAATAAAAAAAGAAAAAAAAGAAAACAAGGAGCGGTTGGGAGCTTTTAGTCAACTGCCAGCGGGAAAACAGCCCTCAGCCCCTCAGCCAGCCTGGCCAGGTACCCCAGTGGGGACCCCCACCCTGATCCAGGACACCCTTCAGGGCAAACCAGCTAGCCCCTACCCGTGCACCAGGCCTCTATCCTATATAGTAAAAGGGTAATATGCCTCCCGGCACTGGGATCAGCATGACAGGGGGCAGCGCCCAAACCCCCTGATCAGGCCTGCTCTGTGCCTGATGGGTGGGCGCTCCCCAAACCCCCGATTGCCCTGCGGCTCTGTGTGTGACAGGGTGCAGTGCACCAACCCCCTGATCGGCCCTGCTCTGTGTGTGACAGGGTAGAACCATAACCTCTCCATCGGCCCTGCCCTGAGTGTGACAGTGGCGGTGCCCCAACCCCCTGATCAGCCCTGCTCTGTGGGTGATAGAGGGTGGCACCCCAACCCCCCTCCATGGGCCTTGCTCTGTGTGTGACAGGGTAGAGCCATAACCTCCCCATTGGACCTGCCCTGAGTGTGACAGGGTGCAGCGCCCCAACCCCCTGATCCGCCCTGCTCTGTGTGTGACAGGGGGCAGTGCCCCAACTCCCCTATCGGCCCTACTCTGTGAGTGACAGGGGGGAGCTCCTCAACCCCCTGATCGGCCCTGCTCTGTGAGTGACAGGGGGCAGCGCCCCAACCCCCTGATTGGCCCTGCTCTGTGAGTGACAGGGGGCAGCGCCCCAACCCCCTGATCGGCCCTGCTCTGTGCGTGACATTGGGTGGCACCGCAACCTCCCCATCGACCCTGCCTTGAGTGTAACAGGGGGCGGTGCCCCAACCCCCCAATCAGTCTACCCTGAGCGTGACTGAGGGTGGCATTGCAACCTCCCGATCCGCCCTGCTCTGTGCATGATAGGACAGCGCCCCAACTCCCCAATCGGCCCTGCTCTGAGCTTGACCAGGGGCTGCACTTAGGGATTGGGCCTGCCCTCTGCCACCCGGGAGCAGGCCTAAGCCAGCAGGTCGTTATCTCCCGAGGGGTCCCAGACTGTGAGAGGTCACAGGCCGAGCTGAGGGAACCCCTCCCCCCAGTGCACAAATTTTTGTGCACCGGGCCTCTAGTAATTAAATAAAAACCTAATGCCCAAAGCTATTAAGACCAATAAGTTTTATAATAAAACCTGACAAAAAAATACAAGAAAGAAAAATGTTAAAAATAATATATCATGATGAGTTGGGTTTAAGTAACACAAACTAGGTTTAACATTCAGAAATTGAGTCATTAAATTTGTAGAAATAATAGGTAAATTTAATCACAGTGGCTGGATATAAAATGAATACACAAGTGTCACTGCACAAAATTGAAAGCTAGGAGAAACCAAGATGGCGGCATAGGTAAACACCGGAAATTGCTGCCTCGCACAACCACGTCAAAAATACAACTAAAAGACAAAACGGACATCATCCAGGACCATAAGGAAGGCTGGCTGAGTGGAAATTCTACAACTAGAAGGAAAGAGAAAAGCACACTGAGACTCAGAGGAGGTGCAGAAGTAAAGTGCAGACGTACGGAGGCGCACGTGGAAAGGGCTGGCAACTGAGGACACGGTTGTCTTTTTCAATCAGGAGGGAGTTTCAAGCTCCCAAATGCTCTGAACTACCGTTCCAGGCGAGTCTCCGAGGACCCAGACTCATACGGGGAGAAACTGGACTGTCTGGCATCAGTCGGTACTCGAGGGCGGCTTTCTCTCAGAGGTGCTTGCAGTGATTACCCCGGGACACTGAGACATGGGGCCTCTTAGGGTAGGACTGAGGATCTGCCACAGACGTTTGCTCTGCCCTGTTGATTCCCTGAGACCCCGCCCCACCCAAGCTGTGCGCAGAGGCTTTTACATATGAAAGGCCTGGCCCTTTGCAATCTGAAAATTACCTAACAAACTGCAGCTGGGTCAGAGAGACCCAGAACTTCCAAAAGAAGGCCCAAGGCCCCACAGCAGCTTGCATTGCTTCACAGCTGGGCTTCATCTGGGCACCTCCAAATCCCAAACAAAGAAGAGGAATCTGCAGATCTCTCCGTAGCTCCTGTTGGGTAGCCTCAGGCAGAGGCTAAATTAGCACCTCCTTAGAGATTCAAGAGCCAGTGTACCCAGTGGTCAGAATGGGAACATCCAAATTACAACTCCTCAGATCCATAAGGGACACACTCAGGGGGTAGACTCAGTGAGCACCAAAGCCCCAATGAAGCAAGTCTTGCCCTAGAAGGGTGTCTCCAGCACAGAAGTTCTCCCACTGTAGATACAGCTGATTCTCACAGACAATTGGCCTGGAGGTCAATTCCTCCCAGTGATACCTACAACAATCAAGGCTTACCTAAAACAAGACTGTGCACAAAGCCCACAAAGGGGTGCACCAAGAGTGTCCACCTCAGGTAATTGGGGAGGCTGAGCCACTGGGCCCTATAGGACACCTAGCACAGAAAGCCACTCTATCAACACAGGGAAGCATAAAAAATGCGGAGACAAAGAAACAGGTCACAAATGACAGAAATGGAGGAAAGCACACTACTGGATATAGAGTTCAAAACCAAACTTATAAGGTTTTTCAAGACTTTTCTAGAAACCACCGATAAATTTAGTGAGACCCTCAAGGATATGAACAAGGACCAACTAGAATTTAAGCATACACCGACTGAAATAAAGAATATTATACAGACTCCCAACAGCACACCAGAGGATCGCAAGAATCAAGTCAAAGATTTGAAATATGAAGAAGCAAAAATCACCCAACTGGAAAAACAAAAAGAAAAAAGAATCCAAAAATATGAAGATAGTGTAAAGAGCCTCTGGGACAACTTCAAGCATACCAACATCCAAATTATGGGGGTGCCAGAAGAAGAGAGAGCAAGATATTGAAAACCTATTTGAAGAAATAATGATAGAAAACTTCCCCTACCTGGTGAAAGAAATAGACTTACAAGTCCAGGAAGCACAGAGAACCCCAAACAAAAGGAATCCAAAGAGGACCACACCAAAACACATCATAATTAAAATGCCAAGAGCAAAAGACAAAGAATCTTAAAAGCAGCAAGAGAAAAAAAGTCAGTTACCTACAAGGGAGTACCCCTACAACTGTCAGCTAATTTCTCAACAGAAACTATGCAGGCCAGAAGGGAGTGGCAAGAAATATTCAAAGTGATGAATAGCAAGAACCTACAACCTAGATTACTTTACCCAGCAAAGCTATCATTCAAAATTGAAGGTCAGATAAAGAGCTTCACAGATAAGAAAAAGCTAAAGGAGTTCATCACCACCAAACCAGTAGTATATGAAATGCTGAAAGTTATCCTTTAAGAAGAGGAAGAAGTAGAAAACGGTAAAGATATAAATTATGAACAACAAATACACATCTATCAAAGAGTGAATCTAAAAATCAAGTGAATAAATAATCTGATGAACAGAATAAACTGGTGAATATAATAGAATCAGGGCCATAGAAAGGGAGTGGACTGACTATTCCCAGGGGGAAAGGGGTGTGGGGGGGTGCGGGAAGAGACTGGACAAAAATCGTACACCTATGGATGCGGACAGTGGCGGGGGGAGGTAAGGGCAGAGGGTTGGATGGGAACCGGGTGGAGGGGAGCTATGGGGTGAGGGGGAGGGACAACTGTAATAATCTGAATAAAGATTTAATTTAAAAAAAAATTGAAAGCTGGCATAAACAGTGAACAATTTGTAAAATAAGAAGATGATAAATCCCCTTAATCAAAAGTTCTGGCTTTTGATGATTACTATTATATTGTAAAATATAGAAAGGGAGAAAATTACCTAATTGAAACTGATTTACATCTAGAATATATCTTTTTTTGAAAAGCAAATTATAGGAAAACTCAATTTTTTAAAATAGGCAAAAGATTTTGAACCAACATGGCTTCAAAGGGGATATATGACAAATAAGCACATGAAAACTAGGATTTTTAGCCAGAGGCTTTTAAAGTAATTTTCAAATTCAAATTACCTCTACCCACCCCCCAAAAAGTGTTGTTAGCTCTTTGTTTTGCTACTTTTCCTCTAGGACAGCTGTTCTCAACCTGTGGGTCACGACCCCTTTCGGAGAGAAAGCCGCCCTCGAGTTCCGACCGATGCCTAAGACCATCGGAAAACACATATATAATTACATATAGTTTTTGTGATTAATCACTATGCTTTAATTATGTTAAATTTGTAACAATGAAATTGGGGCTCACCACAACATGAGGAACTGTATTAAAGGGTCTCGGCATTAGGAAGGTTGAGAACCATTGCTCTAGGAAGATCCTGATTTTTCTAGCCCAGTGCCATCAGCAGATGTGTGTGGTGGCTTGGTGGCCCCGATCACCCCTGAGGGCTTCTCCACCTCCCCCTGCTCCTGAGAGGTGATTGGGCCAGCAGCCGCTGCTCGCACCCACTGACGACTCCGGCCCCAATTGCTCTGCACCATCAGCTGGTGCGAGTGGGGCTGGCACTGTCAATGCATGGGAGCAGCGGCAACGGGAGCAGGGCTGCTGCAGGAGGGGCCAGGTAGGGGTGCGGAGGATGGGCCGAGACCTGCCCCTGTGCCCACTGCAGCCTCACTGCCCACAGTGCCTTTAAAGGTGCATGAATTTGTGCACTGGGCTCTTAGTAAGAGGATAATTAAATAAAACTGAACCAGGCATTTAATGTAGTTGACCATTTGAAAAGCCATCTACTTTCAGTTAGGATTTAGCTGCTGACATTTATACTGTACTTGTGTTAGGAGTAAGGCTTAATGTTTTCTAACATAGAATAAGTTGAAGGTGGGGAAGGTTTTAGTGAATATCTATGAAAATAAGTTTTCACTCAAGGCTGTCATTTGAGAATTAGGCTCGAAATGGATGTTTTAAAAATGAGTTTTTATATAGGAGAAAGGAAAGTCTCAGGTCAATAGTATGAGGGAGATAAAGTGAAAAAGTGTGAGTGAGCCTGGAGAAAAAGGGTTCTTTCCTTAACCATATGGAAGAATTAGAGGAAGGGGGTGCTAGATGTGGCCAAAACACATTTGTTAAACAGTGTGTCTTGCATGAGGATATTTGCCTTAGCTTAAACCAAATGAGCTCAGTGACCAAAAGGAGATTCCATTCCTACCACTTCTCTCCACCCCACAAATCCTTACACTTTCATTCCTCTAACTGAATACACATTGGGGAAAACTTAAGAAAAGAAAAGAATAAAATGTTTCCTAGATGTTCTGCAGACGTTGAGACTGCTGAAGTTCATAGCATGCTGCCTGCCTGCCTGACACTCAAGGTTTCCAGCACCATGAAGGCCTGGCTTTCCTTTCTCCTTTCTCTGGTCTGGAGAGACTTGGCATCCCACAGCAGGAAGCCCTGCCTGATGAGATAGAGGTGATAGAGGAAATGGTGGCTGAGATGTCTGAGGTACCCATGGGAGCCAACCCCGTCCAGGTCAAAGTAGGAGAGTTTGATGAAGGTGCTGAAGAAGCTAAAAAGGAGGTGGTGGTTGAAAACCCTGCCAGAACCAGCACTGCAAACTTGTCAAGGTGTGTGAACTGGATGAAAACAACACCCCCATGTACATGTGTCAGGACCCCCATTTGTGAGTTTGAGAAGGTGTGCAGCAATGACAAACAAGACTTTCGACTCTTCCTGCTACTTTTTGCCATCAAGTGCACCCTGAAGGGCACCAAGAAGGGCCACAAGCTCCACCTGGACTATATCGGATCCCTGCCTGGACTCTGAGCTGACTGAATTTCCCTTGTGCATGCGGGGCTGGCTCAAGAACACTCTGGTCACTCTGTATGAAAGGGATGAGGACAACCTTGTAACCAAAAAGCAGAAGCTGTGTGTAAACATGAGAATGAGAAGCACCTAGAGGCTGGAGACCACCCCATGTTGTTGCTGCTGGCCGGGGACTTCAAGAAGGAACTACAACATAAACATCTTCCCTGTGCACTGGCAGTTCAGTCAGTTGGACCAATACCCCATTAACAGGTACCTGTCCTATACTGAGCTGGCAGCACTGCGTGCACCTCTCATCCCCATGGAGCACTACACCACCTCCTTTTTTGAGATCTGGATGAGTGGTCTAGCTCCTTTGGCACCAAGGAGCAGGATATCAATATGTGATCTACAGTACCTCCTTACACAGTACTGGTATTATTGGTGGGGTAATCTCCACGTCTCCACTGGTTGCTAGTGGGAATGGGCTTCTTGTGATATTCCGAGAAAATGAATTTTCTGAGAGTCCCACAGGAGGATGAGATATTGAAGAAAGCTTTATTTCTGTGGAATCAAATCCGAGTTTACATAGTTCCATTTTGCTTAGTCCTGCCATTAAAGAAGTTCCATTTTGCTTTCAGCAGAACTAAAATGAAAGCCAATGTCCAGAGTTTCCATTCCATCTCTGCACAGTCCAATGCAGCATCAGGCTAGCTTAATTTGTGTTCCCAGCTGCAGTCCATTAGTCCATTGCATGTGCGGTCTGCATGGCCGTGGGCCATGGGCCATGTGATTATAGAGGACACACAGGCAGGAGCAAAGCCAAAGGAACCAGAGAGCCGAGAGAGAGCGAGCAAGCTTTGTCTGTAGGATTATGCATTCCCAAATTTTCACGGGCTTCCAATGGCCCTGCCTACTCTATCCAACCCATCGTTCCCTAGTCTTGACTGAGGCACTTTCCCTTGTCACCCCAACTCATTGCACATGTGCCCATTTCCCCCTTTGTTGGACCCCTTCCCACAGTGACCTGCAGGGAATGGACTGGTGGTTCACTGGAGACTTTGAAATTGTAGCTTCCTGGTGATACTGCCCAAATGGCCATGCTTATAATATCTGGCCTCCCTTTTGCTCCTTTCCTATTATTAATAACTACCTAATTACAACAGCATCACTGGATTCTCTCTTTTTAACCTTTCCCTTCCCATTGCCTCTAGTATTTAAGATGTTTGGGTGGTTTGTTGTTCTGCCTGGGGAATATACTAATTTAGATTTAAATGAACACATTAACGGTGCTAAAAATGGAAATTGTAACCAAGTCATGACATCTTAGTTGTAACTCTGCCCCTTGCTCACCCACTAACCATCCTGTTTTTCTCTGGCCATTTGAACCATTGCCCATTGTTTTAGTGGCGGATAGGTGAGAACTTTGATCTACTCACACCTGCCATCAACACTTATTGCATCTTCATATTTGTTAGGGTTGCTGAAGGAGGAATGCAGGAGGCCAAAAGGGGTAAAGCATTATGAATTTATTAGGTCATCTGGAAACCCAGATGGGCTGAACCCCAAAATGGTGCCAACCCGCAAAGACGAGGAGTCAGGTTTTTGAAGGACTCTAGGCAGGCTTTCTCTGGGCAGAGAATTCTCTATGCAGGTCCAGATTCTGGGAGAGATAATGGTCTTAGCAAGTGGAATGTGGTCTAAACAAGTGGAATGTCCATTGTGAAGTGACCTAAAGGTCAGTTCCCAGGGGAGAGTTATCGATTCAATTATTTGATCAGACCTAACGTTCTAGCCTTTTTGTTTTATGGAATATGGACAAAGGTCATATCTTTTGTAATTACTTCCTGCTGACGTGGGACGTCTTGATCACAGGGGGATGGAATTTGATAGTAGTCTGCTGGATGAGGGGTCGCAGCAGCATGATTTCCCCAAGAGACTGGTTGGAGAAGGCTCAAAAGCGGTCCTGTTGAGTGACTTGGGAGGTAAAAGCTGGTCAGAGGCTGCCACAGCGTCACTTGTCTGGTTTTGCTGCTTTTCTAGACCTGGAGCTGAAATACAACTGAGGTCTAGATGTTATCTTTAGGGAGGAAAAGGTCAGGGGTCTAAACTGCCTGACTAGTGATATGAAAGGGGAGGGGAGGTTACCCTGGGGGTGAGGTTATTGTTTTTCCAGTTTTGCCCCTTGCTAGGCATCCAGAGCTTTCTGGTAGGTCCTGAGACAGGATTTCAACATAGGATGACCAGTGGTTAGGCTCCCTATGGCAGTTTCAACCCCTACTGTGATGCCCAGGGTTATTAGGAGAGGTATTCTCTGGACTTCTCTTTTGTGTCAGATATGATGGGTTATGGGGACAGGTAAAGACTGATTATTGGGGGCTACATCTACAATGGGTGAGAGATAGATGAAGGTACAGGTTTCTGTCCAGTTGATCAGGAGGCAGATGTATGTGTTTTCCTCACAGAGCAAGAAAAATCCCTGATCATGGAGAGAAGCTGAAAGATAAAGAGAGAAGAGATGGACTAAAGGGTATGAGGTTCCTTTTCTCAGTTCCACACTCCAAGTTGAGAGGGTAGTCGTCATGGCGCTACCGATAAGGGGTGACAGATGAGTGCTTGAGATTCTATTGCAGTGAAAGTGGACGGGAACGCTACATTGGGCTTTTATCCAAAGGAAAAGAGAAAGGGAAGGAAAGGAGCAGGTGAAGCCTGGGGCCTGGGTGGTTGGATAAGAAGAAAAACGAACTGGCTGTAGAAAGTAACGATTGGCTTCCATTGGGACCAATGGCCGTTCGGTAGTTCTAGGTTAACTGTGGTGTGTTGCAAGCTGATGATGGGAGATGGCCCATTGATATATTGCCCTGTGACCTTGTAAAGCATAAAGGGGTTTGGGCGATTAGTGGGGTGTTAGAGTGATAAGACCTGGACAGGGAGGGAGGAGCTACCTTAGTAGGAGATTGAATATAAGAACAGAAAAGAAGGGAGGCTTGATTTGCCTGGGCTGTATAATAATTACCTAGAAGGGTGTCTGCCTTTTTGAGAAATATAGTTCCCTTTTCCTTCTTATAAGCTAGAGTGATTTTTGCCCAATTCCGTCTCTTGACTGATATAAGGATGGTGGTATTTGCTGAAGAAGAGTGTGAAAGGCAGAGCCAGCAATCCCTGGCAAGGGTTGAATTGGTCTGGATTAGAGGGAATGGGTAAGGTTAAGTGTTCATTTGAGATGAATGGAAGTGAGAAAGTTCCTAATGGGTGTAGGAGAGGATGGTTGATATAGAATGAGAAGGAGAGCTAATCCCCACTTCCAGGGTCGGGATTGTCCCAAGGAGGGGGAAAGGGTTTGTTCGGGACCTAGAAAGAAGGAAGTCTCATCCCATGGGTAATCGAAGTCCCCTTGTAGAAGGAAGTCCCATAGAAAGGTGAGAATCCTGATGTAAAGGGAGGGGGGACAGTAGCTAGGACCTGGAGGATTTGTATTGTGAGAGAAGGTGGGCTTCCCGGGAAGTCAGGGTTGGTAGGGTCAGTACATAGGGGGCACGTGCATGGGTGCTCACTCATTCATCCTCTTCCTCTGGGATGTGGGCAAGGTGGAGTCTGATGGGCCCAATCTGGTGGCTGTAAAGTTAGGGGACTCCAGCTCATGTGATGGAGGTGTTCTGGGGATGGGTTTTAATCTGGAAAGGTGGAATCATGGGGTATATCCTGATAGTTTAGCTGCAGTTGGAGCAGTTAAGAGTACCTGATAAGGGCCTTGCCACGAGGGCTGTAAATTATTGATGGATTTCCTTTAGGAGGAGTAGGGGTGATGTCTCCTGTAAAAGTTGAGGGAAGACCTGATCAGCATGTTCTTCAGTAATTGTATGATGAGATTTAAAATGGGGACTTGGTCCCTGAGAGGGATCTCTGTGGAAGGGAAGTTTTCCTAATAAGAAGGGTCTTCCATACATGAGTTCAAAGGGACTAAGAAAGGAGGGTGCATGGAGGGGATTGCCCTGATGTGCATAAGGGCTAGAGGTAGTAGAGTAGTTTAAGATTCTTTAGTTTTGAGAGTTAATTTAGTTAGGTGAGACTTAATTAAGGAATTTGCCTTTTCTACCTTGCCTGAAGATTGGGGCTGGTGGGGGAGGGGGTTGTAAGTTCCACTGGATGTTCAGAGTGGAGGAGACCTGTTGAGTCATTTGAGATATGAAAACAGGTTCATTATCTAATTGTAATGAGGTGGGTCAGACGTAGTGGGGAATGGCTTCTACCCAGCCTGAGACTGGGTTAAAAGATATTTGAGGGTTAAAAGATAATTTGGTTCTTTTAATAGGGGGCATGTGAGTGAAATCAATTTTTCGGTCTTGTCCAGGGATTTGGCCCCTTGACTGATGAATGGGGAAAGAAGGAGGTCTAACCTGCCCTTGGGGAGATACTGAGTAACAAGCAGAACAGGTTTTGGTGATATCTTGCAGTAGGGAGACTAGGTTAGGACATGTGATGAGGGGGTTTAGGAGTTGTAAAAGCAGTCTTTCCTATATGTAGGGAATTGTGAATAGCCCGTAAGATATCGTAGGCCTGTTCCTGGGGAAGGATATATTTTCCCTGAAATTTTAACCATGGATCTTCCTGAGTGGCCCCAAGAGCTAATAGGGACTGAATTCCTCTGGAGTGTATTAGGGTGTTATATGAGGTAATAGCTAATAGTTGGGGACATGGGGGGTTCCTCTGAGCCGCTGCCTTGGCTTCCTGGTCTGCTTTGTTATTTCCCTGTATTACGGATTCATTCCTGACTTGGTGTCCTTTGAAGTGTATGACTTTTAAGAAGGCTAGAAAAGGGGAGAGAGGCTCCTAAATACCAAGCAGGAAGACCTATTGGGACTTTTAGTGATAGTGTCAAGGACTGTGAATGAGCGGTGGAAATAAAGTCTAGGCTCAGATATAAGGACTTAAGCAACAGGAGAGAGCCTGGGTGGGGCTGCTTTAGCTTACTAGGAGAGAAGGGGTCCCTTTGGACATTGGGTGATCAGGTCCTGACTTAATGGACAACATAAAACCTTCTACCTATTTCACAAATAACCAGCTGTAGCCAAAAAGTAAACAACCAGCATTTACATTTATGAACACACTTTAAACACACTCTTACTTTTAAGAAAATATACATTTAACAAAGTACAAGAGGTCTTCTATAATAAAAACTAAGAGCAGGAGAATTAAAACTTGTCTAGCAATCAGTGTTTCAGTATTTTATGTTATTTAAAAATATTTAGGTGTTTATCATTTACCCCAGCAATGCTCCAAAGACTTTAAGTTATTAAGACTTTGGAAAGTTATGTATAGACATATGAGGCTGGAGACAAGGCAGGGGGAGGAGGGAGCAGGCCCAGTAGCCTGTTCTAGGACTGCAGTTTCCAGGTTTCTAGCAGCTTGTATTTAAACTGTCACATTTTTCCTTAGAGATAACATGCTAAGGTTTGGGTGATAATGAGTTCAACTTCTGATAGTAGCAGGACTGTTAAGTAAGCTTTTGCAGTTCTGTAATAAAGAGAGCTGTTCTTTGGGAAGAGGGGTTGAGAAGGTGCTGAGGTGAGAGCAGTTTTCAGAGCGTTAAAGGGTGAGAATGCTGGCCTTGGAATCTAAAGGCTCAGTGAGGGGGGTCCCTTCACCATGTCATGTCCGAGGAGCTTTGCGAGAAGACTAAAGTTAGGAACTCAGAGGCGAGAGTACCCAGTGAGCCTGAGAGAAGAGGAGGGGAGAGTCATGGAGGAGATAAGGCATTTACAGTCTAAGGATTGGCGCAGCTTTGTGGGGTGAGAGTGAAACTGAGGTAGGTCATTTGGGACAACTGGGTTTTATGAGGGGATGCATGGTATCCCTGGCCAGACACCGAGGTAGAGTGAGAAAAGAGTGAATGGGGGTATTTAGTAAGATGCAGTGTAGAGGTGATGTGGCTAATGACTGAGGGGCTAGTCTGTCAACCCCCATAATAGAGACTGAGGACAAGGGTCCCAGTGAACTCGGGGAGGGCAGAGTAAGTGGCTGCTGTGTCAATTAAAATGAGATCGGCTTACCTGCCACCGCAGTCATTACCCGAGGCTCTGTCCTGGTGATGTAAGTCTGTGGGGCCTTGTCAAGGCCTGGGCAGCTTTAGTCTTTCCTGGCCAGTTCCAGGAGGTCTGGGAACTCCAAACCGGATCCAGAGGGTGGCCTTGCTGAGATCCAACCTGGAGGGGCCAGACTACAGTCTGATTTCCAGTGGCCTTCCCTTCCTCACCTTGGGCAGGGCCCAGGTGGGGTCTCGGGCTTGGGCAGAACTTGGCTCAGTGTCCTTCCTTGTTGCATTTGAAGCATGGCCCAGAGAAAGCTTAGCCCCTGACTTACCCTTGGTTGGAGGACCGGCACTTCATTTGGGGTTCGTGAGAGCGGTGGCTAGGAGCTGAAAGGCCTTTGTTTGGGCCTCAGCCTTGGCCTGATCTCGCCTCTGTTTTTGGATTTGGGTCTCCTAATCTCTATTATTAAAAACCTTAAAAGCCAGGTTAATGAAGTCTTTTTGAGGGGTTTGTGTACCTGTGTCTATTTTTTGACGTTTATGGTGTATGTCGAGGGCTGATTGGGATATAAAATGGGTTTCAGAAGAAGGGCTCCCTCTGGGGAAGTGGAGTCTAAGGTGATAAATTTCTGTAAGGCCTCCATGAGGCGGAAGAGAAAGAGAGCTGGGTTTTTGTCAGGGCCTTGAGTAATTTCATTAAGTTTGTCATAATTGACCATAATACCCTCAGTTCCCTTAGGGATAGAATGGGCACAGGAATAGAAGAGGCTATTGAGGAGGGTGGTCTTTGGGTGGCCCAAGAGTAAGTGTTAGGTGCGAAAAGGCTGTTTTGGAGCTTGCATTTTTGGGACTTGGGCTCTCAGGAGCTGGGGGAGATGGTGGTTGCTGGTTAGGAGGGTCTGGGTTTTGGGGATCTACTGCAGGTGAGGGAGGGGATGTGTAAGTGGTTAGAGGTTGGTGGTCTGCTGGGTCAAAAGTAGATTCAGAATTAGAAGTGTTAGGGAGGGGTATGTTGTTTTGTGTGAAGGAGAAAGACCTGATGGGTAGAGCAGGACTGAGAGGATTGGGATTAAAGGGTGAAAAAGGCCCGGACATAGGGAATCTCTGACCATTTTTCATTGCAGTGACAGCAATTATCTAAATTGTGCAATGTGTTAAAATTAAAAGTGCCGTTTGAGACTTATTATCTAGTTTATATTGTGGCCAAACAGTGTTACAAAATAAAATGAGTTGGTTGGGCATGATCTCGCTTGTGAGTGTGCAAAGGGAGTGTTAGCATGGCTCATGAGAGAGGACAGGTGAGTGACAGACCACAAATCCACAGTTGACTGTTTAGGGCCGGTGTCCCACTGCTAAACAATTCACCATGAGAAATGAGAGGTGACCCTCTGGACTGGGCGTCCCCAATCTAGAAGGACCCAAAGCAAAATGGCTGAGGAGTCTTCTGGTCTAGCACTAGGACTTTTGAGACAAGAGACTTTCGAGAAGTCAGTGAGAGAGAGTGGGCAGAAGACTCGAGACAAGGGAAATTGTGGAACGTCAGTCACTTAGAGAAGATTGGCTGGTGTGGGATGGAGGGACAGCAATGGAGGAGAGATTCCCGATCCAGCATCCTCCTTGGCTGGTTTGGGAGGGTCCTTAAGGGAGGGAGGCCTAATCAAGGCCAGCAACCGAGTTACCTGAGTAGGATTCAGAGGTAAGTCAGGTCCAATGGCCACTGCCTACTGCTCTCCGAGTAGCAAACTCAGGATGATCAAAGCCGGGATGGCTCCTATCCCAGTGGAACCCTCCCAGGTTTCGGCACCAAATGTTAGGATCGCCGAAGGAGGAATGCATGAGGCCAAAAGGGGTAAAGAATTAAGAATTTATTAGGTCATCTGGAAACCCAGATGAGCTGAGCCCTAAAATGGCATCAGCCCCCAAAGACGGGGAGTCAGAGGTTTTTAAAGGAATCTAGGTGGGCTTTTTCTGAGCGAGAATTCTCTGTGCAGGTCCGGATTCTGGGAAACTCCGTAGGGGAGAGAGAACGGTCTTAGCAAGTGGAATGTCCATTGTGAAGTGGCCTAAAGGTCAGTTCCCAGGGGAAGGGTTATCGATTCAATTATTTGATCAGACCTAATAATATTTGCTCTCTATTTTTCTGTTTCAAACTAATGCTCACCAAGTGAGACTTTGGTGTTAATTTTATTTCAGGGTGGCAGCTAGGGGGAGAGAGGTCTTCCCCACATACATAGCCTGAAGATAGGCAAAGGGAAGTAACAGACATGTGAGGTTGGCAAGAAGGTTTCTGGGCCTAGATGATCAGTGGGGGAAGAATTCCCTGGGAGATCGACCAACCAGAATAGCAGACAAGTAACCTTGCTTGCCTGGGCTGGCTACGTTAACAAAAGTATATATGCTCTCACTTAAACCCAGTTCCTCACCATTTTCCTTCTCATCTTCCAGTGGATTTTTTTCCCCGCCATTTTTTGTTTTTCCAACACACTTTTTCAACACCATCAGTTCTCTGGAATCCACCAAGCCTAAGGGGCGAGGGGGGTTGGATCACCACATCCTACTGTCTTTGGGAGAGGCAGGACTGGGAAGCTGTTTCAGCCAGGAAGGCCAAAATCAAGAGTGAGGTGTAGGCCCGGCCATCATTGCCCAGTGGTTGAGCATTGACCTATGAACCAGGAGGTCACGGTTCCATTCCTTGTCAGGGCACATACCAGGGCTGTGGCTTGATCCCCAGTGTGGGGTGTGCAGGAGGCAGCCGATCAATGATTCTCTCTCACTGATGTTCCTATCTCCCTGTTCCTTCCTCTCTGAAATAAATAAAAACATATTTTTTTAAAAAGATTGAGGTATAGAAAGTTGTAAAATAGAAAAAGTGGAGTTCGTGAATTGGTTTTGTTTTTGAGGTGTTTTGTGGGTTTTTTTTCAGTTTTGGATGGCTGTCATGAGGAATGTTTCCTTTGGTTTCTAGCATGCTCCTCCTCCCCTCCTCCCGCCTTGTTTTTTTTATTCAAGAGAATCTTCAGTCAGTGGGATGGTCAGATCATACAGGTTGAGAACTCATTCCCCTCCAAGCATTTCATGAAAAAGCTGCTTATTAATCATGTAAACTATCACCAGGATGTGGAAAGTTTGACAAATCTTTTTAAATAAAAGAAACAACTTAAAAGAAAAAAAGAATTCAACTGAAATGATTTATTCAGGTGGCAAGCAAGTGGGTGGTAATGGCTTTGTAAACATCCATGAATAAGAAATTGAAGACTGCCCTGAGCAGTGTGCTCAGTTGGTTGGAGCATCATCCCATACACCAAAAGGTAGCAGGGGTTTGATCCCTGTTGGGGTGTGTGTGGGAGACAAACTATCCATGTTTTTCTCTTTCTTAAAAAAAAGAATCAATTAAAAAAAATCAAAGACTTAATCGAGAGAGCTGATTATTAAATTTCCCACTCGGTTGTGTAAATATATGTGTATAAGACATTTTTTTGAGCAATTTTAGGAATTTTCAAGGTATTTTTGATTTGTGCTAAATAATTTGCAGCTCCACTGAAATTTGAAACCAGATCTGGTTGCATCAAACTTCAGAAACTGATTACAGAATGCTAAGATGATACAATGCCAATGTTGGGAATTTCTTACAAGGAGTTCAGAGGGCCCACATGTTTTCTTTTCCATTTTGACCTCTAAAATAACATTTCTAGAGATAGAAGATAATCTTCCTTTTGAAGTTTCTCTTTTAGGCTTAAATAAATATGATGGATTTTTTTTTTAATCTGTTAAAGATATGTAGACGTACCTGAGATATTAAAAGATTTTCTTTTTGTATAAATATATCCTTTTATGAAAGTAATTGTAAACTATGAGCTTTTGTCTTTATTTCTTGTATAAACAAGGGCAGATAGTAACATTTGGAGGTTTATTGCCATTGTATTCTGTCAAACTATTTGGAATTACGTCTTGCAGTTATTTCACAACAAAATGCTTGTTGCTTAGCTGTTGCATTTAAGGCAATTTGAGTAGAATACAGTACATTCTTTTCTTTTTGTTAGAACATACTAACATAAGGTAAAGCAACAACAAATTTTTATAGTACTTTTTTATTTATTTATTTTTTGCTTTCTTAGAATTCAAAATTTAATCTGGACACTATAATATTAAGTTTTTTGATAATTTCACTTTTTATTATCATTGATTTTTTTGAGTGTGGGAGGGAAAAAGGGAGGAAGGGAGAGAGAGAGAAACATCAATGTGAGAGAGAAACATTGATTGGTTGTGTCCTGTATGTACCCCGACCAGGCATCGAACCCACAATTTGAGTATGTACCCTGACTGGGAATTGAACCGATGACCTTCCGGTGCACGGGATGACACTCAACCAACTGAGCCACATCTGTCACGGCACAATATATTTTTCTTATTGAAATGACATAGATTGTGATAGGGCTATAGTAGCAGAAATGGAAAAGAAGGGTATCCTAGAAAAAGACATTACTATTCAATAGAGAAAGTTGGTCTCCTATCCTCCTGGCTCTGGGTCCAAAGGCAATATTTTTTGTATTTTGAAGCCAAATGTAAAACAATATTCATCTATTTTAAATTATCAATATAACTCCTTTCCAAATCTAAGTGAAAGTATTTTAGGTTAGAATTTTGGAAACTATCATTGCTTTGGAGAAATAATTTTCTATTTTTTCATTAGAAAATTTCCTTTCCTTATACAGGGTAGGGTAAAAGTAGGTTTACCGTTGTACGTATAGAAAATAATACAATAATTAATAAATAATAATACAAGAATAAACTGTGTTTTTGTGTACTCAGAACTGTAAACCTACTTTCACCCACCCTGTATTTATCTTGTATCGTTTAATATATGTTACAAATATGATTCTGACAATCAAAACATATCTGCTTAATTCTTGTATACTAGAATTTTTTGTTTAAAGTTATTTCTGTTCTTAGAAATAAATTTATTAAATTTGTGTAAACTTTGGTTAAGATTTGTAAATATAAAGTGGTCAGGAAAAAAAATCTGTACTTTAAATGGTATTGATGACTATTATTTAGGAAGCAGTACTGCCAGAGCACCCTTTTAGTGGTGTGAAACAAGAACAGCAGAGCAAATGGATTGAAGAGTTGAACAAACAAATAGAAGATGACGGGCAAAGAAAAACAGAAGAAAAAATTGTATCTTCAAAGGTAGCTTACAAAGTTTTATGGATATAAATGGAAAAAATAATTTCAAAGTGAAAAATTTTTTTTCAATTACACTTGACATTCAATATTACATTAGTTTCAGGTGTATAGCATAGTGGTTAGACATTTATATAATTCATGAAGTGATTCTCCCTTGCCATAAGTGTAGTACCCACCTGGCACCATACATAGTTATTATATTATTAGAGGCTTGACGTATGAAATTCTGCAAGAGTGGGCCTTCCTTCCCCCAGCTGACGGCACCGGCTTCCCTCTGGCACCCAGGACCCAGGCTTCCCTCCAGCCACCGGCAGGCACCCGGGCTTCGTCCAAAAGGACATCCGGTCTAATTAGCATATTATGCTTTTATTATTATAGATGGAATACTAACTAGTATATTCCCTGTGATGTCTTTTACACCCTGTAACTATTCTGTAACTGCCGATTTGTACTTATTAATCCCTTTATCTTTTTCACTTAGCTCCCAAATCCCCTCCCATCTGGCAGCTGTCAGTCAGCTTGTTCTCTGTATCTGGGAGTCCATTTCTGTTTTGTTTTTTATTTTTATTTTTGTTAATCCTCACCCAAGGATATTTTTTCCATTGATTTATTTTCATTTTTTATTTTTTGAGAGAGTGGAAGGGAGAGGGAAAGACAGAGAGAGAAACATTATTGTGAGAGAGACACATTGATTGGTTGCCTCCTACACATATCCCACCAGGGCCGGGGAGGAGCCTGCAACCGAGGTACGTGTCCTTGACTGGAATTGAACTCTGGACCCTTCTGTCTGCAGACCGATGCTCTATCCACTGAGCCAATCTGGGCTTTTATTTATTTATTTTTTTAAAATATTTCACAGCCTGACTGGTGTGGCTCAGTGGTTGAGCATTGACCTATGAACCAGGAGTTCAGGGTTCGATTCCGGGTCTGGGCACATGCCTGGGTTGCGTGCTCTATACTCAGTGTGGGGCATGCAGAAGGCAGCCAAACAATGATTTTCTCTCATCATTGATGTTTCTCTCTCTCTCCCTCTCCCTTCCTCTCTGAAATCAATAAAAATATATTTTTTAAAAAAAGATTTCACGTATAAGTGAAATCATGTGGTATTTTTCTTTCTCTGTCTGACTTAATATACTTAGCATAATACCCTCTAGGTTCATCCATGTTATTGCAAATGGTAAAATTTCATTTTTTTATGGCTGAGTATTGTCCTATTGTGTGTGTGTGTGTGTGTGTGTGTGTGTGTGTGTGTGTGTATATATATATATATATATCACATCATCTTTATCCAATTGTCTGTTGATGGACATTTAGGTTGCTTCCATATCTGGTCTATTGTAAATAATGCAACAATGAACAGAGGGATGCATTTATCTTTCTGAATTAGTATTTTTTATTTATTCAGATAAATACCCAGAAGTGGAACTGATGGGTCATAAGATAGTTCTGTTTTTAATTTTTTGAGGAACCGCCATACTTTTCCATAGTGGCTGCACCAATTTACATTCCCACCAACAGTTACACAAGGGTTCCCTTTCCCCCATATCCTCACCAACATTTGTTGTTTGTTGATTTATTGATGCTAGCCATTTTGACAGGTGTGAATTTCAAAGTTTTTAATCTTAAAGATATTCTGAAACTATTTGACAAGACTAGATTATATGAGTTATTCTACATTTATTCTTGTGACCCTTTCATTGATGCATTTAATAATGCATTTTGCATAGTTTCTTGTAACTTTTTAGAAATTTCCTAATTCTTTGAATTGCTCTTATTCTCCAAGCTATTTATCTAAACGTATATGGAATCAAAACAAAAGGCAGTTTTGTTAATTTTTATGATGCTTATTCTGCATGGTGACTTAGAAATCATGTTTGACTGTCATTTAAGGCTTTATATGTGAGAACAATTGGAAACATTCTTAGCAATTCTTATTTGTCATAATTAGGGTGAGGAACATGACAGATGGGCAGTGCATTTTGATTCTCAGTCTCAGCTGTCCTCTCGGTCAACATACAAACAACCAGAGTACTTCTGTATCTCTCCGGACCCTCAGGAGCTAGCTGATATCAGCAGTGTTTATACACCTACAACTGGAAGCCAGATTGAACCTTTAGAAGAGGAGTATATAGCAAAACCTGTTAGAGGTGCAGCAATCCCAAACAGTCAAAAAACAAAGTAAGTTTATACTTCAATATTTATTGATGTTTTAAAAAGTATGCTTTTTTAGGACTTATTATATTTATAGTATTTCAGCTGATATTCTATTTCAGGTTTGGTATTTTTCTGTAAAGTAGAAATGATTATAGATATATTCCAAACAAAAATGATTTAGTATCTTGTTAAATTCATATTTTGGTGGTTTTAAATAGCTAATGTATCTATCTTGCCAGCTTTCTCCGTTCTATGACTGCTCTCTTGGACCCAGCTCAAATTGAAGAACGAGACAGGCGGCGACAAAAACAGTTAGAACATCAGGTATTGCATTGTAAAGTAATGTTCTTTGCCTTATTTATGGCCAATAGATACCTAAGTAAATGGAAATTAAAAATTCATTATAAACTTACAGCATTGGCCCTGTCCAATCCCTTGCTCAATCTAATCCCTACTCCAACTGGCATTATATTAGGTTTATACTCATAGCACAGCTACCTGCTTTCCAGAAGGGAAGATTTTTAAAAATATGTTTTTATTGATGTTAGAGCCAGAGGAAGACAGAGGGGGAGGGAGAGAGAAACATCAATAGGCTGCCTCCTATATGTCTTCTACTGGGGATCGAGCCTGCAACCCGGGCATCTGCCTTTCCTGGGAATCAAACCAGTAACATCTTGGTATATGGGATGATGCTCAACCAACTGAACCATACCAGCTGGCAGAAGGGAAGAATTTTTTCTTTAAGCAGGAGAAAAGCATATAGATAGATAGATTTATTTATTTATTTATAATATATCTTTTATTGATACTATTACAGATATCTACCATTTTCCTCCTCCCAGCCCCTCCCCACACCTCCAGGTCTTCACTACTCTATTTCCTGTGCCCATGCATATCTATATCTATAAAAGGTTAATATGTTAAGTGTCCCTCTGGCTATGAAGTGTACTGACCACCAGGGGTAGACACTCAACACAGGAGCTGCTGTGACGTGCACTGATCATTTACAAAGTGACGGCACCACAGACCTGGTGCCGACAAAGCAATACTCGGCTTCCCCCAAGTGGGACACAGGCCCTGCCACCACCCTGGAGCGACAGCCCACCAAATCGCAGCCAATGCTGCCAAGACCCCATGGCACAAAATGCGGCCCACAGCCCAGCCCACCCTGGAAACAGTGGCTGTGGGCACTGGGTAGTGACATAATGTAGCAACACCCGTCTTCCTTTCCCTAGTGACAGGCCACCTTACCTAATAATAGACAAACATGTAAATTGACCGTCCCTCCACTACGCTCACCAGCCAGTCAGGAGAGCATGCAAATTAACCCAACAAAAATGGCGGTTAATTTGCATACGCAGGTGTGGAGCGAAGACTGCAGGCTCCGGCCGGAGCAGCAAAGACTGAAGGCTGAAGAGGCTTTGCTTCTCGGCTGCAGCCAGAGCGAAGGCCTGGGTCCCGGGTGCCAGAGGAAAACCGGTGCCGGCAGCCAGGGGAAGGAAGGCCTATTGCATGAATCTCTTTGTGCAACGGGCCTCTAGTTTAACAATAATCGGCACCATGGACCTGGCACCCACAAAGCAACACTTGGCTTCCCCCAAGTGGGACACAGCCCCGCCACCACCTGGAGCGACACCCCACCAAATCACAGCCGACGCTGCCGAGACCCAATGGTGCAAAATATGGCCCCCACCCCAGCCCAGCCCGGAAATAGTCGCTGTGGGCACCGGGTAATGACCTCATGTAGCAATGCCTGGCTTCTTATCCCTAGTGACTAGCCTCCTTGCAGTTTCTTCAGCCCAGGAACACGACTTGTGTAATAGCCAGGTGGAAACATTTTACACTTTAACCAAATATCTGTGAAGCGTTTTCACATGTCTCATCTCATTTGATCCTCACAGAAGGCCTGGAGTAGGTAGATAGGAGACTCAGTGGAATCCTATTTTCATTAGCCAGAAAACAGAGATTTAGAAACTTGACCCAACTGAAAAGAAGTAAGAAATGGTGGACCTTGAAAATGACTTCAGGTTTTCTGACTGCGCAGAATATAGTCAAACACTGCTGCAGTTAAGTATTTTACTCTTTGTTCTCCCTGCGTGATCTACAATAATAATCTTTGTGTTGATATTTACTGCTGCGTTGCTGACAATTACCTGAAAGAGAAGTTGGGGTGCTTCACTGGGCTGGAAAAAGTTTAGCTAAATCAGAAAGCAGGTCTAATTAAGCAAGTTTATTTTATATATATAAGAGGCTTAGTTGACTCCCGCATGCATGATTACAGACAAAGCTCTTGCTGGTGCCAATCACACACGTGTTTCAATCTGTCATTTGTTGATCATGAATTTGGTTGATACTTACGTTATAGAGAAAGGGCAAATAGCGATATTAAAATATTCTAATTAATTTCCTTTCGATGTGCACAAATTCGTGCACTGGGCCACTAGTAAGTATATAAGTTCTTTGGTTTATCTCTTTGGGTCTTATTTTGTTAATCAATTCATTTTGTTCATTAGATTCCACAAATAAGTGAGATCATGTGATATTTGCCTTTCTCAGATTGGCTTAATATTTTGAGAAGATTTTTAATATATAGATTGCATATATGAAATGGTACTAAATCTTAAGTTAATATTGGATATTTTTAGTTCTCCTGAATTCCGTCAGGATGAGAATTACTTTCTGTATACTGATAAACTTATTTGTTTTGGTGTTTGGTTTAGAAACACCAAAGCAAATGCATCCTGGGTATTTTTAAGTTTGTGACAGTGATTTATATGATTATTTATGTCTAGAAAGCCATCTCTGCTCAGGTAGAAGAAAAGCGTAGGAAGAAGCAGTTGCAAGAAGAACAAAGAAAGAAGGAAGAACAAGAAGAGGAGCTTCGCTTAGCACGGGAACGAGAAGAGATGCAGAAACAGTATGAAGAAGACATACTTAAGCAAAAACAAAAGGAAGTAGGTATTTATATTCTAACTGTAATATTTTAGAGTAAAAGTGGATGTGTTCTTAAAGTAAAAATAACCGAAAGTTGAACATTTTCATGTATTTTGAAATTGTGAAGCTTTATGGGGAAACATTAAAGATTTGCATAAAGAAAGTTATGAAAGTTAAGGAGCATCCTGGAGAAGGTTTTATTTCAAATGATTAGTGATTAGTTCACAAATGCTATATTGCTTGGGTTTTTTCTCCACTAAGAAGGAAGTCAAGATGAGTTATTATAGCACAAAACAAAAATTATCCACGTGCTTGATCTTGAAATGTTTTCTAAGTGATTTTTAATATATTAATGTTCTAGAAATGTTAAGAAAATGATTGGCCTTTCTGTCTGTATTCTCTGGTGAATAGGAGCATATATATATGTAGAGTGATTGACAGGGATTGATAATACAGTTTGTTGCTATGTTAGAGGTTTCCTCTGTGCTAATTAAGGGTCTTTTAAAAAGAATAGATATCCAAAAAATAAATAAGTGAAAATAAAAAGAATAGATATCTGGTTGGCTTGGAGAATTGCTATATTAAATGGTACAGACAGTATAGGTATGGTGGTGTCAAGCTCAGTTGACAAAGAGCAACTCATACATTGACATCAATTACCAAAGATTCTTGAGGTTTACAAAGTAGAACATAGAGCACTTCCTTTGGAGTAGGGAGGTGGGGCTGAAAGCCAATATTTCTTGCCTTTTGCACTTGCAACCTTCAAAATTAGTGAAGGGACACATGGTCTGGGTTCTGATTTCATTATGTTGAATAGGCTGAGTCAACTACTATGAAATAACTGTATAGTTAACTATGTATTGTTTTTTCATGTATAACTATATACATGAAAAAAATCAAAGTATCTTTTGTTTGAATTGCAATAAATGCCCATAAGATTTGTGTTTTACCTCTTAGTAATCTATTTTTAATCTTAATAGAATTCTGATGGAATTGACCATTGGTTTAGAAACTTTGAAAGCTTTATTAGTATAAATTGAATGTAAACAAGTTCTTATATTTGTGGTCTAACAAAGCTGTAGAAAAAGCTTAAATTTCTGGTCAAGATGTTGGAGTAGGTAAATGTGCTCATCTCCTCCCACGATTACATCCAAATTACAGCTAAACTGCAGAACAACTATCATTATCACCTGAAGTCTAGCTGAACAGAAGTCTTATAACTAAGGATATACAGAAGCAGCCAGGTGGAGACTGGTAGGAAGCACAGAGATGTGGATCTGGCTGTTTCCACACCTGCATATAGTGGTTAAAAATTGAGGGGGATGTCTCAGCTGCAGAGGTCCCCCTGAGGAGCGAGGAGTCCCAGCTCCGTAGCAGGCTCCCCAGCCCAGGGTTCCATTGCCAGGAAGAGAAGTGCCCCCTAACTTTGACTTCAAAACCAGCAGAGATTGTGAAGTAAGATGGAGGTGTCCTGGAGTGCACAGACTTACTTGCTGACAGTCACTCACTCTGATCTTCAGCCCTGGGGCAGCAACTTGAAAAGCTCAGTGGACATATGGAGTAGAACTGAATTGTCTGGCTTCAGGCCAAGGGTTGTATGGTCAGCTTTCTCCTAGACTTCTGCCAGCTTTCTCCTGGCAGAAGCCATTGTTTCTTTGTTGTGCCCAACCCACACCCAGCCTGCAGGCTTAAGCGATGCCAGATCTGACTATCCATCGTTCTGGCTAATAGCAGTCATCCCATCTGTTGATTCCCTGATACCCTGCCCCACCCAACTTTTGGGCCCACCCAAGTTGCTTCCAGTGGCTTTTCTATACAAACAGCCTGTCTTAGCTCATGCCTCAGACAGTCCTGAAATCTCAAGGGTTCACAAACTCCAGATAAGTAACATCGGGCCTCATTGTGTTCTGTATCTCTTGCTAGGCAGCCCCAACTCTGGCACTAGTGGCAGCTTGTCTCAGTTCACAGCTTAGCCTCTCCCACATACCACCAAGCCCAGCATCAATGGCAACCATCTTCAGATCAACTTTGTCTTATACCAAGTGGCCCCGGGCAGGGCATAGGCAGTAGCCTCCCTTGGCTGCATCAAAGCCTCTCCTAAGATGCTCCAGAACAAATACACCCAGTGCCAGCTTCAGACCACACCAGAGTACCACCCAATCACCTCCACAAAGGATACACCGAAACGGTAGACTCTGCAGGCACCAGAGCCTTGATAAAATTAGGGTAAATCCCTGCACAAGAGTTCCTGTGCTGTAAACAAGGCCAGCCTTCACAACCAGTCAGCCTGAGGGTCAATTCCACAGAACACACAACCCACACATAGGACCAGGTAGATTGAGCCAGTCAGTACCATAGGACACCTGTTCCATAAGGCCACTGTACTAAGACTGGGAGACATAGCAGATAATACATATAGACAAATGCAGGAAGGCAGGCAAATGAGGAGACTAAGAACCATGTCCCAAATGAAAGAAGAGAACAAAACACCAGAAAACTAATTAAATAAAATGGAGACATGCAGTCTACCAGATGCAGAGTTCAAAACACTGGTTATAAGGCTGATCAGTGAAATTCAGGGAAGAATGAATAGATACATGATCTCAGTGAGAACTTCAACAAAGAGACAGGAAACATAAACATGGAGATAGATGCCGAGACCGGTTTGGCTCAGTGGATAGAGCGTCGGCCTGTGGACTGAAGGGTCCCAGGTTCGATTCTGGTCAGGGGCATGTACCTGGGTTGCAGGCACATCCCCAGTAGGAGATGTGCAGGAGGCAGCTGATCGATGTTTCTCTCTCATCGATGTTTCTAGCTCTCCATCTCTCTCCCTTCCTTTCTGTAAGAAATCAATAAAAAATATTTTTTAAAAAATGGAGATAGAAAATACAAAAAAAGAGCCAATCAGATGTGCAGAATACAATGACTGAAATGAAGAATATATTCGAGGGAATCAACAGTAGTTTAAATGAAGCAGAGATTTGGAAGATAAAGTAGCAGAAAATCAGAACAGCAACAAGAAAAAAGATCCCCCAAAATGAGGCTACATTAAGGGGTCTCTGGGACTACTTCAATCATACTAACATTCTTAACACAGGAGTACTAGAAGGGGAAGAGAGAGCAAGGAACTGAAAATCTATTTAAAGAAATAATAATGGAAAATTTCCCTAAACTGGTGAAGAATATAGACATACAAGCCCAGGAAGCACTGAGAGTCCTAAACAAGATGAACCCAAAGAGGACCACACCAAGACACATCATAATTAAAATGCCAAAGGTTAAAGACAAAGAGAATCTTAAAATCAGCAAGACAAAATCAGTTAATTACCTACAAAGGAGCTACCACAAACCGTCAGCTGATTTCTCAAGGAAACTGGTAGGCCAGAAGGGATTGGTATGAAATATTTAAAGTGATGAAAAGCAAGGACCTACAACCAAGATTACTTTATCTAGCAAAGCTATCATTTAGAATCAAAGGACAATTAAAGAGCTTGCCAGATAAGAAAAGGCTAAAGGAGTTCATCATCAAACCAGTATTACAAGAAATGTTCAAGGGACATCGAACATTTGTAATTCAAAAGACAAAAAATAAAAATATAAAACATGAGTAACTACATGCCTACCAATAGTTACTTTAAATGAAAATCAATTAAATGCTCCAAATGAAAGAAATAGGGTGGCTGAATGGATAAGAAAACAAGACCCATACATATACTACATACAGGAGACCCACTTCAGCTAGGAAGACACAGACTGAAAATAAAGCAATGAAAAAAGATATTTCATGCACTGGAAACGGCAAAAAAAAACACTGGGATAGCAATATTTATATCAGACAAAATAGACTATAAAACAAAGGCTATAGCAAGAGACAAAGAAGGACCCAGCAATTCCACTTCTGGGTATTTATCTGAAGAAACTCAAACACTGATTCATGAAGACATATATATCCCTATGCTCATTGCAACATTATTTACAGCAGCCAAGATATGGAATTATACTAAGTGTTCATTGATAGACAAATGTGTAAAACAGGTGGTACATATGTACAATGGAATATTACTAAGTCACAAATAAAGAATGGAATCTTGCCATCTCCAACAACATGGAATTGATGTTGAGGGAATTATGCTAAATGAAGTGAGTGAGTTAGAGAAAGGTCAATACCATGATTTCACTTGCATGTTGAATCTAAAAACCAAAATAAAACAGCACATAGAGAGACTCATAGATAAAGAGATAATTTTGATGGTTTGGCAGATGGAGGGGAGGGTTAGGTGAAAAAGGCGAATGGTTTAAAATGTGCAAATTGCCAGTCATAAAAACAGTCATGGGGATGTAAAGTACAGCAGTGGGAATATGGTCAATAATATAATGTCTATGTGGTGTCAGATGAGGAGGTACTACTAGACTTGTTGGTATGTTGTAAGTATATAAATGTCTAGTCACTGTGTTGTACTCCTTAAAGTAATATAATATTGTATATCAACTCTAATTGAAAAATAGCCTGGCCAGTGTGCCTTAATGGTTGAGCGTTGACCTATGAACCAGGAGGTCACGGTTCGATTCCTGGTCAGGGCATATGCCTGAGTTGTGGGCTCTATTCCCCATGGGGGTCATGCGGGAGGCAGCCAATCAGTGATTCTCTTTGACTGATGTTTCTAGCTCTCTTTCTCCCTTCCTTTCTGAAATCAATAATAATTTTAAAAAATTAAAAAAAATTAAAATTGTATAAACCAACAACAAAAAAGACAAAAACCCAATGGAAGAATGAGCAAAAGTCTGGAACAGGTACTTTACCACTTTACAGAAGAAAAACAGCCAGTGAATATTTAAAAAGTAGCTCAGTCCCATTTGTTATCAGTGAAATGTAAATTAAAACCACAATGAGATGCCATTTTATATCTACCAGAGTGACTAAAATTAAAGACTGACTGCTTAAAAAAAAAAAAAGATATTAAAATGTAAGCTACCAAAGGGAAGGAATTTTCTCTGTTGACTCTTCTAGTATCTTGAATACAACTGGGTACATAGTAGGAGCTTAGAAAATATCTACTGAGAGAGAATATTCAAGTTTGTATGTGTTTGGTAATTTACTTAATACATTTTTTTACTTTAATATTGATAGGAAATTATAACTGTCAAGACAAATGAACTCTTCCAGACAATGCAGAGAGCACAGGAGCTGGCACAGAGACTAAAACAAGAACAGAGAATCCGAGAATTGGCTAAAAAGGGACATGACACTTCTAGATTGATTAAAAATCTTGGCGGTAAATACTTAAGTAGGATTTTATTTGTAATATTTTTTGAAGTTGATTTTAAATAATTGACTATTTTTAATACTTTTAACACAACTATTAAATATTTTTAAAAGAATTTTAGACATTGAACTAATGTATCTTTATAATATGTATTTTATTTGGAAAATTGTCTTAAGAGTACAACTAAATAATAATATACTTTTCATCTATGTTTTTTTATTTTGCTCAGAGTATGTAAAGTGAATATTTTGTACCTATTTTTATCGAGACATCTATTGAGTAGTCTCCCTATATTCAAGAAGGGATTAGAATGCAGGTAACTTTTTATAAGAAACATTAGGCTAGCCCTTCTAAATTATTTTGCATTGTTCATATTGATTAATTAAAGACTTGCGCATAGTTACTGCTACTCATAATTTCTATTAATATTCCTGAACTATTATGTTATCACAAAATTTATTTCTCTTCCATTTGATACAGTTCAAGTGGAATTTAATGAATCTACTAAGAACATTTCAAATTCAAGACATGGCTTGGATGAAGTCAGTGGTAAAATGAACACCTGTATCAATTCTACAAACTCTCCTAAAAAGGATACTGGTGTGCAAACAGGTATTTGTTTAGAAATTGTTATTTGGTTTAAATTTTACTTAAGATTAAAGTCATAATTGTAATTAAGTTCAAGTAATTTAAAGTTTAATAATTTAAGGAATTCAAAGTTTTTGGTAAGTTAAAAAGTAAAAGGATCTCTTGGTTTTTCAGTTCTTTATAACAATTTTATTGAGATATAATCCCATAGTATAAAATGAAACCTTTTTATAAACTAGTGTTTTTTAAAGAGTACAGTTCAGTTTTTGTATTGAGTTGTATAACCATCATCACAATGAATTTTAGAACATTTTTATCACTCTAAAAAGAAACCCAGTACCCATCAGCAGTCATTCCATTTCCCCCCTCCTCTCCATGTCTAGGCAACCACTAATCTACTTTCTAGCTCTAGATTTGCCTATTCCAGACATTTCATATAATTGGAATACTTAATGTGTGGTCTTTTTGTGTCTGGATTTTTTTTCACTTTATCATAATGTTTTAAG
The DNA here is from genome assembly GCF_028538775.1 of Myotis yumanensis. Taxonomy (NCBI): domain Eukaryota; kingdom Metazoa; phylum Chordata; class Mammalia; order Chiroptera; family Vespertilionidae; genus Myotis; species Myotis yumanensis. The sequence continues at coordinate 43,487,058 of NW_027223765.1, forward strand.
GTTCATCCATGTTGTGTTATGGGTTAATACCTCATTTTCTTTTATTACTGAATAATATTCATTTTATGAATTTCCTACAATTTGTTTATTCCTTCATTAGTTGATGGGCATTTGGGTTACTTCTACTTTTTGGCTATTATGAGTATGCTGCTATGAACATTCATGTGCAAGTTATTATGTAGAGATATACTTGCAGGTGTCTTGGGAGAGATGAATAGCATTGCTAAGCCATATAGTAACTGTATGTTTAGCATTTTGAGGAACTATGAAACTGTTTTCCAGAATACTTGTACCATTTTATATTTCCACATCTGCAGTGTATGAGGGTTCCAGTTACTCTATATCTTCGTTCACAATTGTGAATTAATGATATTGAGTAACCAGTGATGTTGAGCATGTTTTTACATGCTCATTTAAAAGTTTTACATAGTAATAAGGTAATATCCATGTTAGGTGGGTACCATTATCATAGGTCTTCATGCTTACATAAATTCTTTCAGGCCTCTACCTATCTATCTCAAAATTCGTTTTTTCTGTTTTTAAAATAACTTTCTGCTCTCTTGACCTTTTTTTCCAATTGATGTATAATTGACATGTATATTAGTTTCAGGTGTACAACATCATGATTTAAAAATTTTATATTTTTGAAATGATCACCACAAGAACATTTAGCACCATAGTTAAAACTTTTTCTTTTCAAGAGATCTTTTAAGATTTATGCTTTTAGCAACTTGCAAATATTCAATATAGTATTTTTAATACAATTGACCATTGAACAACATGGGTTTGAATTGCACTGGTCCAGTTATATGTGGGTTTTTTCTAATTGACCTGTGTAGCTCCATTGATCCACACAGTTTCAAACCCGTGTTGTTCAAGGGTTAATCTGCTGCCGGAAATCTGAATATGCAGGGCCAACTGAAGTTATATGTGGATTTTCAATTTTGCTGGAAGTTGATGCCTCCAACCTTCACATGTTGAACGGTCACCTGTAGTTACCATGATGTAAGTTATGTCTCCATGTCTTATTGTATAGCTGGTAGCTTGTTTGTTTTGACCCTTCTTTTACCCACTTCCTTTACCACACCAACTGTTCTCTATATCTATGCGTTTCTTGTTTTTTGTTTCCACATATAAGTGAGGTTATTAGTATATGGTATTTGTCTTTCCCTGTCTGACTTATTTCACGTAGCATAATGTCCTCAGGGTCCATCCATGTTGACTCAGATATTAAGATTTCATTTTTTTATGGCGGAATAATATTTCATTGTGTCTATGAGTATTGTATGTATTCATACTAAATTTCTTCATTCATTGACACTTAAACTGCTTCCCTATCTTAGCTATCTATATATATAACAGCCTAAGCAACTGAACGACCCGGTCGACTGCAGCCGCTTCCCCTCCTTAGACGCTCCATAAGGATGAAATAAAAGCGGCTGCCAGGTGGCTCCCAACAACTGGTGCTAAGGTCAGCGGGATGGATCCAGATCCCAGGCTGGCAAGGGTGTCCCACTGCCCATCCAGAGGGCCAGAGCTTCCCCAGATCGGGACTGACTGGGCGTGAGCTGCAGCAGGCACAGTGGGGCCAGGTTGAGCAGGAGTGGCAGGCGGCATTGGATTGCCAGTTTCATCCTGATCCTTGCAGGCCATGCCGAAGGACCCCACCTGTGCATGAATTTGTGCACAGGGCCTCTATATCTATACTAATAAAACAGTAATATGCTAATTAGACCAAATGTCTTTTGGACGTCTTTCCTGACAAAGCCAGGGGTGTGGCTGGCCTGCAAACTGCCCAGGGCCACACCCCCCAGTGAGGACCCCCACCCTGATTGGAGGAGTGGCCCACCTGAAAACCACCCCAGGCCCCTCGCTCAGGCCGGCCCCGCCCCCCAGCGAGGACCCCCACCCTAATTGGCATGGCCGGCCTGAAAACTGCCTGTGGCTTCTCGCCCAGGCCAGCCCCCGCCCCCAGCAGAGACCCCCACCCCGATCCAGGGCCCCCTTTAGGGGAGGCCAGCTGACCCCCACCCATGCACCAGGCCTCTATACTAATAAAAAGGTAATATGCGAATTAGACCAGGACACCTTCTGGACATCCAGTCAAAGCCATGGTGGCAGGGCCAAGGGAGAGGCGGTTGGGGGCAAGCAGGCCAGCAGGAGGTGGCAGTTGGGAGTGAGCAGGCCAGCAGGGGGCATCTGGGGTCGAGCAGGGCGGAAGGGAGGGGCAGTTGGGGGTGAGCAGGCCGGGGGGTGGGGGGGGGCAGTTGAGGGCAAGGAGGCCAACAGGCAGAGTGGTTAGGGACGAGCAGGCAGGCAGGAAGGTAAGTGGTTAGGAGCCAGTGGTCCCGGATTGCTAGAGGGATGTCCGACTGCCAGTTTAGGCCCTATCCCTCAGGGGTGTCCCAGATTGCAGAGGGTGCAGGCCGGGCTGAGGGACACGCCCCCCCCCCCCCCCCCCGTGCACGAATTTCATGCACTGGGCCACTAGTGCTATATATAAAAGGGTAATATGCAAAGTGATCCTTTGCATGATCAGTGCTGGACCAGTCACTATGCGGCGCCCTGACCATCTCTTGGTTGTTTTACTGGCCGGCAGTCTCCAATTGCCTGATGGCCACCCATGGCAGGGGTGGGGCCGGCAAGCAGGCGGGAACAGCCGACCTCTCGGTTCCTTCCCCCAGCCGTCAGGCACAGATCACCCAATAGCAAAAGCGGAACCAGGGATTGGTGGCGGTGGGGGGCAGAGCCGGCTGCGAGCAGCTCGGGAAGATGGCCCTGATAGGCCAGACCTAGGGATCGAACCTGCGCACAAATTTCGTGCACTGGGCCTCTAGTATATACTAGGTGTACAGGTTAATAATGAGGATTTTGTAACTAAAGAAAACATGGTAATTTCAAGGGAAACATCAAAAGTGCTTTATTCAAAGTAATGTCTATCGCTAGCTACACATTTCCTCATCTTTCAGGTAATTTGTGGATACCGTCCCAATAGAACTTTTCTTATTTTGAGGCAAACCATTCAGAGACCCAATTTTCCACTTCTTCAAATGTTTTAAAGTGCTTGCTCAGAAAGTGCATGTGCCATCGATCAGAACAAGTGTTAATCTAAAGTAGCAATGTCTGGTGAATACCGCAGGTGGGTTAACACTTCCCAGGCAAGATCTTTTAACGTATCTTTAACTGGTTTTGAAGTGTGTGATGGTGCGTCATCATGAAGCAAAATTACTTTGCCGTGTCTTCTGGAACATTCAGGTCGTTTCATGATCAAAGCATGGTTCAAATTGATTATTTGTTGTCAGTAGCAATCAGTATCAAAAGTTTCACCTCATTTTAGAAGCTCATAATACACCACCCCTTCCTGATCCCACCAAACACAGAGCATTGTCTTCTCTCGGAAGCGATTTGGCCTTGCAGTTGATGTTGATGGTTGACCTGGATCAACCCATGATTTTTGTGCATTTGGGATTCTGAAATCCGCTTTTCATTGCCAGTCACAATTCAATTTCTTTTGTGCCATTGAAGCAACATTTTACTGATGACTTCTCAGTTTTCCATTTGTCTTTCGTTCAGTTGATGTGGCACCCATTTTCTTTCCTTTTAAATCTTTCCCATTGTTTGTACACGATTGGAAATTGGTTGCTGAGCAACATTTAATCTTTCTGCAAGTTGTTTTTGAGTTTGACACAAATCTTCATCCAATAATGCTTGTAATTGTTAGTCTTCAAAACTTTTTGGTTGACCTGGACGTTCTTTGTCTTTCATATCGAAATCATCACTTTTAAAGTGTTTAAACCAGTGTTCACAGTATCTTGAGATGGAGCATGTTCACCTTAAGCTTCCCGAAATATTCAGCAGCACTTTTCTTCAAAATAATGAATTAAAACTTCCCACAAATGCTTTTTTGGCATGAAATTCGACACTTTTAAGTGTAAAAATATCTATGATGTTAACACCTTCAGCAAATTTGACATAAGAAGTTTTGAAGCTTGTTGTCAATACAACAAAATAGCATACATATCAAACCGCATATATATCAACATATGTGTAACTACACCTAGTAAATAAAAGCCTATGTGACCATTTGGTCACTATGACACACACTGACCACCAGGGGCAGATGCTCACAACACAGGAGCTGCCCCCTGGCAGTCAGTGCGCTCCCACAGTGCGAGAGCCACTCAGCTGACTGACGAGTGGCAGACGCTGGTCTCATAGCTGGCGAGCACAGCTGCGACGGCGTGAGCCTCTCCTGCCTCTGTGGCATTGTCCTACTGAGTGGCAGCAGGCGCAGTGGGGCCGGGATGAGTGGAGCTTTATGGCGCCTGGCCCAGCCTTGGGCTCCTCCCTGGCTGCCTGCTGCTTCACGCACTACTACTTTCCTTGGGGGATGGTAGACTGCTGGTTTCAGCCCGATCTCCGCAGGCCCTGGAGATTGGACGGAAACTGGCAGTCCAATATCCCCTAAGGCAGTGGTTCTCAACCATCTGGCCCTTTAAATACAGTTCCTCATGTTGTGACCCAACCATAAAATTATTTTCGTTGCTACTTCATAACTGTAATGTTGCTACTGTTATGAATCGTAATGTAAATATCTGATATGCAGGATGGTCTTAGGCGACCCCTGTGAAAGGGTCGTTCGACTGCCAAAGGGGTCACAACCCACAGGTTGAGAACCACTGCCTTAAGGGGTCCTGGATTCTAAGAGGGTGCAGGCCAGGCTGAGAGACCAAATCTGTGCACCGGGCCTCTAGTCTTGAATAAAAGTGGCGAGAGTGAGCAAACTTTGTCTTGTTCCTGTCTTAGAATAAGCTTTCAACTTTTCACCATTGCATGTTACCTTTATTATGTTGAAGTACATTTCCTCTCTACTCACTTTGAGAGTTTTTATTATAAACTAGAGGCCAGTTCACGAAATTCGTGCACTGCGGGGGGGGGGGGGGGGGGTAGAGTGTCCTTCAGACCGGACTGCACCATCTCGCAGTCTGGGAGCCCTCGGGGGATTTCCGACTGATGGCTTAGGCCCACTCTTTGTGGGCCTAAGCTGTCAGTTGGACATCCTTTGCGTTGCCATGGAGGCGGGACAGGCTCCCGCCACCGCCACTGCGCTTGCCAGCCGTGAGCCCTGCCCAGGGCTTCTGGCTGAGTGGCACTCTGCCTATGGGAGCACACTGACCACCAGGGGGCAGTTCCTGTGTTGTCTGTCCCCGGGGGTCAATGCGCATCATATCGACCGGTTGTCCTGTTGTTCGGTCTATTTGCATATTAGGCTTTTATTATATAGGATGTCAGTTGAATTTTGTCAAATGCTTTTCTGCCTCTGTTGAGATGATCATATAATCTGTATTCTTTATTTATTAAAGTGGTATGTCTCATTGATTGATTTACATGTATTGAATCATCCTTGTATCCCTGAAATAAATCAAACTTCCTCATGGTGTATAATTATTTTAATGTATTATTGAATTCACTTTAATATTTGGTGGTGATTTTTGCATGTGTTCTTGAGGGTTATTGGCTTGTGATTATACTTTCTTGTGGCATACTTTTCTGGTTTCAGTATCAGGGTAATGCTGGTTTCATAAAATTAGCTTTGAAGCATTCCCTTCTTATTTAATTTTTTTGTAAAGTATTGGTAATAATTCTTTGAATGTTTGGTATAACTTACTAGTGAAGCCATCTGTTTGTGGACTTGTTTGTTGGGAGGTTTTTGATTACTCATTCTCCTTACTAGTCTGTTTAAATATTCTATTCATAATTTAGTCTTGTTAGATTTTATGTTGCTAGGAATTTATCTATTATAGATTCTAAAATCTCTTGGTATATAATTTTTCAGTCGTCTCATGATTCTTCACATTTCTGTGGTATCAGCTATAACATAGCTTTCATTTTTTATTTGAGTTCTTTATTTTTTCTTGGTGAATCTAGCTGAAGGTTTGTCAACTTTATCTTTTCAAAGAACCAGCTCTTAGTTTCATTGCTCTTTTGTCTTTTTAGTCTCTATTTTATTTCTGCTGTGTTCTTTATTTCCTAATGTCTACTTTTTAAAAAAATTCTTTATTAGTTAAGGTATTACAAATGTGTCCTAATCCCCCCATTCCCCCCCCCCCCCCCCCATGCTACATCTACTAACTTTTGTCATTATTCTTTTTCTAGTTCCTTACGGTATAGATTGTTTGAGATTTTTCTTGTTTCTTGATGTAGGCCTTTAATGTGATGAACTTTCCTCTTGGAATTGCTGTTACTACATCCCATAACTTTCGGTTGTTGTATTTCCATTTTGTCTTAGGGTATTTTTTGAAATTTTTTTTATTTCTTCTTTGACCCATTGGTTATTGAGTAGCATGTTGTTTAATATCCTCATGTTTGTGATTTTTCAGTTTCCTTCTAATTCACTTTTAGTTTCATACTATTGTGGTTGGAAAACAGTGTTCGGTATTATTTCAGTCTTCACAAATTTATTGACTTATTTTGTGTTCTTACGCATGATCTATCCTGGATAATATTCTGTGTGCACTCGAGAAAAATGTGCATTCTGTTGCTTTTGGTTGGGCTGTTTTGTATATATCTGTGAATTACATCTGGTCTAATATTTCATGTATGGTCAATATTTTCTTACTGATTTTCTGATGTAAGTGGGGGTATTAACATCTATTATTACATTGCTGTTTCCCTCTTTATGTCTGTTAATAATGGCTTCATATATTTATGGGTACATAAATATTTATACATTATATCCTCTTGTTCGATTGACCTTTTTATCATTATATAATGTCCTTCTTTTATCATCTCTTTACTTTTAGTTTGTGTGTGTCTTTACATCTGAAGTGAGTCTCTTAAAGTCCTCCCTTATCCACAGATTCACTTTACGTTCTGTTAACTTGGATTAACTGTGGTCCAAAAATTTTATATGAAAAATTCCAAAAACAAACAATACATTTTTAATTGCATGCCATTCTGAGTGGTATGATGAAATCTTGTACTGTCCCACCTAGGACATGAATCATTCTTTTGTCCAGGAAACCTACTCTGTATCTGTGTGCTACCTTCTCATTAGTCATTTTGTTATCAGACACATAGGTCAATGGAACAGAATAAAGAACCCTTTAGTTACTTGTAAATTTAAAATTCTAATCATAAGTTAAAGTCTTTGCAAGGTGGTTGTTCAATTGGTTATACAGTACAGCTATGCTAGCTGAGCACATCACTGTATATTATAACGTAACTAGTGGCCCGGTGCACAGATTTGTGCACATTGAAAGGAAATTAATTAGAAATATTTTAATATCGCTATTTGCCCTTTCTCTATAAAAAAATGTCAGAGATGAAAATTAGTAAAATGTATATGAAAATAATAAATTGATAAACATTATAACAAAGACATGATATAAAAACATTTTATCAATTGATTAAACTTATCCTAATATCTTCCTGTATACCACATTAAGAGTAAAAACACTTTCAGAGTGCTTGACTAATTTCCCTTGTGATGAAGTATTTACAACTTTAATGTCACACGCTGTTTGAACTTGAGAGAAAGCAACATTATAACTGACCACGTCCGAAAACTTGTTCGGGTAGGAATATTCCTACTCTGTCTAGATTGGCACCAGTGAGTGCTTTATATGTATCGCACATGCATGAGTCAACGTTTATTTTTAAATTGCCATTGCATGTCATATGTACCAGTCAGACGGACGTACAATAGGTAACTTAGCCATATATATGATAGGTTAAAAAAAATTTCAGTATCTCTTTTTCTTGAATGGTGAAACTTTTCCTGTTTTGTAGAATGGAAAAAAGTGAAAGGTTGTATGTGATTCAGCAATGATCTGCAGGGAAAGCACAATGGTATGTGAGATATGAGATAAGGACTTAAACTAGTTAACTGCCACACTATTTTGAATTTAAAAAGGCCCGTCACTTGAGTCTATAGATGCTTATGGCATATGAATGGTAAAAGAACATGAAATGCAACGTGACTTTATATCAACAGCAACATTTCCCTAAAAATTTGGTTCCAAGAGAGTTCTTTTCCTCCAGTTCCTCTAGAGTGAAAACTGAAGGATATTTTCCAGATCCTTTTATTTTTATGTACTTTGCTAATTTCAAACCAAGAAAACTTCACATCTCACAAGGTATTTTTTACATTGCTTTTGATGAAAAGTCAGTTACCGCTGATAGAAAAAAATGTAGACTTTTTCTCAGAAGTATACTTAAGTATACAAGATGGTATTACATATGGTGTTTATATATTCAAGTGAAAGCCAAGACAATCCTGTGGGGTTTTGTTTAAAAAATGGTCTAAAAGAAAATGGTCTATATTATGTGATGCTACGAATGAGTCATACGAAGTTCTGATATATAGTATAACATAATCAAGAGTGGGGAACATCCGGCCTGCAGATTGTATAAAGCCTTGTCAAGGCATTAGGGGTGAGTTTACATGTTTGACCAAATATAGCAGGCTAATTTTTAAGTTGATAATTTGTATGGCCTACGAATGTTATAATTATCCAAATGGCCCTTGGCAGAAAAAAGATTGCCCACCCCTGGCATAGATGATTCACTTGTTTGAGAAACCTAGGGTGGGTGAACAAATTTAGAGATGGAAAGGAGTGGAGCTTGCTGGGGTTGGGAGAGTGTATGAAATGGGAGATTCTGCTTAGCAGGTACAGGGTTTCTGTTTGGGGTGATGAAAGTTTCTAAAATTGTGTGGCATTGAAGGTGTGCTTGATGCCACTGAACTGTACACTTAATGGTTTAAAAGCCCAGCCGCAGGCTCAGTGGTTGAGTTTTGACCTATGAACCAGGTGGTCATGGTTTGATTCCCAGTGTGGAAGGAGGCAGCCGATCAATGATTTTTTCTCATCTTTGATGTTTCTATCTCCTCCTTCCTTCTTCTCTAAAATCAATAAAAATAGATTTTTTAAAAATGGTTTAATGGAGGAAATTAGAACCCTTGTGCATTATTGGTGGGAATGTAAAATGGTGCATATAGAAAATCATATGATCTAGGAATTCTTGTATACCTGCAAGAACTGGAAAGTAAGATCTCTAAAAGATATTTGGACACCCATATTCATAGCAGCATTATTAACAATGGAAACAACCTATGTGTCCCTTGACAGATGAGTGGATAAACAAATGTGGTATACAGTGTATTATTGAGCCTTAAAAAGGGAAGAAATTCTGACACATTCTACAACATGGATAAACTTTGAGGACATTATGCTAAGTGAAAATAGCCAGTCACAAAAAGACAAATACTGTGTGACTACTTACATGAGGCACTTAGTAATAAAATTCATAGAAACAAGTAGAATGGTGGTTGCCAGGGACTCTGAAGTGGGAGGAATGGGGAGATAGTTAATGGGTATAGAATGTGTTTTAAGAATTTTAAGAAAAACGTTTTAGAGGGCAGTAATTAATACAATTATTATTTTAAAATGGTAAATCTTGTTAGGTATATTTTAACCACAATTTTAAGAATCATATTAAGCTCTTTTTTCAGATGACTTAAATATTGCAATATTCACCAGCGCAGAATCACAGTGTGGATCAGTAATGGAAAGGGAAATTATACATTGTTCATCTCCCGAGATTCCTGCAGAATTTAATGAACAGTTTAACACTCAGAAAAAACAAGAACTAAGAAGTCAGAATAAAGGAGCCAACTTAGAAAAAGAAAACAGTTGGTGTAATGACCAGTGTAGTCAGTTCACAAGAACAGAGAAACACACAAAACATATGAAGAAATGTTCTAAAAGACCTGAATGGAATATAAACAAACCACTCAAAGGGTATATTCCAGCATCAGAAAAGTACCCTAAACAGCTTCAAAAGCAGAGAGAAGAAAAAAAAGTAAGAAGGCAAATGGAACTGCTACATTTAGTAGAAAGAAATAATCCTGGAAACCTCTCTCAAAACAGAGGCACTTCACCAGTTCTTCATTCATCTCATCAAGACACAGAGCCAAAGTTCAGGTGGCATTTAGTCAAAAAGGTAAAGAAAGCTCTTCTATCTTAAAATATATTTAAGAACATGTATTGATGTTCTAGATTAAAAACACAGTTCCCCACATGCATGTTTTCACAAGGCTGTTTCTATGTCTGAACTGGAGTTGGTTTACACTGGGGGATGGCAAACTATAACCCATGGGCAAATCCATCCTGCTGCCTGCTTTTGTAAATAAAATTGTTGATACACAGCTATGCTCATTCTTTTATGTATTACTTTGGCTGGCTTCACACAACAGCTGCTGTTTAGAGTAGTTGAAACAGATCACATGGCCTAGAAAGGCAAGTGTTTACTATCTGGTCCTTTATAGAAACAGTTTACCCTTAAACCTTATATAGATTAAAGCTGTTCTTTATTCAAATACCCATTCAGAACTTATGATCCATATAGACAGAGGATAATTTATAAAATCAGAAAATAATGGATTGGTTCTGACTCTGGAAAATTACAAAGTCCATCTATTATCTTTTATCCAAATATTAGATTTTTTTCAACAAATAAAGTATTGTGGAAACATATGCAAATACTATTACTATTTTCTGCATTTATCCATCTTTTAGGAAGAAGAACCTCTGAAAATTAATTATTTCAGCAAAGAAAGGTATGTTATGAATAGATTGATTTCCATAGTACTATGTATGTGGTACAAGAGATACAAAATATTTGCTCAAAATATAGGTGAGGTCAAGTATATATGTATTTGAAGACAGAAACAGGAAAGTGTAATTTCGAGGTGAAGAATAGAGGTTTAAGGGAAAGGGTAGCTGGCATTTAAAATTACCTAGATTTTGAAGGCTAAATTGGATTGGGTTTAGGTATGTAAACAAGTGTCAATCTAAGACATTCTGCTTGGATTGTGTGGGGGGAGGGAAGAAATGACTGGTGTGAATAATGAAAAATTCAGTTAACTAATGAGAGGTTTATAACTTAGAATTTTTATGTCTTCATGTAATAAAGAAATAGCTGGTTCAGAGTTGTCTCAGAATGTGGCTCTAACAGCAAGTTTAGGTCAGATGTAAGTATATTACTTTATGATGAATTGAGAAACATTAGAATTAAATAACCTAGTGTTGACCCCCAGGATCTAGTAGTTTAATCCCTACCCCACTCCACCCCCAGGAGAGTATACATATCTTTAGCAAGTACTATTAAAAACTCAAATTAATCCCGTTCTGTTTCTAAAGGTGTTATAAGTACATTTAGGATAAATTGAAATGTAATTAAAGATTAGATATGGTTAATCTGAAATATACAATTTACATTGGTCCTTATGCTTTTTTTTGAAAAATACAGGTCTCAATCACCACCAGTTCCTGTGATAAAAAACAGAACTCAACAGACACTGAAAAAGAGTAATTACGAAAGAGAGGATCTGATCTCAGGAGGCAATCAAACAGAGTTGTCACCCAGGATTTCTGAACCATCTCATTTTATTCCCTATGTTCGAACCAATGAGATCTATTACCTTGATCCAGATGCGCCATTGTCTAGGCCTCTAACCCAGGATCCTCAGTATCAAAATCCACATAGTAAGTATTCTCCCCTTTAATTGTAAATTCAAAATTGGTATTCCTATCCTAGAAAGTATCTTAAGGTTTGCCCAAGTTTTTTGAGGTCCATTATTAAATTTTGCTTGGTGCTTTCCTAGGATATAAATTCACTATGAATCCTTAGAATATATTATAGCATAGTGCTATATATATCATAGAAATGTTTTTGTCATTTTCATCTGGCTTTAGATTGTGACCAAGAACGACAGCTATTTGACTTGGACAGGGACCCACTTCTTAATCCTAACTTGGTGAAAAACAGGGATAGACAGCAAGCAATCCTAAAGGGACTATCAGAACTGAGACAGGTATGAACTTTTCTTTTATGAAGTGTGGATGTGACTTTTCTGTGTCTGGCTGTGTTGGGATGACTGTTTTACCAAATGCCAGGTTGGTTACATGATTTATGTGACTGCATCCCAGTTAAAAATCAGTATCTACAGGGATGGAGAAAAAGTAGGTTTATAGTTATATGTGAAACAGTTTATATTTTTGTATTATTTTCTATAAGAACTATAAATCTACTTTAGCCCCACCCTATATATGTTATTCTTGAATTGAAACAACTTTCAGTTTGCTTCACTTAGCCATGTTTTAAGAATTTCCAGCATCAAATAATGATACAGTTCAAATATTAAGACATTTTTATTTAATGAAAAACAAACTCATACATTGTAAGACATGACCAATCAATAAGGCCCTAAAACCAAAGGCAGAAAATAAATATACAATTATGGTATAAGAGATTCTTAGAAATGCAGTTCACACTTATTAAAAGTGGATGTGTTGGCAGTGTTTGGAATTGAACATTGACACAAGTCCCAAAGAATAGAATTCAATATGAAATTATATGTATAACCTTACTCAGACTACTTTTTATCCCAGACCAATTACGGTGAATTCTAATCTTTCTTAGGTAAAAATAAAAATGACTAAGGCTATAATTTTTCTCCATCAGTTAGCTTAAAAAAAAAAAAAAGGCTCGCAAAATTTTTTCTGCTGTTTTCACAGTGTGCCTTTTGTATTTGGAGAAAATACACTGCCATTTTAGGAATGCCTTTTTCCATGTTAAGTCATTTATCAGCAATGCCTCTTGCATTACAAATTGGTGATTCAAGTATTGCTTACTAGTTCTTTCTGTAGACCTAGAAAATAATCCTTACTAACACAGGATTATGAAGAAAACTGTTTTGTTTTTTTAAATGATAGGTTTGGTTTCATACAGATTTAGATTTTTTACCTAAAACAACTTTGTGAAGACAGGTCAGGATGAAGGAATATGATGTACATATTCATCCCCATATTATTTCAGCAGGGTTTTGTATTAGCCACAAATGTTAGTGCAGGCAAGATAAACACTAGGCAGTGATGGCGAACCTTTTGAGCTCGGCGTGTCAGCATTTTGAAAAACCCTAACTTAACTCTGGTGCCGTGTCACATATAGAAATTTTTTGCTATTTATTTTATATATTTAAATGTCATTTAACAAAGAAAAATCAACCAAAAAAATGAGTTTGCATGTCACCTCTGACACGCGTGTCATTGGTTCACCATCACTGCACTAGAGCATTTGGCGGACAGAAAGGGGGGAATTTCAGCCCCATAATTATATTGACTTTTAAAATAAAGTCATCCCTATTTGTTTCTATATTAAAAATATAATCTTCAAATATTGTAATAGCTACACAGTATCCAACTATGAAAGTCTAGTGTGTGAATTTTTTTGAGTGATTTGACAAAGCTTAAACTGTAGCCAAGTATCTGAGCTTAATACAGGTTTTCAAAGGAAATACAATTCTGGATTAACAAGGTAAAATAGGAATAATTTGCAAGTCTGCTACACACCTTACTAACATATCGATGTGATTTCAGGGCCTTCTCCAGAAGCAAAGGGAGTTGGAAACTAATCTCATGCCTTTAGCTGCCAATCAAGAAGATAACTTTAGTTCTTCATTTTCAATATAGAAAATCAAATCCTTCACATTTGTCTTCCAAATTATAAAATGTCCTCGTTGCTTAACTGTATTTTTTCAAATAGCCTAGATTTATTTTTAAATGCTTATTTAAAATTTGTATATTCTGTAGTAAAATGCTGTATATGTATATAAATTTTTTTAGCAATAAAACTTTTCTGCTCTGTCACAATCTGGGTATTAAGTCCTATAAAAACACATTCCTACTTACCTTAACACAGCCTGGAGTCTGTAATCTGTTAATAGACAATGTTGTTCCACACTTTTTAAATACCTATGTATTTTGCTCTATAAAACATTTAAAAGTCTTTTGAAGTGCCAAAGGAAAAGTCTGGTTTAAAAGATCCCAACTTTTACAAGTTTGCATTAGTAATGAAGAGGCAGTTATTGGCAATAGCTGTGGGTTTAAAATTTGTCTCCACCACATACTTTATCTGTGAATTTAAAAAGTTATTTTAATCTAGCATTAAAGTACTTACCACCTCAAAAAGATACTTCTTTTCTAAGACTACCAGTTTATAAATTTATAGGCAAAGGGTTTGTTCCAAATTGTCCAGTGCCTTTAATAAACCTATTTTTTGAAATTGAATTAGGATAAGTCAAGGGTCACACAAGCACTGGAAATTATAATTACCAAGTACTCTAAAATAATAGGTTGACCAGAATTTTAGCAACATGCCAGAAGATAAAAAATAATGCTGCCTGGTATTAAGGCCTAAGTCTTATGTACATAGTTTATTATCTAAAAATGAAACGGAATTGTTAGATAAATCTTGAGGTATTGAGCCAAAATCCTGTAAATATTAATATCACTGGCTTATACCTGTGTAAAAACACTATACAAAAGCTTAAGTGAAAATAAATACAATAGTTGATACATCATTTCAGCAAAAGTAGTTGGTATCATCTAACAATAGAGGAAAGCCATTGCTGTTCACTATCCTTTTGCAAACACCTTGTTTTATATATAAAACAGACTTCAATTTGAAGCCAAAGTACAGATGACATACAAACATAAAACTTAAAAAGTGCCAACATGAGATAATTCAAGTACAATATATGTTAAAAATATATATATATATTTATTTCAATTTTCATATGCTTTAACTGTAACAGGCCATCATGATTTAAATAAGAGGGGGAAAAACATTTGAGAAAGGACAGAAACCTCTTGCTTAAAGAATGAAATATAAATTGTTAATTCACTTTTAAGAAACAGAAAAAAAGTCCATTAACAACCTATGTAAAAAAAAGTTACTGTAATTCTTTTTCTTTTGAAGATGGCCTGCAAAATCATTTTTCCCCCAAGCTTTCAGTATAAGCAGATAAAAAGTAATTTTCACTTTCTTGAGACTGACTCGATGAAAGGGCATATGGTGTTCCCAAAAATGTCTGGTGAGTGAGAACATTAAAATGACTACACTGATGGGACATATTTAATTGATTTTGATAAACCTGAAAGTTGCTATATGAATCTTGTTCAGCTGAATTGTTGTTCTGTCCTTCAGAGCTTGCATCAACAGAAGCTCTCTCTTCAGAATCAATTTGATAAGTCTTATCTTCTAATAAACTTTTTTGCACGTCAAGAGACGATTGCAACTCAATTTGAATATTCTTATTTTGATCTGTTCCACGTGATCCTTTGGTCTCTTTCGCCAATATTTCTGAACTGCTGTACACTTCTATTTGTGAGATTTCATCCCCTGAATCCAGAGACATATCCTCTTCATCCTTTTCATCGTTTTCTAAAAGAGCTACATTTAAAAAACAAAAAGTCCTACTCTATTGAAATACACAATTTAAATTTTAAAATTATACACTACTCACACAATATAATGCGTCAGGGTCTGCAAGTCCACAATCCCTTAAATCTTGGTCTTCTGCCACAAGTTCACTTAGTCACAACACTCACACTAGGTGTGAATGTCCAGATAATCCGATGCTAAAAGCTTCTGCGAAATGTGTTCACGTTTAATGTTGGGAAATCCCAACTCCCAGCTCCAAAGGGGTTAATGTCAAAACAGCATCTAAAGTTATACGGTAATTCAGTATTTGACAAGACAAATACAAAATAAAAATTCTGACATCTAGCTTCACTGGATTACTAAACTGGTTAGCTCTATCAAATGATCTCTGCTTTTCATCAAAAACAAAAAGGCATCTTTTACATAAAACCTGGAACCAAAGCAGAGGCCATTGCATGAAAGACTAAAGCTATGGATATCCCTACTACTTTGTGTTAAATTACTTTGTACATCTGGGGATATTTAGTACCCCAATGCCAAATCCCCACTTCTGGTGTCCTTTTAAAAAATATAACCCCTTCGCTGACAACAGCAGCCAATAAAGCTTACAATACCTCAAAGAGAAAATGCCTACTTTATAGTGTGCAGTCCACAGAAACGAACAGCTTGTATTGACTACTGTATAATAAATGAGATTTTGTTTACTAAAAATGATAAATGCATTGAAACACTTCCCTGAAGCTGTTTACCTGTGGTGAGTGGTTTCAAAATAGGCATCTCATCATATGAAAAGAGTGAAACCATTCCTCTTTTTCTGTCTGCCTTAAAGAAAAGGAAAACTACTAAAACATTACCTGACTGCGACTCAAGAGTCTCATTAGCACCAAGCAGTGGAAGGTTTTCTTCTGTGACTGAGTTGTGATAGCCCACGAGATTTTTAAAGTTTTGCATAAAAGCTTCAGCAGATGCAACTACTATTCCACTATCTGTATAACTGGAGGGCATCTGGATATTCTTTTCTAAATTAAAAAGAAAATGTTTTGAGTGTAAAATACTTGAAAATGTGCATGGACAAATGATGCCTCCTCCCAGCCCTAAAATTCTTTCCACCACCCTAATCAGAATCATAGCTTAGAATCAGTACCCACTATGGCCCCACAAAATCCTTTCATACACATTCTTATATTAATAGTAGAAAGCTGAAGACCACTGCTTACCTGTTAAAAAGACTATGTGTCGTTGCTGTATGTTCTGTGCCTGCAGTCTGATAAGGCAGTCCAATTCTGGAGCATTTCGCATTTGTGAATCACAATTGTGGTAAGACAAAATTTCAACCAGATGTTTCTTCTGATAGACATTCAGAAGCGTCAACAGACTTAGAGCTTTAGCATTCAACCTGTGAAATTAAGTAGTTCAGAATCTCCTAAAATTTACTGTGGAAGTTTCTGCTTCAAATTAAAACTATAATCTCTAACTTGAGGCAACTAATGACAACTGCATTGCTTAGCCCACTGCCTGATACAGGGGTGCTTCTTAGGGGAGAGGGAGGGAGGGAGAGAGAGAGAGAGAGAGAGAGAGAGAGCAGCAATTGTGCAAACCACATGTAAAGTTCAGGGGTTTTCTCTGCAGGCAAAGCTTGAGGGCCAGCTATTCAGTGTAGACTAAAATCTCAACCAGTCACTTATTAAGTAACGAATTTACAGTTTTTATTTTCCCCAATTTAGAACTTTAGTGAAGGCATAAACGGCTAACAAAAAAAATAAATGAACAATAAATAGTACAAACTACTGACTACTGTCAGGAACAGGATGGTATTAACTTTGTACAAGTTAGAACTTTGGGCCTCAGTACTGCTATCTGTTATGTAAAGATAACATCTGAAGGTAAAACATGCTTTTAAAAAGTGAATTACTACCGCCAGGCTGGGTGGCTTCAGTTAGTTGGCATGTTGTCTCCTACACCAAAAAGGTTGCAGGTTCAATTGGTCAGGTCACATGCCTAGGCTGTGGGTTTGATCCCGAATTGGACCACATGGCAGCCAACCAATCCATGTTTCTCCCCGCTCCCCCCCCTCCCCGTTTCTCTCCCTCTAAAATCTGTGAAATTAACCCTTTGCACTCCGAACCATTCTGGACATTGGCTACCAGCTACTCGACGCTACTTTGCAGCGGAAACGTGCATTTACAGACCCTCGTATTATTTAGTATAATTTTGGAACCAAGTAACGTATTATAATGATGTTGGACTTATATGAATTGGGTGACATCGAGGAATGTATATTTGCAAAAAAACCAATATTTTATTGTTTATAATTTTGTACAGTATGATAAGTTTTGTAACACTCCCCAATATGCATTGCAGGCTGATTAGTGCATGTTTGACAGTAATAAGTGGTTTGACGCCTGCCACCAGGTGTTTTCCTGTTAGAACACACAATGCAGTCCCGTTTTCTTTGTCCCACATCGGGAATATGTAGTTTATTGTTTAATCCGACACAAAACCCGCTGACATTTCTTGTATATATCTTAGTAATTTTACGATATTTTGATTTAATTTCTTGTGCCATTTCAAGATAAAACTTCAGGGAAACATGCATGTCTCAAAAAGTTGCGTTGAAATAACTCAATTCCCCGTAATCACTAATAAACTGCAATGTCCCCTGAGAGGGGACATCCGAGTGATATGCTAGAATTCCGATGTCCCCTGAGAGGGGACAGCGGAGTGCAAAGGGTTAAGTATTCTCAGGTGAGGATTAAAAGAAAAAAAAAGAATTACTATCAAAAGTTAAATACTTTAAAATTATTTAAGCATAAATTTCCCTAAGTGTGTACCATGGAATATCAGTAAATATTAGAAATATTTTGTGATCTAAGTTTAAGAAATGCTGGTTGACAAAATGTAAAACAGAATTCTTAACTACAGAGTTGGTCAGATCCTTACATATGTGAATACATTGTATGGACTCTCTAGTAGTAAGATACAGGATCCCAAACTCATCTGATTACATAATTGTTTGTGGAGCTTCCCAAAGTGATTGTTGCTCCAAGGTTCACACTTTGAGAAGTGACTTCTGGCCATGTAAGGTGATTAGGACATAAGTGAATGTCCTGATCACAAATCCCCATATCATGTTGAGACCAATCCTTGTCTCAGTTAAGTGAGCTGTTATTAAATTAGCAGCCTAAGGTAACCCTCAAATGGGAGAAAGCCTGATTTAGTTAGCATACACACTTCAGTAAAAACAATAAAGACTACTGATTATTCCATTTTGATTATTATTCAAAACCCCCAAATAGCAAAGATTAAACCAATTTTACCTATATACATAACTAGAACTTTCAGCAAACTTCTACCTAAACAATATCACTTGCAAATAGGCTAGAATAATTTAATATCACATTCCCTTATAGCTGGTTAAGGAAAAACTGAACAGCATCCATAATCTATAAACACAGAGAAATTCAGAAAGAAATTTTGTCAACATCCACATGCACAAAATGTTAAGTCAACAACCATCATATAGTTTTTTTTGAAATCTTACCTTCCCAGTTCCTTAAGTTTTTTCTGAAATTTACAGTGGACTTTCCATTGCCATTTTCCTTCTGGAGTACTAAGTTCTTCGAGGAATGTCAAAAATTTTTTAAGGTTCTCTGTTAGAGATAATGAAGTTGATTTTAAATTCAATAAATTACAATCACCCAAACTTAATTACAAAAGAAGTGTCTGGTGATATTGTTTAGAAACACCTACATTCCTAAGTAGTATTTTCTTTCCCTCCCTCACCTCTAAAGACACATTTTTATATTCTCTTTTAGATCTAAGAACATCACATCTACACATTATAAAAAAGAACATGTTGATAACAATAAACCAGAAGTAATCCAAGTGCAGTAGAGAGCCTTGCTTGCTTTAGATCAAATTTAGAGGAAATTATTTGTCAAGACTAAGAATGGGGAATTTGAGGTAAAAAGCTCAAGAAAATGAATGGAAATGTACTAGTTATCTGTGATTGGCTGAATGGATAATACATAAACAAATGTGAGTCATTATTGAGAAAAACTTAGGCAAGACAGAAGTTACATGCTCAAAAGAATGCATAAATCTTACCAATTGTGATAACTTCTGGATTTAGAATGGATTCATCGGACACAATAAAACCTCCAGATATAAATAATTCATTGTATGTATGATTTTTAACATCATCCAGACTATCAACACCAGCAAAGCTAACACAAGGGAGCTTCTTTAAAGTCACCAGGCCAGGTACCTATTTAAGTACCAAAATAAAAACAGAAATAAGGACAGAAAGGGAATGAACTGGCCCTAGTGTGAAGCAACCTATAAGAGAAGCCTTAACAAAATGCACTATGACTAACCTAAGCTAAGCACAAAATAATATTCCCAACATTATTTCCAAATACATAAACCAAGATTTATGTAATGGGTACCTACCATGACTAGAGAACGCTCTAAGGAAAAGGCACAATAGATCTGGAAACACAATTAAAAATGCTAACTTGTCTGGCCCTGTGAGTACAATCAGAATTCAAATGACAGCAAGAACCTACATACTGAACAGTTAGGAAAGGCTTCAAAGGGCAGCAGGACTTGAGAGAGGCTCAAAAGACTAAATGGGTATGCATGCATATAAGCATAACTAATGGATACAGACACTAGGGGGGTGAGGGCACCAGTGAGGGGTGGGGGAGCAATGAGGGCGTAAGGACATATATGTAATACCTTAATCAATAAAGAATAAAAAAAAAGGGCTAAATGGGATACCTCCAAATCCAAGGGATAACGGCCAGTTTGGCAAAGGGGGTAAAATTGGGTTTTACCTGGGACATACAAATGAAGAGATGACAACAATATAAAGAGAGTCAGCAGACTTGAGTGACATAGAAGATCTGTGATGTGCTGCCATTTAAAATTTTGCAGGGGTACTGACTTGAATCTCACAAGCTGATTCCAGAAGGGTTGTTTAGGTCTCAAGCCCTAAATATCCAAACCTCAAGGTTTATCTCCTCTAAAGCTTATGAGGATATTTTTAAAATAAACAGTTTTAGTTTCAAAGGCAGTAAGATTCTATAATAAGGATGTTTTTGTAACCAAAATAAGTGATAAATTTGACTTAATCTACCTTGTGGATGAAGCCTGCAATGTCTTCATTTTGGATAATAATTAATAGTTTATCTAATTTTGATCTTCTTTCCAAAAACTGTTCTGGATGACATTCTGTATTGCCTAACTTGATAAGATATTCCTGTTAAGAAAAGAAAACTAAATCAACATTACAAAGCTCTTTTGCAAGCATCCATTTAACAGAATTGCAAAATAAACTGATAAACTTAAGCTAGATCCAAGGGCCTCCGGGATCATCAAGTCTGTTCTTACTGAATCTAAAGCTCAGAGCTTGAATGGCCACAGTCACATGTTATAATGCTGTGCAATCAAAGCTAAGTTAATGCCAGTGTGGGGTATAAAAAAAAAACACAGTACAAACAATGGATTAGCCCAGGTTCTTAACCCAGCTCCACTACTTATTCTGGGCAACCCAGAGTCCAATCATTAACCATTTCCTCACTCCCATTTTCCTTTTCTTTCAAAGCAGGCCCTTGGTTATCTGCAGCCACGTTATTGGTATACTCCTTCAGAGTTATAAACCCCTTTCCTGACCACTGTAGCTCATTTAATTCACAACATTCCCAAAATCTTTCATAAGGAGCTTCAGGGCGTACAATGGTATTCATTCTATAATTAGTCATGCCTGTCCAGTTTACACCTTCGAGCAAAATAGACTCCCATCTAATACCTCCCTCCATGCCGATGACATGGTACTACCTTTCAAAGGACACAAGGTAGTAGGTTCAGGCAGAGCTCCCTTTGCTTGCTGGAGGAATCCTGAACTCTGAAGCAAACTGCAGGATCCTGGAAGTCACATCCCTCATTTCACAGACACAGGAGCAAATTCATATTCTCAAGGTTGGCAGGCTAGTTAGCATAAACCCAACTTACCTCACAACCAGTCTACTGCTCTTTGTATCACACCCAAAGAGGCTGTTTCTATGGAGCTAAAGTAGATCAAAACAGTTCGGTTTTGATTTAAACTGTAAAGCTTCTGCGCAGATCTGAGAGCAGCTTACAGTCAGGTAATAAAAAGATAAATTACTATCAGGCCTGCTTATAATTTTTGGTCTTTTTACATTAAGAACTTTAAATGACAGTTCATTTTAATGCATACAGTAAACCCTCGATTTAATGGACTTTGGATTTAACGGACAAATTTTTCAGTTTGTATTGTCATGTGAAAATTAACACCCTGTTAATTTTAAAATGCTTTTAACCAAGATTTGTCTATAATTAAATTAACAGGTTATTTTTTTGTTATTAATTCACTGTTATTTTAAACAAACTTAGCAAATAGGCCTATGTTGGAAAAAAACACTGGTAATTTCGCCAACATAGATATTACGTATCTACAACTATAGTATACATATTTATATCCAAGTCACCGCTCATAAACAGTGTTCAGCAAATGATCTGTTGTCACGTAGCGTGATTTTCTGCAGCAGTTTCAACACATGCCAGTCAATGTTCTGACGTGCGCTACGCCATGCCCCAGTCATGTGCATTTGTTTATTCTCGGTCACTAGTGAATGCAAGCATTTACTAGTCCTATTCAGTATAAATTTTAAATTGCTGTAATAGAAAACATTTCTGTGAAATTAAACGTTTCACATATACTTAATTTTAATTACACAAATGTGTCTAAGTAAAAACAGGTAAGCTTGCCGTAACCGGTTTGGCTCAGTGGATAGAGCGTCAGCCTGTGGACTGAAAGGTCCCAGGTTCGATTCCGGTCAAGGGCATGTACCTTGGTTGCGGGCACATCCCCAGTAGGAGGTGTGCAGGAGGCAGCTGATCGATGTTTCTAACTCTCTATCCCTATTCCCTTCCTCTCTGTAAAAAATAAATAAAATATTTTAAAAAACAGGTAAACTAATTTATCAATTTCTTAACATACGCATTCGGAAAACCTACTTTATTATATAACGGACTTTTGGCTTTAACAGACACCCCCTCACCCTAATTAGTCCTTTATATCGAGGTTTTACGGTACAGTAACAAATCAGGTTGACTCCAGAAATCTTAACTTGACGTTTTATTCACAGTTTTCATTCCTTGTAACATTTTTCCCAGAAATATTCCAATGGATATTGATTAAAAGAATTAAAGTTCCAATCTGATTTCCTATCAGATTTGTAAATCAGAGCATTTCCTCCCCTAAACAACAGAAATATGACTTAATCCATGCCAGAATGAATTAAAAGCATTTCCTATGTGTTATAATTAGTTTTAATTGTGGTGGGGGGAGGTGGAATAATGCTGAGTACACTAGGCCTAGGGTTCTCATCTAGCCCCACACCAACATGCAGTTCTGGCCCAAAGAGTATATACCGTGCTTGGGCACATGTTGCTGGCGGTGGGAAAAAATCGAGAATCTCTATGTTCAATCATACAAGGCAAAATGCAACCAAGGAATTGAATTCCTAATAAGTCTGGTTGCATCCTCCCAAGAAACCACCGGGAATTAAAGACACACGGAGCACTCTCTTTCATTTCCATGCTCTGTTCTCCTGGGCACACCACATGAAGCATGCTGACATCAATAGGAGATCCCCAAATTGACAAAGGCTCAGGACATAGCAGCAGCATGGAGTTTCTGAGCCACTCTAGGTTTATAAGCCACTGATTTATAGTTTCTTCTGCTTCCTCTTACAAAACAATCAGAAATTCATCATGACAAGTAAATTCCATAATTGGGAGCACACACTTAAAACCTAAGGCATTCCCTTAAGAAATTAAAATCCTACAGTTTAGTGAATTCTAATTGCTTAATATTAAACCCGTAGAACTGTTTGGATATATAATTTACACACCCATTATTACAAATTTTATAGACCTATGTCTAACCCTATACGCACACAAATACATGTGTTGTTTTTTTAAAACCAAAAATCTCATCTACTCTGTAGCTTCAGTAGAAAAAAAATATACCTTGCAGTAAAGAATCTTTCATGACTGGGGAGTCTTTCAGGATCATAGTATTTTTTTTTATCAATAAAGGCTATAGGGAACCTGATATAACCAGGTATCAAGAAACACCAAAATATATTATCATTAGGTTATTCCTGGACAGTTCTATTTTTTTATTTGATTGATAAAACCCATGGGGTATATAATGACAATTTCCTTTTCCCCTCTGTATCTTTCCTTCCCTGTCATTAAAAACCCAAGTATGAAATATTTAAAATCTTTGAACAGTTTAAAGGTATTTGCAGTATGTAACAATAGTCTTTAAACAATAACCTAAATTCTAAGATATTTACATCACAGGGTTTCAGTTTAGTTGAACTTAGTCTTTCATTCCATTCTGCATTAAATTATGAAAATATATTTAAAAAAACAAAGTAATTCTTTATAAAGGTCAAACCCAACATGACAAGTTCATACAACGTGACTATAAACTTCTCTTTTAGTTACCTTTATTTCTTTACAGAGCATGCTCTCTTCTTCTTCATGAATGTAAAATTTCACAGTATTTCTCTGGACATCTTTCATGATTTTAACCAAACTGTTAAATACTTCAGGTTCTAACTTGCTTATAAAATTTGAAAGAGCTGGCTGGGCAGAAATGTCTACATCACTGGGTGATTTTGTTTGTTTTTCTTCTGGTTCCTGAGCAGTATCATCAGGTACAGTATGATCAGAAGTCACCATTAGCTCCGTGGCATGGTGTGGCTGGTTCACTTCTACTTCAGTTAAACCCAAAGTTGAAGAAGAATGCTGCTCATTAGAGTTGGTGTCTTTCAAAGTATCACTACAAAGTGGTTCAAGGTGTTTACTGAAGTCACTTGAGGAAACTGGTATGACATGTCTTCCTAGAGGATTCAATGCTATCTTAGTACCAGAACCATTATGACTGACTGGTGGCAAATTCCCACCCTTGGCTGATGCTTTGATAATAATAGAATTTAGTTTCTCATGCAAGCCATCTACAAACTCCTGTACACCAGCTTTGGAAGTCTTAGAATACATGAACTCAGAAAGTCGTTTCATCTTCTCTTGTGTTGAAAAGATAGGTGTGGGAATTCTACTGACATATGAAACATTCTTTTGCTTCAAAATCTCTTCTATCTTCCTAGAAAAGAGACTGTATTCTCCTAACACTGTCCTCTCTGTGGTTTCGTTCACTGCAGGCGGCTCTGCTGCTGGCACACACTGCTCCTCCACTGCCATCACCTGACCTGTTAACACGTCCTCCTCAGTGGTGCCCTTTAGTGTGTCTGTAAATGGAGAGGATGGAAACTGGTAATCAGAACTTCTCTGTCTACTTACTACCCGGGGGTCGTTAGGAAAGGTCTCCTGTGGTGGCAGATACACCAGTTGTTCTTCTGGTGATTTCATACCTATACAGGAAGAGTTTTTTATTATAAGAGTAATTGAAAAAAGTAACATTTGAAAAAATAAACATTTTTTGAGAAAAAAAATGTCAGGTCATTAGAACTAATTACACATTGGAAGGTAGAATAAAAATCACAAATAATGGGCCAATTTGGCATTAATACAAGTTAAGTTATTTCTGCTTCCCTACCTTCTTCTTTAATAGACATGTTTTAATCAGGATAGTCAGCTGCAATAGATTGCTCCACCCCTATATTCTTTGCCAAGTAATGTCTACTATTGTAATACTAGAGGCCTGGTGCACAAAATTTGTGCAGGGGGGAGCAGAGAGGAGGTTCCCTCAGCCCAGCCTGCACTCTCTCCAATCTGGGACCCCTCGGACATCCCTCTCACAATCCTGGACCACTGGCTCCTAACTGCTCACCTGCTTGCCTGCCTGATCACCCCTCACGGCCCCCCTGCTGGCCTGGTTGCCCCATGCAGCCTGCTGTTCGGTTGTTTGGTTGTCCCTCACTGCCCCCACTTCCGGCCTGGTCACCCCATACAGACTACTGTTTGGTCATCCATCTGGTTGTTTTGGTCATGACGACCCCTGGCTTTTTATATATTAGGATAGTCTTGATATGAAAATTTGAGAGTAAGACAATTGAAAGAATGCCAAACTAAAATGATGGGGGAATAACGTCCAACTTAAGAGATGCATTCAAGATGTAGGATAATTAATTTTATGCTTCCAGATTATTCTCTCCTATGAGGTTGCTTAATGGATTTCCTACAATGTTAGGAACTTAAATTTATCAGGGGGAAAAAGTCTCAATAATACAGGAAGAGAACATATTTCAAAGCTGCATTAAAGAGTAACATTTTTGACAGTGCTTTCTTAAGTATTTTCATTTTGTTTCAAAATAATTTCTAGAGAAATCACAATAGCTAATATTCCATTTAAGATAAAGATGTCATTCAGCTAGTTGATGCTTATAGAATTATTTAACTTTTGACTCTTAACAACTAGCTCAACCCATACAATCATACAATCATAATTCCCTCCCTGACCACAAATCCTAAATTCAAACAAAATGTTTTTGAAATTACATTTCAAAACAGGTACCCAAGTCCCTTTTTAAAAACAAGGGGAAAAGATCTTTAACAACCATTTAATA
Source organism: Myotis yumanensis (assembly GCF_028538775.1). NCBI lineage: Eukaryota > Metazoa > Chordata > Mammalia > Chiroptera > Vespertilionidae > Myotis > Myotis yumanensis. The sequence continues at coordinate 43,512,971 of NW_027223765.1, forward strand.
TTATATTTTAGAAAAATAAAAAATTTCTGATCTTTGCCTTTAAGATTGATACTACACAATTTTATCCTTCAAAAAATTACTAATTTTTAAAAAATCTTAGCCAACATTCCATAACAAATTGCTATTCTAGTATATGGAATGGTGCCTCTAAATCAGAAAGTCCAGGTACTAGTTTTCAAAACTACAGTACTTTAAAGATACAGTGAATTCCCTATTCACCTAGGTGTAGCAGCATGCCCTCTTTACACAAAATTCAGATTTTATTTTCCCACACTCATACTTATCTAAAGGTTTTAAACAGCCTCAGTAGCAGTCAGCTTGTGACATTTCTCTATCAACCCCAGTGGTTTCCATGAACCACTGTAACCATTAACTGCTATGAAGGTACCAGTGTGCAGGGTAAGACCACCATAGCAGGTTTGTAGGTGGAAGAGAAGGGGAGCAAAATATCCAATACCATGGTATGAATTAAAACTGTATAAACTGATAAATCAGAAAATTCAAGTTCTAGAAAATAACTCAGTAATACTGAATATTCTTCTTAAGTTTCAATATGGGGTCTAGTGCATATGTAAAATGTTTGTGCTGGGAGTGGAAGATATACTTTTTGAAGTATTTTTTGTATTTCTTCAATTATGTATGTCAAAATACCTGATTTGGTTAAATAAAAAGATTTTTAATTGTACCTCATAAAACAAATGGGTTGAGGACCACCTGTAATTTAAAAATTTCTGAATCATTTATTATTTTAAATGAAATAGTTGCTCCTAAAAATCTATAGCTATAGTTCAGACCTATAAACTTATTCTTGAAGGGCTATTGATAAAGGAAATTTTTAAAAGATGAAATATAACTTAAATCTACCTGGGGATATTAAAAAAACTCTAAACCAAATCCATTTAAAAAATGAAATGATCACTACCTAATTTTATTTTGCACAAATTTCCCCTATATGATTTTAACTGGTAGGTTGACTTTATTATTTTTAAAATGTCTTCCTCAATTATTTAAAAGAAACATGTCAATATCCATAATAATGCATGTTTTCTATTGTTATTCAAGCATTGCAGTACTTTGACTTTTAAGTGAAAATGGAGTGGTATTCAGATATTTGAACTTTCAATCACAATATATGAAGATGGCATGCCAAAATAAGAGGACTGCTGATGCTGATGAAGCATTTTGAAGCATAAACAAGATAGCTGCTGCTCCTAAAGAGAAAGAAGTACTGATAGACACAAAACACGGGTGAATCGCACACATAATATTCAGTGAAAGACTCCAAAACAAGAGGACAGGTAGGTTCCATATATCTTAAATTCAAGAACAGGTAAAACTAACCTATGATGAAAGAAGTCAGATTTAGTGGTTACTACTAGGGGCAGGGAGAGCACTAACTAGGAAGATGCAAAAGCAAGCCTCAGGTGCTGCAAGTGTTCTACACATTGATCTGAATGGTATCACCTAAGTGTATACATTTAGATCATCTTTTTCTAGGAAATATAATAGCTTTCTTCAAGAGAATCTTGAACTAAAAGTCTTTTTAATTTCCAAAAGAGAGGAATAACTGTAAAGAACTACTAAAAATCAAAAATCATTTAGCTTTCCTTCCCCCGCAAAAACCACTTAACACGTTAAGCACCATGTCAGTCACCGGTGATTGAAACGGAAAGGAAGACAAAACAGGCGTGGCGCTTAACGTGCTAAGATTTCTAAAAGAGTAAGATCAACAAAATGAAAACAAGTAAAAAAGACCCAGTACCAAACTCTAAGAAAACAAAGCCTATGACCATGCAGGAATTTTGAATTGACTGAGCTCAGACAGAAGACTCTTAGCTGCACCCATTGCAACTAGCTAATCATTACTACCTGTAAATGTTTCTGGAATCCAAAAATTCCCTAATCTCTGATTCATCTGCAGAAATTAGCTTTACAATTAGAAGAAGAATTGGCTAAAAAAATTTCAAGATTAGGAATAATGTACCTAAAAGATAAATGGCTTCACCTCCATGTATTTGTATAAATTTAAGAGAAACTTAAAGACTGCTTCACATAAAATATCCTACAGAAATGGATTAAGAAAAATATTCCCAAATCATATCAGATAGAATTGACTGTGGGTGAAGAAAACACCTGTAATCTCTATGAATATGTAGTCACTTCTTTGAACACATAATTTATATAAGAATATTTGATACAAATCAAGTAATGATATAAATATGATATAATCCAAATTTTCTGTAATTAACAGAACTTAAGTTGATGCCCTATTGATAGAAGACCAGAAATACAAGTAGCAATTCTGAGAAAGGGCACAGTGGGAGGGAGGAAAAGCAAAGGGAGCCTTCTCACCTGGCATTTGTTTTTCACGTTTCCCCAGCTGGTCTTCTGGGCTTCTTGCATTCCCTCCTGCCAGAAAGCATCCATTAGATTTGTAGACTCTCTTCAGATATGGTGATACCTATTAAATAGCTTTGAGACAACCCCAAATGCTAACAAATCCAAGTAGTCCTTCTTTTGCCTAAAATAATCCTGAAGGCTCATTCAGAAATGGGAAGTTGCTTCCCTTTCTATTCAGGTGATGATGGAATATCAACACCTAGATATTGTGCCTTCAAATGGTTCTGAAATTAACTGTAAAGGTTAAGTTTGAGTGGGAGAAACTGACACCTTCAGCTCCCAAATGAAAAACAGTTGCCTCTCTACCATCACTTCTAGGCCTCTTACTCTCTCTGGTAAGGTACTAAGTAGAGAATGGTGCTGAAGCCCATGGAAATTCATCAAAGTTTTAGAAATTCTTCTCAGAATCCTTGTAAGTCTCAGTAGCTTCTAGGTTACAAATCAATCTACTTTTTTCCCCTTTAAAGGTTAAATAAAGGTCTAGAAATGGAAAAGATTGTGCCCTGAAATATTTCAAAAAATGCTTAGCTAACAAAGATGAATAAGAACTTAGAATATTAAGACTATGTACATATGTGCTCATATATGTATGTGTTTGCACAGAGAAATTAGGATACTGCAAAATGATCTTTCAACATTTGCTAAACTATTCTTACTCCATGGTTCATTAAGCTTCCCAGGATATTTGCATTTCAGGACATTCTCCACAATGACCCAGTTATGACAAGATAATCCAATACTAAGAAATCTAATTTCTTTTAAATAGATGAACCTCAATATGACCACTTCTTTGATGATAGCTTGTTATAATGAAGCTTATAATTTGAGCAGAAAGCATTTACTGACTGTCCAAAGACCATCACTGCATCTCTGTATCTACCTCACCTTATTAGAAACTCAATTTCTGCCAACAATTTTCATTTGGAAGTTTACATGCTAAACTCCATACAGAGAATAAGCACGTTTTAAATCCCTATTTTTAATAGGGCTTTTTGCAGATACTTGCTGATGCTGCCCAAGAACAGTAACACTCAATAAACATTATATTGCTCAAAATAAGACACTGAAGATGTCGGAGCCAAGTAAGACAAAGCACTCAAGAGTGGAATCTAGAAAAGATGAAACCTGACAGACACGGTCCCTAAGTAAAACCAAGCGAACCTAATTCCCAGTACACTTGTTCTTACCTGTAATTGGAATCAGTTTCCAATGTATTTCAGTCTCTTCAACATTATTAGACTTAGATTGTTTATGGAATCCATGTTCAATGGGAATGGTGGGACACAAACTGCAATCTTCAAAATTATTCATGCTAATTAAATTTGGTTCCTAAAAATTGGAGGATATATTCATTAGCTTTCTTTTCAATTCATTTTAATGTCAAGAATAAACAACCATTTTTTTCACAGCAAACTCAACCTTCACTCTGAACACTGAATATTAGTCATTCAAACATGGTAAATTAATAATACTTCAGCCTTACATTAAAACACCTTTCCTTCAAAACATAATTTGATATTGATTTAGAACTGAGGTTGCTCAACTTATTCAGTCAAGCACTAAGTATTTGAGGCTTTGCGGGCCATATATTCAGATACTCAGCACTGTCATTGTAGTGCAAAAGCAGCCAAGGCAATACCTAAAAGAATGGGCATGGCTGTGTTCCAAAAGAACTTTAGTTACAAACATAGGCGGTGAGCGGAGTTTGGCTTATATCAACCCAATTTAGAGAAAAAACATGCTAGGAAATGCTAACAACATAAATTAGTTTCTCAGTGCCTACTTTACACTTCTCCCCAAGTGAGCCTCCTACAATCATCCTCCCCCTAAATTAAATGTCTGAAAACTACATGGACAAAGGCTAGGGACATACATATGACTTTTAGCCAAAGGCAGAGAAGAGAAAATGAAGGAAGAGTAAATTAGAAATAAGCCCTTAGGATGGTGCCATCCTAGTATTGTTCCTCAGTGATGCAGCCACTTCTTGGGGGAATAGAAGGCTACTTCTCAGCTAGAGATCAGTACTCTAAACAGAAGTCATAAATAAACTGGATGCCCTGTCAAGCAAGGCCGAGTGTCACTTTAGTGGTAATCCTAAAGGCAATTCATTTTCCATTCCTATTTGTAAGAGAAAGACAAAGTACCTAACCTTGTTTGTAACACTAGTGCACTGACTTTAGTCACCTCATCTGCTTCACCTATGGGCTATGGTATTTCCAGCAGAACGCCAATGTTTCAAGAATTCAATTTTATTATGAAACGATATGGAATTAACTCCCAATAAGCCATTTCTGAAAAATAGATTGTCTAGCCTTAACTTTGGCACCATAGGTAGATCTTGGACTATCCATAAACTTGTAAGCAGGAAGGAAAACAACTACTTCTATAGTTAACTCTTTGTAAAAAGGAGTAACTTAGAAATACTATCCTGGACACTTTTACTGAAATGTTTATTTTATTTCTTTTTAAAAGGGAGAAAAAACCCATTAAAGCACACCCTCTCTTTCACACACACATTCACAAAAGCAAACAATATAATCAAAAGATATAAGCTTACTTCTTTCAAATGTAGTTTATGGTCAGTGCCTACTTCACTGGTAGAAAGAGCAATAGGATACTTTACAGATGATGTATCAGCTTCTAACAATGGGATCTGAGTGCCCTTAAAATGAGCATTTTCAATTTTTGCACAAGTAAGCTGCTCATATTCTTTCTTATCTGGGTTAGAATTCAACTCATATTCATGCTTTTGCCTCAGCTCTTCATAGGCACCATCAGAACTCAATCCTAAGGCTTTGTTGACCGTGTCTGTCAGGGATGCATCCGAATTGCGTGCATTTGCCAGTGTTTCTGATAGCCAATTAAACAGCCTATGGATGTTAGGAACATCAGAGTTAGAGGTATCCTCCTGCTGCAAGTCAGTGTCATGCCCAAGTGAGCCAACGGGCTGTGGAGACTCTGAAGGGAAAAGAGAAAGAAGTCATCTCTTAAAGTTGAGTTTGGAAGGCTAGCATAATAATTTTAAAATTTAATGTACATAAAAATTAATCATCATAGACATTTATGGGCAGGAACTCGGTAGACTTTACATGTACATCCACCCCTTACTTTAAAATATGACTGGTTCTAAACTTTTGCACATAAGTCAAAATTCCTATTAAATGGAAATTTATTTACCTAATTTGAAAAATCTATTAATGGATAAATGAGCTCAAACATCAAGTTGGTAATATGGATAATATATTTATTAAAGACCATACTATAGCTACCTTAAAATCTAACAAAATCCCTAAGTCAACCAGATGCTTGACAAGAGATAAAATATTTGTTGCTACTTTGCAAAATATTAGGAAGATATGCAGATTATACTAAAAGAAAAGAAGAACTCATGACTTAATTTGAGTTCTATCTCCTTTATAGCTATTACGTTTTGTCCTTAAGATATTGTCTGACATTCTTATCATCTAACCCTTATCTCAACTGACTAGATTACCTAAAGAAATCTACACTAACTTTGCACTAAGAACAGAAAGCACTGTAAGAGCTGGCTCAAAGCAGGTACAAATCTGGGAATTCTGCACAACAATATATTTAAAAACTTTCAAAGGGTGTAGACCAGGGGTGGGCAAACTTTTTGACTCGAGGGCCACAATGGGTTCTTAAACTGGACCGGAGGGCCGGAACAAAAGCATGGAGTGTTTGTGTGAACTAATAGAAATTCAAAGTAAACATCATTACATAAAAGGGTACTTGTCTTTTTTTTTTTTTTAGTTTTATTCATTTCAAACGGGCCGTAGTTTGCCCACGGCTGGTGTAGACATTCAGAAAGTCATGTGCTTTTAATGCTAAAGAAAGGTAAAACCTGGGTAGGGTATAATGTACCACAGCAAGAAACAAAACATCAAAGAGCAGAGTACATACTGTATGATTCTAATTACATGTACATATAGAGCAGGCAAAACTAATCAACAGAGACAGAAAACAGATCAGTGTTGGGGTGAGATTAGCTACAAAGGAGTATAAGGCAGTGTAATAAAAATGTTTTATACTGGAGTGGTGGTAACATGAAAAATGTTCTATATATTGGAGTAGTATTAACATAGCTATAAAAATTCATCAAACTGCACTTAAAATGGGTACAATGTATATAAATCATATCTTAAAAAGTTTATGTTAAAGAGGTTAGGGAGGATAGGATTATAAAATGAGTGGGTTCACTACCAAATCAAGATCAGGTTATTTTAGCCCTGGCCGGTGTGGCTCAGTCGACTGAAGCATTTTCCTGTACACCAAAAGGTGGCAGAGCACATAGCCAGGTTATGGGACAATCCCCAGTCTGGTCGGAGCGCATACGGGAAGCAACCAATCAATGTTTCTCTCACATGTATGTTTTTCTCTCTCTCAAAAAAAATAAATAAAATTTACTTAAAAAAAAGATCAGCAAATACAATCTTTAAATCTCTAATTTTAGTAATCAGAACTAAAGTGTGCAAAATGACTACAAAGAAACAAGTGAGGAACACCTAGAAATGCAAGTCGGATCATCACTGTTCTAGTTTAATTAACCTATCCACCCCTTCTCCCTGCTGCATTTCTCCTTTGGTCTATTATAATTAGCATGGCTTCACCATCACTTTAATTATTGATAAAGCCTCATTTTCACCCACACTTTTTCACAGGTACAAAATTAGTCAGTATCAGCTAAAAATGGCACCAAACTTTACTTATCTTGCCTCTCATGTGCTCAGTGCTAGGAAATAGAGCCAAGTTTAGGAACAATGCTTTAGAGTTAGTCAGAACTCAATCATGGATTAGTGAACTACATAGCTTTAGATACTTATTTAATTTCTCTGAAATTACTTTCTCATCTGTAAAACAAGGGTAGTAATGTCTAGCATTCAAGAACTAAATGAGTCCACATATGTAAAGCACCTAGTACATAGGAAGTTCTTAAGTCTCATGATACATGTTGACAGTATGGATCAGACAGAGTCAATAGGTTCAGCACACACTTTTTCACAGGTACAAAAAGTAAAAAGAATCCAAAAATATGAAGATAGTGTAAGGAGCCTCTGGGACAACTTCAAGCGTACCAACATCTGAATTATGGGGGTGACAGAAGAAGAGAGAGAGCAAGATATTGAAAACCTATTTGAAGAAATAATGACAGAAAACTTCTTCTACCTGGTGAAAGAAATAGACTTACAAGTCCAGGAAGCGCAGAGAACCCCAAACAAAAGGATTCCAAAGAGGACCACACCAAGACACATCATAATTAAAATGCCAAGAGCAAAAGACAAAGAGAGAATCTTAAAAGCAGCAAGAGAGAAAAAAGTCAGTTACCTACAAGGGAGTACCCATGACTGTTAGCTGATTTCTCAACAGAAACTATGCAGGTCAGAAGGGAGTGGCAAGAAATATTCAAAGTGATGAATAGCAAGAACCTACAACCTAGATTACTTTACCCAGCAAAGCTGTCATTCAGAATTGAAGGTCAGATAAAGAGCTTCACAGACAAGAAAAAGCTAAAGGAGTTCATCACCACCAAACCAGTATTATATGAAATGCTGAAAGTTATCCTTTAAGAAGAGGAAGAAGAAAAAGGTAAAAATACAAATTATGAACAACAAATACACATCTATCAACAAGTGAATCTAAAAATCAAGTGAATAAATAATCTGATGAACAGAATAAACTGGTGAATATAATAGAATCAGGGCCATAGAAAGGGAGTGGACTATTCCCAGGGGGAAAGGGGTGTGGGGGGTGCGGGAAGAGACTGGACAAAAATCGTACACCTATTGATGAGGACAGTGGGGGGGAGGGGAAGGGGAAGGGCAGAGGGTGGGGTGGGAACCGGGTGGAGGGGAGCTATAGGGGGAAAACAAAGGAACAACTGTAATAATCTGGACAATAAAGATTTAATTAAAAAAAAAAAAGAAATATAAAAGGACAGGTGGTCCAATTAGTAGGCTAAAAGCTAAGAATACTTTATTTTCTCACATTTGTCTAAGCTACACAATTCAGAAATCCAATGTGCTAGGGTAGGAGTTGGCAAATAACTGTATTTTCTGTGAAGGACTGGACAGTAAATATTTTAGGCTTTTGGGCCATAAAATCTCTGTCCCAACTCTGCCATTATAGTGTGAAAGCAGCTATGAATACACATAAATGAATAGGCATGGCTGTATTCCAATACTTTCTTTACAAAAACAGAAAACAGGCTGGATTGGCTTTCACTTTGTAATCTGCAGACCCCTGTGCTAGAAGAAAGGACAGAACTACTTTACTATATTTTTGGTTATTATTTTTATACTGTGTAAGAGCAAACTGATATTTTACCTTCATACAGATGGCAATTTTCAGCTAAATTACTGGTTTTGGCGAACTTTCTCATATTTTCAGGTAGATCCTCAAGCTTCCTCTTCAAGACAGTTTTGCTTCTCATATCTTCTGTGTCTGAGTCCCCACCCACATTTTTTTTCCTAGACTGAATCAAATTAATCAATTCTTTGAATCTATCCTTATCATGATCCAAAGAGTGAGATGACTTCTGCTTTCCAGGTTTAATAGTCTCACCCCTTGAGTTATTTCGTTTCCCAAATTTCTTTCTTGTGCCATTCATTTCTTCATGGCCTTCATAATCTGAAAGTTGACCGAACTGTTGAAGTTTTCTATTGTCTTCAAATAGCTCTTTTAACTGACAAATAGGTAATTGATACATTTCAGGCCGAAAAATATAGGTATGCAAACAATCATCAATATGGGATTTATTTCTTGGAGCTGGGTATAAGAATTTTTTATCATCTAATCGTGAATCATATGGAAACATAATAAACTCTCGTTTACCTGAACCAAAACCTCGCTTAAAAAACTCACTTACATACTTTTCAACACCAGAATGAAAATTTATACTATTTATATCTTTTAATTCCTTTCGACACCGAATCAAAGCAAACTGTAAAAACTGAGTTATTTTTAATATATCTGGCATGCTCTCGTGTCTCTCTGGTGGTGCTACATTGGTTGAACCTTTTTGTGCTGGTGCTACATTGGTTGAACCTTTTTGTGCTGTAAACAAACAAAAAGAGTAAGCCATGTTAGCAATGAAGAAACTAATCAAATACAGATCTACATATTCTCAAAGAAATGTTAACAACATTCATACATTAATGGTGAACCAAACTCGTATGTACCTTAATACATATATGTAACATAGAAATATATGAATCACATGTTTCTAAGTCTAGGGGACTAAAACAAGCCGATGAGAAACTAAAACAAAGGAAATTACAGAACATACTTTTAAAGGGGAAAATACCCACTCATTGAAGATCTCATTTCCTTTTGTAACTAGGCCTTTCAACTTGGGGCAAGCAAAATGTCAGGAGAAATAAAGAAGCAGGGCAAGATATGAGGCTCCTCGCAAGATAGTCCTACCCAGGATAGCAATGGCATTCCTTTCTGTTATAACAACTTCATAAGAACTCTATCCCCATAAGGAGATATGCAGGCACTGAGTGTTACAACTGAGAATCTCATTCTTAATCTAACAGTGAAAGCCATTAGTGGGAATTTTATCTTAATATAGCACTAAAGTTAGTTCTTAGGAATGGTGAAAAGCAAATTTTGTCTGATATCAGTGTGAAAAATTCTAATTAATTTTGAATGGCCTAATATTTAACCCAGCACATGATACTTTTACAGTTGTTAAATCTGAATGCAAAAATGAACTAAGATTTTTAAAAAATCATATTTTATATAACCCTGAAAAATTAAGCTATTGTGTTACAACGATTACAATCAACAGTTAGTGAAAAAAACAATTAAAACCCAAATAATTTTTCATAGTAAAAAATAACAAATCAAGTCATATAATTCGAACTTTACTTTGCTAATAGCTCTTACTACCCCCAGTATTTCCTAAAACATGATGTAAGAAAAACAAACTGCTTAGGGAGTTATCTGGAAATTTCAATATAGGTATCTATAAGACTGGATTTAGACAGTCAAAGAACTTACAAGTAACTATGCCTCTAGGTTCTTGAAATAGAAACAAAGCATGTAGGATTCGAGATCTGGTAGTTTGATGTTCTAAAAAAAAAAAAAAAAAAATCAAATTAATTGGCAAGGTGTTTTACCTAAAAACTTAAAAAAAGAATTATAAGAATTAAAGACATTACCTACCATATGGAGAAACCATTTGATAAGGAGAAAGAAGAAAAAGGTATCCTCGGTCTCCCAAAGGTTTAACTAGAACCTGCATTTTTAGAAGAGGGAAGAAGTTTAATCTGCTTTGTTATTACTAACCATAAGGCAGACACAGAAGTTTCTGCTAATTGGTTCTTGATCATCTTTAGAAAAAATATTGTTCCTTAATTGTTAAAAACTCTTTTCCAACTCTGCTAATTCACAGAATTCTAATAAAATATTCTTTAGTTTTCATAACTTAAGTGAGAAAATTCCTCTAATTTACTATGAAACCAACTTGCTGATTTCCTCTTGACACTAAAATATAAGGATCAAACTAAAGCCTTCAAAAGCAATTCAAAAGACATGTTAATTGCAAAGGCAGTGTGCTGGATGTTGGAAATATAAAACAAGTATGACACAAATGCTGCCTTTAAGAGTTCAGGCTAATCACAAATGAAATGTGTTGCTAATTCTTCAGATACTTAATGAAAATCTTTCACACATAAGGCAAATTGCCTTGCCAGAAATAACTTCAAAGACAAAACAAAGTATCTGATCACTAGTAGTTTATAATCGGGTGGACAGAGCAACACAGAAAATATCAATAATTAGATTAAGTCAGAAGAATTATTAAAAAGATTTACAAAGCAACATGAAGGGGAAAATACAGTTCATCTATAATCAGAAAAGAAACTGAAAGTGTACTGGAGGTGAATTTTGAAGGATGGGTACAGTGCCAAGAGCCTGAGGTTGGGGGAAGGACATTTCAACAGAGGCAACATCATGAACAAAGGCAGAGTTATAATATGATAGACATCAGAATACCTATGACTGGCAAAAGGGTGAGAACAGATTAAGACAAATGTATAAGACAAGTGTACAAAGAAAGATCCTAGGATAAATTATAAAAAGACAAGAATGCCAGGTTAGCCAGGAATGCACTGGAGAATATACCCTTTTGAACTGGAATGATTCCCTTGAAAGAAAACTTGTGCTACAAATCCCTATTAAATAATTCCAATAAACAAAATTTGTGTAAGGACCCATAATTTAAAGGCTGAAAACTGACTGTGCTACCAATTTATATTTAATAAAAACATTATTTGAACACTCAAAAGGTAGACAGTGTACATAAAAATTTTGTTTCAGACTCAAACACTTTTATCTAAAAGTTTTATATATCATATCCTTTATAACATTTTGTCCAACTCCTAGTTGTCAAAACAGGAAGTTGGAAAACACAAATAAAATTTTCATATTTTGTGTGGTCACTGAGGAAAAACAATTAGATTCTTTTAATTTTTCACCACTCCAAATACTAGGCTTTTAAAATTTCCTTGGCTCCCCTGACTGGTTTGGCTCAGTGGAAAGAGTGTCGGCCTGCAGACTGAAGGGTCCCAGGTTCGATTCCAGTCAAGGGCATGTACCTTGGTTGCAGGCACAGCCCCAGTAGGGAGTGTGCAGGAGGCAGCTGATCGATGTTTCTCTCTCATTGATGTTTCTGACTCTCTGTCCCTCTCCCTTACTCTCTGTAAAAAATCAGCAAAATATATTTTTATAAAAAGAAAATATTAAAATTTCCCTGGCTTAGTGGTCTTCTTTATAAAGACCAGTGTCCTCAATTCTAAAGGAATCAACACCGTAAAAACACCCAGGCAGACAGGCTTTAGCAGTAATATCTGTGGCTTTAGTTCAAAGAAAGTTTAAGCCCTCTAGAAAAGGAAATACAGCCGGTCAGCATGGCTGAGTGGTTGAGCATCGACCTACGAACCAGGAAGTCATGATTCCAGGTCAGAGAACATGACTGGGTTGCAGGCTCAATCCTCAGTAGAGGTGTTCAGGAGAATCAATGATTCTTTCTCATCATCAATGTTCCTATCTTTCTCTCCCTCTTTCTTCTCTGAAATCAATAAAAAAATATTTTAAAAAAGAAAGAAAGGGAAACACATACCTATAAACTCTGTTCTCCTACTGCCTCTATTTGTTACATCTTACTGTTTCCTTCAGAAAACAGTATTAACCCAGTCTGTGCATTTTTATTACTAGAGGCCCAGTGCACAAAATTCATGCACTTGGGGGGTGAGAGAGGGGGGTCCCCTCAGTCCAGCCTGAGAGACTCCCGCCACTGCCATTGCGCTTGCCAGCCATGAGCCCAGTTTCTGGCTGAGCAGCGCTCCCCCTGTGGGAGTGCACTGACCACCAGGGGGCAGCTCCTGCATTGAGCATCTGCTCCCTGGTGGTCAGTGTGCATCATAGAGACTGGTTGTTCTGAAGTTTGGTCAATTTGCATATTAGCCTTTTATTATATAGGGTTCTACTATTTTCACTTTTCAATAACAAAACAGGTAATTAATATGGTACAAAAATGCATTAAAATAGAAAATATTTTAGCTCACAATCTTAAATGACCAAGCTTACTTAGGAGGAAAAAATCTACTCTAAGTGAGACTCAGCAGAAACAAGATTCAAGCACCTAAGGGCTTCAAATTGGAATTATCAGATGCAATATATACAACAACAGATATGAAATGTTCAAAGAAATAAACAAAATAAGTGGCATAAATAAAAACACGTTCACACAAAAATTAGTATACAAATATTCAAAACAACAATATTCATAATAGCTAACGCATTATAGCTGATGAATGGACAAAATGTGGCATTATCCATACAATGAAATATGATTCAGCCATAAAAAGGAATGAAGTACTGATATATGCTACAACATGGATGGCCCTTAAAAGTACTATGCTAAGTGAAAGCAGCCAGGTACTACAGGCCACATAATGCATGATTCCACTTATATAAAATGCCCTGAATAGACAATCTCATACAGACAGAGGTAGATTAATGGTTGCCAGGGGCTGGAGGGAGGAAGAAATGCAAAGTAAATGCTTAATGGATATGAGGTGTCTTTATAGGGTGATGAAAATACTCTGGAATTAGATAGTGGTGATGGTTGCACAACACTCTGAATCTACTAAAAAATCACTGAATTGTACATTTTAAAATGGCTAAAATGGTGAATCTTATTTAGATAAAAACAACAGCAAGAAATACCAGAATATAACCTCCATCTCCTAGAACAGTGACTAGTACATAATAGGTTTTCAACAAGTATTTCTGAAAGAATTAACAAGAATGTTATAATAAAATGAGACAGATCTCAAAAAGAATCAAATATAACTTTCAGAAATAAAAATACTCTGTGAAATTAGAAATTCTATGAATGGATTAAACAGCAAATTAGACATAGCTAGACAGAATTTATAAACTAGAAGATAGCTATGATGGAATTATTCGGAATGCAACACAGATAAATAAAAGTAGATGAAAAATACTAGTACAAGAGAAATTAACAAATATGAAGAACAGAATGAAAAGGTCTGACATATGCTGGTTCATAGTCTTAGAAAGACAGTCTAAAGAAAAGCAGCCCTGGCCAGTTTGGCTCAGTGGTAAGAGTGTCAGCCTTCTGACTGAAGGATCGCAGGTTCAATTGATTCCGGTCAAGGGCACGTACCTCAGTTGCAGGCTCAATCCAATCCCCAGCCCTGGTCAGGGCAAGTGCAGGAGGCAACCAATCGATGTCTCTCTCTCACAGTGATGTTTTTTTCTCTCTCTCTGTCTCTCCCACTCCCTTCCACTCTGAAAATCAATAGAAAAAATATCCTTGGGTGAGGATTAACAACAAAACAACAACAACAACAAAAAAAAAGAAAAAGAAAAAAAGAAATGAAGTCGATATAAATCCGAGATAATGACTAATATTCCAAAATGAAGATATAAGTCCACAGATACAAAAGAATATATACCACGCTGGTTAAATGAGAAATCTACACCTAGATATACTTAATGTTAACTGCAAAACATCAAAAACAAAGATTTTAAAAGCAATCGGATAAAAAAGAGGTTCTACAAAGGAATAATTACACTAAGAGCTGACCTCTCAATAAAAATAGAAGCCAGAAGATACTGTAGTATATAACCAAAGTGCTAAGAGAATATCAATCCAGAATTGTGTACCCAGATCCCAACAATGCATTAAAGATATGCATTTTTCTCAAATACAAGGGCATGTACAAAAATTGACTACGAAGTAAATTTTATATCAAATCTCAATAAATTTCAACTAATCACCACCTGTTCTGATTACAATGGAATTAAATTAGAAAAAAAAAGACAAAAGTATTCTCATAATTTGGAAATTTAAAAATATACCTCTATATCATGTGTCAAAGTGGAAATCATAATAAAAACTAAGAAATACTTAGAACTGAATAATAAAAATACTACATAATAAAACATGTGGAATGCTCCCCCCTCAAAAACCACACTTAACCTTATTGGGATTTTTTTTTAACTGGAATTGTATTAAATCTGTAGATCAAATTTGAGAAAATTAACATCTTTATGATACTGCCTTAACCATTAGCAAGATTATCTCTTTACTTTTTTTTTTTTTTTAGATCCTCACTTGAAGATATTTTTCCATTGGTATTTAGGGAGAAGAGAGAGGGAAAGACAGAAATATCGATGTGAGAGAAACACATCGATCGTTTGCCTCTTGCACGGGTCCTGAAAAGGGCCCAGGCCAGGGAGGAGCCCACAATTGAGGTACATGCCCTTGACAGGAATTGAACCTGGGACCCTGTGGTCCACAGGCCCACACTATCCACTGAGCCAAATCAGCTAGGACTCTTTACTTCTTTATAGTATTCTTGGAATAGAATTTTATAATTTTCTAGATATAAGTCTTGCTTATTTTGTTAGATTTATCTATTGCCAGGCATCTTATATTGTAAACAGTATTTTTCATGTCAGTACACTTTCTATTATGTATATAGTAATGTAATTGATATTTATATGTTGATTTTATGTCAGATCTATATATAAAATTTGAATTATTTCTTTTTGTACATTCTTTAGGCTTGCTATATAGATTTTATTATCTGGGAACAATACTGTTTTGATTTGTCTTCTCCAGTCTTCATGGTTTTTTTTTTTTTCTTGTGTTACTGTGCAATCTAGGATCTGTAGCACGATGTTGAATAAAAGTGGTGATTGTAGGTATTTCTGTCTTCTTGATTTTCAAAAGAACACTTGCAATATTACCCACTGAGTAGAAAGTTTGCAGGTTTTTCATAGATACCTTTTAAATGTAAATTTTTTCAGTTTAAATTTTTTTCTTGATTTTTTTTAACCATACTGGGTTTTGTTTTTTGTTGTTGTTTTTTTAAAATATATTTTATTGATTTTTTTACAGAGAGGAAGGGAGAGGGATAGAGTTAGAAACATTGATGAGAGAGAAACATCGATCAGCTGCCTCCTGCACACCCCCTACTGGGGATGTGCCCGCAACCCGGGTACATGCCCTTGACCGGAATCAAACCTGGGACCCTGCAGTCTGCAGGCCGACACTCTATCCACTGAGCCAAACCGGTCAGGGCATGCGTTTTGAATTTTATTGTCTTTGTTTTTGTTGTTGTTGCATTTACAAGATAGCCACATAGTGTCCTTTCTTCTAGTATGGAGATCTGCAGATTATAACTTGAAAGCCAACCCAGCCTGTTTTCTGTTTTTTGTAAAGAAAAGTACTGGGCCCTGACCGGTTTAGCTCAGTGGATAGAGCGTCGGCCTGTGGACTCAAGGGTCCCAGGTTCGATTCCTATCAAGGGCATGTACCTTGGTTGTGGGCACATCCCCAGTAGGGGGTGTGTAGGAGGCAGCTGATCGATGTTTCTCTCTCATTGATATTTCTAACTCTCTAGCCCTCTCCCTTCCTCTCTGTAAAAAGTCAATAAAATGTATTAAAAAAAAAAAAGTACTGGAATACAGCCATGCCTATTCATTTATGTGTATAGATAATGGCAGAATTGGGACAGAGACTTATGGCCCACAAAGCCTAAAATATTTACTATCTAGTCCTTCTCAGAAAATTGCCAACTTCTGCCCTTATTAGCACATTGGATTTGTTTGTTGTTGTTGTTTTTGTTAATCCTCACCCAAGGATGTTTTTCCATTGATTTTTACTTATCTTTTCACATTGATTTTTAGAGAGAGTGGGAGGGAGAGGGAGAAATATTGAGAGAGAAACATCGATGTGAGGGAGACACATCAATTGGTTGCCTCCCACATGTGCCATGACGGGGGCCAAGATGGAGCCTGCAACCAAGGTACCTGCCCTTGACCAGGATCAACACTATCCACTGAACCAAACAGGCCAGGGCACACATTGGATTTCTGAATTGGGTGGCTTAGACTAATGTGAGAAAAGAAAGTATACTTAGCTTTTATCCTACCAATTGGCACTCCTGTCCTTTTATATTCCTTTAATTTTATAATTAGGAAAGTAACACATAGAATATTGGGGGGTTTGCAGAGTATTGCTTAATAAAAGGAATCTTTTTAGCTTTAATATAAAATTTCTTAGATGCATACACATTTTCCCCCCCTAGGAGTCCAGTAATATATTTGGCTTTTCTTTTTTTTCTATACTATATGTGATGCTTAGTTTTACGTGTCAACTTGACTGGGCCACAGGGTGTCAAGCTATGTAGTCAAACTTTACTCTGGATGTTTCTGAGGATGTTTTTGGATGAGTTTAACATATATATGGATAGCCTGAGGAAAGCAGATTACCCTCCCCAAGGTGGGTGATCTCATCTAATTAACTGAAGGTTCAAATAGAAAAAAAAGACTGACCCTTCCTGGAGTAAGGGGGAATTCCTCCTGCCTACCTGCCTGCCTTTGAGTTAGAATATCAGTGCTCTTTTCCCCACATCTTTGGACTCAAACTGAAACATCAGCTCTCCTGAATCTATAACACTCAGACTCAGACTGGAACTACACCATCAAACTCTCCTCAGTCTCCAACTTGCCAAATGCAAATTTTGGGACTTTTTAGTCTCCATAACTGTGAGCCAATTCATTTCTTTTGTGTGTTTGTTTTTTGTTAATTCTCACCCGATTTTTAGGGAGAGAGGGAAAGAGAGAGAAACATTGATATGAGGGAAACACATCGATTGGTTGCCTCCTGCATGGGTCCTGACCAGGGCCTGGGGCAGGGAAGAGCCTGCAACCAAGGTACGTGCCCAAATCCAGGACTCTTTGGTCTGCAGGCCAATGCTCTATCCAATGAGACAAACTGGCTAATTCTTTTTAATAAATCTCTCTGTCTTTCTCTCTCTCTATATATATCCCATTGGTTTAGTTTCTCTGGAAAACCCTGACTAATACACCATGTAACTATTTTGATAAATGCGAGAGAGAGAGAGAGAGAGGGAGAGAGAGAGAGAGAGAGAGAGAGGCATTAAATAAAATTCAAAACCCACCACCCATGGTTAAAAAATAAAGAAAAATTTTAAACTGAGGTATCTATGAAGAATGTTCACAGCAGAAACAATATTCAAATTTAGGTACATTGCTCTCATAGGTTTTTTATATTAAAGTCAACTTTTAAATTAACGAGTTATCATCAACCAAAAGAGCTAAATATAATTTTACTTATTTTATAACTCTCCCAGTGGGAAAATAAAACTTCCTCAGATTCCTCAGTGCTTCTGCCAAAAGCCCTCACCTTCCATATTATATAAAGAGGGAATGTTGCTTTCATTTTTACCAGAAATATTTTGCTGTTTACATACCTTAAGAATTAGATCTGTAGCAAATTATACAGTTAATTGCTCTAATCCAAAGGATAATTAAATTTCTCTTGTCCCCCTGAGAGTGCCAAGTGGGTCCCCAAGAAGGCAGAGGTGAATGCACAGATTAATTCCTAGTTTCAGTCCCAAGATGCCAGGAAGATAGAGCTTTCTCCTATTTACATTTTAAGCAAGAATGAGTCCTAGGAATTTGGAGATGTCATTAGAACAAAGAGAGCTAACTGACTCCTGTAAAGATATGATTTATTTACCAAAGGGTTAGAGTTAATATTCATTAACATTTTCAGAGGCCTTTTCAGGGGCGGAGGGAGATAGCTACTTCCTTTCCTTTATAAGCAAAGAAAAGTCATTGTTTCTCACCCCTTATCTATGGGATGGCTAGTCCATAAATAAATGACCTGTATCTTGTTGCATTTCCCTAACAGTAATGACTAGAGCAGTGGTCGGCAAACTGCGGCCCCATGAGTGTGGCTCTTCCACAAAACACCACGTGCAGGCGCGCACGTACAGTGCGATTGAAACTTCATGGCCACACTCAAGGGGCCAAAGAGCCGCATGTGGCTTGCGAGCCACAGTTTGCCGACCAGTGGACTAGGGCAAAGGAGGGCCAATACATTTATTACTTACTATAAGGTATTCACTATATTTGTCTGATCCAGAACACCTCGTGTAGATCCAAGATAAAATTATTAACAACCCAATAGTTCCCAATGCACCTCTCATTATGAGAAATATGAAAAAAGTAACTATAGTTAGAGTAATTTCCAATGAGGTGCAGGAAAAGGAATGCTACACAAAATACCTAGGTCTATTAGATTCAGGTAGTGTATTCTTATGGAATTCCCATACCCTCTGTTACTTCACTTCTTGATTCTGGAAAGACCCAGTCCTCCACAAACCTTGCTCAGATTAAGAACAAAATGCCAGCATCCTTCTTATCCTTCCAATGATTCTCATTATTAGGAACTAAGGAGATACTATGATTTTCTGATAAACTCCTCACTGTTAAGATTCTCAATACTCATTCTCTGAAATGTAAAAATTATATGATTTGGATAACTCACGACATCCAAACTATCTAAACTTTCACTTTTACTTTCTGAACTCAGTAACTGAACAGATTTTGATCATGAGGAACACTTGTATTATAGACAGGCTTTCAGAGGAAAACAAGAAATCCTCCTATATAATAAAAGGCTAATATGCAAATTGACTGAATGATGGAACGACTGGTCACTATGATGCACACCGACCACCAGGGGGCAGACACTCAATGCAGGAGCTGCCCCCTGGTGGTCAGTGCA
The DNA here is from genome assembly GCF_028538775.1 of Myotis yumanensis. Classification (NCBI taxonomy): domain Eukaryota; kingdom Metazoa; phylum Chordata; class Mammalia; order Chiroptera; family Vespertilionidae; genus Myotis; species Myotis yumanensis. Next base: position 43,532,532 of record NW_027223765.1, read on the forward strand.
CTTCCTCAGCCAGATGCCGGGCTCACAGCTGGTGAGCACAGGAGCGGTGGCAGGAGCCTCTCCCACCTCTGTGGCAGTCGGTCATCCCCCGAGAGCTCCTGGACGCAAGAGGGTGCAGGCCAGTCTGAGACCTCTCCCCCGACCACCCCCCCAGGTCTATAGTGTAATTATAAACATATATTCACATGTATTGAATGTGTATGCATGTGTATGTATGTGTATGTTGTAAGATGCCTAGCCCAAAGGTTTCTACCCAGTTGTTCAAAGTGTTATTGCTGGGTGTCCACCAATTCATAAGTTTACAAATTCTGCCTATAAATTTGTATATAACTTGACGCTCCCATCTATAAACAATGTATTGGTTAAGCAAATCTATATGCATACAATGAAAAATCTATGTAGACAATAAAAATGAAGTTGTGGGTTCTGAAAATCAGTAATACAAATCTCCATTTGAATACCTGGAAACTGAGGCTCAATAACGTGAGGAGTAAAAATAAGTCAACTGCTGAATAACCTGTATTAAATGGCATACCGGTGCAAAAAAAAATCCTTCTTTCTTTCTACTGGAACATCTGATCAGCATTTAAACACGAGTTCACCTATATGTCATGTTAACAGAAACCTTGGGATAGCCACTACTCTATCAACCACTTCATCTCCTTCACTAAACTGTACATATTAGCATCACTCCTGAACCTATCACAATCTGATCCCTGAAGTAATTTCTCTACCTAAACTCAATATATTCCACACCCATTGACCTGGATACTACCTACTAAATATGTCTTAAACCAGTCTCTTCTTATATCATCATTCTTACTTTTCTCATCCAAACATACATCACCCTCTATGGTAATAGTTTCCTACCTCATCTCTCTCTCCCTCCTTCAATTCATCCTCTACATAATAACCAAGGTAAGCACAAAACAGATTTGATCACGCTGCATACATAATCAAAACCTCATCCAACTCCCTTTAAAAACCATTGCTCTTAGGATCAAGTCAAAATTTCCAAATATTTAAACATTGCCTGCATGATGCTGTAGGATATAGCCTCCTACACCCTTTTCCAGCCTCATGTTCTATCACTTTCTCCCAATTACTATAATGTTCTTTTATTTTTTCAGCCTCACAAATCTTTTTTTTGAATCTTTAAATATGGCACTGTCTCTTCTGTAACCACATCTATCTGAGTAATTCCATTTACCACTCTGTGTAGTCCAAGAGAACAGTCTCTTTCCTTCATTTTTTACTGAACTATACACCTTACATAAATACATAACATTCAAGAAGTATTTTTTTAATGTCACAGTCACAATTACAAAATACAACAAAGATACTTCACGGGAACACTGGTCTGTAGAAGGTCTAAGTATCATGGCTATAAAGGAGAGTACCAAAGGCCATAGTAAAATGCTGTTAACTAAATGGCAGCAACAAAAACAGAGACTTTGTGGTATTTTCAGAGATAAAAATGAACTAAATTGAAATATTATACGATCACTTATTAATAGTTTCTAAGGGAGAAAAAAGAAGATTTTAAATTTTACTCACAAGTTTTTCTTTCTCTAGTTTTTGCAGTAAACTCTCCATGTTACTTCCAATTCTTGTCTTTTCTACAACTTCATAAAGACTGCAATACATTCCATTCTTCAAAACTGACATAAGAAAAAATACATAGTAAATATTCAGATTCAACTCTGCTGCTTATATTTCAGTAAAATTAAATTACTTTACCTTCATTTGAACCGAAGTATGCTTCCCTGTAAAACAGCGCTGGAGGAATTTTCTGTTTCAGATGATCAATACTCATAACTGTTTCAACATCTAGCTTCTCAGGACTGAAAGAAAATTAAAAAAGCATATCTCCTTACATGTATTTTTAACTCTAGCAATGGTATCTCTCTCTCTCTCTCTTTTATACACACACACACACCCGTCTTGCTGGAAAACAAACAGCATATTTATTAGCACCGTACTTTAAAGAAGATTTAATATGGGAAGTCCAGATGTACAGGTAAATAGATACATAGCCTGGCAATATTACCAACCTTCCAAATGTAAGGCAGAAGCTAATTCTACATGCCAATATTACTAATAACAAAGGATATAAGGTTGTCATTTTATTAAAAACAATTCAAGTATCTACTGTTCACATAGTCCTCAAACATTTATGAAGGTTCATGTTTATTGTGATGGTAGCAAAAGATCATTTTATTTTCATTTTTTAAATTGATTTTTAGAGAGAGAGAAAGGGGGGAGAGAGGCAGGTAGAGATGGAGGGAGGGAGGAAGTAGAGAGGGAGAAGGAGCGAGAAAAAGAGAAACATCGATGTCAGAACAAAACATGAATCGACTGCCTACCGGGGATAAGCCCTCAACCTGGGTATGTGCCCAGACAGTAAACTGAAGGACAACCTTTCGTTGCATGAAATGATGCCCAAACAACTGAGCCACACCACAGGGCAGCAAAAGATCACTTTAGACTTTTCTATTCCAGCATATTCCCAAGACTGAAAACAGCCTATAAATTTTAACTTAAAACATCAAAGCTGTTTCCAACAAACAACTGATAAATTTTAAGTCTATCATGTTCAAATTGCCAAATGGAAAACATATCTAATAAAGATAAAAATTTTGTATTGATTTTAGAAAGAAAAAAGGGGAGAGGGAGAAAGAAACATCGATATGAGAGAGAAACATCAATGGATTAGGCTGCCTCCTGAATGTACCCTCACCAGGGATTCGAACTTGCCACCTTTCAGCGTATGAGACAACACTCCAACCAACTGAGCCAAACCAGCCAGGGCTTGGATAAAACTTTTTAAAATCAGAGAAAATGAGAGTCCATTAAAATCTCTGTCAATAACTTTGTTTTAGTGATAAGATTCAAAGAAATGGCCTCAATACATATTTAAATGTAGTTATTAATCATTCAATAAATATTTACTAATATTCTAAGTGAAAGGACTACAGGGATGAATAAGTCCCCAGCCTTCATAGAGCTTATAATCTCACGAGGTAGACAGACAACAATAAGAAAGGTATTTACCAGATGGTAATGGTTTTAAGTTCTAAGGAGTAAAAAAAAGACACTAAGAGTACACAGGATAAAACTTTTTAAAATCACTTTTAGGATTTAAATTCATTAAGAAAAAGTTTTATGCCACGAATGTGTATGATTTTTTAGCCCATCTTCAAACCAAGACAGAAAACCAGAGGGCTCATTATGCCAATTAAGTTTCTAAAGATATCAAATCAATCTTTTTAAAAAACAAACCAATATTGATATCTAAGTTCTCATGGACTAAAGTACCAAAGTAAAATTTAAATATAAGTAAGAAAGAAAAGCAAATAGGGAAATCACTATTTTTTGGTAATACAGCATACTTACAGTTTGATAGGCAAAAAAGCACGAGTGGCTGACCTCAGAGAAATATAGCACAAAAGCTTTCCTTTATTTAAAAGCTGTCCTTTCCATAATGTGTAGTGAAATTTATCTTTAAAAAAAAAAAGACACAATTCTTGGCAACCCAGAAGCAAATATATGTTTACTGGAAAAAAGGAAAAAAACATCTAGAAACAAGGTTTTGTAGAACAAAACAAAATATTTGACATTTATATTTACAGGAGAGTCCAAATATTAGGATTTTTTGTTTAAACTATCGTTTCCCCTACAAAATTATTCCAGTTGCAAAGAATAACAATTTTGTCTAAATGTCTTCACATCAGAAAGCTGAAGAGCAAAGACACATAGACTGCCCTCTTATTTTCCCCAAAAGAGACTATATGAAATCCAGTTAACTACATGAATCCATACAATGTCTCATATCTTCTTCTCAATCTCTTTTCATTGTGGAGAAACCTGACTTAAACCTTTGACGAATTTAATACTTTTAAAGGCTGAATTGTGAAACTTGTATTGTTTACTACTATCGATCCAAGTGGTCAAACCTTATCTATTCACAGCAGCAGCAGCTTCTCAAGGACACCTTATGCCTGGATGACCAAATGTTGATGCTATATCATAGCATGGCCTCACCCTCCTTTTCATACTTTGCAGATTCTCATTCATTATGAAAATAAATCAAAGCACTTAATGTATTAATTTTTTACTATGTGCATGTACTCTTTCAATTTAGAAAGCTAAAGAATCTTACCTGTGTTTCTATCTGCATTAAAGCTGTTAGATCTACAAAAAAAAAATTTTTTTAAATTACTAATTGTTAATATAAAAGTTAACACTCAGGACCTTGAGATAGGTGCTATTTTTAATGGCATACTATCCAAGAGAATTAAATTCTCCTTCCAAGTAGGAGGAAGCAGTTAATTACTTACTATAACATTTAATAAATCCAAGTTTACTTGGAGAAAAGAATTACTTACTTGACTTGAATTACCTTATTTGCCCAAAATTAAGGTGCTGTTTTACCCAAAAATATCCATCAGGAGAAAATAAGAGTCCATTAAAATCTCTGTCAATTACTTTGTTTTAGTGATAAGATTCAAAGAAATGGCCTCAATACATATTTAATCATTCAATAAATATTTACTAATATTCTAAGTAAAAGGACTACAGGGATGAATAAGTCCCCTGCCTTCATAGAGCTTATAATCTCACGAGGCAGACAGACAACAATAAGAAAGGTATTTACCAGATGGTGATGGTTTTAAGTTCTAAGGGATATAAAAAAAGACACTAAGAGTACACAGGTTAAAAAAAAAAATCACATAAGACCTCACTGATAAGGTCATCTTTAAGGAAGTGTAGGTGTAAATTATGCAGCTAATTGGGGAAAGAGAAGAACAGCAAATGCAGAGGCCCTAAGGCAGGCACATTAACGGGTGGCATTCAAGGTACAGCAAGGATGTTCAATCAATGCTTGTTTTAAATGCTATGAAGGTAAAAAGATGGAATCAAACAGGAGGCAAAGAAAATTAATGAATAATCATTATTCCTGGGAGTATGACCTCATAATTATTAAAGCATTGAGTACGTTCTGAAGATCACTGCTGAAAGGCAGTATAAGAAACGTATCATGGAGATGATAAATACAGACACATACGCACATACAGAAAAACCCAAATGTCTGGATATTATGTGAATCCATACTTGTGGCTGTGGATGGTTTCCAGGACTAATCACGATATGAAAAAAGTATTAGATCTCAAACAAGTAAAATGAAGATGACACTTTGATCTGGAAACTAATAAAGAAGTCAACCTCAAAAATGTCTAGTATGTTTAAGAATGTGGCTTTAAAAACAGCAATATTTCTAAACGAATGTATATCATACATGACTTTGACTATGGGTACTCAAATTAAAAATATATAGATATTTGACCATTTCACCTATATCCTTACTTAATTTTGCCAAAACATTTTCTGGAATAATTACATGGGAACAAAAAAAGGGGAAACTACTTTGTATTTTGTCACCTTATATTAGAGCTTACAGGAAATCAATGGTACTCAACTCTGACTAAAAATCAGAATCAGCCTGGCCGGTTTGGCTCAGTAGTTGAGCGTCCAAGAGGTCACTGTTTCGATTCCCAGTCAGGGCATATGCCTGGGGTTAAGGGCTCAATCCCCAGTAGGGGGCGTGCAGGAGGCAACCAATCAATGATCTTTCTCTCTCATCGATGTTTCTATCTATCTCTTTCCCTTCCTCTCTCTAGAAAAAAAAAAATCAGAAATCACTTGGAAGCTTTTAAAAACTACCAATGCGTAAGCTACTTTATACCTGATTTTGGTTTAATTGGTTTGAGGGGGGGAGCTGGGGCTTCTTTAGTAGAAGCTCCCGATTACCAGGAGAGCTAACACACAAAATTTCACTTATAAAAACTACATTTACTCAACTATGCAAACCTTCAATATCAAGGAAAAAGAGGTTTAACTGTGAGGTTCAAGTAAACTTTAACTTATATTTCCATATAGTTTCAGTATCTGTCCTTTATATTAACATTTTAAATATATTTTTACTGATTTCAGAGAGAGAGAGAGAGAGATAGAAACACTAACAATGAGACAGAATCACTGATTGGCTGCCTCCTGCATGCCACTGGGGGGGTCAAACCTACAACTTGGGCATGTGCCCTGACCAGGAATCAAACATGACCTCTTGGTTCATAGCTCGATGCTCAACCACTGAGCCACACCAGCTGGGCTACACTGACCTTTTAAATCACAATGAACATTTATGTATCTAATTAATATTAAGGGGAAAAAAAATAGGAACGAAACAAAGTGCTCCTTCTAACTATGCAGTCCAGGTTATATAATATAATACCATTCTGGATGATGCCCAAAACTCCTAAACCTTACCTTAATGAAGGTACAAACTTCGGAGGTTGTATATCATCTTGGTAAGTAAAAGACACAACTGCATATGGACATACGTGTCTTGGTCTTTGCCTTAGTTCATCAAAGCCATACTCATAGAAGTAATACTAAAAATAAAAAAATGCAAAATTAACTTCATTAAGAAAGCAAAAGTACAGAGTGGGAATCTTGTGTTTATCTGCCTGGTTTTTGAAAAATATAACACTTAAATGTGCCTCTACCAGAAAATATCTTTAAACAATGCTTGCCAATTTAACTATAATAATTTATACTTTATATTCATTTTAGGATATAAATTTTATACACACACACACACACACACACACACACACATATATCTTGGATGCCAGAATACTAGTAGGTATTCCAAAAGTTTACTTCTGAAGACTTGACAATCAGGAATATGGTCAACAAATTTCCTCATAAAAATGTTACAAATGGGGCTCCCAAATCAGCTCAGAAAAGCCAATTTGATACAAAATTAAAATACTACAGACACAACCTCAACCAAACCTACCATGTTGTTCATGTCAAAAGGAAAACATAGTCTTGGCTCTAACTGCAAACAAAGTAGCAAGAGAAATCACAAACACAGGTAGCTGACCCTCTTCCTACTGCCCATCTGCATCTCCCCTTCACCTATTCACAACATTCATTAGACCAGGGTTTTGTGACTTTCAGACTAGTAGTTTGGTCAACCCATGAACCCGGAGGTTATGGCTCAGATCCCTGGTCAGGGCACAGGCCTGGGTTGTAGGCTCGATCCCCAGTAGGGGGGTGTGCAGGAGGCAGCCGAGCAATGATTCTCTCTCATCATTGATGTTTCTATCCTTTTTTCCCTTTCGCTTCCTCTCTGAAATCAATAAAAACATATTTAACCCTTTGCACTCCGAACCATTCTGGACATTGGCTACCAGCTACTTGACGCTACTTTGCGGCGGGAACGTGCATTTACAGACCCTCGTATTATTTAGTATAATTTTGGAACCAAGTAACGTATTATAATGATGTTGGACTTATATGAATTGGGTGACATCGAGGAATGTATATTTGCAAAAAAAACAGTATTTTATTGTTTATAATTTTGTACAGTATGATAAGTTTTGTAACACTCCCCAATATGCATTGCAGGCTGATTAGTGCATGTTTGACAGTAATAAGTGGTTTGACGCCTGCCACCAGGTGTTTTCCTGTTAGAACACACAATGCAGTCCCGTTTTCTTTGTCCCACATCGGGAATATGTAGTTTATTGTTTAATCTATTGTCCGCAGAAGATGTGGATGGACGCGTTCTCAATACACGAAAATCGCCCTTTAATTGGTCAACGAGTGTCTTGACAAACTTGTGGTGTGTCATTGGCATTTCATTACTTGTTTGTTTTTCGATGCGATACATTATGTATGAGTTTATCACACACATTTCCAACCCCCAAAAAAATAACTTCCTCCACCATTTGAGCGATTTACGGAGGAAACAATACGTCGAAGCGTATTGATCCGCACGATCCGCACCACCCATATTTGCCGTATATTCTAACACCATTTCAGGCTTACTGACTGTTACGATATGTCCACCGCGTAATGTTCTCTGGGTAGATTGTAGGTTTGTGTTATAATAATTGGTGAGCATGGTAATAATTCTTTTATCTTTCCACGCAAGAAGCGTAGTATTATTCTTTCTGTATGCAACTGTTTCTTTCCAATTTCTTCTTTGGCATAATTGTCTCTTTTATTATGCTGTCTACTAATTCTTCAGTAAAATATAATGTGAAATAGTCTATGGGCGCTTTTATGTTACTCGGGACTTGTGGTCCGGCTATTTCTTCGTGTAAATCAAAATTTATTGTGGCTGGAGGAACGTCCGATTCGGTAACATCTTCCCACTCTTCACTTGACGATACGTTGTCATGTTGCTGTGTGTTTTCTTCCGTACTATATTATCGCTTTCGCTATCTATGCGAACAATTCGTCGCCTTCTAGGTTGAACGATATCACTATCACTGCTGTCGTTTTGTTCTACAGTTAGTCTTTCTAACGTGTCTGTACAGAAGTCTATCTGGAGCTCATCTTCACTACTACTTGTGTCATGAGACTCATTCGTGGTTGGATGCTTTGCCACTGTTCTAATAAAAAATATGAATAAATGCATGGGTTCAAAATTTCTAACTGTTATTACTAACTGACAAGATGATATTTACCAAAATAGCTTTCACCAAACAATTTATTCACTAAGAAAAGAATCACTTTTCCGATTTTCTCCTCGTTAGATCTATGTGCACTGCTCGAAGCTTCAAACCAAAATGAGCTCAGCTTTGAAAATCTTTTCCTCCAGATGTAGACTTGTTTATTTGTAATTATATATCTCACTATACAGTGTGCGCTATGTTCGAAAACCAACCTTTCTTCTACAAACTCCCCTTATCGCTCTTTTCAAGTGGCGTCGCGAAGTGCTCGGACCGTCGTGAGCACGCATCTCACGTTCTCGTCCGACACAAAACCCGCTGACATTTCTTGTATATATCTTAGTAATTTTACGATATTTTGATTTAATTTCTTGTGCCATTTCAAGATAAAACTTCAGGGAAACATGCATGTCTCAAAAAGTTGCATTGAAATAACTCAATTCCCCGTAATCACTAATAAACTGCAATGTCCCCTGAGAGGGGACATCCGAGTGATATGCTAGAATTCCGATGTCCCCTGAGAGGGGACAGCGGAGTGCAAAGGGTTAAAAAAAAAAAAGAGAGAGAGCCCCAGTTTATAAACAAGGCATTATCCTTCGAAGTCCATTCCCTTGGGATAATGATTTCAATAATGTTGTTGCTCTGAAAATGCCTGGAAAGTTTTTTGAAATACAAACCAGTTTACAAGTTCTGCTAGAAAAGCCAATCCTATCTAATAATAGAGAAACATGGTAATTAACCATAACTTTGCTACCCTTCCCATTGGCTAATCAGCGAGATATGAAAATTAACTGCCAGCCAAGATGGTGGCCGGCAGCCATGCAGCTGAAGCAAACATGAGGCTTGGTTGCTCCAGTGACGGAGGAAGCCAAGGTTCCCTGCCTGCCACAGGCCAGCTCTGAGCTCCGGATGCAACAATGTTGCAATTATAGAAGCTAAACAAACTCCAGATACCTGCTTTCAGCCAGCCACGGCCTCAGAGCTGGAGCCGGCTCTCAGCTCCAGTGATAGCCATAGAAGGTAAATTTAAATAAAGGAAGAAAAAAAAGAGGCTGGGAGCTTCAGTCACCCACCAGCCTGAAAACAGCCCTCAACCCCTCACCCAGACTGGCCAGGCACCCCAGTAGGGACCCCCACCCTGAAGGGGGTGTGACCAGCTGCAAACAGCCATCAGCCCCTCACCCAGGCTGGCAGGCACCCAAGCGGGACCCCCACCCTGATCCGGGACACCCTTCAGGGCAAACCAGACGGCCCCCTCCCATGCACCAAGCCTCTATCCTATATAGTAAAAGGGTAATATGCAAACTGACCCTAACAGCAGAAAGACTGGGAATGACTGGTCACTATGACACACACTGACCACCAGGGGACACTCAATGCAGGAGCTGCCCTCTGGTGGTCAGTGCGCTCTTACTGGGGGAGCTCTGCTCAGCCACAAGCCAGGCTGACGGCTGCCAGTACAGCAGTGGTGGTGGGAGCCTCTCCCACCTCCTCAGCAGCGCTAAGGATGTCCAACTGCAGCTTAGGTCTGCTCCCTGCTGGTAAGTGGACATCCCCTGAGGGCTGCCGGGCTGCCAGAGGGATGTCTGATTGCCATCTCAGGCCCAATCCCCCGGGGAGCAGGCCTAAGCCAGCAAGTGGTCACCCCCGAGGGGTCCCAGACTGCGAAAGGGCACAGGCCTGGCTGAGGGACCCCCTACCCCCAAGTGCACAAATTTTTGTGCACCGGGCCTCTAGTAATTACTATAAGTGTATATCTCTTACCTACCAATACCACCCCTGTCCAGAAGGTAATCAAATGAGTCCAGACAACTTTAGTGAATATAATTTTTGCTAAAAGCCCCCACCAACGAATCTTGCACACTGAGATTCTTCAGAAAGAAAAAATTAAGTTTTTTTATTTAAATATCAATCGGCTGCCTCCTGCACATTTGTTAGAAACATTTTAATTTAAAAATTACCTTACTTTATAGTCAAACATCATATAAAACACAATGACTAAAATTTATCAATTAGAACACTTTCAAGTATGTGTAGTTTACTGTGTATCAATTATATCTGAGTAAAGGTTAAAAATTAATTCTAAGTTTGCATCTTAAAAAGTTAATAAAAGTAGAAAATATTTTATCAAGTCAATAGTACAAAATAGTATGAATTAAGGTATTTCAAGGGGCTTCAACTCTACCTTGAGGAATGAGTAGTATTTTATTAGGCAAAAACTTTCTAGGCCAAGAAAAGCCAAAATTTCAAATGAAATGAGGTTAAGGGCAGAGCTCATACAAAAGAAAAACAAACAAACAAACAAAACAAGATGAAAATAACAGTATTCAGGCAGGGTGAGCTAGGCTAAGGACTCTGAATATTATCTGCAAGTATATATTTCTAAGTTGTCTTGGAAACACTAAACAAACAGCCAAGACACTGGAGTCTGGCAGTAATATGTGGAAACCAGAGCCTAGACTGGTGTGGTGGCAGAGGGAATTGAAAATGGGGCATTTTAAAGGATTTGGTGACAAACAGATATCAGGTCATAACACTAAAATGGGTTCAGGTACTTACTTGAGTAAGCTCATAGGCTCGGTAAGCCAAAAGTGATGTAATTCTATTGGCATTCTTCGACACGTGACATTCATGCTTTGGTGTTGGATCCAAAGCACTTTTAGATTCCAAACTTTTTACACCCATGGGTTCATATATACTTTTTATTTTACCCTAAAACAGAGAAAACATTTTAAGTCCACCCAAACCTAATTATTGACTATATAATTATAGAATATTTCTTTAAATATAAATCACCTATAACAGTTTTTTCCTTTAATATCTGACAATAAAGTATCACCCAACACATTTTGCAAATATTGAAGAAAAAGTTAACCATAAAAAAATTGTTTGAATTTGTTCTATAACAAAGAAAAAATTTTATTCACAAAACTTTTCAATAGCCTAAATGACATTACCAATATATTACCCTCCTTTCTTCATTCTATTTTTTTGGAAAGGAAAGTTTGCAAACTCTAAAATACAGTAAGCTTACATCAAAGATGGCAAATCACTCTCAAAAGTATCTTTCTATACCAAACACAAGCAAGCTGTTTTTTAATTTAATCTCCTAAAAACAGGGTCAACTAAAATCCAAATCAAATGTTGTCTTTGATATATGAAATGTAAAAGCTGAAATTACCTTCATTATTTTAAAAATAACAACATCACCCACTGTTCCAGCTTCTATAGGATTAGCTTGTAACAAATCAGGATACTTAGAAAGATAGATACCTAGTAAAGAGGAAAAAAATTTTTTAATTTAAATTTGAATGACACAAATACAAAAAAATTTATTTAATCTAATGATAATAAATGATATGACCAACACCTTTTTAAAAAATGTAATGACAGTGAAGATTGCTTATAGTTCACCAAGGCAAGAATAAAACATGAAACACATAAAAAATTTCAAAATCTACTAGTACTCGACTAAGACCAAAAAAAAAAAAAAAAGAGAGACTTAAAATCAATTTGGATAGCATGCAAAAATCAGAAACAAATAATAAAACTGGTTTCACATCACAGAACCTAACATCAGTCTCCTTTTCTGGGACTATGACAACTGATAAAAGGGTAATATGCTAATTAGACCAGACATCTTCTGGACATCCTTCCAAAGCCATGGTGGCAGGGCCGAGGCAGTTAGGGGCGATCAGGTCGGCAGGGGAGAGCAGTTAGGGGGATTAGGCCAGCAGGGGAGAGCAGTTAGGGAAATCGGGCCAGCAGGGGAGAACAGTTAGGGATCAGGCTGGCAGGGGGGAGCAGTTAGGGCGATCAGACCGGCAGGCCCTAAACCGGCAGTCGGACATTCCGAGGGGTCCTGGATTGGAGAGGGTGCAGGCCGGGCTGAGGAAGAACTCCCCAACCCCCCAGTGCACAAATTTCATGCACCGGGCTTCTAGTACATAAATGTAATTATAAGAATTGCAGTAAAATTAAATAATATATTTTTAAATGGCAACTTCATAGTACACAAATGAAAAAAGAAAAAAGATTACCCATGGAAGGACTGCCAAGAATTGTTATTTTGGACTGGCCCACCTGTAGTCCTTTTTCACATATGCTTTGAACCTAAATAAACAAAACACTTCATCTTGCAATCATAATATATTAAAAGTGTGAAAAGATATTTTGTAAACTTGTTTTAAATAAAATCTAAGCTTCTAAGTTATGTATTTTTAACATTATAGAAATTTTATATGTAAGACAGTTTATGACAAAATATTAATGTGAAACTGGCTTACACTTCCAATATAACCATAACTGGAATCCAGTTTTGTTTATGCTAGATACTCAGAATTCATATTGCTCATATATAAGCAACCATTTTAGAGTGAATTAAAACTATTTAAAGAGAAAGTAACTCTGTCTAAAAATCTTCAACTAAAGCCTGGCCGGCATGGCTCAGTGTTTGAGTGTAGACCTATGAACCAGGAGGTCACGTTTTGATTCCGTCAGGGCACATGCCCCACTTACAGGCTCAATCCCCAGTAGGGGTGTGCAAGAGGCAGCCAATCAATGATTCTCTCTCATCACTGATGTTTCTACCTCTCTCTCCCTCTCCCTTCCTCTCTGAAATCAATAAAAATATTTTTAAAAGAATCTTCAATTGAAGATGGAAAAACTGGTTCCAAGCACACATAACCAACAATAAAGGAGATAACATATTTTAATAAAGGGAAAATTATTCATTATCAAGCACATTCTAAAGTAAAAAATAGGTTTCGTCAGAAAAAAATGAGCACATTTGAAAAACAAATTACAAAACAATGAAATAGCTTTGCCTCACTAAATTATTGCTTCTACTTGTACATCAAGAAAATGTTACTTATAATTATCAAGTGCACTGCTGAATAAATAAAAAATTAGTAACTAACAATGAGAACATTCTCAAATTGCTTTTTTTAAATGAATCACTTACCTGATAGCGATCAACCATCAAAAATGCATAGGATTCTGAAAGTTCTTTATCTGAACGGCCATCAGACTTCAGTTCTCTTCGTTTTTCTGTAAACTAAGTGAAATTAAACCTATAAACAGCTCTGTAGCATGTAATTATATTTTTAAGCTAAGAGTTTCAGTAATTTTATTTCTAAAAAAACCCAAACCTACTAAAGTACAAATTATCTTTTCTCTCCTTATAATTTCTGTGCTCCCATTTTTTTACTATTTTAATTGGTTTTTTACCTTCACAATATAGTCAAATGAGCATCTAGTATTTATCAATTTTAACTTAATTTCTATTAAAATTTTACAGGGGCAGTGCCGAAACCGGTTTGGCTCAGTGGATAGAGCGTTGGCCTGCGGACTGAAAGGTCCCAGGTTCGATTCCGGTCAAGGGCATGTACCTGGGTTGCGTGCACATCCCCAGTAGGAGATGTGCAGGAGGCAGCTGATCGATGTTTCTCTCTCATCGATGTTTCTAACTCTCTATCTCTCTCCCTTCCTCTCTGTAAAAAATCAATAAAATATATTAAAAAAAATAATAATAAAATAAAATTTTACAACTCCAACTCTCTAATATATTTTTAAGTTTATGTTTTAGTTATCTTTGGATCACTCATTTTAACATGGTGCACTGCAAAGAGTGTCTTAATAAATCTGTTGAATGACCCACTTCTAAACTATAAACTCAATTAGACAAGAAAAAATGTTTCATTTCTTTATAAGTGTATTCTCAATGCTATGTACATAAAACATGCTCCAAACATATTTCCAGGATAAAAAGCGACTTGGTGTAAGTACATCTGAACTCTAAGTCACTTGAAACTGCTGGCTTTTGCTTGTATCTAAAGATACAAGATAGATACATTCAAAATATGGAGCCCATATCTAATAGATTTATATGTAGTATGCAGGCCATTACTGATCTTTAATAATATAATTAGAGAATCTATAGACTCCATTTTCATATAAAATTAACAAATAATCTATCATAAAATGAAACCACATCAAACTACCAAGGTTTTCATTTTCTCTGGGAGTCAGTAACATTAAAGGTCCTTTCAAAGTTAAATTTTGGTAACACTGAGTTAACCAACTTAAAAAAGTACAAAGTTAATAGTATTGCATGTACATTAGAAAGCAATATATACATCAAATATTTCTAAACACCTCATTTGCATTACTTCAGAATTACATGTTGGGTTTTCCTAAATCAAAATTCAAAGAATATTCTAATACATACATGAAATGTAAATTCACTATGTAAATTGCTTAACTGTTTCCCCCTGTTCACACTTTTTTCACTAAGAATTTCAACTAATAAGATAATCCAAACATCAATCAACAGTTGGGGGGAAAATTAAGCATAACCTAAAAAAAAAAAAATACACACTTGATTTCATTATGCTCCAATTTAGGCATAATATATAGTTAAAAAGACATCATTTAAAACTAAGTGTTTTCCCTTCCATAATTTGGCTTTCCTGAAAACTTTAGCTTTCTTTTTTTAATCCTCACTCAAGGTCATGCTTAGAGAGAGGAAGGTAAAGAGAGAGAAAAAAAACATAGATGTGAGAGAGAAAAACACTGATGTGAGAGAAACATCGATGGGCCACCTTCTGTATATGCCCCAACTGGAGATTGAACCTAGAGCCCAGGCATGTGCCCTGACTGGTAATGGAACCTTTTCAGTGCACAGAACAACACTAAACCAGTAGTCATTCTGGCTGGCAAAAACTTTAGCATTTCTAAAGAAAAGAAAAATAAAACAAATTCCAGGCTACTAATCGATTCTGTAGAATCTGACAATTACAATTTAAAACATACCTCCTTTTCCAAAAGCTCATTATGTACCAAGCAAGCACATTTGTAGTTAAAATTTGTTACTGAGGTTGGTTCAAGGTAAGATGAATGGAGAATATTTAAAACATCTTCAAATTCACGAGATCCTGGAGTTAATGGCTGAAAAAGTGCTAAAATAAAAAATATTAATTTTAAGATGGAATCTTAAATGTAGTTTCTCATATTTTTGTGGGCTTTTACATAAAATTTTCAAAGGCTTCAAGATTATCTTACTTTGTGATATGCAGAAGAGATACTTATTGATTCACTAAAGAAAAATTAAAACCAGTTGCCCAAATCCTTTAGCAATAAGCACCTCACATTAAACATGCAAACAATGTTATAATTTTGCAAATCTTAGGGATGCGACATTAGGCAACCTAAATTGCTTCGACTCTCATATGAACTTGCCCATATACTTAACTCCTATTTTATGTTACACTGAAATAGTGGACCATTTATTTCACCAAACTGTTTACACCCTAATTGATAAAGCATAAAAACAGTGAGTAAAACATTTAGGTGTCTATAAAAGAAAATGATTCCATTTGGTGTTTAGTACTACAGTTAGATATGTTGCATCCATTGGCACCTTGTATTATCAACAAGCGGTAGGACATTTATTACAAAAACTTAGTGAAAAGATGTGAAATTTTAGAGTCAAACCTGAATGCAAATATCCTATCAAGCATTTTCTGGCTTTATGGAGACCCTGGGTAAATCAATTACTTAACCAAACATAAGCTCAGTTCTCTCATTTGTAGAACAAAGAAATTTAGCTATCCTAAGTAACCACTATATGCCACATGCCACACAGACAACACACGGAAAAGGTTCTAAGCACAGCATCTGGCACAAAGATAATAAAGGTTTTTATTCTCCACTCCTCCAACTATTCCACATCCCATTGAATTTCTAAAATACTTAAGTCAAATATTCTTAGACCAGTGGATTGCTGGTTTAATAACCTCAAATTTCTACTTTATGCATGAAATAGTTTAACTTACTCATAAATTTCAAATTTCAAGTATATATACATATAAATTTTCCCCAAACATAAAAGGAACCACTTTTTTTTCACTGTAGATAACTTATTACCATTCTTTCAAAACACTTATAACCAATAAATATCACAAAATACTTATGAAAACAGTGTTCTCTTATACATACTCCTTTTTTATAGGAATTTTTAAAAATTGATTTCAGAGAGGAAGGGAGACAGAAATATCAATGATGTGAATCATTGACCAGCTGCCTCCTGCACCCCCTCTATTGGGAATCAAGTCCACAACCCAGGCATGTGCCCTGACCAGGAATCAAACCTTGACTTCCTGATTCATAGGTCAACACTCAACCCTGAGCCACACCGACCAGGCTCTTACACATACTCTTAAAGATACTATACAGCAACAGCGAATAAGTTGTTTTTACTGTGTTTTCTCTACATAGTTTTAAGGTCATGATGTCAAATGAAATACCCATCCATCCATTCATTTACCAGTCCATATATATTTTTACAAAACTGTCTGTATGATACAGAATGAGTATTAAATGGTCACCACTACTGTGGGATCACACACTAAAAAAAATTTTTTAGCCAGAACCGGTTTGGCTCAGTGGATAGAGCGTCGGCCTGCGGACTGAAGGGTCCCGGGTTCGATTCCGGTCAAGGGCATATACCTTGGTTGCGGGCACATCCCCAGTGGGGGGCGTGCAGGAGGCAGCTGATCAATGTTTCTCTCATTGATGTTTCTGGCTCTCTATCCCTCTCCCTTCCTCTCTGTAAAAAATCAATAAAATGTATTTAAAAAAAAAAATTTTTTTTAAAGGAAGAACATTAACATAGTTATAATGCAATAAAGACACTGACTGGGATGAGTAGTAGGGAAAAAAATAAAGCCCTCACAAAAAACCCCACCCTAATTAGGACTATATGAATATACTCAATAATCTATAATAATAAAAGCATAATATGCTAATTAGATAGGACAACCTTCCGGACTAAGCTAGGGCCACGAGGGAAGCCGGTGCCGGCAGCTGGGGGAAGGAAGGCCTATTCTTGCATGAATTTTGTGCATCGGGCCTCCAGTCCATTATAAGCTCCATGAGAGCAGTAACTATATCTACCTTGCTCATTACTCTAATTGTACCATGCCAGTAATTAGAATTGTAAGCACTGATATAAGTAAAGGAAAATAAAAGAAAACTTGACAAAGTTTATTCTCAATAAAAAATTATTGTCATCATTTTTTGAATGACAAATTCAACAATTCAGTAATATATAAAACAAAATGAAAGCTCAAAAAAGGAGAAATACATTGTCTAAATTCAAATCTGTTCTATAGAATGTGGTAGGAAAAAACAGTTTTTCTTTGTGACAGTCCCCAACTAAATAGAGAAAAACTTGGCAAGGAAAACAGCCTGTGGACTAGTCTTACATGCTTCCATATCCCAAATGGACCAAGCATGATTTAAAACTACCATATGATTTCACTTATATGTAGAACCTAACGAACAAAATAAGAAAATAAGTAAACTAACAAACAAAATAGAAACAGACTACAGATACAGAGAATAAACTGACAGCTGTCAGAAAGGAAGGGATCTGGGGGACTGGGTGAAAAGGTGAAGGGATTAAGCAAAAAACAAAACTCATGGACACAGACAATATAAACAGTATGATGACTACCAGAGGAAAAGGGGGAGAAGTGGTGATTGAAGGAGACTTGACTTAGGTAGTAAACACAATATACAGATGATATATTATAGGATTGTGTACCTAAAATCTATATAATTTTATTAACCAATGTCACCCCAAAGAATTCAATTAAAAAAGACTTGGATAGTTTATGCATGATTGATTTGTATGTTTATTTCCCCCCACTGATTTTCAGAGAGAGTGGGAGGGGGGGAGACAGAGAGAAACATTGATGTGAAAGACACATCAATTGGTTGCTTTCCACATGTGCCCTACGAGGGTCAGGGATCAAGCCTGCAAGCGAGATACATGTCCTTGACCGGAATCGAACCCAGAACCCTTCAATCCGAGGGCTGATGCTCTATCCACTGAGCCAAACTGTCTAGGGCAATTTGTATGTTTCTAAACTAACAAAGTGACTTCAGATATCTAAAATATGCCAAAAAGTATCATATGGCTTCAAATTTCTAGGAAATTTTACAAGTCTTCATAAAAGAAATTACTTTCTTAGTTGAGCTGCTCCAATACTATTTCCACTATCAATCTAATCATGAGTAAAATTAAGTCATATAAATTTATATAGCAATTAACATTTAAGTTATTTTCAAAAAAGTACTTAACATTTCTGTTTCATCCCAAAGTACTGTCCTAAAGAGTACTTATTTTTAAGAATTCAGGTCAATATGCCCTTAAATGTACTTTAGAAATTTAACTATTCTGTTGTGAATGTGCATTCCCTGGTGGTCTATTCTGTCCTTAATAATACTCTAAACACTAGATATACCCTGGTCAACATATCCTCACTTC
The DNA here is from genome assembly GCF_028538775.1 of Myotis yumanensis. Taxonomy (NCBI): domain Eukaryota; kingdom Metazoa; phylum Chordata; class Mammalia; order Chiroptera; family Vespertilionidae; genus Myotis; species Myotis yumanensis. Next base: position 43,551,393 of record NW_027223765.1, read on the forward strand.
CTTTACAGATACGACATATACATCATAATCTTAATTATGGGCCATTTTTTGAGGTAAGAATAATAAACAATCCTGTGACTATCCAAATGGGGAACAGAACATTTTATGTATTAATCATCCATTTCACTTAAAGGAAGTCAGCATCCAGTATTTTGTTCTCTGGATTCTGACAATTATTAAGTCTAATTAGTGGGTCATTACTACTTTTCAGATATTATACTAAGAGCTTTACATGCATTACCTCACCTAATCATCAAAATCACACTATTTAGTTCATTGTGCCCATTTCACAAATGAAACTGAGACAGCTGAAGTAAACTTGCCCAAGGTAACACAATTAATGAATAGGGAAGCTGGGATTCAAACTCAGGCTGCCCAGAGCTCCAAATCTTATATCCTAAACTGTAAGTTAAAAAAAAAAAAAGTGTGTGTATAAGTGCTCACACTGTATTTCCAAGATCTAGAATATATATATATTCTTTTTCCTCACTTTAGAAAAGTCATATAGAACACTTAAGACATAGAAAATTATCTATAAAAAAAAAATTTGATGCCTAGGATTATGCTATTTCTATCCTCTTCTGCGTCTTCTCTGAAATCTTTCTCATGGTAATGCATTTAATAGGGCCAAAAGCCATGGAACCCTTTTTTTTTTTGGCTTATAAAGGTTAGCAACAAGAACAACAGTTCTTTCACAGATTAAGGAATATATAATTTTACTTATTTACATGACTTCCTTCAAATGCATGCCAAAATGATGACTTATGAGTTGATTTCTGATCACAATTCACAAGATTTCCCTCTCACAACAAAACTGATTATAAATTAAATTTTATAGGATTAAAGCTTTAGAGATTTACAAAGGCACTTGGAGATTTATAAGTCAGATAAGAAACACTGTATCACAGAATCAGAGCTAGAATCCAAATCTCCTGACTCCCAGTCCATATTATCACTAAATATTTTTCATTACTGGCAGCATACAAAACAAACTCAAGAATTTAATGTTAGCCCTAACAGGTTTGGCTCAGTAGATAGAGCTTCGGCCTGTGGACTGAAGGGTCCCGGGTTCAATTCTGGTCAAGGGCATGTACCTTGGTTTCGGACACATCCCCAGTAGGGGGTGTGCAGGAGGCAGCTGATCGATGTTTCTCTCATCGATGTTTCTAACTCTCCATCTCTCTCCCTCTTCCTTCCTCCCTGTAAAAATATCAATAAAATATATTTTTCTTAAAAAAAGAATTTAATGTTATATTTACGAAGTTGGAAGAGAAATAAAATTTAAGACATCAAATAATTCCTTAGTCAAAGGAACATTTTTCTGCCCTAGCCGGTTTGGCTCAGTGGATAGAGTGTCGGCCTGGGGACTGAAGGGTCCCAGGTTCGATTCCCATCAAGGGCATGTACCTTGGTTGCAGGCACATCCCCCGTAGGGGGTGTGCAGGAGGCAGCTGATCGATGCTTCTCTCTCATCTCTCATTGATGTTTCTGACTCTATTCCTCTCCCTTCCTCACTGTAAAAAATCAATAAAATATATATATATTAAAAAAAGGAACATTTTTCCACAATTACCTTTACCAATTTATTTAGTGTCAATGCTGATCTTTGTGTTTCTATTAAAGATTGTGTATATGTAAAAAAAAATACTATCTACATATACACAAAAACAAGCTAAACTTTTAAAAGGTGTACCACTTTTCAAAACACACAAGTGGATAATATGAAATATATATTCCAATTTAAAGTGACTAATTCATGGAAGAAAAGGAAATAACAAAAAGTCTGGGGATCACATGTGGTCTGTAATTCTCTCTATCCAACCTCTCTGAAGTCTACTTGTATTAATGATTAAAACTCAATAAATATCCATTTGTTCCTTGCAATAATTAAGTTACTTTAAAAATCACTTTTCTGCAGTCTAATAAAACTGCTATAGACTTTAGGAATGGTGTTTCATCTTTAATTCTAGGTTGAACATACTGCAGAATTAGCAATGAATATGCTGGCAGAGATCTACAGAGACAAGTACAAATATGACACTATTGACTTTTTCTTTGGACTAGGGACAAGGTCAAAGAAAATTTTACTTCCATTACCTAGTATTTACATGCACCTATCAAACATTTTATGTGAATAACCAGATTCTGTCTACACATTCATTCTCAGGTTTACTTCTTTTTTATATATATTTTTTTATTGATTTCAGAGAAGAAGGAAGAGGGAGAGAGAGATAGAAACATCCATGATGAGAGAGAATCATAGATTGGCTGCCTCCTGCACGTCCCCCACTGGGGATCAAGTCCACAACCTGGGCATGTGCCCTTGACCGGAATCGAACCTGGGACCTTTCAGTTCGCAGGCTCCATCCACTGAGCCAAACCGGCTGGCCTCAGGTTTACTTCTATGTAGAGAAATCAATGGTACTTAGAACCCAGTCATTCATACAGAACTAATGAAACACCATGCACATGTCCTTAAGGAGGAGACAGCTCCAAAAACAATTACAAATTTTGTGGGAAAAGATGGGAAGTGAGGAGAATTAGCCCAAGACTAGACCAGTATAGATGCAGGTGCATGATGATACACATGCACGAGACACCCGTACATGAGCAGTTAATCGTGTGCCCTACAGAAACCATTAACCAAAACACGTTTTACAGAAAGTGATTTCCCAAAAACTTTGGAGGGAAAAACCCTATCAAATACAATTACCATTTTAACTTACTTTTGATGACCTACACTATTAGATTTTAGAGTAAAAGAAGGCAATAGTGAAATGTCTACTGAAAAAATGCAATTCTACAATTTGTTTAAATGTAAAACAGTGCTTCCTTACACTATTATAGAAAACAGCCCAGCCAATAAATAACACAACATATATTAGAGTAAAATTTTACTCTTCCAGTCAATAGGTCATTCAATCTATCAATAGCGACTAAATGTATTAATTTTATAATGAACATAATCTCAATTCCCCACAGATGAAGACATGCTAAACATTTCTAAATTTAGGTTAAAAAGGAACACTGTTGCCCTAGCTGGTTTCACTCATTGGATAGAGCACTGGCCTGTGGAAATAAGGTTCCCAGGTTTAATTCCTGTCTAGGGCACATGCCCGGGTTGTGGGCTCAATCCCCAGTAGGGGGCATGCAGGAGGCAGTCGATCAATGATTCTCTCTCATTACTGATGTTTCTCTCTCTCTCTCTTTCATCTCTGAAATAAGAAAAAATACATTAAAAAAAACAAAACTTTTAAAAATAGATCAGATCAAAAACTAAATAAAACTCATATTAAAAAAAAAAAGTCTTGCTATAGTTTGAGTAGTGACAGGTACTCTACACCTAGGTTCAAATTCCAACTCCACCATTTACTAGCTGTGTGACTTGGGCAAGTTATTTAACCTCTCAGTACTTCACTTTCCTCATCTATAAAATGGGAATAGTACCTACCACATAGTATTGTTGAGATTTAACACATATAAACTGCTTAGAGTAATGCCTACAACTTATTAAACACTATAAAGTATTTGACAACATTACTTAATTGGAATGGCAGTATTTTGGATGTTACCCTATTGTCAAGATAAAGAAAACTGAGTCAACACGTTACTATACTCACATAGTATTTACCTTTAAGGTACAAAAAATATTCAAGTCCCAATCTTTAATTTCACTGGAAAACATAGCCACAAGAAAAGGTTTTCCATATTAAAATATGAATGCAACAGAACCTTTGGTACTTGAAAAGTTCAAGCAGAGGTATCTACTAAAAATGATCTATTACTCATGATTAGTAGACTTATACCTAGGCAAATCTTATACCTTTCAAGAGATGATTTTGAAATTGTGAAACTCACAGTACCTGCTGCACTGCTTCTGATAAAGCATTTTGTTTTAAATAATGAAGCCCTGGCTGGTTTGCTCAGTGAGCAGAGCGTCAGCCCCCAAAAGGGTCCTGGGTTCGATTCCGGTCAAGGGCACATACTGGTTGTGGGCTTGATCCCTGGCCCTGGTTGGGGTGCATGCGGGAGGCAACCAATCAATGTGCCTCTCTCACATCAATGTTTCTGTCTCTCCTCCTCCTTTCCACTCTCTAAAAAAAAAAATCAATGGAAAAATATCCTCTGGTGAGGCTTAGGGGAAATTAAAAATTAGAAAAAATAAAAAATGAAAAGGTGAATTTTCCTACTAAATTCTATCACCAAGCACCAACTGCTCTCAGCTTGGACAGAATAAAGTCCATGGTGGTAAAATAGCTGTTTATTTAATTTTAAAAGCTCCATTTAAATCATTTTAATGATTGCACTATTTGAATAGCTGCTGCTCAGCATATAAATATTTAGACAACTTAAAAATTACTCATTTCCACTACACATGAAAAAGTCCATTGTGTTATCATATTTTCCTTATCCACAACCTCCCTGACAAGAAAAAGGTAACAACCTTTTGCCTCTAAGTGAAAATGGTAAATATAAATTTTCTCCAGAGTATCAGACTCAGGAGAGAAAACAAGTTTCATATTTCCTAATTCCTGAATTATATCCACTTTTAGTGTGTTCAAATACAGCAGCTTCACAATTTATCTTAAAGACACAAAACTCAGTGCCTCTCAACACTTTCTAGTGCCTTCTCTCTCATTTCAAACCAAACTGTGAAAGTTTCCAGGCCAATTTTCTGATCCTTTCAAAAGGTAAAAGGTGGTACATCATAAACCATGATATGCCAATAAGCCATATTAAGGAGGGCCCATCTGAATTTACTTCCAACCTACTATTAATTGATAATTTAGGCTGGGCATCAACTTTCCTCATATAGTCTATACTCTATATTATACAACTCAACCAAAAGAACTGACAACCTTGACCTTTACAAACATCCTCTTGAACCCGGAACATATTACATTAACTCATTTAAAAGGTATTTCTAGAAACATTCTCATGCTGGTGGACAAAAGGTAACTTCACCGTTGCCACCACTTTTTTCCCACAAGGATCTTCTTGGCTTTGTCATCCAAACAGAAATTAACAGTATGTGTACCTAACTGATAAATGGCTCTAACAATTTCAGTTGGGCAAATGGAGTTGGCTATACACATGGAAAGAAGCACATGCTTCATTCCAGATGCTGTCTTTACTAAATTAGAAATGTTTTCTGTAAATAAAAAAGTTTCCACTATTTTCCTAAGTAAATCATGACAAACTGAACCACGCAGTAAATAAAAAAGGAAGAGGGTTTAAATCCAGAACATCCCAAATCACTGGCTAGTCAAAAATATAATGCTACAATAGAAAATAATTCAGATCTCCATTAAAATGTGTCACAAATATGGAAGTTTAAAAAAAAGGGTAAACGTAGTTCATCTCACTGTTCCCATATTGGCTCCAAAAACTTGACTGGATTTTTTTAAATCTTAAGTTCTCAGATGCAATATCAAATTGGTGACTCTTGGGCATAAGCTAACCTCTCCCTATTTTTTTCCCTAGAGAAGTTACTGCACCAAGAGCCTACCTTCCCATTCTTCTCAAATACAACAAAAAATGCACTAAAGTTTGGATTTAAAGGGAGAGAGAGGGAGAGAGAGAGGCCTATTTAATCAAACTCTTCAAAAAACAAGAAAAAAAATCTACATGGAAATGAAGTGTGATGGAAAAGAGCAGTGTGCATGGATCACATCTAATGGAGATTTCTAGACCAGGGAAGACGCTGACATCCGGCCCATTTCAAGGAGACACATAAGAGCTGAAGAACTTCCACAGGGAGAAGCACTTGAGATCCTCTGAACAAGGCACGGCCTGGGAGAAAGCTCCAGAATCCACGGCCACGGGCTACTTCCACAGTGAGACTTCTCAGAAGCATCCTGAGGAGGCACACCGGCTTCTCTGCCTTCAGGGGCTGGTGTGGAGGGAGGGGCCCCGAGCACCATCTTTTCTTTACAGAAACGCTTCAAACCTGAGCTGCTTCCAGCTTCCACGGGGAGAGGGGGAGCGGAGGAGCCTGGCGCCCCCGCTTGCCTCTCGCCCCAAAGCGCAGCGGCTGGGCGGCCGTGGCAACGAGGGAGCGGCGGCCGGCGCTGCCTGCGTGTTTACGTCTCGGATGGGTGTGGGAAGAGGAGACAAGAGATTCTAATGGAAAGATGGAGGGGAGAGAGGAAGAGGGGTTGGGGGGAGAGGGAAGCACCACCTTTCTTTTCTCTGCTCTTCCTGGGGATCTGAAAAATCCTCCTAACGGGTCTTTCGGGCTCTTCGGGGCCTTTGGGGAGAGCGGCCGCGCCCGCCCCCGCCTCAGCCGAATCCCGAGGCTGCTCTTGGCTGACGCTCGCGGTGGCCTCGGCCGCCGTCTCCTCGGGCGCCGCGCCGCCGCCGCCGCCGCCGGGCTCCCAGATGCTGGGGCCGCCACCGCCGCCGCCGCCATTTTGTGGGGAAGACTCGGGCTGCGGAAGGGCCCGCTTCATCTCCTCGTCGCCGCCGCCGCCGCCACTTTCGCAGCTCGAGGTCGTCGGCGGAGTGGCTTCCGTCTCCGCAGCAGTCGCCATCGCGCCGGCCCAGGAAGCTTCTGCCAACAAGGTGAAGGGGGTGGGGGGAAGGGGCGGCGGGCCGGCCTGGCCGCCTAGCTGCTCTCAGCCCACCCTCACCCTCCCCGCCCCGTGGCCTTGGGCCGCGCTCCTGACCCAGGAGCCTCTCGAGGGCCCCACCGCGGGCGCCCCAACCGTGCCGCCCGGCCCCACGAGCCGCTCCTCGCGCGCGCAGTCCTTCGCCGGCCCCCGCCACTCAACGTGCTCGCGTCTGAGCCGGGAGGAGGCGGGGTCCTCGTGGGCCGCTCCGCCAATGGGGGCGCGGCGCCCACCTCCGCGGGCGCGGATACGACGGCGCCGGGGGGCGGGGCCTCGGGCGCTGGAGCCCGCCAAAAGGGGCGACCGCAACGCCCCGCGAGTACCTCGACGCCCGCCGGCCTCGGGTTGAGGTGGGGGAGCCTCAGGGCGGGCTGCCGTTGCCGAGGCCGCGCCGACCAGCGCTGTGGGTCATGGAGGCGTGTCCAGCCAGGTGTCTCCTATTTTGAAAGAAAACCACCTTCCTTGTCTGCGCAGGCGTCACACCAGCCAAAACGGGACTCAAGCAGCGGGTGGGGAATGACCCACCCTGTGGAACAGCTGCGAACGAAAGCCTGTAGAGGAGATAAGAGAACGAGCTGCAGCACCAGAGCCTGAACGCCTCCGGCAAAGCCTCACTCGACTTCAGCCCGGTGCCAATCCCACTGGATCGTGCATCTTTACAGTTGATTACTTCCACCAGCCCCCCACTCTTTTATCTTTTTAAAAAATACCATTTTTTTTAAGAGAGAGAGGGAGAGAGAAACATCAATAATGACAGAATTTTCGATCGGCTGTCTCCTGCACGCCCCTCACTGGGGATGGAGCCTGCAACCCGGGCATGTGCCCCACCCGGCAATGGAACCCTGACCTCCTGGTTCATGGGTCAGTGCTCAACTACTGGGCCACACCAGCCGGGCCCCAGTCTTTTATCTTAAGGAGTTAGAAGCCGTTGTACGCCTCCCGCAAGCAGCCAATACCTGGGATCCTTTGGTATGACGTCAGCCAAGTGTTTACAGGATTTTGCTCTGGTGAGCCTGCGGGCTGCTGACTTAAATGTTTTTCCTTTGGTGTCTTTGGTTTCCTAGGGTGAGTGTATACTGAAGAAAAATATATTCATTTGTAGCCACATTAAAAAATATACAGCGCCCTAACCGGTTTGGCTCAGTGGATATAGCGTCGGCCTGCGAACTCAAGGGTCCCAGGTTCGATTCCAGTCAAGGGCATGTACCTTGGTTGCGGGCACATCCCCAGTAGGGGGTGTGCAAGAGGCAGCTGGTCGATGTTTCTCTCTCATCGGTCTTTCTAACTCTCTACCCTCTCCCTTCCTTTCTGTAAAGAAAAAAAGCCAAAACCGGTTTGGCTCGGTGGATGGAGCGTTGGCCTGTGGACTGAAGGGTCCCGGGTTCGATTCCGGTCAGGGGCATGTACCTGGGTTGCGGGCACATTCCCAGTGGGGGATGTGCAGGAGGCAGCTGATCGATGTTTCTCTCTCATCGATGTTTCTAACTATCTTTCTCCCTTCCTCTCTGTAAAAAATCAATAAAATATTTTTTAAAAATCAATATATTACAATAAAAATATACAGCAAGTGGTACTTGAAAATAGTCAAGTGGAATGCCTTTTGAATAGTTTTTGCTGACTAGGTTGAAACCACTATCATTGAGTACAGACAGTATTTTCTGGTTGCTTTCTATATGCTAGGCACTGGACGAGTTACATCATCTCCACTTAATCCTCACAATAGCTACCAGGGAGATACCACAGGTATACCTTGTTTTAATGTGCCTTGCTTGATTGAGCTTCACAGATGTTGCATTTTTTTTACAAACTGAAGACCAGACTCTCCACCTGCAAAAAGATTACAACTGACTTGATTGAGGTAATCTGGAACCAAACCTACAGTATATCTGAGCTATGCCGGTGTTATGCACAATTTAAAATACGGATTTTTTTAAAGTGTTTCAAGACCTTGAACAAAATGAAGTTATGAAAATCAGAACTTGAAGTCAGGTCTATTTAACTCCATCACAAAGCCCTTACACTTGACTACTTCTCCAAGACCTGATCTTGACTGCAGCTGTGCACCTTTATGCATTATGGATGAAGACATGAGGATTGACACCTAGTTCAGTCTCCTGGCAGCAAGATCAGGATTGGAACCCAAATCTCGATTCTCAAACTCCAGCAGTCTCCCAAGGAGATGACTGACCAAACCTATAATTATAACAAAATTCTAGGCCAGAGGTAGGGAACGTTCACCGGGGGGGCCATATAAGGTCTGGGAAATCATTTGGTCTGGCCCTGCCAAGGCATTAGGGGTGAGTAAATTAAATGTTTGACCAAATATAGCAGGCTAATTTTTAAGTTGATAATTTTGTAGGGCCAGCAAATGATGTTAGAAATATCCAAATGGCCCTTGGCAAAAAAAAAGTTTCCCCACCTCTGCTCTAGGCCTTGCTACTTAAAGAACATCCTCAAGATCAACATGAAAGTTGAATTCCTATGTCCTGTGATAAACATCCCTGTTTAACAGCCTATATGGAAAAGCTAATCATGGTTTGCCCAACCTATTTGAATCAGCTGAGTAAATGGAAGGACAATGAGTGTAATAAAACAATTATTCCTTTTAGTAAACAGTTCATGAAAAAATACTGATGAAAACATGAGCTATATTGAAACAAAATGTTCATTATTTTAAGATAAAAGTGACTTTTTAAATTTGGAGGAGGAGGCACTTTACTTGATATAAAAGAGGCTACAGAAGATCAGAAACAAATGTTGAGGTCTCTAAGCATTTTTGTTGGCTTATTAAAGTATCCCTTTTAATTTTATCAGATTAAAATATAATAAAAAGGAACTAGTTGCATAGTGGTGCCACTACTCAATCGAGGCAATCCTCATTTGTTTATCAACAGCCAGCTTGGAAGGTAGAAATCCTAGGCTATGCATAAAGCAAACACACCAGTTGGTGGTAAAGGGTACCTAAAACTAAGACTAGAGAATCATTAGTCTTCCACAGAGACTGCATCTTACATTTTGAGATGATAAAAATTTTATATTCCAAATCATTTAAAATTTTTTTAATGAATCAGTATTATACAGTATAAGGTATAAGAAAATTGGAAATCTCTAACATATAATTTTAACTACATAGTCAATTATAGATAGCAAAAAAATTCAGGTTCTGCTGGATATTACTAATTACTAATATTCAATGTTATATTTTTTAGTTGTTTAATGGGTGCTAACCATTGCTGTGTGCTGAAGATGTAACTCTGAAGCAAGTAGACATAGTTCTCTCCTTTGACTTTATGGTTCAGTGGGGAATATATCTATAATAGAGTCAATAGTGATGGCTAAATGGATACCTACAGGTTAAGTGAAGAGTCAGCTCTAGGAGAGGGATAGAGGGGCATACATTTGGTAAATCCTACCTATCTCAGGAAAATTAACACGGTGCGATAAAGAGGATATACATATGTGTCTTTATATATGTATGCATATAGATATCCAGTATGTAGGGGGGGGAGGGGAGGTGTGCAAGGGGAAGAGCTACCACAGATGTACATGGATCTGGGGCATGGGCTACCAAAGGTTAGAAGTATAAAACCTATGATGTCCCTTACCCTCAACAATAACACAAGGAACATTAGAGAATATGAGAGTATATCATTAAATACCCAGGGACCACAATTTCATTTTTAAAATTTTGAAACATGAAAATAATCCAATTCAACTCATTTTAAAAATAGAAAAGCATGGGCGGGGGAGTGTTGGGGGAAGTGAAGGTATTGAACAAAAAAGAACTCATGGACATGGACAACAGTGTGGTGATTGCGGGGGTGGGGGGGAGGGGAAGAGGATACAAATGGTGATGGAAAAAATAATAAATAGGAAAGGGCAGTAGCCCAAGATTACACAGCAAACTAATAATTACAGTTAACATGCATTGAGTACTTTCTATATGTCAAGCACTGTTATAAGAGTATTAAATGTATTGTCTCATTAATCCCCACACAAAGTACTAATGTTATCTCGATTTTACAGATAAGGAAACTGAGACAGAGTATTTAACTTTCTCAAGGTCATTTAGATCAGTGGTTCCCAAACTTATTTGGCCTACCGCCCCCTTTCCAGAAAAAATATTACTCAGCGCCCCCTGGAAATTAATTTTTTTTAAATGTTAATAGCAATTAAACAGAAAGATATATGTTTTAATGTTTCTACCTTTTTTGTAAAATATAGTAAAGAAAGGTGTAAATTAGAAACATTGAAGTTTGAAATTATGAAACTATTTATTGAACTCAGAATAGAAAGGTAATACAAAAAAAGTTAAAACAAATGCACCTGTGGCCATCACCGCCCCCCTGGATCGCTGCAGCGCCCACCAGGGGGCGGTAGTGCCCACTTTGGGAATCACTGATTTAGATCATAAATGGCAGAACCAAGATTCTAACCCAGGCAGTCTGCCTCCAAAGCCCATGCTCTTAATAACTGCTGTATGCTAACCTCTCCTCTTAGTGGCAAAACAAAGTCCAGAACCCAGTGCATTTTCCACTTTGCCATTTCATATCACCTCCTCAAACAGTACTTTAAAAGACAGGATATAGCCAGTACCGGTTTGGCTCAGTGGATAGAGCGTCTGCCTGCGGACTGAAAGGTCCCAGGTTCGATTCCGGTCAAGGGCATGTACCTGGGTTGTGGACACATCCCCAGTAGGAGGTGTGCAGGAGGCAGCTGATTGATGTTGCTCTCTCATTGACGTTTCTAACTCTCTATCTCTCTCCCTTCCTCTCTGTAAAAAATCAATAAAATATATTTTTTAAAAAGACAGGATATAAATGGTATAACTCGCAATAATATCAGTATTACTGATGCATAAACGTTTGACTTCACAATTTTACTTCTAGAAATTTATAATACAGATACACATACTCATTCACATTCTTAATGTTTATTCAAGGATATCCACTGTTGTTTGTAATGGAACAAGTGTTTGTAATAGCAAAGGACTGGAAACAACCTAAATATCTACCATAGGGTATATTCATACAATGGAATACAGCCATATAAAGGAATGAAATATTGATACATGCTACCATGTGGAAGAACCTTGAAAAGATTGTTAAGAGAAAAACCAGATACAAAAAGTCACATGTTGTATTATTCCATTCATATGAAAGTTTAAAATAGGCAAATTCATAGGAACAGATGATAGGTGATTACCAGGGGCTGGGGAGAGGAGAGAATGAGGACAGACTGCTAATTAATTATAGGATTATCTTTAGGGTGATGAAAATATTCTGGAACTAGATATGCTGTTAGTTACACACCTTTGTGAATATACTAAAACCCACAAATTATACAGTTTAAAAGGATAGATTTTATAATATATGGATTATATCTTAATTTAAAAAAACAAAAACAGAGAACATACACATTGCCTGAGAACAGATCCTCCAAGCAGCAGACTCTCTCTCCCATCAGCTTTGAAGAAGCAAGCTGCCATGAATTCTATAGCTGCCAACAGCTTGAGAGCACTTAGAAGAAAATTCTTTCCTGTTGAGTGTACAGGTGAGAAAGCAGCCCAGCTGACACAATGATGTCAGCATTGTGAGACCCAGGCACAGAAACCAGCTAAGCCATACCCATACTCTGACATATAGAAACTGTGAGGTTATACATGGTTATTGCTTTAAGCCACTAACTTTTTTGTAATTTGTTACACAGCAATAAAAAACTAATATAGAGCCTGGCCTGTGTGGCTCAGTGGTTGAGTGTCGACTTATGAACCAGGAGGTCACAGTTTGATTCCAGTCAGGGCACGTGCCCAGATTTCGGGCCAGATCCCCAGTATGGGTTGTGCAGGGGACAGCCAATCAATGATTCTCTCTCATCATTGATGTTTCTATCTCTCTCTCCTTCTCCCTTCCTCTCTGAAATGAATAAAAATAAATGTTTATTTTATTTTTAAAAATTTCAAGGCACTTCATTGTTAAAACAGGTCACAACATTAAGCCTCTGGCCTGTTCTGCCAATGTACAAGCTACAAATGCTTGCCCAGCAGCTAAGGGGCACTCTGCAGTAGCATGTTTGAAAATTGAATAAAAATCCATATAAAACAAACATTCAAATAGTTTCCGTAGGAACACAGATAAGTGTGACCCCGTCACCTAGGCCTTACACCTTCTTCCATTTGTGCCAACCCCACCTACAAAGACATTACAAAATTATCCATAATTAAGTTAAATGGTCCCCCCCAAGTCCCTTAAGTCAAACTACACTTGCATAACAGCTACAAGAGTGGCATCTACACATTAACAGGAGCTGAAATCCCGCTCTCCCAGGCACCAGACACAAGCAGAGCACTGGTATTTCTGCTTCTCCACTTCGGGCTGGAAGTTGTTCTGGACTTGCCACATTAGTTGCCATGCCGACCCTGACATCACATAGTAGATGGTCAGCCTCTGGAATCCATTGAGAATAGAAGCAGCAGCAGTGTAAGCACCCATGTTTTCAAAGAGCGTCCAGTCCCCCACATGCATCTTGGGTAAGCCGCAGCGCTCTACAATGCGATCGAGGCTGTCACAGGTTGGTCCCACATGCTGGATGAAGAATACCTCTCATCTGGTTTGGGACTCTTCTGCAGAAGGTGCTTCCCGTGCACATGATCATAGAAGATGGAATTAAATGATCCATATACTCTATCACTCACATAATACATAAAGGTTTTTTCACTTAACTCATCTTCATCATCAGAACCTGTTTGTTCCTTTAATACCAGTTTTTTGGCAATGATATTAACTGCAAGCGTGAAAGCTGATGCAACATAGTATCTGCCTGGCTCAGCTATGAGTGTCACTCCCGAGTCTGTTGGAAAATACTGGGTTGATTACACGGGCGATCTCCTCAAATTTAAGCTTTGCATACTCAGATCCAGGAAAGCCACCTCCAATATCCAGCAGATACATGTTGAAAACGACCTCAGCTCCCATGTCAAAGACACGGGGCATCAGAGATGGCCTGCATGAAGATCTCAGGGTCAGTACAGCCACTTCCCATGTGGAAGCTGACACCAATGACATCAATGTTTAGCTCTTTTGCCTGTTCCTAAAGAAGCTTGCTGGTTTTAAGTATGGCGCCAGATTTAACACTGAAACGACAGACTGCTTTGCAATCTACAAAACCAACTTTGCCTTTGGATGTGCTCTGGCAACTTTCATCAACTCAACTTCACTATCAAAAGTCGTCATCTGGATTCCATTAGTGGCATCATATTTAATCGGAAACACTTGTTTATGAGGATTTGCATAGATAATCCTCCCTGGAGGCACCCCAAGACTCTGCACTAATTGTATTTCAGTCTTGCTGGCATAGTCAAATCCCGTCCTGATGACAACTAGAATCTTCCCTATGGTTCTGGCTATCACTGCATTTGACTGCATAAAAGGGGTATGTATACCAAGGAAGAGCTTTTAACCATTTCAGATGTTTCTTTATAATGTCTCCCAGATCTGCAGCAGAGAAGGCATCCTTATCATTGGAAGAAGAGACTTCATCAATTGTTTGGTCTAGAACAGTGGTTCTCAACCTCGGCTGCACATTAGAATCACCTGGGAATCTTTTTTAAATCCTGATTTCTGGGCCTCATCCTCCCGAAATTCTGTTTCTTTGTTATGGGGTGTCTTTTTAAAATCCTGATTTCTGGGCCTCATCCTCCTGAAATTCTGTTTCTTTGAAAAGATTCCCAGGTGATTCTAATATGCAGCCAAGGTTGAGAACCACTGGTCTAGACGGTCCTTAGCAGTAAAGCCCTCATTGAGGAAATGGCAGTCAAACTCTTCATTACTAATGTTGTTCATCTTCATAGTTTTTGGATGTTCCAAAACACAACACAAAGGAAAATGAAGAGGGTAGGAAAGGGAATGGGCTGGAAGAAACTTTTCACTTTATATCCTTTCATACTTTAAAGCAAAAGAAGATTTTTAAAAACCCTGTTCATACAAGAATGAAACAGTAATATCTCAATAATCATCCAGAAAGCCAATACAATAATTTTATGTTTTTTAAAAATATATATATTTTTATTGATTTCAGAGAGGAAGGAAGAGGGAGAGGTAGAAACATCAGTGAGAGAGAATCACGGATCAGCTGCCTCCTGCACAACCCATAGTGGGGATCGTGCCTGCAACCCGGGCATGTTCCCTTGGCTGGAATCAAACCCAGGATGCTTCAGTCCGCAGGCCAATGCTCTATCCACTGAGCCAAACCAGCTAGGGCTATGTTTCTTTTTAAAAATAATTTAATTTTTTTTTCAATTACAGTTGACATACATTATTATTATATTAGTTTCAGGCGTACAACGCAGTGATTAGACATTACTTGCTAAGTGATCATCCCGATAATTTCACACCCATCTGACACCATACATAGTTATTAGAATATTACTGACTATACTAGAGGTCTGATGCACGAAATTCGTGCAAGGGCCTTGGCCCTCACAGCTGTGGCAGCTTGCCTCAGCCCTTGCAGCCCTGACTTCATCTGGAAGGTCATCTGGAAGGATGTCTGGAAGGTCGTTCGGCTGTCTGGTCTAATTAGCATATTACACTTTTATTATTATAGATTCCCTATACTGCACTTCACATCCCCATGACTATTCTGTAACAATGAATTTGTACTTCTTAATCCCTTCACCTTTTTTACCCACCCCGCCAACTGCCCTCCCATTTGGCGACTGTCAAAATGTTCTCTGAATCTATGAGTCTATTTTTGTTGTTCTTGTTCATTTTGTTTTCTAGATTCAACTGTTGATAGATAGGTATTTATTGCCATTTTGGTGTTCATATTTTTTATCTTTTTTTCTTCTTCTTCTTAAAGAAGACCCTTTAACATTTCATAAAATATGTAGGTGTGACCAGCCCAGTCTGTGTCTCTGCCCCTCCTACCAGTCTCAATGTGGCTTCTTCTTTAATTCTGTAGTTGTAGGACTTCCATTCAGCCAGATTTCAGGTGATTCTGAATAATGGTTGTTCTGTAGTTTAGTTGTAATTTTGATGTCTTGACAGGAAGCTCCCATATGTTTCAATATAGAGGAATTATACTAGTAGACTTCCACATGCTAATCATAGCAATTAAGTAAATATATAATCAAAGTTAAAGGATTCACACATAGTAAAACAAAAGCATTAATAATGTACCTTTGAAGTGAATAAAGTCACTAATAAGAATTGATAGTAACAATAATCATTAACATTTGCAAAGCAATTTCATTTGGGGTATTTATGTTATGTTTCTTTTGTGTGTTTTTTTTTTAAGTAAAAGATGTTATCTGATGCTTACATATACCTGAATCTTCAAACCTTCAAAGGCCACACAGCTAAAAAGTTTTTCTTTCTTTCTTTTTTTTTCCTTCCTTTCTTTTTTTTTCCCCTTGACATTTCCATTGAAATGCAGCTCTAGGGAAAGATAATAGAGGCCAGTCAACAAAACCACCACTAATAGATCCAATTCATATAACTTTAAGGATCTTAGAGATTCATTAGTCTGGTCATTGTATGAATAAAGACAGTATTACAAGCCTACAATCTCATTGCCTGTTCAGATGCATTTAAAAATATGAAATTGCCATTCCTTCCATTATGTGTAAGCTAAAACAATAATCTCATTGAGCAGATATTTCTTGCATTTATGCCAAGAAAGTATAAGAAAGACCCTTCTATTTTGGCAACAAACTGGGATGAAGTTCACTAATGGTTGATGTCCAGGAGTCTTTCCGTGCAATGAAGAGAAGGCGGAAAAAGAATCCTAAGTTGAAAAATAAGAATATAGTTGGAGATGAGCAAGTATGCAAGTATCCCTTAAACTACCATGTCAGCTAATTCTGATAACTACAAATCTCCCCTAAATTCAGTAGTTAAGAGCTGCGACTAAGGTTTACATTTTTGTTTCCTTTTTGAGTCAAACCCTTCTAAATCTTCTGTTACATGTAATGCCATGGATGAATCTTACAGGCATAATGTTAAATGAAATAAGCCAGATACAATGGTATGGACTGTATGATTCCATTCCTATGATTTCTAGGCCAGACAGAAATAATTTAAGGTAATAAAAGAATAGTGGCTCCCTTGTTGGGGGGAGGGGGTTTATATTGACTCAAAGGGGACATTAAAGAACTTTCTGAAATTATGGAAATGTTTTATATCTTTTTTTTTTTTTTAAATATATTTTATTGATTTTTTACAGAGAGGAAGGGAGAGGGATAGAGAGTTAGAAACATCGATGAGAGAGAAACATCGACCAGCCACCTCCTGCACATCTCCCACTGGAGATGTGCCCGCAACCAATATACATGCCCCTGACCGGAATCGAACCCGGGACCCTTGAGTCCACAGGCCGACGCTCTATCCACTGAGCCAAACCGGTCTCGGCTATATCTTGATCTAGGTGATGTAACAACAACATAAGCAAAATGAAACAAAACTCCTCTACAGGTTCTCATTATTCAAGGGATAATAAAGATAAGAATTTTTCATATGACTTTTAGAGCCCTGCTGACTCTGACCTTTGTTGACCTTTCTATGTCCACTCCTCTTTTCTAAACTCCTTGATGCTTCCTCAGTCTGGCACACTTGCCAAGCTCCCCTGGCCACATGGTCAACCTTAGCACATGCTATTTCCCCAGCATACTATGCTCTCACTATTTTCCTCCCCCATTAGCTCCTGCATTTCCTTTGGTTTAAGTTTCACTTCCTTGTGTAGCTTCTTTGATCAACCTACTTCTGTTCTAGCTTGGGTTCCCCTCTTGGGTGTTCTCATAGAACCTTGTTCCTTTCACCCAGACCAGTGGTCGGCAAACTCATTAGTCAACAGAGCCAAATATCAACAGTACAACGATTGAAATTTCTTTTGAGAGCCAAATTTTTTAAACTTAAACTATATAGGTAGGTACATTGTTATTAACTTAATTAGGGTACTACTAAGGCTCAGGAAGAGCCACACTCAAGGGGCCAAAGAGCCGCATGTGGCTCTCGAGCCGCAGTTTGCCGACTACAGACCCAGACTATTTACATCCCACTCAATCTGTGACTACTCCCTCATTTGTGGGATTATTTAATTTAAATCTCTCTCTCCCACTAGACCCTATGCCCCACTTCATGGGCTGAGGGGAGATGTCTTGGTTTACTTACCACAGTATTCCCAAAGCCTGGCATAGTGCCTGGAACACAGTAGATATTTACTAAATATGTTTTGACTGCTGAGGACAACACAGTGGTTCTCTGGTATTTTCTGGTAAGAAAATCGCCTATCTCATACTAGAGGCCCAGCGCATGAAATCATGTGCGGGTAGGGTCCCTAAGCCTAGCCTGCGATCAGGGCCATCTTCTGCCCGGTCGCCAGTCCCCAATCCTGCCCAGCCACAGCCCACCCCAGTTCCCCATGGTTCCCTGTTTGCCATCCAGCAATCTGAGCCTGTGGGCTGGGGGGAGGGACCAAGAGGTCTGCCTTCTGCCTGCTTGTCAGTCCCCAGTCCCACCCCACTACCACCCACTCCGGTTCACCCGTGGTTCCCTGTTTGCCATCCAGTGATTGGAGCCTGTGGGCTGGGGGGAGGAACCAAGAGGTGGTCAATGCACCTCATAGCGACTGGTTGATTGGTCGTTCTGGTCGTTATGTTGTTATGGTCACTGGCCTTTTATTATATAGGACTAGAGGCCCAGTGCACAAAAATCACACACTGGGGGGGGGGGTGTCCCTCAGCCCAGCCTGCACCCTCTCCAATCTGGGACCCCTCGGGGGATGTCCGACTGCCGGTTTAGGCCCAATCTCTATGGGATTGGGCCTAAACCGGCAGTCGGACATCCCTCTCACAATCCAGGACTGCTGGCTCCTAACTGCTTGCCTGCCTGCCTGCCTGCCTGATCAGCCCCTAATCACTTCTGCCTGTCAGCCCAATCACCCACTAACCGCTCCCCTACTGGCTCGATCGTCCCCAACTGCCCTCACCTGCTGGCCTGTTCACCCCCAACTGCCTTCCCCTGACAGCCATCTTGTGGTGACCATCTTGTGACGACATGGAGCAGCCATCCTGTGATGATGTGGGAGCGGCCATCTTGTGATGATGTGAGGGTGTGATGGTCACCTAGGCTTTTATTAGTATAGATCAGTGGTTCTCAACCTGTGGGTCACGACCCCTTTGGCGGTCGAATGACCCTTTCACAGAGGTCGCCTAAGACCATCCTGCATATCAGATATTTACATTATGATTCATAACAGTAGCAACATTACAGTTATGAAGTAGCAACGAAAATAATTTTATGGTTGGGGGTCACCACAACATAAGGAACTGTATTAAAGGGTCACGGCATTAGGAAGGTTGAGAACCACTGGTATAGATAATCTGATTTGGGTTTATCCTATTAAATATTTACAGGTCTATCTTGCTTTAAACAAACCAGCTTCATTATATGGGAATCTAGAGTTAACCAAAATATAAAATAGGGTGTGCCTACGAACTCCGTTTAAATGATTTATACAAATTCAAAGTGCCTTATACTGAATTTGAGAAGACAGGTAAATTTCCTTTGCCAAATCCAAGACTTATTGAAAATCAAAAAGCTTTAACTCTTAGAAGTGATCATTGTGTTATATCAGCTGGAAGACCAGTATAGGCCTAGTTACAAGATCATTTACACCACTGCCTGGCTGGTGATCAGGGCCAATCAGGGTTGTGGGAGGTTGGCCGGGGGGAGGGGCTGAGGGAGGTTGGCTGGCTGGCTGGCCGGGCAGAAGAGCCCCCCCGATCGGGGTCAATGGGGCTGGCCGGCTACACGGAGGGACCACAGGAGGTTGGTCGGCCAGGGAGAGGGGATGCGGGAGGTTGGCTGTGGGAGCACACTGACCACCAGGGGGCAGCTCCTGCATCAAGTGTCTGCCCCTCTGGTGGTTAGTGCACATAATAGCAACCAGTCAACTGGTCATTTGGTTGCTTAAGCTTTTATATCTATAGATAATAAAGGAGGCAAAAGAAACTTATATAGGAATTCATGTTTTCAGAAGAATAACATCTCATCACTCAATTTGGAAGACTGAATAAATTGGAGGGAAAGGAGAAATTCTACAGAAAGAATATTTGAATATCTCCCTATAATTTATCATATGTTTCATTTATTCTCACAACAAATATTTCTTAGGGACTCTATCTGCTACCAGACCCCAGACTGGGCTTCTGGGGAACCAACTGAAAGTAAACATTTATCCTGGTGCTCCCATCACCTGATTTAATCTTCACAGCAGTTGTCAGTGAAATATTGCCACTTTTAGCGGAGAAGGAAATGGTAGCTTAACTGTCTTGCTGAAGGAAACACCACTATAAGTGATGGACAGGACTCAAATTTACATCTCCTTACTCCAGTTTCAGGCTCTTGCAACTACATTTGCTTGTAGGTCTCTGGGATCTCTAATTTGTTAATCAAGGCTCTCAAGAGAAATAAAGATAACTTATGAACTTACAGCACTAATACTTTTTAATCACTCCTCTATGTATCTCTTCTCCTCCCCTGTTTGTCCCTTTATTATTCTCAGTGAATAGGAAACTTCCCACCAACAACCTTACAAACAAACTTCATTTTCACTTTTTCCTAATGGCACCTAGTGATTTGTATGTAATTTGTGGACAGACAGAATTAAATCAGTCTTCCAGTTTCCTTGACGAACAGCTGGACTGAAAATCTGCTTCCCTTTTATATCACACTAGAGGCCTGGTGCACGAAAATTCATGCACTTGGCAGGAGGGTGGGGGGAATTCCCTCAGCCTGGCCTGTGCCCTCTCGTAGTCCAGGACCCCTCTGGGAATGTCCACCTGCCAGCTTAGGCCCGCTCCCTAGGGAACTGGGCCTAAGCTGGCAGTCAGATATCCCTCTGGCAGCCTGGGAGCCCTCAGGGGATGTCTGACCAACAGCTTAGCACTGCCACTGCGCTGGTCAGCCATGAGCTGACTTCTGGCTGAGCGGCGCTCCCCCTGTGGAAGCGCAGTGACCATCAAGGGGCAGCTCCTGTGTTGAGCGTCTGCCCCTTAGTGGTCAGTGTGTGTCCTAGTGACCAGTTGTTCCACCTTAGGGTCAACTTTCATATTACCCTTTTATTATATAGGATGACTCAGGTTATTGTTTTATTATTTGGTGCTTCATAGTACCAGAAAGCTACTCAGACTTTAACTTTGGATATTTTCTCCCCAATGCATAAAAGCCCAGTAATAAAAGGTATAGCTGACATGATCTTTTGCTACATAGTAAATACTGATTTTAATTTAAAGGACCTTAATTAGCCCTGGCCAGGTAGCTCAGTTGATTAGAGCGTCCTCCTGATACACCAAGGTTGTGGGTTCAATGTCAAGGCACATACAGGAAGCAACCAATGAATGCAAAAATAAGTGGAGCAACAAATAGATGTTTCTCTCTCTCTTTCCCCTCCTCCTCCTCTTTTTCTCCTTCTCCCCCCTTTCTTTTTCTAAACTCAGTAAATAAAAAATAAAATAATAAATGGAGACACTAATTAATAAATGTCCCATCAAATGAATGTGCAAAATGTGTAAATAATGCCACATGTAATGCCAATAATATTTGGCCACACAAAAAAATAAAATACTGACACATGATAAAAAATGGATGAACCTCAAAAACTATGCTAAGTGAAAGAAACCAGTACAAATAGCCAAATACACAAGTTCATTTATATGAAATGTCTGGAATAGGGAAATCTATAGATACAGAAAGTAGTGGCTGTATAGTACTGGAGGAATGGGTGGATTTAGGGTAGAAGCTAAAAGGTCCAGGTTTCATTCCAACTTCTTTTTTTTAAATATTGCATTTTAACGATTTAAAATAAATGTTAGATTATTGTTTGGCTTTAAATACCTATTTCAAATGTCCTTTACCATAATATTCCCAAACACACACAAAAACATGTTTTTCCCAATTATCTTCCCACTTAATGTAAAAATATTCCTGTCTAGGAGAAATATGCAAAACTAGATACTTACAAAAATTACAACCTAGAGTACCCCACTCCCAGTGGCTCTGAAAAGATAGGCATTAATTATTATTTTAAGTTTTCTTCTAAGAAGTCTTTGGGGAACCAGCCAAGTTTAAATAGGGTAATTATAGGTCTATGGTTGCAATTTACATAAATTATAGAAACATAACACCAGACATTTATCTAATTGAAGAAAATACGGTGTTTGGTTACATATTTAGAGGAATTCTACATGTGGTTTGTGCCATTCTCTTGAGAATCATATTCTCTTGGGACAGAATATGCTAATAGTGTTTAAAAATTCAGTCTTGCTTTACTTCTTGAAAACTCAAAACATATATTAAATATAAAATACTATTTGTATACATTTCTTTAATAAAATAGTATTAAAATAATATAACTCAATAATTCCTTTAGAAGATATTTATCCACATCCCTAACAGAGATGTCAATCAGTTACACTCACCGTTATGTGCTGCTGCTTTCTTTAAATGTGAATGAACTCTTCACTCTCCTAGTCAGTCTGCAATCATAGGTCCTATTAACTTAGTTGAGTTTATGTTTCCTGCAAATATAATAACAATGTAAGATATTTAATACTGTCAATTTTTACAAGTATTTTATACTCTACATAAGTGTGAAGATGCTATTTCTATAAAAAAAAGCATATTAGAATTTAGATTCTTGTAGAATTGCACATAAGTTGTCCCAAATATTTAAGCTTCAGAAATTATTCAAGCAAAATTCCACATCCCTATTTCCTACATAAAGAGGTCTGAAATAGAGTCAGATTGCAAGTTTTATGTGTGTGTTGTTTTTTTTTTAAAATAATAACATACAAGTCAGTCTCATTGCCTCAAACAACCTCCAACCACAGCCTATCTACAGTAACCTAGGACACTTACAAGACAGGAAAATGCCTCATGCCCTCACACTGGGACACTGCAACTTGGAGATTACCACACGGATGTTACTGGTACTCATTTGTTAAACTTGCTTAGTTAGCAATTACTTATTGATCAACTTGTGCTTGCCAGAACTCTAACTGATGCAGGGATTAAAGATAGACATATATCCTGCTTGAAAAGACAATCAGGCAAAGGAGGCCATCTAGTAGAGATTCTGAGTTGGCAAAGGCCAGAGAGGAAGTTGAAGTGGAAGGGAGCGTGATAGGAATCTAGGTAGAGAGGACAATAAAGGAATAAAGATACCACTGTGAGAAGCAAAAAGATTTATGCTGCAGGGAAGTACAGTTGGTCCTGTGCTGTACAGGGTGAGGCAAGAAGTTGAGAGGCAGACTGAGCTGAACCACAGACCTGACATATCTCCTGCTTGAAAAGATGAGAGATGAGAATTTAAAGACTTTAGGTAGAGTTTGTGTGTGTGTTTTTTTAAAACAAAAACATTGTGTTTTTTTCTTTTGCCTTACAATCTGCCTTTAATTTTCAAATGGAGACCTATGCAGCAGAAATAAAGGCACAATGTGTAGATGGATTTAGAGGATGGGAGGAAGCTTGTTCAAATACGTGTAGTTGACATTTTCATTCAAGTATAGTATTAACGTAGAGATTTCTAAACGGGTCACCAGCTTAAAACATCACCTTTAAAACAGTGAGAAACAAATAGCTATTATCTTGTGCCTTTCTTCTCCAAGAACTTTGTTTAAATGGTCATGGCTGCCCCTCCATGGAAGGCAGCTAACTGCTGTCACCATATCAAGTTTTAACCAGACCTGCTTTTGTAGCCATCCACCCACTCAGTCCATCTCATTTCCAAGTTTCCCACATAGGCGAGTAGGTTCTGGTTAATAAAACTTACTGTTGTGTGAAAGACATCAGGGAGCGAGGATGGTGTGATCAGCCACCTTTTTGGCCAACGGCATGGTCACCATCAGCATGGCCCTCTCCGCCTCCATGTCTTTAGGATACTCTGCCCCGGCGCAGCAGCACTCCCTTCAGGCTGCTGATTAAATTGCAACCTGGGGGCACAGTATTACAGCAGCATCTTGTGTGCAGAGAGAAGGATCAGAGAAGGAATGCACATACCCCTTACAAATAAAAATTCCTCACAGAACAGGGAATGTCTTAATACTAAGGAAGCAACAGTCTTCCTGTTTAAAAAAAAACCAGACAACTCAGGAGGATCTGGACTAAAGTTCTGTACTCAAACAGAGGGAAAATCAGGCCTCAGAACGTCTGGCCTTTTTTTTTTAAAACCTTCATTTCCTTTTACAAGAGTCCAGGAAAACCATAGGCAAATTAAAGGGGTGGAGGTGATTTAAGGGCCCATGTCACCCAGTTTTCAAAATCAGGTAAGTAAAGCCACCTTTTCTGTTTAAGGTGGTGAAGTACATTCCATGGCGAATGTCTGATAATAGTGTTACATTTTCATTTTCCCACGGAACCCCTCAGTTCATCCATGCCCAAGAGGTTGCATCAGGAGACAACAGATTTTTTTCTGGGCAGAAAAGATGAAAAAACTGACTTAAAAATTTAACAGTCAAGTGGTTGCTTTTCCTAGAGACACAGCCAGAATACAAATAACAAATCGTATCTCTTAGATAGTACCCAAATAAACCAGGGAATGAGTGAATTTAGAAACAGTGCCGCACCCAGCACTGTTTTCCTAAGGTTCCGTTTACACGTATGATGGTGGGTGTTGGGTCTATATCATACATTCCCTTTACTCTACAACAGGGGTAGGAACCTTTTTTATGCCAAGGGCCATTTAGATATTTATGACATCATTTATGGGCCATACAAAATTCTCAATTTAATTAGCCTGCTAGCCCTAACTGGTTTGGCTCAGTGGAGAGAGCAGCAGCCTGCGGACTGAAGGGTCCCAGGTTCGATTCTGGTCAAGGGCACATGCCCGAGTTGTGGACTCGATCCCCAATGCTGTTTCTCTCTCTCTCTCTCTCTCTCTCTCTCTCTCCACACACACACTCTGAAATAAATGAAAAAAATATTTTTAAAGTAATGAAGTACTAATAAATATTTCCTTGTTACCAAAACAAAAGTAAAAATAAAGACTTTAGGTAGAGGCTGATTCAATCAGATGTGCAATTTTAGACCGATCGTTCTGGTTTCTGTTACAGAAGGTGGTTTTTAGGGATATAACCTGAAAGCAAGAAGACCAGTTAGGAGACTTGTTGCAAAAATCTAGTCAGGAGATGGCTCGAGACTTCACTATTCTTGGTCATTGTCAGCCTAGACACAAACAAGGCTGTGCCACAGCAGAGAGAATTTCAAAGGGAAGAAGGAAAGAGGTGGGAGAAATCAATAATAGCTGCTGAAGAAAGCTATTGCTGTCCTCCTTCCCACCACAATCCTGTTTTAAATGTGTCAGTGATTTAAATTCTCTGAAAGGACCAAATAGTAAACTATGAAATGATGCTGCCAGGTGTTTCAAAATAAACCATGAAATGATGCTGCCAGGTGTTTCAAAATAAACCACATAAAGAATGGAAACGCTTCCAATTTGTAATTCAGATGCAGAAGACTTATAATAGTTCACAATTTTTAATCCCCTGTGAAGCATTGTAAGTATTTTTCCTATTGGAATGATTTAACAGAGGACCACAGGGTTTGAAATGGAGTGATAATGAGAAGACTGAATGGCTTCAGATTTCTTTCTTTCCTTTTAAGATTATTAGTTGATTTATTCAGTAACAATAAGCCAAGTCACAGTGAAATAAATTACTTGCATTGAATATATAAGCAGTTTATTGTCTAAAAAGATCCCATTTAGCAAAGATGTATGAACTCACTATATTGTGGGGTTATATTGGCCTTTAGCATGTATAGCTGAGCACTATAATATAGAAAACTCACTTATTCGGGAAAAAAAGATGTATGTAACAAAACTTGATCTTCTCCTCATCACTTCACCCAACCACCAACTTTCCTTCTGATTTGCCTCTTTCTTTTGTGACATTAACCAGACGGATTCCAAACTTCATAGTCACATTTGACCTTTTCCACTTTGTAATTTCTTATATCCAGGAAGTCACCAGTGAATTCCTATAAAGTACTTTGTAATCCATCACTTCCTGCCTGCTCTCCACAGTGAATGGCTTAAGATACTCTTTTTCCTTTCTAAGACTAGTTTCAGGCAGTATCTGGTGTGTCAAAATTGGCTCCATAACATTTAAATGCACAATATTGTTTTTAATGTAAAAAACAATTTAAATGCGTTTAAAAATAAAATTTGAAATCAAGCACTTGCAGAATATCTAAGGCACCTCCTTGAAGCTTAAGGCTCTGAGAAAAGAATGTAACACTGGACTAATTTGGCACTTCATAATCTCCCCCCCCCCCCCTTTTTTTTTTTGCAAAAAAACAGACCCTCAGGAGCATATACACAAACAGTCCAGCAGAGAGCAGCAAAACATCACTAACCAATTTTTTTAACACCCCCCCCCCCCCAGCAGCTTTTCTCTATTGCTTAACAATTATTTTATGTTTTTAAATTATAGTTGATATACAATATTATATCAGTTTCAGGTGTGCATCATAGTAATTATACATTTATGTACCTTACAAAAGGATTATCACAATAAACCTAGTCCCAATCTGGCACCAGACATAGTTATTATAATATTATTCAGCAGAAGAGTCATGTGAACATATTTGTTTATACATGTATATGAATTAGTCTATCTTATAGTAATCATGAAATTGTAGCACTTCTGTTTAGGCAGACTAGATTTCTTTCTCGAATTCTGAGGCAGCCGAAGGCTTTTGGATTGGATAGAACCTGAGATAATAGCAAGAGGAAACAAAGGTGGGCCACAATGTCTTTTTTTTTATATAATATATTTTTATTGATTTCAGAGAGGAAGGGAGAGGGAGAGAGAGATTGAAACATCAATGATGAGAGAGAATCATCAATCAGCTGCCTCCTGCATGCCCCACACTGGAGATCGAGCCTGCAACCCAGGCCGATGCTCCTGACTGGAATCGAACATGGGACCATTCACTCCATCCACTGAGCCAAGCCAGCCAGGACGGGCCACAGTGTCTGAATGTCTTAATGGGGTCATTGGCTGGTGGTTTGCCAACTCTTTTACAAAAAAAAATTGTGGTTTAACGGACAAAGGGATTCTCTTAAAAAAATATGTTTTAACTATGTGCCTGAGTTTTCTCATCTGTAAAATGAAGATCATTGCACCTAAACCACAAGGGTTTGTTGGGCAGATTAAATGTAAAGTGAGTGGAACACTAAGTGTCCACTGTTTTATTTTTTTTAAATTATGGCAAAAATACATTAAAAATGTTACCATCTTAATCATCTTAAGTGTATAGTTCAGTAGAGTTGAGAACATTCACATTATGTATAACCAATTCTCAGAACTCTTTTCATCTTGCACAACTGCAACTTGATACCCATTAAACAAAACTTCCCCATTTCCCCTCTGCCAGTCAGTGGTAACCACCCTTCTACTTTGTCTCTGATTTTGTCTATTCTAGGTACCTTATATTAGTGGAATCATATAGTATGTCTTTTTGTGATTGTCTTATATACTTAGAATAATGTCCTCAAGATTTATCCATGTTGTAGCATGTATCAGAATTTCCTTCCTTTTTTTAGGCTCACTAATATTACATGTTATGTATATACTAGAGGCCTGATGCATGAAATTCGTGCAAGGGGCTCAGCCCTCACAGCCCCGGCTTCGCCTGGAAGGTTGTCTGGCTGTCCAGTCTAATTAGCATATAACGCTTTTATTATTATACTAGTAGATACCTGGTATATTCTAAAACAGGAATTTATAAAATAATTTTGTGACTACTGCTTTCAGTCATGATGGAATAACAAAGATCAGACTTATCCTCCCACTATAAACAACTAGAAAACTGGCCAAAATATATAACACAGTCGTATTCAGACATTAGACAACACGCAGTATGGACCATAATTCCCAAGGGAAGGAAACCGAAAGGTAAGCTTTACAACCACCCCAGATATTTTATTAGAGGCAGTCCCCAGGCTGTGGATGCAGGAAGGGTGATGGAAACAGAGCCCAGCACCCTGTCTGAATTGAGAATCTGGGGAGGCCAAGGTTGTCAGGCCGAACCTTAGAGAATAGGGAGCAATGCAGAAAAACAGCCCCAGATGAATCGGAGGTCTCCTTGACCATGCATGTGTAGGTGAACCTTCTTGAGGCAGGCAAAGGAAGACTGGGTAGTTGTAAACTGAATAATACTCAAAGCTCTTCCTGGGTGAAGAGATGTGGAAACTTCAATTAGCCGAAGTCCTCAGTAGCCAATGTAGTACACAGTAATCAACCGAGCCACTCAACAGATATTGAGACGGGTCATCACTTAGTAGTAATATTGAACAATTCCCAGAATAAAGGCTTATTTACATCTATTTTAGCAAAAATTAAAATAGGCCTTGAAAGTATCAAATTGATCTGTATAATTAGTTTACCTGCTTACCAGAACAAAGCCTAAGATTCTTTAAAGTAAAACAATATTCAGACACTCAAATGGTCAGTATCCACCAATATTACTCACATGTCAGGAAAATGTTGACTCATAACCAAGAGAAAAAAAATCAATAGAAACAGGCATAGAAATTATAGGAATGATGGAACTAAATAGATAAGAATATTTAAACAGCTATTATAACAATGTAAACATATTTAAATGAAAATATGAACATAGTGAGGAAAGAATTGGAAGATACAGAAAAGGACCAAATAAAACATCCAGAGATGAAAAGTAATAGTATCAGAAATGAAAGTTTCTCTGGTGGCACTAGTTAGATTAGACACTGATATAAAAATAAATTAGTGAGCCCTAGCTGGTTTGGCTCAGTGGATAGAGTGTTGGCCTGGGGACTGAAGGGTCCCAGGTGTGATTCTGGTCAAGGGCACATGCCTGGGTTTCAGGCTCGATTCCCAGTAAGGGGCATGCAGGAAGTAGTCAATCAATGATTCTCTCTCATTGATGTTTCTATCTCTCCCTCTCCCTCTCCCTCTCCCCTTCCTCTTCAAAATCAAGAAAAATATAAATAAATAAATAAATAAATAAATAATAACTGAACTTGAAGACCTAGCAATAGAATCTATGAAACACCAATTTTTGAAAGATTGGGGGAGAAAAAAGAATAGAGCCTCTGTGACCCATGTCCATTAATGAAAATACATCATTATTAAAATGCCAATTATCTCCAAATTGACCTATATAATACAATACCAGTTAAAATATCAGCAAGCTTTTTGTAAAAATTGACTAGCTTACTTTAAAATTTATTTTGAAAAAGCAGAGGATGTAGAATAGCCAAAATAATCATGAAAACAACAACAACAACACAATAGTTATTTACACTACCTTATTTCAAAAAGTGCTATAAAGCTGCACAATCAAGACTGGGCAGTACTGGTGTAAGAATCCACATGTAGAGCAATGAAACAAAACAGAAGGTCCCAAAACAGAATATCAAGTGATCCAGTGGTCACTTGAGTTTCAAGGTACTGCATTAGTGGCGAGGGGAGAGGCTTTTGAACAAACAGTCCTGAAAGGTATATATATCCATATGGGAAAAAATGAACCTTACCACATGACATAAACATCTTCGTCACCTTTGGTAGGCAAACGTTTCTTACACAGGATACAAAAGCTTGAAACATTAAAGAAATGAATTAGACTTTATCAAAATTAAAAACTTCGCTTTCAAAGGCACTGTTAAGAGAATAAAAAGACACAATGAGGAGAAAATATTTGTAAAGCAAAAACTGGATAAAGGACTTGCATTTAGAAATATCCTCGGGTGAGAGTTAACAAAAAAATTTTTTTAATGGGCAAAATATTTGAATAGACACATTGCAAAAGTAGATATGGGATGGCCAATAAGGTACATCAAAAAAACAATCTCAACATCATTAGTAATTAGGGAAATACAGCTTAAACCTCTATGAGATATGATCACACACCCACCAAAATCATGAGAAAGAGAGAGGCGGGGGAGAAGGAAGAGGAGCAGGAGGAAGAAATGAGGGAAGGAAGGAAGGAAGGAAGGAAGGAAGGAAGGAAGGAAGGAAGGAAGGGAGGGAGGGAGGGAGGGAGGGAGGGAGGGAGGGAGGGAGGGAGGGAGGGAGGAAGGGCCAAACAATACCAACTGTGTTTTCAAGCATGTGGAGTAACTGGGACTTCCTGTTGATACTGGAATATGAAAAATAGCTTAGAAGTTTCTTATAAACATACACTTGATCTATGTTTCATTAATTGCATTCCTAAGTATTTACCCAAGATAAATGAAAACATAGCTCTACGCTAAGACTTGTACATGAATGTTCATAGCAGTTTTAGTTATAAGTCCATCAACATATGAATAGATAAACAAACTGGTATATTCATACAGTAGAATACTATTCATCAAGGAAAAGGACTGTAGTACTGATACATACACAACCATCTGGATGAATATTTAAAGTGTGATGAGAGAAAGAAGCCAAACACAAAAGAATACATACTACATTGTTCCAATTATATAAAACTCTAGAAAAGTAAAACCTCATCTATAAGTGGCACAAAACAGAACAGTAGTCACCGGGACCTGGAGTAGGTGGCAGCATTGACTGGGAAGGAGCAAAGGGAAATCTTTGGGGATAATGGAAACATTCTATATTTTTACTGTGGTCTGGCTACGTCAATATAAACATTTTTCCGAAGTCACTGAGGAGTACATCTGAAATAGGTTCTGTTAAGTCTATGTAAGTTACACCTCATTAAATATGAAAAACATATCTTTGCTTACTCCAGTAGGTTACAAACCAACTGTTCACCAGACAGTCTTAACTCAATCGCCTGTCCTGCTACTTGGTGTCTCAACAGGAGACTCCAGCTTAACATGTACAAACCTGAACTCACGGTATTCTTCCCGAGACCTGCTTCTACAGCATTTGCTATTCATTCTCCACATTGCAGCTGGTGCTCTTTTCTTTTTTTTTTTTTAATCCTTGCCAGAGGATAATTTTTTCATTGAGTTCTTCGAAGAGAGTGGAAGGGAGAAATAGAGAGAAACATCAACGTGAGAAAGACATATCCATCGGTTGCCTCCGGCACACGCCCCTACTGGGGCTATATGTGTCCTTAACCAGGAATTGAACCTGAGACTCTTTGGTCTGAGGGCCAATGCTCTAATCACTCAGCCAAACTGGCCAGGGCGCATCTGGTGATCTTTTAATTGAAAAACTTTATTGAAATAATTGTAGATTTACATGCAGTTGTAATAAATAATACAAAGAGATCCTGTTGGCCCTTCACCCAGTTTTCCCCAATGGTAACATTTTGCTAAACTATAGAATAGTATCACAACCAGGATATTGACATGGATAAATATGCCAGTCATACTCAGATTGCCTCAGTTTTACTTGCACACATTCGGGGGATGTGTGTGATGCCAATGTTGGATTTTTCTTTTCCGTCTTATAGATGCCTAGGCTCTGTTCATTTCTTTTTTTAGTTTTCTCTCTGTGGTTCAGATAAATTCTGTTAATCTCTCCAGAAGTTCCTGATTCTAGTGTCTGTCACCTCCACTTTACTACTGAGCCCATTCAAAGGGGTTTAACAACAACAAAAAAAAATCTGTAATTGCATTTTTAAGTTCTATAATTTTCTTTTGATACTGTTTTGTGTTTTATTTCTTTGCTGAGACGGTCTATTTTAAAAATTTTGTTTCAAGAGACTTTGTAATTGATATTTGAAGCATTTTTGTGACAGCTGTTTTAAAATCCTGGTCAGATAATGCCAGAATTTGACGTATCTTGTTGTTGGCATCAATGGGTTGTCTTTTCTTAAACAAGTTGTAATTTTCCTGGGTTTTGGTATGATAGACTTTTTAATTGTATTCTGGGCATTTTTTTTTTTTATTATGTAAGGACACTGGGTCTTAATCAAGTATTTTACTTTTAGTAGACAATTACCCTGTTTAGCCTGTTGATCCTGCCCCAGTTTTGTGGACTGTGGCTCCAAAGGCCATTTAATTTTCAGAATGCGGATGGGGCTCCCACTGGTTCCTGCCGGTGCTGAGGGGGAAGAAGGGCTGTCTCTAAGCTGGGGAGGTGGTCACAGGCCCATGGGGACAAGTTCGCTTCCTGGGCTTATTGTCCATGGTCCCTGTGGCACTTCTTGGTGGAGAAGGGTATTCTCAGGCCTGGTGGGGATGGAGAATACCTCCTGGAAGCTTATGGTTAGCAAGACTCCTAAGAAATCCCCTTTGCAGGTGGTACTGAGTTCATCTGGTGCTGCCAGAGGGACTTCTCTTTGATCTGGGGAGGCGTGAGCCTATCTGGGCTGCCTTCTGTTGCTAAGTAAAGAAATGCTGGACATGGATCACCTTCTTCTGTTAGGTCGGAAGCCCCCTGCCACTGTGTGTTCCTCCAGTCCTGGGGTCCCAAACCAGTTCACTTTCCTGTTACTTTCCGTCAGAGCTTTTCTTTGGTTGCCTCTTGTGTTATTTCCAGGATTTATAGCTGTACTTAGTGGGGAGTAATAGGGAGAAATGAGCCTGCACCATCTTATCTGAACCAGAAGTCTGGTTAGTCTTCATTTTTTAAATTTATTTTTATTTTTTTAAAATATATTTTATTGATTTTTTACAGAGAGGAAGGGAGAGGGATAGAGAGCCAGAAACACTGATGAGAGAGAAACATCAACCAGCTGCCTCCTGCACACTCCCCACTGGGGATGTGCCCGCAACCAAGGTACATGCCCCTGACTGAATCGAACCCGGGACCCTTGAGTCCACAGGCCGATGCTCTATCCACTGAGCCACACCGGTTAGGGCAGTCTTTATTTTTATTTATTATTCTAATTGTGGTACAAAACACAGATCATGAACTTTACCTTCTTAAGTGTGCAGTTCAGGAGTGTTAAATACATTCATGTTGTTGTACAACAGATCTCCAGAACTTTTCCAACTTGCAAAAGTAAAACTCTATACTCATTAAACAAGAACTCTCCATTTCCTCCTCCCCCTTGCCCAGCTGTTAGTAACCACCATTCTACTTTCTGTTTCTATGAATTTGGCTACTTTAAATACCACCCATGAGTGGAATCATGCAGTATTTATCTTTTTTGTGACTGGTTTACTTCACTTAATGTCCTCAAGGCTCACCCATGTTGTACCATACAACAGGATTTTTCTCTTAAGGTGAAATAACATTCCATTGTATGTATATATCACATTTCCTTTATCCATTCATTCACCGATGGACACTTTGTTTCCACCTCTTGGCTATTGTAAATAATGCTCCTATGAACACAGGTGTGCAACTATTTCTTCTACACACTATTTTCCATAGCAGCTGCACCATTTCACATTTCTACCAACAGGACACAAGGGTTCCAATTTCTTCACATCCTCACCAACACTTCTTGTTTTTTGGGTTTCTGTTTGTTTTAATAGTAACCATCCTAATGGGTGTGATGTCAAGTATCTTTCCATATGGTATTGGCCATGGTTCATCTTTTAAATTTTTCAATTTAGATTTATAATGGGTGAGTAGTTGTATCTCATTGTGGCACTAATGAATTTGTTTCAGTTCTGGGTTGTTTTCAATTGTTTTTTATATTTTCCTCTTCACCATGGGTTGCATTTTCCTGCTTCTTGGCATGCCTTGTAGTCTTTGATTGGATGGCAGGCTCTGTGAATTTTGCCCTGTTACGTGCTGGATACTTTTGTATTCCTATAAATATTCTTGAGCTTTGTTATGGGATGCAGTTATGTTACTTGGAAATAGTTTGGTTCTTTTCGGCCTTTCTTTTAAGACTTGTGAGATGAACCACAGTACTGCTTATTAGAGAGCTACTGAAAGTAGGTCCTTCTGAGTACTTTACCCACTGATGACATTCTTCTAGTGCGGTTTGTGGGAACAGGCACTATTTCCAGCACGGTGAGTTCCCTCTAACCCTTTTGGATAGTTTCCCCACCCTTGGATAGTTTCTTACATGTGTGCACCGATCAGCACACAGATGAGTGCCTGAGGGGGTCCCTCTGCAGATTCAAGGTTCTCTCTCCATGCAGTGCTCTCCTGTGTCCTCTAGGTTGTAGCTGCCTTGGCCTCTGTCAACTCGCAGCTACATCTCTTCCACTCAGGGGGTTCACTGGATTCTATTGGGTTCCCCTCCTGCTCTGCTGCCTGAAAACCCCCTCAAGGCTGTAAACTGGAGCTATCATAGGACTCCCCTTCTCTCAAGGTCACTGTCCTTCATTGCCTGGTGTCCAGTCTCTTCAAAACCATAATGTCATGTATGTTGTCTTTCTTTTCTTTTGGTTGTTTTAGGTGGAAGGTAAATCTAGTCCTTGTTACTCCATAATGGTTAGAATGCAATACTTTTATTAAAAAATTTTTTAAATTTATTGATTTGAGACAGAGATTGATTTGTTGTTCCACTTACTTATGCATTCATTGGTTGATTCTTGTACATGACCAGGATTGAACCCGCAATCTTGGTGTACTGGGACAATGCTCTAACCA
This sequence comes from Myotis yumanensis, assembly GCF_028538775.1. Taxonomy (NCBI): domain Eukaryota; kingdom Metazoa; phylum Chordata; class Mammalia; order Chiroptera; family Vespertilionidae; genus Myotis; species Myotis yumanensis. The sequence continues at coordinate 43,585,506 of NW_027223765.1, forward strand.
ACTGAAGTACCTGGCCAGGGCTAGAACTTAATACTTTTAAAGAGATTTAAATAATAAAAGTCTTTTCTATTTTTCTACATAGTTGTATTTTAATGCTCTTCATTCTGTTGTGTGGATTCATATGTCCATCTGCTATTGTTTTCTTTCTATTGAAAGAAGATCCTTTAACATTTCTTGTAGTATCAGTCTGCTGTGATTAACTCAGCATTTTTATGCCAGAAGATAAAGGTGAGGAAATCCACCAAGAGAGAATAATATCTACGGGGGGAAATAGGAATAAAGAGATAAGAATATTAATAAGAAAATCAACCCCAGAGGTAAGAAGCCACATCCAGGAGGTTCAAGATCTCTCTTTCTGGAGTTCCTGAAAGAGAAAACAGAAAATTGTAGGAAGGAAAATACCAAAAATACAGGGAAATATTCCAGATTTTCTGAACTCAGAACCCCACCCCCTCCCAAGTATGCAGCACAATGAATGAAAAAGATCCAGGCCAAGGCCATACATTTAAGACATTTCATAACACCACGTGCAGATTTAAAAGTCATTATTAAATCCTTCCCTAGGCTGGAAGGATTACTGGAATTCAGAGTGGAGTTGTGACTTCATGTCAAGAGATGCAGCCAGCCCAATGAAAACTATAAGCTCTTAATAGTGTTCAGAGTGATTTCACATACACTATTTCACCTTTTAAACCGCCTGAGGGCTAACATTGTCCCCCTTTCACAGACATGGGATAAGTAGATACACTGAATAGGAAACCTAGAATGACATTTTTCAAGCCTTCATAGATAACACCACTCACTAATATTTAGGTGTGTTTGTTTCTGAACATGCGTAAGTGGACAAGTTGCTTGGAATGCATATCCAGTTTCCTGAAGAAGCAGAGCCTGGTTTCTAATTTTTTTCTAATCCACCAGGTCATTTTTTTGGGAAGCTGTTTCCAAATTTATTTTTGTTTTGTTTTTTTTGTAAGAAAAAAAATTTTTGCTTTGCTAATTGTGATCAATTTCTTGTCTGCAGTTTTTTTTTTTTTTTGTTAAATTATAGTTGCCATACAATATAAGTGTTAAAACACTATATTGTATGTGAAACTAATAAGATATTGTATGTCTTCCAGGTCAATTAATGAACTGCTTCTTTGGGTAGATGTACAGAGCTGACTGACACGCTTCGTTGGTAGGAGATGTGACATGAAGAGCAGTGATCTGCAAACTTGTTTGCATAAGTACTCTTGAGGTACATTGAATACAGTTGTTTTTTCTCATTGTGTGTTCATGTGGGCAAGGTTTTCAATCTCCATCACCTTCAGATTCCTTCTGGTGGGTTTGGGCTTCAGGGACCCTCTTCAAATTCCCTTCCCGCACTGTAATTCTACCATTCTGCCAATAAACAAGGTAGCATGATTTAAATGAATCCACTGCATCAATAAGAGGGCTTTTCTACCATGCCGAGGGGAGCCCGAGTGGTCAGATGTTCTCTTTATCAAACCTTCCAGTGTCCTCAGGCTGGTGGAGAATTTGTAGGTGGGCATGGGCTGAATTTAAATGAAAAGTTGAGTGGTTAGCTCACCAAAATGGAGGGTTGCCATTTCCTGTAAGCACAGAGACATGGTTAAAACAGGACTGTTATGAAGAGCTCTTCAGTCTCAGCTGCTGCAGACTGTGCTAGGAATGGAAACAAAAGCAGTCGGCGGTGGTGACCACAACTCAGAAGCTGAAACCACACTCTAATTTTGCACAAAACTGCTAGCTGTGGCTCTTTTCTTGGCGTGTGACTTCATTTAGACTGTGAGGGTTACATTTAGTTGTGTGTCAGGTAAGATCCTGAAAGTAGACTGAAGAAAACCATTTTGCCCTCAGTCATTTGTACTAACCCACTATTGTCAGTAAAGATGTTTTCTAACATGCTAGTACAGATACACTCGGGTATAGAGGTCAATACAATCCTGGAGCGAAAAGTGGGAGGAATAGCCAAAGTGGCCCTGAAGAAGGACAAGAAGGCTGAAAAGGAAGGAGGGGGAAGGAGACAAGGAGAACAAGGAGGGAGGAGTTGTCATTTGGGAAAAATATTTGGAGTTAAATTTATGTGAACATTTTGATTACTCTGGAAATTAACAGTATGTTAAAGAAAATGGTAAGAGCTTCTTATAAAGAGAAGACCAATTACCAGCTTTATTGGACCAGAATGCTATTGACAATTGGTTACCAGCAGCTTAAAACTGTTCAACTTTTTCATCCTAAAACCACTCTTTGGGGGAATACAATAAACCCCTGATTTTGTGGACCTCAATTTAACGGACTTCAGATTATTTTAAAAATTACATCTTTATTATTGAAAGTATTACATATGCCTTTTTTCCCTCCATTGACCACTTCTAGCCCACACAATCCCCCACCCTGGGCCTTCACCAACCTATTGTCTGTGTCCATGGGTTATGTACATATGCATGCAAGTTCTTTGGTTGATCTCTTCCCACCCACCCTCCCCCACCTTCCCTCTGAGATTCTGCAAGGCATGTGGTAATTGGTTGGATTGTCACGTGGTGGCATGACTTTCTGCAGCAGTTCCCAGGGGACAATGCCCTAAGCCATGCCCCAACCATGTGCATTTGTTTACTCAAGGTGGCTGGTGAATGCAAGCATTTACTAGACCTATTAGGTATAAATTTTAAACTACTATAATGCATGTAGAAAACTGTGAAATTAAACTTTCCTACATACTTAATGTTAATTACACAAACCTGTCTACCTAAGTAAAAACAGGTAAGCTAACTAATTTGTCAATTTTTTAACATAAGCATTCAGAAAACCAACGTTATTGTACAATGTACTTTCAGCTTTAATGGACAACCCCCACTCAAATTAGTCCATTATATCAAGGTTTTACTATAAAACTAACCAAAGAATTTCAAAGTGAAATTTGCCTTTCATTGTTTAGCCTTGAGTTCTTCAACAGTCACCTATGCTAACAGTGAGATCCAATACTTCTTTTCTATAAGAATTCCGACTTATCACTTGACACATAGTACAGATTCAAGATATAGTTGTTAAAAACTAACAAATGGATAAGTGGATGAGCAGAGAATGATCTTAGAAATACTGAGTTTTGCAAAAGCTTTGATAGATCAAAGCAAAGCATTCATTTCAACCTTCACCCTCTTTTAAAGTTTGCATTTGGGAACAAGCAAAAATTTTGGATAAAACCTCCCGGGGAGGTAGTTCAAATTTGATGTTTGTAGGGTATAGACCAGCTGTGGGCAAACTACGGCCCGCGGGCCGGATCCGGCCCGTTTGAAATGAATAAAACTAAAACAGAAAAAAGACCGTACCCTTTTATGTAATGATATTTACTTTGAATTTATATTAGTTCACACAAACACTCCATCCATACTTTTGTTCCGGCCCTCCTGTCCAGTTTAAGAACCCATTGTGGCCCTCGAGTCAAAAAGTTTGCCCACCCCTGATATAGACTATACACAAAGAGGACAACATTTTAAAGTAATTTATTGGAAATACTCCCAGAAAGTTTAAGGCCATAATACAAAAACATTCATTTCATCAAAACATTCATTGACTTTCTTCCCAAAGGTCAGCTCTTGACAGACCTCTTTTCTTGATGCACTGGCCAAAGTGGCCGATGGTTCTGCAAAGAACGAGTCATTCTTTTTCCCGACATCAAACACCTTCTCTCTGCTTCTATCTGCAGCAGGTTCATTCACTCCCCAAATCAGTAACAACTTGAGAAACGAAGCAGTTTTAAATAAACTTGCAATAGGAAAAAAATTTCACCATGTTTAAGATCTATAAATACAGAAATAAGCTTAGAGGGTAAAATTGACCACAATATTTTTTGTTTTTGAAAAATAAGTAATATACCTTGTTTCTATATTGATAAATCTTGTTACACCGCTTCTCTGAATGCACATGATAGCTGTATGTAATAAAATGACAACATAGTATTTACTGCTTTCTTTTCTGTAAACTTGAAAGACACAGAAGATTAAAAAAAACCTTTTTGGCAATAATTTAGCATCATCACTACTAGTGCTGGTGTGGGTATAACTTTGCACAGGTCACCCCTAATATTTACACTCGCAGGAGCTTTTCTGAGTATTCATTTAACTTTTTAAAAGGTCTATGACCCACTTTGCGCTGTAAATCAAGGCTGGTCAAAGAGATACTAGTTTGGCTACCTGATCCTAATTAATCATAGAGTTAATTACGTTGGCCTTTGGAGAAGGTAATTGTGATTCCCAACACAGAGCCAGAGAGGGCAACTTCAGGACCCAAAAGCAGAGCAGGAAAGCCCGAGGCTCCGGCTGCTTCCAGAAGGGTGCTGGGCCTTGCTTTTCTCTTTTACTATTTCTCGAGTAAGGTTCTGATGAACGTACCTCTTCCAAATTCTTCTCATGTTTCTATAAACAGAGTTGCTGACTCGGTTTCAGTCCTTTTTCCTCATCCCTTCATTCATGCTCTAACAGGTGAAACACAATGGAGACCTTGGCAGATGAAACACAATGCAGATGGGCGTCCTTGCTATCCTGCCGGGTTTTCCCAGGCGCTCTGAGATTTATTCTCATGTTTTAGGCTCGAAATGACTCTCCTAGGCAAGCCAGCTACGATGACAGAGACTCCAGGTGCAATGCACATTTCACTTCAAGATTCAGAGCTGACAGCTGCGTTTGTGCTGGCCCTGTTAAGGTCAGACTCTAGTTCATGTCCTAAGATTATTGCATCAGATTTGCACTGGATGACACGACAAGGTCAGGAGGGTATTTCTTCCTCTGCAAAATGAAGCCTCCAGGGCCCCCAGGGATGTTTACATGCTTTGTGGTCGTATGACATCGAATCAAGTTCACTGCCAGGATTGATCTTTCCCGGTTTTCCTTCGAATGCCATCAGGGCACACGAGCGCCTTCCTCGTGCCTTGTGTGCAAGGCTCCCTAACCTCTGTGCCTTCAGCCACCACACCAAAGAGCTAGAAAAGCACTAGGAAACATGGAAGGACTCTTTAAGAATCTACATGAAACAGTAGTTTAGAGACTCCTTTTCTGTTTTTTAAAATCCAGCAGGACATTTGAAAATAAGTTGTTCAAGTACCTCTTGATCCATCCAGACACTTGTGAAATACAATACAGGAGAACAGGCCACAGATTCCAGCTTACACAGACAGACGGGCAGTTACAGTACTGGGGACAAAGATACAGACACGAGAGACTGGGTCAACACGGTCACAACATATTAAAAAGTGCTTCTCCAAACCGTTCCATGAGTGGAATGCAAATACTGTACAGGTAAGACACAGGGCTACTTCCAGGAAGTACTTGCTTCTGTCAGACATTGCTTTCAACGTGCTTGCTGTTCCCACAGGAAGAGTCTGTCTGTTCCATGCGCTCACAGTCGAGGCTGACCTCACTCGTGTCCATACTGCAGTCTGAGTCACTGTCCGATTGGTCCATCTGCTCAAGTTTCGTTTCTCCCTGCGGCTCCTTGCTCCCGGCGGCGGGATTTAGGAACGGTCCCTCGCAGTCGAGCACCCCAGCCTGCCCGGCAGCACACAGCACTGTTTCTTTGGCTTGACGAATACAGTTGAGCCATTGCTGTTTGTTGAAGGTGTCATTGGCTTGTAGTGAGTGGGTCTGACTTTGGGATCCATTTTTGAAACTTACTCTAAAGAAGTTTTTAACTAGAAATGAAAACACATGGAAAAAAAGGTCAATGGACAGATATCCTCCCAGGCCAAGATAACACATGTCGTGACACTCACCCCAGGTCCCCGTGGCACAGGCATCACTGACTGATTACAAGATATGTCCCACGGATCTGGGACATGGCTCAGAAGTGCCCTGCAGCCACCATCAGTCAACCAGAGTTGACACAGGTCTAGCTCTCAGTTGCCCTCAGAAGCTAGCAAATGGGTATCAGCCCGGAAAAAACTAAGTCATGTTTCAGGGGACCCCGGGGAACTGGTCACCCAACCTGGCTGCGTTATCAAAATGCCCTGGGGAGCTTATTAAAAACAAAGATACCTGGGTCCTACCCTTAGAGATTCGGAATCACTAGGTCTAGGGCAGGGGTCCTCAAACTACGGCCCACGGGACACATGCAAATACAAATATTGTATTTGTTCCCGTTTTGTTTTTTTACTTCAAAATAAGATATGTGCAGTGTGCATAGGAATTTGTTCATAGTTTTTTTTTAAACTATAGTCCGGCCCTCCAACGGTCTGAGGGACAGTGAACTGGCCCCCTGTTTAAAAAGTTTGAGGACCCCCTGGTCTAGGGTGTGCCTGGTAGTCTGTAATTTCAACAATTTCCTCACCTAGAGAGCGTTTCAAGTTTCAGAAGCTCTTTGTAACATCAAAACATGCCTAATAACCTCCATGATGGAACCTTTTCATTTATATCCAGTGATTGAGAAGATAGGCAATGACGCAGAGCGGTTATAAATTCGGTTTCATTTAAAAATGAAATTACATTTTTAAGATCTCAACAGGAATTATGTGCATTTAAAAAACAGTAGTGCACACTATGCAAGACATTTTATTTAGTTTAATAACAACACCAACTGGCATTTAATGGCCCCACGTGCCACGTGCACCGCTTGGTTCAAGAAGGATCTGTGTCCAGCCAGTTCCCTTGCATGACCCTGTAGTCAAGACGGGGAGCCATCCCCTCAGATACATTCGGGCTCCACTCTTTGTCTTGGGCAAGCGCCTTAGCTCCTCTATGTCTCAGTTTCCTTATTTGTAAAATGAGGGAAACAAAGAGAATCTGCCTTATGAGATTATTAGGAGGAATAACAGAAGGCGTTATACAATGCCTGGCACAGGGCCAGTATTCAAGAAATAGAAGTTACTACTACTACCACCATCCCTAGGGTGGAGGACTGATGAGTAGCTAAGAGGTAGTACATACTAATTACTCTGACAATATGATGCCAATGTTACCCCAAAAGTCAAAATGTTACTTAATGTCACTTTCTCAAAGAAGTCTGCCCTGACCATCTCATCTAAAACAGATCGCCTACTGCTATCCCCATCTATCCCCTTACTTGGTTTTAGTATCCTTAACAGCACCCAGAATATTTAATCTATCTCCTCCTCCATCACAATGTAAACTCCATAGGAGCAAGGCATTTAACTGTTTGTTCACCAGGGTGTACTAGTGCCTAGAAGAGTGCTTGACACGTAGAAGATACTCGATAGACATGGCTATCTTAGCTCCTCTTGGTTAACGCCTTTGTTTATTCAGTCTCAAGTAAGAGAAGCTTATTGGAGTATGGTAAGTACAAACGAACCCACAGCCCAATCGACCATTCTTATGTCTCTTTAGAGACAAGCCTGCCAGCTCAACTACAAAAGGCACTGTTATGCAACTGGTATCCACATAGGGACTATCTGGTATTAAGCACGCTTTTATAAAGAGAAAGACAGAGAGAAAGGGAGCTTAAGAAGCACCAGTTCAGTTATGTACAGGCAGGTTCACTTGCAGTATCTTACTTAACCCTTAAGACCACCTTTTGGAGTAGGTCTGCATGTATCCCCACTCTGCACATGAAAAACCGAGGCTCACAGAGATTGAACAAAGCTACACAATCAGTAAGCACTGAGCTAGCTCTGGGATGCAGTTCAACTCCAAGGCCACGGCTCTTCTCTTTTCACCAGCCAGCCACGCCCTCTGAACCACCATTGCACTAAACGTTCAACAGGTCAAAACAAACTGTCGTCATACTTCTCTCATTGTTGCTGAATGCCCCTCGCAGGGAGCCGCCCAGCCTCACTTCTCCATCCTGCAGGTCTTCCAGCAGGAGGTCCTTCACAGGGATCGGCTGCCGGTACAGCTGGTAGCAGAGCTGCTCATTGTGGGTGATGGCTCGGGTGATCACCAGCACTTCTTGGAACAGGAAAACGTGCAGTTTCTGGAAGAGAAGAATCCACAGGATGTCCCTAAGCAACAATCTAATGAGTGGTTGACTACTGGACTAAGAGGTCCACAGGTACCAAGTTCACACTGGATTATACACTTCAGGCTCAAGTCCACCTCCAGGCGAACAGAAGTCAGGCAGGTCCCAGATGCACCCATTGCCTTTCTTATAGGAGCCTTCCGAGGGCCCCATGGAGAAGGCCTTTCTGTCTACAGACACCAGCAGCCAGGACTGCCTTCACATTGCAATTCAGAACCTGTGCAGACACACATGGTCCCAGCTCCCATAAGAGTTCCTTCTTTTTTTACAGGCATGTAGTATTCCATTGTGTAAGTGTACCACAGCATCTTTATCCACTCATCTACTGATGGGCACTTGGACTGTTTCCAGATCTTGGCTATTATAAATAATGCTGCTATGAACATAGGGTGCATATATTCTTTTTGATTGGTGTTTTGGGATTCTTAGGATATATTGCCAGAAGTGGGATCGCTGAGTCAAAAGGCAGTTCCATATTTAATTTTTTGAGGAAACTCTTATACCAGTGATGGCGAACCGTTTGAGCTCGGCGTGTTAGCATTGTGAAAAACCCTAACTCAACTCTGGTGCCGTGTCACATAAGAAATTTTTTGATATTTGCAACCATAGTAAAACAAAGATTTATATTTTTGATATTTATTTTATATATTTAAGTGCCATTTAACAAAGAAAAATCAACCAAAAAAATGAGTTCGCATGTCACCTCTGACACGCATGTCATAGGTTTGCCATCACTGCTCTATACTGTATCTGGGAAATCTTTAAAAAAATTTTTTCTTTTAATCCTCACCCAAGGGTATTTTCCACTGATTTTCAGAGAGAGTAGAAGAGAGAGGGAAAGACAGATAAATATCAATGTGAGAGAAACATCGATTGGTTGCCTACTGCACTCGCCCTGGAGCCTGCAACCGAGGTACGTGCCCTTGACCAGAATCGAACCCGGGACCCTTCAGTCTGCAGGCTGAAGCTCTATCCACTGAGCCAAACCGGCTAGGGCAGTATCTGGAAAATCTTTACAAAGATTTATTATCCCTTACTTATGAATGCTCATTGAGGATTCCTTTCCTATTTTCTGCTTCTTTTTGCCCTCAAGAAATTGGGTTCTTTTCCTAACACAAGATTTTGTTTATAATGATTTCTACAATTCTACCAGGGAGGGGGGAAATAGCTAAAACAAACCTCCCATCTCAACTACTATCTTTGTTCTCAAAAATCTGTCTGCCTGCCATATGAACTAGAGTTCGTCTTTAATGCCCTACCCATCCAATGCCCTTGACTGAGGGACAGAAAGAGAATAGGCCCTCATCCCATGGAGCACTGCCTCTTCCTGACAATTTCCCACAGAGCTCCTAAAAATGTGTGGTCAAGGAGCCAGAGCATTCAGTGTTACAAGTCCACCAGCATGAAGCAGAATGCAGCTTTCTACCCATCGGCCACTCCCTAGTCAAAGAGAAACACCTTTTAAGCAGTGGTCTGCGACAGGTCTCATTACCTCCCCTGCAGCACTGATAATGGATGCTGCAACATGTATTCAGTGACTTCAAGTAACATTTCCAAGCCTGCTCTTAAACGCCATTTCACAGTCCAGGTCAAATGATATCCCTTGAATTATCACAGCTCGATTAAGAACTCTTCAATATAGTTTTGGCTGCCCAGCCTGCGTGGTTCAATGGTTGAGCATCGACCTATGAACCAGGAGGCCACAGTTCAATTCCTGTGTTATGGGCTTGCACATCCCACTAGGAATGTGCAAGAGGCAGCCAATCAATGATTCTCTCTCATCATTGATGTTTCTTTCTATCTCTCTTTCCCTTCTTCTCTGAAATCAATACAAATATATTTAAAATATAAATATAGTTTTGGCTTTCATTCCAAGATACTGAAGGTAAAATACAGTAAAAGTGGAGACTCTTTCTCAACACTGAATTTAAATATATAGTGTAGATAATAAAATTTATATGTTATATAAAATATGTTTTACATTATAACATAAAAATTATAACATATAACATGTATTAGCATTATTTTCTACTGACTATACATAAAAATAACCTGGTCAGTTGAATGAATTTTGAACTCTCATATAATTCAAATTCATCCTTTCTTTATATAAGCATTCACTCATTCATTCATTCACTCACTCATAATAGGTTCTGGGAATTGACACAGCACAGTCCTCTCTCAAAGAGTATGGTATAACAGGAGATACTGACAGAGAGGTGGAGAACTGCAACCCACTGCAGTAAGCACTCCAGGGGAGACTTGCCCAAGGTGCCATGATAGGAGAGGAAGAACAATTTCAATATCTACTCAAGAATAAAAGCCAGGAAATGGGGTATCTACAGGTCAGAGGTAGATACACAGCTAATGGAAGGTAGGTTACTACTTAAAAAAACAAAACATTGGTCTCAAAATGTCAGTCTGTAGATGGGTACCAATCCTACGAAAGAAAAGAACTTCTCACAATGCTAAATGCACTGCATGCGAGAACTGTTTCCCTGAGATCACCTGCTGTTTCCTGATATCCAAGTGGGAGGAGATAACTGTTCTGTGTTTGCTTTAGAAGGTTACGACCAAACAAAATAAAACATTGGCAACTCTACGTTGTTTTCCAAAATTCTTTCTATGTTATGGTCATAAAATTAAAAAAAAATATGTATACATAAATTATAAACATGTATCTGTAATATATGTTATATATAAACTAGAGGCCCGGTGCACAAAATCTGTGCACTCGGGGGGTTCCCTCAGCCCAGCCTGCACCCTCTTGCAGTCCGGGAGCCCTGGGGGGGATGTTCGACTGACGGCTTAGGCCTGTTCCCCAGCCGTCAGTCAGACATCCTTAGCGCTACTGTGGAGGCGGGAGAGGCTCCCACCACCACCACTGCACTCGCCAGCCATGAGCCCAGTGGCACTCCCCCTGTGGGAGTGCACTGACCACCAGGAGGCAGCTCCTGTGTTGAATGTCTTCCCCCTGGTGGTCAGTGTGCGTCATAGCGACCAGTAGTTCAGCTGTTCGGTCAATTTGCATATTACCCTTTTATTATATAGGATTATAACCATCTATATCATAAAAGGCCTGTGGTCATGACACCGTAATGACAGAACGACCAAACAACTGGTCACCAGGAGGTACATGGAGCACCTCTCGCGGGCCGGGACTCGCGGCGAGGTGGGGCTGGCACGGGGTTGGTGCGGTGGAGGCAGGGCCCGTGGTTTGTGCAGGGCGGGTCTGGGTCTCGCGCGATTTCGCGCGCTGGGCCTCTAGTATAATATATAAATATGTATAATATATGTGATTCTCTGATATAAAAGACAATGGAAAAGCCATTTTTGTCTAAAGAACATGACCGTGGGTAGGGAAGGCATAGTAACAGGAGGCTCAGCATCAAATGGATTAAGTGTTGGGGAAGGCCCAGGGAGAGACCACTGAAGGGGAGTAACCACTCACCATGCCCCGGTTGTTCTTCAGTTCGCCATGACAGCACAGCACTCTCGAGCTGTCGATCAGAGAGTCCTTCTGGCCTTCTTCCAAGTAAAGAAGCCGTTCTTTATAATAATGGCATTCAGATTCCCCAGTCTTGATGTTGATTTCTGCTACGATTCCCTGAATGATGTTTATCTATGGAAACAAAAAGAGTATGGGGAATGGAAGCAAGCCACCCACACTAACAAGTCCCAGGGGCTCAGCCTAGAACAGTGGTTTTCAACCTTCCTAACGCTGCGACCCTTTAATACAGTTCCTCATGTTGTGGTGACCCCCAACCATAAAATAATTTTTGTTGCTACTTCATAACTGTAACTTTGCTACTGTTATGAATCGTCATGTAAATAACTGATATGCTATATGTGTTTTCCGATGGTCGTGACCCACAGGTTGAGAACCACTGGCCTAGAAGGTCGCCATGATCCACCTGGATCTAATTCTGAGATTCTGTTATCCAAGTTGCTGCTTTGGGAAAGGGGAAAAATAGAATGCTTTTAATATGCTGTATCTATCTATCCATCTATACACATACACTACATATACATGTGTTTATACATATGTCCACATACATTTATCTGTTAACACATACAGATATTTGTATTGTATATAAAACTAACGTTGATGAATAATCTTATTTGAGAGGACAAGATATAAGGTACTATTTTCAATAGGCAGGACTCACAGCTACTACATACACTTAGGCTCAAGCCTCAGCACATGTGAACAAGTGAGGGGGCAGAGGGATTTCAAAGCAATGGCAGATGCAATGCTGTTAATACAAAATGAAGCAAAGCAAAACGAAACAAAAACAGCACGGCACTGAGACACGATCAGTGGGCGTGAATTCTGATGGGTTGTTCTATCACATAGGTACATCTAGAAGTTAGAAAATACTAGAAAACAAAGGAACAAGAAATCAGCTGAATAAAAACTAAGACGCCAATCAAAGGCAAAATAATGACTTCTTCTGTCCTCTAATAGTGAAAAGACCAAAAGTCCCAACTGCCCTGCGGTGGTGGTAACTGAAAGAGCTAAAAAGTGACCAGGTCTTTAACGTGTTGAAGTGGTAGTGAATTGTCTCTAAGATGGTTAAGTGATTATTTTTCACATGCGAGTGAAATGATCTCTTCTCAAAGCAACTGGATGAAAACTTCTACCAGTTATAACTGGAACATCCACGTGAGTGTGACAGAAAAGCGTACAGCTCCGAGCTAAAGCCTGGTGACGGTAGCCTATGAACAGATGCATAATCTGTATACTTTTGTAGCTATTGAGAGTTTCAAAGATCATTTATTTATTTTTAATTTAATTTATTTATTTAAAAATATTTTTATTGATTTCAGAAAGGAAGGGAGAGGTAGAGAGAGAGATAGAAATATCAACGATGAGAGAGAATCATTGATCAGCTACCTCCTGCATGCCCCCGATCGAGCCCACAACCTGGGCATGTGCCCTGGCCGGGAATTAAACCATGACCTCTTGGTTCATAAGTTGACGCTCAACCTCTGAGCCACACCGGCCGGGCTCCCCTCCTGGTTTTCAAAGATGACTGATTATTTACTGCTACTTTAAAAAACAAACAAAAAAAGAAATTGCACAAAATATGTTAAAGCTATGACTCATCCTTTAACTTAATTAAACTAATGTTCATTGAGCATCTGTTCATTGTTAACATAGGGTGCATTCAAAGAAATGGGAGGGTCTCTATCCTCAAGAAGCTTAAAAATATTATATGGGAGGTACCTGAGCCACTGATTCATTATCCTTTTATTTCATTACTTTTTTAATATGTTATAGAATCCATATATTTCCTTGCTTTTAAAGATCTTAGCATTAATTGTTATGACTCATCTTATAAGTTAATTATTACTAAGTAAAACTGGGCAGCTGACATTAACCAGCACTTGAGTCAATTTTCTGAGTTTCCTGCAAGGGTCCAGGAAACCAGAAGGAAGATGCACCACAGGCATAAAGACGTGTTCACTTCCTAATTTAACTCAGGAACTGAAGAACTCAAACACCACGTGGTTCCTTAGGCAGCTATGACTACTTTCAAAGGTGTTTTTTTTTCTCTGGTTTTTGAAAGTATAGAGAGACAAAACAATGGAAACCATCAGTGTTATTCCCTATTCTATATGTACATTTATAATAGTAACTCTGGATCTGCTTTATAAAAAATCTTATTTTGTATTTATAGCCACCTGTACACAGTCAGAGTCTACTCTCTCTGCACTGGTTCTGAGAGGAATTTATTTTGTAGAATTTCATCGAGGAACAAAGCTAAATAGAGTAGACTGCCAAAAGCAAACAGTCATGGCAGTTGTACATTTCAATTAAATTTATTGTTGCATCTCTCATCAAATCAAAGGGAAGGGGCCGGTAAAGGGAGATGACGAGAGATACCTGGTAACTGAACTGGGATTAAGCCCACATATGCTGGACTCATCATCCTCAAAGTGGAATCTGAAAGCCCTGTCTGGCTAGTCCCTTGGGTGGTAATAGCATCTCCTCACAGGCTCCTGACAGGAACCAACAATAGCAGCCTTCACTGCTGCTGCATCAAAAGCAGGACTGTTCTTCCCATTGATTGCAGTGATTTTTTTTATTTTATAGGAGTTGGGGAACAGCAACTGGCAGAGGGGAGAGATAGTCTTCAGGATCATCTTCTGGCTGAAACCATCCTGAGAATTTAAAACATTAAACAACTAGCTCCCGGAATATCTGAATATACAGAGTCCTATTTAAGAATTTCTCTTTCGGGGGAAATTTCTATCAAGCCTCTGAAACACTGTTAAGAAATTCTAATAACGATGTGATACTTTATGCATTGCATTAGCAGCAAGACTTTCTTTAGATCTAAGTCATAGGACTGAACGCTGGGTGTAGAAGCAATTTACTTAGTGTTCTCTGTTTTTTTATTTTATTTTCAGAGGTGGAAACTTTATTCAGGGAACATGTAAGTTAAGCTACATTTATGTTTATCAAACATTCACCATGCTCCCAAGAGTACAGGGCTAAATATTTCTGCTCATCTGGGGTAATGCCACAAGGATTTTGAAAAGAAGATTAAAAAGTGCTGTGCCTACATTGTGTAAGTGGGCATTCAGAAGACTTGCTTTGCAGACATTTTCCAGTGCGGGTTTCCCATGCTTCGTGCACAAATCTGCCTGAATTACTAGGTGCAGAGTCAACTTCGGAGAAGGGCATCACATTTTAAGCACTAGGGAAAGTGGTGCAAACAATCATATTCTTTTTTCCCTTTTAGTTCAAGCTTTAGCTCACTGGGTTGTTTTTTATACACAGAGTATTATTCTTTCATGCTGCATATTAAAAAGAAATCTTCACAATAAAACTGTAAGCAAGCTTGTTGAGCTTTAAAAAAGTAATTATTTAGACTAGCGTGAGCTCCCTGCTTTTATTCCTGCAGACCACACACTGGCTGGGATGAAATATGGAAAGGAGGCAACCCTATTGCACTCTTCCCAGTAATAAAAACAGACATGATGAAGTGAGATGGGCCTCATCCCTGGTGCCCGCATCCCCCATCGTGCTGGACTGGGGGCCTGGTCT
Organism: Myotis yumanensis; assembly: GCF_028538775.1. Lineage (NCBI taxonomy): Eukaryota > Metazoa > Chordata > Mammalia > Chiroptera > Vespertilionidae > Myotis > Myotis yumanensis. The sequence goes on from NW_027223765.1 coordinate 43,600,528, forward strand.
GTGTAAGTCGGGCCTGCCAGACACCTCATGAATCAGGAGAGTCTTTTCTCTTTCTTCTCTGTCCTTACATGGAGGCACTGGCCCAGTGAGGCCTCTCCGCAAAGCTTGGTGGGCAGCTTTCTGTAATTGCAAAGGCAACAGGGCCCAGAGTAGCCAGGCTTTCCGCTCCACGGTATAGGATCACAAGGAAGTGGAAACAGCCCTGGATTTGCAATCTACACTGACAGGTTCAGGCAGCAGCCCCATCCCTTGCTGGCTCTGGACCCGACAAACTGTTTTCCCCTCCAAGCCTCATCTAGAAAATGGTCCTAACAAGAAGTTACCTCATAGATTACTCTGAAGATGAACTAAGAGCTGATTTACTAGGTTTTCAAGAAATGTCTGCAGGTATCACTGTTAGTGTTGTTGTTGTTATTACTTATTATGAAGCCCTTCTTTGGGAGGAGATGGGCAGGGTGCTCAGCAGGTTCAAGGCTTCTGATTTTCAAACCACCGACGCACATCCTCTTTCTGCTACTGTCACAGACCCAGTCAGGGAACGAGCCCTATGAATTGGTCTCTTAGCCTCCACACCTACTGCCACCTCTGAGCAGGCTCCTATGACTGCATAGCTGGGCAGCTGCACCAAGAGACTGTCCCTAGTCTCTCCTTGTCTGTCCCCCGTCCTACAGACCAGGAGGTAACTTGTCCAAGGTTACACAGTTTGTTGCGATGGAGCTGGGATTTGAACCTGAATCCCAGTTACTTAGAAAACAAAAACACAACAAAGAGAAAATGTCTCCAACTGACATTTAAAATCCTCTATAGTCAGCTATCAACCCCCATCCTCTGCCTTCTCTCCCACTGTTTCCTCAGACTATCCTCAACCTCTGGCTGACCGCTCCATGCCTCTGCCCAGGCAGGACCTGTCCTGTCACATCTCCATACCCTGCACAGGCCCTTTGCTCCTCCAGCCCGCCATGTCCCCTGCCTGCCCCGCCGAGTACCCCAATCAGAACCCAGCTCTCTGGGCAGAATGCTCACAGTTCACATTATTCTCATGATGTAGACCCCATTTTCCCCCATCTCGATAAACATTCACTGGAGGCCTGCATCCAATTGATTGGAGCTACATTTTAAGTGGGTGCTGATTTTGAAAATGGGCTTTGGGGCTCAGGTGAAAGGCAACTCCAATTTGCTAACCAGGCAAAGATATTCAACTTAACATCTCCACAGAGATTTTGACCCTCACAGTAATGGTAACAAACAGATTGCAGAATCAAAAAACTGTAGCGTCAAAGGAAATTTAGAGTGCATTGCACGTAAACACTACATTTTATAGGTTAGGAAACTGAGAGAGGAGAAGTGACTTGCAAAATAAAAAAATATATATATGGTTGATAACAGAGCCAGGCCTAGAACTCAAGTTTCCTGAAGCCCATGTGCCCAGAGACCCTTCATTCATCCATTTACCTAATCCTCTACCGTCCCATGGGGGAAAATAATAAGGCAGGAGAGAAAGAAAGAAACTTACAGCTTCTTCCAGGTGCTGCTGGTCTGGGTTATCATTTGGCGTGTGCCTCAGGATTTCTCGAAGGAGCAGAGGGTATTTTACCAGGCGGCTCCTTGGAATATCGAGGAAATTCCATAGATCTAACTTGCGGCTGAAGGGGGATTCTAAACATCGCTGAAGGAAATCCTGGACTCGGTGGTCTTGTTTCTTGTGGTCCAGCAGAGCTTTGGCGGCTACTTGATTGCTGCAGTAGCTGTCGTAGGAGCTGAGACAAGGCAGCTAAGAAAGGAACATGAGAAGAGGTTTGGAGTGTTACAATCACTGGAGCTACAATTGACATCACTTGCTGGGACTGAACAAAACCTAACTGGTCTCCGGGCCTGGCCCACGTTCCTTTATCTGCAAAGGCTGAAGGACACAGACCAGTGGAATTTTCAAGATGACAATGGAACAGTGTTTTTTGGCTCCGATTTGCTTGCACAAAGAAATTGTCTTAGTTGCGTGTTTACTTTCTTGATAGTTAAGACCCCTACCCTAATTTGTTTGCATTTCTGCTAAGCTAAGCTAGAAACAAAAGAACTAAAATGATTGCATATGCATGTAGTTCATAATTTTCCTAAACTTCCAAAAGTACCTGGTGAGGGGAGAAGCTCCTATTAAAAAATTTCTTTTAAAATTATTCATAAGAAACACATCTAGAATACTTAGTGGCATAAAAAGAAAGCAAGCAGCCAGACTCTGCAGCCAGCCCTTGGCACAGCTTGGAAAAAGCACCTCGACGTTAGTTTAAGGTTGACTGATTCAAAGGTGGACAGATGATAAGGAACTCCAAGAAATTAAAGCAAAAATGTAATTAGTAAAAAACTTGATGCAAGAAGCATTTAGTAAAATCTTTTAAATTAGTCCTGACAGGCCAGAAGTCATTCTTGGCTTTACCCAATGGTTAACATCATACTACCATGCAAAAAACAACTTAAGCTTAAAGACTTTGGAACACTTCAACTCCACTCTCTCCTTCCAGCAAAATACTAATCTCTCTGAGGTGTCCCATCAGTCCAATCGTGTAAACACGGAGTCAGAGACTCAGGGAGAGGGCTGCTCACCTCCCTTTTCCACTTCTCCCTCAAAGAGGCACCCTATACCATGCATCCTAATGCACTGGCTGTCAGCTTCCAGAAAGTTCCTGGAGGCAATAAAATGCAGTCAATGGCCTTGCTGTGTTCTTCTCTCCCTCGGACTATGAAGCCACATCCACCACGACTCCTGCTCTGCAGTGGGATTCAGTGCAAGACAGGGCAAGAGAGTCTTCTGTTTCTTTAACCTTAGCACTTTGCACTGGGCCTACTATACAGCAGTTTGCATTCTGAATTAACAAATAAATGAATGTTTAATGGATTACCAGATTAGGTAACATTTGATTGTTTGGGAACACAGCTTAAAAATAAGTTGTGGCAGCATCTGAACCATGGGTCAAAGTTTAAATATTCTGCTGCTTCTTTTACACCTCTTATTGAAATTATTTCTTCAGTGACTGAAATAAAAAAAGGATACCGAGGAAGCAATGTTTAAAAAGTTCACTATTGAGTTTAATATTCCTTGGAAATGTCTACCTTCTTTACATGTTATGAAAAACCTCTATTTGTGTTAAAAAAGAGTTGCAGAAATTCTTTCCGTAACCTTGTATATGAAAGTAATAACTGGTGCGCGCACGCGCATGTAAACACACACACACAGCAGATGTGGTTTGTGGGTTGTCATTTAGATTTTCAGAGTTAATTAAAAGGAGCCTCAGGCCCTCTCAATTTCATTTCCACTTCCTCGCCTTTTAAAGAGACTTGGAAATGTCTAATGTGGTCATTACAGAGAAAGAAATCAGCAGTAACCGTCGGATGTAAACCAGTGAGGAGGCCCCCAAGACACTGCTGCTCGCTGCCCAATGAGCCATTACTCTCTGATCCTGCCGCCCCTGCTGCCATGGCAACCAAATCGGGCTCTGGCCCTGTGTTCACACCTGACAGGGTGCTCATTTCCTGGGCATGACCTGCAAGGCTATCTGGTGCAGTCCACTGACTAGAAAAGGCCACAGGTGATCTATAGCTAGATAGGAAATGAAGAATGTACACATCTTGGTTCCCAATTACATACACGTGTACTTATATGAAATGTGAGAGGTGACAGACAACACAGTGGTTAAAAGGACAGACTGGGATCAGGGAGAATCGTTTCAAAGCCATAACTCAGGCTGTTACTAGTCACGTGACCCTTCTGAGCCTCAGTTTCTCCACTTACAAAATGCATAGACTAATGTCCTCCCCTCCTTTAGTTAAATAAGCAGAATAAAAAGTGTAGCCCTAACGTGGTTCCTGGTTAAGAATCGGTAAGTGCCAGCTATTATTATTATTTATCCCTAGAATATTTTTATGGAAGAAACTGTGGTTTAGAGAAGCAAGACTACATGCTCAGCTGGAGACAAAACCAGTCTGAGTGTGTTCTCTCCCCATCCCACCTGCAAAGCTCTGCACTCACCATCTCTTTAAATAGACTATCAAGAAAGAATTTATAAGGGAAGCTCACTTTTTTTTTTTTTTAGAAATTCCTTCTATCTCCCTAGCATTGTGAAAAGTGACACAGAACAAATCTATATTTTTGCTTTCATGTGCCCTGCCTCTCTCCTTGGAATTAAAATTGAATTAAAACCCAAATTAAGGGTTTTAAAAGTGAGAACTTGTGCCTTGGAGAGCTTATCAATTATTTTATTACTGAAAGAAGTATTAGTGTGAAGATGAGTCACTTGGGAAGTTGTTTCTTTATGATGGGGAGGCTGATGAGAGCAGGCTGACCCCTCAGGGAGACTGATCTTAGTACCCAGGGAGGTTCCCTGAAAAACAAAAACCACCCAAAAACCCCACCACTCCTATAAGGCTTTCAAAGTAAAAGTAATTGATTCATTCAAAGGTCAAAAGGACTGGTCAGGGCTAACCCACTTGGCAGACTCACTTGTTTAAAAGGGTTTTTTCCCCCTCTTTTTCTTATGGGGGGAATAAATCAATTTTTCATGGGTCAAATGGGCTCTGACTTTTCTCATTCAAAGTCCACTAAGATGTTTATTTTGTTCTGTTAAAAAGACCAGAACTCAAACAGATGTACCCTTTGGTTTACAGTTCCCACTCGCACGGATACATCTGCAGTTAAAAGAGGGAAAACATTTAACAGCTCGTCAGCCTGATAAACAAGGACCGTTTCTATGAGGTCTGGTAACAACGGGCCAGTTGTTTAATTTTAGGCTGCTCCTCAAGCTGATGTCTGAAGGATGCAGATAGCAATGGGCCCACAGGACTGCAAAAGCTACCCCTCGAGCAGACCAATGTTCTAATAGAAGTGACAAACATTTATTTCAGGAAAAAAAAATTAATAAGGCAAATCCCTGTACTTTTGCTTCTGATACAAACTGACAATTTGTATGTTGGTGTTTAAGGAAACCATGCAGCTCCATGTTGCCATCTCATCAGAAACAGCAGTCATCACGCTGATTCTGGAGTGGGGTTTCCCTGGCCCCCGGCCCCCATCAAAGCAGCCCACAGACTCAGAAGTGTAAGCACAGTGAGCACACCCTCTCTTCTCATTGCACCTTCTCTGTCTCCAGCTGTCTGGCTCTCTTTAGAGAAATTTCTTTGTGGGCTAAAGAAGTTAAAACGTCTACCACAGCTTGTAATAAAATGAAAGTCAAAAATATAAGATGAATGACCTCTCCTGAAATATTAAAGCACATTTCCTAAATTATTCATATGAGAACATTACTTGCCTTTCAGAAGCCCTTGGGATATTTCAGCCTCTCTGCTAAAATTGACTCCCGAACTAACGCTAGGTAAGTCATGAAATCCTCAAAGTTTCTGGATCAAGGCAGTAATTGGGAAGCATAAGTTACTATAAGAGATCAATGTCAAAACTTAGGAACCAGAAGGTTTTGGGAAGGCTAAAACACAAATGCAAATGGAACTGGATAAAGAGAAGGAAATGGTAAGAGTAGAGCTCATAACCTTCACAACATTCTCCAAACAGCGGATGACCCTAATCCCTGCTGTTGTGGCACGATCTGCCTATTTTCTAGATCAGGGGTGGGGAATGTCTGGCCTGCGGGCCATTATAAGGCCCTCGAAATCATTTGGTCTGGCCCTGTGAGAGCATTAGGGGTGAGTTAATTAAATGTTTGACCAAATAGAGCAGGCTAATTTTCAAGCTGGTAATTGTGTATGGCCTGGGAATGATGTTATAAATATCCAAATGGCCCTTGGCAGAAAAAAGGTTCCCAGCCCTGTCCTAGATCACTGTGTGGATCAGAAGGATGAGAGGCCTAATCCTGACTGGAAGAAGTCATCAGAGTACTCTGCTTTCACTACCCGGTTCATAACAAATGGAAAACACCTGGGGCTGGGGTAGAACACTCAAGCATTCACAGAGGGAAACAGAAGCATGCCATAGGAGTGATGGGGCCTGTGGCAAAATAGAGAGTACATGCCTGGTCTAAAATAAATCAGTCAAATGAACAACCACCTTATGGACCCAATAAAACACACGTTCAGCCCAGGACCATACATTTAGAAGCCCTGATCTAAGGTCGCAGCTGATCTCTTCAATTAGGAAAGAAAAGGGGTGATATTGAGATGAAGGTCAGCATTCTATGAAGTTACTTAGAATCAGATATATGCTAAACAACAACATCATTTAGTTATCACCTTGTTTATGAAACTACATTTGGCTATCAGAGGTTTCTGAATAAAAGTTTTTTATGGCCCTGGCCAGTGTGGATCAGTGGTTGAGCTTAAACCCATGAACCAAAAGGTCACAGGTTTGATTCTCCGTCAGGGCACCTACCCTGGTTTCTGGTTCAATCCCTGATTGGGTGCTTTCAGGAGGCAACTGATGGATGTTTCTCTCTCACATCAATGTTTCTCTCTCTTTCTCCCTTCCTCTCTATCTTAAAAAATCAATATAAACATATATTTTAAAAAATATTTAAACGTTTTTTTTATGATGATGGATAGGAATATGTCCCTAACTTTGTACTGGAATAGAATTGGTAATAATTATATTATAATTGGCCTGAATAGAACATTAACTAATGTTACTTTATTTTATTGAAATAAAGGGGCATGTTCTCTTTAAATGCAGTAAATGTGTAATAAGAAAAAAAATTATTTGCCTGCTTTGAAGAGCTACAGCCTAACTATAATGATAAATTTTACTAGGAATTTGCTGTTTTATTTGTTTCTGGTGTGAAATCGGTGTTTGTTAATAAAAAGAGAAGTCTAGCTAATATGAAACTCCATTTAAATTATTGAAATTTATCTTCAATCAAGACCAGAGAACTTTTCTTACCCAGCCCACGAGGATGGCACCGACGTGTTCAGTTGAGCCATCAGGCTTCCGGACATCTCGAAGCTGACTAAGGAGCTCTGGTAAACAAACAGAACGCTTACTTTGTTAGGCATTCAAATATGAAGGAGGCTGGAGGTAGGTTCTGGGTTACTCACATTATTACATAATCATGACTTGTATAAGACAGCTCAATTAAGGCTACAAGTCACAACTCATCCTTGGAACAAAATTATACCTTCATGTAGAGGAATCAGAGAGTCCAGTGTTCCAAAAATTTGATTCAACTCCTGTTCTGTCATTATGGAGAGTTTCAGCATGGGGTCATGATAGGCCTGTGCAAGAACCACAAGAGATGGAAGCAAACATTTAAACTCGGAGGAAGTAAGTTGTTAACGTAAATGGTTTCTGAGAGGCCCTGAGAATAACAAAATATTTGGCTCTCCCCAACAACTTCTCCCATAATGCTGCAGAAACAGCAGATGGGTGTGGCTGGAGCAGATGGGAATCCAGCATTGCCTTGAGCCTTTTGTGGTTGTTGGTAAACCAAAGTAGATTTTTTTTTTAATTCTAGTGTATCATACATCTAGGAAAGGGCACAAATCCTAAGTATAGAGAAGATTTGATTTGTATGTTTTAAAATTTTACATTATTACCACCTCTTATTAGTGATAATTAACCCACAAGAACACCCAATTATTTCCAGGGTACTGTAATAGAATACAAAGACTCAGATGGCACAGTCTCTGCCTTCAAGATTTATAAAGCTAATTGGGAAGATAAGAAAAACACACGGAAAGTTAAATATATGTTTAAGAAATAGTTCAAGCCCTGACTGGTATAGCTAAGTGGTTAGAGCATTGGCCCATGCACTGAAGGGTCCCGGGTCTGGTTCCCAGTCAAGGGCACAATACCTGGGTTGCAGGTCTGATCCCCAGCCCTAGTCAGGGCAGGTGCAGAAGGCAACTAATTGATGTGTCTCTCTCACATCAATATTTCTTTCTCTCTCCCTCTTTCTCCCTCCCTTCCTTTTTCTCTAAAAAAATCAATGGGAAAAATATCCTCAGGTGAGAATGAAAAGAAAAAAAATAAAGGATTACATAGACTACAAAGCATGGGTTTCATCCACCTTCCCACACACAATGTGATTAAAAAACAAATCCTATATAATAAAAGGCTAATATGCAAATTGACCAAACGGCAGAATGACCAGTTGCTATGATGCACACTGACCACCAGGGGGCAGACGCTCAACGCAGGAGCTGCCTCCTGGTGGTCAGTGCGCTCCCACAGGGGGAGTGCCGCTCAGCCAGAAGCCCGAGGCAGCGCTAAGGATGTCTGACATCCCCCTGAGGGCTCCCAGACTGCAAGAGGGCGCAGGCCAGGCTGAGGGACTCCTCCTCCCCAGTGCACAAATGTTGTGCACTGGGCCTCTAGTTTCCATATAAAAGACCCTAACTTACATGATAGTACATAAGTGACTCACTTAACCATATTATCCACTTATGAGATTCAAATGACTATTTCTAACACACAATTCCAGTTTCAGACCATCTACACTTCCTCTCCCGTGGATAAGGAGGCCCTGCACGTGAAACTTCTAGGACAACAAAACATACGTAAAGCCAGGCCTCCACCAACACTTTCCGATTAAACTGAAGTATTCTTTGAGGTGCACTAGAAGCCTGCAGAGGAGAACCCCTAAAGGGGCCAGGTCCAGAGAGCCTTCTTGTTTTGAGCCATTTCCCCCACTGCTTGGTTTGTGCAGGTTCTTCTCAATTTTGGATGACCTTAGTCATAAAAAGAGTGCTCATAAAGACAACCTTAGAATTGTGAAGTTAGAGGGGAAAAACATGAGGTGACTCACATGACCACTGGATTTAAATTTACCTTTTTTGCCAATTTCAAGTCCTCTATTAAGTCTTCTTCTCCTTGGGAAAGCTCAAAGATCGCCTGTGAGGAAAGATAAAATACCTCCACTGAAGCATCTCATTTATGAGACCAAATTCAAACAGCCCTCAAAGCTCCAAATCTACTTACTTCTTAAGTATTTTTAAAGAATTCTTAAAAAGTTAAATTGACCTGCAGCAAATGTATCGAGTGGCTAAAAACTACAAAGGAAAGATTTTACAAAACTTCTGTACAATGTGCTTATCTGTTTGTGGGATAAAGGGGGTTCCAACATATGTTTCCAATCCAACAAGTCATCTTTCATGTTATAGATCTCTGATGCAGCCAAACAAGAGGGAACTATTTTAGGTAAAATAATTACACATTGAGCCACGGATACAAGTTTGTTTGAGTGGCAATCATAGTGAAGGATTCAGGGTCTGCTCTCAGTGATGGATGTGGCAGTATTATTCATTGGGCCATCACAATTTGTCTTCCTTCTACTCAACACAAGGTGCATCTCAAAGGAAAGTGTTTCCTATCAACTCTTGTCCTGAGGCTGGAATTACAGGAAGAGTCTAATATTTTATCGCTCTAAATGTCCGGTGAAGTTAATTCATTCTCAATTACTTTGCAGGCCTACACGGTACAATAAATAAAATTACAGGAGCCGGCTATGTGCAAGAGTGCATAAAGGGACCATGTCCAATTTGGCTCTATTAAGCCATCATAATTTAAAGGCTATGGTGTGCAGAACGCTCTTCCACTCTCCTCTGGGAGTCTAAATGGTGGCAAACATTACATTATGAAAAGACTCCATGTTGGTGGTGCTAGTTCGGGGACTCCTACATTTCTCTGAGGCGACAGGGCAGAAGTGAGCAGGGTGGAGAACCCCTCCATTCCTGGGGTTGGTGGAGCTGGACACTCGCTGGGGCCCAGTACATGGTCCAGCAAGGCCTTGACGCCATGCCCTCCTGCTACTCTTTTTTGTTTAATCTTTTATTTTGAAATATAGACTCACGTGTGAAGTGAAGCAAATAGTACAGAGAAGTCTGGTACACAGCCTTTTCAGCTTCCCCGAATGATGGCATCTTACATAACTACAGAACCAGGAAGTGCATTGGCAAAACATCCTTAGCTAGCCTTTCCTTGGGCCTTCCTCACCTTGTACACCTGTTTTACTAGAGCTCACGTACATAGCCTGACAGTCTGACCAAATGTGACCCCAGAAGAGGAAAATCACAGAACTCCACAATGGGATAGGCCACAGTCAGTTATCTGTGGGGGGCAGCACAGTGTCACCGTGCAGACCAAGGGCTTTGGAAGAAGACAGGATCTGGGTTCAGAGGTTGGCTCTGCAATGTGGTGCTCACTGTGCTTGCTGATTTCCTCACGTGCAGAATCAGTCCCTCCCTCCTTCCTTCCCACTATCAGGCTGTACAAGTAATACATGTACACTAGTCACCCTCGGAAAACACAGAAAAGTATAAAGAGAAAATTTTTTTGAATGCCCATAGTATCATCTCGTTAACCATCATTCAGATCTTGCCATATTTCCTCACAGGGCTTTTTGAGTGCAAATAAATGCTTTATTTACTCATTTTAAAATAGACAATGCATTGCTTAGGTTCAAAATTTAGAGTGCACAAATTTATACTTGCTGAAAACTTTCCCTCCCACCTCCTTCCAACCACCCAGTTCCTCTCCGAGGAGGCAACAATGTTACCAGTTCCTTGTGTTCCTTCCAGAAATGTTATATGTTTTTAAATTTAAAAAATTATTTATTTATTAAATTGACTGGGGTGATATTGGTCAACATGAACATAGGTTGCAGGTGTGGGTTAGGTTTTATGGTTTTAAAAGCAAATATATACTTAAAAACACATACGTTCATTTTTTCCTTCCTTCTTATTCCACATAAATAGTAGCATACTCTTCACCCTATTTTGTGCTTTGCTTTATCCACTTAGCCTTTCATACATATCAGCACTTTCTGTGTGTTTCTACAGCTACACAGAATTCCATGTATGGACATTCATTATTCAACCACTCCCTGGTAATAGATGTTCAGGCTGTTTCTGGCACTATTATAAACGTTACTGTGATGAATGAGCTTACACGTACATCTTTTCATCTGCGTATAAGTGTGCCTGGCAGATAGATTCCTAGAAAAGAATTGCTGAGTCAAAAACCTAGAAAATTTTCAAGTACTCCCTTTTCCAAGGTCAAATTTGCCTCAAAAAATATAAATTCTAAGGATTTCACAAGATGATGCACATCTGAAGTATTTAGCACAGCCTGGCACGGGATGAACTCTCCATAAAGGGTAATATGATCATAGCCATTTAGGGCTATTGGTACAGAAAACTTATCGGAAATGAAATTAACTGCATTCCCCAGAAGAGTTTTCCACAACACTGAATCAAAGTTTCATTAACTGAATATTTAAAAATATTATAGAAGTTGCTATTAAAATATCACTAAATGATTATGATTATTTTTGTGAATTCCAGGATCGAAAATAGACACGTCCCAATTCACCTTCTTTGTAAATCCAGATGTTCAGATCAGTTTCTTTTTCAAGTGGGAGCCACACCCACCCAACTGAACGCTGGTTTCTCGGTTCCTTAAAAGGTCTGACACCCCCATTTGTCTTCCTTCTACACATGCCAAGGAGAATGGATTTGGAAAAGTGCAGTGCACCTGCCGCCAGGCACACGGTCAACTCCGTGGACCCCACGCCTACCTCCTGACGTTTGATTTCTTTGGATGTAAGCATCTGATTGACGCACACGTCGAAGGTCTCACTCCACAGCTTGCTGTCTCGCCGTTTGGTGCTCGAGGGGGCGGCATTTCTGGACCAGGGCCGGGGGGTGAGGATGTCAGGACGGCTCTCGCTGCGGAAGCTAATGGAACGCTGAACAATAAGAAAAACAAACCGTCACGAGGGCCGCAGGGCTGGGTGGATCACTCGAGCAGCTTCCTGCCCCTGACAGAACATAAATCAGACATCTGCAAGAAAGAGAGGACAATGCCAGAGGCCTTTTGGGAAGGAGGGCATTGTCTTGAGCCTACGTGCTAAGGAAAATTGGGCAAGGGGCCACTTTCCCGCCATGTGCTGGGAGTACCCACGATCTGGATAAACACAAGAACATGCACAAAGGCAGCTCTCAGACAAGCGATGGGTCTACTTTTTTCCATTAAACATTTCCACTCTTCCAAAGAACAACAATGAACAGTAGTCGATGTCCTTAAAGAATTCTACTCCTACTCTCCTCCTCCTTCTAGGAACAGAAGCCCACTCTCCTTGCTATTCTACTCACTCACTTTGGTTGGGCTCCCCCAGACCTGGCCAATCAGAGTATTCCACGCTGGTTCTGGAAGGGGCATGTGATTTCCTGAAATTTCATGAATCATGGGAGGAAGAGTGAAGGACTCTTTATTCTTTTGGGATGGTGAGCTCCAAGAGTTAACATAAGCAGAAGTTTTTTGCAGCTACTCTCCCTGGTCACAGAGAAGAGTCGGTTGATATAGGAAAGAATAAAGGATGGAGAGAGACACCAATGGAGGGAGGGGGGGAGGGAACACGTTTTACCCACATGGTTAGAGTCCCCGGATCCCACTGTGCTTGAAGCCAGGAAGAGCCACTCTTAGACTAAGGGGCTAATACATTCTCCTTTCTGTTTGTATTCATCTCAGTTAAGGTTCTGTCAACTTAAAAGTACCAACTAATACACATACTAAACATCAAGCAAATGATGCCTGTCCCCGAGTTATTTTCCAAAGAGGTCCCAGTAGATTTTGGGGTGGTCTAAGCACCCAAAGTGCACCCTTAGGACTGAAACATGCTACCACAGTGTTTTCTCTTGACAAATACAAATGATCACGAAGAAAGCTATGTGCATCATATTCAGCCTTCAGCCTAGAAGATTTCAACACACTTATTAGAAAGTTTGCTAAAGTAATGAGGTGTTGCTGTGTTCAAAAACCACATTGTTGCCTGGCCAGTGTGGCTCAGTGGTTGAGTATTGATCTATGAACCAGGAGGTGGTCACGGTTTGATTCCTGGTCAGGGCACATGCCTGGATTGCAGGTTTGATCCCCAGTAGGGGGTGTGAAGAAGTAGCCGATCAATAATTCTCTCATCATTGATGTTTCTCTCTCTTTCTCTCTCCCCCTCTCACCTTCCTCTCAGAAATCAATAAAAGAAATATTAAAAAACAAAACAACCCACATTCTTACTTAGCAAGTGCTCCCTGCCATGGCTGTGGCCACATATCTATGGCCTTCAGTGTAAATTTCCAACTCTTCAGTGTGGTACAGAATGCCTCTTATAATCGGACCAGAGCATGCATGTATATAGTATCACTTCCTGCAACTCACCCATTCTCTAGCCCTACTATGGTATCTCTAGCACTATTAGATTATCTGCCATTCCCTAAATGCATCATGCCTTGCCATCTTCTGTGCTTCTTTCAAGAAGTCTTCTCTTCCTAGAAAGCTTTTCTGTCATTTCTTACCTAGTCCATTCCTGACTGTCTTCAGGATATAACTCAAACACCTCCGCTAGGAAGGTTTTACCAATGTCCTCCCATGCTCTCCTAAAGCAATTTGGACATATTGCTGATACAGTAACAATCACATTTTATTACACTTAGTGGTCACCTGCTCTGAATTATAAATTTATGGAGGGCAAGAATTGATTTTATATGTGACATATGTGTCATCCTCACTAAGACATTATGAGGTAGCTTCCAAATATTTTGAGATTCAACAAAATTTACAAAAGAAAATTTTAAGACAACTGTTCACATGAGAACATTGCTAAATAAGGTATAACTCATCTGCTTAATGGAATATTATGTAGTCATTAAGACAATTCTGAGCTAATTTAACAGACAACTTTAACAGCTGAAAATTCCCTTCTATGCAAAAAGATTAAATCAGTATATGAGCCCGCTTGGCATGGTTGAGTGTTGACCTAGGAACCAAGAGGTCACAGTTCAATTCATGGTCAGGGCACATGCCTGGGTTGTGGGCTTGATCCCCAGTGTGGGGTGTGTAGGAGGCAGCCGATCAATGATTCTCTCTCATCATTGATATTTCTATCTCTCTCCCTTCATCTCTGAAATCAATAAAAGATTAAAAAAAATCATTATATGAACAGTTTATGATCATGAAAAAAATGCACATGAGCAAAGATATAAACGGGATGCCACAAAACTCTATTTTTTTTTTACCTGACTACATTATAGGTAATTTTTAACCTAGTTTACAAATTTTTGTAATTCAAGAAAAATGAATAAGTGAAAAATGTAAAAAGAAATTTCCAAGGGGCCTCAGGGTGTTACCAGCAGGAAGCCAGTTCTGTCTGCAAGTAGCAACACAGCTCCTTAGGCTGACATGGCATCCCTGAGCTGCTGGGCTCATTAACGAGCTGGAGCTCAGGATCGCTGGGCCAGCCCCGGGCTGGTCAAGAAAGCACTTGCTCCAAATACACAGTTCACTAATGGTATCTCATGAATCCTTGTGATCTCCTGCAAACAGGCCCTTCTGAAAGAGGGAGCAGACTAATGCTGCAGATCCCCAGCACGCAGAATCAATTAGCCACAGGCACGGAAAGGTCAAAACAAGCAAAGTGAGTCATCAAATAACCCACTCATCTCAGTTAGTGGTTCTGATCCCAGCCTGGGGGAAAGGGCAGAGAGAGGAACACACAAAAAAGCAGATTCAAATGAAAGACATTTTCCACTTTCTCTTGAGAGAATCAACGGCCCACCTGTTAGTGCCTGACCAACTTCAAAATCCCCCTCCCCACCCACAGTTTGAAAGTAATTTATGCTAACTTTAAATTTTCATACGTTACAAAAGTATATAAAATTAAGTACGTGGGGGGGGGGCGGTGAGGGCATGCGCTGGGGGGTGAGAGTGGGTGGGGAGAAGTCAATGGGGGGAAAAGGAGACATATGTAAAACTTTCAACAATAAAGAATTTTTTAAAAAGTGTAAAAAAAAAATTAAGTACAAATCCTCTCATTTTTCCAAGTCCATTTAGTAGAAGTGAATGCTATTAAGTTTGTTCTAGATCTTGTCAAACCTTTTCTTCACATTTGCTAACATTCACAGAAAACAAAGTTTTATCTTTTCATTTAACAATGTCTTTCTGTGTTAGTATAAAAGACTGACTTTTTAAAAAATAATTTATCGTCCTAGCCAGTGGTTCAGTGGTTAGTGTTGGCCCTTGCACTGAAGGGTCTCAGGTTCGATTACTGGTCATACCTGGGTTGCAGGTTCAATCCCCAGCCCTTGCCGGGGCTTGTGCAAAAGGCAACCAATTAATGTGTGTCTCACACTGATGTTTCTCCCCTGCCCCCACTTCCTCCCTTCCACTCTCTAAAAATCAGTGGAAAAATATCCTTGGGTGAGGATTACCAAAAATTATAATAATAATAATTTATTTAGGTGAAACTTCACACAACATAAAATGAACAATATTTTAAGTGAACCATTCAGTGGCCTTTAGTATATTCATAATGTTGTGCAACCGTCTTTATCTAGTTCCAAAACATTCCATCACCCAAAGTCACTCATTCTTTGTTTTTTCTTTAATCCTCACCTGAGATTTGAGAGAGAGAGGAAGGTAGGAAAGGAGAGAGAGAGAGAGAAAATGTGAGAGAGAGAGAAAATGTGAGAGAAACATCAATTGGTTGCCTCCTGGACGCACCCCAACCAGGAATGGAACCTGCAGGCTAGGTCTGTGCCCCAACCAGGACTGATCCTGCAGCCTTTCTGTTGTACAGGACAATGCTCCAATCAACTGAGCCACCTGGCCGGCGCTCACTCTTTTTTAATGGCTGCCGAGTTAGTATCCCATATCTGGGTGGACCACATGGACTCAAACAAACTCCAACTGATGGACATTTAGGTCCTTTCCCGTGTCTGGCTATTACAGAAAGTGCCTCAGTGAACATCCCTTCCATATCTGTGCTGGTATTCCTGTAAGGCAGATTGCTTAAGTAGAAGTCCTTGTTTAAGAAAATCAACATTTTAACATTTGCTCTGTACTGCCAAGTTGACCTCCAAACAGTCTGTCCCAGAAAGGCACACGACATGACAGTATACTTTTTCCAGACTCTCATCAACAGGACATTATGATCAACCTAACAGGAACAACAACTATACCTCCTTAATTTCCGGTTCATGTTTTGAATGTCAGATTGGGCATATTTTTATGTATTTATTGAAAACCTTCCTAGAGAGTTGGAGATTTTCTTCTGTTGCGGTTTGAAGAAAAAAAGAGATGTGAGCCATCCCAGGTGAGCTCTGCTGCTAAGAATTCCTCGTTTTGTGTTTCCTTGGTGACTGCTGGGCTCGGGTACGAAGGGGAAGGGACGGCATGATGTTCACCATGTATGTCACACAGGAGCCGTTATGTGCTTCCCACGCTTAGCACTTCTGGTGAGTTCTCTCCGATCCTCACAACCGCCCTGCAAGGTGGGCATTTATTCCCATTTTATGATAAGGAAACCGAGGCTCAGAGAGGGTGCCTAATGAATGAATGGCATGCGGTATGTGCTGGGCACTGAGGGGAGCTGTAGAGCCCTGCTATACCCCGAGGTAAGGAGTCCTACCCCTGTTTTGCACATGGGGAAACGTGAGGTTCAGAGAGGGTGACACTTGGCTCACGGTCACACAGCTGATGAACAGTGCCCCAGAATTTAAACCCCAGTCAATGGTGAACTCAGAATGACACCTAGGTCTGGTCTATTTCAGTCCAACCTCTCCTCCCCCCAATTTTTAACCAATATCCTGCTCTGCTTCCTCTAGGAGAGTGGTTCTCAACCCTCTGGCCATTTAAATACAGTTCCTCATGTTGTGACCCCCAACCATAAAATTATTTTTGTTGCTACTTCATAACTGTAATGTTGCTACTGTTATGAACCGTAATGTAAATATCTGATATGCAGGATGGTCTTAGGCGACCCCTGTGAAAGGGTCGTTCGACCGCCAAAGGGGTCTTGACCCACAGGTTGCGAACCGCTGCTCTAGGGTAAGACTCAAGTGTGGTGGGGTGCATGCACCCAAACAGAGGAGTTTCAGGCTACTTCTGAAATGTCCACTAACATTTTGGACCAGAAAATTCTTTCTGGTGAGGGGCTGTCCTGTGTATTACAGGATGTTCTGCAGTACCCTTACCGCTCATCGCTAGATGCCAGTAGTGCCCCGCCCCTGTTATGACAACCTACACATCGCTACACATTGCTGGCTGTCCCTGGGGTGAGAAACAGTGGTCTATGGTGGCCAGCAGGGGCTCGCTTCGGAAAGAGGGACCCAGCCTTGGGAGGAACTGCATACAAAACAGAAACACATGCATAGATCCCCCGCCTGGCATAGAGGTGAGGTTCTGGGCCTGGAATGAAAAACGTTCCAGGACAAGCAAGAGTTTCCATGAGGGAATGCTGCCTAGCACATGAGTCAAAAACCCGAAGCTCGTAACTCCTAGCAGCTACAATAACAACAGCCATAACAGGCAGAGATAATGCAGACTGAGGAAATGGGTGCTGGTGTTTGTGCTGAGCTGGTATGTGGAAAAGATGCTGCAGGTGCACAGGGGGCTGTCTGTCTGGTGGGGGCATGTGTCAGAGGAAATGTAAGGCCCGCAGGTGAGGCGCGATGGAACAGATTTGGTTTGTTAATGCTGCCTGTTCCGCAGGGTGCTCCCTCACCTTTTCCAAAAAACAGAAGGTCTCTCCAGCCAAAGATAACACGCTCCAAAAAAAGAGCTCCAGCCAGGAACTTCTTTATGCCTCCATTGCTATTTTGCAACAGACAGTTTATTATCAAATGGGCTGGAAGCTAGGGGCTATATGAGGAAAACACATTTCTATGTTGCTATGACAATGGGTTAAGCCAAAATGTTCAGCGGCTATGGCTGGGACCAGAAAACGTTCTCCAGCAGCCCAGTGGAGGAGTGTCTCATGTAAGGCTTGGTGAGAACGTTTAACTTAAACCGACAAATGACACCTTCCCGCTGTGTGGCCTCCAGCACATCTGACCCTCATGCTGATCCTGGGAGAGGCACCGGGCAGGCTCTTGTGTTTTGCTCCCTTTTAATAGATGAGAAATCCAAGTACCAGAGGATTGAAGGGACTGGCACAAGGCAGGTGCTGGAATAGGATCTGAGCCCAGTCTTGTGGCTACACAACGCGGATTTAGGTAAAGAACACAGGCTTTGAGGTCAAACAGTCATGGCTTCAAGTCCACTCGGAAGCCGAGGGACCTTGGGAAAGCTAACCCCTTTGGGTCTCGGTTTCCTTTTATGTGGAAGGGTTGTGGTCAGAGTATCTCACAAAGTTGTAGTGAGGATTAGATAAGAAAAAGTATGTCAAGGGCTTAGGCAAGTGCTGGCTCATGGTCAGTAGGAAATGGATGTTACCTATCATTGTTACTACACCACCATCTGCACTGCCACCATCAGTGTTTATTCATACGTTTTCATTCATTAGCAAACAGCAGGCATCTCTGAACTACTGGGACCAAATAGCACCCTGAGGGCCATCATTAGGATAATTTACAGGAGGAGAAAACTCCTCGGCAGCAGCGCAGCGTTGTTGAAATAGCCTAACGTGACCAACAACAGGGATGAAATAAATTACAGTGTAACTATAAAATGGAACATTATACAGTTGCTAAAAACATTCTTTTTGAGAAAAACTTGATAATGGGAAGGTCTCACATGCAGAATTAAGTAAGAGAAGGGAGATCCCTATTTAAACACAAAATGTTAATAGGTGTCACCCTGGATGGTAGAAACTATGGATGATTTTCATATCCAACTTCATACTTCTCTACATTTATTTTCCAGAATGAAGAGGTATTAACTAAGAAAAAACAAAACCAGCAGGACCGTGAACACTGAGTTCAGTGATGCTGCATACATAAAACCACATAAAAAGAATCTGGTTCAGACTGATGCACATTAAAAACATAGTAAAAAGAGAAGAAACCATTGGCAGCAAAATCTCAGGCATCTCTTGTAGCAATATGTTTATGGATACATCTCCTAGGGCAATGGAAACTAAGGAGAAAATAAACAAACGGGACTAGATCAAAAGAAAAAGCTCCTGCACAGCAAAAGAAACCATCAACAAAATAACAAGAGAGCCCACTGCATGGGAGAATATATTTGCCAGTGATATATCTGACAAGGGGTTAACCTCCAAAATTTATAGGAAACTCATACAACTTAACAAAAGGAAGATAAATAATTCAATTAGAAATTGACAAAGGACCTAAATAGACAGTTTTCTAAGGTGGACATACAGAAGGCCAAAAGGCATATGAGAAAATGCTCAAAGTCACTAATCATCCGAGAGATGCAAATCAAAATGACAATGAGGTACCACCCTCACACCTGTCAGAATGGCTACCATCAACAAATCAACAAATGACAAGTGCTGGCGAGAATGTGGAGAAAAGGAACCCTAGTACACTGCTGGTGGGAATGCAGACTGGTGCAGCCACTGTGGAGAACAGTATGGAGTTTCCTCAAAAAATTAAAAATGGAACTCCCATTTGACCCAGTGATCCCACTTCTAGGAATATATCCCAAGAAACCAGAAACACCAGTCAGAAAGGATATATGCAACCATATGTTCATAGCAGCACAATTTACAATAGCCAAGATTTGGAAACAGCCTAAATGCCCATCAGCAGATGAGTGGGTTAGAAAACTGTGGTACATCTACACAATGAAATACCGCCTGCTGTAAAAAGAAGGAACTCCTACCATTTGCAACATCATGGATGGACCTGGAGAGCATTATGCTAAGCAAATTACGTCAGTCAGAGAAAGATAAATATCACATAATCTCACTCATTTATGGAATATAATGAACAACATAAACTGATGAACAAAAACAGATCCAGAGACAGAAAAGCATCAATCAGACCGTCAAACATCAGAGGGAAGGTAGGGGAGTGTGGGGATAAGGGGGAAAGATCAACCAAAGGACTGTATGCATGCATATAAGCCTAACCAATGGACACAGACACTAGGGGGGGTGAGGGCATGAGCGGGGGGGGGGGGGGGGGGGAAGGTAAGGAGGGGATAAGGACACATATGTAATCCCTTAATCAATAAAAAAAATAAAAAAAAAAAAGAAAAAGCTGTGGAACATTTATACAATGGAATACTATGCAGCTATAGAAAAGAAAGAACTCTTACCATCTGCAACGGCACTGATGGCCCTAGAGAGCATTATGCTAAGTGAAATAAGCCAGTCAGAAAACAATAAGTATCACGTGCTCTCACTCATATGTGGAATCTAATGAACAACATAAATTGATGAACAAAAATAGACCCAGAGACATAGAAACATCAAACAGACTGTCAAGCCTCAGAGGGAAGGAAGGGGAGGGGGGTGGGAATAGACCAACCAATGAACTCATATGTGTATATGCGTAACCCATAGACACAGACAATAGGGTGGTGAAGGCCGGGGCGGGGGGTGGTCAAAGGGGGAAAAAGGGAACAAATGTAACACTTTCATAATAAAAATGACAAAACAATAATGAATAAATAATCTGATGTACAGAATGAACTGGTGATTATAATAGAATCAGGGACATAGAAAGGGAATGGACTGACTATTCTTGGGGGGAAAAGGGGTGTGGGAGATGCGGGAAGTGACTGGACAAAAATCATGCACCTATGGATGAACACAGTGGGTGGGGAGTGAGGGTGGAGGGTGGGGTGGGAGCTGGAAGGAGGGGAGTTATGGGGG
Source organism: Myotis yumanensis (assembly GCF_028538775.1). NCBI lineage: Eukaryota > Metazoa > Chordata > Mammalia > Chiroptera > Vespertilionidae > Myotis > Myotis yumanensis. The sequence continues at coordinate 43,621,068 of NW_027223765.1, forward strand.
GAAAAAAGAGGAACAAATGTAATAATCTGAACAATAAAGATTTAAAAAAAAAAACAAAAAAAAAAAAACATGGTAAAAAGGCAAACCCCATAGACCCAGTGCAAGGAAAAAGCTTTCTGTAGCTGCGAGAGATTCTGAGTAGATGAATGAAAAGCTGAAGAAAATATCTGACTCAAGTGTGGGGCCAATATTGTACAATTTGCTTAATGTAAGCCAAAAGTTAGGAAGCCTTCCAGAGACTTGGGGTGGCAGCCCAACCTCTTCACTGGGCACCATAAAAAGGCTTCAGTACAATAAATATTCGTGATAAAATATTCCACGAGCCTAAATGGCAATGATGACCCTCCCCGCCACACAGGGAAACAGAGAGGGAGGGTCAGCAGTGAAGTGGGGTGACCCCGACGGACAATCTGGCCGTTATGTTGAATCCTGGCAAACTGCAGGCTTCATTATGACCAAACTGACTTTCTGCAAAGGCCTACCGCAGGAGGGGCACTGCGAGAACGGTGCGGAACCCCAGCTCCCGCACTTCCTGGCCATGTGACGTCGGGCACACTGTTCAGCCTGCAGGTTCCTCCCCTATTAAGTCGTGAGGAAGCCTACCTTGCATCATGATGGAGGAGAGGAAATGAAGCGATGAATGTAAAGTACTTTACATGGAAGCTGGCTCATTGTAAATACTCCACTCACGGAGTTGTTACCACTAAGTAAAAATTGACAAGTTTTCAATTATAATAGTCAATTATTACAATGGTTTAACTACTACTGTAGGAGAAGTAAAGATTGGCAGAAGGTCAGGAGTTCTCCTTGACATGGAATACAGGTCACCTCTCAGCTATGCCCTTACCTTCCAGAGGGAAAGGCAGTATGGTTTCTGGTTGCCTCCTCCAAAACACACACACACACACACACACACACACACACACACACACACACACGCTTGTTTCTGTATTTGCCAAATAACTTAGGACCAAGGACTTTTGTCACTTATGGAAAGTGTGTGACCTTGGACCAGGGGACTAAGTGTGAGGTCCGTGGAGAAGAAAATCATGGTTTCCAGCTCATGGAAAGTAAGCAAATATGCTTGGGTTCTCCTGCTACTTATTTCCCAAAGCGAGATGCCATCAGTCTCCTCTCAGTCCCTCCTCCGATCTGAAATGCCCTTTCTCCCCTCCATCCTCATCACCTCTGAGCCCTTCCAGGCCCAACACAACCCCCGCCACCCACCCTTCCTTCAACCCCTGTCCCAGGCCACGACTAAGCGTCCTCTCTTTCATATGCTCATCATATAAGATTTTCAGATCTTAAATATTTTTATCTGGTTGCAAAGGTAACATATTATTACAGGGTGGGGTAAAGATTTGTGATCAGGATGCCTAAAGCAGTTTATAATGGTGGAAAATGAAAACAACTAAAATATCCAATTACAAAAGAATGATTAAATAAACTGGTATATCTTTTTAATGAAACAGTGTATATATCCAGGAAGAATCGGATTTGTGAAAAATATTTAAAAAAATGAGTATGTATTCTCATACTATAAGGTTATCGTTTACTGTTAAGACAAAAGCAAGTTAAAAATAGTGCTTATAATATGATTATGGTTTTGTTTAAAAAAAAATACGCATGCAAGTGTATAGTAAAAGAAAAGACTGCCTGAGTATATGCCAACATGTTAATAGAAGTTTTGTGGTGATGGGAGATGGGATTACAAGGGACTTTTATTCCCTTTTCTGTGGTTCTCTGTATTTTTCTATTTTTTAAAATGATGTTATGTAACCGGAAAAGAAAGCACAATAGAAGGTAGGTACTTAAAGAAAAAAAGAACAAGTGCCTTCAAAAATCATTCTCCATATAGAGTTATATAATAATGTAAAAATATTCACAGCCTAAATATCCATTAATAGGAGACTGGTTATAAAAATTAAATCACATCTACACACTGGAATAATATATGCACAGTCCATTAAATTACAATCATATTTCCAAGAATAACTGTGATATAATATTTCCCTTAAGCCATAACAAAATTCTCATCCAGCTAAATTACAAAGGGAAAATAAGAATGAAAGAGATAAAACACACCAGGAAAAATACCAAAAAAAAAAAAAAAAATATTAAAAAACCACAAAGCATTAAAAGAAATAAACAGGATTATTTAACTTTAATAAAAGGTATAATTCCCCCAAGAGGCTGTAACAATGATAAAGAGGAACCTTTAAGTACCCAACTGTATAGCTTGGAAATATGTGAGGCCAAGACCAATAGAGATACACAAAAAACCAATCACCCACAGCCTTTGTGGGAGGCCTCATCCAAAAGTGAACAGATCACACAAAGATAAGGCTGGATAGATTGGGAGTAGCCCCAAATTAGTCTCAGAGTGTGTAGTTTATGTAGTTATACCTGGAATGAAATTGAAAGGGAATTATTAAAAACTTAACAGGGGTTATTTTAGAGTGAGAGGCTACATGTGTTCTTTTCTCTCCCTCCTTTTCTGTATTTTTCCATAATGAACATACACTTTTATAATGGAAAAAAAAGGAAGTTCACGTTCAAAGAGGAGGCAGGGCCCAATCACACTGTAATGAACACGGCATTCCACAGCCACGCTGGCCTCAAATGAGTCCGCCAGGCGTGCACAGCTGTGACGGGAGGTGACTGGCCAAGGGGCGGAAGGCGAGCTCGCCTTCCTCACTCCGCAGGGGTGCATGCAGGTCCCTCTTGGAGCTGGGCCGGATTTTCCTCCGGGCTGGCCAGCGGAGGATTTATGGGCCCAGAGGGATCCAGACATCTGTGCTCCATCTACCAGCAGTGCTAGCCTTCCTGGTCAGCAGCAGACGGAGCGCCATGCAGTCGGCTGTCCCTCTCTGATTTCCACAAATGCCGCCTTTGTGCTGAGGCCCGAGCCCCAGTCCATGTGGGGCACAAGGGAGGCAGGAGAGAACAAGGCGTGCAGTGTCTTGCTGAGCTGCTGTAAGCACCACTCCACTGGTGATTGGGGTTTAACCTTTTCGGAAGAGGCTGCCAGCCCCACACTCTCCTGATATCCTCCCGAGGAGCCAGAGGAAGGACTGCTAAGTGCTCCATTATTGATTAAAGCATCGTGTTTGGGTATTTGGGCCTCACTCATCCCTTCTCCTATAATGAAAGGAACCCAACATGAGAGACACAACTGGACATCCAAAGGGATATATATAGCTCTAAGGTGCCAGGAACCAGCGGCGAGGGGTACTGTAGCAGAGAATCAGGCTGTTAAATCATAGCCTTTAATTGCTTTTGGAAGGAGAAAAGGTATAAATATATACACACATGGGTAAGAAATGAATGCTGAGAGGCAGCCCCTACACTCCTTGTTCTCTGTTCCTCTCCTTTTAGAATGGGCATCAAGGCCACAGTAGGCAAAATGAGGAAGGATATGAGGTTGGGCCACTGAGTGCCCCCTTTGGGACTTCCCCGTCCCCCTCCTCCTCCCTGCTCCTCAGGCTACATCAGCATCCTTTCCCATTCTAGCTGGTGCGGGAAGCAATGATGACATGAGGTTATTGAGATGCTAGGAGTGGAAATAATTTTGCAGAACTTGCACTGCATGCACCAAGGTGACTGCTGGAAATATCTGGTTGTGCTTCACAGACCCCCCTGCAAACATGGCTGTCTAACTCTGCATACAACCACAGGAGCCTATTTCCATTTGCTGACCCCTCAAGGACACACTCACAGCATAAGCACATTGCTCAAGTTCTCTCTGTGTCTATGTGCATGACTATTATGCATAACTCTGCTGGGTTGTTTCTGTCTATAAATGAAGCCTGGAGGTAGCTATTCACCAGGATATTTTAAAAAAGTAAATAAAAATGATTTTGCTACAAAAAATATTTGAGGTTTTAGAAACTAATCTCCACATGTCAGATTCCTCCCTGGGGTCTGGCTTTCTCATCCTTGCTTGGCCTCGTCTGTTGCATTTCAGACATGGCTTGATTTCTTTCTGCCCCAGTTCTCTAGGTCAATGCAAATTGTCAAGGCGATCAAATATTTCCTGCAGCGTTCCATGCGTAGGTTCTGCATAGAGCAGAAACAGGAGAAAAGAAATAAAGGTTGCCTGGGAAGTCAAAGAAAAGATTTTGAAGGTATGACAATGGGTATGACAATGGGGACATCTGCAGATTACAGCTGGCTGGCTACTCAGACACAGCTCCTTACTGCCATGTGGAAACAGAGGCCCAGCACCACCAAGCCTTCCACTTCCTCAAGAGGAGTCAGAAGGCCAGGTCCTTACATAGATTGTTTTGATTTTTAATTGTTAGCTCAAAACACTGTGCGGCCAAACAAAACACAACTTGGGGGCCAAATGTCGGCCACGAAGTTGTCAGAAAGCAACTCTATCTAGAATGTAAGCAACATGAGCTCAGGAAGTAGGGCCTGGTGCATGACGAGGGGATGAGTGAGGTCCTTCCTTGGGCAGAGGGTGGACTGTCCTAGGAGAGACAATGGGAAGAGATGCTGGCAACATGGCAGGGAGGGTTCATAATCAAGGGGGGGAAATAACTATAGAGTGAATGGACTTGAGCCACAGTCACTGGGATGGAAAGGAAAGGGTGAAATAGCAGTAGACAAGCAAAAGAATTTCCAAAAAGCAGAACTCAGCAAAAGACCAGATGTGCAGGACTAGGGCAGTGATGAATCTTCCAGAGGAAGCCTGCCATGAACTTGGCCAGAGGGCTGAGGGGCTGGTCACGGGGGAGAGAAGGTAAACACATTTTTCTCCACTAGCTTCAAAGCCCTTCATCTGCCTCCTCCAGACAACCTTCTTTTTTCCTTCTCTGTTCTCCCACAAAGGGGAACTGGGGTACCCAGAGGCCCCAGCATCAACAGAACCAGAGCCAAACCTATAGGTAATTATGTGCTGAGGTATTCATTCAGAAGACACTGTGAGCAGAGTTAACAGAGGAATGGGCCGGTCAGGGGAGAAGCACCGGAGAGGGACGGCATCTCTAGGGAAGTGGCGAGAACAGCTTGGGCTACTCGGTGTCATAGCACATTGGCTGAATGGTGTGGAAGCAACGACAGGAGGGGATGAGAGAGACTCAAATCGTTTTCAAGTCATAGATTATCAAAGCACGGGACAAGCCTTGGGTTCCAGTCCACAATTTTCCTAATGACTCACAAAGTCAAGAAAAAAATACTACAAAGAAAAGTGTTCCCGACAAGTGAGAAAAGGCAGACTCAAGTCTACTTCTCGGCTAAACAAGATGAGCCTCCTCATGGCGTGACTTTTGTGGGCGTCAGTCTACAAGAGGACGTTTATGATGATCAAATTGGGTTGGAGGCCTGGACAAATCTCAGTTTTCACTTTAAAAGATAGACTTTATCAGGAGTTTAAGAACAAGAACAACTACCACCACTTGTTAACCAAAGAATTATTACAGTAGATAATATTTACTTCCTGGCTAACTAATTAGTAAATTAGTGATTGCTAACTAAGGATCAAGGCACTAATCCAGTGATGGCGAACCTATGACACGCGTGTCAGGGGTGACACGCAAACTCATGTTTTTGGTTGATTTTTCTTTGTTAAATGGCATTTAAATATATAAAATAAATATCAAAAATATACATCTTTGTTTTACTATGGTTGCAAATATCAAAAAATTTCTATATGTGACACAGCACCAGAGTTAAGTTAGGTTTTGTTCAAAATGCTGTCAAGTTGAGCTCAAAAGGTTCGCCATCACTGCACTATACCAAGCCCTTTAAATGCACAATCTTGCCCTAGCCGGTTTGGCTCAGTGGATAGAGCTTCGGCCTACAGACTGAAGGGTCCCAGGTTCAATTCTGGTCAAGGGCATGTACCTTGGTTGCGGGCACATCCCCAGTAGGGGGTGTGCAGGAGGCGGCTGATCGATGTTTCTCTCTCATCGATGTTTCTAACTCTCTATCCCTCTCTCTTCCTCTCTGTAAAAAATCAATATAATATATTTTTAAAAAATGTACTATCTTGTAAATATTTACAACAATGCTATAAAGGAGCTGGTGGCATCAACTCCAGTTTATCCATTAGGAATAAAAGCAAGACCTAGAGATGTCACATCATCTGCCCAAGGTGACAAAGTACTTGAGTGACAGAGCGGAAGTCAGAGCGGAGACACTTCATTTCCGGGGCCCCTGTTCTAAGCCAGGGGTCAGCAAACATTTCCTACAAAGGACCAGATAGCAAATACTTTTGACCTTGTGGGCAATATGGTCTCTGTCACAACTACTAGACTCTGCCACTAAAGTACAAAAGCAGCCATAGACAAAAGCAGGACATAAACATTGGGCATACCTGTGTCCCAACACAACTTTATTCAAGGACACTGAAATTAGAATTTCATATCATTTTCATGTGTGGGGGAATATAATTCCTCTTTTAATTTTTCCCCAGCCATTCAAAAAAGTAAAAAACATTCCTAGCTCGTGGGCCGTAAGAAGACAGAAGGTGGGCTGAATCTTTTCCCATGGGCTATAATTTGCAGATCCCGACCTACACACCACGAGGCTCTCTTGCCTTCGGACTCACATCCTTAGAAGCCCGGAGACACGTTAGAATGAAACCTGTCAGAGGGCGTCTGGACGGGGCACACAACTCGGAAACACAATTGTGAGAAAAGACTGGACAGAGATGACTCTTCAAGTTACCCCTCTCAAAGGACACCGCCTCACCCCAGTTTACAAGTTGAAATACCTCTTTCTTCCTTTCGGTCCACTGCCTCGCTCCCTTCTGTTGAAATAAACCTTGATTCAGGTCAGTCTGAAACCAGGGCAGATTCTCGGTAAAACAGCAATGCCCTTCCCGCACATGGCTTTCTGCAAACAGGAGCCCACTGTGCCCTTCTTACCTGCAGGGTTTGGCTGAAGCGCTTCAGCGGTGTAGCCTTCACGGGCGGGATGAGGTTTGCTAGTGATGTGACTCTGGAAAGGGGTTTGACCCGTTTATTACTTGGCTCCTGTAGGTAAAAAAGAAAGAAAAGAAGGAAGAAATGAAAATGTCGTCAATTATGAAGAAAACATAACTCCACCACCAGCCCTCCCCACTCATGAGCTGCACACGGTCCTGTGAAATGCAAACAGTGCCCTGTCTCACTCCAGCTGCGCGGAGGTGACCTGGCTTAGGCGCCCGAAGGAGCAGTGGCAGCCAGATGTCAACAGAAGCAGCCTCTGAGCGCACAGCCCATGGGCCCAGATCTGCTCCCTGCCCCCACTCCAATATCTGCCAGTTTTTAACTCAGTAAGATCATTCTTCCCAAACCCTCCTGAGAGAAAAGCTGCCTCAGATTCCCCATCCAATGACCTTGTCAGGCGGCTGCCTTTGATACTTCTGGCTTTTTCTCTTGAAAAACCTTGCCTTCACCTTGCCTAAAGCCACTCTCCACATTTCTTTATGCAATGGATTTTCTAAAGCACAAGGAATCTTTTAGTTAATTAAATTTAAAAAAAATTTAAAGAAGTTCTTCTATTCCTGGGCTCTTAAAAAAAGCATATTTGCATCTTCAGTATATTTGAAATGTACACATTAATACTTACAAAGAATAATCAGACAGCAGAAGAAAAGGCACAAAGAGAAAACCCTGCCATGGGCATCGGTTTCTATATTATATACAACCATAAGCTTTGAAAATCACCTCCATCGCCTCCACATAAAACGTTGTCAAAACTGCACGTTACCCCAAACCAAGCTGATGGGGGAGGGGGAGCCTATCCGTTCCAGTGACTTTGCAGACAAGAATTACAGAAATCAAACAGCAGACTGAAAGACAGAGAGGACAGACAAAACATCCTGCAAGGACAAAGAGAACAGTTACCCTTGTCTTCCTAAGCTCCATCTGACCTGCGGTGGACGCTGGACAGCACATGAACACACCAGATTTTAACGGAAAAGGCCCAACGTGACAGACGCGGTGGCGAACCTCAATCATTTCCACAGGGAGTCTCAAGGTGCTCATCTTTCTTTTTCAGCCATCGCTTTCTCTCAGAGTTTCGAGGGGTAAGCCAGAACTTCCGCTTCTCCAGGACGTCCCTGCAGGCTGTCCTGAACATAGTAGGTGCTCGGGAAAATCTCGTCTGGATTTGGAATTCTGCCAAATGTCATTTTATGCCCTTGCCAGCCTCGGAAATCAGAAGCCTTCTTGGACACGGACCCAACTTTTCTGGCATTTAAATACAAAAATAAGAACAGTTCTACAATGTGGCCAGGAGTGATGGCACGGTTTCTCGAAGCAGTGAAGCACTTTTCCAAGACAGAGAAGGAATCCAGGCTGCCGGCGACCTCGCCAGCTTCTCGGCTTGCTGAGCTGAGCAGACAGCGGGAAACTCTCCCAACCCTGGGAAGGCTCAGTTCCAAAACGCAAAAGATAAATCTCTCAGCGAAAGAGACCTCGCATTCTAATTCCTGGAGTGGCTGAGAGAAAGATCCAATAGCCCTCTGCTTCCAGGTGACAGTGCCCTTCAGGATGCTCTCGTCCAAGTCCTGGCTCCTGAGCATCTGTCCTCAGAGGAGGATTTTAAAAATATGCTTTACGTAAGAGCTGCATCACTGGCATAATGAACACACACACACACACACACACACACTCTTGAGCACCCCCTGAATTCCTCTAAGTGGGTGCTGCCTTAGGCTGGCAATGCCAGCATAGTGATATTACCACCTTTGGTGGCATGAACTGCACTGCAGCAAGTGAGGTGAGAGATTTCCTGGGGTGGGGGCCAGGGCTTGGTCTCCAGTAATCCTGCACCCACCTCAGAACCTGGAGACTCCTGGGCCTCTGTTTCTTTAATGGCTAAAGCGGCTGGGTCACAGAGTCTATGTCAGAATGGGGAGATGGGAGGGCAAGTGCCAATTGAGTTCTCTTGCTTTAAAAGGGGGCAGGGAGCATTGCACGCTCGGCAGGATAGGAGAAGACTCAGCTCTGTTCCACTGCTGTGTCATCTTTTCTAAGGTTCTGCTGACTTTGCTGTCCTTTTACATGACCCAGTTGGATGGGCATTTTCTGTGCAGCTACAGAACGCACGCATGATGCAAACGGATGCAAACGCCAGCTCCGCTGCAGGCTGTGCAGTGCTGCTAATGAGACTGCAATGAAAGCTCCCTTCCTAAGGCACTGACCATGTGGAAGTAAACATCGGGCTGCTCTCTGCCGGTCTCATTCCCAAGTAACGAACAACTGAGCCAGAAACTATGGTTGCGTGACTTAGTGCTGCGATCCAGCAAAGCAGGCAGGTGCGATTTTAAAACCAGAACATTTACAGGCTACTGGGTCTATGGAGGAGGTTTTATGCATGACCCGCATGAGTAAAATATGAATTATGGTGTGCTCTTGGAGGGCTTCAGTGAGAACAGGCGATTAAAAAAAAAATCTTGGCCTAATTTGATTTTTCTTTTCCATTTAGTCAGTATGTCTCCAGCTACCTTTAACTGCTGTCTAAAAAGAGCCCTCAGGGAAAATGTTTCCAGAGTCTAGTTAAATAGCTCTACTCAGAACTAGCAAATGCACTACCAGGGTTGCTTCCGGGCTTTACAGAGAGATGACAGAATACAACTTGCAGAGGCTTCCGAGTCTAACAACTCGACTGCCAGACCAAGCTGGGCAGGGTCAATGCTAAACCTAGGAGCAAGGTGTCCTGCTTCAAGTGCAGACACCGCCCTCACCATGCAACTTCAAGACAGAGCAGAAGGGCAGCACACTAAATAAGTTTAAAAGAGAAGAAAAGTAAAAGGCATTGCTTGTTTTGTGTAGGCAGCACTTTCTGAATAACAATACAGTTCTGTTGCATCTTTTCCAGCCTTATAGCTTTTTGTTTTTCTTGTCTTATTGCACTGGCTAGTTCCACCTGTATATTGTTGATTACAAGGTGAGCTAGTGTGTACACTAGTCTAATTCCTGAATCAGAAGTGATTATTATGAAGCTTTCATCCTTAAGTATTATGTTTCTTGAGAACATGGATAAGACACCCCTTTTCAAGTAGAGAAAGTTCCCTTCATGCTAAGTTTGCTGTGAATTGTTATCATGAATCCATATTAACTTTTATCAAATGTTTTTTTCTTTTTTTCAGAGGACAAGGAAGGGAGAAAAAATAAAGGGAAAAAAGAAAAGAGGGTAAGAGGAAGGGGAGAATGAAGAAAGGCATGAAGGTCATATTTTTTTCATCAATCAGGGCATGTGCCCTGACTGAGAATCGAACCAGCAACCTTTCAGTGCATAGGATGATGCCCAACCAACTGAGCCACACTGGCCAGGGCTAGCACAGTTTTTTTTTTATTCCTTCAAAAATAATTCCATTCTAATAGGCATGACATAAGGAAACCCCCACTCATTCTCCCTGCACCTCATTGTTGCAGCCTGAGTGGGGCTGGGAGCCACACCACAGTTGTAGCTGCCCCGAGACTACCTTCACTGGCCCATAAACACAGCCCAGAGGGCCCAGGAGCACAGCCACAGGTGCGGGACTTAGACTGTTCTACTGCAAGGCAGCACTGCTCCTGGCTGCTCTGCATCTGGCCAGGAGCAAGGGAGAGGAGAATCAAGTGTGCCAGCAGCAGATGCTTTTGCCCATGAGTTGCTGGAGTCATAAAAACATGCCTTTCCGGTGCTTGGAAATACCAGGGAAGGGTTATGGAGAGCTCCATCTGTGTAACAGGAGGTGTGAAGTTCCCAGGGGTCACATTTCACCCACCCAGAAACCCTCCAGGATGCTTTCATCACCTTCATGCTAAAAAGGAAGTTCCAACCTCAGAGTAATTGAGGAGCTCTAGCATTATGAAATAAGAACAAGCTAACAACAGAGTGCTATGCCCTTCTCGGTGCATTATGTCACTATATGCTATTACTGCTGATGTTAACTTTGACCTGTTGGATAAGGTGGTGTTATGGGTTGAACTGTGTCCCTCCCAAAAGATATGCTGAAGTTCTACCCCCTGAACCTACGAATATAACCTTATATGGAAATAGGATATTTGCTGAGGTAATCAGGTTAGGATGGAGCCACACTAGATTACAGTGGGACTTAAATCCAATCACTGGTGTCCTTATAAGAAAGGAAATTTAGACAGAGACACACAGGAAGAATGCCAGGCGATGACAAAGAGAGCAGCTAGAGTGATTTATCTACAACACACAGAACACCGAAGACTGACAGCCAACACCAGGAGCTAGGAAGGCAAGAAAGGATTCTCCCACGGGTTTCAGAGGGATCATGGCTGTGCTGAGACCTTAACTCTGGACTTCTAGTCCCCAGAGCCATGAAAAATAAATTTCTGTTATTCGAAGCCACCAGCATGTGGTACTCGGTTAGAGCAGCCCTGGGAAAGGAATACAGGTGTGTCTGTCGGATTTCTCGATTGTAAAGTTACTAGCACAGTAGCCACCCCCACCACCCTCGGGGGAAAATGTTCCAAGGCTCCCAGTGGATGCCTGAAAGGGACTGTACTGAACTATATATACGATGTGTTTTTCCTAAACATACATATCTATGATCAAGTTTTGTGTTTTTATCATCTTAACTAAGCACTCATCATGCACTGTGGCCATAACTTTTGCAGTCTGAGCAAAACTAGCACAATGTTCTTTTTCCTTCTTTACAATTTCACAGAAGATTTGTTCTTACTGCAGAGTTTAGCAACCTCAGCATACAAGTTTTTTTTCTTTCCTTACATAGAGAAATTTCACCTTTTCACTTAAAGGACACACTTTATGGCTTCTCTTTGGCATATCTGAATTGCCGATATCACTACTCTTGTGCTTTGGGCCATTAGTAAGTAAAGTATGGGTGGCTTGAACACAAGCATGCAGTACCCTGAGAGGTGATCTGATAACTGAGATGCTACTAACTGGCTAATGGGCAGGGGGCATATACAGCATGAATTTGTTGGACAAAGGGATGATTCATGTCCTGAGCAGCACAGCACGAGATTTCATTACACCACCCAGAACAGTGTGCAATTTAAAACGTATGAACTGTTTGTCTCTGGAATTTTCCATTTAATATTTTGGAGTGTGGTAGACAGCAGGTAACTGAAATTGCACCTCGGATAAGGGAGAACTACTGCCCTTCCTTTGTAATGAATACACATATTGGACTATATGCATCCTTTTAAATCCAATTCTGCCAATGTTTACCCAGCACCTGCGAAGCGGGCTTCACTGACAGGTGCACTAGGAAGAGCATCTCCCAGTGAGCAGGGGGAGCCAGAGGTTGATCCAGGCAGAGTGCCCAAGAGAGTCAGTGTTGGCTGCAGGGGGCAAGGAGTGGGGCATGTGGGCATCAGGCAGGGCATCCCCAGTGGCTGCAGGGCAGAGAGGCAGCAATGAGGAGGCCTGAGCAGAGCAGTGGGGCTGCAGAAACAGGAAGGGGAGCTTCTCTGGAGCCTGAAAGTGACTCTTCACCTTATAGCAATGTATTTATTTATTTACTTATTTAGAAAATAGGAAAAACAATAAAGAAATAATGGTTTCTAACTCCAAAATTTCCATAAAAAATATTTTTTTCTGTTCTCTTTCCTCTGGCATTTGTTCCCAGAAATTAAAAAGAAAAAAATGAGTCCCAAATCTAATGGAAACCTGGCTTCACTGATTAGGCCAAAGCCATTTCAGAATGATCGACTTCTAATCCATAAGGTGAGCAAAAGATCTTCAAATCCAGACCTATAATTTTCCCCAAGAGATGCTTATCAGTGATTCCAACAAAGGACTACATGTGCTGTGGACGTTGATAAACCACCCGGAACAGCTCCCGAGGGAGCCCGATACCTTTGTCTTGGCTCCCCTCAAAGACGGAGGCCACTCCCCTCTGTTTATTTTCTCCAGGAGTCAGGCTGCCTTGCTCCAGCACCCAAGGGAGATCTGATTTCCTCTTTGATAATATGGCCCAACTCTCTCCCTACCGGACCCTTTAAGGAAAACATCCCAATTTCCTTCCTTCTTTAAAAGAAAAAAACAACAAGTGCTGGTTTTGGGGGCGGGGGGGGGGGGGGGGGGGGGAGGGGAAGGGTGTATCTTTATTTGCTAATGGGAAATAAGGAGAGCCTGGCTAAATAACATCTCAGAACATGCTGAGTTAGTTCAGTCCCATGGCAATGTTGCTGCAGACAGGGTGTTGGATTGCTGTGTTTAAGATCTGATAATTTCTCTAGCTGCTCCGCCCGCCCCCTAACCCCTACCCCCCACCCCGCCGTGGAAATGCTGAAAAGCATATGATAGAGGTGTCACAAGATGGTCTGGGAAAATCCACAAGATCAAACCATCAACCCCCAGGGCCACACCACTGAACACATTAAGGTTGCAGAAATTACACTTATTCCTGCATAGTGAGTTTGTCTTTGCCTGGGACAGTCAGTCAGCACTAAAGAGTCCAGTCAGCATCTCCAGCATCTGGTCAAGGTCAGTCTATCTGGTGGTCATTTTTAGGGCAGCTTTGGTTAAGGGAGAGGCACTGGGGGGACATCTGACTGAGCTGAGACAATGCTGGCATGAGCCTCTGAAAGCCTGCTCAGTCCCTGCCCAAACACAGCCTCCCGTATAGTGTAAGGAAGAAAATGAGGGTTGAAAGAAATCGTACTTCATGACAGCTTCTGTGGTCATCCTGGCATCATTTCCTCCAGGCCTTCCCTATTTCCTGCAAGTCCAAAACATGCTAGAAAAACAGTATAGCTCTCTAATGTTTGTATAAACCGAATGACAAAATGAAGGAAAGGTGGGGTGTGGAATGAGCTAGATGGATTTCATCCAGTATACATACCCTAGAGAAACACTTAATTTTACTACAAACTTTCAGAGGGCATGCCATTTCGTTTCTAAGGGAAGACCTCAAGCACCTTATTATCTTTATTCTGCTCATTATCATTGAATTTTTTTTCTCCTACATTGGAAAAGTAACCTATCCTACTTGTCTTCCACAGGGAAATTCATTTTTGCTGAATGATGGTTTGTAGGCTGAAAAAAAGAAAGAAAAAAAAAAAGAAAAGAACCTTGGGAAATAATTCAGTAAAAGGTAGGACTCTGAGCCCTAGCCAGTTTAGCTCAGTGGATACTGCGTCAGCCTGAGGACTGAAGGGTCCTGGGATCGATTCTGGTCAAGGGCATGTACCTCAGTTGAAGGCTCCTCCCTGGCCAGGGCCCTGATCAGGGCTCGTGCAGGAGGCAATTAATCGATGTGTTTCTCTCACATCAATTTTTCTCTCTGACTTTCCCTCTCTCTTCCACTCTCTCTAAAAATCAGTGGAAAAATACCCTCGGGTGAGGATTAAAAAAAAAAAAAAGGTAGGACTCTGAGAGCTGCAGCAGGCAGCAGTAGCCTAGCTTATGGAGTGTAATCTCTTAGCAGTGCCAGTAAAATAAAACAGAACCACTGTTTCAGACACTGTATTTCTGGCTAAGGTTTCACTCCTCAATTACTTTCAAAGTTATTCATTTCAGTCAACATTATAAGGGTAAGTCAACATTTGTCCTGGCAACATGCCCAAAGTTGTTATTTTATTAGTCTGCTACTGGTTAAATTGGCCCAAGATTAAACACATCCAATAAATAGCCCTAAAATATTGGAGTTTAGTAGAAAACCACATTCAAGTTCTCTTGCACAGGATGTTACTATTACTTAACCTTGGGCAGAAGGAGACACGCATACCCACACCCCAATAAGTTCCTTTTAGCAAACGCCAGCCCACTGCCTGAAACTCATCTTGGTCATGCCCAGACGTGGCACCACAGACCTTCGGAGAAAGAGGAAGCGGAATATTTAGCCCTCTCTGCGGTCCCTGGCTCACATCTGCCTCTGAAAGGCAAGCATAGCTCTTCCTCTGTTGAGGCAGCGGGGCCAGCTGATCAGAGCTGTAAGCACTTCAAGAGCTTGACCTTCTGAAAAGTGAGGGCTGCCAGCAGCGTCCGGGGCTTCCAGGAAGGCCAGCCTTGGGCCCAGAAGATGTGTTCTCATGATTAGACTGAGGCTATGCATTTGGGGCAAGAATGCCACAGAAGGGATGTGACCACTATGCCACAACCATCCCCAGGTCTGGAAGATGGGGCCAAAGCTGCGCACCCCTGGGGGGAGGATGCCAACAAGGACCCTGGAGGTGGCAGTGGTGGCCTAATCACAGCCACAGGGCCCAGAGGAAGGCCCTGTGGTTCTGGGGTTTCGCAGTCGGGTCATTTCCTATTGACTTCTTGGAAACTCTGAGGTGGGATATCAATGCTGTACTTGTTTATCTCTGTGAAAGGGCTTCCCTGGCTTCCCTTTTGGGCTGGAATGGGGGTGGGGGGGGAGAACAATGCTACTGGGCATTCCACCCCTGCTCAGGGTTGGGGAACTATTGTGTACAGACACTTAGCAATACTCCTGAAGAAAACACCTCCGGAAAACACCTCCGTAACAAGTGACAAAGTTCTTATCACTCTGGCTCAGAGAATGTTGATTCTCTGCACAGGACCTAAGGGTAAAATAGGAGACAACCTTTCTGAGCACAATATCCTATGGTCTCAACACCCTGACTTTGGGCCAAAAAATGTAACCTCCAAGGGCTCTGTCTCCCCAGTGAAGTGGGGGTGACTCTCCTATTCCCTCACAGTGTTGCTGGGAAGCTGACAAGAGATCATGCCTGCCATGTGTCTGGAACAAACCTGCCCCATAAGCGGCCCAGCCTTCCCTCCTGCCCTGTCCATTCTGCTCTGGATTTCCCCTGGCCTCCCAGGGACAACGCTGGAGCCACAAGTCACCTGCCACCATCTCACCAAAGACATGCTCTGACCACCGAGGCCCTGCAGCTGGGAGACCAGTATTTTGATTTCACATTCCTGCCTTCCCTTTCTTCCTGCACCTTTACTGTCTGTTTAGCCAAGCTCTGGCTAGATAGAGCAAAACTGGGGGTGGTTTGGCAGGATCCAAGGCTATGTCCTGAGGAGAGAAAAACTTTAGCCTTGAAATCCCAAAATCAGAACCTGAGTGGGGGAGGGAAACCCAAGTAGGTGGGGCTTGAGGCGGTCTGCTTCCACCCCTCCCACTGCACCCCACATTGCTGAATTACAGGCTAGAAAAACTGGTCTCCAATCTTGCCTGTTCCCAGTACTATCAGGGATTAGGCAGTGATAGGAACTCACTGATACCGACTGACTCAATGCTATGCATGCAGCCCCTGCAGACGTTCAAGGTGGAAGGTCTCCTCCAAATAACATGTTACCTTTGGCTTCCAGAAAGGACGACACAGATCCACTAACATGTTCTCTCTCTCTCATCCACCTGTCATTCCTCGAAGCTCAGCATTCTCTTAACTTCCCAGAAGAGGGGGGAAAGAAAGTACAGAGATGACAGAGGATGCCTAGATCTTAATCTCAATGTCCCAAAGGAAGAACAGCCTGTTCCAGCGGAGTCTGGTGCAATCAAACACATCTCAGGCAAGCAACGCTGACAGCCAGGTCTGCCATCTGACTGAGGACTCGGCTGGGACAGGGATCCCACATTCAGCTGCTGGGTAAAACCTACAGGGACATCTGACCAAGGACCCCGGGGTCTGCAGTAGAACGTGGACTCGCATCGCATGTTCACCAGACAGCTTCTGTTTCTGAGAACAATGACTTTGAGCAAACAAGCCTTGAAGAGATGAAACACAAAATACACTTGCCGTGCTCCGTGGTAGCACCTGGCCTTCTCTCCTAGCGCACCGCGTTCCTCAGATCTTTGGTCCACGCACATCCTCAGCGGCACGCGCCTGCACTTAGGACCCAGAACCCAGCATCTGGGTGTTTTTAGAACAGCCTGCTCTCAGCTGAGAACAGAATACACTGCAACCTGATTATTCAAAATGGAAAAAGCTACCAGTCACACAGCACAGTGACTGATTGAATTGGGAATAAAATAAAAAATTTTGACTTTCCTGTGTGTGGCTTTCAGCTAGTATCTTACCACTCACTGACCTATGAATGGGAAGCAGAAGAAATAACGTGCAAGGCATGCTGTTCAGGAAATTGAACATGCAGAACACAACATTAACTTTATTTGAGAGATAGTAGTTTTCATTCTGTACCACATTTTTAATCACAGGAATTAAAAAACGCCCAATAACAATGGATTTTTCCAAAGGCTCATAAAAAACACTGGCTCTCAGTGCTATACATTTGCAACCTTGAAACACAGTGATTATGTGTTATTTCTAACTCTCAGCAATTAATATGCAGCCGGATGTATCATTATCTACAGTCTATTAAAATTCAGAAGCCTGTGAATTTGAAAAAGAGTGAATCACACGCCAACGACAAAGGAGGCAGAAGCCTCAGAGAACCAGCTCTAGTCCCCAGTCACTGGCGGCTCATTTCAATTACAAAGACACAAGAGGGAAGATGAATAGACAATGGCAGTTGACTCAAAAGAAAAGAAGTAAATACAAACCTGTCATTTGACTGTTACGTTTTTTTGTGTGTGAAAAATGTTGGTTAAGCCATTGGAGAGTCAGTGCTAAGGGGTGCCAATAAAAGTTTCCAGAAGAAACAAAGGCAGTTTTGTGGTAAAAGAAAAAAGTTATTTATTCCTGGGGTAAAGTACCCCTGTGGCAGAAAGGGGCAAAGTTCCCAGGAGTTTTCCAGCGCAGGCCAACCATGGGGGAAACTACAGGGGGTCTAACGAGGCAACAATTTCCCTGGACAGGGTTCCTCAAGGGCCCCCAGGGATGGAGGGAAAGGCTCATTTACCTGGCAGGCACTTCCTCCTTCTGCTCTGCAATTTAGGAGTCAGGCTCTGGGCTGCTCCTGAATTTGCAAAGCAGAAGTGGGGTGCAAGGGGGCTGCCTGAGCCTGCAAAGCCTCCTGAACTACTAAATTACATGCTGCCAGGGCCCCTACCTACTCAGACTCTAGCAATTCTCTAGAAACAGAGAAATCGTCCCACCTGACCCAGCTGTGATTCTTCTGACTGCCTGACAAGTAGAGAAGGATGTGCCAAGTAGACAATGGGGACCCCTGGGTGTGAAGAAGGGGGCACCAAGAGCCAGGGAGTTACCCCATACCGGGGACTGGAACATTAGCAGGAACATGCACACATAAATAGGAAAATACACACACACACACTCACTCACTCACTCATCTATTTGGTATAGCAACCCCCATCACTCCATTTTATAGAAGAGGAGGCAGGTGTTCAGAGAAGTGAAGTGACTTGCCCCAAGTCATACCCAGCAATTAATTGGCAGAGTTGAAATTCAAAGTCATATCTACCTGAGTTGAAAGCCCTCCCCGCCACCCCCTACACTGGCTTCCCAGGATATACAACCTCCTTTTCTAACATAAATAATGTAATAGCAATAACGCTGAGGATGACTTCATGCCAAGCTGTGCCAAAGTGCTGTCAGTGCCTGATTTCCTTGACTTCTCTTAAGTTAGTATTATTAATAGACCCATTTCACAAAGCAGGAAACTGAGGCACAGTGGGGTTAAGAACCTTGCCTAAGGTCATACAGCCAGTAGTGTGAGTGGCAGAGCCAGGAGCGAGTCCCAAGGCTTTTACTCAGCAAGGACTCGGCTTTTAACCACAATGCTGCTCATTTCCTAAGCTAGGTGGGAACCCTGAAGGAAACCAAGACTGCAGAGGCAGAAGGACGGTGGAGACTGAGGCAGGGGGTAAAAAAGTAGAAGCTGTTCTCCCAACATTCGAGCCCTGTCACTCTCACTCTGGAATCCACAGCCCCTCTTGTCTCCTCCCCCAGCATCTTCGAGTGGCCAATAGTCAATGTTCATGCGCCCCCAGCAGTCAATGTTCTCCCTTCAAGGCACACCTGGGAAGTGGTGGTGGGTTACCATACAGCATCGCAGATTCATTGGATGGCTACCTCCCAGTACTGCCCTCCTCCCAGTCTGCCAAACTCCCCAATGAGATTGACTGCTTCCCTACACCCCTTCTGCTGACTGACAACTACTGCCTGCATGTTAGGATTGTAAATGAGTTGGTCAAACTGAAGCAGAAGTTTCTTACATGCCTTTCTCTTCTTTTTTAAACCCAGGAGGAAAAATGCTAGCTGGAGTCTAGTCTCAGTAAATACTGACAATCCAAGAGCATCAGGGGTCATTCTTAGTTGTCTAATTCTTCTCCAACTCATATCCATCACGCTATGGAGTTTCCCCACATTTCTATCGCAGGACCCACTTGTAATTAAAGTGCCCTGCTAATGAATAGGGCATCCTCACCTTCCCTGGGTCTGTGTCCTCCCCAGGAGCGTGGTTAAGATTTCCTGATGAAGCCTGTCAGCTGGGAGCTGGCCTTGAGGACAGATGACATGCTCCTCATTTCCTGTGACCAGGGTGCCTCTACCCAGAGCCCAAACCCCACCTCCTGTGTGAAAGTCTTTATGGAAACAGTTGAAAACCACACTAGATATTTTTCATCCTACCTGGCAGGAATGAACGTGAAGTGTACCAGTGAGCTTGGAACATCTTTTGTTTTGTTTTTTTGTTTTTTTAAATAATGCCCAGTGCCAATGCGAATCCCTGGGAAACTGGGTGGGTGTTTCCTAAAAGGAAAGTGACCTCCCAGCAGACCACTGACAGGGCTGGTCACCCAAGCTTCCACTCGAGGAATATCCATGCAAAACAGAGGCTTCTGCGGCCACCAGTGAGCTGTGGGCACTGGCTCTGTGGCGCCCTCTGCATGCCCACTTCATCTCCAGGATTCCCTGGGAAGTTCTCATTTTACAGATGAGGAAAGTGAGGCTTAGAGGATGAGTCACTGGTCCAAGGTCCCCTGACTCACAAGCGGCCATTCAAACACAGCTCAGTCTGACCCTCAAACCCAAGTTCCTAACCACTTCACTCGATGGCTGCCCCATATTAAAATGCAATCTTGCTCAATCCTTCCCTCAGGGTGAAGGGCAAAAGAAGATGGGTTAAATGATTTCAGCTGGAACTACGGAAACTAACTTTGAAGCTTTGAAAAAAAGAGAGAGAGAGAGAGATTTTGTTTTTAGAACAGAAATCCAGTTTAATTTATTTTTTTAATTGGCCAACATTTAGTCAAGAATAATTACCTACAATACATTAAGACCAGTTTTTTTTTTTTAAGGCCAGTTTTTATCAGTTTAAAAATCTTTAGTATTTAAAATCTGGGTCCCATGCTCAAAGTCCAAATTTCAAGTTTAGCCTATAAGTGGCTGTGCCCAAATTTGAGAACTTACTGTGGCAGAGTTCTGATTCTAGAATGGCCTCAGAACACTCCTAAGCACTGTTTCTAAATGGGTGATACCATCATGACAATTTTTTTTTTTTTTGTAAAATGTGCATATCACCTGAGCTATTGTGTAGTTAATATTTTCTTAAGTAACTCATATCTTACTTAAGCAAACTTGTAAAAACAAACAATATCACTGCCTTACAGGGAAAACCACTATCACTTGCCATAATCAGAAACTAACTTTAAAAAATGAGTCCTATCATTAAATTCTTGTTAGAAACTCCTGCCCGAGAATGCAGAGCCCGAAGCCTGCACTCCCTTAAAAGTGAAAATTAGCAAGGGATAAAAGTTGTTAAGGATACACTAGCAGCAGGTATACTAGCTGCAAACTGAGACTTTCTCCTGGATACAATCAGAGGGATTGTTAGAGAACTGAAAAGAGACAGTGATTCAAAATTATTTTATGTCTTGCCTTGGCCTATGTGGCTCAGTTGGTTGGAGTATCGTCCGGTACACCGAAAGGTCACAGGTTCCATTCCCCGTCAGGGCACATATCTAGGTTGTAGTTTGATCCCCGGTTGAGGTACGTGTGAGAGGCAACTGATTGATGTTTCTCTCTCACGTGGAGGTTTCTCTCTCTAAAATATATTTTTTTTAAAAACATATCCTTGGGTGAGGATAAAAAATATATATTTTGTGTCTTGCCTCTGTATTACCTTGTCCTGTGTCACCTGAGCTATGCACAAGAGGTATGAAACTCACCTTCTGAGAAATAATGATCTAACCTAGCCCGCTCATTCCAGAAAGAAAGGCTCTGAGGTTTCAAGAAGCTGAGCCTACTTGTGCCCTGTCCCCAACTAGTAGGGAAACTCCTGTACGAACCAACCGAGAAATAAATGCTGGTAAAGAAACTCAGATGAGTCATTAAGAGTCCTCCAAAGTGAGTTCCCATCATTCCATGTTGAGCCAGAACAAAGCTCTCTCTCCTTGACTCTTAAAGCCTGGACATAAGACATTCAGAGACTAATAAGAGAAAACCAGGGTTCTTTAATATTTCTCCTTCAAAACTCGCCGATAAGACAGCATCAAACAGCTGAGGCGGAAGGAGGTGACTGTTCGCCTCATGTCTGTGGTTGACACTTAAGCTACCATCAATTTTTCCTCTTTGAACAATCTATTTCCTTCTCAGCATTTTCAGTCCCCCTCCTGCAAGACCACACCCAGAAGCACCCAAGGCAATCACCAAGCAGCAAGGAGGATGGCTGACAGAGGTGTGTGAAAATGAGACAAGACTGTCAAAACCTAGCAGGATATTGATGAGCCACCCACACCCCTCCCCCACATGTGTGAAGTGAAAAAATAAGAATAGTCTTCACCAGTGACCTTTAATTATCCTCTCTATTTGCTTGGGGTTGTTCTTGACATGCCTGTGTCAAGTGGGGATTATGAAATGTTAGCATTTCAATATAAGATAACACACTTGAGCAGGGAGTTTACACTGGCCTTGTGTCAGGGCCAAAAAGCACACAAAAGGATGCCTTATCACTTAGCCTCCTTGGCCATGGGCCCAACTCCATCTCTTTCCAACCACTAGCTGGTTCCTTATCCCCTTCTCTGGTTTCTTCCTCAATGTGAGGTACCTGCTAAACATTTAACTTTATTTTTTCAAGATCCTGACATTGGATCTCAGTTTTATTTTAGCCAGGTTGCCAACTTCTAGTGATGTCTACAGAAACAGTACCCTCAGGGAAATGCTCTATTTCTCCTTAGCATTTAAGGATCACCTCTGATGCAAACTAGATCTGCAGAGCTCAATAAGACAGTATTTTAAGGGATGTCATCTACATAGATAGAAGTTTGGTTCTAGCCAAGCCAGCGTGGCTCAGTGGTTGAGCATCAACTTATGAACCAGGAGGTCACAGTTCGATTCCCGGTCAGGGCACAGGCCCAGGTTGTGGGCTCGATCCCCAGTGTGGGGCGTGCAGGAGGCAGATTAATGATTCTTTCATTATTGATGTTTCTATCTCTCTCCCTTTCCCTTCCTCTCCAAAATCAATAAAAATATATTTTAAAAAAGAAAGAAAGAAGTTTGGGTTTATCCATTCTCTGTGGGCTTTTTGTCGACTCTAACAGGGATTTCACATCAAATATGAAAAACCTTGCACTTGGATCTGCTGGAGTACACGCCAAGGGAAAGGCCCACCAGTCCACTGGCCCCAAGGCAAGGTCACCGCATGCCGTGTTCCAGCCAAGTTTATAGGGTTCACTTTGAACACCCCCAAAACAGTGTTGTTTACAACTGACCTCACTCAGGAACATGCCTGGCTTAAGCCAACATTGTGTTATGCCAAGAGGTCAAGGCTAAGCAAGGAGGGACCAACATTTTGGCCCTGCCTCCTAATCGCTCTGAATCTCTGTTTCTTCCGTTGATAACAAAGAGGACAGTCCTTGCCTTGCTCAGCTCCCTCAGCTGGTGCAAGGTTCAAAGAAGATAATGCTATTTGAATACTGGGTGGCATTTCTGCGAATGAGAACTTAGCAAACACGATGAGAAAGGGAGGTGCTCTGTCTGGAACATGCTTTCCCCCACTTCTCTACATCCCATGTTCATGCATATATGTTCAGATTGGTTACATCATGTATATAATTATGCTCAACCTTTTTCCTCTTTATTTTTTCCAGAAACACTAAGGTAGATCTGTTTGCTAGTGTGTAATGGCTCAAATGATGTCCCTGACTCTTGTGCCAGAGGCCATGGTACATGGAACCAACCCTCCATTATAGGTCAGAGAGGTTGTTGGCTTTTCTGACTCGTATAAATAAGTTCGAGAGGGTGCTGGCCTGGAATCAGACAACTGGACTTTGAGAGCTTTAGCTCTGCCATTCCTAGCTGTGTGATCCAGGGGAAATCACTGAACCCCTCTGACTCTTAGTAGCCTCATCTTTAAAATGAAGAGAGCCCAGCTGGTGTGGCTCAGTGGTTGAGCATCGACCTATGAACCAGAAGGTCATGGCACATGCCCGGGTTGTGGGCTCGATCTCCAGTGTGAGGTGTGCAGGAGGTAGCCGAATACTGATTCTCTCTCATCATTGCTGTTTCTACCTAGTTCTCCCTCTCCCTTCCTCTCTGAAATCAATAAAAAAATTATATATATATATATATATATATATATATATATATATATATGAAGATATACTCAGGTGAGGCAAAGAATATAAAAGTGCTTTGAAACTTATAAAATGCACAAACATAAAATGTGAGCATTATTGCAAATGATATCACTATGAACAACTTTGGACAAACAGTTCTCCCTCCCCAGAACTGGGACACTGGGCCCAAAGATTTTTTTGTCTTTTAATGTGCACTGACAAGTTCCCTCATTCCACAAGTCTGTTATTTCCCTGCAACATCCCCAGCATTGGGTTTTATCATGTCTTTCAAATATTTGTGACATCAATTAAGTATGAAATAGCACCTTATTATTTTTGCCTCTTTTATTTCTATAATGTCTATTAGGGTGAATATTTTAAATAACGTTACTTTGATAGATCCTGTGTGCGAATTGCACATTTGTTATTGGTCATCTTGGAGTGTTCTTTTACATCTGTATAAATTATTTATATGTCAAAGATATTAATTTTTAGTCTGTTACCTCTATTTCAAAAATCTATTTCAATGTATTAGTCTACTTCCCTTGTCTAAGGAAGCACATTAAGTATAAAAGAAACCTTGTTGTTGGTACAGCATCATACAGTGTTTTGGGCTGATTAATACTCAAGATTTCCAGGCACACTGGGGATGCCCAGTAGAAACAAGCAAGCAAGAAAAATAAGTTGGACAGCATGTTCTATTTGGAAGTGTTAGAGGAACCGGGAGTCTAGCCAAGAGAAGATGAGCACCTGAGAGGTTGGGGAGGAGGCGGGGGGGGGGGCGGGGGGGGGGGGGGGGAGAAGAGTTTTCAAATATTTAAGGGGATAACCCATGAGAAAGTATTACCCATGAGAAAGTAATATTCAGCTCCAGAAGGCATCACTACAACTAAGAAAGAAGTTTCTCATGATCCACACTGAACAAAGACAGAATGTACGGCCTTAAATGTAATGAGCTCCCTGTCCCTGCAGGTGTTTAGCAGACTGAATGGATCACGGAGGGGATACAAACTGGGCTTCATATTCTTAACTGGCCTTTTCCACTCTGAGGTTCTCTAATGAAATGACCCTGGGTCATTTCCTGGAGGCTAGTTTTGTTTGCTTGTTTCATAAATCCCCAGGGGAAAAAGCTTGTTTTGTTACTCCTTTCCTCCTCATCTTAGAGCCCCAAGAGAAAAAAAGTTCAGTGAGTTTACCATAAGGTTTCTGGTTCAGCTTCAATAAACTGACCTTTAGTAATAATTGAGCTGCCTTCTCGCAAAAAGACACAATGGCCCAAACACAGGAGGTCCAGGCACAAGTGTTTCTCGACTTAAAAAGACCCACTCCTATTACAGCCAGTCAAAGGTCCAGAAGCCTTTCTTGATTAATTTATGACACCGCCTCTTCTAAGCTAATAACTGGTGTCAATTCATACAACACAAAAGGCATTAAAAGCCACCGCCCTTCACTCCAATGGTCCATCAGCCAACACAAGAATAAATGGCAATCAATCGCAGCCATGGCCTCCTTTTCTGTGACCTGTACCTGTTACCAGTGCTGACAAATTATGGAAGGCAACTGCATGCATACATCACAAATGAAGTCGCCTTTCAGATATATACCCGATGCCATTAATAACAATTACATGTGCACAGGGCTTTGCGAAATTAGGATATGATCAGTAATTTATTTTCATTCAGTTGTTATGAAAACAGTGGCTCTGGGCCAGGATCTTACAGGCACTCGCAGAATGTCTTGAGAAAATGACACAATTTGCAAATATCCATATGGCAGTCGGGGCCTTCCTGCTATCGGTTTACTTAGAAGGCTGGCGGTTAATGTAGACCAGCAAAGTGACTAATTGCAGAACTAACTGTGTCACCTCCACAGAGCTGAGCCTGCAGAATTCTGCCAAAGACCAGCTCCCTGCTGAGAACACAAATGGAAGTTATGAAAACCTACTGCCTGCCTGCCTGCTCACTCCCCACCCCCTCACCTCCCTCCAAAGAGAGGTTTGCAAATCCCACTTCTGTGGGTCCCCGTCTGAAGTACTGACTACTAGGGAGGTCTCCCATCCAGACACTCAGGAAAAAAATGGGCCTCTGACCGTGAGAGGGTTCATTCTTCATGTGTTATGCGGTGAGGAGATTAGTGATTTAGTCATTTAGAGGCAACATGCTGTGATTGGGAAAGTAAGGACTTCAAGGTCAGACTAGGGTGGGAGTATTGGCTCCTCCACCTACTAGCTCAGCCACCCCGGAAAGGCCAATTACCCAGCTCTGATCCTAACTTTCTTCTACAAAAAGGGGCAATTATACCAACCCCAGAGAGTGAGGATGTTTAGAAGACTACAGGAAGATCCCTACTGCACTGCTGTGCTCAAAACAGCATCAGGAAATTAAGATGGTGATCATGTTTCTTAAGATTGTTTTAGGAATCTTTTTATTAAGATGCAGAGGTGTTGATGATGATATTTATTGAGCACCTACTATGTGTCAAGCACTGTGCTAAGCACTGTACAGGAATCATCTCATTGACCCTCACTGTGGTCCTAGGAAGGTAGAACTATTTCATCCCCATTTTCACTAAGGAAACAGGGGCTTAGAGAGGCACAGTAACTTGTCCAGGGCCACACCATTAGCAGGTGGCATTGGGACCCAGGCAGTCTTATTCCAGAGTGGATGGCTTGACCTCAAATGTAAATGTGTAACATCACCATATTTTCCTCTAATAAACCTACTCCTAATTCATGTGCATCCTGGAGGCCCAAGACCCCCAAGATATTTTCCATCTGAACAAGACTGGATGACCATAACCAAATCCTATCAGCAAGGGATAGCTTTTACCAGTGTAACTCCATATGGCTCCTCACCCAGCAAGATCTGAGGTCACATGATTCACGGAGTCTTTTATTTAGTCATTTGAAGAAATCCCAGGATTCTTAGTGCAATAACTCCTTGGAACTATTCCCATGCAGTTGGTTGTACGTACTGTCAGCTCAACACTATATGATACAGATTTCAAAAAATGTATAAACCAGTTGACTCTTTTATCTCTCCAATGGCATGCAGGGAATACAGCCCCAGGTGCATACAATTTCCAAATACACGTGTGGACTGATTGGGGCATACATTATGACAGCGGCATAGCGTTCACTTTACTCTTTAGAGCTAAAGCTTAAAGGTACTTCTCAGCTACAGAAAGTACTCAAGATTCTATATTTAAAATAAATATTTGAAAGCATTTTACATTATCTGTTAAGTTTTAAATCCCCCTCCCCTTTTTTTTCTTCACAGAGATAAACACTCTTAGATGCCACTAGGTACATGGGTATTAAACACTGGACTAAATCTGGCATTGGATCTTGGTTCAGCTGCTGATTTTCTTTGTGACTTTCTGCAAGTCACCTCCCCTCAGTGTCTTTATTCATAGAGGATAATAGGTGCTTTATGTTAACCTCACAGCATGGCTGGGTCTCAAGTGAGACACTAGACGTGGTACGTAGAAAAGAACCAGAAATCCTTCATTTCTCAGTAGGTGTCATTCCAAGGGCCACACAAGGCTACTACTGGGTGAGTCAAAACCAGAACATATAAGAGACAAAGGGACAAAGGCAATGACTACAAATACCACTAACTAAATCTGGCTTAATCCTGACCAATATCTGAGATAGTGAATCTTAAAACCAAAACTAAGCTGTACATCACATTGTCAGGTAATTCTTAGAAAGAAAACAACAGAAACACCTCTTTGTATTTTCATTAAAAATGAAATGGACCCCAAACCCTTAAGACCTTACACCAGGCTCCAGAATCCTTAGCCAACACAGTCACTCATTTGAGTCTTTTTAAAGAGCAAACCTCCCCATGGGGAAACACTGGCTTTTAAGTTACAATTGGTATAATTTGTAAGCCTAATAGCTTTCCTTTTAATGACTTGGTCAGGTGTTCGGAGCATCTAACATGCTAGAAGCACCTATCCCTCCTGGCATGGGAAGTAAGCACCCAATAAATATAAAAACAAAGATCAATTGAGCAAAGCTGCATCGATGATCAGAAGAAGTAAGCTTAGTGATGCTCACGTGATACCACGTTTCTCAGTGAAAGTCTAGAGCCACGGACTAATAAGCTCCTTAGATTTCAGTTAACAATTAGAGCCGGAAGGACCTACCTGGTTAAGGGTATTAAAACTGAACATTTGCAAGCCGACTCATACGCCCATGTCATAAGAAATACTAGATTAAGAAGCAGAATTATATTAATGTCATAATCCATGTAGAATATTTTTGCCTAAAATATTTTTAAAGAAAATAAAATTTCAAAATATGTCATTTTTTCCTTTCATTGGGGACCATCACTGAAATAAAAAAAAAAACATTACAAAGCACTTACGATAAATCTTGAGTAGAAACTTTGTTAATGATTTTCTTTTAAGAGAATCTTTATTGTTGGACATTTTTACTCAAATGTATGATATCAAATGCACATCAATGACACCTGCCCATTCCCCATGAGCCTTTCCCTAAGTGGCCTTCCCTAGCACATCGGTTGCAACAACAAAAACAAACACTAGAAGGCACTTTCCCATTCAGCACTGTGCCCCTGTCCTCCCATAGCAAATGCAGAAGGAATAGCCATTATACATCTAAAGGGCACAGGTGCTTTGCTGTAACTGCCTTTGAAGGTCAAAAAGGATTTTAGAAAGGCCAGATTTTTTTTTAATTATTATTATTATAACCACATTCCTTCTGCAAAGAAAATGATCAATCTTAAAAAATTACTTTCATAGAAACTAACAGTCAATGCCTCGTTTATAAACAAGTATATAATCATGTTTTCAAAAGGCCAACTAGCGTATGCTGGTTTTTAAACACAAATACTGATGACACCTGCTGGTAGAAAATATATTTTCATTAACTGCTTATGGAGAAGTGAGTCCTACAAGGCTTAGCTGTCTTTTGCACTGATACTGAAACCAGAAACCTAGCCCCCAAACTCACTTAGGTTTCTTCTTCCAGCCTTGCCTATCGTCATTATCAGGAAGTGATACGCCAGATCAATGAAGCTTGGAAATATACTGGACTGGGCACCTCTGTCTCAAGGTATATACAGCATAAGAGATACTTCTACTTGGATTTACACACTTTAAAAAAAAAATCCTCAATGCTGAAAAACATTTACCAACTATTTTGAAATAAAATAGTTCCTCCCCCATCCTTACTCCCACACCAGGACATCTTCATAAAATGAAAATAAGTTACATTATATAATCTGGATCCCTTAGGAAAATTACTATTTGACATTTGGTGATACATTTCTTTCATCACATTTGTGACACACCGACATATTTACATTCTAAGTATAAGAATAAGAAAAGACTAAGCAGATGGGTGTTAACCCACATCTTTCACCAAACTCCTAAAAAAAACACAGGAATACGTGATAGCAAGAAGGAACTAGTGAGAGCACAGAGCTGTTTTCACTATTATTTTATGTGACCCAATTCAATTTACTAGTTAAACTCGGTTATGCTTTGCTTCCTTCCAAAAGGAAGCTAGTTTGAGGGGCACTAGCTTCACTGCTCCTACATTCATTAAATTATGAAGTTCCCATTGAAAAACCCTTCTAGCCATTCCAAGCCTGAACAACCTGAATCCTATGCAGGTGCGGTCCTGTCAAAACTTAAGAGTTCAAACACCACTGGGGCCATAACACTTTCCACAGCTGCTGGGAACAGAAACTCTTTGTGAAGATGTACAACTGAGCTGGGGTGGGGGGGGAGAAGTTAGTTTGGGCTCAGCTTACAGAAGGCTGATCACAACTAGAGACTGGAATCTTGTCAGCTTAGAGCAGTTCTCGCTAGAGGCAATGAATCTTTGATGCTGTCCTCCTGAATATACATAATCCAGTGAGCCAAGTGCACACAGCCGAGCAGACCCAAGGGTGCCGGGTGGGTGGGACCCCCACGAAAGCCTGATGCACATTGGCCTCCATACTTTCCCTGGTCCGGGTGGTGGTGGAGAATGTCAGTCTCCCACTCACACACACACACACACACACACGAGCAACAGTGATGAGCTGGGCCGTGTGAGTTCCACCATAGCTAGCCAAGAGAAGAAGGTGGCGCAGGCCTGGTCCACAGGGAGGGTTCAGATCCACAGGCAAGTTCCCAGGAAGAGAAATATTTCTAATGTTCCAAGACAGCTTCCCCCTGCCCCCGAGACTTTAACTCATTTTCAGGACCCATTGGGAGGCACTCAAATGATCATTTAGCCCCCAGACCACGAGCTGACGGACCCCATGGCCACAGGTGACATGCAGAAGGGCAGTAGCCTTTGTTGCCAAGCCTGACAGGTGAGCAGGTGAGATATCCAACCCCGGCAAGAGGAAAGGGACCCTTAGAGTAGCTCTTCCCGGAACTGGGCCTGCTGATACAGTAGGAAGTCCCTCTGCCAGGTCTCTGCAGAAGATTGACAGTTTGAGAGCCTTGCAGGAAGCAAGGGTGGGGGGAGGGTTGGGGGGGGGGAGAGGAGGGGCAGGGGCAAAAGGCTGCTGCTCCCTGATGGAGAGGAGCAAGGACAGGGACAGGGACAGGGAGAAGAAGGCGGCGCAGGCTTGATCCACAGGGAGCGCACAGAAGGGAGACAGTGAGAGAGGGAGAGGAGAGTATGTGTGAGAGACGGAAAGAATGAGCAGTGGAAACAGAGACCGTGACTGACACGGAGCCGGACCGGAGAGTCCAGGGGGAGCCCCTACCTCGGCGTCCTTGGCCGGACTGCTGGCCGGGGGCACCTCCAGGCTGCAGTTCGCCCTCTTGACCGAGAGGTAGAAAGGGTAATCCTTGGCCACCATGGCGGCTGCCGGGCCTGCCCTTTGGGGTGTCACCGCTGACCCGAAGCGAGAACAAAACTCCCAGGCGAAAGGGGGCCCCAGCTCCACGGTGCCGGGCGCCGCGGCGACGCGGAGACTGACAGCCGGCTTCTCGCCCGAAGGCACCCAACCCCGCGCGCCGGCTGGAGGGGGCGGGGCCGAGGCAGGGCACGCCCACCTGGTGGGCGGGGCGGGCGTCTCGGGAGCCCCAGGTGCCGCCCCGCAGAAGTACCTCGGGCGGGGGCGCGATGGCCGCCAGGCCCCGGGGCCGCTGCGCTGGACCCCGCACTCCCTGGGGAAGCGGCGGCGGTGGCGGGGAGGCCCGGGAAGAAGCCGGGCGGAGGGAAACTGCCTCGGGGAAAGCAAGCGTTTGGAAAGCCCACCTTGCTTATTCCCAGCCAGGCTCCCCTCACACACATTTTTTTTTAAATGAACGCCATTATAACAGAGACTATAAACAGTAAAATGCGCCCCATTTTAAAAAAAGTTTTTATTGATTTGAGGGAGAGAAAGGGAGAGGGATAGCGAGACAAAAGTATCCATGAGAAACACCCATCGCCGCCTCCTGCACGACCCCAACTGGGGATCGAGTCCGCAACCCGGGCAGGTGCCGGGAATCCAACCGAGGACCTCCGGGTTCATGGGTGGACGCTCAGCCACTGAGCACACCGGGGCAAACGCGCCCATTCTAAGTGTACAGCAGTTAAGTGATGACAAATATAAAGGCCTGTAACCTCCTCCAGAGAGCTCCCGTGGTCCATTCCCTGCAGCCTCAAGGCAATCAATCTACCGCACCTTACTAGAAAAAACATTGCAAATGCCCAGCAGGCAATTACAAGGTCATCTGCTGCAGCCCTGTCTGGGCAGTAAAAACCAAGTGGCACCTGGAAACAGCTAATATCCACCAACAGGGAATCCTATATAATAAAAGGTCAGCCACCATAAGCATATGACCAGAAGGACCAGAGACCAGAACCACCATGGCCCCTCCCAGGACTGGCCCCTCCCAGGACTGGCCCCTCTCAGGTAGGCAGACCAGCAGTTAGGGGTGATCAGGTAGGCAGGCAAGTGATTAGGAGAGATCAGGTAGGCAGATGGCCCCTCACAGGGCTGGCCCCACCCCCAAGCAAGCAGTTAGGGGTGATCTGGTAAGCAGACAAGTGGTCAGGGGTGATCAGTTAGGCAGGCGAGCGGTTAGGGGTGATCAGGTAGGCATAGGGCCACTCTCGGGGCTGCCCCCCCCTCCCCCAGCAAAGAAAGAGGGAGGCCCAGGCCAGCCAAGCCATCACACCCCACACATGTCCCCTGCAGAGGGAGGTCACCAGTGGCAGTGGAGCAGGGGGCAGCGCTGCACAGATGGCAAGCAGTGGCAGCCGCGGGGGTGGGGCCAGCTGCCTACAGCTGGGGGAAGAAAAGCCCGGATAGGCCCTGATCTCAGGCCAGGCCTAGGAACCCTACCTGAGGGGTCCTGGATTGTGAGAGGGTGCAGGCTGAGCTGAGGGATCCCCCCCCCCCCCCACCCCCAGTGCACAAATTTTTGTGCATTGGGCCTCTAGTACTTAAATAAACTCTTCTCATTGTGGAGCAGTCTCAGCAGCGGTCAAGAAGAAGATGGGTCTGGAGTGGAAAGGTCTCTAATGTATGAGGTTCAGTTAAAAATTAATTGCAGAGTAAGCACAGTATAATGCCATTTGTGTAAAAACACATTTACAAAAGAATACTATATATTTTCTATAGATACTTGGAGGTAAGTACCATTGGAAACCATCCAGAAGGCTCCACAGCAAACTCCCATCACGAGTTCTCAGGGCTGAGGGGAGGCAATCAGTACCAGAGTGTACCTGGCATTAAGGGATTAAAGGTAACAAAGGAGACTACAAGTATAGCTAATGCTCTTAAAATTGTTTTTAATCCTCACCCGAGGAAGTTTTTATTGAATTTTAGAGGGAGAGGGGGAGGGAGAGATAAGGAGAGAGCGGGGGAGATAGGGAGGGAGGGAGGGAGGGAGAGAGAGAGAGGGAGGGAGAGAGAAACATTGACTGCTTGTCTCCCATACCCACCCCGATCTGGGATTGAACCTGAAACCTAGGTATGTGCCCTGACTCGGAATCAAACCCAAAACCTTTCGGTGTACAGGACAATATTCCACCTGGTTAGGGCTGTTCTTAAATTTTTTACAAGAAAAATATATTCATGTGTTTCTTGGGAAATTAGAAATTAGTTTTTAAAAATGAAAATGATCATTACCTCGTTACTTTGTCGACTGCACTGTTGGATTTTCTACCCTCTCCTTCTCAGAGTCCTGGCCACAGTGAGTGTGGTTTGGGGAAGTGTCTTGTTTTGACTTCCTCCGTGTGCAGGAGGGAGTGGGAAAGGAAGTATGTAGTCCCTGCTTCTGTGTTCTCTGCTTCCAGCTGAGGCCAGAATCCTCACTTCCCACTTCCCAGACAGGAAACCTCACGGTACAGGACTCTTTCATCTCAGGTACCAAACCCACACGCTGGCACTAAATCCACCCACTTCCCAGCCCAACAAGTGGAGATAAACTGCCTCCAGAAGGAATTCTAGGGAGAGTCGGGACTAGCTTTGCAGCCTCACTGCTGCCACAGACGTGACAGAGGCTCCTGAAGGAGTGGGTTCCCACGGAGACGGAGGAGTGCGCCTGCGTGCTTCCTCTCAAACGTGGACCATAAAGCGGTGATGAGGCAGCGGGGTGGGACCACTGATTCTTCCTGCCTGTACTCCTGAACACAACTCTGTCCTTTTAGCCTGGGCTGTGCGGATGGGGGGCTTACACAGGTGCTTTCCACAAGCTTGGCTAAGCTTGGTGGGGGAGAGAGAAGCCCTCATCTCCAAGGCCACCTTATCCAAAGCAGCCCCTGGTTAATTCTGCAGCCAAAGTAGGGCCAGGAGGCAGGGAGATGCCTCACTTAAGGCTCCCCTGGCTGCCAAGGGCATGAGCTGAAGCACCTGCAGCTGCTCCTCATTCCCTCCCTGCTCTTCTGGCTCCCATGGGCCCACCATCCCAACTAGAGCAGCGGTTGCCAACCTTTCGGACCTCATGGACCACCAGTGGTCTGTGGGCCACCGGTTGGCGACCGCTGAACTAGAGGACTCTGCCAGCAGCAGCCCTTTGGGGGTGGGCTTTGATCCCTGGTGGTGCTTGCTGGGCCTTGTCCTCCAGTTGGGAGGGGTACTTCCAGCATTTGGTGAAGAAAAGAGTGACCCAGCAAACTACGACAGCCCTAGGATTAGACTACTCACTGTAGGATCTACAGGGCCAAGCAGGAAATCTGACACACCATGAAATCCAGTGTAGTAATAAACTAAGCCTAAGGAAGGGAGGGCACTTTAACCTCAAGTTTAAGTACAACTACCACAGAGCAAAGAATAGTCATTGGCTGATGAGAACGCTTCCATATTCACTTTCTTATAACGTTTTTTATTTGCCCCTCCTTAAAATATTTTGATCCATAAAAATCAACCAATATGCTTGGCCACACAACATATGTGCAAAGTTACATCTTTTCTACTATCCATGCTAGGGAGAACTGGAGGAAGGGGAAGAGAGGAGAATTGATTTATAGCTAATGGCCAATAACAATTTAAATAGCACTGCCAACCAAAGAAAACAAAACAAAACGAAAATAGGCCCCAGAACGAATGTGAAGGGAAAGATGGCAGTCTGAAGTTTTCTTGGGAGGCCTGAGATGGTTAAAGGATTTTCAAGGGTATTGACCCCACGCAATTTCCATCTTGTTCCCTGACTTCAGAACCTTCTCAGTGTGTGATGTGCTGCTCCCAAATTAGCAGATTTGGGCTTTGGGAAATCTGCCTAGGATTCCAACCAGAGGTGTCTGTCACCAAAGACTTTGTCAGAAACCAGGCTGCTCCACCAAAGGGTCCCCAAGCACACACCTGAGGCTGGTGTCACAGTTGAGCGAAGCCACCCAATTCTGCAATACTGCCCAGCTGAGCGGGCCCCGGGAGCTCCGCATTCTCCATCCTGCCTGTGTGTGTGTTTATGGGCTTAGGAACAACACTGCCCTCACAGTCAGCTCCACTCAAAGCAACAGCACAAAGTGCCTTTCAGAACTCGCCTTCGGCAAAACCCGTTATAATCCTGTAAAACGCTTCACAGCCGGGCAGTGTTCCTCGCTAGCCAGAAGCCTGGAGACTGGAATAAAGAAGTCTGTTCTGCATTTCCAGGACCGGTGCCAAGAGCAGGGCCTGCGTGCTCGCCTGGGCCGAGCGGGGCTCATTTGTGCTGCTGGTAGAGTGGTGGGTCTCCACACATAAGCCCACCACTGATTATGAGCTCCTTTCAGACGAACAGTCAGCCAGGCGTGGCTGGAAGACCATCAATCAACTCCTCAAATCCACTGCCGTGACTGTGAGCAGAACAGGCTCAGCATGAGGCTAAAACTTCAGAAGTTAGAGCGGTTGTGACAGTCTTCTCAGCCAACGGGACGATGCTTTGTCCTGTCAGCACTATACTTAACACCAGGATTAGTGTGTTCTTCTTTTTCCTAAGCCTCATTTGTTCATTCGTTTGTTCGTTCATTCATTCATTCATTCATCAAGTAGGTAAGAATGCCTATTACAGATCAAGTGCTCAATTAGTTACATTTCTCCCCTCTTTTCTGCCCATTCCTGAATCTCTATGCCAGAAATACACACCTGCTCAAGGAACATGTTGGCTGTAAAACATGGCCGTTCGACGGTAACCTCTGCAGAGAGGTATGCACTTGCAGAAGAAGCTCAAGTAACAGTAGCCCATCCTCCAAAGCATGGCTTTCAGACCTGTGCCTGCTTCCTTGGCATCTAAAGCCATCTCGTCTGTCCCTGCTAGTCTGACATGGTCATGTAGATACATGTCAGACACACATGTGTACCAACACCTCTCCCCTCCCCTTCCATTTGGGTGACATTCCCAGTTAATGACCCAGCTCCCTCTCCTCTCTGCAACTTCAGTCTTGATGGGAGAGGGGAGTTAAAAAAGCCTGCAGAAGTCCTGGCAGTGAATTCTGAGAGACTGGGACTATGGTTTACTGCCAGACAGGTAAAAATGGCACAGATGAAGCACTGAAGATATCTAAGATCATACCAGTGTCCAGTGTTACTCTCCCTCTGCCTGGGGATATGTCTACTGGCTCCAGGCTAGATTTATGAAAATACATCCCTAGATATTCTAAAGCTGGAAGGCTTCATTCTTGCATTCTCTTAAAGATCTCATTTTCTGAAACAAGTCTGAAAAACTGGTTAAGTGAGAGAACTTTTCTCTTTCTCCTAGGATCGAGCTAATCCTGTGGATTACTAACTCTAATGCAAAAATAATCAAGACTCTATGTTTGGGGAAAAAGGGGGAATGAATATCTGTCTTGCCCTGATATGCCACATGCAGGTGCATTCCTTAGGCTCTGGTTCATTTACAGCTGTGATTCTCAACGGGGGCGGGGGGGGGGGGGCGATTTTAACTCCGAAGGTGACATTGGCAATGTCTGGATAGACTTTTCATTGTCCCTGGGGGAGAGTGCTAGTGGTATCTAGTGGGTAGAGGCCCAGGATGCTAGAAAACATCCTATAATGCACAGGACATCCCTCCACAACAAAGAGTTAACAGGTCCAAAATGCCAACAGTGCCACTGTTGAGAAACACTGCATTACAGAGAGAGTAAAGCTGAAATATGGCATTAGAGCCAGAGAATCTTTTAATTTTGACCTCAAGGATATTTTCACCTTGATCATTGATTGATGTCAAATGTTAGCTTAGGCATGGTGGTGTAAAGAAAACAATGGCTGAGTGCCAGCCCTGGCCTGGTAGCTCAGTTGGTTAGAGCGTTGTCCTGATACACCAAGATTGCGGGTTCAATCCCTGGTCAGGGCACATACAAGAATCAACCAATGAATGCATAAATAAGTGGAACGACAAATTGATATTTCTCTCTATGGCTCTCCCTGCCTCTCTCTGTCTCTCTTTCTAATCAATTTTTTAAAAAAGGGTGTGTCAAGAAGCCTCAGAATATTGACATGCCTAGAATCTTTCCCTGATGCCCTAACTTGACCCTTAACTGAATGACAGATTTCATAACATATGAAATGGACAAGAGAATAAGGAAGAATATGGGAGTAAGGCAGGCTGGGGGCGGTATAGAAAATTGTCTTGGGAGGGGCACGGAATGTTCCAAAGCTTGGTCTTTCCCAAAACAACCTTTACCACTGCATTTCATTGTTTTGGGGGGCAGAAATGCAATCTCAGTGAGGAAATAAAAACCCCACAGAGTCCAATACATTATTGTTTTGGCTGCACAGCGTGTGTGATGGGAAACTTGTCTTTGCTCCAGATGTTGCAATAAGAATCCTGACCTTCTCCAATTTTAGCTGATTACTATCAGTAACTTGTTTTGCTTAGAGAATCCAAGCTATCTCTGAGACTACTTTCTGTATAATTCTAGAGGGTCTTTGAACTTTATGGATAGTCTGCATTTGTTTGAGAGTCTTTAATATTTTTGACCAATAATTCAATAAATTTGTTTATACCCCAAAACTATTTATTCCCTGTAGACTACAGCTAATGTATGCATTGTGTAGGTTTTAAAATACTAATCATTGCATGGAGAAATTAGAATCCAAAATGTATAAAGTCTAGCTTTGGATATTGGAAGTGTTTTCTATCAACTACAAACTCAGCAAAGTACCATATTTCATCAAACCTAAGATACCACAGACTGTAATACGTGGTATTATTTTATGTGCTACCAGGAAAGAAAAAAAAAATGCTGCCAATTATAACACGTGATCAATTCCAGAGAAGTTAAAAAGTGGAGCAAATGTGCATAAAATAAAATATAACAGTATTCATCCATCTGGCTGGGATTTGAAAACACATTTGTAGAAACATGACTTCTGGGAATTCAGGGACAATAATTCCAGAGACTACCTGCGATGAAATCAACCAAGAAACTTATCAAATCTGTATTCCTGGGCCCTACTTTGGGTCCATGGAATTGGAGTCTTTAGCAGTGGACTCCAGAAATTCGGATCACAGTTATCAGCAAGTCCAATAATGAACCTGGGCCCCCTCCTTCAGAAACACTTTCATTGCAGATCCTCAAGCCAGAGCTGCCCAGGGGTAAAATGTGGCAGCACCAAAATCCAGAATGGGCACGGGAGCGGCTTATTTGCTCATCCAACACTGAGAAACTATTATGTGCTGACAGGCTGCTATATGCGTATGGATGCCTTGGGGGATACAATGAAAACTATGCAAGTCCGCACTTCAACTAAACTACCAACCGAGCCACCCACCAGGAGCTGTGTTCTGGCTCTTGGGACTTGATTTACAATCTAGTATCCAGTTCCAATGAAGAACATGCTTATCTTCATAGCCAGGGGGCACGACTGCATTTAAGTTTTTAAAAAATTAGCTGTAGCAGTCGAGAGCGGGTGGAGGGTAGCTGGCTTGAGATGTTTACTTGAACAAGACCTGTGTCTGAGGGGAGGCGGGGAGGGGGCTGGCGTGTGTAAAGGAACTTAACTACAGAACAAGTTCAGCTAGCAGAAGCAGACTCCCAGCAAGCACATGCCTCACTCGCCTGGCGGGAGCGGAAGTCGGCTGGGGTGTGCTAGAGAGAGCAGCCCATTAGCTGATGAAGTGTTCTTCCAGCCCAGGGCGTCCGACAGCACTACAGAGGGGTTAGGAGGTGCAGGTTCCCTGAGCACTTTGGTTAAGTGGGTGCTGACTTACACGCGCTTCTGCTGTACTTGAATTTTTTCTCATCTCACATCCAAAACTAAGCTCAGCAAACACAGGTCTCCCATGCCCACAATTCTGACTGAACCAAGAGCCTTGGCAACAGAAGGCTGAACACGACCATCAGCCCTGGTTCACCAACTTTGGTCACCGCCTGGTCATTTAGTTCTTTGGCATGAGGAGATCGACCACCAGATGGCTTCCTGGCTGATGCCTCTCATCCGAGGCTGTCCCTGATGCCCAGGCTTGGAGAACCCTTGCTTTGTGCCTCCACAGTGCTGAGCGCCTCTCTTTCCCTCATACTCATCCTGCTCACAGGGACTGACTTGCTGTGTCTCCGCTGCCCAACAGCAGCGAGTTGCCAGGGCACAAGGGCCGTGTCTTGCTCACCACAGTGACTCCAGCTCCGTCCATCACCCTGGCACATGGTAGAACAGTGACGGCAAACCTATGACACGCGTGTCAGAGGTGACACGCGAACTCATTCTTTTGGTTGATTTTTCTTTGTTAAATGGCATTTAAATAGATAAAATAAATATCAAAAATATACGTCTTTGTTTTACTATGGTTGCAAATATCAAAAAATTTCTATATGTGACACGGCACCAGAGTTAAGTTAGGGTTTTTCAAAATGCTGACACGCTGAGCTCAAAAGGCTCGCCATCACTGTGGTAGAAGGACCCATAATTGTTAAATAAAAATTAAATTGAAATGGAGCTATTCAAAGAACACATCATGAAGGAGGTAAATCCAGAGGAGAGTTTTTGCAACGAGGAACAGAAGTTTCTGAGATGGGACCGAGAAATCATATGCACAATACCACAGCAAAAAGACATTTTGAAAAGCACACCTGAGTCCCTAACGCTTATCTTCTTGAAGAGTCCAAGACTCACCGAAAGCACTTGGAGAGCCAGCTCCTGCAGTGTAGGCTGTGGGCCCTCTCGGATATTACTGAGCTTTCAGTTCCCCCGGCTTCTTATAACACCCCCGGCAAGTTACACCAATTCCTGAACAAGGTGGACTTTCCGGGAGACTGAAACTCCGGTGGCAAAGGTATGTCAAATAGATTTGTTTTCAGAGACACCGTGTAACATGCTCATCTGAACCTTTTCCTTCCTCCAAAGGCACTTTCTTCCTTTTCCTGCTCTGTTTTTTATTTCAGGCTAAACTATAATTTTGTTTTCCTTTTCAACTTGTCATGCTCATACCTAGTGCTATTTAAGTATATTTGTATTGATTTCAGAGAGGAAGGGAGAGAGGGAGAGGGAGGGAGAGAGAGAGAGAAAGAGAGAAAGAAACATCAATGATAAGAGAGAATTATTGATCGGCTGCCTCCTGCACGCCCCCCATTGGGGATCGAGCCTGCAACCCAGGCATGTGCCCTGACTGGGAATCGGACCCTGACCTCCTGGTTCATAGGTCAAAGCTCAACCAGAGCCACTCTGGCCGGAGCCACGCCGGCTGAGTTAAACTTTGCTCTCTTGAGTTGGGCCCAGAGGGACTGACTTTTAAGGGGGTAGGAGGGATTTTTGCCTGTTTCTGCAAGATTAAGCATGGCACTTATCTAAAGTGCCCAGACTGATGGGAAATTATGGACTCCAGGACTTTTTATCCAAGGAAACTGCCCTGCTGGCTACTCTACCAAGGGATGACCATGGTCTCCCGTCTGGCCTTCCTGGAACATTACATGCTCT
This sequence comes from Myotis yumanensis, assembly GCF_028538775.1. Classification (NCBI taxonomy): domain Eukaryota; kingdom Metazoa; phylum Chordata; class Mammalia; order Chiroptera; family Vespertilionidae; genus Myotis; species Myotis yumanensis. The sequence goes on from NW_027223765.1 coordinate 43,660,686, forward strand.
GAGAGCTCAGTTTGATTTAAACCCAGTACACGCTACATAAAACCCATCTGTCAGTGAGTGGGAGGAAGGGAGGGTAGAGGTAAGAGAGAATTAAAATTGTAAAGCCAACATCACGTGGCTTCCTCCTTGAACTTTAATAACCCAGGGCTGCCTGCGGGCTCAGAAAAACCAAATGCAATGGGTAGGGACAAGGATTGCTCTGGTGCCAGGAAAATGCAATAAGACATAAATTTTACAAGGTAAGCAATGAATAAATGCCCTCCAGAAACAAAAAGCCTTTAACATCTCTGAAGTTGGCAGCCAGATGCCTGAAACATTGGTTCAGTGCATCCAAAAGGCGCAACAGGTAGGACCACCTTCTTTTAGATGAAGTTATTGTCCAGGGCAAACAATAGCTGGGGAGGCTGGATTTCATGATTCAAGGAAGGAGGGGAATTAGTTCAGTATTTTCTTTGCCACAGCAAGACCCATGTGAATGCACATTAGAGGTTTTCCACATGTTGGGCACATTTTCTAGAATGTCTGTAAAGGAAACACTGCAGACTGCCTTGGTTTCTGAAAGAGCTGTCTTTCTCCCTGGGAGGGGGAGCGATCTGATTTGTCCCATGACGGTTCTTAAGAAGATCCGCAACTCCAGGTCTTCCTTCGGGTCTCCTGTGGTTCTGAAATGCAGCTCGGGGAGTCTTGTTATGCTTTACCCCCAGAAGTGTTGCAGGAAGTGCCTGTCACCATAACTCAAAAATAAAATTGAAAACGATGCTGGCAGAGCTCAAAAACCAAAGGGATCAGCATTCTGCTGCAGTTTCCTGTTCATAAAACTTTATAAAAACAACCCACCCATCAAAGAAAAAAGCCTACAACAATAGCTCATTATTCTTTTCCTCAATGCTTGCCTCATACCACTCTGAAATGAGGTGCCATCACATTTCCTGAGTTATGGGCTCTGAACACCACATCCCTTTCCTCCCGTCCTCGCCCCTACCCCACCTGGCATCATTCCTGAATTTAGACACTTCTCCAGTGTATGGGCTCAGCAGAGAGAGGCCAGCATCCTCCTTCCTACCTGTCCAGAGACCAAGCACCTGTATTGGCTGGAAGCAGGAGTAATGGAGGCTTCCTTCCCTCAAATTCATTGTCATTTCCTAGAGAAACTTTTAATATGGAAGGTGTAAAGTTACAAAGTGAAAAAAAACAAAACCATACAGACTGCTCCAATAAACTGAAAAATAATATAAATGCATTGCCTTGTGACATTAACTTTTGGCTCTAAAGTAGAAATGTATGGAATATTCAACACCCCATCCTTTAGTACCTGATAGATTATAGGACAATACAAGCTCTAGAAAAACAAGCTTAGATGCAAATACCAAGTTTTCCACTTGCTGTCTACAGGACTTTGGACAATTTATTTAACCATGCCAAACCTCAGTTCAATCACCTGTGAAATGGGGATATGAGAGTTTCAAGGCTTTAATGAGATAAAGCATATTAATAGTTTAGTGAGTTAATACATGTCAGCATTTTAGATACAAGGCAAACAAATAATCCATATTGTTATTACCTTTCTGGTATATACATCTTGCTCCCTTTTGTTTCAATGAATTAGAGAGGAAAACATGGGATTTGGGGATCCTTGCTTCCAAAGGGGTTAATTCTTTAATTTAAACCAATGGTTTCAAATGCTGATTTAGTTACTGAACATACATAATAAAAGCAGCACAGTGAAGAGTGGAACTGACCTAACTTTGAAGACATGGGGTCTAGTCCTGGTTCTACAACTAAACTTGCTGTGTGACCTTCGGCAAGGAAATTAAACTCTTCGGGGTGCAGTTTCTTGAACTATAAAATAAGGAGATTTAAACAAAAATGCTTATCTTCCTAGGCGGCGTGGATCAGTGTTTGAACCTTGACCTATGAACCAGGAGGTCATGGTTCGATTCCAGGTCAGGGCACATGCTCGGGTTGCAGGCTCAATCCCCAGTGGCGGGGGCAGGGGGTGCAGGAGGCAGCTGATCAATGATTCTCTCTCATCATTAATGTTTCTATCTCTCTCTCCCTTCCTCACTGGAATCAATAAAAAAATGTATTTAAAAAATGCTTATCTTCTGTGATTCTGTAAAATAGCAACAACTGATGTGTATATGAAGCATTGTTTCAATTTTATGCTATTTTATATCAGGAAAGAATAAAAATGATAATGCTACTGACGAAAGCATCCTTGCTTAAAACCAGCATGTTTGATATAGGCAGCCCACAGTTTGGGTCGGTTCAGAATAATCATATTTCATAAGGGGTCATCAGAAAATTCAGCTCGATGTCCTCATTTGTCAGGAAATGCATAAACATACGGATTTCTTTAACATCAAATGGCCAAGAAAACAAGATTGAAGCAGGGGTTAGATCAATTATGACCAATGAAACACTGAGGAGAAAATGCAGCTAGACTAAAAATGGAAGGGAACTGGCCTAAAATATACTGTCACTTAAAAATAGGCACTTGGCCGCATGGTGCCCTGTTATCTGTACGACAACATTTGGTTCCTACTGTGTCCTCTTCCTACAGCCTGTTATGACTGTGAGAGCTCTCTGTTCCTACAGGGACAAAGTCTTGCTGCCGTGTAGATTTTCCCCCCAGTCATGACTTCCTCTCTGCCTTTGGATAGGCTCAGCTTATGTCCAAGTAGCAGGGCTGCAGCTGGTTCTCTCCCGAGTGCAACACACAGATGGCTGCTGGCGAGAGCTGAGCACCAGGGGCTTCTCAAGGTTGAGGGCCCTGTGCACCCAGGCCAGAGCCAATGCAAAATACTTACACTGATGTCACACATTTTAAAATTCGGAACTAAAGGCAAAGATGCATTGCAGCAACTTCTGAACAGTGCCTTATAGATAACAAGTAGAACTAGAATTAGCCAACAAACCGTAAGCTTCATTATTCTTTATTCTGTGTCTTCCACTTGACTGTAAGTTCCCTAAGGGCAAGAATCATGACTCTTGTTCACAGTTGTAACCCCAGTGCTGGCAAGTGAGCAGAGCTCAACCAGTGATGGCCATGGCTGATGCTGACTGAGGGTCTGCTCTCTGTCAGGCACTGTTCTTTGACTTTACAGGATGTATCTCAGATAATCCTCACAACAATCCAATGAGGTGGGTACATCTCTTAAAGGAGAAACTGAGGCACAGGGAGTTTAAGGAACTTGCCCCAAGTCCTCGAGCTGGTAAGTGGCAGGGCTGGGGTTTAAATGCAAGTACTTTGCTTCAGAACCCGCAGTTCCAATGATGAAGTGGACCATAATTTCTGCAGTCTATTTGCAACTTAGCAGGTCTCCTAATGCCAGAGACCATGACACTGAGGGTCAAGAATGTGAGCCTATTAGCTATGTTGGAAAGAACAAATGGCAGTCAGAAGACCTGGGTTCAAACCTTAGCCCTGGACTCCTATACCAACTTTGGTCAAGTCCTGTGACCTCTTTGCTCACCAGTTTCCCCTGCAGGTTAATACGAGGTTGGATGGTCACGCAGGTCCCTGACCGTTGTAAATCCCAAATGCTAGAGTCACCCTAAACACGCTCTTACATCCAGACAACTGCAGGTCACACAAGTGTGCTCCTCCGTCCTCCAACGAGGGAGAACCACCAAAATACCCTCGACAATCAAGCAAGTTCCTCAATCTCTCAGAGCCTCGGTGCCCTCATCTGCAATTAGGATATAATAGCACCTACTTCAAAGGGTGGAAGGGAAGATTATAGAGAAGCCAGGTAAGGGGCTGACACATAGCAGTAATTTCATAAACAGTAACTAGGTTTATTATGGTCCCAAAGAGAGCTTCGAGGTAAGTCTGGAGGAGGAAAAAAAACCTTCTCAAAGCCCCTGAACCAACCAACCCATCAAAAAGACAGTGTGGAAACAAAGCTTTTAAATAATTTCTAAGAGTAGAATCCCCAGAGCAAAAATTCCATATTGGATTCTCTTTCAAAAACTGGAGCGATGCAGACAGGTTTGAGTTGACTTTGATAGAACAAAAAGGAACCACCGTGATGTGGGGAATTCACGTGTGAGTGCTGAAATGCTAGAAAATAGTGTTAGGTGCCATTTGCTCTATGCCAGGCCCATGACAAGCACGTGACATGTATTATCTTACTGAGTCCTTGAAACCTGATGAGAGAGGGTGCTTTCCCTGTTTTACAGCTGAGGGCAAAGAGGCTCACACAGGTGAAGTGATATGCTCAAGGTCACACAGCTACTGATCCACACTAGAAGTCAGTCTGCTAGGAACACTGATGGCCTTAACCACAACTGCACCCCCTCCCCAAGGTTAGAATGTTGTTGGCCTCGGCATGGCCCAGATCCACAGGGAAGCAACATGGGCGGGTGGCTTTATATGTAGGGTGTGTGTGGCTCAAGTGGCCTTGGGTTTTAGTCTCTGTTTAGCGCCAGACTCCTGGAAGCTGTGGACAAATCATTTGATGTTCCTGGATCCTGTTTTGATCAAACAGAATGTAATGGATTAGAGCAGCGGTTCTCAACCTGTGGGTCGCGATCCCTTTGGTGGTCAAACGATCCTTTCACAGGGGTCACCTAAGACCATCCTGCATATCAGATATTTACATTACGATTCATAGCAGTAGCAAAATTACAGTTATGAAGTAGCAACGAAAATAATTTTATGGTTGGGGTCACAACATGAGGAACTGTATTTAAAGGGCCAGAAGGTTGAGAACCACTGGATTAGAGTTTTCCAGTCCAAGTCTTGTGGAATATTAACCACATTCATTTTATAACCAGGAGGTCAGGGATGAAAGAGTCAAGGCTTGAGCTGACCCTCTATCGTGATATTCTCGTTGGGAGAAGTAGTGGAATACGTTGGCAAGCAGGACTCCTCAATTCCCTTTCATCTTGAAAATTCTGAAATTCTACTGAATATGACGGGACAGAGGAAGAGAAAAGGGAAGAGAGGACCTCACAGGAATCATGGGGGAGGTTGCAGGGGCTCACCTTGAAGCTGTGTTTACATACCAACCACACTGTACATACTTAGCTTATTTGGGATGCTGGAGGGAGCTGGTGCAGATAATGGGGAAGAAAGCTAAATCTCTCTTTTTGAAATGATCCCCACAGCACACAGTAAGCACTCAATAGATGCTGATAGAACTGACTTCAAAGGAAGACAGATCTGGATCAAACTGACAGAAGCTGAGCTGCTGCAGAAGATGCATGAATATGTCAAAAATACTCACAGCAATGCCTTCCTTTTGTTCCCAGCCACCCACTCCACCATAAGCCATTTTCAAACTAAAGATCAATTCTCTTTTGTGCGAATGAGCACACCTCTCCCAGGGGGATAACCACAGGTAAACCCTCCCCCTGCCTCTATCCCACACATTTGGAATCTGAACAAAGGTGAGCTGTCTGGAGCTAAAGAATTCTTCTTATTTTCAATTGTATCGTTGCCCAGGGTAATGACAAATATTGTTTCATGTGTTTCCAAGCTTAGCTTTAGAGCTCAAAGGATAAAGTGCTTCCGCAAGAAAGAAAGAGTAGGAAGGAAAGAAAATAAGAGAGTGAAAAAGCTTAAGCCACACATATATGACTTAAAAAAAAACTTAAAATAGCAGAATCTTGTCCTCCCCGGAGAGGTGGGAGTGTGCCACAGCCTCAGACCTGCTGATGTCTCCATCTTGAGACACCAGGAGTGACAACCTCAGGGAGTTCTCTTTGTACTGTTATTCTAAAGGCAGGATTCCAGAGTAACCTCGGTTCATCTGACTCTTAGCTGATGTTTCTTCCATGATACCAGGTAACCTCATGAGCCATGTTCCCATCACACACACACACACACACACACACACACACAGGCTGGCGCATAATAAGATCTCCATACATATTTGTTGACTAAATTAAAGAAAAAGATTCAGAAGATATGTACCAAAGGCCACCCACATGAGTGGATTGACTGACTGCTGATTGACATTTAAAAAGTTTTATGTAACTTTGAACTCATGTCCAGAACAGCCCCTCCCTCCCCTTTCCCTGCCTTTTCAAATATCACCAATTATTCAAATCCTAGACCAAGTTTTTCTTCTGAGAAGCCTTCCCAAATCAAACAGCCCACAGGAGATGGTTCCTGCTTTTGAGTTCTAACAACCGTTACTACCACCACTCAGTGATCGTGTTCTGCCAGGTGGCAAGTTTTGAAATTACTTAACTTTCTACAGCCACATAACTTTTTATCTCCCAACCTAGAACTCCTGAAGGCAGGGCCTTTCCATGCCTGCCTCTGGATCCCTTCTTAGGGCACTGGAGCAGAGAAAGAATGACTTCCAGAACAATGACTAATCTATTTAACTTCTTCCAACTAGTTTCATGGTCAACTGAATCTTTGTGCTGTTCTCCTGCTGCTGGGAAGGCCGGTTACAATTGGTAGCTGGTCAACTGCATAAAACTCTACTGAGGGAAGGACTGAAAGGATGTGTTGTCCCCATAAAAATTAAGGAAAATACTTATCAAACCTCCAATTCTACTCGCCAATTTACAAGAAACAGGAGGATAGAGGGAAAAGTAAAGCCATCCCTGAATCCAGGATAGAAAACATTTCACAAGACAAATGACCGGGTTTCTACAACAGATCAATAGCATGGGGAGAAGAGAGAGGGAGGCAGAGTTTTACAGAATATCACCCGTAAGAAATGGGTGGAGCATGCTGGGACCCTGATTCAAACAGGCCAAGTGTACAAGAACCTCTTTGAGACAAATTAACAAGAATCCTTTATTATCACCTACGGTGCAATCCAAAGGCAAATTTGAATTTGGGAAATTGATGATACTAAGAAATTCTTAGTAGTCTTGTTAAGTGTGGTAGTTATGTAAAAAAACAACAACAACAACCAAATAAATTGTCCCTATCAGGTAGAAATGTATACCGAAGTACTGACAAGTAAAATGATATGAGGACTGAGGTTTGCTTCAAGTACCCCCCAAAACAGTGTGGTGAGATTGTTGAGGCTGAATGCTGGGGGGACGGAGGTGCTAATTTTACTATGCTCCCTACCTCTCTAAAGTGGGCGGATCGTAAGGTGTCATGTTTAACATACTAAATTGCCCAACTTGGAAAGTTAGCTTCTAATGCTGGTGAGGGTATGGTGAAAATGGCACACTTACAATTGTCGGCGACAGTAAAAACTATCACATCAAGAGATGTCAGTATATACCAAGAGCGATATAAAAGTGCAAATGTTTTGGCTAGTGTTCCTACATGTGTGAATTTACCAAAAGAAAATAATCCAAAATAAAATATTTTCAGTGCCTAGTCATTTAATAGTGATGAACTAGAAATAATAATAGGCTAGCTACTAAATATGGAGAATGCACTACGTGCCAGGAACTGTGTTAAATGCGTGAGATACATTCTCCTCTAAACAACCCTTTGAGGAAAGTATTCTCCCAGTGACATCCCCAAGAGGCACAACTAGGAAGTGGCAGAGCAGGAAATATGGGTCAGGCTGGCTCCAGGCCCTGCACGCAGCTACCCTGAGATCTCAATGTCGAACAACAGGGGATGTTTAATGAAATTATAGGATAAGCACTGTGTAAACATTAGCAAGTATAGTTATGAAGTCAAGCAACGTGAAAAATGCTAGGTTAAAAAGGCAGGAAGAAAACTGATTATCAGGGCACCTCTGCAGCCTGTATATACATGGAAAAGCGTGGCAGGGAAAATACACAAAATGAAAATCCTGGTGGCATCAGAAGGGCAGTCTCCCGATTATGGGCCATGTGGTTATGTTATTTTTATAACGAAAATAATGAAAGGGGAGGTTATTGAGCTGAGGAGTGTGACCACTGCTGATGCAAACAATTTTGGTGGCAGGGTTTCCTTAAATATTGTGAGCCATCGGTTTCTTCATGTAAGTTTTTTCCCCCCTTTTTCTTTGGAAGTCTAACACAATTAAAGAAAGAAATATTCTTTTCCTCCCTCCCCCCCGCCTCTCCCCCTCCGCCCCCAAATATCTTTCCAGTGAGCTCTGCTAGGAATTCACCTATTTTGATCAGGAAGCAAGAATTATCCCACAGTTTCCTCTTGCAGCAGAGGCCGAGTAAGATGTTACAAGATAAGATAGATGTCTTAGACTGAGCCCAAGAGGAAAAAAAGACCACAGTGTAAATGAACCTACAAAGGACTGTTTTATGATTGAGGTTGCCTCTGCGTCTTGTGAAATCCTCTCACAGGTCATATATTATTCGCACGACTGAGAAAAGCACCAGAAAACAGAGATCCAGTCCTCCATCTTATCATGGTCCAGCCCAGGCACATCCTCACGGCATCTACCAGACTGCTAATCACCTCAAAATCCCATCCTGCCATCAGCATCCTGGATTCTCTCCTCTTCCTCCCCCTCACCTCCCAGACAGACACATCTGATCTGCTCCAGAGACAAGTTCACAGTGAGATTACAGACACGGAAGTGCCTTGGAATCTATGAAATGCTCTACAGATGGGAGGTTATCCTGATTAAAAATCTGATATGTGCCCTTGTATGATTCTTTGGCCATAAATGAATTCCAAGGACTTTCCTTGGGGAGGGAAAAAAACAACTAACTAGACCCCGGGTTGTTTTAACTGTGAGAACCAGGGTTGCCATAAATAATCAACATTTTATGACAAAGCTTCTACAGGACCCCGGGGATCATTATCACCTAGAATAACGCACTGATCTGTGAGCCAAGCCACACGACCATGTGCGACTCTCTGTGGTATTTATCAGTACCTGCCACCAAGATAACAGCTTAATCTTGAATGGAGGAGGCAAGAATATTTTAGAGAAAGCCCTGCCAGATATTCCCCTTAGAAAAGCTAAACGAAGAGGAAAGACTTGGGGAAAGAAGGGAAACAGAACAAGCTAGACAGCCAGCTGGAAGCGAAGACGGAGCGATAGCCACTGACCCTTCAGGGAGTCAGTGTGACTTCTGCTGAAGATTAAGGAAAAGCTACCATTTCCAAGCCTCTGGACACCAGAGGGGGGAAAAAAACACAAAAGAGAATTTGCTGAACAGAAAGCTTTAAACAATTCAAGTTCAAACAAACAGAATTCCAGGAATTAGGAAGAGAGGAAATTGCAAGGTGCTTTGCAAACCATGGCAAAGAAAGATGTTTATTAAATGTCAGTGATGAAAATGGAGCTCTTGTTGCCGTGCAGTTTCTTTCCGAGGGGGGAAGGGTGAGGATAAGAAATAATCATAGAGGCAAATAATAATAGTACTTGTAAGAATAAGTGATTGTATTCCTGGCAGCTGGCCTTTTGGACCCCTTATTAGGGGCAGCACTGCTGAGTACTTTGTAAGCGTCATCTCCTTTAATCCTCATGACGGCCTTGTGAGCTCAGCCCTACTAATGACCCCCTTTATAGATGAGGAACCTGAGGCTCAGACAGGCTCCACACTGCTTTGAGGTCACCATGACAGGACTATGATTCAAACTCAGATCTGTTTAAAAGCTCAGCCTTTGAGCGATGTACACACAGGTATATAATTACCAGACCTTACAGATCATTCTGTTTTTGAAGATTATCGATAATTCTAAAATTCACAGCCAATGGCCATTTTGGTCAGTATCCTGGCTCCTTGCCTTCCTTCCTAAAGATCAGAGGAAAGGAATGGAATGCTAGATCTGGAAAAGGTGGGAGGAAACCAATTAGGAAAATCTGGGGAATTTTCTTTTTTGTGGTCCATCATTATCAAGAGGTCAATAGACACCAGGATTCTCGGAGTGAAACACATTAGTGGCATCACTGTTTAAAGATTCTCCTAACAACCCAAGTGCTCACCTCTAAAAGGGAATGCGAAAGCCCCGTGAGGTGACAAGGTCAGGGCTCCACAGCCAGCTAATGAGAGCACTGTAGGAGCCCGGACACTGGAGTCTGAATCCTGACTCACCTTTGCTCTGGGATCCTGGGTGAGTTCATCTTTCTGAGCCTCAGTTTCCTCGCCTATAACATGGGGATGGAAAGAGGACACACGGCTGTTGTGAGGACTCAGTGAGACGGTGCCTGGAAGGCATGAGCATGGTGCTGGACACAATGTCAGGTACTGCTCTTGGCACAGCCAACAAAGTAGCCAGACCACTTCACTGACAAACACCCCCGCACTCATGCCACACTCTCCACAAGATGTAGAACATTTGGGTGTGGAATGAGGACACGACTTTGTAAAAGCACCAACTAAGAATCCTGCCTGCGCCCTAGCCGGTTTGGCTCAGTGGATAGAGCGTCGGCCTGTGCACTGAAGGGTCCCGGGGTTCAAGTGCAGTCAAGGGCACATGCCCGGGTTGCGGGCTCGATCCCCAAGTGTGGGGCGTGCAGGAGGCAGCCGATAAATGATTCTTTTCTCATCATTGATGCTTCTCTCTCTCTCTCCTTTCTCTCTCTCTCCCTCCCTCCCTCCCTCCTTCCCTCCCCCGTCTCTCCATCTTCCTCTCCCTTCTTCTCTGAAATATATATATATATATCCTGTCCAATTCAAGACCTTGTTCTTTCCCCAAACCGTAGTCAGTGGCCGAGAAGAGAAAAACAGTATCTCTGTATATATTTTTTCTATTGGGTTTTGGTGTTTGACAAACACTGATAACACCCGATGGTAGCTTTTCCAAAAAATTCCATTAGAAACTCGCAAACCCGACAGGCAGCAACATTTTCTGTTTGGGCAGTTTTATTTTGTAATGCTGGTGAGAACTGACAAAAGCTATTACTCTTCACCATCACATGACATAACTCAGTGAGCCTTCATTTTTATAGGCTTAACCAAGCCCAACTGCTCCAGTCATGACTTTCATTGCTCATGTTCTTGGCACCTGCAGTAGATTCTTAGAACAAGAAGTTCGAGCTGCAGGGCACTCTGGGGCTTTGACTCGCTCAGCTCAGCAGCAGTCCCTCCCTCTTGTAATAACAGTTCTTCCCTTTGCTTTGGGGCAACTGCCTGTCTCTCAGTGCTTGTCGTTTCTGAGGGGCTGAGCCCAGTCAGTCCCCTTGGAAGGACATGTGACTCAGGACTGGCAGCCCCTCTTGCTGGTCACAGCAGTGGGTTCAGGAAAGAGCATGAGAATCAGGCTTTGGATTTTTGCAGGAAGAACTGGGCCAGAATGCAGCTGGAAATTAGAAGCAGGGAAGCTAAGAGCTTCTGGGGGCCATACTGCCACCAGGAAGGGAGGACATATCTGAGAATGGAACCACCGAAGAGAAATAAAAACTGGGAAGTTCCACCATTTTTTGCCTCTCTCTCTCTTTTTACTTCCCAGTTTTTATGAGCACCTAGATCCAGCCATGACTGAAGGCAAAAATCCTGGACTTTTCTGTTATGTGAGCATAAATTCCCTTTTTGCTTAAAGGAATTTGAGTTGTGTTTCTGTCACTTACAACTGGAAAAATTTCAATTCAAATGCATACACAAAGGTCTTTACCATATAAATGAGTACTTGCCTCCTTACTCCCTTACATTACTCAGGATTTACATTACATATCTAAGTCTCACTTCCCTCAATGAGATTGTGAGTTCCTTGAAACTAGCAGACAAGTGTGATAACCTACTGGTAAAGTAACACTTTTTGCCAAACCCAAACTATGTGTGTTTTTTTAAATGTGAAAACAAATAAGTTCTAGAAAAAGATGGGCAAATTTTCGGGTGTAGTAGGGAAGATTTTTCTAACTATGACTAAAAGTCCAGAAGAAAAGAAGACATTACTAGATCAAAATATAAAATCATTTTATAAGAAAGCCAAAGAGAAGAATGTAGGAAAACATGGAGGATGTGGCACAGGTGAGCTTCTGGAAGCCGATGGCATGAGGAACCAGGGTCTCATGAGTATCCGAAGCTCCCTCCAAAAGTTTCATTTGCCTGATTATCCTCTCTCAGCCGTCCACCACCCTGCACTTGATCATCGCAGCAGACAGGAAAATCCTTACCAAAGCTTCAGGCCAGAGGTCTACTTAGAATTGTGAACAACTTCCTACTTATCATGGTGACACCAATACAACTGTTTTTATTCTTTTTTAAAAAATTATTATTATTGACTGATTTTTTTAGAGAGAGAGAAACACTGACTTGTTGTTCTACTTATCTATGCATTCACTGGTTGACTCTTGTATGTGTCCTGGCCAGGGATCGAACCCATAACCTTGGTGTATCAGCACGACGCTCTAACCAACTGAGCTACCCGGCCAAAAATGTTTTGAAGTGTTTTTTTTTAAACCCATATTTCACATGTCATACCAGGAAAAACTTCAAATGGATCAAAGATTTAAATGTAAATGTGAAAACAAATAAGTTCTAGAAAAAGATGGGCCAATTTTCTGGTGTAGGGAAGATTTTTCTAACTATCACTCAAAGTCCAGAAGAAAAGAAGACATTACTAGATCAAAATATCACAAAACATAAAACACAAAAACCCATCTACATGGCAAACACAACAAAACATCATAAACAAAGTCAAAAGACAAACAACAAACTCGTATCAGAAAGCTCTGATCTCCATAATATATGAAGTCCTTTTAGAAATCAAGAAGCAAAGGACCAACACCATCTCTATATGACTGTGTGTTTGATTAGTATGAAAACAAAGCCATTTATAATGCACCCCCCCCCCCCCGCCCCCGCCCCATCCCTTCTCATACACATACAAAATGACCTGGATGGTCCGGCACACCTCCGGCCAGACGGCTAAAACGGGGCCTGACAAAGTGCTGAATCACCCACAGCTCACCCCTGACCTCCAGGAAAAAGGAGGGAGAAACCGAATCATGCACCTCCAGGAGGTCCTCCTGTGCAAGAAGATTCCTCAGAGAATCAAGAAATGACTTGTGCTATGTTTCCTCAGTTTCCCCAAAGTCAGGAAAATCACATCTCTTAGGAAAACTGCTGGTGTTTAGCATGAGCATTTTTTACCTTTTTTTTTTTATTTCAGAAAGGAAGGAAGAGGGAGAGATAGGAACATCCATGATGAGAGAGAATCATTGATCGGCTGCCTCCTGCAAGTCCCCCACTGAGGATCGAACCCACAACCCAAGGATGTGCCCTTGACCAGAATCGAACCTGGGACCTTTCAGTTCACAGGCCGACATTATATCCACTGAGCCAAACAAGCTAGGGCCATTTTTTACCTTCTTGACACGGTGCAGCAGGCAAAGGCATCAAGCTTATATCTGATTAATGCAAGCCCTCTGATCACTTTTCCTTGCTCCTCCCCTATCCTCTATGCTTAAGAGGTAACGCCTGATGTTTGCATGAGGCCAAGTTAGCAAATTTAGGAAGAACCAGGGGAAAAACTGGTGTTAGTTCTTGATAAGTCATTGATGAAATGTTTCTAAAGGAATAAAGGCCACCTATTACCTATAGGGAAGGAAGCCTTGTGTAGAGTGGGTTTTGTTTTGCTTTTAAGATTCCTTCATACTTTCTTTGTGCACAGAAATGGTTCTTTGTGCACTAACTTCAATCCATTACTATTTGGGGGGAAATGAGATATAGTTGACATTTTAAATTACAAGTTAGTTCTGAAACCTTATACTAGTAAATTCCACCATGGGATTATTCTAATTAACTGGGACACCCATTCATTTGATTCAATTCATTCAGTGATTTCATTTATTCAATGGTTCATTCACTCACCCACCCAGAATCCCTACACGGGCCCATCACGATCCTGTGCCTGGAGATATAAATGTGATTCCAACCCCATTACAAGTGATCCACACCTGTTCTGGAGACATTTCTAAGACAACTAGAGAAGATACAACGTGAGCAAAAGTAGGTCCACAGTCGTGGGTACATGAAACACAGAGCTTATTCTTATATTACTATTTATTAATTATTGTATTATTTTTCATACAAACAACTGTAGACCTAGGTTTTGTCCCACCCTGTCTAAAAGGACACTGTGAAAGAGCCAGCAATGATGCAAAGAATTAGCCTGCATTATGCAGACCTTACTCTCTCCAGAAGGCCCATCCTCCAGACATTCAACACGAATGCATGCTTTTAGAGACGAAGAGCCTGCGGAAAGTATGCTTTATTTGATAAACAAACGATTTCCTAAAGAAAGAGTAGAGTCAGGATCAGAATCAGAAAGTTAAGAAATTTTATTTTTAGCTCTTGAAAAGACGGTTGCTGAATTGTTCATTAAAAAGAGTGGTGGTGATGCCTCTATCCCAGAGAAGAGTTTAAGTGAAAGAGACTTTATTTAAAAGGAAGGGGAGGGAGCAAGCAAAGAATTCAGATATTTTCCTTCTTCTGCTACCCTGTTCTGAAAAGAGTGTGACCAACTGAGTTCGTGAGGGATCAAGCCCATGCCTCCTGGTCCAGCATTACCTCCACAGTCCCCTCAGCCAAGCTGACTGGAACTGACTTCCCAGTGGAATTAGTCTTCCCTTTCTAACTGGCTAGAAAACTTGCCAAGAAGTTTTGCCTGACAGTCCACCAGGCAGAAAAAGATGAGGATAAAAGATGGTCCAATAATTACCAACGGGAAGAGGATGACTACTCATTAAAGAGGCTATTTCATGAAGCTATTTGAAGCTGGCAGGCAAGGAAGTGCTGTGGAGGCAGAGCCTGTGGAAACCTGCCCCTTGTAAACCCTGGACTCCAAGGCCATCACCTCTAGCCCATGAGGTCACAAAAAACGGCAACAGGTCTCGGCAAACAGTTTGCTCCCAGGAGTCAGTAAAGGCTTAGTTCTGACTGTGTATTCACCCCAGCGTGAACACACAAGCAGTGATTCTGGGGGAGGCAGGGCTGTTTGCTTTGCCTTGTGAGTGCACAGCCGCTCAAACAACTCTTCCCTGGAACTTTGGGATTATAAACTTCCTTGGGCAGCTGGGAAATTGCATATTGTAACACTCTGCTCAATGTGGCCATCAGAGCCTTCAAAGTGTATGGTTTTGATGCAATAATGTCACTCCTGGGAAGACAGCCTCTTGGATGTGTGCGGAAGTATAACTACCAGACTGTTCCTAAAAGGGTTGTTTATGCTTTAAAAAATAGAAACAACCTAAATAACATTCTATATGTACTAAATATAGTCATAAAATGGAATATTATGAAGCCTTTCAAAATAAAGATATAGGAAAAAACTCATCGATGTTTCCCAGGTTTTCTACGATAAACAAATATTTTTGTAAAGCATGTGGAAAACACCATGGGGGAAAATAATTAAAAATTTTACATGGGTCAGTGGTTCCGTAGTGAAATCATAATTCAAAAGCATTTAAAGAACATAATACCGGGGTGATTTTTGTCTTTTCTTTTTTTGTAAAAATTTCTACATAGTACAATCTAGATTCCATTAAATTATCACTGAATTTTGCATTGTTATTTATCAAAATCTGGTCAAAAACTGGGAAGATAATAAAAGGGCTTTTGAAAAAAATCTCATAATTCACACGCTAATATAGCCCATGTACCTCCGTTATAGGTATTTTTCTTCCCGTAATTCTAGGAAGCCCAAGTACCTGGTTATAAAGTCTTTAAAGGCTAACAGCTGAAATATAGATGTGAGAAGGAGCTCTGTAACATAGAAAAATGCTGACGGCAGGAAAGTAACAGCTGGCAGCCTGACAATGTGACAGGAGCCAGAAAAACCATAGCCAGCTGACCAGAGGACTCAAAAAGCGCAAATTCCTGGGGCCAAACAGCTCGAAAACATCAAGAAGCCAATGCAATGCAGCAAAGCATAATGACTGGTCGTCACCCAGTAACAGCAGGTGATAATTATGTTCATCTGTCAAAAGTCAGGGGGACATAACATCTATTTATATAACTGGATAAATTACGTATTTTGCAAATGTACATTTTAAAAGTGGGATTTTATATATATTGATATATTGGGGTGTGTGTGTGTTTCATTATTATGGTTTTTATATTAAAGAAGAATGTATGATGAAATTCAAATAGACTGTACTTTTGTTAGCAGTGCTATATCAATGCTACTTTCTTGATTTTGACAAATGAACCAAGATTATGTAAGAAATTAACATTAGGGAAGCTGAGTGAAGGGCATACAAGAACTCTCTGTACTATATTTGCAACTTTTCTATAAATCTAAAATTATTCCAAAATGAAAGTTCATTAAAAATACAAAATAGCCCTGGTCAGTGTGGCTCGGATGCTTAGAGCATCATCCTGTGCACTGAAGGGTCATGGGGTCGATTCCTGTCAGGGCACATACCCAGGTTTTGGGTTCAATCCCCAGTTGGGGCTTGTTGGGAACACAACCAATCAATATCTCTCTCTCTCCCCCCCCCCCCCCCCCCCCTTCTCCCTTCATCTCTCTAACATATCCTTGGGTGAGGATTACAAAAACAAAGAAGAATGAGGGCTTGGTTATTCAGACATATTTCTCTACCCTGCACCCTCTCCCCAAATCTCAAGGGGTCTAGTAGCTGAAGTTTTACTGATTGGGTTTGCAGATACTGTTGCAAGGACCCTTTAACTCTAGAAGGCTACCTTCTTTACAGTCTGACTGCTCCTAGCAAAGGATCACATTTTAACCCTCTACCCTCCTGAGAAAGGGAGTGAGCAGAGTAGTAAGAACACGGGACTGGTCCCCAGGTTTGCAAACTCTGCTGCAGGATCCCGGCACCCTCAGGCCCGGAAGTGTTTCATCCGACAGGAAGCCCCGTAGGGATGACTTAAACCACCAGATCCAGGCATTATCTCATCTTGGCACTGTGTCAGCCTCAAGTGGCTAAGAGGAAGTGGGAGATGAGTGGCAGCTCCAGCAGCTCACCTTGTTTTTAAGGGCACATTTTTAGCACTTTGAAGCAAAGAGGTTACTTTCTTTTGTTACTCCTCACCCAAGGATATTTTTTTCCCATTGATTTTTTGAGAGAGTGGAAGGGAGGGGGAGAGACAGAGAGAAACATCAATGTGAGAGAGACTCCCACACCCACCCTAACCAGGGCCGAAGACCAGGCCTGCAACCAAGGTACGTGCCCTTGACCGGAATCGAACCTATGACCATTCAGTCCGAAGGCCAACACTCTAACCTCGGAGCCAAACCGGCAGGGCAAGAGGTTCCTTTTTAAGATCGTCTCAGACATTCTGCACAGGAGAGGTGGAGACTTTCTCTGCTAAACACTATAATGAAAAACCCAGGCTGTGCTTAGGAGAGCAGCCAACGGTCAGCAACAGGAAAAAACACTGCTCCGGGGGGCCATAAATATTACCGTGTCCAACGTGTACTCGGTCTTCAATGACCATGTTAAAACAAACGTCCTAGGACAAGACACGGTCTGTGTTTCCACAGGCTCACAGAGAGTCAAAGCGGGAATGGAACAGAGATGTCATCCAGTTCCCACATTTCACAGATAAGAAGGCTGAGAGTCCAAGCATGCTCCCATCAGACGTCTCCTGTTAAGAATATCTCTATTACAACACACATTCCCTGAGCCACAGTTCATTGTTTACACGCTTGTCTCGCACATGAGATTAGAAATGTGTGCTTGCTGAGGGTCCTAGCACAGCGAGCATCAGCAGCAGTCAATAAAAGTTTGAGACAACAGGATGGAAGTCCAGCTCTGCTCTGACTCATATTCCCAAGGACCACTTCACTGCACCTTATTTAAACGCTGAGAAGATAAATCTTACTCTTGAAAGGATGCAAAGTCAGACAGGAGTACATGGGGAATTCACTAGGTGATATATTATGAAATTAATACCATGTATTCGAAACTTGAAAAAAGTATTTATTTTACTAGATAAAGACTAAAGTAGTATTTTTCCTCTTTTTAAAAGGTAAGAATAGCTATGATGTTGCTTTATTAAATTTTGTGGGTAGGAAGGTTTACTGAGCTAGAGAAGGTTTAAAAAGTAGTGAACTAGCCCGGCTGGTGTGGCTCAATGGTTGAGTGTCTACCTATGAACCAAGAGGTCACAGTTCAATTCCTGGTCAGTGCACATGCCCGGGTTTCGGGCTTGATCACCAGTCAGGGTCATGCAGGAGGCTGCCATTCAATGATTCTCTCTCATCACTGATGTTTCTATCTTTCCTTCTCCCTTCCTCTCTGAAATCAATAAAAATTAAAATTTTTTTTAAATGGTGAGACAGAAATCGAAAGCTTCCTGTTATTAACATTTACACAATTAAGCAATGCTAAAAAAAAAAAAAAAAAAAAAGCCTTTTGCCCCATAATATATCCTTAAGGTTGCTGAAAACCCTTTTTCTTCATCCCCGACAGATGAGTACTTCCAGCTCCTCATATGTACTAGTCAAGTTCAGGGTAAAACAGAGTCTTTGCCTAGAGTAGCAGTGGCGGGAAAAACCTAGGCCATCAGGTAATGAGGCAGAAGCTCTAAAGAAGTGATGAAAAGGAGAACTTGGGGGCTTCCCAACAGGTGGGCGTCTCAAACTGAATCACCTTTTCAGCTATAGCACACTCTCACTTGCTCTGTTACATGAAACATTTGAAGGCCTCCATTTAGGCACAACTTAACCAATTAGCTGCCATCAACTCTGCAAGGTTCACACTCTCCCACCTTCTCTATCAAGACTATCACTTGAAAGCCAAGTAGCTGCCCAGCTGGTGTGGCTCAGTAGTTGAGCACTGACTATGAACCAGAAGGTCCTGGTTCTATTTCTGGTCAGAGCACATGCCTGGTTTGTGGGCTTGATCCCCAATGTGGGACCTGCAGGAGGCAGCCTATCAATGATTCTCTCTCATAATTAATGTTCCCCCCTCCCTAACTCTCTAAAATCAAATATATATATATTTTAAGAAAGCCGAGTAGCTGAGTAAATTTCACTTTTCGAAGTACAAAGTTAACTAGCAAGCACTAGAGAGAGAGCACATATACAGGCTGTGAGCACATAAAAAGTAGGGTTACAGTTATGAGTACACGAAACAACAGTTTGTTCTTGTATTATTATTTATTAACTAGAGGCCTGATGCATGAAATTCGTGCAAGGGGATCGGTCCTCACATACATGGTGACTGCCTCAGCCTTCGCAGCCACGGTGCCTGGCTTCGTCCAGAAGGTCGTCTGGAAGGTTGTTTGGAAGGTTTTCCAGAAGGTCATCTGGACGGTAATTCCACTGTTTGGCCGTCCAGTCTAATTAGCATATTACATTTCTATTATTATAAATTATTGTAATATTGTTCTAGTTGGTGTGACTCAATTGGTTGGAGGGTAGTCCCATATACCAAAAGGTGGCAGGTTTGATTCCCGGTGAGGGCACATACCCAGGTTTCGGGTTCAATCCCTAGTCAGGGAGCATGTGGGAAGCAACTGATTGATGTTTCTCTCTCTCTCTCTCTCTCTCTCTCTCGCTCTCAAAAAGTCAATAAAAATTTTAAAAAATTATTGTATTATTTTCCATATGAACAACTGTAAACCTATTTTTGCCCCACTCTACTAGAGACTCCACCTTCACAAAGAACATTTAATTAGAAATTTTTGGGGGTGTGAGTCTATGCATTTCAGAGAAGCTATGTAATCACTTAGAGTCTGTGTTTTACCTTTTTCAGCCATCAGAGTGATTTGATAGGTAATTCCATTATCCCATTAAAATGTTAACACAAAAAGGACCAAAAAAGTAATAGTATAGAGAACCTCCCGCCACCCCACCACCACATACACATACAAATTTCCAAAATGAGAAGCTGAGCACTGAATCATCACCAAACGATGGCAGCAACTTTTATAGATGTTATACTTACTCAAGATCTTCGCATTTGTTTTATTATTTGCAAAGATCTTTTTCTTTTGCTAATAGTATGTAAGTACTACACATTATGCTTTATAGATATTAGCTCAGGTTATCCTCACAACTACTCTATGACACAGAAACTACTATCAGTAAGCCTACTGTGAGGTGGGGAAATTGAGTCTAAGAAGGTTAAGGCAAGATTTGAACCCAGTTGCTTTCGAAAGCCCAAGCTCATCACACTTCTGACAATGTTTCCCCCAGCATGGCCCATGCACACTGGCAGATTGTGAGATATCATATTAAGATGCACATGGATAAACAGATTTTTAATAGTTAAAAATGTGTTCATTTTAATGCAGATTAGGAAAAAAAGTATTCAACTAACTTACCATAAGTTACATACATTGCAAAAGCCAGAAAAATAGTCAGGAATTGTCATGCCATTTCTCCTAGGAATTAAGGGATCTGGCCCACCAAGTCCATGCCAGTCTCATTAGACTGGTTCTCGACTGAGTTCATCAGCCTGGACACTAAATGATTCCTAGTAGATACCTAGAACCAATACTTTTACCTTCAAAGAAGAGTTTCTTTTCTTAGCCCTCTCTTCTCCATCAACTACCCCCCCTTATCCCCCCCTCCCCCACCCACCCAACACACAGACTGGTGAAGTGATGAAGCACAGAGATGTCTGGGAGGAAGCCGACCTGCTCACTCATCTCTGTCCCAAACGGCTCATCACAGGACTCCCCAGGGTGGCCATAGCTAACTCCTGAGCAAGGGCTCTAATCAGACAATGGTCAGACACTAAAGACCTCGCTGACTTAGAAATCTCTGGGAGGGGGGGCAGGGGGGACGGGGAATCCTCATGGTGATGTGGTATTTTTAGTTGATCCTTTTCTACTTGTTGAAATGACTTACAAATTACTTTTGGCTGGGCTAGCCATGAGGTGGGCTGACTCGTGTTCCATACTCGACTATTTCAAAAGGAACTTCTAATTACACAAGTAACACATAAATACTTTCTCCTTGTAGAAACTTAAAATATTAAAGATTAGACTCAAGTTCTCCCAGACTGCCACTGCGTCCAATACCGGACCCCATCCTCAGAGGGATCATTTTAATAAATTTAGGGTGTTACCCTTTCAGGGTGTTATGCTCTCAATTAATTTGTTTATCTTTAAAAAATAAAATGACTTAGCCCTGGCCAGGTAGCTCAATTGGTTAGAGTGTCACTCTGATACAACAAGGTTTCGGGTTCAATCCCCAGAGCACACACAAGAATCAGTCAATGAATGCATAAATAAATGAAACAACAAATCAATGTTTCTCTCTCTAAAAAAATAAAATCAATAAATAAAATTTTAAAAATAAACAGAATTGCTTTTATCTTTTTATGTGATTTAATTTAGCACACAAATGACATCATATTCAAATTTCTGTGACTTGATTTTTTTTTTTATTTGTAACTTGATGTATTAAATCTACCAATATATCTTGACAATCTTTTACCTCAGACCTACCTCGTGTTTTCACATTTCTTTTTCCCATTAATTCATTCATTCATTCTTTCCTTCCTTTCATTTCTTTTTTAAAATTGCTGTATTGTACTCCAGGGTGTGTGTATATATGTTTTATATCTTAAAAGGTGAAAATATCATGCAATTCAACCTTTGGTTTTTCTATTATAATACTTTTTTAAAAAGAATAGCTTATTTATTGTTTTTTAAAGAGAGAGGAACGGGGGTGGAGGGTGGGGAGGAGATACTACTGGGGATTGAGCCCCCAACCAGGGCATGTGTCCTTGACCAGGAATCAAACCAGCAACCTCCTGGTGCATGGGACAATGCCCAATCAACTGAGCACACCGGCCAGGGCATATAACACTTTTTCTTAGAGAACAATGACACCAGAAGAAACTCCCCTTTAAGTTCTATGGTTTCTGGCTCCTGAAAACCTGCCACTAGAAAGACCTACGGGGCACTCAAGCATGGTAGGACAACCATGTGAGGACAGAGCAATAACTCAAGGAAAGAGGCCTCAGGAGAAGCCAAACCTGCTGACACCTTGATTTTGGCCTTCTGGCCTCCAGAACTGTGCGAAAATAATGTCTGTTGTTTAAGCCAAAAAACAAACAAACAACAACTGCCACAGATTTCATTTTAGGAAAAATAATACATGGATAGCAATCTGAATGAGGGATCAACCTGAGTTCCATAATTCCTGGTTCAAAGACACGTTAACAGGATACGGAGTCAGGCAGAATCCTAACTCAAGGTCTTGTTAAACAACATCCTTGAATCTCAGACTCATAATTTGCAAAATGAAGATAATATTCACCTGTCAAAGTTACTGTCAAGACTGTGTAAGAAAAGGAAATGAAGAAAGCAAGCACTTAGTATACGACAATTATTTAAAGCTTCATGGCACGGTTCTGCTCAATAGTGAAGAATGCAAATCAATTTCTATTATGTAAGATTTCCAGTTTATGTTAAAAAATTAGGATGTCCAAGTTCCCCTCGGAATATCTTATTAGTATGGATACTGTACCTTGTGGATTTATAGGTAGGGAGACTGAGACAGAAAGCTACGCTCAAGCTACACCATGGTACCAGGATTAGCTTTTCTGAGAACCGTTAAGTTCCTGTACTTATGGTTCATCATTAAATTAATGAAATAATGCTTGGAATTGCTACCTGAAGCCTTCTCAGCATGTCTCTGGAACCCTGCCTGCCTCTGTTATTCTTCTTCAAATGACTATTATTCAAATTAGTTGAATTAAACAAATTAGAGTTAAGAACAACTAAAAGGAGCAACATCTTTCAGGGAAAGAATATTTATAAAATGAAACGAAACAGCCCTGCTGGTGTGGCTCAGTTGGTTAGAGTGTCATCCTGTGCTCCAAAAGATGGCAGGTTCGATGCCCAGCCAATGCACATATCCAGGTTGCAGGTTCAATCCCCAGAGTCTGTACAGGAGGCAACCAATCGATGTTGCCCTCTCACATTGATGTTTCTCTTTATTTAAAAAAAAACCAACAACAACAACACACACACATACACACAAATGAAACAAAAAAGGAAAATAAAACCAATACAAACTGTTGCTGCCACCAGGATGGGACTAAACTAATCAGCCTGAAAGATTTGGTGGGGATTCTGGAAGAATTTCCCGAGGTGGTCGTGTGACAACAGCAATGTTTTCTGGGAGACCTACAGGCTGTGGTCCCTTCACCCTCTTGTCTGTTCTATCGCCTCTACTAAGTCACTGAACATCACAGATGGCAGACAGCCTCTGGGGGTGGCCCCCATGACCCCTGCCTTCTTGTGTTCATGTTCTTGAATGATTCCTTGCCCTTGAGTAGAGGCTGGCCTATTAATTTGCTTCCAGAGATATAGAATATGGCAAAGTCACAGCATACATGACTATGTGTATGTGATTACATGATTATGTGTAAGACTGTAAGGCCCATATTTCTCCTTTACTGGCACTGAAGAAGCAAGAGGTCATGTGGGGAAGCCATGTGGCAAGGAGTTGAGGGCAGCCTCTAGATCTGAGGGCAGCCTTGGCCAATAGCCAACAAGAAGCATGTGGCTCTACAATTCCAAGGAACTGAATGCTGCCAACAACCACGTGAGTTTGCAAACAGATCCTTTCCCAGGCCAACCTCAGATGAGACCACAGCCCTGGTCAACAGGTTGGTTGTAGCCTTCTGAGAAGTGAAAGCAGAGGACCCAGATAAGCCACACCAGACTCCTGACCCACAGAAACTCTGAGATAATAAACATGGGTTGTTTGAACCTGCTAAATTGGTGGTAATATTGTTATAGATAACGAATACCTCACATGTGCTTCCGTTCCTCCCTCTGAACCCAGGGGAGAAACCATAGAAAGCCTGGTCTCGCCGGTAGTAAGAGAGCAAAAATCTACAGTAGTATTGGGCTACCAGGTCTATTTGATGACCCCTGAATAGAAATGAGCCTTATTCCAAACATTGGTGCTATATGTTGTGTTTCTTTGTTCATTGATTTTTCCTGTTTTGTTCACAGTGAGAGAGAACAACCTACATTTTTACACATAGAACTCCATGAGGAAGCGATCTCCCTGGGAGATTTCCCTGACTTCCTGATTGATTTACCAGCTGCCAGGCCCTGACTTCATTAAGCCACTCTCTCAGTTCTTGACCTTCTGGAAAGACCAATCCAATCTGATCATACCCCTCTTCCAAAGCCTCTATGTCCTGAAGAATCAGAGCCAAACTCCCTAGCAAGGCCCCAAGGCCAGGTTTGTTGAGCAAATAAAGAATAAAGACATAAAGATAAGTGGAAGAACACTTATCACACTGCACTGCAGTTGTGATTCCTCAACGCCGTATCTCATGCATCTTCACTTCCCCAGCGCCCAGCACAGCTCTTGCCATGTAGCAGCTGCCCCTAAACTTCTAATGTGAGGCTGAAACAAAAAAGCAGCATCACTCTCCACGGCTCTAAGGATCTCTGAGTTTCCTTAGTTCTGGAAGCCTGCACTAGTCCAGCCTGCCCAAGGTCATCAATCTATCCATTATGTAATATTACTAGGGGCCCAGTGCATGAATCATGCACCTTGAAAGGAACTGTGGTTCACAAGGCTGCGGTGGGCACAGGGGTGGGTCTCAGCCCATCCTCTGCACCCTGCCTGGCCCTTCCCACCACGGCCCCTGGTCCCCAGTCTGCCAGCAGCCCCACTCCCACTGCTGCTGCTCCCATGCACTGATGGCGCCAGCCCCGCTTGCACCCACTGATGGCGTGGAGCAATTGGGGCTGGTGCCAGCAGCAGGTGTGAGCGGAGTTGGCACTGTCAGTGGGTGTGAGTGGTAGTTGCTGCCCCGATTGCCTCTCAGGAGCAGGGGGAGGTGGAGAAACCCTGAGGGGTGATTGGGGTTGGCGCCAGGTGCCGGCAGCGGATTGAGTGGCGGCTCCGGCGCTGGCAGTAGGTGCGAGCGGGGCTGGTGCTGGCAGCAGATGCAAGCGCCTGGTGGGACTGCGGCACACAGGAGCAAAGAATTTTCAGTTACCACCAGAGGCTCGCCCTGATGACAGCAACCGGTGCCCTGCCTTGGTCTGGCGCCCCCACTCACCTGCTCCACCATCCCGCCACAGCCGATGCCCTCCATATTCTGCGCATGCCCCCTACTGGCCAGTGCACGTCATAGCGACTGGCTGTTCGGTTATTCAGTTGTTCCGCCATTCGGTCTATTTGCATATTATGGTTTTATATATATAGATGCTTAACAATTAAACTTCTACTTGGGTCCATAACAATTCCCTCTTCACTCCAATCCAAGGGACTTTTATTTATGCCGTTCATTTGCTATATTTTACTCTCCTTCACATCTCAAAGGAGCACAAGAACACAAACACAATTGAACAGAAATGTAGAAATTAGAAAATGGGGCTGAAGGAAACAGGAGTTGAATGAAAAGACCAGGTCATATGGTCTCAGAGCTTATGGAGGTATGCTGATAGTGAAAGTGGGCTGTCGGGTCAGCAACAATTAACAAGAGCTCATTGTTAGGGTAAAAATGACTAGAGACCTTCGTGGCCCAGGTGTTGTTTATTCAAAAGGGACACATCTGTAGAAATTACTGTGAATGGGCTCAAAGTATATGTAAGCTGTTGAATTTGCTGTTTTGCTGCTTTGAATGCTCTTCTGTACACCAGAAATTATATGGTGCTCCTTTGGAACAGGGCTTGTGCAAGGACTAACTTCAAAACCTTTCCCCATACACACAGTCACCCCTCTTCAGATCCAGTCTTTGACCAAATGTATCCTTAGTGGGCCCAGGGCCTTGTATCCTGTCTCCTTCCCCTCCCTGTCAAAGCTCTAAAAAGCAAAGACTCATTCATAAGGACACAGTACTATTCAAAGTGCTCCTTTTCATAGACACTTACATTTTAACAAGGAAAACACCATAATTATTACAAAATTTATTGACAAATTATTTTCACATATACCATCTTATTTGATGCCTGGTACCCAGCACATGGTAGGCACTCAGTTGTATTTACTGAATAGATCGATTGAGAAACAGGGGCTCAGAGAGGTTAAGTGATCTGCCTAAGGTCACACAGTGAATCAGAGGCAAAACAGGGGAGGGCAACACAGATTTTCTGATTCCACATTCCAAGCTTCCTTTATTCCCACCAAGTCACAAACTATAGACAGAAAGATTCACAAGAATTGCAATTTGTGGGGAAACTTCCCAACTCTCCAGAATTTATTCCATGAAAGCAATTTCTTCTGCTCTGCAGCCAATTCACTCCTACCTAAATTGCGGCATAATTCTAAGAATCAAACTCACAAATTCATCCCAGAATTCAGCCTTGTTTCAAACCTTCAATTCAGTTCCCCCAAGCAGTTACTGGCTAACTGTGCTGTCCACACATGTAAGGTGCTTCCACGGTGAGGCAGCAGGCTGGGGGTTCCCAGGAGCATTTTCTCATCTCTCCCTTCAAAGAGTCTCTTGTTTTCCGAGGATTGCTTGAAAATGGTGACCCGCCTCTAAGAGCATTTACCGTTCATTTTTATAGATGGGAGTTGGGCCCCACCGACTCGGTGCGGAGTGTGGGGGTGGGTGGGGAAGGGGGACGGATGACACAGGGCTGCCCCCTCGGAGGCTGTGAGGCACAGGAAACAGCACACAGAGATGTCACAACCGCGATAAACCCTGTGAACTAGAGAGAAAAGTTCACTGTGGAGAAAAGCAAGGCTTGAGCGGAGTAGGAAGTAGCTTTGAAGCAAAAGAATACTGATGTTGTGACATTTAAACTACCTTTAGGTTTTATTTATGGATTAAATGATATGATGCTTGAATGTGCTTAAGATTACAAAAGAAAGAAAGAAAGAATGTGTGAATGGGGGAATAGGTAAAAGAAAAATGGTAAAGCAATGGGTAACTATTGGAGCTGGGTGAATCAGTTTATGGGGGTCTCATCATACCAGTCTCTCGAATTCTGTGTATGTGTAAGCATTTCTACAATGCACAGAAGTAAAATATTTGGAGAGCCAAGTCTAAGATGGGCCATTTGCTAGCTCTGTGGCTTCAGGCAACTCACTTAATTTTTCAGAGGCTCAGTTTCCCCAAATGTATAATGGCTTAGAGAGCTTTTTTGAGATTTAAATAATAATAAAATATATGTAAAGGATCTGGTACCACTTCTGAAAAAAAAAAAAAAAAGGAGGAGCTCAACAAGCAGTAGTTACTACTGTTATCATGTAATAAAAGTTATTTGGGGGGAAGGGGAGAGAGAACAGCACTCAGCTCTCCCACTAAGACATCTTAATACACATGCTGTGCAGGTGGCTTCTAAAAAAGACTGAACTGAACCATAATTATTATCAGCAGGTATCCAGGTCTTTATTTAGTAAAACCATAAAAGAGGTTTATTTTTATCTTAATTGCAGTGAACCAAGCCTCATTCACCTCCCGCGGACATGAGAGCCAGCCTTTTCTGAAGCGACTTCATCCTGTGTATCCCAGGGATTACAAAATATCACCTAAGTGTCCTGGACCTACAAAATCATATGGCCTTTCACCAGAAATGTGCATAATCCTTCTTTACAGGTTTGCAGGAAAAGCTGGAACTCTGATTTATTTAAAATAAAAGTAACGCATGCTTAAGGCGGCTCTTTTGTACATACATACAGTACAATTTAGGATAGTCTCTGGATTCATTCTAGCAATGCAGAGTTACAGCTTTGATCAAGTTTCTTTGTCTGTTTCAGCCTCATTCTTTTCATCTGTAAAATGGGGACAGTAATAGTAAGTAGCCACATATGTAATACCCTTTGTAATGCTTTAAGCAATAAAAAAAAAAAAAAGAAAGTAAAAAAAAAAAATAGTAAGTAGCAACTTCTCAGGATCGTTGAAAGGTATAAAGGGGAAAATAGATGTTAAGCCATACAGTAAAAGCTCAGTGCAGGCTAGCTGCTTTTATTATTCGTGTACCATGACCTCAGTAGAAAGTTCTCACATTGACTCATCCCTCCCTCCCATGATGTCTGTGGCCTGTTACCTTACAGATGATGTTTTACCAACTCCCGTAGCCCAAAATAGATGGTCCCTCCCCACCTCTGGGTGAAATAACTTAGTTAGCAAAGAAAACATACTTTGTTTTCTATTTCTAGATACTAATCTTAAAGTAGCACAAAGAGTGGAAGAGTGTGCCTGAAATCCTATTTTCAACTTAGGTTGGCTGTTTCTAGAATTCAGGGAACAATGTATTCTAAAAATACTGTGCCTGCCTCTCCCCATCCCTCCTCGAAGGCTGCCTCAACACCGCAGTCGGGACATGACAGCTGAAAGGGCCTTTTGGAAAACACGCCTTACAAAATGTAGCTCGTGCCTTAGATCTTATCAATTTTGGCCCAAGATCCAACACTAAGTTGCTTTATGCATTTTCTGAGTTTTAAGCAGCTCTTCTCCCACCACAGAAATGCACTGCCAGACACTGCTCAACAGAGTTTTTAAGCCCTATTTGTTTAATTGATGCTTTTCCACATCATCCATCATATGTAAGTACAGGCCCTGTGGTTCCTGGAATTTTTGAAAATACAGGCAAGCTGTCCTCATCTGATGAAACAGTTGTGTACCAAGATTTCTTTGTAAACTTGGTTATTTGGAACTTGAGGTCCCCCCCAACCCCCCACCGCCCCACGCATAGAAAACCAAGTCATCTGAGATCTAATTATTGAAAAATGAATTGTCATGTTTATTTATTTGACAACTATATGCAATGCATAGTGTTTACAATATACCTGCCTATCACTATGTGAGGCACTTGGAGAAGGTCCAATTAAACATACATTCCCAGTCCTCAAGGGGCTCCAATTCTAGTTTCTACTTATCAGTCATTATACAGAGCTTACGAATGCCAGGTCCTGTGCTAACCACTTTGCAAACATTAACTCATTCAATCCTTATAACAACCCTATGAGGCAGGTATTATTATTATCCCCATATATGGATAATAATATGAGGCACGAGAGAGGTCAAGGAACTTGTTTAAGGTCATGTGATTAGTAAGTGATAGAGTGAAGCCCAAGAAGCCAGGTGGTCTGGCTCCCAGATTCATCTACTTGCTTGTCCACCGTGTGGCCTTTCCATGGGGAGATGCTCTCAAATTCCACCTGAGGTCCCCAGCTGTGAGCTGGGGTGGGGGCCTGTGTCCCCCATGTCCCCACTTCCTCTGCACCTACTGGGTACTCCTGTCCCTTCCTCCTCCATCCATCTCTGCTCCAGGGACTGACAGAAGGCCACTGAATATCACTAAGGCCTCCCCTGCTTCCCTCCCTCCCCTGCCTGTCTCCTAGCACGCTGGATTCCACTTTAAAACCCACTTCCCTCCTTCCAACACTGTCATGCCTCTTCTGGACTATTTTACACCTCCTAATGGGCTTTCCTTTCCTCAGTCTTTCCTCCAATACTCTTTTCTTTTTTTTAAATCCTCACCCAAAGATATGTTTTTATTGATCTGAGAGAGAGAAAGAGAGAGAAAAGGAGAGAGAGAGAGAGAGAGAGAGAGAGAGAGAGAGAAACATCGATCAGGTGCCTCCCACAGGCTCCCCAACTAGGGATTGAACCCACAATTTGGGTATGTGCCTTGACTGGGCATTGAACCCGGGACCTTTTAGTGTACAGGACAATGCTCCAACCAACTGAGCCACATTGACCAGGGCTCCTTCAATACTCTTTTTTTCTTAAAAAAAACAAACAAAACCTGTTATTAGTGTGGGTTGTTTTTTTGTTTTTTTAGTGTATAAGTAACACATGATCGTCCCAGAAAAACTAGAAGATACAGACAAGCAAAAAGAAGAAAATTAAAATCACCCAGAGCCTATCTCCAGAGATAAACTTTTCATCAAATCATTTCAGATCTTGTCTCTTTTTATATATAATACTAGGGGCCCGGTGCACGAAGATTTGTGCACTGGGAGGGGGGTGAAGGGTAGAGGGGTAGTCCCTCAGCCCGACCTGCACCCTCTCCAATGTTGGAGCCCTCAGGGGAGCCCTCTGCAATCCGGGAGTTTCTGTCTGTCTTTTCAATCATATGAGCGAATTGTCTGAGACCCCCAATCCAGTTTGGTTTGTTGCTCACAGAATAATAGAGGCATTTTTTCTTTTTTGCTCCATTGGTGGAGATTTCCTGGAAGTTTTAGGATATCTTCCCTTTAATTTTTCCTAGACACTCTGATATTACTTATGTCTTTTATCTTTGCTTTCCCTCCATCCCCAACTGCAACAGTGCTCCAGGCTCACTTTGCTCTAGTGTCTAGGACAGTGATGGCAAACCTTTTGAGCTCGGTGTGTCAGCATTTTGAAAAACCCTAACTTAACTCTGGTGCCGTGTCACATATAGAAATTTTTCGATATTTGCAACCAT
Source organism: Myotis yumanensis (assembly GCF_028538775.1). Lineage (NCBI taxonomy): Eukaryota > Metazoa > Chordata > Mammalia > Chiroptera > Vespertilionidae > Myotis > Myotis yumanensis. Next base: position 43,690,785 of record NW_027223765.1, read on the forward strand.
AGTAAAACAAAGACTTATATTTTTGATTATTTATTTTATATATTTAAATGCCATTTAACAAAGAAAAATCAACCAAAAAAATGAGTTCTCGTGTCACCTCTGACACGCGTGTCATAGGTTCGCCATCACTGGTCTAGGAGATCCTTCTGCCACCAGAACTACGATTCCCAGCATTCCTGGTGTTCCGTGCGCTCTGGGCTTCCACTTCCAGCCCTGGGGCTGCCACCAAAACTACTATTCCCAGAATTCCTGGTGCTCCCCACGCTCTGGGTCCCCCCAAGCCTCTGGCTCTCCTGCTCTGCTCTCCATCCGGTGACCGAGGATGCCACGTCCCCCCAAGGGAGCAATCGAGGGAGCCAAGCCCCCCAAACTGCTGGCTCTCCCACTCTGCTCTGTGTATGCAAATTACCTGCCATCTTTGCTGGGTTAATTTGCATGCTCACACCTCATTGGCTGGTGGGCGTGGCTTGAACGTAGCAGAGGGACGGTTAATTTGCACGTTTCTCTTTTATTATATAGGATACACACCAACATTTATCTATGAAATCTACTTTTTTACAATGACTCAGTATTATTAAGTTGATTGGATCACATCAGCTATGGGGCAGAAAACCCACCTGCAGTGGTTCCAGGTGGAGTGTAGCCTTGTTGATTTGGCCCGGAGCCTGCTGTCACCTGATTTGCCCTGGGAGGGTCCAGCAGGCCCTGAAGACCTCTGAGTCTCCCCATCCCATCTTACTCATTCTGCTCCCACCAGAGTTTTACAACCTTAGAGTTTGTTAGGGCTGCTCCTTGTGCAGAGCAAGCCCACTGCAGAGCAGAGTTGTGGGTCACTGCAACAAACATGCCTTAGTATAGAAACCAGAAACTCCCCTCTAAGAACCCTACCAGATGGGGGTCTCTGAGGCCCCATGGCCCCCTGGGTGTCTAATCCTATTTCATTATTCATTGCTCTTTTTATATCTGGAGTGAGGATCTGAGTAAGTGTTCTTTCCTGGTTCTTCCTCTTGTAGTTTCTTTGAGTTGAATCAGAGCCCAGAAATGTTGGAGACCTGAAAAAAAGGGGACCTCTGGACCCACACACTGACTGCCAGTGACCTGATCCCATCACAGCACCAGTGCCCAGCAGGCACAACCTGGCGAGCAGCCTGACCCCCTGCATGCTAACATCACCTTTGGAAGACACACACACACACACACACACGCACGCATGCATACACGCACACATACACATGTGTGCACAACCCCAAGACCAAAATTGCTGTTTTCTGAAATGCATAAATGCATCAACATAAAGCTACAGGACTGGGCCCTTCCCCCCTACTTCTGCAAATCAAAACCATGGCTCATTCTCTTTTGTTTCATAGGATTAAAGCAAGCTGATTCACGTGCTGTAAAAAACCCCACTCGTATAATATGCCATTCTTAACGGTCAAACTGGAGGAGAAAATGTGAAGCATGCAGCTGGTAATCTTTCCAGCTTCAGGCTTGAGTGGCTGATTCATCAAACCTCAACCTGACATGTCCACTTTATCCTCTCAACCATCCCCTTGACTCACGAGCATTATAACTTCCCACAGAGGAAGCCTGGCCGGCTGCTCAATGGATGCATAGCTCATGCCTGCACCTCCGAGTGGAGAAAGCGGGGATAAAAATAGCCAGCACTTCAGTTGAGAGTCTCCCTTTGAAGTTCAAAAGATTTTCTGTTTAAGAAAACAAGACCTCCCAGCAAGAGGAGATTTTTAAACGCTGCATTTGATCCACAGACGGAAATCTGTACATAGGTTGCACCTCGTTTTGATTTCCTGCAAATGGGCACTAACTTTCCTCTGGTACCTGAGCACGGGGCGCAGGGGAAACAGAACAGGTGACACAGTGTTGTCAGAGGAAAAGTTGGGGATGACAAGTCAGAAGTCCACAGACAAAAAGGTCTGGTGACTAGAAGAAAGCTTCCATCCTTCCACCCTCACAAATACCACCGAGTGCCCCGGCCAGTTTGGCTCACTGGTTTGAGTGTTGGGTCTGCAGACCAAAGGGTCACAGGTTCAATTCCCAGTCAAGGGCACATACCTGGGTTGCAGGTTCTACCCCTGCACTGGGGCACGTGCAGAAGGCAATCAACCTCTCTCTTTCTCCTCTCTCTCTCTCTCTCTCTCTCTCTCTCTCTCTCTCTCTCATTTCCCCCCTCCCTTTCCCTCTCTCCCTCTCTTCCACTGTCTCTGGAAATCGAGGGGAGATATATATCACTGAATTACCTTGTGGTTCAAGGTTTTCTTGCTGAATTTTCATTGGAGACTTTTGTTAAGAACCCAAATCAATGAGTGCTGTAAACTTTCCAGAGCCTCTCTCCCCTCCACGCTGAGTGTCTGTGAAGCACATGCCAAGAGTTGTGCCAGGCACTGCGGGCACGTCATAGCAAGTGAATGCAGGTTTCTGCGGAAGCCTCCAGAAGGGGCACCTCACTCTCTCTGAGCATCAGGGAGGGCTTCTCCGGAGAAGCCACAGAGAAAGCAGAAGGACTAGTAGGTGGGCAGGACTATGGTCAGAAATGACAGTGCGTTCAGCTAGCTTGGGGGTGGGGCGCGGAATGGTGAAGCCCCAGAGGCAGTTTGGGGCTGCCTCTTGAAAGCCACAAGAAGAACTGGGCTTTAACCTCGGGATTTCTCTAGAGGGAACGGGAGGAGTCGGCAAAGGTGTAAAGTAACAGAGCAGCAACCTGACTTGTGCTGTGGGAAGAGCCCACTGGCTTCAGGAGGGATTGGGTCTGAGGGGAGGAAGGAGGCAGGCTGATCTCCCAGGTGACAGCACGAATGCAGGCCAAGGACGGAGTGGAGAAAACTGGAGGATTCCAGAGATACTGAGGAGGCAGACGGGTCAAGACTTGAGGGAAAGGTAAGACCCCAGGTTTCTGGCTTTGGCAACTGAGAGGTACTATTCAGGGGGACACAAATACGTCACAGGGCAATGGGTCTGGTGGAGTAAGGGGGAGGAAGGAGTCACAGCTGAGACACTTGAGTATGAAGCCTCGGGGAGACTATCAAATGCAGCTGTCCTGGACCCCAATGGCCGGCCCCACAGGAAGAGGAGCCCGCAAGAGAATCCCAGCTGGAGTGGCCAGAAAGGTGAGGGTAGATAGGAGAGTGTGTGGTCCAGAGGGAGTGTAAGGGAGAGCTTGACCAGGAAGGGTCAGCCACACCATGTAGCAGAGGTCAGGAGGGAAAAAGAGACGTTAGACGTGGCCACGGCAGTTGGGTCATTTATTCAACCCAACATATGGAGTGCAGCTACAAGGGGTAGGGAGGAATCCAGACTGGAGTGGATCCCAGAGTGAATGGAGCTTGAGGAGAGAGGAGAGGAGAGATGAAGGTGAGGGGCAGGATGGAGAGGTGCCTGCAGCCACCAAAGGGTTTCTTCATGATGAGAAAGATGAAGGTTGTCAAGCCAAATTACTGTGCCCATTTAAAAGAATTTTTTTTTTTGGGTTAATCCTCGGCTGAGGATATTTTTCCATTGATATTTAGAGAGAGTGGAAGGGAGAAGGAGAGACAGAGAGAAACATCGATGTGAGAGAGACACATTGATTGGTTGCCTCTCGCACGTGCCTGACCAGGGCTGGGATTGAGCCTGCAACCAAGGTATGTGCCCTTGACCGGAATGGAACCTGGGACCCTTCAGCCCAAGGGTCGACACTCTATCCACTGAGCCAAACTGGCTAGGGCTGTGCCCATTTTTATCCAGAGTTTATGATAAAATGATTTCTCAAGTAAGTGGATTCTGACTCTTTAAAAAAATCTCCTCTTGGTAGCAACAAATGGACCTATACTGACAGAAAAACAGGTCATCTGGGCTGCCTCCCCCTAAGTGAGGGGAAAAGCTATACGGCTGAGCCAGGACCCTCCCAAGTCAGCGGCCCAGAGCATGGATGACAGATGCCATCACTAGTGGCGATTCCAAATATTTGCCCTTAACCCTAGAATAAAAGGAAATTTAACTTTGACAACTACAAAAAGACAAGTGTCATTTTTTAATTTCACTATTTGGCTTTCAAAGTGTCCCAGTTATGTCACTTCACTCAGTTTTATTCTAAAGACCAGAGGGTTCGACGGTGAGGAAGGAGATGGTGGGGCTGGTGGCCTACCCTGGTGTCCATTGGAGACGTCTGCCAGGGGCTGGATGATCTGAATCCACCACCAGCCCATCCAGACCCCTGGAGGACATCTCCAAAGGGAGGTGACCATGGAAGAGCACCAAGCCACATGAATTACACACAACTTAGGTAGCCAAAGAAGTGTGGGGTAAGGGGAGGAATAACCTCTTTCTCGAGCCCTTTACCCCAGAGCCTTCAAATACCAACATGGGACTGGAGGGTTATTATTGTTTCTAATCCTCACCCAAGGATATGTTTTTATTGATATTAAAGAGAGAGAAACATCGAAATGAGAAACATTGATTGGTTGTAAGTGCCCCACCTGGGGATGGAACCCGAAACCTAGATATGTAGCCTGACTGGGTATTGAACCTGCAATCTTTTGGTGTATGGGATGATGCTCCAACCAACTGAGCTACCCAGCCAGGGTGGGACTGAAGGATTCTTTTTTTTTCCTTCAAAAATATTTATTGAACACTTTACTATGTGTCAGGGCCTACAAAGAAGAATGAAGCCCCAAAGAGTTTGTGATTAAGTAAGAGATATAGATACTTTTTAGAATATATAAAATATATATTTTTCAGCTCAATTTTATTTAATTAATTTAATTTATATATTTTTATTGATTTCAGAGAAGAAGGGAGAAGAGAGAGATAGAAAAACCAATGATGAGAGAGAATCATTGATTGGCTGCCTCCTGCACTCCCCACAATGAGGACTGAGCCCACAACCCAGGCATGACCCTGAAGGATTCTTAAGTCATCAAATCTAAGATCCCCTCTCATTTACTTGTATCTTTTGTTTTAGAATTTTCCCAAAGTGAAAATTCTATTCTACCTCAAGAGTTTTTTTGAATTTCATAGGCTCCATCATAATAGCAGCTGATCCCTCTGCTGTAATAAAACTGGAATTAAAAAAAAAAAAATCTACGGGCTTTCTAGAGCTTGGTTAGAAGCTTTGTTCTGTCTCCCAAGATCAACTTACTTGCTTCTTTATAATCTCAGTAAGGTCTAAGCAATGTTATTTCTTTGAAAATTTATATTAGAGCTTTTCAAATCCTTGACACACATTCTCCCTTTAAAACGAACTATGGGACCAAAGGCTGTTATATAAGCATCCAGAGCTACAGCCATGGGCCATGTTTCCTAAGCTGCCAGAACACAGACCGATAACAAGGCAATAATTTTAAAACTTTTTTTTTTTTCCCAGAAGAAAATGGCCCAGGTATTTGAAAAAATAAAAATGGAAATAATTAGAACTGTTCCTATGATAACCCATTCAAAGTGGTTATTACTGTGGATGGAAAAAGGGGTTCTTTGAAAAGGAGCCTCACAGGATGATCTGATCATAAATTCTTAACTTGGCAGGTTATGGTGGGTCTTCATACCCCAGGCACATAACTTTTTTTTAAATAACTATTTTTATTTTTACTTTATGCAATAGATACTAATATAAGGAAAATAACAAAATATTATTCCTTTATTCAATTTGGGTTTAATTCAAAACTGCTTGATCTTTATGAATTAGTAAATGGGGCTTGAAAAAAAGTAAGATTCTGGTCTTCAATACAAAATTGAATCAAAATTATTATATATGTCCAAATTACTTACATCCTTCAGTAATAAACTACCTTATGTGTGGAATAATGGTAAAGTATCTCAGCATATAGTTGCAGATAAAGCTCTAGTTGACAAAGGCTTGAAGAAAATACAACACTTTTTTGTAATATGCTTTTATGTAATTTCTTATAGTGCTTTATCTAATTCATCTGTTTTAAAATGCAAAAAGTGTCATTAAATGGATAACCTGATAAAGGTCTATAGTATTTATGGGCCATTTTCAATGACTGCAGGCACATAACTTTTAGTAAAAGGTTTACCTTTGCCTTAAGCAGCGGTTCTCAACCTGTGGGTCACAACCCCTTTGGGAGTCCAACGACCCTTTCACAGGGGTCGCCTAAGACCATCGGAAAACACATATATAATTACATATTGTTTTTGTGATTAATCACTATGCTTTAATTATGTTCAGTTTGTAACAATGAAATTGGGGGTCACCACAACATGAGGAACTGTATTAAAGGGTCGTGGCATTAGGAAGGTTGAGAACCACTGGCCTTAAGCAAGCCCTGTCATTGTTTCTGTGCATCTAGGTTAACACACCTTTGAAATAAACATAACCACCCTCAAGAGAGCACATAATCTTTTTATTTTTATTTTTTTATTTTAAAATTGATTTCAGAGAGAGGAAGAGAGAGGGAGATAGAAACATCAATGATGAGAAAGAATCACTGATTGGAGAGCACATAATCTTAACCTGTAATCCAATCTCCACATGGCCACTCCAAATCATTCTTTAAAATATGTTTTTATTTATTTCAGAGAAAGGAAGGAAGGGAGAGGAAGAGAAAGACAGAAACATCAATTATGAGAGAGAATCTTCAATAGGCTGACTCCTGTAAGCCCCCTACTGGGGGGACTGAGCCCACAACCTGGGCATGTGCCCTGACCAGGAATCAAACCATGACCTCCTGGTTCATGGGTCGATGCTCAACCACTGAGCCACACCAGCGGGGCCGCCCCTAATCTTAACTATCCTATAATGCCATCCCCGAGTTTCTCCCTCCTACCTTCATGTAATCTTCCTTTCATTCCCTCCTTAATCTCAAATGCATAAAAGGAACTGCAAAACTTATTCTCCAGGGCATTTGAGATCTTGCTCCCTGGCACATGTCATCAATTTGGCTCAAATAAACTCTTAAAAATTCTCTACAGGTTTGGATGTTTCTTTCACCATTGACTTGGCGTACTCAGCAGGATTCTGAAGAAGCCCACCCAGAACCACTCTGCGAACCAGGACCTGGCGCTATGGACAAGCAAGGGCTATTGTGCCCACAAGCTCCCCGCTTTGCACCTGGTGAACTGGGGTGACGTTCTCTCAGAACCCCGGGCCTCTTTGTTTCAAGTAGCAGGCCATGACTTTATTGGAGCTGTTCTTAAAAAATCCTTGAGGCGAATAAGGGTAGAGACAACCCAGAAAAGGGGAAAAGAAAAAAAAGTTGCTGCTTTTAATTTTGGCTTTTTAATTGCATTGCATACAAAACCTTTGTTGGTTAAATGGATCCTTTAATACTTCTAAATTAAATTTTGCATGCACTATTAGAAAAAGCCGACTATAAAATTAGGTAGAATGAATAGAAAACATTTAATTGATCTCGAAAAGAGGATTTAGATAAATAGATCAACCTGTGATGTCCTTAGGCGTCAACCCATAGGACAGTGAGAGAGTGCACTAAAAATTCGGGGTTTCCTCTGGCCAGTCTGATACAAAGTCAAAATCACAGGTTGTCACCCATAGCTTGAAATGGGGCTTAAGTGTAAGTCCCTGAACTCCTCGCCATTTGGAATCTACAAGGAATAGCACCGAGGCAAAGGCATGGCGAGTGGTCTGGGAGCGGGAGCAGTTTGTCTGTCTTTAAGAGTGAGAGCCCCCACATGACCTGAGAGCCAGCTAAGAACCTCTCTACACCACAATTTCCCCCGCCCCCATGCCCACTTTGAATCCAGATCTGCTGAACAGCTATTGCTGAGCCAACATCAAACCACTTTTGAAGAGGGTGGGGAAACACTCCTTCCCTAAATCCCTGCTCTTGTTCCAAGGGCTAAACAAAAAGCTTTTATCGGGATTATTTCGCTGGGCGACACGTCACAAAGAAAGCAGTCCGCTTGTAGTCTGAAGGCCAACAGAGCTGCTCTTGTTTGAATCTGCAGCTCCGCTATGAAGCCAAGGCTAAATCGTGCTGCCCCGGGGGGATCTCTATGGCAATGTACGTTCATTTAAAGACTCACTCAGGACCAGGCTGCTGTGGGCAGCTGACCAAGGCTGACCAGCAAATTACACCTCCTGCCTTTCCTGTGGCCCTGTCATTAGATTTTTTTTTAAGGTCAACGAAACGTTATCAACACTCCTCCACTGGAAAATGTTTGTGGTGGCAGCTAAGCGTGCCAGTTACAACTGCTGACAAAGGGTTCCAAAGTCAAAGGACAGGAGAGGCAAATGAAGCCCCTTCGCAAAAACTCCTCTAGCTTTTTCCACTTCATTTCGGCTGTGTACGCTGGGCAGCTTCATTAGAATCTGCTTTCACCCCTCCTCATCCGAAGGGTTTTGTTTTTCTAATGAATCACACATCTGGTGTGTTTTAAAAAGGCATCTGTTCTGAGCTGCATGTTTATGTCCCCCCCCAGATTCATATGTTGAAGCTACCCCTTGGTGTGATGGTATTTTGGAAGTGATTTGGGGGCGTTTGGGAAGTAATTAGGCTTAGCTGAGGTCATGAGGGGAAGGGGGCAGGCACGATGAGCTTAGTGTCCACATAAGGAGAGCAAGTGAGTCCGCAGCTCTCTTTCCACCAGGTGAGGACAGTGAGAAGGTTAGAAGGTGGTTGTCTACAAGCCAGGAAGAGAGCTCTCACCAGGGACCGAATCTGCTGCCACCTGATCTTGGATTTCCCAGCCTCCAGACTCTAAGAAATAATTATTTGTTCTTTAAGCCACCCAGACCACGGTATTTTGTTATAGCGGCCTACAGTGACAGCATCCTGACTAAAGATGTGTTTGCTATAATAAGAAATGGAAAAGCACATATTAGTGGCCCCTAACTGCTTATGTCTTCTTCCACCATCCCAAGGAGTTGGAGAGAAGGACTTGAAGCAAGGTGGTTACATGAGCAAACTTACATATTGGTTTCCCATTATTAACCAGCATCTAATTGTATTTACCTTTTAGTCATCTACCTGAAAAACCCCTGGTACCCAAAACGTCATGGACACAGGGAATTTGGGCACTGGAAAGGATGTAATCTGACTAGATTACTTTATAGATGTGGAAACTGAAGTTCAAAATCGTTTGGTCTGGCCCTGCCAAGGCATTATGGGTGAGTTAATTAAATGTTTGACCAAATATAGCAGGCTAATTTTTAAGTTGATAATTTGGTATGGCCCTCAAATTGTGTTATAAATATCCAAATGGCCCTCAGCAGAAAAAAGGTTCTCCATCCCTGCTCTAAGCACAGCCACACCAGCCAGGACTTGTTCACCATTTTATCCACTCACCATCAACACAGTGCAAGTATAGAAGATGCTCAATCAACATGAGAAAAGGAATGTAAACATACATGTAAGGCCCTTTATTGAGGACCTAGACATGTCTTCCTAATCACCTGTACTGTGGGAAGCTAATCAATGATCAATGCCACTTAACAGAGACCTTTCTAGGATGAGGGAAATTACTGGACACCCTTCTCTCAGAAGCATGCTCGCATCTTTAAGACCACATCACATCTATAATAATAATAAAAGCGTAATATGCTAATTAGACCGATAGCCGAACAACCTTCTGGACGAAGCCAGGGCTGTGAGGGCCGAGTCCCTTGCACAAAGTTTGTACATCGGGCCTCTAGTAAGATATAATAACATTTCAAAGTGTACTCAGTAAAATATCACTGCTCCACCAACAACTTGAGACCCTCAGTCAAACATAAGCTCCCAAACTAAACAAAACCTCCAGGTGCCAATGGCAATTTTGCTCCTTACCGTGGTTTCCCGGGAGCCCATAAATCATGACCTTCATTATAGAACACACAGAGATAACCCTCCCTCATGCCATCCCTATTTGCAGACACATTCTTCATGACTGTCTCCAGCAGCCAGCTCATTTCTCATCTCAGACACTCCTCCACATCCCCATGGGGACGGCATGCACATGGCAGGCCTACTTCCGCAACATGACAATAATGTAAATTAAATTTCAGCCCCAATTACTGGTTGTATTAGGGAGAGAGACCATCATGGAGAAACCCAGCAAAACTTAAAGCAGCAATGTGGCAGAGACACGCAAGAAGAATGATCCCGCCATGGCAAAGAGCAGGGCAAACAGAGTTGTCAGCAGCCGTGCAAAAGGCTCTTCAGAAACATAATCACCAGCAAACTCCCTGTTCCATGTGAAGGTAACACAAGGTGAAATACTGACTATAAGAAGATAATTTACAATTTTTTAAAGCCAAAGTTTTTTCAGCTAAGCATAACATTCACATTTGTGAAAACCAAACCACGTTAAGATGTTGTCTCTCTTCTGCCTCCTCGATGGAATTTAGTGGCTTTGATGCCATTTAGACAGGTGCCTGGTGAGGTGCCATCTATCTGTGAGCAGTGGCCTCTGTTAGTGATAGCGGAACCATCTGCCTTTTGGGTTATTAGCAAACTTTTAAAAGTCCTTTCTTTTAAGCTATAAGCATAATGAAGCAGAGGAGACCATCAGGTCTATTTGGGGGTCCATTCAGCTCCTCTTCTGTAGTTTTCCACTGTCTTTGAAGTTTATAGTCAATGAAAGGCATTTAAACCACAGCCTTATTCACCTTCTCCAGGTACAAAGAGCTAAACACACAAGGTAAAGGGGAGGCGCCCTGCATTACCTTCCCAGGTGAGGCTCCTCCACTAGGCCCGGGAGGCGGAGTGGGGAAGAATTCCACCCAGGTCCAGCTGGGAGAACTCGAACATTCTAGTCCCTACAAAGCTGGGTCTCTCCAAAGCAGCTTTCTTATTTTCTTGAAAATGCTCAAGAATTCAAGGCATGCTCACATTTCAATGTAATCACCAGAACGCATTCCAGGGTGAGATACGGATGATGTACATCCTGGTAGTCCACCGCTTTAAACGGCCTGGCGTATACTCCTTTCCATTAAACGGATCACCCAGAGATGAGTGTGACTGACAGCTCCTTACACACTCCTCTCCTTCTCTCTCCACATGGAGGGCGCCCGGAGCGGTGCTTTGCACTCAATAAATGCCAGTTAAATAGAAAGAAATTGAGACTTCAAAGAGGGCGGGGGGTTCATTTTAACAGGAAGTTTCCGTTCCTACTATTCCCTTGAGATTCCTGCAGCACCAGCTGGGCGAGATGTGGAAGCATTGGCATTAGCGACTCCACATCTTCAGGAATCCCGGGTGCATTCCACACTGCTTATATCTTCTTATGTCCGGGCTGATTTATTTTATGAACTCGGAAAAGCCTGGCAGCAAGCTCACTTATCTTGGTTTGTATACCACAAGGTCTCTTCAGGTAGGCCTTGGTTTTGCCTCTTGTTTTATGGCTTTTCTTAAAAATTGAGGGAATGCACATACATACATAGAGGAAGACAGACATCCTTAAAGTGTTGCCAAGATAAAGCCAGCTCATGGTTACAGTAACCTTCTACAGACAGCATGAAACATATGAACATTAAAGTGGCCGCTCATTTATCCGACAAATGTGAAGTGGACACACTCTGTGCCAGACACCATCCCAGATATTAGGAATATGGAAGAAAAACAAAATAAAAGTTATATTCTAGTGTGGACAGACACTAATAAGTAGAAAATACATCACGTGGCAGGTGATGATAAATACTATGAAGAAAAAAAATAAAGTCGGGTAAGAGGCGTAGGGAATGCAGGGATGGAGTAGATTCTGGGAATGGAAATGATTTTCAACATAGGGAGACAGAAAAAGCCCCTCTAAGAACATCTGCGGAAATTCCAGAAGGAAAAGGGGGAAGTCAGTCACACCGGTATGTAAATGAGCTCTCCACTTAGAGCAGCGGTTCTCAACCTTTGGGTCGTGACCCCTTTGGGGGTTGAACGACCCTTTCAAGGGGTCGCCTAAGACCAACGGAAAACACATATATAATTACATATTGTTTTTTAAAAAATATATTTTATTGATATTTTACAGAGAGGAAGATAGAGAGTTAGAAACATCGATGAGAGAGAAACATCAGCTGCCTCCTGCACGCCCCCTACTGGGGATGTGCCCATAACCAAGGTACATGCCCTTGACGGGAATCGAACCTGGGACCTTTCAGTCCACAGGCCGACGCTCTATCAACTGAGTCAAACCGGTTAGGGCTATAATTACATATTGTTTTTGTGATTAATCACTATGCTTTAATTATGTTCAATTTGTAACAATGAAAATACAACCTGCATATCAGATATTTACATTACGACTCATAACAGTAGCAAAATTACAGTTATGAAGTAGCAACGAAAATAATCTTATGGTTGGGGGTCACCACAACATGAGGAACTGTATTAAAGGGTCGTGGCATTAGGAAGGTTGAGAATCACTGACTTAGAGAGAACCAGCAATTGCTAAGCCACTGGGTTTGAGCGCAAGAGAATAAGAGGTGGGCAGTGTGGTGAGAGCCCAGGGAAAGGGGAGGGAGTAGGTGACGAGGTCTAGAACCTCGAGGGCCACTAGGAGGATGTGGCAATACAACTGAGTGAGGAGAGAGACATGAGAGAGACAGCGTGTGATTTAGGCTTAAAGGAAACCTTCTAGCTGCTGTGTTGACAGTGGACAGCAAAGGATCAAAGGCAGATGCAGGGCGACCAGGTGGGGGGCCCCTGGAATCATCCAGCCACTATGATGACTGAGGCCTGAGACAGGTGGTCTCACTGGAGGTGATCACGATGTGGTTCTGGCCCTATTGAAAGGCAGAGCTGAGCTGACAGTGCTGTTTTCAGCCAGTCACCTGTTGATTGAGACTGCTTGGGTCTGAATCAAGCTTTGCAGGATGAAATCAACAGCTTTGTCAAATACCTCTATTAATTATTATAGAAGTGGCTTGTTTAAAAACAAACTCGTTCCACCTAAAAAGGCACAGAACTCCACAACCCTCTTGTTTTAAGCAACACATGAACATCTTTATTTTCTCTTTCCTGGTATCACGTATTTATGAGAGGTACCAAATTTACATTAGAAAAAAATCCATTCAACTAATCTTAACTAATGGTTGGGTATATACCAGGCACTTTCTTGGGCACCAGGGAGAAACTAAAATAGACAATATCCCTGGTCTACGGTCCTGGATTATTTTGCAATATCAATACTACGTGTGCTTACCTGTTGCCACATTGTGCCACAGCCCTACTTGTATCATCGTATTGAGCCCATACAGCAACCTGATTATCATCTGTATTTTTCCAGCCAAGAAAACCATAACACAGAGAGTTTGAATATCTTGTCCAAGGTCACACAGGCAGGAAGTGGTGAGGCCAGTATTCAAAACGCCAGAACCAGAACTGCTAGCTTCTACCTTCTCTGGGATTTAAGGTCTGATCTGGAACATGAGGCCCAAGACTTGTATTCTCACTCGTCATCAGTCACTTTGGGCAGGACGCTTGACTTATCCAAGCTTCAACTGCCACATCTACATAATGAAATGCATTCAACAAGACAATCTCTTCCAGGTCCCTTTCAGGTCTAGAAGTTTTAGAGATCTTGCTCTGAAATCCAGTGCTCCCAAACCCTACCAGCTCACAGTAAGGAGAGCACAGGTGTAAAGCTCACCTGCCATACAGTACCATTTCTCAAGGTCAGCTTTTCCATAAAACACTGTAAGCACATCCCCAGTCGAACCTTTGGGTTGACCAGCAGGAAGAAAATAAATCAATTTCAAGGATACTCTAAGGTAGAAAAATGTTACCAGAAGAATATATAGCAAAATTTATTTATTTCAAAACCAACCAACCAACAATGTGGAATTATTCCCTTACAGAAAGCAGAAAACCAGTCCTGGGTGCAGTAAGATGTGCCTTCTCCGTGCCTGGTTAACTTGTGACAAAATCAAGAGCAATTTCCACTCCTTTGCAGATGAATGAATCCTAAGTTTCACTTCCTTCAGTGTCCTTGTGCCTGACCCAGGGTAGAGCTCAATAAATACCGCTTGATTGAATTAGTGATGCAATGAATGAACATGAGTTCATTAATTCTACAGTAATAAATACAACCCTTGGATGGGATTTATATAGACCTCGCCGGCAAAACATCACTTTGCCCTGCCAAGGAAAGGCAAAGAAAACACTTTAAATTTATTGATTTTAGTGTTCCTAGAATATTCCAATTTTAGAAACTGATATTTTGAGGTGTGAGGGAAGTAAAAGAAACCTCATTTATAGAACCATCAGAGGAAGAGGTCAATCTGCTCATGAAAGCACCATAATAAACACCTTTACGAAGTTCCCTGCAGGACTTCTAAGGAGTTAACCCGCACTGGCATTTTGACCACTGAGGATAAGCAGATGATTCAGTTTCAGATGCTTCACCATCAGTACTGGCCATGAAGTGATGCACCTGCTTATTCTGGGTCGACTTTCTCCATAACATGATCCGAACACAGCAGTGTCAATTAGACAGCAGGTGCAGGAAGACACACAAACCACGAGAATTCACCTGGATCCTTCATTATTTTTACCTTTCTCCAAAGTCCAAGAATTTAAATGTCAAGGGAAAAAGAAAAGGAAAAAAAACCCAAAAACTTCTGCTATTGAAACCAGGAATATATAACCAGATCAAAGATGAGGCTTGATGCAATTATATAAGTCATTTGGGGAAAAACTCAATTATCTGGCAATGGAAGCCTGGATGGAACTTCCTAACCAAGATTATTTACATAATTTTCAGGGGGACAGACCCAGGCTACCTTTTAGAGAAAGCAATCATAAGAAAAAGCATTTGTGGACAATTATTTTCTAGTGACTGTTTTTACTTCAAATAGTCTCAAAGTAGAGTTAATGATAAACAACAAGATGTTAAAGGCAGTTGAGATGTAAACTTTGTCAACATAACAAACGTATTCTTTGAATTCACAACGACAGTCTCTTGTTTCTTTCTTTTTAAACCACAGATGCTACTTCTGGATATCTAAGTTTAAAAGCTGCACACACTATTATTTAAGTGAAACATACATGATGGAGACAAAACTTTCCTTCTCCATCAATTTTAACAGCCTGCTCAGATCTGCATTTGGTAACAGTTTGCTTTCTGTTTGCTTTTCATTGGTCTCTATGAATGGAACAAAACAGCACATGCATCTGAACTATAACAATGGCAACTTACTATTCACACTAACGATAAAGAGCAAGTGTCCACAGGCATTTTTTTGCATCGACCTTACTACTGGTTCAGGGGTATGGGATGGTCATTTTGGAACTGGGAAATACTGGAAACAACAAAAGTGCCTCTCCATGGAGAATCAGGTTAAAACAAACCATGACTCATTTGTTGTGTGCATGAACAGGCAGCCATGCAATGAACCATATCCTTCATGAGGTGAATGGATAAGTAAATTGTGCTATGTGCATACAATGGAATATTACTTCGGTGATAAAAAAAAAAAAAGAGTTCTCAAGCCACATGAAGACATGAAGACATGGAAAACTTCAACGCATATAATTAAGTGAAAGAAGCCAGTGTGAAAAGGCTACCTACTGTATGACAGACTGGAAAAGGCAAAACTCTGCAAACAACAGAACTATCCGTGTTGCCAGCAGTGAGAGGGTAGAGGAATGAACAGGTGGGCACAGAGAATTTTTAGGGCCGTGAAACTATTTTGTAAGACACTATAATGGTGGATATGTGTCATCACACATTTGTCAAAACTCACAGAAGGTACACCACCAAGTGAACACTAATATAAACTATGGACTCTGGATGGTTATGATGAGTGTGCTTACCAGGTGTCACAAACAAACCACTCTCTTGGGGAGGTGGATAGTAGGGGGAGGCTGTGTGCGCCTGAGGGCAGAGGGTAGATGGAAACTCTCTGTAATTTCTGCTTAATTTTGCTGTGACCAGGGCAAGACTACTCTGCCCAGTTAGCAAGTTTCAGAACAGACCAAGAGAAACAAAACCACAGAAATGGTATCTTTTTAAATTACCTGGATTCTGCTGAACAGAGATAAAATACTCCTGCTGCTACTCGGTGTCTGGTTTAACATATCTTAGCAGGGAAACATTATTTGGCTTAATCGAGATAGGAAGCTTTTCCCCTTGACATCAACACTTGCGATTTGAGCATCCACGCAACAGGGGAAGTAACTGGAAAGCACAGTATGGTAATTGGGGATGTATGTCATAAACCTTGAAGTTGGTTTGCCAACAAGACCCGTCACCCACTACCAGCAGCCATGGAGTCGAACACTTTCTTTTCCTGCCTGTCCTGGAGGCAGCGTGGGGAAGCAGTGAAACCCAGCCATCCTGGGTTTAAATCTACAATAAGCTGGGACTTGAAGCAAATTGCTTATCTCTCTGAGCCTCAGTTGGGTATGATAACACCTATGGTCATAGGACAGTTGTGAGATTAAATAGATCTCACCCCACCCACCATCATGGTTCCACCTGCTACCCTGGAAAAGCCCCAGGCCCCCCAGGCACAGCAGGAAGGATTCCTCCGAAAGAGGGGGTGTAAGCAAATGTCCCATATGAAAGTATCTGATTAACAAGGGACCAGAGAGATAGCTCAGAGAGAGACGGGCCAGAGACACCTGAAAACAACCCCCACTCTGAGTCTCCGTACAAGATACTCAACTGCTCTGAACGGCGTTTCCACCTCTCACTGCCAGGAGGGGTACAAACCTGTTCACGGATTTAAAGAATATCCACACTCTTTTAGCCGGGTCCATATTTTATCCTACTAATAAGAGATTACACAATGGTACTCTAGAATGCCCACTGGTGTTATTTATAATAGAGAAAAAAGTTGTAACATATCTAAATAGCCAATGAAGGATTGGTTAAGTAAATATGGTGCCCCCATGTGACAATGTACCTGATAGTTACTTAAAATAATGCCCTCGAAGACTATTTCAAGATGTGGTAACATGATCTCAATAAGTAAATGAAAAATACAGGAATAAATTAATAAGTGGTTTTGCTGTTAAGGGCATATTTCTTCAGTTGCATTGATAGCTACATGGAATTTTATATTATCCTTTACACCATTTTATATGTCTGCACTATTTCCTATTGAAAAATATTTAAAGTGAGTGTGTGTATAATGCCAGGAAGGCAACACATCAAAATGTAGCTACTGCTTCATGATGGGTTTATTGAATTCTATTGTTCAAAGTTTCCAAATTTTCTGCAAAGAACATACATTCCTTTTTGTCTTTTACATTATTTTTATCATTGGAAACTATTTTTATTCTATCCCCCCCCCCCAGAACTCATTTGTTTTTTTTTTTGAAAGGATGCTTGGTGCTAGGCAGTGCCCTCCACTGGGACACACCTGGCTCTTCCACCCGGGCCTTTCCTGGGGCGCCATGAACCCCCACTCTTCACTCAGGTGTCTCTCATCCATTAGAACTTAAACTAGAAAAGTGCTGTGGGGGAAGAAATGTCCCTGAAATCATCCCACTCATTTCCTCTGACGTGAGGGAGATTTGTAGGCGGCTGCTGGGAGCATTCTGTATTCTGCAAATTGTTCTCAAAAGTATAGGTTGCTCTTTTTTATTTTTCTGGAACAGTTTCTATTCTATCCTGCCAGGAAGCTGGGGGCTCAGCCAGTGGATTGGGTAAAGCGATGGGAAAAAATAGAGACCAATTATATCATCATATCGTGTGGACTCACCAGTCACAATTCATTTTTCACCAAGGGCTGGGGGTGAAGGGTGGGAGGATAGTTCTTTGGAGATACGTCACTGTGCCTTTAGACCAGTGGTTCTCAACCTTGGCTGCACATTAGAATCACCTGGGAATCTTTTTTAAATCCTGATTTCTGAGCCTCATCTTCCGGAAATTCTGTTTCTTTGTTATGGGGTGAGGCCACAACATTAGTAACAAAGAAACAGAATTTCCAGAGGATGAGGCCCAGAAATCAGGATTTTAAAAAGATTCCCAGGAGATTCTAATGTGCAGCCAAGGTTGAGAACCACTGCTTTAGACCCTTCCAAACCCTTTTTAACATGGGGTCTTGGCTGGGCTCCAGGGGGCCCATGAAATCACATGTCAATCATGTAAAATTTTCTGGAACCCAGTGCTATTACCAGATTCCCAAAGGAGTCTGTGATTCCCCAAACAATAGAGGACCCTGTTCTATAAGAATAAGCTCTTAGCTTATCCACTCCTATTTGGTCTCTAAGCCCAAGTTCTATAAGAGGTTGGAGAGAAGTGTAGAAAACTCTCAGGCAGCTATCAGAATCGTCATCTGAGGCTTTAAAAGAAAGCAAGATGTCAGTGGGAATGTCACTCCAACACCCTGAGGGGCTCTATGCATACCTTTGATATTTGTCCATTGATTTTCAGAGAGAGGGGAAGAGAGAGGGAAAGACAGAGAGAAATATTGATGTGAGAGAAACACATTGATTGGTTGCCTCCTGCATGAGCCCTGACCAGGACCCGGGCTGGGGGGGAGCCTGCAATCAAGGTGTATGCCCTTGACCGGAATTGAACCCGGGACCCTTCCGTCTGCTGGCCGACGCTCTATCCACTGAGCCAAACTGGCTAGGGCTCTATGCATACTTTTTAATCCAAGGGAGAAGATTTCATCTGTGTTAACATTTCCCAGTTTTATGTCACCGGTACATTTCTTAAAAGGGTGCTGAATTCCACATAAACTGGGGGGCTCACTATTTTTAATTTTTAAGATTCATCTGCAAATAACTGTTTACCAAGAGCTCACTGTGTATGCAGCATTCAGCTGGGACTCAACAGAAACTGGAGCAAGATTCCCAAAAGACTCCTTCCTCTCATCTAACAACTTCTTGTTCAAAGTTATCTGGTGAATGTCTTTCCACTTATTAGTGGAATCAAAATCGAGAGTTACTAATATTACTTTCCCAAACCCTCGCATCCTCCAGTATGAGTCACCCATCGGAACCGACCTCTTTCTTAGATGCTACTTTCCACGACACATAGAAACAGGCTCACAACAACCCTGTGGTCATGCTGTCAGTTAAGGGACTGTCACTCGACTGCGTATCTCCACTTAAAAGCCCCTTCACTCCATCGTGGCTGTCTGCATCACAGAAAACTCTGTGAGAACTAAAAATAACGGAGAGAGCATTGCTCACACTGGCAAATAAATGCTGTCAGATCAGAACCCAATAATCCACGATCTATGAAGATTCAAAAAGAAAGCTCTTTACTTGCACAGAGCCTTCAAAGGCCATTTATTTATCAGAAGGTTAATTTATTGGACTCAGATACTTATTTAGACATTGTTGCCTTTACGGCAAAACATTTTCTCAAAGGAGACCTCACCTCCCACTTCATTCAGTTTCAACTCCTCTCTCCCGAGTGCCTGCGAGGTGCAAAGCACTGACAATCAGGGCCACTTCCTCAACCTGTGACACATCCTGTCAATATCCATGTGACAAGAACTGTCAGTAAACCTGCAAAACATCGGGTTTCATGTCCTCCAACGGCTTCTGGGATTCTTCCAACTTTTAAAATTTTTATAATAATGTGACAATGTCTGGAGGGAACTCTGCCCAGGCTCTAGAATCTGTAAGATTCAGGAAAAATGCCAGACAAATCAGAAAGGAGTGTGGCCATAGTTGGATCCCGAAGTATCAAAAAAAGTCTCTTTACCGTGACAAAACATGATATGAGATGCTTAAAAGGAGAGAAAGAGGAAAAAAAATCACAATCTGTAACTGAAAATACTAGTCTTTTCACACAAAAGAGATTAGAGGTTCTTTGCTAAAAAGCTACTAGAGACATGTTTTCCTAAAAAAATAAATGTAGTCGAGGAAAAATGAATGATGAGGCACGATCTTAGGAATGACCTAGATTAAAGTCTTGCCTAAATCACTACACCTCCCTGGGCTTCTATTTCTTCATTGGCAAAGTGAGGGAACAGGCTAAGGGTGACTTAAATTCTGAAAGCCAATGAATCTACTAATTTCCACAAAACTTAAAGCATTCAAACATAAAAAAATTGCTGCTGATAGTGGAGGTTCCATAGACCTCACCTGTCAATAATAAAATATTTGGTGAGTCAAGTAAAACCCAGAAGCACATCAGCTTTTTGTCTTGTTACCATGGCAACCTAGTAAACTGGTCCAACCTCTTTAATAATAGCCTAAAGACGGAAACAAACACCATATAGTGAAATAAATATGTGCAAATACATTAATTAGATGACAGCTCAGGTTCACTCCATCATGGCTGTTTGCGTCACAGAAAACTCTGTAAGAACTAAAAATAACTAAGAGAGCATCACTCACACCAGTAAGTAAATGTTATCAGATGAAAACCCAATAATCCACATTCTATGAAGATTCAAAAAGAAAGCTTTTTACCTCTATCATCACCAGGACTCAACTACCATGTCACTGAAATAGCTTTTGCAAACTTTTTTTAAAGAAAACGCAGTCAGGCTAATTAGTATTAATATTTGGTGGGTGCCTAGTACATGCTAGGTAATGTGCATCATATTCTCACTTTTGTTTTATTTGATCCTCATAAAAATTCACCTCTGTTTTCCAGATGAGGACTCAGAGGTGAGGAAAGATGTCACAAAGATAGTAAGAATCTTCACTGAAACCACCATCTGTTGAATCCAAAGCCCCTCACTCCGCCAGCTGCTGGAGACTTCTGGCCTTTGGGCCGCCAGCTGCCTGGGTTGGGTCACTCGCTAACTTCTCCAAAGGGGGATAAACATCTAGTCCATCTTCTCGAACCAGCTTCTAAAATAGCACGGTGGCCTTTTTCTAGATTCTACCCAGATGCACTGAGTTCACAACTCATGTTATGAGAGAAAAGACGAGAGGTGTACAAGTTGGCTTGGAAGTTTAAGTTGGCCACACAGCTTTCTCCAGTAAAATGAAACATTTTGTTTAAAAAGAATTTTCTCCCAGGTCACGACTTCCATAGTCAGATCCTAGAAGCCACGTAATGTGCACAGCATGTTAACAAATAGACTGAGAATGAAAGGTGTTCCCAGTGGGAAGTGCTGTACTTACGCCAATGTCCAGGCTACACAGGCTAACAGCATCTTCATCTTGGGCGCTCTGCTTCCGTTTTCTCTGCAAAACAAACAATAAAACAAAGTTCAGATGTAAACGTGGATTATGGCTTTAAGGAAAGAAAAAAATCAATCAAGCAGCACACGCAATCCTTGTCATTTCTACCCTGCTCCCCAAAACCTTTAACGTAAACGAATAGTTCTAAGAAAGTATGGGAAACTATTACGCTCTAACAGTGATGGTGAACCTTTTGAGCTCGGCGTGTCAGCATTTTGAAAAACCCTAACTTAACTCTGGTGCCGTGTCACATAGAGAAATTTTTTGATATTTGCAACCATAGTAAAACAAAGATTTATATTTTTGATATTTATTTTATATATTTAAATGCCATTTAACAAAGAAAAATCAACCAAAAAAATGAGTTCGCGTGTCACCTCTGACACGCGTGTCATAGGTTCACCATCACTGCTCTAGGATAACTGCTTTGTGTTATTATTTGTATTCATGCTGCTAAAATTTGTTCCTCTGTATTTTTGCCTCTAAATTTCTTCATATATCAAGGTTTAGAAATTTAGACACAAAGTTCATATTCTGACTAACACGAAAGAAAAAACTGGAGAGAAAATCTAATTCACTTAAAGACATTCCATTTTTAGAACTGCTTTGTACTAGGGTAATTTAAATTTGTTCTAAACCTCATCCAGGGTCCTGACGTAATTGCAGAACCAGAATGCTGGAACAAACCTTAGACACCGTCTCCAACCTTCCTCTTTTATAGACATAAACGCTGAGTTTCAGAAAAGTCATTACTTGAACTGAGGAAAATTGTATTTCCAATGAACTTATGACCAAAGAAGTCTGCCAGGTTAGATGTAGAAAAATATATTTTCCACTTTATAAAAAGAACAGAAACTCAAATCTCCAAACCACAGTAAAGGCTCATCCAAGATACACTCACCTCTCTTCTGCATCCCAGCTCAACCAACCAGGCAAGTACTGCTTGAGTCCCTAATCTGTGACTTGCTAAGTCTGCCTCTCCGACTTGGCAGAAAGCTACCAATGGACCAGAATCACTGGCATGAAGTGACGGTGGAGTCAAGAGCCATCTGGAGCCTTCAACCCCCAAAGCGGTCCACCCCTTCCTCCTCCTCTATCAGGCCCTGAGCGTGAACACTGGCAGAGACTGGAAAGCAGCCAGAGTTGTCCTTGTCCTTCCTACTGTAGTTTTTCTAGTATTTTTTCACTTCAATAAAGGTTTGTTGTGCAGCCACTATGTGCCAAGACGTGCGCTTGTTCCTGGGAAGGCCAAGAACGGCAGCTCCCACGGTGAAGGAATTTACATGCACCTAGCCCGAGGGACAGACTCTCACATGATTAACGATACTGCAGTAAGATCCCAACAGTCTAGGGAAAGTCACCTCACTTCTCTGAGTCACCCTTTCTCAACTCTGATAGGGGGTTCCTATTCCACTCAAGCAGGGGAGTGATTCAGAGATCCAGTGCCGGGAGCCAGGATGCGAAATCAGCCGCTCTGCGATGGTGCACAGGCGCCCGCATCAGCCAGCTGGCCAAGTGGCTCCTGGGAGTCAAATACTCCACTTTGGGGGGAGCCTTGAGAAGATGCTGCTAGCCCTTGCCTTTTTTGAGGATGCGTCATGTTTGGGGAGGGCCCTTACTGATTCGTATCCAGTTACAATGAAAGTGGCACGGTGGTAGCAGTGAGGCCGAATCCCTGGCTCATACTTACACGGTGACTTGTGAGGCAAGAGGCAGTTACGGCAACGGAGAGTTCCCCTCCACAGGTAAATAAACTAACAGGCCAGGGGCAATAAGCAATCTGCTCAAAGTTACACAGCTACAGAGTAACACTCTGAATCCAGGACTCTCATTCCTTGCAAAACCCTTCACATACATCGTTCAAAGCAAGTTTGGCAAATAGGTTAGGATTCATCTGCCATCTGGGATGTCTGGTAGCATCTGCCTGGAGGGCTGTACTGAGCAGCGTTACACAGCACAGCAAATGGGAGAAGGCCGCCATTAGTTAGTACTGGGGTGCACGAGCGGGGAACAGCCGTGCTGGTGTCCTGTGGCCCAGGACCACTCGGGCCTTTCCTGATTCCAGCTGCTCTTGCCGTGAGAGGCTACCGTATTATACCTGGGATCCTGGGAAATGCCAAGGATGTTGTTTGTAAAGTGGAAATGATGCCTACCAGTCAGGCAGTTGTGAGGCACATAGATGATTTGTGTAGGGTTCCTGGAAGGAACATAGTAGGGGCACATAGTAGGGGCACAATGAGTGGTTATGGATTACCCACACTGTAAGTCACGCAGATGTGTGCAGCTACCTAGCACTGTCAGGTTACAGAACTTTATGCTGCTGTCGTTCCATTCCTAGGGCTCCATGATGCTGTCAACTGGGCACATTCACAGCAGTAGCTGTTACCCCAGGAGGAGTAACAGGAGAGGGGATAATGAGAGGCTCTTTTCCTCACAGGCATGCAGCCCTCCCCAGACCAACTCAGCACACTACCCAGCGCTCAAACCCAGTCTTCTGAGTAGCCCTCACCCCAGACACTTCTGCCCAAGTGTCCGATCCAGAAGACAAATGCCCTCCAGGGGCCTTTTTCATTAAGCTATGGCCAGTTAATCTGGCATAGAATGATCTCCTTAAGAAGCCCATAAGTTTTATGCAATAAAAGCTGCATGGATTATGAAAGTGGATTTTTTTTTTCCGATTTCCATTACATGGTGACTGGCTGCTGCCAGCAACAAGGAAGAAACCTGAAGTTTAAAACTCTGGCTCAAAGTTCGCTAAGTCACTTGTCCACTCATTTTATGTTCACCAAGCACTTCTGATGTGCAGAGCCCTCCTCTGAGTCCTGGGCTATGAGCCAGGCATGATCCATGCCCACTAATTGGGAGTAAAAAGAAAAAAGAATAATTCGGTTGTGATCTCCACAGTGAATGAGTCAGAGGAGATGCTGAGATAGAGAGTAACAGGAGAGACCTATTTCATAAAGATAATTTAATTCAATGTTTTGTTTTATAGATTTTGGTTGACCTTCTCATGAGATGGAAGCCCGTGAAGGCAGGACTTGGTCTGTCAAGGTCATCTTCCTAGAACCTGGTGCAGTACCTGGTACATGGCTGACTCCCCCCAGACGAATATTTCTTTATATATTTTTTAATGCCCTTGGTCCTGCTTTCTTTGAGAAACATTTCCTTATCACCAATTACCCAACTCCAGAAAGGACATGGGTGGAGGGAGTGGAGAGAAAAGGGCACCCCTCCCAACAGCCTGGCCAGCATAACCAACCCACGTGATGAAGAGCCCGCACGTGAAACAGCCCCATGCTGGTGCTCAACATCTCACCCAGGAACTTCGAAATCCCACCCCGTATTTTCCTAAAATATTGGGGAGCTCGTTCATGGCAATGATCTAAAGAACAGTTCCTGGAATAAATCACCAGCAGGAAATTTAAGCCCTGGAGACACGGACAAATGAGCATCTCCAAAAACAGAGGGTGTGGCTCTACTTTGAACTTCCCCAAAGTGATTAATAATGATCATACTCGGACTGGTAAGAATGGCAGCGTTAGCCTGTTAAACACACACTACATATTGACCACAGAACTAAATCCTTACATGCATGATCTCGTTCGATCCTCATGATCACTCCATGAGGTAGGGACAAGTATTGTATCCAGTTTACAGAGGAGGAGACAGAGGCTCAGAGAGGGGCTGGGACTTGCCCAACGTTCTATAATTAGCAAGCGGCAGAGCCTGGATTCTAACCTAGATCTACCTGGCTTCAAGCTATGTGCGTCCCCACTGTTCTGTCCTGTCCCAGAGTCTGGGAGAGCACATCACACTTGCAGAGGAGGTCGAAGAAAGTACTGCACATCAGGAATTTTGGAGGAAACATCTTTACAACTCTATTCTACTAGAGAATTGGTCTTGAAGACGGTATACCTATCTGGACTGGATAACCTATACCATTCTGTGGTCCTGGGTAGGCTAGCGAATGAGCCATTTTACCTTCCCTGTGCACCAGACGCCATGCACAGCTGACCTGGGGGAGCTCCTGGGCAGAAAGGACCCTGTGTGTGAACCGTCTGCATTTACACACTTGGTCTCACAGGTTCTCAGCTAATTTGAGGAGCCACAGACCCACCCTGTTATTCTTGTCAAATTTACTGAAGCCAGTGCACAGTCCACTCCCCTTCAACCACGGGAACAAAGCACCGTGGGTGAGCCCAACAGCTGTGCCTTGGTCTGTGGCCTCCGATTTGAGCACATAACGTGAAACCCCAGTGTCCTGCGTGGCAGGTCAGTGAACAATTTCTGAATGAGTGACTAAAAGGATGAATAAAGGAGGCCCATGTTCTTGGGGTGACACCCTTCCTTTCCGCTAACCACCTGGCTGCCAAAATTAAATCAAAACCTCAAAAGCAAAATCACTGAAGGCTGAAATTCTTCAACCTCAAATTTCCTTGGAGACTCAAAACCTGCAAGTTCAGGCTACAATTCTCGCTTTTCAAAATAAGAGAGAGCATTTTCCCTACCAGTGGGGGCATTTGTTTTCCTTAATATACACAGACAGGTGAAAAGAAATCACAGCTGTTCAGACATCGGTCCACGTGGGGCATTTGTAACTCCCACTGCTCCTATGAGAGGGAAAGTCAGATCTGCTCAAGGGCGAGGCACCCATGGCCAGGGCGTCTACCCATACGCTGTCCTGAGCAAGAGCATGGGACTCAGCCCTTGTGCTTTAGCAGCAAGGAATCCAAGACTGGCCATACCTCACTTGCAAGGAAACAGGCGGCTGAATCAAGTCATAAATAAACTGAAAGGGCACCTGAGTCCTCTGTCTGAACCCGAGGTGCCTCGCTGGGGCAGGAAGGAAAGGCAGTCACAGAGGGGAATTTATGAAAACAAAGAAACATACTATCTGATTCCTTAGCCCTGCCGGTTACATATTCGATGGAGACAATTTCTAGAAATGTTTGGGTACTGGGAAAACCCTCTCATGCTTCTCAAATCAAAAAACAATCAGGAAGAGATCCCTTGTTACGTTGCAACTGAGCAAAGGCCTCTGTATACTCAGATGTGAGATCTGATGGAGACACAGGTACCTCTGGACGGACCAGGTGGACTGTGGGATTCATCACTGGTGCTTCCAACCTGCTGTCTCAACATTAAGCCTCCACTTGTCTCCTTCCCAACCCACTTTTGTCACTGTCCCCGGGGCCACACAATGGCTGTCTCCTTTCAGGCTTGGCTACCTTCTGATGGCACAGGGCAGACGTCTAAATCTCATTAGTCAATGGTCCATGAACAACTGCTTTTTCCGTTGTTCTGGGTGAGGCTGTCTGAAGAAGCACTGACCCAAATCTCTGCTGATCGATTTTCAGGAGAGCTGGCCCTGGTCCAAAACTAAACATCTTATCCTTCCTGGGCTCGGCTTCCATTCGCCCTAGATCCAAATCTTGGAGTCCTTCCATATTGTGTCTTAGAATCAAAGGAGAATCACCAGGTGCCTCCCAATACACAAGTGGAGGGCCCAGGGCACCTGCAATGAGCCGTGCAGTGTGCTCACAGTTGAGAGGACTGGTCCACCTAAGCTCCTCGTTAGCGGAGTGTAAGTAAGTATTGTGTTCGTTTTACAGAGGACAATCAAGCTCAAAGGCTTTACTGACTTGCTCAAGGTCACAAACTTAGTAAATGCCAAAGAGGGGATTTTTCTTTAGGCCTGATTCCCAAGCCACTCATCTTTCTGCCATACAATGCTATTTCTCTTTTTATATTTTCGAAGCAATATGTGTTTTATTTAAATTAATATATTAAGCTAATATAAAATAAATTTAAATACCTGTTTAAAACAATGTGCTTGACAACAATATAAAAAGGCTCACAATGCATTTACTTACATACTTCAAGGAAATTAAGAGCATACATGAGATAGGCCTGAGCTCAAAACCCATTTGCTACTTGGTGCTACCTTGAGCAAATTACTTTTTTATTCCTTCATTCACTCAACAATTAATTACTGAGGGACTATGCTGGGCCAGGTTCCATGTGTGTGGGATGTATGTGTCTATAAAAAATTTCTATAAGTGTTGGTTTCTCCATCATAGGGTTATTTCCAGGATTAAAGGAGATAAAATATTTAGAACAAGGCCAAGCAAATGGCAAAGATTAAAAAAATAGTCATAATTATTGCTACTGTGGTTACTACCATCTTTACCATTACTACCATTATCACTGCTGTGCTATTGTTAAGTGACTTTGAGAGGCAGTCAGGGTGGATAACTGTAGACGGGGGGTGGTCCTATAGGAGACCTGGGGTGCAGCCGGACCCTCCTCTAACCCACGTCACACAGGGTTGGAAAGGGGTGCTCTCTGGATACCTTCAGTCACGTTTGCTGCGTGTTGCTCCCACTTCTTTCACAGAGACAGGGCAAATGCGAGGCCTGACCATCCTAAATGGCCGAGATTGAACCGGCTGGTGTCGGAACAGCCCTGTTATTTAATCAGAGGGTTTTTCTATTTAATAACCAAGTGGCCAGAGCAGCAAAGATGCACTGACGGAGAGAGTGCAGCACCCGACCTGACAGCAAATTGCCCTGATTAGTCATTTATAATTAATAAACTCAAACCAGATCGCAAACCCTTTTTGATTTATCTCTTTGCTGGCAAACAGCTTTGGTGGTTTCAGAGGCTTTGATGCCTTGCTTTTCATCAGTGCCTTCTTTGGGGAGAGATTAGCGAAAGCATTTTGTGTTCTTGTACTTGCCCTTACCTGGAACTTGATTCACTAAACTCACGTTTTGAGCAGGGTAAGGATCCACATTTTGTTTCTCTCCTGTCTGACGCTCCAGGGGTGAGCAGAGAATCGAGAGAGGGACCCTCTACTTCGTTTTTAATACACTGCTGGGGGGGGGGGGGGGGGGAGATGTTTCCTCCTATTTAAAAAAATCCTCTCTTTTTACAGCACCCAGGAGCACTGTCCTTTTCTAGATTTTTCAAGGTGCTCACCGGGCAGAGAACCTGGAAATCATGGTGGTCTCTGAACTATTGGTAAAAAATCTTAACTAACAAAATAGGCGGTTTTGCACTCAGATGTCATTAACTGTGGTTTGAAGGTGCGAGGTGGGCCCTGCCGTCAGACTTGGTGGGTTCCAATGCTAGTTATGCTATTTGTTTGGTGTAGAACTTTAAGCACATCACTTTCACCCTTCGGAACCTGTTTCCTCATCTGTAAAATGGGAACACAAAGGTTATTGTGAGAGTTAAATGGATCGATGTGGGAAAGGGCTCAGCACAATGCCTGGCACACAGGAACCACTCAAGTACCCAAGATTAGTGGTAGTAGCAACAGTAGCAGTAACAGCACGCGAGAGCAGCCACCAGAGGGGAAAACCATGGAGCAAATATTTAACGTGCGTAAACGTCTGCCCATGAACTTGACTCTGGCCAGCCAGGAAAAGCCCCAGATATTGATTTTGGCCACTGAACACGGGGCCCATAGCTGGTTTGGAAGCAGAGATGAGTTCTTCTTGGCCAAGGAAAGGTCTTCCCCGTCCGTGGGAAGGAAAACATATCCCACCAGGCAAGTGGGAGGAGGAGCAGATCCAGCCCTGCCCCCAGAGCCACCACCAGCCTTGACAGCCAACAGCCAGAGCCACTGTCATTTCACACACATTTACAGACCGCTCTTCCCTCCAAAACACTCAAGGCCAAGGAGCAGGAAGAAGGCAGAAAACCTGTCTACTCAGGGCAGAGAGCTGGCAGGTATATTTTTCAGAAAGACTGTTTTAAAAAAACTTCCTTATGGGCACCAACCTAAAATGGTACAAGGGGTTCACAGTCACAGATATTTTCAATAATGGGATATGCAAAAGCACAAAATCAAATTAACCAGAGCGCTTTTTCTCTAGGCCTCTAATAATTGCAATTACTTTTTTCTACTGGGTCTCAGGTACATTGAATTAGATGAATCACAACCTTGGTTCATAAAACATTATTAATACTGGTGCTTCCCTGGCCCTCTTTTATTTGTTTATTCACTTTTTTTAAACAACATCATGAACTCCCATTCAAAAAAAAATGTTCCCATACAAAATGGTTTGAAGTCCCAATCAGCAAAAATATTATCCATATAGTTTAAGGAATGCCCAAATAATTTAATTTCTAGAGAATTACTCCATGGAACCAATCAACTTAGATGATTCAACTGCACAATTCAAATTCAAATGTGATTTTACTGGTAACCGGAGTTTTTAAAAATATATTTTCATTGATTTCAAAGAGGAAGGAGAGAGAGAGAGATAGAAACACCAATGATGAAAGAGAATCACTGATCGGCTGCCTCCTGCACGCCCCCACTGGGGATCAAGCCTGTAACCCAGGCATATGTCCTGGCTGGGAATTGAACCCCAACATCTTGGTTCATAGGTCGATGCTTAACCACTGAGCCACACTGACCAGGCTGGGAACCTCATTTTACAAGGAGAGTTCTCAGTTCTTCACGCATTTGTGTTCCTGCCTTTTCCTGTCTTGAAAGACCGCAGAGCCTTAGCCACAGCCTGAAAAACAGTATTCTCCCATCACTCTAGATAATTTTTTTAAATTCATGCTATGAATCTAATCAAGAAGAATCATCTAATAAACCCACATTAGGAAAACTGTACAACATAACTGGCCTCTACTCTTCAAAACGGTCAAAATCAAGAAACACTAAGAAAGCCTGGAAAACTGTCCCAGATAAAGAGAAATGACAATAAATGCAGCACATGGTCCTGAACTGGATTCTGGTCCAGCAAAAACAACAGCTATAAAATACATTACTGCGACAGTGGTGAATCTAAAAAATAAACGGTGGATGAGTTAATATGCTTTGTCCATTCTAAATGCCCTGCCTTTGATAGCGATACTGTGTGAGAGGGTGCTCTTGTTCTTAGGAAACACACACTGAGTTGAAGTATTTGGGGTTAAAGGGACATAATGTTTGCAACTCATTCTCAAATAGGAAGGAAAGTAATTTACATTCATATGCTAAATACAGTCTACATATCTATACTAATAAAAGGGTAATATGCTAATTAGACCAGATCGACCAGACATCTTCTGGATGTCCAACTTCCTTCCAGACAAAGCCACGGTGGTGGGGGCCGAGGCAGAGGCGGTTAGAAGTGATCAGGCTGGCAGGGGAGCAAGCAGTTAGGGGTGAGATCAGGCTGTCATGGGGGAGCAAGCAGTTAGGGAGCAATCAGGCTGTCACAGGGGAGCAAGCAGTTAGGGGGCGATGAGGCCGGCAGGGAAGGGCAGTTAGGGGCAATCAGGCTGGCAGGGGAGGACAGTTAGGCGGCGATCAGGCAGGCAGGCAGGCAGGTGAGCAGTTAGGAGCTAGCAGTCCCAGATTGTGAGGGACCACAATTTAAACCAGCAGTCTGACATCCCCCAAGGGGTCCCAGATTGGAAAGGGTGCAGGCCAGGATGAGGGACACCCCCCCCCCCCCCCCCGCACAAATTTCATGCACCGGGCCTCTAGTAAATATATAGAGAGACAGACATTCAGGGAGACAAAGGGGAGAGGAGTGTATAAAGCAAATGGGACCAAATGTAAACAATCAGAGAATCTGGCTTTGGGATTCAGGAGTACCTTACTCTAGACTTGCAACTTTTCAAGTTTAAAATTATATTAAAACAATGTTGCCATGTTCTTGTTTCTCTTCAGAGGGAATAAACCTTTTGCCTTTAAAAAATAAACAAATAACGTTGCCGAAGGAAAACAAAATGAATTCACAAATAACCTATACATCCCTTTCCTGTCCTGAAAAAAAGAAAGGCTGTAAACAGCTCCATGCCCATCCGTTCTCTTCAGGGCACTGATCTGCAGTCCATGCCAGGGGCACCAGGCCCTCTGTGCATGGCCTGCCTGCCTGCCTGCCTACCGAGGGCTCAGCTCCGCAGAACTGCCAACCCTCGGTGCCCACGACCCAGTGCTCCTGCAAGGCAGCGAGTCCGCCCCGGCACTGCAGCAGAATTTGGTTGGTAGTAACTGGAGCATGATTCCTTAGGCCCCAAATGAATATCATTTAAGGATCTGATCAAAAACTATGCTCTCTCTCTCAAATAAAACTGGAAACTCTCACCACAGGCTGTCTACCTGGACAGACGTTCCTCTTCTCTCAGCAACAAGGGACAATCATAAGCAAAATAACTGTGTAATCATGAATACCCTTCTCCTTAAAACCATGTGCTTGAATATACCGACAACATCTCTTCATTGTAGCTCCTCACAGCGTTGCCTCTGGAGGCGATTCCGGAGACGCCGTGGGCTGTCCATGTGACAAAGACCCTCTCCCTGTGCAGCCCGAGCTCGTTAGCACAGAGGCGGCCAGAGTTTTCAGAGCAGTAGTCCCGACTAACTTAAATAACACTCTTGGCAACAGTCCGCAGGGAAGCCACCAGGACAGTAATGTGAAAGCCAGTTACCATTTGGTGCGGTGTCTGGAAAGACGTCAACTGTGATTAGAGGGACATTTTCCTTCTGCAGCTGCCTTTGAAAGTGGAGGAGGGCCTCCCCACAACCCCAGATTACAGGAGGGGGCAAAGGGCCCCCGAACGCCAGGGACATGCAGGTATTCGGCACCCCCCTTCTTTAGGAGCACTGTCATGTCCTGTCAAGGTCTGAGTAAAAAGCAAAAGTTGTGGTGAGCCACAAATGGCTGCTGGGAGGGGAAAGGACTTTGCGCTGAGTTTTCTAATCCTGATTTTTGCTTCAAAGCCCATCCCAATCGCTTTTATCCTGGAGTCTGAAACCGAGGGTCTGGGTTTTGCAGAATCAAAGCCTATTTATCCAGCATTTAATTCATTTCCCAGGAAATCAGTGTTTTGCTAAGAATGGAAGTCTCTCGTGTCCAGAATTGCCCTGGACATTTCTAAGGCCTAGCCCAGCACACGGAACAAAATCAACAAATGTTTGTTGACTGATACATATGAACAGAATAACCCTCCTACCCCCAAATGGCAAGTATAATGCTGCAGAATTTCTTTTCAGGAAGACTAAAACACCAAGACATGTCAACCATAAAATTTTCATTTTTTATGCTGGAGCCGACAATATTGATGAATTTTGACAATAAAATCCCAGGAACAACAGACATTCTAGGCAGAGACCCCAAGCTGAAGAGAAGAAACCCTCTCCCCATTAGAACATCAGTTCTGCTTTGAAACTGCTCATGGGACTCAGGTCGAAACAGAAGCTCCATCTGCAGAAGCGCCTTTTTAATCTCCCTAAGTTTGGATGTTAACCTTTTTGGTTGGACACCCCTCAGGTAGAGAACACAGGTAGTCATAGGTGGGTACAGGGGATTCTGCAGGTAGCATTTGGGTGAGGCAAAGGGACATGAGTGGGAGAGTCTGCTACCAAAGGATTTACCCAGCCTCAGATCACATAATAAGAAAGTTATTACGTTTTTAATTCACTGTCCAGCTGGAAAGAGAAAAGCTCAGATGGGGTCTACGTCACCTTTATGCTTACCAACCTCAATCTTTCTCTTCTGGGTGCAATAGCATCTTTTAGAATCTAGTTACACCGTTTTGTGTGTTATTTATTTGTCTTCATAGCTATAGTCTATTTATGGCAAGCATATTGGTTTTGTTGATCATGATAATATAAACTTTCCATTGAAGATAAATATAAAAACTGTTTTGTCGAAAATGTCAAGTATTTTTCTGTGTGGCTATAGTAAAAGGGGATTCACAAATGAGTGAGGTTTAAGAAACACTTTCTTTGTGGAAATTCAGTCTCATGACTGTCACACAAAGTAACCATCCCATGCATATTTGCTGCTCATGACAAAGACAGACAAAGCAGTGCTCTGGTCCCCTCTCCCCTGGGAGCACTGCAGAGCTCCTCTCCCCATCCTCTCTGAAGAGGATTTGTGGCCCTGTCTGCCCAGTCATGGATTAAAAATGAAATTCGTATCTAATAGGTCTAACTTTAGCCACAGGAAATGGGAGCGCTTGTGGGACCCAGAGAGTCAGCCAGGCTTTGTTTGAGGATGGGCACGTTATCTTTACTGGGCATGTTTTCCCTTTTTGGGAGGGGAGGGTGTGGAGGATTGGGTTTGGAGAGTGAGCGGGAAGTGAGGTCCACTGGATCTGTTTCCTGGTCGGCTCTGGGGGAGATTTCTCCGCCTCTGCTGTCACAGTCCTGTCTCTCAGAGCTATACGACATCTCATAAGGGTCTATTATAAAAGATTAGAGGCCCGGGGGGAAGGTCTCTCAGCCGGATTGTGAGAGGGTGAAGGCCAGGCTGAGGGACCCCACCGGTGCACAATTGGGACCAGGGCGGGAGGTTGGCTAGCTGGGGAGGGACTGTGGGAGGGTTCCAGGGCATGTCTCTCTTGTCTCACTTAGTCCCCATGGGCCGGACTCCAGCAGCAAGCTAACCTACCGGTTGGAGCGTCTATCCCCTGGTGGTCAGTGCACGTCATAGCAAGTGGTTGAGTGGCCTTACTATATCATTAGCATATTGTGCTTTGATTGGTTGAATGGATGACCAGACAACTGGACACTTAGCATATTAGGCTTTTATTATATAGGATATTTGATGATGAAAACCATCCAAACAAAGAATTTAAAAGCCCTTTATTGTTGCAAACATATCTATGAAATGCTTCAGTTAAAAAAAAGTTTCAGTCTATAGTTTTTTTAAAAAATATATTTGTATATTTTCTCTGGCTTGATTACAATGTACACAATGTACAGAAATCTGTTTTATAATTTTTTTTTTATCAGAAGTTGCCAGATCACAACTGATGTTCTCTCTCTCTTACCTGATGCATAAGTAGTAAAACAGAACAACTGGGGGACACTTACTAACAGGTTGTTATCTATTTTTTAAGGCCATCAAACTAGCTATGTGACTGTGGACGTTTCACTTTCCCTCTCTGGATCTCAGTTTCATTATCTGTAAAATAAGGGCGCTGGTCCAGGTGACCTCTAAAGCTTCCTTCCGATATTGTCTGCCTGTATGGAAATGTGCGGCCAAGGAGACTGCTGGGTTAGGGAGGAAAGTGGGAATGAGAATGGTAGAGGTTGGAAAACACTTCCTAGAAGTAAATATGAGATTCTCGATTTGCCTCAAAGTCACGTATTGCAACAATCCCATCCCTAGGTGATACTTTTAAAACACAAGGTTGGTGCTCAGGTCCCAGCATGGCCCAGTGCACGGCACAAAGAAAGTGACCACAAATGTGTCCTGAATGAACGGACAGAGGCACCTTCTCTGGGTAACTTTTGAGGACTCGAGGCTAATGCCAGAAAGACCAATGGTCAATGACAGAGAACGGAAAATGCAAGGGATTGGGAGAAGAAAGAAAAGAGGTGAAAAGGAGAGTGAGCAAGGGAGAGAGTACCTACATGCATACGTGCACACAGTGGGGGCTTGTTATTCGCGGTGGTTAAGTTCTATAAGTCTCCGTGAGCAATAAGTTAGTGAATGCTGAACTACTGCTCCTAGAGGAAATATGGAGGTAAGTTCCTGCCACCCTCTGGTCACAGTATTGCCATTAACCATTTCAAGACACGTGTCTGGTTTTGTGTGTGTGTATTTAATGTATATTTTTGATTCATTAACTTTGAACTCATGGCCCATAGCAAGTTACAGAACTTGTGCCAGAAGGCAGCCCATCTACCAGGTGTACTTGCTCTGGGAGGCACCCCGCAGCCTCCCGCGCCCGGGAACCCTGGGCAGCCTGGCAGCACTGCACTCGGGGGCATTGTAAACAGTGCAGTTAACCAACAACACAAAAATGAGAAAAGCATGGCACCGAACAGACCATGAAAAAGAAGATACTTGCTTACAGTATGAGAAGTGGAACAAGAAGGCAGTGTTGCCTGGTCAGCCCTCAGCTGGGAAGGTGCATGTCAGGTGACTCAAATGTTCACTGCTCTGTTCCTGTCCGTAAATGGCTGCAAAGGTGCTGTGAGTACCGATTTGGGGTTTACAAATAAATTTTAGTAAGTAGGCAAATACAGAATCTGTGAATACTGAGGATTGACATATGCATGTATATTTATATGAGTGTGAGTGTGTGAGTGTGTGAGTGTGTGTGTGTGTGTGTGTGTGTGTACAATTCAGAGCTTAGTATCTTAGGTTCCAAGGTGGGGAAGGGGTTAAAACAACCAGATGCTATTTCACACCCATTGGATTGGCAACATTTAGAAGTAGGATAATTCTAAGGGCTGGAGAAATGGGGACTCTCATGCAGGGCTGGAGGGAGGGTCCAGGTGAGAGCACAACCCGCCATCATCCAGCCAAGCTGAAGATGCATGTGCCTTGCTGCCCAGCACTCCACTTACAGGGAGACACTCTAGGGCAGTGATGGCGAACCTATGACACCTGTGACACGCGAACTCATTTTCTTGGTTGTTTTTTCTTTGTTAAATGGCACTTAAATATATAAAATAAATATCAAAAATATAAGTCTTTGTTTTACTATGGTTGCAAATATAAAAAAATTTCTATATGTGACACGGCAACAGAGTTAAGTTAGGGTTTTTCAAAATGCTGGCACGCCGTGCTCAAAAGGTTGAATGGATGACCAGACAACCGGACACTTAGCATATTAGGCTTTTATTATATAGGATATTTGATGATGAAAACCATCCAAACAAAGAATTTAAAAGCCCTTTATTGTTGCAAACATTATCTATGAAATGCTTCAGTTAAAAAAAAGTTGCCTGTATGAAAATGTTGCCATCACTGCTCTAGGGCAACTCCTGCATGTGGCTGGAGGCGGCGTGTGCATGGATGTTCAGGATGTTTATAACGGCAAAGGACCGAAATAACAGACGTGTCTATTAGTGCAGAAATAGGGCACAGGGCATGCACCGACATTCCCACCAATCAAAACCGACCCATCAATCCAGCTTCCCCTGTCACACATACCTGCCCACACCATTTCGTTGCACTCAGACACGTAAGACGCACACCTGCTCCGGCACTGCCGCTCATGCCTGCTCCCTGACTCATGCTGGGATAGTCGCATTTGCTCCCTGGCAGTTTCTTTTGATCCAACCAGAATTACAAGCACACAGGGCCTCTTTGCCTCTAGACCAATAGTTCTCAAAATTTTTTTTGTTTTAATCTCAGGACATCTCTATACTTTTAAAAGTCATTGCGCTACAAAGAGCTTTTGTGATTTATATCAATATTTGCAGTATTAGAAAATAAAATTAAGAAATTTAAAAAATTTTTTTTTCCAAAAAGAATTGTTACTTCCTTTTTTAAAAAATCCTGACCTGAGGATGTGTATATGTGTGTGTGTGTGTGTGTGTGTGTGTGTGTGTTTATAAATTTAGAGAGCGAAAGAGAGAGAGAGAAACATTAATTGGTTGCCTCCCATACATGTTCCAACTTGGGATCGAACTTGCAACCTGGGTATATGTCCTGCTCGGGAATCAAACCCGTGATGACACTCCAACCAACCGAGCCACACGGGCTAGGGCCATTATTACTTTTACTAGTGACCCGGTGCATGGATTCATGCACATTGAAAGGAAATTAATTAGAAGGTGGCCAGCAGGGCAGGACTGGGCGAGACGGCCAGACACGCCCTGGAGCCAATCTCCTTCAGTCCCTCCCCAGCGTCTGCGGAGTAAGTGGGGTCCCTCTGGCAGGTGGGGTCCCTCGGCCTGGCCTGCAGGGATCAAGGGGTCCCAGAGAGCAAGAGGGCACTCTTGCAAAGTTGCTATCATGCAGGATGTGGAACACAAATGCAAGTGTGCAGTAAACCAGATTCGGGCCGACAGTGGCCCAGCAACAACATAACCCCCGGCCAAAGGTAGAATTGTGCAGGTCCCACGAGGAATCGGGCTCCTTCCTCTCTGGTTTCAGAGTGTGTCACCCGAGAACCGCCACTGCCAAGTCACTGCAGCTTGGCAGCGAGCATCTGCCCCCTGGTGGTCAGTGCACGTCATAGCAACCGGTTGGACAGTAGGAGGGACACTTAACATATTAGCCTTTTATAGTATAGATAGATAGATAGATAGATAGATAGATAGATATAGATAGATAAATAGCCCCTTATATCCTTAGGCTTTCTTGCCAGATGCCTTTGGAGCAGGTACTTTCTGGGCTGGAGCTTTCGGGCCCTTCTGAACTTTTGGAGGTGCTGCCTTCTGGCAGCTTGCTGGGCAGGAACCTTCTGGGCTGCAGCCTTCTTGCCAACAGCGCTCACCTTTGCTGCTGGAACCTTTGCAGTAGCAGCACCGTTAGCAGCAGGTGCTTTTTGGGAGAAGCTTTCAGGAGAGCTGCCTTTTGAAGCTTCCTAACTTGAAGCTTGACTATTCCCTTCCTCGTTTTCTTGGCCTTCATGACTTTGTAATGAACAAAACCTGTCATCTTGGCTTTCTCCCCCTGGCTTCAATCTTCCTGGCCCACCTCGTGGCCACCCACTTTGTACTGATATGTGCCTTCTGCCAGGCTTATCAAACATTCTTCTAGCGGGCACTGTGTGGGAACCTGAGGATGAAGTCAGGGAGCTGCATGCATTTGAAAGGTATAGCCTGTCTCCTCACTGGAGTGCAAGGTCCATCGACCAAAGCCCTGTTCTGATCCAATAACATCTACAGGCACGACCAGCTTCCCAGCATAAGGCCCAAGAGAGGCGGAGGCCACCCAGCCAACCTCCACGAAGCACCTGGACACCACGTTGGCCGTGTCCAGTGAAGAAGAAGAAGGCCCGTCCAACCGTGTGCATGAAAAGCACTCCTTCTTTTAAAGTAACAGTATATTACTTATTAATCTATTTGCCATCATTTAATGAAAAGTTACTATATTTTTCAAAACAAAATACACAGTGAGAAGAGAAGCATTGTTCTCTACTTTCGCAACTCTCCTAATGTCTGGCTGCACAGAAAACAGCTGGCTTCCCACACCTGCCTCTGCCATCAATCTGTGATTATTGTCCTGGTTGACTCACATGAAGAAAAATCTGATTTGTAATTACATAGCTTCTAGATCTTGGGGACTCCGCGAGGTCCCTGATGACACGGAGAACCACGGTTTCAAATCATACACCCCTCTGCCAAGCGTCTTCCACACGACAGTCATGTCATCTCCCACTTCCTTCAAACTGTCAATGACTGCCTTTGGCTCACAGAGTTAAATCCAAACTCAGTTCACAAAACTCTTCCCATTTGGCCAATCCAGTGCCTGTCCAAACTCCATTACTACCCTACTTTGTACACTGAGTACTCTGCCCACCACTGGGAAAACACAGGTGCCTGAACCTGTCCTGCTCGTTCATGCCCTGAGCCTCAGCCTTCCTGCTGCCAGAGGACTCCTATGCATCTTTCACAATCCAGCCCAAAGGTCACCTCCTCTAGGAAGCCCTCTCTGATTCACCCTTCCCTTGGAGTTTTCTCTATGTATGTTTTAGATATTTATTTTTTGAGCAGGTAATTCAAGTGACTGAAATTCCAAAATTTGTCATTGTACAGTATATCCTTAGGAGGCACCACTGTGTTCAGTTTCTTTTACATCCGTCCAGAGCTGCTCTAGACAAAAATAAGTCATTTCTTTAACCCAGTGGCACCGTACCACGTGAACTACATGCACTGCTCAACACTCTACCTTGGACAGCCTTCCGCACCATCAAATGAATATTGGCTTCACATTTTACAACAGTTGCAAATTGCATTTTAAAAATGTACCATAACTTATTTAACTAGCCCCCTAATGACTAGCTATGTATATGGTTTCCAATCTTTTGCTGCAGCAAAAATCCTTCTACATAAGTTACTCTACACACATAAAAGGCTACAATGTTCAGGATGGAACTGCCGGGCCAAAGGCAATGCACATTTGTAATTTCCATAAACATTACCAAACTGCCCTCCCTTTATAAAGGCCATTCTAACTTATTCTCCTACTGGCCATGCGTGAAAGGTCCTGTTACCCACGCCAAACAGTGTTATCAAACTTTTTAATCTCTGCCAATGTGGTAAATGAGAAACAATACTTTGATCAAGTTTAATGAGTAATTAGTATTTTGCTAGTACGACCAAATCTCTAGAGTCGCACTGTCCAATATGATAGCTATGAGGTGCGTGTAGCTGTTTAGATTTAAGTGGTTTCCGTAGGAGACAATGCAGATATAAAATATTACCATCAATACAGTTCTGCTGGATGCTGCTGCTCTAGACCTGCACTCTCAAGAGGCTACTGTGAGCCACGTGTACCGAGCATTTGGAATGTGGCGAGTGAACTCAGAGGTGTTCAAACGTTATGAACACACACTTGATTTTGAAAACTTAGTATGAAAAAGAAAGTAAAATGTCCTCTTAATAAATGTTTTTATTAGCAGGGATCTCACTTTATTTTTTAAAACCTTTTGTTGGAGAGAGAGAGAGAGAGAGAGAGAGAGAGAGAGAAAGAGAAACAACAATCAGTTGCCTCCCATAAGCTCCCGGGTATGTGCCCTGACTGGGAATCGAACCCACCACCACCTTTTGGTGCACGGGATGATGCTCCAACCGAGCCATTGATGTCCAGGGCCTTAATAATTTTTATACTGATCACATGTTGAAATGCTAATATTTGGATGCATGTATTGGGTTAAATGCATCCTTAAAATTAATTTCATGTATTTTAAGGTGGCTGCTAGGAAAGTTAAAATGACATCTATGGCATGTGTTCTTTCAGAGGGCACAGTGTTCTGCTGTTGAGACCCGGATTTTAGCATTCTTCTTTTTACACAGAAGTAAGTGTAGCTAACTAACTACTATTGCTACAAAGAAGAACAGAGTCACTGGACTCTTTTTTTCCTCCTCGTCCTTCTCTGTGCCGTACAGACAGGGTGGGCACAAGCGGAGAAAGGGCGCCGATGATCCTGATGATGAAATATCAGCCTGAAACAAACCAGTACACTTCCCACCTGGGTGGCCCCAGCAGGAACCAGGGGCACTGTTGACCCTGAGCAGGGACTGATTTCCTGGCTGCTGTTAAAAACAATGCACCCGAGAACAAAGTGCCTTCGAAACTAAGAATAGAAGAATGGCTCCAAATAAGAGTTCCAGGACGGTGCAGGAACCAATCCCTCCCCTGCTCTAACCCTACGCTGCCTTCCACCCTTGGCTTGACCTGACCCCCTGGCTTGACAAATGTCCCTCCCTGTCTCCGCCCCAACCATCCTGCACGCTCAGCAGTCTGTACACACAGCTCTGGGTGAGGGCTGAGGGACAAAGTGGAAAGGGGAGACCTAGAGGAAGAGATGACATGGCTCTGTCCTAAAGGACCACACCACAATGGTCCTACAGTGGAGACTTGGCATATATGTCATCCATGACTTTGTAACGTGAGCCATGAAACTGATAGGTCAGAATGAAGACCGTTTTTTTAACCAGGTACTGGTTGAATGAAACCTAATTGTATCTGAGCATAAGTCATCTGCTTGGAGGAAAATATTATTATTATTATTATTATTAACAGTTGTGTGCCTTTGGGCAAGTGAATTAACCTCTACAGGTCTCAGTTTTATTGTCTATGAGAGGCCCGGTGCACAAATTCGTGCATGGGTAGGGTCTGGCCAGGGGGAGGGGTTGCGGGTGGTTGGAGGGCCAGCCCTGCCCCTGACTGGGGTGGGGGGTCCAACTGGGGGCATGGCTGGCCGGGGGGAAGGGCCACAGGCAGTTGGCTGGCAAGCCCCGCCCCCTGGTCGAACTCTCGGTTGAACTCCTGGTCGAACTCCCAGTCGAGGGGACAATTTGCATATTAGCCTTTTATTATATAGGATAACATGAGCATAAAAATAAATACTTGTTATTGTTTGCCACTGAGTTTGGGGTGGTTGCTGCTCAGCAAAAGTGGGCTGAGGCAGTCTCCTTTACCCTCATCCAGAGATTTCAGGCAGAGAGTGGCTTTGGCTTCTCTTCTCATTAAGGTGGGATTTCAGCAATTGGGTCATTCTATGGCTCTCTCCATTCCATTTTCTCTGGGCTGGTAAAGTCCCACTCAAAGAAGACAGCAGGGGCGACCAACACCCATATTTTGGCCATCGTGGCACCTGGCACTGAGCCACGCACCAAGCTGGTTCTCAGGCAGTGTTTGATGGGTGAAAGGATGGGCCCTGTTCATCTGGTGGGATGAGCACTGTCAAAATCACCAGCAGCAGCAACCTGGCCTCAGGCACTCAGAGCCACTGGCTCCACAGTCCCCAAAGTGTGGGAAGTAGACGTACCGGCGACACAATATCATGTCAGACCACATGCTGTAGACCTGGGTGCATCTATTACAATGTGTTTTAGGGAACACATTATAGTGTTTAGTAACATCAGGATTATTATTGCTTAAGATCAGCCCAAGTTAAAAAAAAACAAGTAGCGAATTTAAAGAAAACCAGTAAGTAAAAGATAACAGTACAAGTGGTATGTGGGTATGGGAAACATGACTGAAGTTTAGGAAACACTGACCCATATCAAGTCTCATTTCCCTACAAATCACAATCATAATCATGGCTGGCATTTTTTGAGCACTGACAAGATGCACTAGCTTTAAGGGTTTCACAGATATTTTGTAAACTCCTAGTGTCTGAGGCGGATACTAGCATCATTTCCATTTTGCAGGGAAGGTAACTGAGGCCCAAGGAGTAAGTAACTTTCTGATGTCAAGTGGCAGTGAGGGTCAGAACCCAGACTGTCACCCTCCACGATCCAGGATCTTAACAGCCACGCCTCTACTGGAGAATCTGGCACCCAGGGAAGGTCAGCACTGCCCAAGGTGAACCCCAACACCTAGAACTTGAACCCCAAACTCCTGACTCCCAGCCAGTGCTCCATGAGGAGCACTTTGGCGAGAGCACCTGGAGCTTGTGGCAGTGGCTGCATGGGGTCTGCAAGGAATAAGGGAGAGAGGCGGTAAACTCCCCCAGCAAGACACGGAAGGGAAAAGATGGGGACATAAACCCGCCAAACAGGCAGGCGCTCGAGGCGTGAGAAGCTAGAATATGGACAAACTTATTCAGGGCTGACAGAGCGAAGGGGCTGCTTTCTGAGCTCTCCCCATGGGACCCACCCTCAGGGCAGCATCGGGAGCTGGTTTCCCTGAGTGACAGCCACACAGTCTATATTTAGGTCCTAGAGTCACCCATTGTTTCTGTCCCGGTGGACACGGGGTCAGCACCCTGACCTCGCCCTCTCCGAGTCACCTCTGAGTGTTTCATCAAGAGAGGCCTTTTTGGGGTCTGGTTTGAATCAACTTCCCCTCCGTGGCTCCCACTTGGCGCTCTGGGAAAGCTGTAAAAACATGGCTGGAATCGGCACTTTAAAACGAAGCACTGACCTTCTGTGGGATATGCTGCTTCCTTCCCTCCACAAAATCAAACCAGGGCCATCCTTACCGTAGGATAGAAGGTGTCTCACAGCCCTGTCGTTGCTAAGCCCCTATGCACACACGAAGAATTCTTCTTTCTGGTAGCAACCAACACATTTTGTGGTCAGTAAGACCTGGGACATAAATCACTTTTGCGGAGTACTGACTCTGTGCTGGGCACCATCAGGAGTCATTTCATTTACCCCTCATGGCAATCCTAAAGGTAGACACTATTTATTATTCCCATTTTACGGAGGAGGAAACAGATTCACAGAGGTTTGATAACACACATGGGATTGCATGGCTACTAAGAGGCAAAGCTGGGACTCAGACCTAAATCTCTGTGGTTTAAAAGCCAGGCCCTTAACCATCACACTCTATCATTTTTCCACAGATACAGAAGCAGCGTGGCCAAATCTCGGAGGATGAATGCATGAGATCTGTAAAGGGCTTCCCCCGCCCCCCTTACTCACCCTCCACGTCCAATTACCAAGTGTCCCTCCCACATCCAGCCCAATTCCTCCAGTCCTTTCCTGGAGACTCTCAGAGCCAAGAAATAAAAATTCATTTAATAATATTTTCAAGAGCAGAATAAAGGTCAGTAGCTGGCCAGACAATTACATTTTGAGTTCCAGTGATATTCTTGGGAAACGTGCACTTAAAAGCACTCATTAAATCATTTGACTTTGAAATAGGGAAGATATGAGAACTATATTTTACTTTTTGGACAAGATATCTGCATACCTAAGATTCATATTAGAGCTAAAATGAGTTTAGAGGCATGTCCGTTTGAGAGGTGGAGAAACTGAGTCCAGAGAAGGTGGTGACGTGTCACCAAGACCTCTTATGTCGGTGTTAATTGGACCACGGCAAACATCCACCAGAACAGGCTGATCTGCCAAAGTACTGAAAAGTAAAGTGTCACCAGAGATGCTGCGTGTGACAGATGTGGGAAGGGGCCCATCATTAAAACCATCATGTAGCGCGCAATGGCTCAGAGTGTCATTTCTGGATCCCTTCTGCCTGAATTTGAAGTCTGACCCCCTACCTAACCAGCTAGGTAACCTTGGGCAAATTAAATTACTTGTCTGCTCTAAGCCTCAGTTTTACCATCTGCAAAATGGTAATGATACTAATAGCCAAACCCCACAGTGCTATACGAATGTCATGAGCTAACGCAAATAAAGTGCTTAGTAACGTGAAAAGTATCTAATTACACGTTAGCTATTATTGTACTATTTCCTAGCACTGTTGCACTGAAATGTGGTAAATCATTTTAAATGTTGTCCATTTCCATATCTCAAAGGCTCAAAAGTTATTCTTTATCAGGTGAGCAAATAGCTAGGTGAGATGGGAAAGAAGATAAACAATGAAACCACCCAAATCACATGAAAAGACTAAAAAAGTCATTCTTTTTTGGGTGAGCAAATAGCTTGGTGAGTGAGATGGGAATGAAGATATGCAATGAGACCACCCAAATCACATGAAAAGACTAAAAAACATAAAAACGTATGTCTATAATGGTCATGAACAAAAGAGTTGGAATTAGTATTACAATTCTGAGAGGAATAGAAAAAGCAATGGGCATTTCCTTTGGAATACAGTTTTGGCTTCTCCAAAGCTTTAATTCTCACCCACAAACAAACAAACAAATGAATAAAAGGGGCAGAGAGAGTAAGCCTCAGGGCTCCTAATCAGCCCATAGAAATCGAACGCTTTCAGCCTCTCCTGAAATAACCCATGCCAGGCACCCACACTCTTGATGGGAACTCCAGCGAGTCAGAGTCTCCGCTGATATTATCTGACTTCATCTTCCTGATGATGAATATATTCAAAACACCAGGATTACTTGAAGGAAACCTACAAAAAAAGGTTGCTCCGAGCAGAATGAACTCCCAAAACCGAGTTCGGCCATCTTCCAACGCAAAGAAGAGAAGATCTCGGAAATCCACTTTGTGATCCAAACAAACAAAACAGAAGGCAGATACATCCTTCCTTCTTCCCCATTAACTG
This sequence comes from Myotis yumanensis, assembly GCF_028538775.1. Lineage (NCBI taxonomy): Eukaryota > Metazoa > Chordata > Mammalia > Chiroptera > Vespertilionidae > Myotis > Myotis yumanensis. Next base: position 43,735,120 of record NW_027223765.1, read on the forward strand.
AAAACAGGTCTCATAAAAATTAATATACCAGCCTCGTGGGGCAAAGAGTGAAAGGCCCACCTCCCCTTGCTCTCCTCCAATCACAGATGCTCAAGGACACGCTGACACCTAGGCGCTCCGCTTAACTCACCATCCCCACCAAGCTCAACCAGTTGTGGTCTTAAACTCAACCACACACTCTTTTCTGATTCAGACCAAAGTGAGGCAGAAGTCTGCCTCCACCATTCCAGGTGTTTTTAACAGCAGCTTCCTGCTCCGTTTCTTGGGAGAGAAAAAGACAGCTGTGCCCTCCTACACCTCAGCTCCTGGCACCGCTCAGCCAGGCCTGGGTGGGCGCTGGGAGCTGGTCCAGCCCCAGCTCAGCTGCAGGGAGCTTACCTGAGCTCGGACAAAGAAGCAACACCACACCATCGGGCGCTCCGACCTCATCCACGCGGGAGTCCCCCGCCCCTCGCTGTGGCGGAGCCCTGCCGACGGGATACTCCAAGCAGAGTAGAGCATGGTTTCCCTGAAGGAACTCCTCCCCCTACTCGGGCTGCATGACAGGAAGTGACAGGGGCGATCAGTTACAAGTGTCAGGAGCTGAGAACCACACCAGCCAAGAGCTCCGGCGGTTTCTTCGCCAGCTGCCTCTGTGGCTGATGCTTCTTCGGAGCACCCTAGCTTTAGGCATTCAAAGGGACACAAGAAATTCGGTTCCTGGCTGACAATCCCAGCCTGTAAGAAAGAAACAATGTTCCCTGGGTCCCCACCTAAAGCCGTGCTTGGCATTTTGGCAGCTCTGAAGGGTGAGCTGCTAGGACATCCTGCCCCAACTCTGCAGCTTTGCAGACCAAACGCTGGGGTGAAGTGAAGAGAGAAGGAGCGCTGGGAGGAGAGTTTGGGGTATTCAAAGAGAAATCAGTAGCCCATGTGAACTTCACCCAGAAGTCGGAGGCCCTGCCTGGACACAGAGCCCACACTGAGCCCCAATTTCACAACAACGCATTACATGAGAGCAGTGGTAAGCACCGCACCCATCCGCTGCTTTCTTTTTTTCTTAAGCAAATGTTCTCTGCAGAGCTTCTTCAAAACAGCTGCTTCTGGAAACCTCCCTTTCAGCTTCTGACAAGGATGACAAGAAGCCTGACTGCTCTTCTCAGAGTTATTATGGAGATAGCTCTTGGCTGGCGTTTCTCATTTGATGAGCCGGGGACCTCACCAGACTGAACACCTTGCCCCAGTTCCCAGCCTTTTACAAAACCCAGATTCTCTGGGTGAGAAAGACGGTTTCACAGTGAACTACAAGGTTTCAGATGAAAACTATGTCCATTCATCCCCTCCCCGCAAACAATCAACACCCTCGCCCTGCATAGTGGCGGTGAGCCTCAAGCCCACGGAGACATCGCTCCAGTGTAGTTTTCAATTTTTTATCTTTATTTTTCAGTTCCCTAAGGAGGTAGTATTTGAATCGCAAAAATCTTTTTTTTTCTTTGATTTTTAAAAAGGAAGGGAGAGGGAGGGGGAAGGGAGAGAGAGAAAGAGAGAGAAAGAGAGAGAGAGAGAGAGAGAGAGAGAGAGAGAGAGAGAGAGAGAGAAAGCATCAATGTGAGAGCGAAACACTGGTGATTGGCTGCACGCCCCAGACCTGGGAACCAAGCCCACAACATGGGCCTATGCCCTGACTAGGAATCGAACCAGCAACCCCTTTGTGCAGGGGATGACGCCAAACCAACAGCCACACTGACCAGGGCGCAAAATTCTTTCTAATTGCAACTTTAGCCTGCAAAGATTTATCCCAGAGTTTCCCAAGGCATCCTTATAAAGACACAGACTTTTTAAGAGCTTTTACCTATCTTAGCCCTGAGGAAAGTGGGGAGCCCAACGAAGAAAGAGGGTTTATTTGAACAAGATTCAATCCAAAACTCAGCTTCCAGGCTTACAAGAAAGCAGCTCTCCCCACTCTCTCAGGCCAGTGGCTGGACCCCTGAGATAGGGCCTCGGAAGTGAGCCTTCTGCCCTGTCCACACGTGGATGCACCAGGCTCTGGTAGTAACAAGGATGAACTGCTGATGACCAAGAATAAAATAAATGCTGCCAGGAACTTGCAAAAAGTGTTGAGGGGGCCAAGAAATAAGTGAGCCTGGCAAATGCATTTTTTTATGGGGACAAAGTCTGGGAAGGTTTCTCAGAGCAAGAGACACATGGGCAGAATTCTGAGGGTGTTCTAGGCAGCAGAACTGAGGACAACAGCAGGGCGAGGTGCAGAACCACAGGGCGCTGTGGAAGGAAAGCAAATGCTTTGAAAGCACTGCTCTGCCTGCTTGGGTTTTGCTTCAAGGAGCATGGGGGGTAGGGGGGTGGATGAGAGGGGGGTATCTGTTTGAGAAAGAAGGAAGTGAAATCACTGTGAAAGGTTCAGGCCTTTCAGGCAAGCTTCTGTGTCACCTCAAGACCCATATGCAGTCCCTACTAGGTCTGGCACCCAGGAAACACTCAGTAACGTGTGCAAATCAAACAGCAGGGTCCACAGAAGGTGGGTTTCGGCTCAGCCTTGAGATCCCCTGCCTCCCAAAGCTTGATTCCCCACACAGCAGGGGGGTGGGGGGTTGAGGGGGCAGCCAAGGGGAGGCATTCCTGAGAAGGCCTCTTGCTCCAGCCTCCTGCACAGAAAGGGCCCTGAATGTGAACAGGCCGATAACAACCTGCGGTTCCCCAGCTTTGGTTCATGAAGCAGCAGCTCAGCTAACGAAGAATGTCAATCCCCTGAGGACCCATGGAGGTTCCCACGCACCCAGCCACGCCGCTCCTGGAGGGTTTTCACACTGGCCACTTTGTGGAGCCCAGCGTCCAAGGTCAGGACCCAAAGGAAATCTGAGATCACCGCGGCACACGGGGTTTATTTCTCTCCAGGGGGTGGGGGAGGCACGTTCACATGAACTAATCCTAGAATGATGAGGCCTAACTTCTGGCTGCTGCCTGACCGAGAATGGAGAACCGAAACCCGTGGGTGGCAGCACTTCGTGGAAGAGGTGAAACTCGAGTGGGCTCTGGGGCAGGTAGTGGGGGAGGGGGAGGAAGGAAGGAGAACCAGCAGATGCCCTGGCAGGGCAGCGGGCAGCCTGCAAAAAGGAAGGAAGGAACGGGGCACGGCCGTTTCCTCTGATGCTCCTGCTCTGACCAGAGGCAACCGCCCCAGGCATGAAGCCTGGACCCGCAGAAGGCGCGGGAGGAGCACGTCAGCGGTGAGAGGCTCCTGCCCGCAGGACTCAAGGCCGGTCTGAGCTTCATGACGGGAGCTTATAAAGGGACAGGAATGTGGGTTTCTGTGTGGCATCAAGGACCCCACCAAGCAGTCAAACATGTTTCTCTACTGATTTCTAAGTGTGAAAACTTAGTATCACGATAACACATTCAAACCACACGGAAGCATATAAAGTGAAAAGCGAGTCTTCCCAAAGAAGACGCCCCACTCCAATCCCACTGGCCCACGTGGAACTTAACAGCCATGTCAGAGCCCGATTAGATAAGGGGGCACACAGCCAAATGCTGTCAGGGCTGGCGGTCAGACACCTGAGAGGCAAGGCTGGGTGGGCACTGGGGCACCACTGGCAGTGCTGGCCTTAGGTCAGTTCCAGCTTGTTGGGGTCCTGAGGGACTACTGATCCAGGGTGACCAGACATTACAGTTTTTCAAGAGAAGCTGGAAATTCCAGGTTTTATATAAAAATCTCCCAATTTTTCAATGCTAGCAACTAATTCCTCATTTTTAAAAATACCGCACAAAACACAGTTGCTGGCTAGATTTTTTAAAATATATTTTGTATTGATTTCAGAGAGGAAGGGAGAGGGAGAGAGAGATAGAAACATCAATGATGAGAGAGAATCACTGACCGGCTGCCTCCTGCACGCCCCCTACTGGGGATCGAGCCTGCAACCTAGGCACGTGCACTAACCTGACTGGGAATCGAACCGTGACTTCCTGGTTCATAGTCGATGCTCAGCCACTGAGCGACTCCTGCCAGGCGTTGCTGGCTAGATTTGACCCGAGGGCCACCAGTTTGCAACCTCTGGTGGTGACCCTTCTAGACCAGCCGTGGGCAAACTACGGCCCATAGGCCGGATCCGGCCCGTTTGAGATGAATAAAACTAAAAAAAAAAGACCGTACCCTTTTATGTAATGATGTTTACTTTGAATTTATATTAGTTCACACAAACACTCCATCCATGCTTTTGTTCCGGCCCTCCGGTCCAGTTTAAGAACCCATTGTGGCCCTCGAGTCAAAAAGTTTGCCCACCCCTGTTCTAGACATTTCCTTCTGAACACATAGGTTGCTGGGTATAACATTTTGGGGTGTGTGTGTGTGTGTGTGTGTGTGTGTGTGTGTTTCACCAAAAGTAGAATGGTAACATTATTCTACCACTTCCTTTTTCTCAGATATCATCCAGGGCATCTTTCCACATCATATACATTTTGGACCCATATTGCAGAGCCCTCATGGTATAGAAGTACTTTGCTTATTAATGCATTAGCCCCTGCCCTGCGAACACTCAGCAAACATGAAAGATGCACTTGAAATGTCACTTCTAAGTGCTCACTGCTTTTACCTCTGCCAACGCTGAGAACATAACTCAGGACGAAAGTGCACCTGTGAGCAGATATGAAAACATTCTAAAGCCACAATTACTGAAACCATAAACGGTGACTGCAGACCTTTGATGTTTTAATATGAGAACTTACCATGAATTTTTTTATTTGATTTTTAAAAAATATTTTTTTATTGATTTCAGAGAGGAAGGGAGAGAGAGAGACAGAGATAGAAACATCAATGATGGGAAAGAAGCATTGATTAGCTGCCTCCTGCACACCCCACACTGGGGATCGAGCCGGCAACCCGGACATGTGCCCTGACCGGGAATCAAACCATGACCTTCTGCTCCATAGGTCAACACTCAACCACTGAGCCACGCTGGCTGGGTCACTTGATCTTTACAACTGTCCTGAGGTAGGTCATACTATCATCTCCACTGAATAGATTTCTAAAAACTGAGACTCACACAGGGGTATGAGCCTGCTCAACAGGGCCTGGAGGTGGCGGGGTCAGGAGTGGAGCCTGGGGGGGCTGACTTCAGAGCTCCCCCTGCACACATCCAGCCCCCAGAACAGACAGCCAGAAACCTGCCCGAGGAGATTCCACACTTTGACAGACGGCAAATGTTGGACTGTAAGCCACTGGTGGAGAGAAGGATCACTAACAAATGGGACAATTCACTTCTTGAGGGAATAAAAAAACAAACGCCTCTGTTTAGGCCCTACTTCACATTCATTAAAAAAAAATTCTGCATGGATTAAAGTGAAATATTAAAAAGAAAAATATAAAACTATAAAACTCTGGGGGTTCTCAGGGTATAAATTTTTTTTTTAAGTGTATGGAGTTGAAACATCAGGTATTTATACACAGTTGAAACTGCCTGGCACCTATAATGCAAGAACTAGCCCTGTTCACCCACGTCTATTAAATAGCCAACTTCTTATTGAACTCTAGGTCTGGAATCAAAATGGGAACCTTGCTAAGACCCCACAATGCTCCTCGAGTCACTGGAACTCAAAGTGATATATTTCCTGTGTTATTATTTCATACACCTAAGGACATTTTCTGTTGAGAAGTTTCTAGCAATTTTCTCACCAAAAGTATTATAAGAAACATACTTATCAGGATTGTGATAAGTTCACTTACATAAAACAAAATGGTGAGATTTCAGTAGAATTACTTCTTCATTAAAAATTGATGACCAGGCCCTGGCTGGGTAGTTCAGATGGTTAGAGTGTCATCCTGGTATGCCAAGGTTTCTGGTTCGATCCCCAATCAGGGCACATGCAGAAATCAACCAATGAATGCATGAATAAGTGGAACAACAAATCTATTCCATTTCTCTCTCTCTCTCCCTCTCTCTCTCTCTCTCTCTCTCTCTCTCTCAAAATCAATAATCAATAAAATTAAAAAACTTAAAAAAAAGTTGGTGACCAAAGACTTGAATATAAGACCTGAAACCATAAAACTCCAGGAGAAAATCTAGGTGGTAAGCTCCTAATATAGGCTTAGGGATGACTTTTTGAATCTGACACTAAGAGCAAAAGCAGCAAATGCAAAAATAAAGAAGTGAGATGACACTAAGCAAAAAAGCTTCTGCACAGCAAAGAAAACCATCAATAAAGTGAAAAGACAACCTACTGAATTATTTCAAATCATGTATCTGATAAGGAGTAAATATCAAAAAATATATAAAAACTCATACAACTCAATAGCAAAACCCACAAACAATCCAATTAAAATGGGGGCAGAAGATCTAAACAGAACCTCATCAAAGAAGATATACAGATGGTAAAGAGGTACATGAAAAGATGCTCAACATCATTAGTCATCAGAGAAATGCAAAGGAAGATCACTAAGAGATATCACCTCACACCTGTTAGAATGGTTATTATCAAAGAGACCAGAAATAACAACTGTTGGCAAGGATGTGGAGAAAAGAAAACCTTTGTGTACTGTTGGTAGGAAGGTAAACTGGAAAACAGAACGTTGGAAAACAGTATGGAGATTCCATAAAAAATTAAAAATAAAACTACCATATAATCCTGCAATTCTATTTGTGGGTATTTACCCAAAGAAAATAAAAACACTAATTCAAAAAGATATCTGCACTTCTATGTTCACTGCAGCATTATTTACAATCGCCAAGATATCAATGCAGAAATTGCATTTGCAACAACATGGATGGACCTGGAGGACATTATGTTAAGTGAAATAAGTCAGACAGAGAATAACAAATGCCATATTATCTCCCTTATATGTAAAATCTAAAAAACAAAATACCAAACTCACAGATACAGAGAACAGATTCGTAGTTTCAAGAAGTGGGGGTGGGAGAAATGAGTGAACTGAAGTTTCTTTTTAGTTTAAATAAATTAAATTTTTTAAAGTTGGTGACTAATGGTGATTCTTTCCATTTGAATTTTATTCTGGTTCCTCAATATCTTTCCTATTTGTACTCAAGAGGCCACAGATTTTACAAAAGCTCAGAGTTGGCCAGTAATTCCAGAGTCCTTGGCCACATTCCATTTGGTGCTTTATGTTTTAAAATAACTCCACAAACTGAGGTGGTAAAGCAATCTCATTAAAATGGGGTTGTAGCAGTGACCAAATTAAAACAGGAGACTGTATATTGACTTAACCAAGGTTTCAACATCAGAAAAGCGTTACCTCATAGGTCTCAGGCTTCTGAAGCTGTTGTCAAGTTCGGGTAAAACTAAGAAAAAAACAAAGATCTATGCTGTGGCAGAGAAGGGAGGTACAGTAACACTCTTTGGTGTTGCTAGGTCGGCAGGAAGGAATAATGCACAGCAAGTCAGTGAGAAAGAAAAAGGAGTTCAAAGTATTTAGAGCTTGGGGGCTTACTTGCGGTCACACTCACTGAATGTCTTTCTATCTCCTCCTCAGTGCCAGGCGTCTGTTCATCCAAGAAAAACCTGAGCAACTGCTCTGCCAACTGTGGGCAACTGGGAGGGGGCGTCCAGGCCAGGGTCGTTTGGACATAAGGTGGTTTAACGCAAGAGACTCTTGGCCATTTGAAGAAGTGGATGCTCTCCTGGAGCCCTGCTTAATATCCCAGCTCAACAAGATTGCAACCTGATGAGAAGAATGTGGGAGCAGACCTGGCTGCCCCGGGTCAAGAATGAATAAATAGAAAAGTCTTCATCTGTGGTTTCAACACGAGAACTAAATATAAATGAGGCCTGAACATGGACATCGCCACAGATTGCTAATCATGGCTAATCTTGAGTGCTTATCTTGCTGGTTTCGTCACGAGCCATGGTTTGAGCACTGTATTTTCTCTCTCTCAGCAAATCTGAACTGTTCTAATCAAATTCCTCACATTATTTTGGCAACTGATACACAGATGGTTATTTTTAAAAAGCAAATGAAAACCAAGGAAACCTGTGTGCTGCGAAGCTGCCACCAGGCCAGCCTGGCCCCTTGACGAACACAAGCCCAGGAGCCCCAAGAACTTCGGCGTGCAGCAGACTGGGGCATTAGCAGATCAGCTCACTCAGGTTATTTCTTAGAAACTCGAACACTCTAGCTATGGCTTTTTCAAAGGACTGTCAAGTCCCCTTTGTTAGACTGTCAGTTAAAAGCGAAACTCCCACGGGTTGCTGACCTCTGCCCAATTCTTAGGAAAAAGAAAGGTTTAAAAACTGGTTAGCTGATATCTATCAGCCAAAGAGCTTCCTTACTTAGAAATGAGACTTACTATTTAGCATTATAACTGTCAAAATTGATTAGAAGTGGAAAATCTGAACATGAGGGGGCTGGGATTCCCAACACTTGAACACTCAGGAGGGTTTTGAAAAAGTAAGTTGCTTCTATTAACAAAGCAGCTCTTGACAAACTGAATTTCTTAGATAAAAATATATAACAAAAGCAGAAATAATTTTTATTGAAAAGTTTCTCATTGTGATTCTGACTCCAGATATCTCCTCAAGGATAGTTTCTGGGAATAACGGGCTGTCTGGAATAACCAACCGTAAATTAATACGGGAACCCTGTTATTTTTGGCTCTGGCATTACTACTTAAATGACCTGGTAAGTCACTTTTTAACCTCCTTGACCCTCGGTTTCCTCATCGGTAAAACAGAAATAATGATTCCATTATCCCTCCCAGGCTGCAGAGAGAACCATAGGAATCTAACTGATCTAGAACTAAAAATGACAAGGGATATTAGAGGGTCATTATACTATTCTTTCTATTTTTGTATAAGTTTAAATTTTTCCATAATAAAAAAAAATGTTAACGACAAAGCACAGTAATAATGTCTTTGCTTATTTTTTTCAAGCAGAAAAGGAAGTTTTTTGGTGTAATTATGAACATTAGTTCAAATTTTCCTCGTAGCAAGCTGAAAAGTTGGTACTAAATCCCACAGAGTTTGATTTTTACCATGATTTATATGAGAACTGTCAACTGGGCACCTAATAAGAAAAAGGCAATAAAAATTTGCTATTTTCCATTTCCCCTCTTCACTCCAATAGTAGGGGAGAAATGGGAAGGATGTTAAAACTTGAGTCCTACCTATTTTTTAAATGTTATATAATGGTGACTTCCTTGAAGTCCTTGGGCTCATATAAAAAGTTCAAAACTTTTATAAAAATACCCCCAAGGTAATTAATACCAAGAGATTGAAAAGCGTGTGTACATCCATGACTCAGGACAGTCTTCTGTATAACAATGCAAGTGGGCTTTTGTGTTTTATTTTGTTAGATGTGTACCTTTGTGTCCTTGAAAAATAAATACTGTAATGCCACTTTTCCCCTTAAATTGGAATCAGAAAGGAATCACCAAAACACTGGGAACCCGAAATCCAAGTGGGGGATACTCAGGAAAGGCCCCTCCCTATGAAGCTCAGTGCCTCCTCCCCGTTAGGGCTCTGCCCTGGAGGTTGTCCCTTTAAATCAGACTTCCTGGTGAGGCTCAGATATTTGCGCATGCAGCTTCCTGGAGACAGCATAAGATAAACAATAAACTTTGCAGCAAACTCTTGGACAATAAGCCCCACGTGGCCATCACAAGAAGCACTGACAATGGCTAGGGCATTTCCAACAGGAATGCAAATCTTGATAAACACAGCAGAAACATGCTACCCCACACACCTGCACAAACTCAACTAACTTTTTAAAAAAAAATAGTTCCTAGCTTCTCATCAGTTGAGAAATAGATGCTTCAAAATCTGGCACTCTTTTTTTTTTTTAAATCACTGTCTAAGAGGAAAGCAGTCAGGTCTTCCTTAAAGTGCCACCACCCATTAGATGAACACTGCTAAGGCCAAGTGTCTCCAAGAGTCACTTACTCCATGTGTCTCTGCCAGGGACATTTATCACCCTCTGGATACTCTACAGCTCCAACCCCTTCCTAGGTTTGGGGAAGCCCCAACTCAGAAATCACAGGGTCCCCACATTCCACCAAAGGAGATGAGGATGCCAACATTCGCTTTCCCAGCTTCCCTTGCAGCTAGAGCACAAGAGCATGAGCGAGGCTCAGCCAATCAGATACTCCCACTTCAGACTTGGCATCAGAAACTGGCATGCAAAGCAGCAGGGACTCTGCAGACACTGTTCTGGTGAGGGTGGGGACAGCTCACAGAGGAAGCAGTGAGTGCAGACGGAGTAGCCATCCTATATAATAAAAGCATAATATACTAAGTCTCCGGTTGTCTGTTCAACCAATCAAAGCGTAATATGCTAATGATATGCTAAGGCCACTCAACTGCTCGCTATGACATGCACTGACCACCAGGGGACAGACAGTCGGCTGGTCAACCAGTTGCTATGACGTGTACTGACCAGCAGGGGGCAGTCGACTGGTCGACCAGTCAATATGATGTGCACTGACCACCAGGGGGCAGACACTCCAACTGGTAGGTTAACTTGCTGCAGGGGTCCGGCCAATCGAAACTGAGCAAGACACGCTGGACATGTCCTGGAGCCCTCCCATGGTCCCTCCCCTGCTGGCCAACCTCCTGCATCCCTCCCCAGCCCCTGTTGTGCAATCCGCCCTCTCACAATCTGGGATCCCTCAGGGAATGTCAGAGAGCCGGTTTTGGCCCCATCCCACAGGCCAGGCCAAGGCACCCCACTGGTGCACAAATTCATGCACCAGGCCTCTAGTGTTCTATAACTGGTGTTGGTGGTGCCACCAAAACCCGCCCAGCAGTGGCAACAATGGTATCCTTGTAGGAAATGTTTGGTAGTGTAATCTGGGGTTGTTTCTGGTTCCCTGATCCCTCCAAAATTCTCTTGAGCTTCCTATATCCTTTAATACATTCATTTTCTGCTTAATCAGAACTGGGCTTTATTGCTAGAGTTCAGTTCATGAACACAGACCACAGGAAGGGCTAGAGCTGAAGTCCTCCAGAAATCAACCCCACAGATTATTCTTTTAAAAAATATATATTTTTATTTATTTAGAGAGGAAGGGAGAGGGAGAGAGAGATCATCAATGAGCACTGTATTTTCTCTCTCTCAACATCAATGATGAGCGAGAATCATGGATCAGCTGCCTCCTGCACGCCCCCAACTGGGGATTGAGCCTGCAACCCGGGCATGTGCCTTGACTGGAATCTAACCTGGGACTCTTCAGTCCACAGGCTGATGCTCTTATTTACTGAGCAACACCAGCCAGGGCCCCACAGATGATTCTGAGCCTAAGGACTGAATGGCTTCTTTCACACTTTGAATTCAACCTAAATACTGTCCCTGGCCTATAAGGCCCTGCATCAATGGGCCCATGTCTCCTTGCTGGACCTCACCTCATTCTGCTCTTCACCCTCCTCTCAAGCTCTGGCCACACTTGCTGTTCCTTATTAGGCTCTTTCCTGCCTCAGGGCCTTTGCACTTGCTCTCCAGGAAACTCCTCCAGCTCTTCACATTGCACAGCATCCTTCTCCTTGTTCAGTCTCAGTTTACAGAAGGACTTCAATGACCAGGCTGTCGAAGAGACCACACAGCCCACCCCACCATCCTCCATCACAATACCCTATTAATGTCCTTTTCAGCACATATCCTGTGATTAATTTATTTCATTATTAATAACAATAGCAACCACCCATTGGAGGCTTGCTATGTGTCAGGCACTAGCCTAAACTCATTTAATTCTATTACTACCCTATGAGACAGGTACTGTTATTATACCTAGTAAATGGATGAGGAAACAGGCTCAGGTGGGTTAAGAAGTTGTCCAAGGTGCCAAGCTTGGCACTGACACAACAGGGATTTGAACCGAGGCCTGCAGTGTGGGCTCATTACCACTTGCTCATTCAGGCAGTAGCCTGACAGCGATGCCATAAGCATCACCCACAGTGCAGGCTCTGGGCCACAGGACAGGATGGGCTCTCACAGAGCCTACAGCCTGTGATCCAGATCTCCCACCTGGTAGTCTCCGTTCTATCCAGGGCCCTCCTCAAGGAAGAAATGCAGCCAGGCCTGTGTAAAGAGGGGGCAGAGGTCCTTCATTCAACAAATAAGTGCCCAACTCTGTGCTCAAAGTGTCTGCAAACAAAAATACCACAGAGGAGCTCACAGGCCAGAGGGACATGGACCTTCGGACAATGCTTTCTGCTCAACCTGCCGAATTCCACCGCCTTGGGGTGTGTCAGAGCTGCCAGGCTAAGGAGATGGGGTGCTGGGCAAGGGAGAGAAGTGGGGAACAACATGGCTCATTTGGGGAGGGAGGAGATGTTCAAAGAGTCTGTGGAAGGGATGGGTGGAAGGCTGGGAGATGAGAAGGTTGGACTTCCAACTCTAACTTGTAGATAATGGGGGGCTAGAGCAACTTGTTGTTGTTTTGTTTTGTTTTGTTTTTTGGCAAAGACAGATGTACAACCAGATGCAGATTCTTTTTGTCAAGAACAGAGGCCATGGCTCTATAATACTGCTTGAGATGTTTTGGTACCCTGTTTCTATTTCAAATACATCAGCTAAACACCAGAATTTTAACAACAACAACAAATTCCGTGTCTATGCTGCCTGACTCCCTCTCCCTGCTGAATGAGAAGTGAGGTGAATTTGCCCTCCCAACAAGAGTTCAGCACTGCCTTTCCCTCCTGGAATGTGAAATTACACAGAGCTCTTGCATCGGAAATTTATGGAGAAAAGAAGGAATTCCCCCACTACTTGACTTTACAGCTCCAACCACCTCTGCCCAGATTCCCTCAGTGTGATAACAAGAACCTCACCTCTGGCTTGTGTCATCATAAAAATGAAAGGCTCATTTAAAAAAAAAAAAAAGAATGTACAGGGTTGAAGCACAAAGGGCCTCCTGTGTTGAATGAGCATCTGGGGGCTGTGGGAGGGGTCCCCAGAAAGACTCTCTGGGGCTGGTTGAGACCAGCACACAGTAACAGGCCCTGGGAAATGATATGCTAAATTTGCAGCTGAAGTCAGCCAAGATGACAAGGGCATAGCATCTGGAAAGTAGATTGGAAATTAATAAAGGCCGTTTAGTACAGGAGTTAGGAATAGGAATTTTGAGCCAAACAACCTGGATTCAAGTTCCAGTGCTATCATTTACTGTGTGACCTCTGTCGATGTACTTAACCTTTCTGCGCCTCAGTTTCATCATCTATTAAATGGGGACAATAAGAGCATCTGCCACACAAGGCCTTTGTGAGGATCAAATAAGTCACTTAAAACAATGCCTGGCACATGATAAGAACAGCAGCAACTTCCTGGAGACTATATAAGAATGAGCTCTACAGAAAAATCATGGACAATAACGTCCCATGAGGGACAACAAAAAGCAATTATTAGTGCTGACAATGGGTAATACATTTCCAATAGGAAGGCAAATCTATGCAAATAGTTGTTACTGCTACCATCCTATATAATAATAGAGAAACATGGTAATTAACCATAGCTCTGACACGCTTCCCATTGGCTAATGAGCAAGATATGCAAATTAACTGCCAACCAAGATGGCGTCTGGCAGCCAGGCAGCTTGAAGCGAACAGGAGGCTTGCTTGCTTCAGTGATGGAGGAAGCCAACATTCCCCGCCTGCCGCTGCCAGCCTCTGAGCTTTCAGTTTAAGAAACATTGTTGCAATTATAGAAGCTAAAAAAACCCCAGAAACCTGCTTTCAGCCAGCTGGGCCTCAGAGCTGGAGTTGAAACAGTGTTTCGATTATAGAACCCAAACAAACCAGATACCTGCTTTCAGCAGCCGAGGTCTCAGAGCTGGAGCCGAGCCTCAGAGAGAAAGCCCGCTCTCAGTTCCAGTGACAGCCATAAAAGGTAAATAAATCAAGAATAAAAAAAAAAGAAACAAAGGAGAGGTTTGGAGCTTCAGTTGCCTGCCAGCCTGAAAACAGCCTTCAGCCCCTCACCCAGACTGGCCAGGCACCCCAGTGTGGACCCCCACCCTGAAGGGGGTGTGACCAGCGGCAAACAGCCATCATCCCCTCATCCAGGCTGGCCAGGCACCCAAGTGGGACCCCCACCCTGATCCAGGACACCCTTCAGGGCAAACCAGCCTGCCCCCATCCGTGCACCAGGCCTCTATGTAATAGGGTAATAGTAAAAGGGTAATATGCCTCCCAGCACCGGGATCAGCGGAGCAGCGAGGCCTCCTGAACCCGGGATCAGCGGAGCAGCAAGGCCTCCCAGCACCGGGATCAGCAGAGCAGCGAGGCCTCACTGCCCCTGTGTCAAGCGGAGCCGCGAGGCCTCCCAGCACTGGGATCAGCGGAGCCACGAGGTCTCCCAGCACTGGGATCAGTGGAGCCGCGAGGCCTCCTGGCCCCTGGAGCAGCGTGACAGGGGGAAGAGCCCAAACCCCCAATCGCCCTGTGGCTCTGTGTGTGACAGGGGGAGGAGCCACAACCTCCCTATCTGCCCTGCTCTGTTTGTGACAGGGGAAGGCGCCCCAACCCCCTAATCGGCCCTGCTCTGTGCCTGATAGGGATTGGGCCTGCCCTCTGCCACCCGGGAGCAGGCCTAAGCCAGCATGTCATTATCTCCCGAGGGGTCCCAGACTGTGAGAGGGCACAAGTGGGGCTGAGGGACACCCTCTCCCGCCAGTGCACAAATTTTTGTGCACCGGGCCTCTACTTATAATATAAAATATGTATTATCCTATATAAGAAAGCGGTACTATGCAAATTGACCATCACGCCCTCACACAAGATGGCCGCCTCCATGTAGCACACGATGGCCACACCCATGTGGTCACAAGATGACCGGCAGGGGAGGACAGTTGTGGGCAATCAGGCCTGCAGGGAAGGGCAGTTGGGGGAAACTGGGCCTGCAGGGGAGGGCAGTTAGAGGGGACCAGGCCTGCAGGGGAGGGCAGTTAGGGGTGACGAGGCCGGCAGGGGAGGGCAGTTGGAGGGGACCAGGCCTGCAGGGGAGGGCAGTTAGGGGCGACTGGGCCAGCAGGAAAGGGCACTTGGGGGTGACAGGGCTAGCAGGGGAGGGCAGTTGGGGGTGATCAGGCCGGCAGGGGAGTGGTTAGGTGTGATCAGGCTGGCAGGCAGAAGCGGTTAGGGGCAATCAGGCAGGCACATAGGCGAGCAGTTGGGAGCCTGCAGTCCCAGATTGAGAGAGATGTCCGACTGCCAGTTTAGGCCGGATCCCACAGGGATCGAGCCTAAATCGGCAGTTGGACATCCCCCAAGGGGTCCCAGATTGAAGACAGTGCAGGCTGGGCTGAGGGACAACCCCTCCCCAGTGCACGAATTTTGTGCACTGGGCCTCTAATTATATAATAATAGTATTATAATGTTTTAAGCCAATTAAAGAGTTTCTCAGCAAAAATTAGGGGTTTGAGGAGAGGTGCCCAGAAGCAGGTGCCTGGGCGGTGCTTGTGCAGTGTTTTTGGCCACCTTCAGGTGGCACCAATGTGAGCTGTGGAGCCAACTTGCTGGGCCAGAGCCTGGGCTCCACCACATAGGATTTCCTCATTTCTGCAAAGGAAATCACAATATCACCCTCTTCATAGTTTGTGCCAAGCACTGCCGCTCAATTTCATATGCATTTTTCACATATAATTTTCCCACAACCCTGTAAATCACATGCAATTATGATGTCCATTTTACAAATGAGAAAACCCATGGCTCAGAGATGTTAATCGAATTTGCAAAAGGGCACGTCGCTAGACTGATACCCAGAAAATCTGACTGGAGCCAGCACTCTAAACCCTCAATTCCCAGACCCGTACAGCGTGAGAAGTGTGCGCAACAGGCCCTCTGCAGGATGCAAGGGGTAACCAGCGAGTGCACAGGAATCGCCTTTAAGAAGGGTGTACGCCATGACCACGTGGGGTTTATTCCAGGGATGCAAGGCTCGTACAACATTCACAAATCAATAAATGTGATATATCACAAAAACAAACGGAAAGACAAAAATCACATGATTATATCAATAGACACAGAAAAAGCATTCAACAAAACCCAACACCCATTTTTAATTAAAAAGAAAAAACTCTCAGCAAAGTGGGAATAGAGGGACCATACCTCATCATAATAAAGGCCATATATGACAAACCTACAGCCAACATCATACTCAATAGGCAAAAACTCAAAGCACTTCCCCTAAGAACAGGAACAGGGATGTCCGCTTTCACCACTCTTATTCAATATACTAGTACTGAAGTCCTAGTCACAGTAATCAAACAAGAAGAAGAAATAAAAGGCATCCAAATTGGAAAGGAGGAAGTAAAACTGTCATTATTTGCAGATGACATATTGTACACAGAAAACCCTGAAGACTCCACCAAAAAACTACTTGATTTAATAAATGAATTCGGCAATGTAGCAGGATACAAAAATAACACCCAGAAATCAATGGCATTTTTATACACCAATAGTGATCTCTCAGAAAGAGAATCTAAATTTAAAAAAATCCCACTTACCATTGTAACAAAAAAAAATTAAGATACTTAGGAATAAACTTATCTAAGGAGGTAAAAGACCTGTACCCAGAAAACTACGGGGGGGGGGGGGGGGAGAGGAGGAGGAGGAGGAGGAGGAACCTGGAGAGTATTATACCAAGCGAAATAAGCCAGTCAGAGAAAGACAAGTATCACATGATCTCACTCATATGTGGAATCTAATGAACAAAATAAACTGATGAACAAAATAGATCCAGAGACATAGAAGCATGCAACAGACTAAAGAATTTTAGAGGGAAGGCAGGGGTAGAGGGGTGGGAGAGATTAACCAGGGAACTGATCTGCATGGATGCATAGCCCATGGACACAGACAATAGTGTGGTGAAGGCCTGGGAGGGGCAGGTGCAGGGTGGAGGGGGTCAATGGGGAATAAAAGGGTGACATCTGTAATACTTTCAACAATAAAAACAAAGTTTTTAAAAAGTGGATATCTGCCCTATGGTAATTGCCAGGCAGTGAAACTCCCCCATGTTGAGCATCTGCTACCCACCAGGTACCATGTCATCACATCACTGCCATCTCATCACCATGGCAACCTCCAATGCAAGGACTGGAGGACACTGAGACTGAGGGAGTTTGAGTTCCTGGCCCATGGTTACAGAGCTTGTCAGTGGCGACACCCCACCACACTTCTGAGTCTGTCCTATTCCCACTTGGGCTTGGAGACAGGCTCTGAAAATACCCCTTAATGTCCCTCAAGAGCCCCTCTCCCCCTCATTACCTCCCACTCTGAAAGCACAAAACTGCTTATTCTGCACCAGGATAATGACCACGGGGGCCGAGCAGGACTGGAGCGCAAACTGTAATTACTGCAAACAATTTGCATTCCAAATCTGAAACGCACTCAGGGCCTCACTTGAGCCTTGTAATCAGCTTAGCCTCTCCCCAAATCTCTCTTGAAAAGAAGACATGGTCCAACTGAGCCACAGCGGTGTTTGGAAACTATGCCTCTGTCCCCAGTGACAGCCACCTGAGGAAAACACTGCAGAGAAAGGGCCAGGGTTGAGTGGGATCTTAAACTCCAGAGAGGTCAAATTCTTCAGTTGTAGAACCAAAAAAACAACAACAAAAACCCAGCAGCCAGGACAGTGGACGGGCACAGCAAGACCAGTAAATAGCTAAGGCAGGAAAGGCATTACATAACATATGGGCCTCAGTGAGAAGTAGATGGACACCCTTCCCTCCTTTATCGGAAGTTGCTGCCTTGCCTATGACTCACACATCAGGGTGTGGTGGCTTCGCTGCCCAGGACAACAGGGCGCCCCCCAAGATCAGTGAAAGGCCTACTATGTGCACACCAGGAGAACAAATACTTCCTCTGAGTTAGAGAAAAGAGTTTGGGGAGAGTCTCCCCATGGACAAAGAACTCTATGATTTGTGTGCTCCCAGGTGGGGAAGGAGAGTGTAGATTGGGGTGTGAGGGCAGATATACCAGAATTTTCAACCCTGCCTGTGGCTTCTTACACTTGAATCAGAGGGATGTGTACTGGTAATTTTGGTTCCAAGTGGCTGGAGTTCTGGGTACTGGTTAACTATTCACCATAGCCCTACTTTTCTGATTTGAGAGAGAGAGGACAGACCACATGTCAATTCTCATCGCTCCAAATCCTGACTGAAGATCTCCATATGAAACCTCTATTGAGTTAACGGTATCTGCGAGCTGAATCTGGACTGCCCTGAAAGTCAGAGTGCCCCTCAGACTTTAATGTGCCACAGATCATGGGGATCTGATAAAATGCAGATGTGGATTCAGGCCTGGGTGGGGCCTGAGGTTCTGCATTTCTAACAAGCTCCCAGGTGCTGTTGCTGCCGCTGTCCACGAACCACACTTTGAGAACTTTTGCTAGGAGACATGCTAGTGGCTTAAGGAGACTGAAAAAAAAATCATCATTCCCTATTTTCTACTACAATCAAGATGTCAAGTAATGAAGTTGTTCTAAGAGCAAATAATAAATAAACTCAAACACTACGTATCTTTAACATTCTTGCTTCTGAGTTATCCCACTGGATAACTGGGTAATTGTTCTTGAAGGAAAACCTTGTTTAGATGCTATTAACTAAGGAAAATCAGCAGATCTTCCCTTGGCGACGTTTCTTTCTTTTTTTTGTAAATAGTTTTTTTTCAATGACAGCTGGTATTCAATATTGTATTAGTTTCAGGTATGCATAGTGCTTAGACATGTATATAACTTATGAGGTGATCCACCCATAAGTCTAGTACCCACTTGACACCATACGCAGTTATTGCAATATTATTGACTATATTCCCTAGGCTGTACTTTCCAACCCTATGACTATTTTGTGACCGCCTTGGCCGAAGTTTCTGGAATAGCCCTGGGTCCTCTGAGGTTCAAAGGACTTGTAGCATCAAAGGATAACGTGGCGAAGGAACTTGCCTTTACCAGTGTCATCATTCACGGACGCCTCTCTTCCGTTCAGTGGGGTGGCCGACCCACTCCAGGTGCATCCATGTTCTAGAAGCTGAATAATCTGCTAACCCAGCCCATCAGCGGCGGTTGGGGGCCTCTTGGGGACTTGAGCTCTACCTCATCAGTCACAGGCTGCACCCTACCAACCAGACAGCACTTTAATAAAAATCATTCAACTAATTTAACACATTTTTAAAAACTGGCTTGAGCTGGATGCCCCATCCCACTATGCAAACAGTACACAATGAGCTCCTGATAGCATCTGCTCACCATTGCCAACATAAACACTGCCAGGCCAGCAGAATGAGCCCCGTGACTGTAAGCAACAATAGTTGCATGGTTTTGTTTAAATAAACACAACTAACAACACGTGACAATGTTTTTATCTCCTCCTATAGCTATACCAGAGACTTTTGTTATATATATATATATATATAGGGGATTAAGCCCGCAACCCGGGCATGTGCCCTTGACCAGAATCGAACCTGGGACCCTTCAGTCTGCAGGCCAATGCTCTAGCCACTGAGCCAAACCAGCTAGGACTATACCAGAGACTTTCAAGACTGAGTTTTTCTAGAAATAAAACTAGTGTCAAGTGTAAGAAACAGAAGGCCGCTGAGTGGAGAACATCCAGGAAAACAATTCTGTGTTTCTTCCAGAAGTATACACGTAGACATAGGTTTTCTAAATAAGTTACTAGAATTTCTAAAACCAAATTAACTGACTGACTTGCATTGTCTATTTACTGCCTAACAGTAAAGGGATTTTTTTCCTATTCTTGTCCAGTGCACTTTTTAAAAAACTGTGTTTTCATTGATTTGAGAGAGAGAGAGGAAGGAAGAGGGATAGAGCAATAGGAACATCGATGAGAGAGAAACATCATTGATCGGCTGCCTCCTGCATGCCCTCTACTGGGAATCAATCGAGCCTGCAACCTAAGCATGTGCCCTGACCAAAAATCAAACCGGGACCTCCTGGTTCATGGGTCAACATTCAACCATTGAGCCACACCAGACGGGCTGCAGCAGAAACATTTCTTATTAAAGAAGTTTGATACCACTAGATAACACAAAATTGCATGTAAAAGATACATATGGTAGGCAACATTTGTCTTTAACCCAAACCCTAAAATAGAAAAAAAATGCAGTGGACAAGTGAAGGGAAATGGGCATTTATTCAAGTAGAGAGACGATGTCAAGTAGGAGGAACTTAATGGAGGGGACAGGGTGGGGTGAGCTACGTCAGAATGACTCAGGAAACAAGAGGGAGCAGTCACTTCCTGAGCAGTGGGTGCGAAAGAAAGGAGAGCGAAGCGCGAACAAGCATTTAGCGGCACACATGCAGGCCTCTTAGTCACTCTGGATAATAAAATAAGTATATTTTTAAAAGAAGGGAATAAAGACATGACATCAAGACTATCAAATAGGCAACAGGAGACTTTATTGTGTCTCAAGAACAGCCGTCAAATAGGCAACAGGAGACTTTATTGTGTCTCAAGAACGGCAAATCTTGTCCATCTGTGCCAATTCTGTAGACTTGAAAAGACTATTCCAGCCTAAAACTCAAGAATTTCCCTTCTTGCGAAGTTTTAGAATTTAGTGATTAAACCTCTTGATGCCTGGAAAAAGTTGGCCCCAAGAAAAACGCATTCGACTTTAATTACACAAGCTCCACCATGAAAAACTTATTTTGGGGTGAAGGGTATTTTTATTAGGGGGTTTGGGGATGGAGGGTATTTTTTAAAGCCAAGTATCTTTTTTTTTTAAATCCTCATCTTAGAATATGTTTTTATTGGTTTGAGAGAGAGAAGGGGGGAAGAGAGAAACATCGATTGGTTGTCTCCCGTATGTTCCCCAACCAGGGATAGAACCCGAAACCTGAGTATGTGCCCTGACTGGGAATCGAACCCACCACCTTCTGGTGTACCGGACAACACTCTAACCAATTAAGCCACACCGGCCAGGGCAAGCTAAGTATCTTTTTGACACCAAAATTCCTAAGCCATGTTTGCAATCTGTAGTCCTCTGAGTTTCAATAATAAGCCCATGAGAAGGAAAGGCTGCCATATTAGGTATTTTTCTCTAATTTTCCCAAAGCGATATTCTAAAGTATTATCCCAAGCCATCATCCAGAAGCCATAAAAATAATGTGCCCCAACGCAGTAAGATGCAATTGAGTTACCTATTAATCTTTGGGATATTATTAACTCTTTGGGGGATGATGGTTTTAGAGCTATGATTTCTCCTGACTATACAGTATTCATTCTCATTAAGGTGCTTCCCTCCCCTCTCAAATATCCAAGTAAGATTTATGGCTATTTTTTGTTGTTGTTAGAAAAGGAAGACAAAATTCCTTCAAGTTCACCTTTACCAAGTTCTCACATTTGAAACTCCTCCACAAACACATGCCATATTTTAAAATTCCAGCTTAAATAACTATGGAATTTAGACCAATTCATTGAGCTTTTCTAAGTTAGAGTTATGCCTGTTGGGGGTGATTTTTATTCTTAAATGTTCAAACCTAAAACTCCACTTCAAACCTGCAGTTTAAATATATGTCTTCTCACCTCAATTTTCTTCTCAATTATAAAAATTATGTATGTAGATATGCATCCTGTAGAAACTTGGAAAACTCAAAACAAAACAAAGAAAAATGTCAAGTATAACCCCACTTACTGAGAGGAAATCCTTATTAATTATTTGGCATATTTTCTTTTAGTCCTTTTAAACAAATTTTTTTTCATAGTTGGATCATTACTGTATATATAATTTTATTTCCTACTTTAAAAATAACAATAAAAAATTTCCCCTGAATTAACAGTCTTCCTTAACATCCCTTATGGATGCATAGCATGCACTCATATGGATAAAACACAATTTACTGCAACTGTCCCACACTGTTGGACATGTAGACTTTTTCCATTTTTTCTACCATTATAATGACTGCCACCCTGAGCATCTCTGTGCATAAATCTTAATCCTGGTGACTTCTCCAGGACAGAGCCTAGAAGTGAAGTTATTGGGCCAATAACTATAAATATGTTTATGGTTCTTGACACAAATAGCTTTCCAGAAAGATGAGATCAAGTAACACTGGCACTGAACACCTGTGAGAGCATCATCCTACTGCACCCTCACGAGTGTTTCAAGTTATCACTTCTTAAAAGGATGATTAGGAGGTTATGGTTCAACTCCCAGTCAGGGCACATGCCTGGGTTGCAGGCTCGATCCCCATTAGGGGCATGCAGGAGGCAGCCGACTGATGTTTCTCTCTGATGGATGTCTCTTTCTCTCTATCCTTCTCTCTTACACTCTCTAAAATCAATATAAATATATTTTAAAAGGCTGCTTAATTATGTAGGTGAAAAACGACTCGTGGAAAATTTTCTAATCTTTAGACCAACCTGCTGAGGTCAATGATTTCAAATGTTCCCTCAATATCAAAATAATCTTCTTCTATTATTCAAAACAAGATGTTAACTTTTCCCACATATAAAAATGCAATCAAAACCACAAGCATGAAAAGAATGTAGACATTTGTTGGGTGTTTTCATTAAGCAACTAAGGTGCCATGGTTAAGAAGCCAAGATCAGTCAGTCTGATGTACCAGGCTGTGACAGTACGGAGCGACGCCCAGTGCAGAGATGTGAGCAAAATAAATTCAGGCTGAATCCACTGCCAAACTTCTCAAGATACATAAAATTTGAATGACCATAAGTCAACATTTATCAGAGTACATTAGCGTGTTCAAGAATATATCTAAACTAAATTTAAAATTCATTTAATTCCTCCCTCTAAATCAGTGCGTAATCCCATATACCTCCAATGGTTTTTTATTTATTTAATAACACACATGCAAAAAGCAAATGATCCAGACTCAGACTCCCATATCTCAAGGCCTGAAAACTGATCATTCTATAACATGGAAAAATATTAGATAAATGGAAAGTTTTTCTATTATACTGGTAATTTGAGGGGTATCTTTGCCACATTCTCTTTCCAGGAAATTTGCCCCACTTTTCCCAATGTGGCCCAGTTTCTGTTGAGTGGATATAATAGGGGAAAGTATTCAGCAATTAGTATGTCATAGACTCAGTGCTAAAAATTTGATGTGGATTATTTAACTTAATTCTCGTAAGAACCCTATGAGCTAGATACAGTTTTCAGATGGAAAGTCTGAGTCTTGGTGAGGTTAGTAACTTGCTCAAGCTGGTGAATGGCAGATCTATTTGACCCTGACTTTCTGGCCACAGAAGGAA
This sequence comes from Myotis yumanensis, assembly GCF_028538775.1. Taxonomy (NCBI): domain Eukaryota; kingdom Metazoa; phylum Chordata; class Mammalia; order Chiroptera; family Vespertilionidae; genus Myotis; species Myotis yumanensis. The sequence continues at coordinate 43,758,282 of NW_027223765.1, forward strand.
GAGCTGATGGGATCAGAGTTTTCTTAGGGATTTTGGGGTGGGGCAACTGAGACTATCCTGTGAGCTGAAAAAAACCAAACAGACAAACAAAAACACACCACAGAAACAAAATAAAATCATGGTTCTCAACTGAATAAAAACAAACAAAAAATCCAACCAGATGCAATGCATGATCCTTGCATGGTTTTGGGGGAAACCAACTATTAAAGATAATTGGAGAAATATAAATATAGACTGAATGTTGACTGGTAATTTCCTTAGGTTTGATAATTATTTTCTTAGGTTTGGTAATATAGGAAAACGTTTTTATGCTTAGGACATATACTTAAGTTATTTAGAAATAAAGGGTCATGATATCTACAAATCTGAAATAATCCTATATAATAAAAGGCTAATATGCAAATCGACTGAACAGCAGAACGACCAGTTGGTATGATACGCACTGACCACCAGGAGGCAGACACTCAACTCAGAAGCTGCTCCCTGGTGGTCAGTGCGCTCCCACAGGGGGAGCGCCGCTCAGCCAGAAGCCGGGCTTACAGGCTGGCGAGCACAGCAGTGGTGGTGGGAGCCTCTCCTGCCTCCACAGCAGCACTAAGAATGTCCAACTGCCAATTTAGGAGGGAGTGGGCCTAAGCCATTAGTTGGATATCACTCAAGGGCTCTTGGACTGCGGGAGGGTGCAGGCCGGGCGGAGAGACCCCCCAAGTGCACGAATTTCATGCACCAGGCCTCTAGTTTAGTAAATAAAAGCCAAATTAAATAAATAGCTAGAGATGGATAAATAGGTAAAGCAAAATGTTAGCAACTGTTGAGTCTGGATGGTGGGAGTTCATTGACTTATCTTTCAACTTCTCATGTTCAAAATTTTTCATAATAAAAAGTTGGAAACATAGCATACAGAGTAAAAATAATAATCATGAAACTCCTTACAAAGACACCGAACGAAGCCTGACACTCCCTCTCTATAAACCACACTCAGTAGTTGCCCCTCCCCTGCTAGAACAAACACTGTACATACATCTTCAGTTTGACCCCAGATGAAGCTGTGGTTTGTTTTTAGGATGCATCATGCACAAAAACCCCACGTTGGGGTCTAGAATCACCTTCACCCTATCGGGATCAACAGAGTGAACAGAAGGTTCACCATAAATCTAACACTCTAGCTGAGTCATAAATTCTCTCCCATCCCCTCTTCAATGAATCTGCATAAATTAAATGCATATCTGATGCAACTCTATTGCACCTTCCTCAAAGCACAGCTATGATTTTAAACAAAGCCTCATCTGCTCATAAACAAGTAATCAGCCTCATCGCCCCCTTTTTCTAAATGAATGTTAAGTAAAGTCAGCCCTGATGATACAAAAACACATTGTGCATTAGTACCATCTGCACAGAACGTTTCCTCCTCCCTGAACACAGGAGGTCTGGGCACTGGTGGTCCATGTTGTTGCTGCAACATCTAATCCAGTTGGTTCTATTACCAGTACCATGTGGGAGTCAGCAGTAATAGTCGTGCTATTACTATTACAAAAAGGCTGGTCCAGGAGTTGTGTTCATTGAGATTTCCAGAGTTGATGGCAGAAGGAGAAAGCCTGGGCAGGAGAAGACAAATGTGGGAGGCCCAAAAATCAAGTAAGAGAAAAATTTTCATCATCAGGCTTATATATGGCAGCCCATTTAAAAACAGGACCTATGCAATCAAGTTGAAATGAACATTTCAACTTGCTTTTAGAGAATACTTCTTTCAATTACTGAAGATGAATACATTTGTAAGACTTACTCATCTTCAATAACAGAAATATTTTGTCATGTTAAGTATAATAAGTGGTTAGTAAGTAGAGCATGTGTATGCTAAACATAGATAGGAAAGGGTAGAAGAGCAAAAGATACCTAATATTTATAAGATACCTGGTTACTAACTGTTTGTTATGCACTAAATATGTGTGAGACTTACGAGGCACTAAGTATGCATGGGCACTTGCATACATGAGGCCTTATTTGGCCACCATTGGAGACACCCGCTCTGGCTCCTCTGCCCAAGAAACAGAAATTAGTCAGATGTCCACCCAGCTCATCGGCAAACTGCAGCTGCTGACCAGGTATACTTGCCCTTGAGTCTTTTTGATAAAGCAAGTGTATGTCATTGGCCCAGGGAACCTTCAGTCTGTGGGCCTCTTGCTTGAACTTCAACTCTGGTCCTTGCAACCACATCATCAGTGGAGAAGGCCGATGCAATAGAGAGAAAGGATGTACTGGCACTGTAAACCCCAGGATTCAGGTGGGATCCTTCTGTCCCATCTGCATCCTCTCCATAGTTCAACTTACTCATCTCCCCCCCCCCCAACCCCGCCCTTTCTTCCAGTTGTATGTTTCAATTGGTTTAATTGACAGTGTGATGTGAGCATTTTAAAGGGGGGAGGGGAGGGACAGCTATTTAGAGTCACGATGAGCTAAACCCAGTCCAATCCATTAAATGGGCCATATTCACCGGGAAAAGAAAAAAAAAAAACTGATGAGAGAGAAGAAACGTTTAGTGACAGGACTTTCACTAACCCCCATGCAAGGGGCTTCACTTCCCATCCCCAGCTTCTGACATGGGCAGGAAATAGAGAAATAACATTTATCATGGAAGGGGGAAAGGAAAACTAAGGGGGGAGGTTCAGCTTCAGAAAAGAAATTTTCCAAACTGGTGTAATCCTCCGTTTCTCAAAAACACCATCCCCTCCAACATCGTCAAACTGCCTGAGGGCCTTCAGGAGGTGACAAGATCACTGCTGTGATATTGTTTGTATAATAAAAGGCTAAATTGATTAAAAGAAAAAATGGGGGGGGGCCTCCATGAAAAGTTATAAATGTGACAAACCACTAAGCAGACTGATTCTGGGCCACCTATTTTTTTATCGCAAAGAAAAATTTTAATGGTGCTACAAGGATTACATTTAAATCTCTCAAAATAAGACTGTGCCACCCACCCTCTTCCATCCTATGGAGGGGCCTCTGTCCTTTCTCACATATACTCAGCTGGCCTTCTCCCTCCGCTTCTCCCACTACCCAGATCTCTAGAATGTGAGCCCACCTTTTATTTAAAACGCCCAACTCAGCTCTACTACTTCCCCATATGATAGAAATGGTCTCAACCTCTTCAGAATGTAATTTTCCAGGGGCTGCTAGCATTTCAATTAATCTATAGAACTGTTGTTTTTTTGTCACATGAACAGTCTAATTTTTGCTCCCAGATCAGACTGTCAGGAATGAAAAAAGAAAATCAAACCAAATAGGAGTTTTGTTCACTTGAGAGATGGGGAAGACTTATGTAGACAAGAATTGCTTGCATCTATCTAGTGCCTCTTTCCTTCTTCCTCCAGGTTACTATGGTTACCATGGGAGCCACCATAGTGGTATGGCAGAACTCTGTTCCATGGCCATTGCTGATTGGTCCAGGAGTATCCACCTGACCAAGCTGGGCAAATCAAAACCCCTCTCTGGTAATTTTGGCTCTGAGAGCAAAAAGGCTACCTCTCTGCAGATGGCTGCATGTCCACGGTATAAAGAAATGGAGGAAGTCTGTCAGCAGAAAAAAAGGCAGCGAATAACAGAGAGGAGTCGGAAACCTTCATGGGGTCCTGGTGCCTAGTTCCAGGGGCTCCTGAGGCCCCGCTGCACCCCATGAGATATCCCCCACACCTCTGTCATTAAAAACTCTCCCTTGCTTTTAAGCCAATTTTGGTTGAGTTTCCGTCACTTGCAACAGGATTTCCTAATTAACCCACAAGACCAAAGTCAAAAGTATCTTTCACCATGCACAACTCTGTGCATGAAATGCACAGAAAGGGAATAACTGAATTGATAACTGCATAAAATAAACAGAAGAATCTATAAACCCTGCATCAAAAAAATGCAGGATTGGCACAGCAGACGTACAAGCCACTGCCCCCAGAGGCCTCACATGTGACCAAAAAAAGAAACTGCTTTGACTCTAAAAATGAGCTTCCATGTGCCTGGCATATTTTTGGTGTCAGCAGACGGAAGATGACATGAGCTTTTCCTCACAGGTGTCAGCATCTAATCGCAGGCTGGCTGCTCCCCCTCCTGAAGGGAAATGAGACAAGAGGTCTAAGCGGAAACCAGAGAGAGTCAGTTTTTCCCTTTGAGGGGGCACCGCACATAGAAAAGGCATCCAGTAAGTACACGTTTATAAAACAGACATTGCAGGTAGTAGAGCCTCCTGGTTGTAGGGAGCTAATATTTTCTGCACACTTAACTCCACGGAGGCATTATTCGGATCACTTTACACATTACAGCCAAGTCTCATGTTTTGAGAAGACAGCATTATTGTCCCTGTTTTGCAGATAAGGGGCTTGATGCTCTGAAAGGTGTCTTGTCTGAAGTATCCAGTTGGCATTCTGACCCCAAAGAATGTGCCTTTTCACCACTTAAGCTTTTACAATAACTGCCCAAAACTGTCCACCAGACTCAGAGGTTGGGCTGTCCAGGGGCAGCAGACAGCAGACTCCCCGGGGTGCATGGAGACTATCATGGAAGTAGGGAGTGTGGGAAGATGGGAAAGACAGTACCCTGGGGAGGGGGGGTCTCTTCTATGTGCCCAGATTTTATGTCCCCAGATGTTTGCCACAACACATGCTCAATAATGCACCCTGATGTTCTCTAAGCACCCAAAACTTTACAATAAACCTCCTCTTGCTTATGGAAGACTGTGATTGAGGAAGAAGTGTGTTTTTAATTATTACAAGTTTATTGTTTTCACTCATTATAAAATACTAGAGGCCCCGGTGCACGAAATTCGTGCACTCAGTGGGGGTCCCTCAGCCCGGCCTGCGCCCTCTTGCAGTCCAGGAGCCCTTAGGGGAGCAGGTCTAAACCGTCAGTCAGACATCCTTAGTGCTCCTGTGGAGGTGGGAGAGGCTCCCGCCATTGCTGCTGCACTTGCCAGCCGTGAGTCCGGCTCAGGGCTTCTGGCTGAGCGGTGCTCCCCCTGTGGGAGCGCACTGACCACCAGGGAGCAGCTCCTGCGTTGAGCGTCTGCCCCTGGTGGTCAGTGCGGGTCATAGTGACCCGTCATTCCACTGTTCAGTCGATTTGCATATTAGCCTTTTATTATATAGGATATATTCTTTCTAAAAAGATCAAACATTACAAAAATATTTAACTAACACAGCAGCAATTCCCTGGGACCTCACCAACCCCAAATTGTCAGTCAACAGTGATAGCCTTTTGGGCTTCTTTCTGTGTATATATTAATATATTATCTCCTTACAAAAGGGGATTGTTTTGGTTTTTGTTATTTCAGTTTGCTTTTCTTGACTTACTGACTTAAAGCTATACATACATGTTTTACATTATACGCTTCTGCATCATTTGCACTCATTCAGCAATTACATGGCTGAGAGCGCAGGCTCTGAAGCCAGACTGAAGTGGGACCTTGAGGATGTGCAATTAAGATTCTGGGCCTTAGTTTGCCCATTTGGAAAGTGGGCGTAATAACAGTATCTATCTAATAGGATTGTTGGGAATGTGATGACATACAAAGCACTGGAATCAGTAGCTAACAATGAAAGAGCTAAATAAATGAAATATATTATTATAGTGTTATTTCTTATTACTTTGTAACTTAAGAACATTTTTAAAGTATGAGTTAGAGTGAACAATTTGACTTCGTTTACTGGTCATATGTATGTTCTCTTCTGTGCTGCCTATTCAGATTCTTCAATAATTTTCCTATTGGGTTTCCAATTTGGGTTATTGCTTTGCAAGAGTCCTTTGTAGATTAAAGAGGTTAATATAAGGTGAATATTGCACATATGTTCCCCCCACTTGCAAGTAATTTCATACTAACGAGAAGTTTCTAAAAGGTGCTGGCAAAGAACATGGGTTTGGAATGAGGTGAGCTCAGATTTGAATTCCAGCTCTGCTACCCCCTTGTCATGTGACCCTGAGCAAGCGCCACCAGAGCCACTAATGGAGTGGGCAGGATTCCAGAACTCCCAGACATCCCCACCCCCTAAGGTACACACCTTGTATAATCCCCTGCTTTTGGGTGCAGGCAGAACCTGAGAAGAAATGGGATCTCATTATCATCGACTTTTAGATAATCCAGAGGAAGAGGATCCAGATGAGCCTAATCTAATGGGGTGAGCCCTTGAGAGGAACGGGGCTCCTCAAGTCAATGAGATGTGAAGATTAAGAGATATTTGATGTGAGAGAGATTCTCTATCGCTGGCTTTGAAGATGGAAGGAGTCACATGAGCGTGACCCCCAGCTGCCAGCCTGCAAAGAAACAGGGACCTCAGTCCGATAACCAATCCCCTGAATGAGGTTGTAAGAGGCCCAGGAGCCTCAGATAAGACCCCACCCCAGCCAACACCTCGATTTCAGTCTTGTGAGACCCTGGGCAGAGAACCCAGCCATGCCATGCTCCAACCCCTGACCTACAGAACTGTGTGCTAATGGATGGGTGTTGCTTCAAGCTGCTAAATTTGTGGTAATTTAGAAAACTAAATTGCCCTATCTCCTCATCTCTAAAATGAGGATGAGGCTCAAATAACATCTTCCTCTTGGGATTGTTCTGGGAAGTACGATATGCTTAAAGTGCTCAACATAATGCCTTGTATAGTAATGAAATGCTGGGGGTGAGTTACCTGGGATTAATGGAGCTGTTACTGTTGTCATAATTACTGATACAAAATGAAGCAACAAATTATTTTTTCACAAATACAGTAGAAAAGATCAAAACTTTAAAACTGAAGTCCAGGGGAGAAGAAGGGAATGAAAGGGGATTCTAGGTGATGAAAAGTTTAGCACAGGACACTCCCTTGTTTTATAAAGATCTTCACTTCATGTCTAAACTCCTTTGGAAAAAGGTATGTCATCAGCCTTGTTTTAAAGAGATAGTTGCTCTAATGGCCTGGGGACAGACAATCCTGAGTTCAAGTGCTGGCTCTGACACTTACTACAGAGGTGACAGATAAGCCAATTAGCAGATATGGGCTCAGTTTCCTAGTCTGTGAAGTGGGAATAAATATTATCTATCATGTGGGACTGCCAAACCCTTGCCTGAAGCCGATCTATATATATAAAAGGCTAATATGCAAAGTGTCCCCTCGGGAGTTCGACTGGGAGACCAGGAGTTCGATCGCTCACTATGACGTGCACTGACCACCAGGGGGCGGCGTGGAGTGAAGGAAGGCCCTGATCGGCCCTAATTGGCCCTGATCGCCAGCCAGGCCTAGGGACCCTACCTGTCCACGAATTTTGTGCACTGGGCCTCTAGTGTTCATTAAATGGATGAAAATGTACAAACTGAGGCTGGCAGAAAAGAGAAAGACAGACGCCTTCTTCTGCAGAGTAGCCACGGTAAGGCCATAATAAACAAGAACCTGACCAGGTGTGCTCTGAGTATTAGAGATCCGGTCACTCTCCTGAATTATGAATTTCAGTCTGACCTTCAAGAGCCACTCAGCTACACAGAGGGTTTGTCAACTTCCTTCCAAACAGACGACCAGGGATGTGTTAAGGCAGAGAGGAGCAGGCGCAGGATTACTGTCTGAAGACAGGGTTCTAGTCCTGACTTCCAACTCTGAGCGACCCCAGGAGCAGTCATCCTGATTTCCTGTCTGTCTAGGAACCAACTACCTTTTAGTTACAGTACCAAACTCTTCCTTGGAGCAAATGCCCTTCCCCACCTCAGTAAGTGGCCCTCGTGGAGCTGTCAATCACAAGCCCTGTCCACCCAACTCCCTCAGAGGGAGCACATAACCAAGGCCTGTCCAATCCTGTTGACCACACAGTGATTGGCCAAGGTATGTGACCCAAGAATCAGAATTCTACACGGGGATTTCCTATGTGGACCCTGGAAACAAAAATTTCTCTCTTTTCTCTGGGAATGTGTGGCTGCTTGTGATCACCCCCTCCAAAAAAGTCCACGTGTGGTAGGCAAAGACCAATACCTTAAGAGTGACAAAGCTGAGAGGGAGCATCCCAGAATAGCACCGTACCTGAAGCCTACCCATCTCAGTGCCCCTCCATCAAATGAACCAATCAACCCCCTGTCCACTTGAGCTAGTTGTAACTGAGTCTCTATCACTTGTAACTCAAAGAGTCCTGACTAAGACACTAGGGTAAAGCCCAGAGTCTAAAAATGTTTTCCCAAAGTGGTTCTCAGCCTTCCTAATGCCGCAACCCTTTAATACAGTTCCTCATGTTGTGGTGACCCCCAACCATAAAATTATTTTCGTTGCTACTTCATAACTGTAATTTTGCTACTGTTATGAATCGTAATGTAAATATCTGATATGCTATATGTGTTTTCCGATGGTCGCGACCCACAGGTTGAGAACCGCTGGTAAGCAATAGTGAAAACCAGGCACTGGAGGAAGAGACAAGATGAGCATAGCCCTGAAATTTGATTGATATTTAATTGAAACCTCAGTTCTGATATGTAAAGAATACCTTGCACACAGTAGGTCTTCCTAAGTGACCAATAGCCAATGGCAGAAGTTGTGCTCCTGAAATTTTCACATTTCTAGGATAAGTTTCCTCCCTGAATCAGTCTCTGTCTCTCTCTCTCTCTCTCTCTCTCTCTCTCTGTCTTTCAGCTAACTGGAAGGGCTATAGCAAGTATTTTCACAAGGGTGGAAATTTTGAGCTCATCTGCCCCAACCAGATGGGAACCAGATGTGCAGTGAGCACCTGACAGAGGAGCTGTCTCGAAGCAAGACACCCCCCAGGCTCCTGCCTTCTCATTCCCCCCATTCTGTTCTGGTTTTATTCGTAATGTTCCCACCACAACTGCTCCAACCAAGACCATTGTCTTGGCTTCTCTCCATGACTGTATCTGTAGCACCCAGGGGTCTGGTAAGAGCACCACCCCTTGCCTGGAAGGGTAGAGGAGTCCTAAGGGGTGGGTAACACCTAGGGTCTGTCTCCGTAGACAGGTGTGGGAACCGAAGGACACAATCTGCAGTTAATACCAACGACAACTCGTGAAAGGGCTAAACTGCTTGGTAGGTAGAAGGGACATGACAGCCAAGTGTCACCAGCCCTTCCTTAGCCTCTGTACAACCAGAAACTCCAGCCAAAGAAAAGAAAACCGCAAGTGCGACTTCTAATGCCTTGAGGAGCGATGCAGATCTGCAGTGCATGTTTCCCGGAAAGACAAAGAGGAGGGTACAACACAATTCACTCAAAAAGACTTTCCTTAAAAGTATTTTGAAACTCTTTCCCCAAAATGTCTGCTCCTTAAGCCGCCAACTACTCCTATCCTCCCTGTGCTCTGTCCCCAGCTCCCTCCTTAGCCTTCACGTGTGTCCCTCCCCACTTCTCATCCACAGGCATGCGGCTCCTTCCCCTCTTGGCCTTTCCAATCCGTTTCTCACCACCTCTTCACCCCACTCCACCCCCAAATCCACCAATGCCCAGCACCGGGGTGAACTAACACAGGATCCTTTTTCTTTACAAGCTAAAGAGGAATGAAACTCCAAATGCTGATAATGGTTTCCTCTGCCATATACATAAATATGGGAAATTTGCTAGCACAGAGTCCTAAAACCTTACTTTCTCAACGAAGGAGAAAACAAAGCACTCACAAAACACCCGAGGACAGCAAGCACAGCTCAGTCTAGCAGGCCTGGGAGCTGCATCTCATTGTAGAAAACGTTATCAGCTGGATAACACATCCTTGCATTCTGAGTCGCTCTCGTCCTTCAGTCGCCATCACCATAATAAGGGTTATAAAGCATGTCCTGGCTGGGTGTGCATGTTCCCACCTGGTTGGGTTCCCTTCCACCCCCGTGTCATGGAGGATTATGCTCCGAGGTGGAGAGAATAGATCTGAACACAGGGCAAACTGGCAGTTGACCAAGGCCCCAAACCACCTCACTCTGGTATATCTTGATCTCAGTTTGTCTAACTTTACCAATAAATCATAGGGGCCAGAAGAAGTCAAAGCAAGGACAAGAGACCAAGGTAAACACCACAACTGACCTAACCACCCAGCAGACTCTATTCACTCCAAAAAGTCTCGGGAAATCATTAACTTTAAATGTTACCACTGCAAGAATAAGGCCAAGAACCTCTTAGACACACACCTAAACCAAGTGTGTGTCTAACAGGTTCTTCAGCAGCAAGTTCTATAAACCAGCGTTCACAAAACATTGAGTTCAAGTGGTCTCACAGCCACAGGTAAGGTAATCAATTATCCCAGGTTGCCTGGAACTAAAGTTTCCCAAGACACGGGACTTTCACTGCTAAAACCAGGACCAGACTAGGGTGACCCTAGGTGTACCCCAAGCCTTGGCTAGTGACCACTATATAATCAAAAGGAAGGATAGGGTACATTGAAGGGAGGATAGAGAGGGAGAGAAAATAAATGCCTTCAAAAAGGCCAACTTGCCCAGCTGGTGTAGCTCAGTAGCGAGCATCGACCTATGAATCAGGAGGTCACGGTTCGATTCCCAGTCAGGGCACATGCCTGGGTTGTGGGCTCCATCCCCAGTGTGGGGCATGCAGGAGGCAGCTGAACAATGATTCTCTGTCATCACTGATGTTTCTCTCTCTCTCTCCCCCTCTCCCTTCCTCTCTGAAATCAATAAACAAAAATCTTTTAAAGGCCAATTTGCTCACAGGAGGTCTAATTTCTCCATAGACCTATTTTGTCAACAAAAGGTTCATTATCAACAACTTTGGGAAATGCTACAAACTCCATCAACTCTCCTTAATGTAGTTTCCATACACATCGACACTCAAAGGTCTGAGAAGTCCTGCAGCAGTGGACATACTTAATTTTTCTCTCACTGTGTCCCACGTTTATTTGACCACACAAGTCTCTTTTCACTTAATGGTGATGACCATCCAATTGAACATACGTGGAGAAATGCGGGTCTTATCCACAAAGCCATAAACAACTTAGGAGTTACCGGACATATTCAGTAAGACCTGCACATCTACTTACGAGGTCAACACAATTCTCCTTGTACTCAATGAAAGCATATTGTAAACTTAGCTAAAATAGAGCCATAGTCTAGATTTTTTTAAAATAAGACACAAGGAAAATGACTGAGATCTAAGTAGAATATTAAAGATGAACTGAACCAGTAAAAACAGTGCTGAAAAGACCAGAGACTTGAACTTGAAACACAATCTGAAGTGGATTTTGTGTCTGATGGATGTGAGAAGATTCATTTATTCATTCATTAAACAAATTAGTTAAGCATGTGCTGTGCTAGAACTAGGAATACTGCAGTGAACAAGAGAGAGCGAGAAGGTCTCTACATATCTGACGCTGGGGCTTCCAAGCCTGCATTTTAGTAAAAGCTAACTAAAATCTTAACAATGAGAAGAACGTTCAGGGGTCCACATTCAGGAGGGGCCTCTAGCTCAGACTTGGGGCAGTCATGATGGCTTTCCACAGGAGGAGATGTCAAGGTTTAGACTCGATGGATAAGGTGGGTGGGCCAGCTGTAGTGTGTGTAGGAGTGTGGTGCTAGCCTGCTGAGGACAGTGTTCTGGGCAAAAGGAACAAGGCATGCAAAAGCCAGGTGGTGAAACAGAGCTCAGAGCATTTTTTATACATGCAAAGATCTTGTTCCTGAAGTCAAAGCTAGTACTCATTTTAGCACACAGTAGGGCTTCCATACACTTTTATTATTATTATTATTATTATTATTATTGTAAGGAAGAAAACTTTGCATCAAAAGGAGGTTAGATCTGACCCTTCCTACACCTCTAAATGTCTATGACTTTGAGATTGAGAGAATTTTATGATTACCTTTAAAGTCTCTTTAAAGCTTACAGACTTCTGAAAAACAAAGTTCCCCATGAAGTCATAAATCTATATATTAACAGACTGTACATTTTTTATTTCTTTTTTTTTCTTCACTGTGCACGGGTTTCCTCCATGTTCCCAAGAAAACAGCCACAATGCCCACCCCATCAACCTTGACACCTCTGGGCTTCCTCAAGATGCTTCCAGCAGCCCAAGACCTTCAGGGAGAGCGGACACTTATTGGGCCACTTCCATTTGTTAATTAAACTGCAACCGCTGATGCAAATGTGACTTCCCGAGTATAAAGAACAGAAGCTTTCTCAGTGGAGACTGGTTAGTAAAGCGACCCTGAGAGGGCCCTTTCTGGAGCTTCTAGACGGGGACACACCCAGGGAAAACACTTACCCCTCTGAAGTTCCAGGCTTTAGGAGAGGGGAACATGGGAAAGTTGTTCTGCTGCTGCCTTTTAGGCCTAAAAGAGGAGAAAAGACAAGACAGTGTGTTTATTATTCACTGGTTAGATATTCAACGGAAATCACCAGCTTCAGATGCAGCTTCATCAAAAACAAAGATGCCTGGAGAAATGGCCCGGGCACCGGAGGCCGCTCTCCAGCAGCCAAATTCACTCCAAAGACAGCTCCAGAGTCCCTTAAAATAGTCTATCCCTCACCCTTCAAAAATAAAATAAATTCGAAAATTCAAACTAGATGCAATATCAAAAAGCCAGACCAAACTCCCAATGCTGATCTTTCTTTCTTACACTCACACGAGTCCCCAGTGGACACCACCAGGTGATGTTTATAGCTTCGGCCCAGCCTGGAGCTCTCCCCGCTCACGGGCCCTGGGGAGTCCCAGCACCTCCACGCAGGCCACACCGGAGCTCTAGACTTTTAAAGGGACAACCAGCAGGACATGGAGCCACTGCCTAACAAGTTGGAATTGGTTCCCTTACCTATTCATCTCTCCACATGAGCCTGTCTCCTCAGATGCAATGGAGACAGCTTCAGGTCAGGCCTGCACAAGGGGCAGGTAACTAGGGAAGGAGAGTGCAGCAATGTGGCTGGGCGGCTCCAGGGACACCTCATTTCTGTCTTGTAAAGTGAATGCAATCCTGTGGCTGCCAACATACCTACAGGACGCCTTTTACAAACATCTTTCTGGGGTGATAAATTCCTCCTCCCAGAAATGTCGCCTCTGTCAATATGGATATTCAAGTCATGTTTGCTTGGCCATCTCACCAAAAAGCATCCCTGAAAAAGGTCCTCCTGTACTTTCCCAGAGGTTTCAGTCACTGCCGTACCAAAAGGGTGTGTCGTTGGTTTTTACATGATAGTTGCACCTTTCCATAGTCCCCTGCCACGGTCAGCAGTGACCACTGAGTAGGCTCCACAGGGTGTCAGGTCTGGGTAAAAATCTTGATTGGCGCCTGGCCATGGTGACTCAGTGGTTGAGCATCAACCTATGAACCAGGAGGTCACAGTTCCATTCCTGGTCAGGGCACATGCCCGGGTTGCAGGCTCAATCCCCAGTGTGGGGCGTGCAGGAGGCAGCCGATCAATGATTCTCTCACATCATTGATGTTTCTATCTCTCTCTCCCTCTCCCTTCCTCTCTGAAATCAATAAAAATATATATTTTTTAAAAATCTCGATTGGCTCTACCACACAAAAGAGATAACATGCAAGGTAATTCCTGTAATAGCAGCAGCTAATGGGTATTGAGTACTTAATAGAGCATATGCTAATAGTCCATAAAGTCACCCTCATTGACTCTCACACTGTACACTGGGGTTCATTACTGTACCCATTTAGTAGACAAGAAAATGGAGACCTAGGATAAGCGACTTCACTGTCCTCACACAGGTAAAATCAGGATCCTGATCTCAACAGTCTGATCTCAAATCCCACGGTGTTTTATTAGCATAAGGCTTAATCTTTTGAGCTTTCAGATTCCTGGGAGAAATAATACCCAGCACACAGAGTTAAGTTCTATCTCTGCTAAGTTCTCAACAGATGTCAGCACGGTGCCACCACCCCCTGGCTCCCGCCCGCACCCCCTCCCCAAGAACAGCCTTCATCCAAGGACACAGGACTGACACGGAAAAGCTGGGACAACAGATGAACCCCAGCTTATGCGTCTTTCTAACCATCCCCCTCTCTGCCCACCCTCCTCCTCACCCACATGTACAACAATAAAACCGCAGGCTAATCACATCTCAAGACAAACAGAGAACCCGTGGGTGGTTATTTAGATTTAATATCCTTCTCTATTAAGTAACATGTTGGTCTAAGTTCTTCTGAAAAGACATTTCTCCCTTAAAAACAACAACACTTAGAACTCAACAATACTTCTCCCTGGATTCCATCCCCTCCCTCCTGGGTTATAACTGGGCTTTGCTTTCTAATCATTTGATGAGCTTCGCTGCTTCCAAAACAACAACATATACCAGAACATTCTGGGTAAAGGTTTAGTTCACAGAAAATGACAATCACAATAATTAACAGTGATTAAGTTACATGATGTGCCGGGCCTTGTGCTAAACACTTTGCCTACATGATCTAAGTCTCACAATAATAATAAGATAGGTGATGACTCGGGTATATTATCATTTTAATACATGACATACAGGTAATATTATAATGGGGTTATACCTTATAATATGTATAACACATGATAATGGCATTCCGTACTTTAAAAAGTAGTATATTACAAATTGGTGTCATAATATATTTTCATATAATATTATGGTATAATGGGATATTACCATTACCCCATTTTATACATGAGATCAACTCAGGCTCAGAGAGGCTAAACCATATGCTATAAGTGACCCAGCAGGTAGGTGGCCAAGTTGGAATTCATACCCAGATGTGTCTGACTCCAGATTCAGAGGGTGTAGCCCCTCTCAAAAGAGAGAAGCCCCACCCAGCCGGGCAGAGCACGCTTTTACAGGAATGCAGCCTGGGGGTTCCTTGTGGGAGGGCATCAGTTTGGCAGGGCCTCCCACCATGAGGCCTCTCAGAGCAAGTCTGTCAATCCAGGGCACTCTCGGGCAACTTGGACCCACCCTCCTGGGGTGGGGAAGCTGCCAGGAACCGAGGAGAGAAGGGCTCCCCACCCTTGCATTCCACCACCAGCTTCCACCTCACTCACATTTACAATCTAATCTGGCATCACAAGAGTCTCCCATAGTCTCCTGCTTCTCCCCAGCCAAGCACTGCCACCCAGGCGGCCCTGCAGGACAGCTGCCGGGAATGAAACCACTCTCCTGGGAAGCTTCTTTCTGAAGACACAGCCCGTGAGGGACGCTGGCAGCATAAGCTGCACCCCCTCAGAAGCCTGTCCCGGCCAGTCCTCGCCGCACGAGGGCCACACGGCCCGGGTATATGTCTTCTGTTTCTGAAGCAACGTCCTTGCACTGTCAGCAGGAGTCCCACTTGGTCGACAGGTTTCCCCAACACAGAGAAATGCGGAGGGGCCTCGTAACAGGGCCCGGAGTGCCCTACAGCGTGCCCAGTGCTTGGGCCCCTAATGTGAGCACGGCCTGTGCGCGGAGCACACACACATGGTTAGGGAGCACAGCCCACCCGCAGATGTCAGGGAGATAACGCTATCCAGTGAGCAGAGGGGCTGACAGGAAGCTGGGGACGGTGGGGCGGGGGGGGGGGGGGGGGACGGGGGCAGGGGGAGACAGTGCTGAGACAGGAGGGACGGCTTCTTGCCTGGAAGGAGGGTACAACCCTAGGAAAGGTTAGGAAGAAAAGGTATAAACTCTCCTCCCTCAGGAGTGGAGAAATGCCCACGTAGGAGTGAAGAGTCAGGCTTCAAGTGCATTTAGGAAATGATCTCAGTCAGGTGTGTGGATGGCTGGCTCAAACAGAACGAGCTCAGGAGCAGTGGGCCTTAGGGTTGGCAACGGCATGTGCTTTCCCACCATGTGGAAGCAGATGGGATTCTTTTTTAAAAAAATATATTTTTATTGATTTCAGAGAGGAAGGGAGAGGGAGAGAGAGAAAGAAGCATCAATGACGAGAGAGAATCATTGACTGGCTGCCTCCTGCACACCCCACACTGGGAATCTAGCCCACCACCCAGGCATGTGCCCTCACCTGGCATCGACCCGTGACCTCCTGGTTCATAGGTGGACGTTCAGTCACCGAGCCACGCGGGCTGGGCACAAATGTGATTCTTTCCCACCGCCCTGAGAAGAGCATCAGCGCCCATTGCCAGGGCAGCTCCAAAGAGCAGGGTTCCAGAAGCGAACATTCCGACTGTTTCTGCAGCCTGAGCACTGCATGCGGCCAAGAGACTGGTGCTCAGGGTAGATCTATGTGGGGCTCCAAGACTGGCTTGGCTCCCTCCCTAGCTTGCTGGGACTTCAACCAGGCTGCCTACGCTCTACTCCCTCTGAGCCTCCATTTTCTCACCTGTAAAGTGGGGGTGACACTCTCCTTTCACAAAATAGATGTACTATGTACAATGTTTAGCAAAGAGCCTGGCACTTAATAGGTGCTCAAATTAGCCAATATTATTATTATTATTAAGACTCTTTAACCAATAGTTTGGAATGTTACCTATCATTATTGTTGGTAAGGCTCATGGTGGAGCAACGATGAAATCTGCACTGATTCTTACCGATTGGATAAAATATAAATTAAATAAAACAATGGCTTCAACGTGCTATGAATATTTATATTAGGTGACAACATGGCCACAAATATGAGCACAAGGTAACTGTGAAAAGAGACACCCCCGCTTGCATTCTAATTTCCTGCCCCCTTTTCCCCTTCCTAAAAATGATCATCTTTGCCAGCATGTTGTATACGTTTTAAATATTTTAATGTCTTAAGTCTCAATCAGAGCATCTTGCTAACAAAACTTTCCTTTTAGGCTCAATTGGTTAGAGTGTCATCCTGATACACCAAAGTTGCGGGTTCAATCCCCAGTCAGGACACATACAAGAAGCAACCAATGAATGCACAAATAAGTGGAACAACAAGTCAATGTTTCTCTCTACATATCAATTTAAAAGCAAACAAATTTTCCTTTTCTTTCTTTCATTTTACTTCTCTCCATCCATGAAGAAAACTGTAGCATTAACAGGAAAACCAAACAGCTCTACTTTATAAGAGAAGTTAGTGCCGAACGTAGTACCACCTGTGCCAGATATTTTCATTCTGGTTGGACCACTTGAGATGGTGCTGGTTTTCTTTCACTTACATGTCTTTTTAGTTTCTGTCCTTAGTACATAATCGCGGATGGACTGGCAGGTGTTTAGCCAGGTGAAGGCCCAGTTCTTTGAGGAGAAACTCGCTATAAGGAAGTTTGCAGAATGAAAAGCTCACCACTTTAGCTTCTCTCTTGAACAAAAGCACAGAGGCAACCACTCATCATGTTCTGTGCTCATTGAACCACACTTGGCTTCACTCTACTCATGTTATGGCTCAACTCCAACTCTCTATTTCCTGTCAATTATGTGTCCACTCAAGGGCACATGCCTGGGTTGCAGGTTCGATCCCTGGCCCTGGTCGGGGCACGTGAGGAAGAAAAAAAACAATTGATGTGTCTCTCTCACATCAATGTTTCTCTCTCTCCCTCCCTCCCTCCCTTTTACTCTCTCTAAAAATAAATGGAAAAAATATCTTTGGGTGAGGATTAACAAAAAAAATTCTGAAGCCAATAGGGCAAAATGTTTATTAACTCTATATGGTGGGTACAGAGATGAATGTAATAGTAGTCTATATTTTTCTATATGGGTGAAATATTTTATGATTAAAAACAACATGAAACAAATGAATAAATTATGGCACAGCCATACAATAAAATACTAAGGCATCCATTAAAAATATTGAGGTATACTTATGTCCTCACCAGCAAAAACTTTAAACTATGGTATGTGAAATAAGAGGTAGGACAAGCTGTAAACCTGTTTATGTTTATACTAATGACCTGGTGCACGAAATTCATGCACATTAAAAGGGAATGAATTAGAGGAAATATTTTAATATTGCTATTTTCCCTTTCTCTATAATAGAAGTGTCAGAGATGAAAGAAAATTAGTAAAATGTATATGAAAATCTTCCCCCTGTCAGAGTCTGGGGTGCACCACGGGAACAAGAGTCAAATCCCCACCCACCCACGTGTGCCTCGAAATCGCGGGAGACCCAGATCCGGCCGGCCCCACTCCCATTGGGCTAGATCCAGACCCAGCCGGCCCCACCCCCATCAAGCCCCATCGGATGGGGGGGCATGGCCTCAGGTTGCCTGGCCTGGCACCGGGGGGGGGGGGGGGGGGGGGGGGGTTGCGGCCTGAGATCCCCCGGCCTGGCACCGGGGCGGGGGGCGGCCCTGTCAAGCCCCACCAGGCTAGGGGCGCAGCCTCAGGTCCCCTGCCCCGGCCCAGCGCCACGCAGCCTCAGGTCCCTGCTGATTTCTCGTTAAGGCTCGTTACGGGAACTCAGCCTCCACTGTGGGAGCAGCCATCTTGTTATGGTGTGACAGTCAACTTGCACATTCCCTCTTTATTAGATAAGATATACATATATGCATGTGCGTGCGCGCGCGCACACACACACACAGAATCAGCTATGTGTATGCAGAGTGAGGGTCCTGAAAGGGTACATGCCCAACTGTTGACAGTGATTAATTATGTAGCTGGGGTGGGGGAAGGGCAGAATGAATGTGGACATTACCTCTTACCTTATGTATTTTAATATCCTTACTATGGAAACATATTGTGCACAAAATGAAAATTGTAACGATGTTTATAAAAAGACCCCGGCAGGTGGGAAAGGAGGTCGAGAGGCATGAGAGGAGGCTGGCTAGGGCAGAGTCTTAAAGGCCAGTGTTGGGTGGCGGTAGCCATGGGGCTCCCCTGAAGTTACACGTGGGGAGTGACATAAGATTTGCCTTTAGAAAGCTCTCTGTGACTAGAGAGGAGAAAACAGCCAGGGGGTTCAGAGTGAAGGCAGAGACCATTTGAGGGGCCACTGCAGGCGTCCAGACCCACTGCAGCCTCTCATGGGGCACATTCATTCCGAAGGCGCAGACGTCGGAGCGTCCATGCAGACCTCTGCCTCCTGTTCTCCACCCTCTGACAGCTTTTTAAAAAACTTTTTTAATTAATTAATTTTTTAATTATTATTTTTTTCAATCCTCACCCGAGGATATTTTTTTCCATTGATTTTTAAAAGAGAGTGGAAGAGAGAGGGAGAGACAGAGAGAAACTACCGATGTGAGAGAGACACATCGATTGGTTGCCTCCTGCATGCCCCTGACCAAGGCCAGGAGCCTGCAACTGAGGTACGTGCCCTTGACTGGAATTGAATCCAGGACCCTTCAGTTCACAGGCTGACGCTCTATCCACTGGGCCACACCAGCTAGGGCTGCCAGCTTAAGAAAATCACTATCCAATAGAAACATTGTGCCAGCCACATATGCAAATCTTAAAATTTCTATTAGTCACATTAAG
Organism: Myotis yumanensis; assembly: GCF_028538775.1. Lineage (NCBI taxonomy): Eukaryota > Metazoa > Chordata > Mammalia > Chiroptera > Vespertilionidae > Myotis > Myotis yumanensis. The sequence goes on from NW_027223765.1 coordinate 43,777,534, forward strand.
AAAGGAAAAAGAAACAGATAGGTTTAATTTTAATAATATAGTTTATTTAACCCAATATATCCAGATATTATTGTCAGTTCAACATGTAATCAATAGAAAAAAATACTAGAGATATTTTACTTTTTTTTTTTATACTACGTCTCCAAAACCGAGTGAGCATTTTACCCTTACAGTGCATCTTACCTGACACTGGCCAAGTTTCAGTGCCAACAGTGGCGTGTGGCGTGTGCCTGCACACTGGACAGCAGAGGTGCAGAGAAATAACACATGCAGATTCAAGGAGCTTCGGGCTTTGAAGACCCACTGCTCTATGTCTCAGCAGTTAGTGACCAGCCTAAATATGTAAATTTAGACCCATGTGAAAAGAGACACTTTTCATTTTTAAAAACACTATCCCAAAAATGATTTTAGTGTGCACCTGAATTCAGAAGAGAGGGAGCACCTGAAACTCAAGGGCAATGACCTTCCGGTCACAAATGTCCAAATGTCCTACTTGAGCAGAGAAACAAATGAAATTCTTCCCAAACGGAGAGTGTCCCAAACCAACATCTCTGACCAGTTCCTACATAACATGAACTACTCTATCAAACCAATCCCAGAGTTACCTAAAAGGAAGAGATTGAAGAGATTTTTAAAAACAATGAAATTATTATATTTGTAGTTCCCCTTTTGTGAAACGCTTGTTCAGGTCATTTGCTCATTTATGTAAAGGGATATTCTTTTTTTGATATGTGAGGGCTCTTTACATAGTCAGGATGTAGCATGCAGCAAAGTGGCTAGCACATGGCTGGTAGGCTAGTAACCATATTAAAAAGGTGCATATTAAATTCCATCAACTGGTGAATGAATAAACAAATGTGCCATGTGCATACAGGAGAATATCATTCAATCATAAAAAGGAACGAAGCACGGATAACATGCTACAACATGGGACAACCTTGAAAATGCACAGAGTGAAAGAAGCCAGACACAAAGGCTACATATTGTGTGATTCCATTTATATAAAATGCCCAGAATAGGAAAATCCATGGAGACAGAAAGCAGACTAGCGGTGGCCAGGGGCTGGGGGAAGAAAGGAATGAGGATGACTACGGAATGGGCACATGGTTTCCTTTGGGGTGATGAAAAGTTCTGGAGTTAGTGATGCTGGATGCACAACACTGTGACCGTCATTAATGCCACTGGATTATTATATACTTTTAAATAGTAATATGTTATGTGTATTTAACCACATATTTAAAAAAGTGGGGGTGACATTCAGATATTTGCCGGCAAAATAGAAAGGTATATTTATAGAAAAAATCCTCATGAAATCATAATGCCAAGTAAAATGCTATTAACTACTGCAGAAGACGACTCCTGTAAAATAAAGCAAGGAGAACAAGCCTGCTGTGCGGCCTGGGAACTGATGAAATGGCTTCGACGTGAAGTTTATCGGCGCTCCTGAGAAATCTGTCCTCCACGCCTGCTTCTGAGACACGCATTTACGTGAATCATTCAACCAAGATAAAAATTCCCACACCCTCTGGCAGCCTGCACCTCCTCCCTCTCTCCAGCCCCAGGTCTCTGCTCCGAGATTCTGCAGCAACACCCTTTCCATCTTCTCCCATCTCACCGCCCATTCTGTGGCATTTCCCTCTTGAACTTGGGCTTCCTGCACAGCATTTATCTTTAGAACAACTTTTCACGGGTACAGTCTCCCAGAAGCACTGCCCATGATAATACATTTCAGTGACTCTTGAGTTGGCGCCGTAAAGGAGCAGATTGGCACAGTGGTGAAGAACACAGACACTGGAGCCAGCGCTGCCATTCATTCGCTGTGCGACAGGGGGCAAGTGACTTAACCTCTCTGTCCCCTACTTCCCCATCTGTAAAATGGAGGCAACAACAGGACTCCCTCCCAGGGCCACTGTGAGGATTACGTGAGTTAATCGGTGGGAAGCTCTTAGGGCCGGGCCCACACAAGGTGTGCGTTACGGGTTAGCCCCCTTCCTGGTGATGAGCTTTGGCAGGTCAGGGACTACGTGAACTGGATTCACTGCTGTCTCTGTACTCGCTGTTGCTCAGAGGAGCTTAATAAGTAGCTGGAGACTAGAACGTACTGTGCTTGTCCTTGGTAAGACTGTGGTCAACAGTGTCACAGAATCGCCTTATGTACACACTGACAACATCAACAAAATCACATGTATTTGAGGGGGGAGAGAGGGAAGAGAGAGAGATGGAGGGAAGAAAAAAGGAAGGAGATGAAGAGGAGGAGGAGGGGGCGCAGAGCACGAGAGAGAAGTGTTCCCTAGTTGAGGCTACCTCACAGGGCCTTCTGAGCACGGGGCATGGACCCTGGGCAAGCCTGCCACGCGGCTGTGGAGCTGCACCGATTCATGCACCAGCTCAGCCTCCTCTTCCCCAGGCCTCTCTCAGGCTGAGCAGGACCCTCAATAGGCACTTTGTGAACAAAAGGTCCTCACATTCAGGCAGGCCCCTGGCCAGAGCTGCCCTAGTGAACAGCGCTGAAGGGAGCCCTGGTGGCGAGGGCAAGGCCGGCTCCAACGTGGCGCCTTCCCAGGAGCCTAGAAGAGTGCTCTGGACCACGTATAGTTTCACCTCACTCGCCCCAGTGTGGTTCCCTTGCTCTCTCCTCCTCCAGAAGAAGGTATCTGCAAGATGCCAGAACTTCCCCATCAAATTAAACCCCAAACACCCCAAGACACCATCCCATCCTAACAAATACTCTCTCCATTTCCCTACTCAAGTCCAGGTAGGCCACTGGGTGCTCCTTCACATTGTCATGCGTTGGGCAGCCCTGTAAGCCTCTCCAGAACAAAATAAGGCCACAATAGGGAGACAGAGGTGGTCAGAGCATGGCCTCTGCAGTCTCCAAGACCTGGGTTCAAGCCCAAGTTCACCAGTGGCCTTGGGCGATTTACAGAACTTCCCCAACTTGAGTTCCTCAGTTACCAACCTGAAAATGGGTGTGACCAGACTTACACTTGATAGGGTTGCTATGAGAAATAAGTAAACAAATAATTCCTGCAAAGCTCACCCTGGATGCTTGCTAAATGTTAGCTCTAAATATTTGCTGAGTGTCGATTACATGCCAGGCATTGTTGCAGGCCTAAGGGATCCTGCAGAGAGTAAAACATAGCTCCTGCTCTCTCAGAGTTTACATGAGGAGGTGATAAGTTCCGTGGAGAACAACAGAGCACGGTAGGGCGCAGGGATAATGGGATTAGCTGCAGTTTTATATACATGGAGTGCTCAGAAGCTTCTCCAACAAAGTGATGTTTGAACAGAGACCTGAAGGAGGGGGAAGAAAGTCTAGGTGGACAGCACAGCCTATGCAAAGCCCCCAGGGCATGGCTGAGGGGCAGCACGTCCAGCACCACTGGAGTGGGGGGTGAGAGAGTGAGCAAAGAGCAGACAAAGTCATGGAGGGGACAGGAACCAGATGGCAAGGGTCTTACAGGAACCGGATGGCAAGGTCTCGGAATTTTAGTCTGAGTGAGATGGGAAGTCACAGGAGGATTCTGAGCAGAAGAGAAACATGATCTCTCCCAGTTTTAAAAGGACTGTTCTCATTGCTGTGTGGAGAAAGCAGGTGGACGGGCAAGACAAGGAGCATTGAAGGGATGAGGAAGCTTCTACAGGGCCCAGGTAAGGGAGAGCTGGGACCTGGACCTGAGATGATGGCAGTGGGGGTGGTGAGCAGTGGTGGAATTATGCATGTATTTGAAGGTAGTAGGGTCATAGGATTTGATGGTGGATCGGATGTGGAGGGTGAAATAAAAAAAAGAAGTAAAGGATGCTCTAAGGATTTTCGCCTGAGCAATTGGAAGGGCGGAGAAAACCTGTGGGAGGAGCAGATTTGGCGACAGAAATCAAGAGCAGACATAGCTCGTTTGAAATGTCGAATTTGAGCTGGTCTGGACCTCGAAGTAGAGATGTGGAGCTGGCAGCTGGATGTAAGAACTGGAGACTGTATTCAAGAGTCGTCAGCCTGCAGACAGGAGTCCCACCAAGAGGAGGGAAGAACTGAGAGAGGGCACCGCCAGAGGCCAGCGGAGAAAGTGTTTCAAGGAGGACTGCCCAGCTATTTCACTAAGTAGGGGGTGGGGAAATGCCCACTCAATTTGGCAAAGCAGAGATCCCTGGTGACTTGACAAGAGGAATTGAGTGGATGTGGGGGGCGAGAGCTGAGAGGTACCTAGACGCACTGATTGCAGAAAATATAAGTTGACGGAATCTTAGGTATTGGCCAGTGTACTGAAGTCATTAAAACGTGAGCTCCTTGCGGGCAGGCATTTCATCTGTCTTTTTAATGTTTCATTCCCACTCTCTGGGTACCTGGCACACGGTAGATGCTCCATAAATATTGGTAAGACCTTCTTGAACTTTCTTGATATTTTTCCAGCCAAGGAGTATAGGTCAATGGGAACTCCCCATCCCGAACAGGATGGCATGGAAGACAAATCACACACAAATCATCCCAAATGGAATGTTTCATTCCCCTCCCTTAACTAAAAAAAAAACTGGAATCAATATTACGTGGCATTCAGTTAGCATGAAAAATAACCTGTTTCCCAGCTACTCCCCTCTGACATTCAGATCTCCATCATTAGGGATGGATGACTTCTTGCTGGCCGCACCAAACTTCAAATAGCAAAACTTATTGTAAGCCGGTCTAATGAGCAGAAATTACAGAATATTTCTGCAGGGAGATTTTGTAACAGAGGTCTTTTGGAAATCCAGTTTAAGAAAATCATTATTTTTTTCATATTCTGAAAGTGCTGACCTGCAAATGATGTTTCTAAGATGTTTAGGGGTTGCCTTTAAAAGCAAAGGGATTGTTCTCCCTCTTCCCCCCTCCCCTCCCTACCCCTCATCCATCAGAATCACAGCACATTTTCAACAGTAAAGGCTTCATGGCGTCCTAAGGAAATCCACATCCTGCACCCCCAGGTCACAGCCAGCAGGCAGGCCTCGAGTCCCTCCGGAAAGGATAATTAGTTTGCTACCCTTTAATCAAGGAGCAGCAGCAGATTGTTGTTTTTCTAAAGTTCTGCCTGGGAAGAGCCCGTTCTTTCCTGAGTGTGTGTTTTCCTAACCAGGACTCTCAGTACGTACCCTACCTGCCCTTGAGCCAACACTGAGAGGCGCCCCGTTGTCTGAGCTGAGAAACTGAAGCTCCCCAATGGTGAGAGCCCCTCAACTCCACGGATGTGGGATCAGGTCAAAGTCATCCCAACTCATCGACACCTCGAACCTTTGACTTAGAGACTGGGAGAATCCTCAGTCACTCTGTCATGGAGAGTATGTTCCTTAGGGTTTACTTTAAAAAAACACACAAGTATTCCAAAAACAAGTTTACCAAAAAAAAAACATGTACCAGACACTGTTCTCAGTGCTTCATAAATATTAACTCATTTAATCCTCAAAACAATTTTAGGAGTAGGTACTTTTATTATTGCCACTTTACAGATGAGAAAACTGAAGCTCAGAGAGGTTAAGTGGCTTTCCCCAAATCACACAGCTAGTAGGTGGCAGAACCAGGATTGAAACCTAGGCAGTTTGGTTCCAGAGAATATGAGTGAAAGAAGCAGATATTAAAACCATTGCAGAAGCAGTGACAACAAAGGAAAGGAGGTGGAAATTAATATGCTTACAATGTACTAGGCCCAGAGCCAGTTTTACTGGGTTGGTTTCTCTTTAAATGGAGTGCAACTGGAGTTTTAAAAAAATAACAATAATAAAGGTGAGAGATTAGTCTTATTTGTTGGTTTCTCTACATCTACAAATAAAAACCCATGCAGATTAATTGGTATACTTTACTGCATGTATGTTATTCTTTAATAAAGTTATAATTTTACTTTAAAAATTTTAATGGCTGGGTTCCTTAATGTTTTAAGGGCATCTGGATCATACAAACAATCCTTACAAGACATTTTTTTAAAAATCACCCTGAACTAGCTTTCCAATTTTTGTCTTAAGAAATTTAAGAAAACTCTTTGGAATTGTTCTGTGAAACTATATACAAATCAGAGACAAGTAGGAAAGAGATCAATCCATGTTTTCCAGGTCCTGGAGAGCGCTCACTCCCAAAGCAATCGACAGACACCATCCTTCCCGGTCCCTAGTAACAGGGTCTCCCGGAGGGCTCTGTGCCCAGGCAGGGGAAAAAGTCTCCACACTTCATTCAACAATACATTGATCAGAAGCTAATAGTCAGTATGTAGGTGGCCCAGCACCTCCAAAATGAAAACCTCAGCCCTACAAATGAGTTCTTAGAGATGGGCATCTCTAACAAATGTTCTGTTGATCCTAACTCAGTTAAAAACACCCAAAATTCTTCAATTAGCCAGCACCGCTTAAGGCAGTTTATTGACTCTGATACAGGACCTACCACATTCTCCAAGGTAATTAGAAGCTCCATAAATGCTGTTTTTGGCAGTGACTGGGGCCACACATAAAAACATGTTTATTCCCAAACTGTCAGTGAAATATGGGGGTGGGACCACGTAGGACTTGTTACCGCAAACGTGCAGAAAAGGAAAGGTACTGCCAAGGGCCCATTCAAACGGAGATTACTCATCACTGTGACAGAGAGCAAACCACCCCCAAAATCCTGGGGAAGAGGGCAATTCTGAGTAAGGGCACTTCTCAGAGAAAGACATTCTGAGTAAGAGGAAGAAATATTACTCTGCCTCACGGTTACTAAAGGTTACAGCCAGAGAGCTGGCTCTCAGCCCTGAGGATTTTCCTAGCCACAAACTGGGGAGAGAGAAATGAATCGTGATCACTAATATTTCGATCAAATAGGATCCATCTGAAGCACAGGGTAGAGCAAGCCCCCACCCCATTCTCTTGGGCATCTTAACTCCTGGCTCACCAGCTGGGCTCCCGTGGGAACAGGGCCTGCGCTTGCATCAGTGTTGCCATAGCTACTGTCATGGCAACCAGCCCTTGTTGCCCAGGCAAAGATACTCTCCGGGCTTGGGAGCCCTGATTTAGGGATGTGGACCCTGCAGACACTCATCTTTTTATCTGTTCCCGACTTGCTCAAGTCTTTACAAGATGGGGAACCTACTGGGGGTTCCCCAGGTCCCTCCATGCATTTGGACCAGACTAATCTGAATACAGGCCGGCAGGGAGATGGGGCTCAGAGAGGCCATGCAGATGGCAGAGTGGGTGGTTAAGCTCTGCCGGGACCTCAGTGCCTGGCAGGGCTGAGTCTGAGTTCTGGCTCTGGCACTTGTTAACTGGGGACCCTTCGCAAAGGGTTTGGCCTCAAGGATGCATTAGAGTAAGAAGCAAAGGGATACCGTTGGATTTTACACTTTACAGAGCTGTTGTGAGCTGTAAGTAGACCCAAGCACATAAAGGACATACCGAGTGAATGCTGGTTGGTACTAGTGGCTATTAATAACTCTTATCACCAATGCAACGGTGCTGGCAGAAAAGCAGGAGCCCTCGGCCTCTCCCCGGCCTCTGCCTTTACAGCTCCACAGCCCGACATTCAAAACAGAAAGCACTCCTGTCGACAGCACTGACCGGAGGGCCGGGCAAGGCCAGTGTTCGCACAGTTCACACAGACCCCGCTGAGCGCTGGGAACAGGTTAGTGGTCAGTGAGGACCCCAAGTTCAGTGCCCTTCTCACTGGCTCCTTTGAAAAGATTATTTATCAAAAATAAAACCACTACTTATATTCAACATAAACGCCACTGAGCAAAACCACCTTTTAAGGTACTTAAAGAAATCTTTAAGGCCAGATGGTACCATTCCAATTTTTCTTTAAAATTCTGAAAACCTCATGTCAGCAGTGGTGGTCTGCAGGGCTCCCACGGACCCAAGGAAGCCGCACTTGCCATGCCAACAACCACGACCTGTGTGTTTCACCAGAATCCATAACCCTGTCTTGTTTGAAACCCAGTCATTCAATTAAATAGAGTCTGTTTTCAAATGATGTGGAAAGATCCTCTGAGAACCATCTGGTCTCCCATCCTCATGTAGAGGCTGGAAAACTGAGAGCTGGCTCAGGGTTATATGGTCAGTGGTGACAGATTGGGACCCTTGTAGGTCCCCCTACTGCAGGCTCTTTTCTCCCTTCTTGGTCTCTTGAAGCAAGTGTTGCTCGGGTAGATGTCAGCTGTTTCTCACTGCCCGACATTTTGCTCCCCTTCTCCTGCCAACAGCACCCTGGTTTCCTGTTTGGGATGCCCTCTCCCGGGCACTTAGACCCTGTGAGTCAGGAAGGGCCAGCCCTAGCTCCCCGAGATGGGCATGAATTGTGCAGGGCGTTTTGTACAGAGAGCCTCCCCGAGAAGGAAGCTAGTCTAGGGAAATTAGAGTGAGAGACCTAGAGAGGTAGACTCCTGGTGACAGAGGATTAGCCACCTGGATCCAGCCATGCCTGAAGGCAGAACTATCAATGGATTTGCTGAGTCCATTTTTTAAAAAATTCAAACAAGTGTACTTGCATTATATATCTGTCACATGCAACCCCAAAAAACTATGTTTTTTTCTTTGTAAAAGAAAGCAAATGACAAAATGGAAATGTTCCCAGGACACCCTCCCCAGTGCCCAGCAGAGTGCCTGACACACGGAATAAGCGTGATGCATGTGTGAGGGAGTGAAACCTCTCCTTCAGGTCTCTTTTCGGTAGGACTCTCCCGACCACCCGGCTGGAAACCACAGCCCTCCCCAGGCTCGCTACCCCCCACCCTTGCCCTTTCCCTGTGTGTCGATCACCATCAGGCCTAGCCTGTGACCTACTCATTGCTCCTTGTTGGTTCCCTCCACTCCAATGCCATGAGTGGGGATGTTTGTCTACTTTGCTCACTGCTGTATCCCAGGGGGCAGATCAATGCTCAACATCTGGTGCATCAGTGAGTGAGGGAAAGGAGGATGGGATGAGTGAGGGCACAGAGCGAGCAGAGGAGAGTGCCCAGCACGTAACAGGCACCCAGGTCCCCACCCGCCTGCTGCCCCAGTCAGCAGACCCTACGACCTGGGATGTGGGTCCTCTTCCCTCTTCCCTGAGCCAACACTCCAGCAGCCACGCCCACAATCCAGGCAACCTGCCGGCCTCCCGCCTGTCCAGGTAGCATCACCAAGAATTAAAAGACAAGTAGCCCCCTGGGTTATAAAGATGTTTTCCTTGTGTCCCCTGCTTTTAGAAATACTATATGCTCATTACAAAAGCATACAATGGAACGAGTCAACAATGAAAAATTATAATATTGAACCCCTCAGTTAAGCTTTGGGCACAAGTCATAAACAGGCACACTGCTGATATATCTTACTAGTGTATGACCCAGAAGGTGATTTGTGGCAGAGAGAGAGAGAGAGAGAGAGAGAGGGAGGGAGGGAGAGAGAGACTACTAACATTTTAAAATCCGGGAGATTTCATTTAGAAGCCAGGTATCTGTCTTCAGCTCACCGTCACAGAGGGCTCTCCTTCCCACATATGACAATGGCCAGTGGGGTTGAGTGGCAGCTGCCCCTTTTAGGTGGGGGTGGGCTCTTGGCACCTCTGCCTCTCCCCCTTGTGGCCCTTCTGCCCTGGCTGCTGGTTCCAGGTGCTGCCTGGTCCCTGTCACAGGCAGAGCTGGTGACTTCTGGCCTGATGCATATGCCTTCAGACTTGGCTGTGCTCCTAAAGCTTTCTATGAAACCCCTCTGATAAAATGTCCCTCCGCCTCCGACAGCAGCCTGGGAAACTCCGAACACCCACCCGACATCCCGCATCAGAAAACACTGCCCTGGCAACCCCTTCTGCAGGCTCCGCAGGCCACGCCAGATCCCATGGCTCCTCCTCAGCCGAGGATCCCAGTTCATCAAGCGCTCTCCACGCACTTCGGCACACAGCCTCCCAGGTAACCCCACATGGGAAGGTCCCACAGTCCTGAGCACCCAGGGGCCGCCTTTTCATAGGGAAATTCCAAATCCAGTGTTTAAACCCAGCCTTCAACGTGGAGGCTTCATAGATGCAGGACAGCTACAGGAGCTGGGCTGCCCCTGGCTCAGGGAACCCCGATCTGCTACCTTCCCGTGCGTTTGTTTTCACGCAGGTCCCACTAGTTAATTCCTTGGCTGCCTCACTGATTATTGTTTTCTTGGAGCCTAACCCTGTTCCACACAGAGGAGGTCCTCAACCCATGACGGATGGATGGTCAGTGAGTGGACAGACTCACCATAAGGGGTGGGGTGCTGCATAGGTTTCAGGGTGGGAGGGAGGGGTGAGCCCCACACTGCAGTTTTTAATGTGCCAATGTCATGGGGAAATGATTATAGTAAATTGTTGAATTTTAAAGTATGGTACAAAGTTACATAATGAATACACTCATGCTAAAAAAGATAAGGAAAACACTATAATACATCATGATAGAGGTAGAAGTTTTTTTAAATCCCTTCGTGCACTTTCCACTTTCTGTTTTATAAAGTTCATTTTTAACGGCCAACACTGACCTATGACCACGTGAATATTCACCCCTGGACTTCACAGATAGCGCACTGCCAAGGGCCCACCGAGGAAAGGATAATATTTTGAATTCGTTTGGCTCTCGGAGTGCATTTGAGAGGAGGAGGAAAAGCAAACACGGAGGCCAGGCTGGCCTTCCACAGTGGAAAGCGACCCTCAAACTCCTCGGTGGCCCTGCACTAGCTGATACCCCACCCCCACGCCACCTGCTATCAGCAAAAGCAACACTGGCTTGCCTCCTGGATCCTGGCAATCCAAAATTTATGGGAAATTATATTTCTTTTGGAGCGAAGGATGGTAATTTTTTCAGCACTGGCCTATGAATGCTTCCAAAAGAAAAACAAAGAAACATAAGGAAATCTAATACAAACACCATGAATTTAAATTAAAATACACATATGCCTTGCAAAGCACACTGCTCAGGTGCTGGAACCATCCTCACCCCTAGAACAGCCGTGCACAGCCCACTGAGGACACGGCATGTTCACCGCTCCTGGGAGCCCTGGACCGGCTCTGCCACCTGGGCTGGTCTCCGGGCAGGGTGGGCAGCGAGAGCTCAGGGCAGCTCCTTGTAAAGACGGACGAGGAAACCCAGGTTCTGAGAGGGGAGTGTGCACTGCTAAGGACAGAGCCGAGCAGCTGTCTGCAGCCCTCCTGCCTCGTCCCTCATTCATTTCACAATCGTTTTCTGGGTGCTCCTGGGGGCCAGGCCCCGGCGAGAGAGCAAATCATGCAAACCTAAAACTCACAAGCAAACAGGGCCAGGGGCGGTGGGGAGGGGTGGACCGTTAACAAATAACCCACCAAGTGAATGACCAAGATAACCACAGACGGTGACCTGGGCCGGCAAGTGGGACAGAAAAGCAAGGAGCAGCAAGTGTTTTCTGGTCTCCCAGTCCGTGCCCAGGAGACCATCGGCCACTGAGTGCCAGGCGGTTACAGATGCCCCCGGCCCCGCCAGACACAGCTTATTAACAGATTGCACGTAGGTGCTGGAGTCTAGGAGGGATGCGTGAATCACCGGCAGAGCGGACTGAACTGGAGGCGTCCCCACCACCCTAAGGCCCCAGCAGCAAGACAGGAAGTGCGGGTGTGCAGCAGGCGGGCCTTCAGAGACAGACGGATGGGACCAGCCCTGCTCCCCGGAGCCTCAGACTGAACTCTCCTTTGCCTACAGACACCTGCTGCCACCAACCGCCCCCCACGCCCCATCCTCGAGGCCCTCCTCCCTGGCCCTCTCTCCACACCGCTCTTGGGTCATGCATTCCATGCACATTATCAAGAGTTCTAGACGGTGGGGGAGACACCAGCCCAACTGCCTGCATCTCCCAAGAGCTTGGTCCTCAGCTCCCAGAGCAGCACCCAGGGCCTGGAGGGGCTGAGGTGAAGGCAGAAGAGAAAAGAAAGAAACCTTCTCTCCACCAATTCCCAAAGGCCCGAGCCTCAGTTTCCACATCTGCAAATCTGGGGTGAGGACCGACCTGCTGGAGGGTGCCGACAGCATGTCTTATCTCTCCCCGCCCCCCCCCCCCCCCCCCCCCCCGCCCCGCCAGCCCGCATCTTATGAATTCATTTATAAAATTACACTTTTACTTAGACTCACATTCACATTTTGGTGTGCAGATGTGATTTGACAAACACTCAGAAGTATGTGGCCCCACATTGAAGACACAGTTCCCCACCCCCCACCCCCAAAAGTCCTTCCTACACCGCTTGGTGGTCACACCCTCCTCCCCAGCCGGGTTCCTGGCAACCAGTGATCTGTTTTCTGTTCCTGTAATTCTGCCTTTTCCACAATGTCCTGGAAGTGGGGTCGTAAGCAGTCGTCTGTGTGTCCGACTTCTCTCACTCAGCCCAGCTCACGAGACTCGTTCCTTCCCATCATCTCCTCCCTGAAGAAGCCTCCTCACTTAGGGACAGGCTCACAGAAATAACAGTGGACCTGCTGCCTTCTCCACCCCTGAGACTTTATCAACACCTTCTGGGACCCATTCCGGCTTGGGAAGGAAAGGTGAGCCCGGAGTCAAAGGCCGCCCCCTTCCCAGCTAAAGGGAACCCAAACTCCGAGATCTGTGCAAGCCCCCACCCTGCCTCTCTCCGAGGTTGCTCTTTTGTAAAATGGCCAATAACACCCAAACCTCCTCAAAGACGATGCCGGCTCCAGGTGGTGGACTCTGAAGGCAGAGTGACATTGGGGAGTCAGGAGGCAGCACTAGCGGTGGAGGGTCTGGAACTTGGTTTAACACATACCAGCCCGGGGGCCCTGCCAGATGCAGGCAGATCGATGCAGCACACGGTGGGACTGGGATTTGTAGCTGAGGTCAAAGAGAAGGCCCTGGCGTGGATGGGCTGGCCACAGGCAAGAACCTCCATGAGAGCAGAGGCCAGGACTTGGGGAGGGGTGCACCTGAGGGCAGGGAGGGGGAAGCCAGCAAACGGGAAGAGGTAGAATTATCCAGAAGGAGATGGGCCAGGGCCCGCTGCGGTCAACGGGGCACCCACGCTGCAGACTGTGCGAAGCGCACCTGACAGCCTTGCTCTCGGGACATGGCTACAACCTGTTTCAGGGCAGTAGTGAGGGTACAAGGGGGCAGTCGGCCAGGCTCTGAGGAGGAAGAAGTGGAAGCAGAAGAGAGGGTGAACTCTCTTGAGAATATAGGGAGGAAAATGAAAGAACAATGGGATGGTGATGGTCGTCATAATACTATTATTAACAATAATGAATACTCATAATGGCCCACGGTTATTGAATACTCACTCAGGGCCAGCTGTGCACATTCGTCTCAGATAATCCACACAACTTGATGGGGAGATTCTATTAACTCCCCATCTCACAGATGAGGAACCTGGGGCACTCGGCGAGTGCACAGTGGTCTAGCAGGTAGGGGAGCTGAGCTTTGGCTCCAGGCCTTGTCATCATCATCATAGCCTCCCCACCCCACCCCAGAGGAGCTGAGCCCAGCTGCTGGCAATGCGAAGGCTTAGCAGGAGCCAGGGAAGGAAGTGTGTGCCCAGGAGGGAGGCAGGAGGGAGGCTGGAGGGAAGGAGCCACTGGAGAGAGAGCTGGAAGATGAAGGGACCCAGAGCCGTGGGGTGGATACCGCTCCTGGGTGTGCTCTTGAGCCTCTACACTGGGGGTTCGCTACATTCTTTTCAGTAATGATCCATATGTCAAACCCGATCCTCCTCAAAGACATCCATTTGGTGGAAGCAGAGTTGCTCTAGGCCAGTGGTCGGCAAACCGCGGCTCGTGAGCCACATTCGGCTCTTTGGTCCCTTGAGTGTGGCTCTTCCACAAAATACCATGTGCGGGCGCACGTACAGTGTGACTGAAAATTTGTGGCCCATGCGCAGAAGTCGGTTTTCGGCCTGGGCAAGTCTATTTTGAAGAAGTGGCGTTAGAAGTGGCAGGTGTCGGTCAGTCAGGCGATGGGAGATGTGGCGCAGGCAGGCCGCGGGATACGCAGCTCGGGGAGGTACATTGTTTTGAGGTACGTTCGCTGAGGTTGACCCCTTCCAACTCTCCCATCCACACTCTGAAAGAAGTATACGAGACTAGTGTGGATGGGAGAGTTGGAAGGGGTCGACCTTAGCGAACGTACCTCAATCAGATTGAGGATGTTTTTAGCCAAGGCCAGCTTAGGAGTACCCTAATTAAGTTAATAACAAAGTACCTACCTACATAGTTTAAGTTTAAAAATTTTGGCTCTCAAAAGAAATTTCAATCATTGTACTGTTGATATTTGGCTCTGTTGACTAATGAGTTTGCTGACCACTGCTCTAGGTGAAAGGAAGGAGGGAACCCAGAAACCTCCCCCTAACCCTACCCCCCACCCCCTACACCTCCATCCTGGTGGCCACTGAGGAAGGGACCTTCTTAGGAACAAGGGATTCCTTAGGGCCTCCAATCTCAGATGTTTGCTTCCCGAGAGAGCTCTCTCTCATTTTTCAAGCATTTAAACAATAACACATTCGAAATTAAAATTAACCAGAGATGTGCTGTGTCTTGTGCCTGCACCACACGATCCAGCCTATAATTGGGACTCAACATAAGGGTGACGGAGAGGTCTGGGCGATACCTGTGTGGGTCAAATCTGGGTCCTCCCTCCCTGGCTAAGTGAGCCTCAGTAAGTGTCTGACCCTCAAAAAGCTTCAGAAGACCCAGCAGTTCCCTCGCCTCTTGAGATTTTAAGGCTAAATAAGCTGAAACTCATATGAGCACTTAGCACAGTGCCCAGCTAATGGCAAGAGCACAATAAATATTACCTATCAGTATTATTAATAGCATCAACAAGATTAAAAATATGTTGGGGAAACACAAAGAATCCACTGGAAGGAATTAAAATGCCCCCCTGGGAAGCACAGTGTCCTGTATGCCCCAGTGTTGTTTCCCCCTAGGACTGGCCAGTGAATGCTCTGTTTCTGAAACCATGGGAGGCCTAGCCTGGACCATGGAGGTGTGCAGGTCGGGCTCACCTGGAGTCAAGCATTTATTCACTGGTGTTTATGCAAAGCTCTGTGCCCACTTGGCCCCCTTCTGTCTGAGTCTGTGTTCTAAGAACCTTGGAGAATGCACCTCCCTCTTCTGACTTTTATAGGGCTTTGCTTGCTTGACAATAGTGGGTGCCAATGTTCAAATAACAGCATAGATATTGCAGCTCTAAAAGGGGAAAGCCCCACCCTTGAGAACTCAGAATTAAATGAGAAATACCTAGAAGTGAAATCTTTTCCGGGGCTGAGGGCATGAGACAGCAGGGTTCCTGCCTTCACAAGAAAAGTTACAAGCAGAAAAACACACTGAATGTGAGGGAAGAGTGCCCCCTGCTGGCCAGTATTAGAAACGCGCAGCTGAAAATAACTGCCTCGAGGCGGCAGTCTCAAATACCTTCTGTAGTTCTTTGTTTTGTTATTAATCTGAACTGCAATTAAAAAAAAAAAAAATCTGAGAAAAAGTACAAGGTCATAGAGTATTTCATTTCACTCCTCACTTGTTTCTCTCGCTGGTGCACTTGAATGTTACCTTAGAATGTCACCTAAAAGGTGAATGCTACAGCTCTGCATCAGAGAACCCACGCAACTTGGGAAGTCTGGCCAAGTGTCTGCAGGTGGCCCACAAAAGCATCCCACTTCCATCGTAAGAGGCTGTTCTTTTAATCAGACTCCATGCATCACAGACACACACCCCAAATCAAAGCTACCTGCTTCCTCCCAGAAAACCCCAGAGAGTTTGAATGCAGAGACAGCAAGATACCAGTGGCCCAGACTCTATGAAGTTAGGATGTTAACTTGTAAAAGACTGACAATTTCTGACAGGTTAAAAATAATTCCAAAGGTTGCAATGTAGGACCTTAAACAGTTTATATTTCAGGTTGGAATAAGAATCTTATCGCAACATTCTTTTTTCCACATTTTTTCATGACTATATACATACACATATGTGTACACACATATATACACATATACACACATATAAGTATACTCATATAGATACACTCACATGCATACACAGAAACACACACACACACACACACACACACACACACACACATCTTTCTGGATACTTCTTAGGACCAGCTTTCTTTTCCTCAGTCGTTAAGTTCTCTCATTAATGAGTTGAATAGGTATTTTACCAAGGCTAAGTATATATTTAGACAGAGTTAAGGAAGGTTTTCAGAAAAAGTAAACCTTTGTATGAGCTCTATGAGATGAAGAATGGTAGGGGAAAGCATTCCCAGCAGAAGTGACATGTGCAAAGGCCCTGTGGCAGGGAGTATGGCACATTGGAGAAACGGAAAGAAGGTTGTGTGACCGCCAACATCTGTGATTGGGGCGTTTCTACCTACACCTGCTATATCAACATCGTGACATAACTGTCAAGTAGAGTCCCTCCTGTGTGTCCTAAGGACACAGAACTGACCTCACAGGGTGGGAGAGGAGCTGTGTTCCCAGATCATATTGCTGTAACTCCATGTAACCCTTGTCTAGTAACCGGGGAGGAGCCAGGTCAAAGACAGCTGACAAAGTCCCAGTTCTTGAGAGGGAGAAGATGCCTCTGTGCTGGATGCCAAACTCAGCACACATCACAGGGGAGAATCGTGATCCCTGGGCATCAACAGCTCTGTGCCAGGCCCTCTGTCAACCTCAGTGCCTTCTTTAGTTTGGTCCAGCTCCACGGTCTGCTTATTCACCAAGTCAACATGGCATAAATACCTATTCAAGAAGGCTTGTTAGATCCTACAATAGGATAATTTCTACACATTCCCAACAAAAACATTGCTGTTCGCTCAAGTCGTACAACAGCCTCCTGAGAATGGGGATTTTTCTCTCTCTCATAATGTAAACAACAGCAGCCCTGGGAGCAGAAAACCCTGGCCAGAGGCTGGTATTAACTGTGTGACTCTGGACATGCTGCTTACCCTGCCTGAGCCTCAGTGTCCTACTCTGGAAGGGGAAATATTCATAACTCATTAAAGGTTCATGGATCATGGATAAAAGCACATTATCCTATATAATAAAACCCTGATATGGAAATCGACCTAACAGCAGAACTACCAGCAGAAAGACCAGTCACTATGATATGCACTGACCACCAGGGGGCAGATGCTCAACGCAGGAGCTGGCCCCTGGTGGTCAGTGTGCTCCGACAGGGGGAGTGCCGCTCAGCCAGAAGCCAGACTCATGGCTAGTGAGTGCAGTGGTGGGAGCCTCTCCCGCCTCAGTGGCAGTGCTAAGGAGCAGCGAGCCAAGCGGTAAGGAGCAGCAAGCAGGTGGATTGCTGGGGTCCAACTCCAGCAGGTCCAGGGGTCCCCAAAGGTGTGGACGCAGTCGGCGAAGAAGGAATGACACGGAGGCAGCGTTCAGTTGATCAGCAGCCTAGCCAGGTTCTCTAACCAGGATCTCCAGCCAAGTTCTGGTCAGGATCTCCAACCAAGTTCTGGTGCCATGTTCTCCAGCCAGGTTCTCCAGGTTCTCCAGCCAGGTTCTATCCAGGTTCTTTTGCCATGTTCTGTCTAGGTTCTCCAGCAAAGTTCTGTCTCTAGGTTCTGTGTGTAGGTTCTCTCTCTAGGTTCTTCAGCCAGGTTCTCTCGATAGGTTCTGTTTCTAGGTTCTGTGTAGGATCTCCAGCCAAGTCTTGTCTCTAGGTTCTGTCTAGGATCTCCAGCCAAGTCCTGGCTCTAGGTTCTGTGTCTTGTTGTCTTGTTACATCTGTATTTATACCAGTTGATTTTAATCCTGTCAATTTCTATTCCAAAGGTTAGGGTGTTTCTTATCTCCATTCCAGGCAGTAAAGATTATGTAGCTTAAGAGTGATTGTTCTTAGTTAAAGTGATTAACTACCCACCTGGCACTTAGTTAAGGGGTTTTATTCCCTCCCTAACTTCAGGGAAAAATTCCTACCTGGGGAAACAACCTTTCTCGGGGAGAGGTGACCTTGGTTAAAACACATAGCGCCAAGAAGGGGAGCAAACATATTAAGAACAGTATGCCATATATGCCAGGTCCCTTGAAACATATGCTGTGCAGATGTTTCTTCTCTGCAGCAACTGTGTCAAGCAGCAAGGATGGACCAGCTTCCGGCAGCGGATAGTAAGGAGCGAAGGGTCCCGGACTGTGAGAGGGATCCCAGACTGTGAGGGGGATGTCTGACTGCTGGCTTAGGCCCAATCCCTGGGGATCAGACCTACGTAGGCAGTTGGACATCCCCTGAAGGGTCCCAGGCTGTGAGAGGGCACAGGCCGGGCTGAGGGACCCCCTCCACCCCCAAGCACAAATTTCATGCACCGGGCCTCTAGTAGAGTATAAAATACAATGTACACATGTTACTTTCATAGTTGTTATGACTACTGGATGCTATATTTAAAATATCACAAGGCTTTACATAAACAATACAACTTTATATAAAACTTGGGCAAATTTTCCATATAAAAATGCAAAGACAAAAACAAGCAGATGAAAACATGGCAAAACAGCAGGTAGAAGTCTACACGCTGCAGTAACAGAAAGCCGGCAGGCACTATCTGGGTCGATGCTGTGTCAGGCACTGTGCTGGGCTCTCACCTGCTTCAGCTCAGGCACTGAAGTAGTAACGTACAGAGAATTTGAGTCAATATGTTTGAGTTTTTTCTTAAAGAGCCCACTTTGTGGAGAATATGAGTATTTCTCTAAAATGATTTGTCAGAAAGGGAAAAGAACTTTGACAGCCCCATTCACTTCCCAGGAGAGTTTATTTTCGCCCCCATTATTATGAGCCTTAATTGTCTCAAGATACTACACTCAGATGGATGGGTAATCTTTTAATATTTTTTCTTGATAGACCTAGAACTCCACACAGGACCTCCTCCCATATTCTCCAGAATCCAGGATAACAGAAGAAAACAAGATATTTAGCAGGAATGATGGCTGGTACACACAGCATCAATTCTTAGCCTTGGATTTGTAATACCTCAAGATATTAATTAAATCAAAGAATAGTGTGAAATGCTAAATATTAAAAATCCAGACCTATTAATTCTATATGCATTTATGCTCCATTAGGAACTGACTCAAGGGCCATAATATTAGACAGTGAGGAGACATGCACTCCTTACTTTTTAAATCAATTCCAAAGCAAGTTAGAACTGAAAAAAAGGTGTTCAAGAGTCTGCCACTAGAGGTCCTGTTAGTGTGGTTCAGTTGCTTGGGTGTCATCCCATGCACTGAATGGTTGCCAGTTCAATTCCCCATCAGGGCGCATGCCTGCATTGTGAGATAGATCCCGGTGGGAGAAATGCAGCAGTCAGCCAATCGATGTTGTACTCTCACATCGATGTTTCTCTCTCTCTCTCCCTCTCCCTTCCTCTCTAAAAATCAATAAAATATTCTTTAAAGAAAATAGAGTCTGACACTTGGGGGCGAAAGGGAGTACAAAGTATATAATTAAACTATCTTGAAACAAATGAAAATAAAAACACAACTTTTCAAAATTTATGGGATGCAGCAAAAACAGTCCTGAAAGGGAATCTCATAGGTATACAGGCCTACCTCAAGAAAAAAGAAAAATCCCAAACTAGAAAAAAAGAATAAATAAAACCCAAAGTAAACAGAAGGAAGGAAATAGGTAAAGTCAGAGGGGAAATAAACAAAATATACATTAAAAAATACAATAAAAAGATCAATAAAACTAAGAGCTGGTTCTTTAAAATAGACAAATTTTTAACCAAACTCATCAAGAAAAAAAGAGAGCCCAAATAAATAAAATCATATATGAGAGAGACATCACAATCACACAGAAATACAAAGGATTATTAAAGAATACTATGAATAATAAATTTGAAAACCTAAAAGAAATGGATAAATTCCTAGAAGTATATAATCTTTCAAGTCTGAACCAGAAATAAATAAAAATTGGAACAGACCAATTACTAGCAATGAAATTGAAGCAGTAATAAAAAAACTCCCAACAAATAAACGTCTAGGGCCAGATGGCATTACAGGTTAATTCCACCAAACATTCAAAGAAGAATTAATACCTATCCTTCTTAAACTACTTACAAAAGTCAAAGCAGAAGGAAAGCTTCCAAACTCATTTTACTAGTATAAAGCCAGCATTACCCGAAACCAAAACCTATAAATTCTTTTTTTGTAACTTCTTACAAAAAAAGAAAAGAAATTATAGGCCTACATCTTCGATGAACATAGATGCAAATATTCACAAAATATTAGCGAATTCAACAACATATTCAAAGGATTATTCCCCATGACCAAGTGGGATTCATATGAGGGATGTAAGGATGGCTCACCATCTGTAAATCAATCAATGTGATACATCACATTAACAAAATAAAGCATAAAAACCTCAATAGATGCAGGAAAAGCCTTTGAAAAAATTCAACATCCTTTTATGATAAAAACTCTCAACACCTTTCAGATTTGACCTTCCGTGGTGAATGTGGACGGTGGCCGGAAGAAACTGAGCAGTAAGTGGAGGTGATCATTGGTTCCATGGCGCTCTGCCAGGCTGACGCAAACTGCTGTCAGGCCTGTTAGGGGGTCCCTGCACCAAACCTCCTGGGCACAGTCGGATGAGGGGGAGCTGCAACTGGGTCAACTTGCTCCTTTCACAGCCCTTCACAAGGACAAGGCACTTTCTCATAAAAGAAGGAGCTAAAAGATGCCTGGAAGCTGAGAAGAAGGTATCCAAGCAGGAGCTCAGTGAGAAACAACCAAGCCAGGCCACTGCTGCGGCCACCAACCACACCACTGACAAACGATGTGGAGCTGAGGAGAGCCTGGACCCAAACCAATACTAACAGATTCGCAGCCCACCAGCGAAAGGCCAGTGGTGGAGACCCGCACCCACACAAGTCCCATGTAGACGTCTTGCTCACTCACTTCATCCAAGAATACAGTCACCTGCAGCCTGGGGACCACCTGAGTGACATCACCTTAAAGGTGGCAGGCAGGACCCATACCCCAAGAGCTTCCAGGGGAAAGCTCATCTTCTGTGACCTTCGAGGAAAGGGGGTCAAGGGGCAAGTCATGGCCAATTCCAGAAGTTATACATCAGAAGAGTTTACCCGTATCGATAACAGTGTCAGGGAGACATAATTGGAGTTTCGGGGAATCCCGGGAAAACCAAGAAGGGTGAGCTGAGCATCATTCCCTAAGAGATCGCACTGCTGTGTCCGTGCTTGCATATGCTACCTCAGTTTCACTTTGGCCTCAAAGACAAGGAAACACAATATCATCAGAGATGCTTGGACTTGATCCTGAATTATGAGGCAGAAATGTATCATCTGCTCTAAGATCATCACACAGTATAAGATGTTTCTTAGATGAGTTGGGATTCCTAGAGATTGAAACTCCCCTGATGAACATCATTCCAGGGGGAGGTATGGCCCAGCCTTTTATCACGGACCACAATGAGCTGGACCTGAATTTATACATGAGAACTGCTCCAGAACTCTACCATTAGATGCTTGTGGTTGATGGCATTGACCATGTTCACAAAATTGGACACCAATTCACCCAACCAGTGCTGCTCAGTCATTGAGCATTGACCTATGAAGCAGGAGGTCACGGTTTGATTCCAGGTCAGGGCACATGCCTGTGTTGCGGGGCTCGATCCCCAGTGGGGGGCATGCAGGAGGCAGCCGATCAATGATTCTCTCTCATCATTGACGTTTCTATCTCTCTCTCCCTCTCCCTTCCTC
Organism: Myotis yumanensis; assembly: GCF_028538775.1. Taxonomy (NCBI): domain Eukaryota; kingdom Metazoa; phylum Chordata; class Mammalia; order Chiroptera; family Vespertilionidae; genus Myotis; species Myotis yumanensis. The sequence goes on from NW_027223765.1 coordinate 43,799,200, forward strand.
TCTGAAATCAATAAAAATATATATTTTTTAAAAAGTGGACACCAGTTCCAGAATAAAGAAATTGATTAGATTCACAATCCTCAGTGAGGGGCGTGCAGGAGGCAGCCGATCAATGATTCTCTCTCATCATTGACGTTTCTATCTGTCTCTCCCTCTCCCTCCCTTCCTCTCTGAAATCAATATATATATATATATATATATATATATATATATATATATATATATATATATATATGTATTTTTTAAAGTGGACACCAGTTCCAAATGAAGAAATTGATTAGATTCACAATCCGGAGTTCTCCACCTTTGAGTTCTTCGTGGCCTACACAAATTACCACAATCTCATGGAAACCACGGAGAAGATGGTTTCAGGGATGTTGAAGTACATTATAGACAGTTACAAGGTCCCCTACCATCCAGATGGCTACCATCCAGATGGCCCGGAAGACCAAGCCTACCAGACTGACTCCACCCCACCCTCCCGGAGAATCAGCACAGTAGAAGAGCTCGAGAAAGCCCTGCCAGAAACTAACCTTGCAAAATTCTTGATGATATCTGTGCGGCAAAAGCTGTCAAAAGCTGTCGAATGCCTTCTACCTCGGACCACAGCCAGGCTCCTTGATAAGCTGGTTGAGGAGTGCCTGGAAGTGATAAGCATCAGTCCTACATTCGTCTGTGATCACCCAGACAATAAGGATCTGACTAAGCGCTTTGAGCTGTCCGTCATGAAGAAGGAAATATGCAATGCCTGCACCGAGCTAAATCACCCCACGTGGCCGTGGCAGCTTGTCAAATAATAGGCCCAGGCCAAGGCCACTGGCGATGATGAGGCCACGTTCATAGATGAAAACTTCTGACCACGCTGGAATACGGGCTCCCCCACAACTGGCTGGGGCCTGGGCATTAACCAAGTCACCATATTTCTCGCAGGCCAATAACATCAAGGAAGTCCGTCTGCTTCCTGCCGTGAAACCTAGAGGCAAGGAGACTTTAGCAACTGCTGATGCACTGGAAACCACAGCAGCTGGCACTTCTGACCAGAAAATAATTGCAAGTCGTATGCAAACTCAGGCATCTTTGCACTTCTGCAAAAGATGAAAGCCTGCGAGGGAATTGTGTGCTGCTAGCCATTTGACCATTGCGGTTCAGTCAGCAGAAGAGAGATGAATTAAGAATTCCTTTCTACTCCTTGTCACCAAATAAACCATTTGTTTCAAAAACAACAACAACGCATAATTCTCAACAAAGTGGGCATAGAAGGAACATATCTCAGCATAATGAAAGACATATATGACAAACCCACAGCTAACATCATACCCAATAGTGAAAAGCTGAAAGCCTTTCCTCTAAGATCAGGAACAAGACAAGGATGCCCTCTACCACCAACTCTATTCAACATAGCACTGGAAGTCCTAGCCAGCGCAATCAGACAAGACATAGACATAAAAGGCATCCAAATGGGAAAGGAAGAAGTAAAACTCTCAGTATTTGCAGATGACATGATACTATATATAGAAAACCCTACAGGCTCCTCCCAAAAAATACAGGAACTAATAAATGACTTAAGTAAAGTTGCAACATACAAAATCAATATACAGAAATCTGTTGCAGTTCTATACACCAATAATGCTCAAAAGAAATTTTTAAAAATCCTCTTCACAAATGCATCAAAAAGTATAAAATACCTAGGAATATATTTAAGAGTTAAAAAAAGTACCTATACTCTAAAACTATTAAGACATAGAAGAAACTGAATAAAATACAAATAAATGGAAGGATATATACCTTGCTTATGGATTAAAAGATTAATATTGGGGGGGAGGTCAATCGGGGCAGGGGGAGGAGACATGTACTACTATTTGTAATACTTTAAACAATAAAAAAGATTAATATTGTTAGAATGCCCTTACTACCTAGAGTAATACACAGATTCAATGCAATCCCTTTTAAAATACCAATGTATACTTGTCAGAATTTGAACAGCTAATCATAAAATTTATATGGAACCACAAAAGACCTAGAATAGCCAAAGGAATCTTGAGAAAGAAAAAAGTGAGAGGTATCATGCTCCCTGATATCAAACTATACTCTAAAGCTACAATAATCATGGTAGTTATCTATGGCACTAGTATAATAATAGATATATAGATGAATAGAATAGAATAGAATAGAATAGAATAGAATAGAATAGAATAAAATAGAGAGTCCAGAAATAAACCCTTGCTTATATGGCCAATTAATCTATAACAAAGGAGGCAAGAATATATAATGGGGTAAAGACAGTCTCCTCAATAAGTGGTGTTGGCAAAACTGAACAGATACATGCAAAAAAAATGAAACTGAACCATTTTATTACACCACATACAAATATAGACTCGAAATGGATTAAAGGCTTAAATGCTAGACATGAAACCATAAAAATCCCAGAAGAAAACATAGGCAATAAATTCTTTGACACCACGCTTAGCCATATCTTTTTGGATATTGTATCTCCTTGAACAAAGTAGACAAAATAAATAAATTAATTAATAAATAACCAAATGGGACTACATAAAACCAAAAAGGTTTTGCATATCAAAGGAAACCATCAACAAAATGAAAAGACAACCTACTGAACTGGAGAAGAAATTTATACATGATACATACAATAAAGGTTTAATATTAAAAATGTATAAAGAACTCATATCAACTAACACCCCAAACCCAAACAATCCATTTTTAAAATGGGTAGAGGACCTAAATAGACATTTTTCCAAAGAGAACATACAGATAACCAACAGACATATGAAAAGATGCTCAACATCACTAATTATCATAGAAATGAGAATCAAAACCATAATGAGATACCACCTCACACCTGTCATAAAAGTTATCATCAAAAATTAACAAACAGCAAGTGTTGGCAAGGATGTGGAGAAAAGGGAACCCTCCTGCACTGTCGGTGGGAATGCAGACTGGTGCAGCCACTGTGGAAAACGGTATGGAGATTCCTCAAAAAATTAAAAATAGGATTACCTTATGACCTGCAATTCCACTCCTGGGTATTTATCTGAAGAAATCCAAAACACTAATTCAAAAAGACATATGCACCCCTATGTTCATTACAACATTACTAGTAATAGCTAAAAAATGGGAGCAGCCTAGATGTACATCACTAGATGAATGGGTAAAGATGATGTGTATATATACACATATGAACCACATATGTAATATATACTAGAGGCCCAATGCACAAAATTTGTGCAAGAGTAGGCATTCCTTCCCTGGCTGCCGGCACTGGCTTCTCTCTGGCATCGGAAGGCACCAGAACCCAGGCTTCCCTCTGGCTACTGGCGGGCACCCAGGACCAGGGCTTCCCTCGCAGTCCCGGCTTCGTCCGGAAGGATGTCTGGAAGGACATCCAGTCTAATTAGCATATGATGCTTTTATTATTATAGATATTACATATATAATATAACATGTATTATATGATAAAATTGGACTCGTTTATATATTATATATATAAAGGAATATTATTCAGCCATAAGAAAAGAATGAAATCTTGCTATTTGTGACAACAAGGATGGACCTTGAGGGTATTATGCTAAGTGAAATAAGTCAGACAGAGAAAGACAAATACAGTATGATTTCACTTATATGTAGAATGTAGAAAAAGCAAAATAAATAAATAAACAGAAACAGACCCATAGATATAGAAAACAAGCTGATGGATGCAAAAGAGGAGGGGGTGGACAATGGAAATAAAAAGATAAAATAAAATAACACAGAAAGGAAGAAGGGAGGAAGAAGGAGGGAGAGGGAGCGAGAGCGAGAGAGAGAGAGAGAGAGAGCGCGCATGCTTGGTGGTAGGTTCATGAAAATTTTGGTATTGCCTGTACACTTTTCTATATGCTTGAAGTATTATATTAAAAACTAGAGGCCCAATGCACAAAATTCATGCAAGGAGCTCGGCCCTCACAGCACCGGCTTCGTCCGGAACGTCATCTGGATGGTCATCCGGACGGTTGTTCTGCTATTCGGTCTAATTAGCATATTAGCTCTTTCTTATATAGGATAAAAATAAACATTTTTTAAAAGAAATTAAAATAAAAATAAGACCCCAACTGGTGTGGCTCAGTGGCTGAGCATTGACTCAGGAACCAAGAGGTCACTGGTTCAATTCCCAGTGAGGGTAAGGCTTCGATCCCCAGTTGGGGGGCATGCAGGAGGAAGCTGATCGCTGTTTCTCTCTCATTGCTGTTTCTATCTCTCTATCCCTATCCTGTGACCTCCTCTCTTTATAAACAGGTCCTTTATAAAATCAATAAATGCATTGCTTTTTAAAAAATAGTAAAATAAAATTAAGATGAAAACTTTTAGGACAATTAATAAAGTATGCAGAAAAGAAAATGATAATGAACCCATTATGTTTACATAAATAACGCATTTTTAATGAAAAATAGCTTTTTATTTTAAAATCAATAAAATAAAATTTAAAAAGAGGTGTTCAAGAGTCTGCCACGAGAGGGCAAAAGAGAGTAAGTTTTCACAGCATAGCATTTGTTTTTAAGATGGTCTCAATTTGAGACTCTACTAGAGGGAACCAAAAAAACGTAAGTTGAAGATAAAACTGGACAATTGATGGTTTTCTGGTAAAACTCTAATGAAAGTTTCGGGGCTGATCTAAAAGTTCTGAGGACTCCTTTAGACCAGGCAGGCCCTGAGGACCTGTTTAAAATGGAAATAGGTTACCACAACTGGATGACATATTAACACCGACCAACCATTACCTCCCACATGTGACAAGAAGTAATCAATCAGCTGAGCCAGCAAAGGGAGACAGGGCACAGGCTGGGTGGGTGTCACTGAGAGGAGGGGGCACAGGGGGTGGGTGTCACTGAGAGGAGGGGGCACAGGCTGGGTGGGTGTCACTGAGAGGAGGGGGCACAGGGGGTGGGTGGGTGTCACTGAGAGGAGGGGGCACAGGCTGGGTGGGTGTCACTGAGAGGAGGGGGTACAGGCTGGGTGGGTGTCACTAAGAGGAGGTCACAGGCTGGGTGGGTGGGTGTCACTGAGAGGAGGGGGCACAGGGGGTGGGTGTCACTGAGAGGAGGTCACAGGCTGGGTGGGTGTCACTGAGAGGAGGTCACAGGCTAGGTGGGTGTCACTGAGAGGAGGGGGCACGGGGTGGGTGGGTGTCACTGAGAGGAGGGGGCACGGGGTGGGTGGGTGTCACTGAGAGGAGGGGGCACAGGCTGGGTGGGTGTCACTGCGAGGAGGGGGCACAGGCTGGGTGGGTGTCACTGAGAGGAGGGGGAACAGGCTGGGTGGGTGTCACTGAGAGGAGGGGGCACGGGATGGGTGGGTGTCACTGAGAGGAGGGGGCACGGGGTGGGTGGGTGTCACTGAGAGGAGGAGGTCACAGGCTGGGTGGGTGTCACTGAGAGGAGGTCACAGGCTGGGTGGGTGTCACTGAGAGGAGGTCACAGGCTGGGTGGGTGTCACTGAGAGGAGGGCACAGGCTGGGTGGGTGTCACTGAGAGGAGGGGGCACAGGCTGGGTGGGTGTCACTGAGAGGAGGGGCACAGGCTGGGTGGGTGTCACTGAGAGGAGGGGGCACAGGCTGGGTGGGTGTCACTGAGAGGAGGGGGCACAGGCTGGGTGGGTGGGTGTCACTGAGAGGAGGGGGCACGGGGTGGGTGGGTGTCACTGAGAGGAGGGGGCACAGGCTGGGTGGGTGTCACTGAGAGGAGGGGTCACGGGGTGGGTGGGTGTCACTGAGAGGAGGGGGCACAGGCTGGGAGGGTGTCACTGAGAGGAGGGGGCACAGGCTGGGAGGGTGTCACTGCGAGGAGGGGGCACAGGCTGGGTGGGTGTCACTGAGAGGAGGGGGCACAGGCTGGGAGGGTGCCACTGAGAGGAGGGGGCACAGGCTGGGTGGGTGTCACTGAGAGGGGCAGGGGGTGGGTATTCTGGATGAGCAGGCCCATAAGGCCGCCCTCGTCCTCAGCGCTGCCCCCAGAACACCATTCTGTAGACCTGGAATCGGGGGCTCCCAGTCAGGGAAGAGAGTCTCAGTGACAGACGTCACCATCTCCCACACCCGCCTGCCCCAGGAGACTGCGCCTCCCTCCCCCTCATTTCTGCGTCCACTTGGCCTCGGGCACTCCTCCCCTCCCGGTCCCCTCTCTTAGCTCGCCCTGCGCACGGAAGCCAGCAACGCTGTTCATCTCCAGTACAGCCATCCGCTCCTCATCCCTACGTCCCACCTCAAATCTTCGAAAGGTTCCACAGCTCTTATGGAATAAAATCCAAGTTAAGCAGACCCTCTAACCACTACCCCATCCCGACCCACCTGCTCCTGCACTTGTTTCCTGGGGCTCCCACCCCAGCATCCCACCCCCTCTCCGGCCCCGCAGAAGGCAGCCCTCCGCCCCCCCCATCCAGGCCGGGGATCCTGGTCCTCTGAGCAGCGGAGCCTCGGGAGACCCAGACCCCGTCCTGTCCTCTGAGAAGCCTTCCCGACCCCAGGACCTTCCTCAGAAAGACTCCTCCCCTTGAGGCCCCAACTCCCAGCTGAGACTCCTAGCCTGTCACCCGCGTGCCCATGGGGGGTTCCTTCAGGGCAGGGTCCATGTGTGGTCGTTTCTGCCCCGTCCCTGGCATGGAAAGGAACTGGCTTGAGGAGGGCTGAGGGACTGGCTTCTTGGAAGGGGCTGCTAGCGAGAGGAGGAGCAGCTCAGGTTGGGCAGGAAGAGATGCCAAACACACGCTCTGCCCCTGACCGCGTAGCGATGGGCTGGTCTGAGCAAGACGGACCAGGTGAGAGTGGGTCTGGCAGCCTCTCCATAAACAGGGCTCACTCCACACAGAGCCTCCTGGGCAGGGTGTCCCCGGAACTCAGTGGAGCTGTTTTCGGGGGCTTTTCCGCGTCCACGTTGCCTCTGCCCTGCTCAACAGAGAGGGACAGCCGGGAACAGAGCGAGCGGCCTCAGAAGATGGGGGACAAGGGGTCACTGATCCCAGGGTCACGGTGCACCCCACCCCACTGCCCTGTCTTGTCATCCCCCCTGTAATTGGGGTTTAATATTTTCACTCCCTCGGGGGCTCCCTTCCAACTTAGAATTCCTGGAGGAGACTTGTAACTTGTAAAACTTCCACATTCCAAAAAGCCACACTCCCTGTGAACCCGTAAGCAATGTTGCGTGCAGGCTCTGCTGGCCTGTTTCCTCCTTTGCAAAAGGAGGGAGGCAGGACGCAATCACCTTTGATGTCCTGAGTATGGTGTGCAGTGCAGTTTTCAAGGCTCTCGGGTTATGTACGCAAACCCCAAAGCAGTCATATCACAAACTTCTGCTCACTCTCCAATGCCAACTTCTTCCAGCTGGGCCAGGCTTCCTGCACACAGACAACTGAAAACAGCCACCCCTTTACCCCACCGAGAACCACACAAAAGAAACTAACTAACTCACTCTCTCTCTCTCTCTCTCTCTCTCTCTCTCTCACACACACACAAACACACACACACACACACCCGTGAAATTAAACAGAAGGATTGCCCCCCCTCGCAATCACTTGGCAAGGCTGTCACTTGGTAACAGATACTGCTCAATATTTACAAATATTCACGCTCATTAAATGTGACCAGGAAGGTGGCTTGGTTCCTTCTTTCCCAGTCACACTGCTGTTTTTCCTTTCCCCTCCCTGCAGCCAAGAACAACACTGGCTGGATCCTGGTTCATTCCCTGCTTTCCCTGCGGGGGGCTCCGGGGCGCAAAAAACTGGTCCAGGGCTCGGAGGGGGCCGTGAGCTCATCCGGGCTCAGCAGCCCACGGTGGGAGACACAGCCGCGCCCGCAGGCCAGACCTTGTGCCCAAGCACCTCGGAGACCATTCCTTAAGCCATCTTCCCCAAACACCACAGGAAGCCAGCAGCCGGCCACTGGGGTTTTCTTGGCCTGACTTTTAACTCAAACTGTTTCAAGGAAAGACGGATTCAAACACAGCTTGTCTTTATCCTTTCCCCCCACTGTGGGATTGGTCATTTCAGGATCCAGAGGAAGCCTCGTCCATGTCTATGCGCACGGGCACTCAGAGGTCCTGTCCTCAGCCGCTACCACCACACCAACCCAAGCACACACGTAAGCATGCTTTCCGGGGCCTCACGATGCCTAAGGTACATCCCTATGGGAAGAACGACATTGAGCTTTATTACTAGCAAGTCGTCAGGACTGACTTCTCCATTATTCACAACTGGACTTTGCATCAGCTCAGCCAACAGATTTAGTACAAGGATTCTGGAAAGCTTCTTGTTTTATTTTGTTTTTACTTTCATTTTAGAGAGAGAGGAGGGGAGAGGGAGAGAAAGAAACATGGATGTGAGAGGGAAACATCAATCAGCTGTCTCCCATATGTGCCCCGACGGGGGCTCGAACTTGCAACCTAGTTATATGCCCTGACTGGAAATCGAGCCCGAGGCCCTGCCGTGAATGCGACAATGCTCCAACCCACTGAGCCACAATGGCCCCGCGAGGAATGTTTGTTTTTTAAAATCAAAAGTCTTCTAATCAATGACATTTAAGTCATCACAAATCGTTCTTGCCTCCTCATCAAATCAATTGCTTTGAGAAACACCACCAAACAGCACACTGTCTGATTCCAAAAATAACCTCCACGTGATGGGAAGAAACACCATTTTCAGGTCGTATTGCCCTTCCTCTGGTTAACGAGTCTTTACTGAAGAGAACATAACACGCATGAAACAACGGAGAGATCACGAGGTGTGGTGTGCTTGGTCCACCGTACGCAAGGCCTATTCTGCTCCATGAGTTTGAAGCCCAACTCTCTCGTGTACTCGCGGTGTGGCCTTGGGCAAATGACCGCACCCCTCTGAGCCTCTGCTTCCTGAGCCAGAAAAGACAGCTAATAAAAGCAGCATCTGTATCAGAAACTAGCTGTGAGGAATCAATGAAAAAAATCCACCAAATGCCTGGTCCCTGCCCTATAGCAAGGGCTCAACAAATGTTAGCTACTGTGATTATGTGATTATTATTCAGCCACAAAGAGCAGCCCACAAATCTTCAGAAATGCCGTCTCAGTACACTACACACACTCTCGCAATCACCAGTCAGAGGCAGATTTACAGTAAAGCTCACGGTGGGGCCCTCATTTTCTTAAAAAGGACCCCCCCAAATTATATATGCAGCAGGCTCCCCAAAACCTGGATCCTTCCTTGATTAAGGTAATGACTGATGCTGGCTGTCCAGCCTCCCTGATTACATTCCTCCCTCTCCCTCCCTTCTGAATGTGTGGATCCCCCATTCATATGTTTACATTACTATGTAACTATAAGCAATAGTGTTCCTGCATGTAAACTTTACATAAATGGAATCATACTATGTTATACTTAACCTGCAATACTCTACTTGATATATTTTTGAGACTTATACACACGGATACATGCAAGTCACATGCCCTATGGCACCTGACCGTGTGGCTATGATAGCAACGTGCCTGCGTATTCTCCCAGTGTTGGATGCTTAGGGTGTTTACGGTGTTTCACGTTACCAATGATGCTGCGATAAACGCGCAGCCATGCCTGCTCACATCTCCTTGGAGACCCGCACCAGCCAGAGTTCTCTAGGCAATCACAGCAGACGCCGATGCACCCTTTGTCCTTACTAACAGAATCCACCTTTTCCCAGGCTGCAATTAAACTCTTACCTTCCAGACCTCCCTGCAGCTACTGGACACACCCCTCAGCTCTGGTCAAAAATGTGGACAGAAATCTACTGAGGACTCCCAGAGGCCTTTGCCTCTCTGATATAGTGCTGGATCTCCCCCCTGCCACCCCCCCTCCCTACCCCCACCCATTCTGGAACATGGACACAAGGGCAGGAAATGAGCAGCCATGGTGAGAACATAAAGACGAATATAGATGTAGTCTCACCAAAGGGATGGCAAAGTGAAAAAAAAAAAGACTTGAATTGTAGCCAATTGGATCATTTAGATGCTAAGTTAACCTGCTCTTACCTTTTAGCACTATTTATGTATCATTCTATAAAGGAATAGAAAATATTTCCTCACAAAAGATAAGCTAGTCTTGTAGTCTTATATCCTAAAACCCAAAGTGAGAGTCTTAAATTAAATGTGTACACTTACTATAACAGGACTTTTCATTCATTAAGTGTCAATAGTCAGAACCACTGCACTGGAAAAGGGCGCATGCCTTCAACACCCTCTGAGTGGTTACTAGGAACAAGATAGTGACAGGGGTGGGATAGAGACAAGGGGATGGGAACGCCTTCCCCAGGGGCCAACTTCTCTTCCACGGCCTCTTTAAAGCAAAAGGCTTGCAGGGCAAATGCCTGTAATGCTTTGGAAGGTGAAAACCTCTCCTTGCCACAGACTGATCTTACTCAATACCACGTTACACCTGCCTTTTTAAAAATATATTTTTTTATTGATTTCAGAGAGGAAGGGAAAGGGAGAGAGAGATATAACATCAACAATGAGAGAAAATCATTGGTTGGCTGTCTCCTGCATATCCCCCACTGGGGATTGAGCCCGCAACCCGGGCATGTGCCCTGACCTGGAATTGAACCGTGGCCTCCTGGTTCATAGATCAATGCTCAACCACTGAGCCACGCCGGCCGGGTAACACCTGCCTTTTAAATGACCGATTCAACCTCGGTTGGGTTGTTTACAGTTTATTAACTCTCAACTTTCTACCACCTTTGATTAAATGAAAGCTGGATGGATTGAATATTCTATCTCCTTACACATATGTATTTTTTCCCTTCTGGATAGGAGGTACCCAGACAAGCATGATTCAGGGTAACTTTATGTTAGAGAGACAAAGCCATCAGTACATTTTTGCATATGGTTAAAAGTGACCCCATAGAAGCAGAGCACATTATGCTAGGTGAGATAAGTCAGACACACACACATAAAAAAAGAAGACAGCAACAGTGAGCATAGGTAATACACCAAGTGCACTTACTGTGCCAGGCACTATTCTACGCACTTCACATCTGTTACTTTAAGTCTCAGAAAAAGGGGAAGTGCTATTATTACCCCCACATCAGATGAGGAGACGCTTTAAAGAGACATTACGTAACACCAACATCACAAAGCTGGTGAGGGGCCGAGCCAAGATCTGCCAGCTCAGCCCTGCAGGTCACGTGTTGGTGTGGTGGGCTGAACAATGTCCCCCAGAAGATGTCCATGTCCTAATCCCCACAAGCTGTGACTGGGCTACCTTACACGGCAAAGGGACTTCACACATGTGATTAAAGATCTTGAGACGGGATCCTTCTGTTTCCGCTTCTGGCGTGACAGAGGTCCTGGGCAAACACTATGGCAGCAGCGAGGTCCCGGTTCCTGGGCTGCTAGGGCGGTTCCCGCCACAGCTGGCGCGGCCCGTGTCCAGTGTGCCCACGCCGAGGAGTGTGAGGAGGCCTCAGCTCGCACGTGGAAGGCCCTCACCTGCTTCACCGCGCTCCCGGGGTGGGAGTGAGCACGCTGAACGTCTTTCTCAAGTCGCACTAGGAGAGCACGGGAGACCCGGGGTGGGCCTACCCCCGTGTCCGCAGCAGACACAAGCCTTTCCCCTGGTGGATGGTAACCATACTCAGTTCCATAATCCTCATGTGATTCTGCTTCCAACCAGCTATGACGGAGAGTGAAGAGAAGCTGGGCTACTACCCAGTGGGGAGCACAGCACTGGGGACCCTTACTCTGCACACAGACCAGAAGAGTGTGTGAGACCTGAAGCTGACCTTCTTTCCTAGCATTGAAGGAGGACTAGCGTATACTAAGCTGACATCGCTTTGCTATGATGGGAGATGGCTTCAATAAATACCTTAGGTTGGTTATGAAAATAAAGGATCTTGAGATGGGGAGATGATCCTGGAATCAGCTGGGTGGGCCAATGAAATCAAAGGGGTCCCTATAAGACTGTCCCTGTAAGGGGTCCTTACTGCAGAGCAGTAGTAGGTGAAGTGATGAAGCAGAGGTTGGAGTGAGGCAAAGAAGGGGCTACAAGCCAAGGAACACCAGGCAACCTCAAAAACTGAAAAAGACAAAGACGGACTCTCCCCTGGAGCCTCCAGAAGGAGCCAGCCCTGCCAACACCTGGACGTTAGCCCCATGAGACTGATTTTTGGCTTAGGAAACAAATACAGTAGATAAGCCCGCCCCCCCCCCCCCCCCGCCCACACACACACACACAGTCCTTGCGTCAAGGGGCTCATTCATTCAGAGAGGGAGACAGGCAAGCTGCCACCTGTTTCTAACACTGGATGGAATAAAGGACACAGGACACCAACGACGAAGTGCATGGGGCCCCTGACCATCCTAGCAAATGCCCTTGTCATCTACAACTCGTTGCAAAACCCAGAGAGGTCATGGCAGTCTGGAGCCACTTACTAACGGACTTTGCAGTGGATTCACTTCCTAACGGACCCGCCCTGATAATGTTCCCACATTTGTAAGAGACAACAACTTGGCGGCAGAGAAAAGGCAACACCCTCAGAGCTTCCTTCCTGGAACTCCTCAGGGGCTTGTCTGGATTAACCAGTGGGCCTCCCTCCCAACCCCTCAACTGGGCCCTGGTCCTCCAGACGGCCCATGCCTGGCCTTTCCTGTTTCTCTGGCCAAGGTCAAGCACATCATCACATTATTCTAATGTAAGAGAGGCAGCGACATCTTCAATCTGCAGATCCCTTTTCCAGTAACTGCCTCCCACCTGCACCAATCCCCCACAACTTCTTATCCAGCCAGTCCAAGCAAGCTGAGATTCCATGACACGCCTTCTTTACACGCTTAGTGTAGTCCACGCAATCCCCGAAATAAAAGGGGGTGCAAAGAGAGAATGGATCTCCCCTTTATAAGAGGTTTTCTTAAAATTCACAAAGGAGCCCAGTCTTCCTGAAATGGAAACTGTATAAGACCTGATGTTTTAAATTCAACATATTAATCATTTTAAAGTATACAATTCAGTGGCATTTATTACATTCACAATGGTGTACAATCATCACCATTATCTAGTTCCAGAACATTTTTATCACCCCAACAAGAAACCCTGTACCCATTAAGCACTCACTCCCCATTTGCCCCTCCCCCCCAGCTCTTATTATAACGCCAACTTTTTTAAAAAATCAGTATTTCTCTTTTAAAAATATGTTTTTATTGATTTTAGAGAGAGGAAGGGAGAGGGAGAGAGAGAGATAGAAACATCAATGAGAGAGAAACATTGATTGGCTGCCTCCTGCATGCCACCTTCTGGGGGTGGAGCCCACATCCTGGACACCTGCCCTGACGGGGAATCAAACCGGTAACCTCTTGGTTCATGGGTCGACTCTCAACCACTGAGCCACGCCTGCTGGGCAAGGCCAGCATTTTAAGCTACACTGTTGGGTAAGAGACTGCTTCTCATATGTGAAACACACATGGCTTCAGAATTGGGGAGATGGGATATACAGGAACATGCAGGAATAACTGAAGAGAAATCTCAGTGGGTGTCTACTGATTACTTAATTTTGATGATGCTAACAATCCTGTCATGGGTACTCATATCAAACCCATTTGACAGATGGGAAAACTGAGGCACGACCGCAGTCAGTAAGCAGCAGAGGCCCAAAGAGGCAAACGCTAACTTTGACAGGGGAAGCATCTGCTGTAACCCACCTGCCACCTGAGTGCCCCCCCGACACACACACACAATCAAATGCGAAAAAGTGAAAGGAGTGTTACCAATGAAAACCATACTTATTGCATAACAGAAAACCTCAACATGAGTAACAGAGACACAGGGATGTCCTCTGATCCAGTCGAGCATTCCCACGGCTGGACAGCCTGTCCCTCCTGTCCCATCGGCTCTGTCGACATCCTTACTTGTCCTTGCCTGGCAGCTGAGGGCAAAGAATTGAATCTGCTAAACTGGGTTCTTGAAGGAGCAAGAACGTTACCTCCATGAGGCTCCGTTCCCTGACATGTCAAGGTGAAGAATAATGTTTGTAGTGTGTCCAGCACAGGGCCGGCACGATATACTGTAACCTGGACCATCAACAGAAGGCTGTCGGCCCTGGAATAAAAATAACCCCCCAAACTAACTTGCCAAGCATTTCCTAATGTACAAAGTTTCTTACATCTATCATTTTTTGTTTGGGATCAATTTCTCCTTAGGACATGAGACGCACACCGCAGAAGAGACAAATGCACAATATACAGCCTTCAAACCAACAGCTCACTCACCTGTGAGACTGCGCAGCATAAAGGCATCGCGATGACTCTGACACCTGGAAAGAAAGTCACCCCTCGCACCTGGTGCGCGTCGGTGCTCATAAATGCTGAATGAACACTGAATAAACAGGAACCACTTCTAATGGGATCAGCCGCTTCCCTTGCTCTTTTGAGCCCCACAAAGCAAGTATATATATAGAAACCATCCCAGCCACACATTCAAGTAACGTGAGAACAAATCATCGAGAAGCCCCGCGACGTCCACACCTGCTGGGGGAGCGCCCAGCTGCTGGGGTCAAGGACCAGCGCGAAGGACACGTGGAACCTCCACACCGACAAGCTAGGTTTCAGTTGTTTTTAAACAAACCACCAAAGCGGCTAATGGCTTCCCTCGAAGAAACCCCACACCTTGTGCCAAGAGACAAGGAACTCATTAGGCGGAGCCGCATCCTCCGTCTCCTTTGTCAAGGGGTCTCGGAAAACAGGAGCCCGCATGCTGACAGGCCGCATCCGGGGACGATCAGATTTCTATCAGCCACGACACATGGCGTTGCTCTCTGGCTCCAATTCAGGACCCCACTCCACCCCCACAGGCAGCTCGCCACTTCCTGAACAATCAGGCCTTCAAACGGTCACAGATCAGTGGCACACACAAGATCGCCGACACCATCACAAGGTCAGTGTACTGCCCGCCCTGGACAGCCCCCCACCTGCGCTCAGGGAGAAGCCCACAAATCCACCTCCACCCAGCCCACCGGACCAACAGCTCCCCCACCCACGGACACAGGAGTCTCCCGCCTCATATTCAGAGTTATTCCCTGGCTGAGTTGTCCCTCAGCTTTTAGGGCACCATAAACCACAACATCCTGGGGATGCCACTTATACCAAGACTAGAGGCCCGATGCACGAAAATTCATCCAAGAGTAGGCTTTCCTTCCCCTGGCTGCTGGCAACAGCTTCCCTCCAGCACCCGGGACCCCGGCTTCCCTCCTCCAGCCACCCGTAGGCACCCGGGACCCAGGCCGGCTTCCCTGGGGCTGCCTGCAGGCACCCGGGACGAGGCTGGCTTTCCTCTGGCCCCGGCTTCATCAGGAAGAACATCCGGAATGATGTCCAGAAGACATCCAGTCTAATTAGCATATCCCTATTTTATGAATATAGACTAGAGGCCCAGTGCACAAAATTCATGCACTTGTGCGGAGTCCCTCAGCCCAGCCTGCACCCTCTCCAATCCAGTACCCATCAGGGAATGTCCAACTACCCTCTTGCAACTGGGACTGTTAGCTCCTAAACGCTCACCTGCCTGCCTGCCTGATCACCCCTAACCACTCTGCCTGCCTGCCTGCCTGATAGCCCCTAACCACCTCTGCCTGCCAGCCTGATTGCCCCTAACTGCTCCCCGTGGCTTTGTCCAGAAGGACGTCCAGATGGATGTCCAGAAGATGTCCAGTCTAATTAGCATATTACCCTTTTATTAGTGTAGATTATAGATAGCAGTCAGGATAGTGGCTCCCCCAGAAGAGAGCCTTGGGAACACTTCTGGGGCACCGGGCATGCCGTGTTTCTTGATCTGGGTGCTGATTGCAAAGGTACATTTGGTGTGTGAAAACCCAGGAAGCTGTGTGGTTATTCGTACCCTTTTCTGCATGTATGATATTTGTCTATAAAAAGGTAATAAATAAACTGTTGATTCACATGAATTCTCAGTTTGTTCTAGAACTTTAGGGGCTGGAGGTTGGGGGTGGGGGGGAGTGTCAATCACGCCATATCTCAGCTACATAAATCACACTTTCTTTCTCAACAACCTGACAAGCCAGTAGTTTGTGCTGTTGAGAGCCACAGAGGGCACTGGTTTCAGGAACACTTCCAGCAGCCCTGACGGAGGCAGTCACCAAAGAGCTGCCACTGCACGTGCCTGCTGTTGAGGCTGAGCGAGAACGGATTCTGTTTATTCCACTTGGTCTTCCAGAGAAAAGCGGGCAGCCAGCCTGGATTTCTGCAGAACCTTTATTTTTTTTTTAAATCGCCTGGTTGCTCACAGGGGTTAGATGCTTTGACTATAACACACATTGATTTTTTAAATAGAGTTCATGCCTGAAGCGCCCGCCCCACCCCACATTTACCGCCTTGCTTAGCCTCTTCCTAGCTGGCCATGCACGGGTGTGTTCCGGGAACTCTGGGCTCATGAGTCACCACCCTCCCAGGGCCTGACGGCTGCTCCTGGATCCTGATCAACTTCCTTCAAGAGACTGACTTCGGTGTTTGGGGCTGGCGGTGCTATAATTTGCAAAAACAAAACTTCTCTCCTTTTTACGAGCAGACAGAGCAGCACATGGCACATAAGGCTCAAGCCCCTCCCCTCCCCTCCCCTCCTGCATAACAGGAAACACTGATTTCTGAGCCCCTTGGCCAGTCATTTGGCCACAACCAACCATTCAG
Organism: Myotis yumanensis; assembly: GCF_028538775.1. Lineage (NCBI taxonomy): Eukaryota > Metazoa > Chordata > Mammalia > Chiroptera > Vespertilionidae > Myotis > Myotis yumanensis. Next base: position 43,815,861 of record NW_027223765.1, read on the forward strand.
CAAAGGCAAGTTTCTCATCGCTTTACCTGAGCAGGGCTGCTCCTCTGGGCACCTGGGGTTCGATGCCCGGTCCAGGGCCTGACCTTTTCAGCCAACAGACTTTTCTGGATTCCTGACCCCACAGGAATTACCCTGGCCTGCTCTGGGCAGGCTACGATCGCCAAAATATTTTAAACTGTACAGATTCTTGGGCAGAAAATTCTCTGTCGAGCCACATGGAATGTGCTTTCCTAGAACAGATTAAACTCCAGCAACATGAAGCCCACGAGCTTTACAGGATGATGAATTCGAGGACCTGGCTCTGCCGAGAACAGCCTCCTCTGGGTACTGGGAGCGCCCCGGAGTCAACCGAGAGTGAAGACCAGGCTCACGCCTCCTGGGCTCCTGGCCTGCCACCCTCCCGTGGCTCCACAGCGGAGCCCGGACGGCCCGACACCTGCAATAAAACCCTGCTCAACGGCCTCCTTGGAAGCTAAACAGGAACACGCTGTCTGGAAGGAACTGCAGGAGAAAGGCCGGCGGTGGGGCCCCAGAGATCCGGATTCAAATCCACCTCTGAAATCACGGCCAAGTCACTTCTCTCTGAACTTCAGTGTCCTCGTCTGCAAACCCTAAAGGACAAGCACAGCATCTCTCAAGTCCCTTGCAAGCTGCTGACTTTTCAATTCCAGCCCAGAGACATTATTTTTTTTAAAAAATTCCCCAGTTAGTTGCCAACATTTCAAAATCTGGAGAACTCTCATAGGAATTGGGGGATTTTACACTAAGATTCTGCTTTCAGGATTATCTTGGCAGACGGTAGATCTGGCCTCAGTGGACCATATTCCCAATCGGAGGCTGGAACGAGGACGGGGAACGTGTTCCTGGGAGAGGGAATGAACCGCCCGGCGGCTGCTCCCATTCTCATCACTGGCTGGCCCTGGCCCCTTTTAGCTTTGGAACTCCTCTTCCTGAGTCTGGCTTATTTTTTTCCCTTTACCATATTGCTTAACTTTTCACTTTTCACTTCAGTTGGAACACACATGAATAAACTCTGAAGTTAAAATATTTCACAAAAATCAGTACCAAAAAAATCCATTAAGTGGAAATCCACAAAGCTGGGGTCCTGTGCCCCCGGCCCACAATTCTAACATGGACCGTCCAGGGACCCAGAGCTGGTTTAAAAGTCCTCCCCAGACCCTCTGACCTCTGTGAGCTCTCACACCACCTCCACCCCTCACCGCGGCCCCTCGGCCAGGGACAGTGAGGTCAGAGGCGGGCGGGTTTTGGAGGAGGTCAGAGCCACATCTGCATTTTGTCATCTGCTGACCGGGCCAGGGTGTGCTGGGCGGCTCCGGGCCGGCCAAGTTGCTGGAGGAGATGAAACAGCGAGCCCCGTTGCGGCGGGAGAGAGCACGGGAAGGTCCGCGGCTCCCTCGGCGTGTCTCGTGAAGGGCAGCTGGACCAGGGAAGAGGACGCTGTCCACATCTCCTTAAGGGACACTCGAGCCAAGAAGACTCAGTGATGGTGAACCTATGACACGAGTGTCAGAGGTGACACGCGAACTCATTTTGGTTGATTTTTCTTTGTTAAATGGCACTTAAATATATAAAATAAATATCAAAAATATAAGTCTTTGTTTTACGATGGTTGCAAATATCAAAAAATTTCTATATGTGACACGGCACCAGAGTTAAGTTAGGGTTTTTCAAAATGCTGACACGCCGAGCCCAAAAGGTTCGCCATCACTGCAAGAAATGCAGGAATGAAAACCAAGTTCTCAAACTCATTGGTAATAATGTAATGACACTGACAGCTAACACTCAGTGAGCCCTCGCTCTGTGCCAGGCGCTGGTATTCTTATCACCATCCTATTTTAGAGATAATGAAACCGAGGCCCAGCAGGGCCCCAAACTTGAACGAGACCACAAGCAGCAAGGGGTGGAGCAGGAGCCTGATCCCAGGCAGCTGCTCCCTTCCAGGCGCCCCGCCAGCCCAGGCTTCTGACCACGGGGCTCTCTGCTGCCACAGCACAGTGCCTTCGAGGTTCAGGACGCAGGGTCGCACACTCCCTACTCATTCGTACGTTACTAAAAGCCAAGGGGAATTTATTTGCACGTGTACTCCTCACTGTGTAATCTCTGCACGTGGCCATCTAAGTACATACTTATCGCGCAGAGCTGTACACACCACACCACGCACGCTCTTCTTTCTGCGCGGTGTGGAGGCTTTTTAGACGGATCTTGACCATTTGCAATCTGAGCCGCACTCACTAGCTTTAGGTGTGGAAATTGCCCCCCTCCCTTCTGCCCCGGGCACAGTCAGGTGTCTGCCCCCTCAGAGCCCTGACTCCTAAGAACCCGAATCATCGAAAACAAAGGGCCCCAACGTTTGTGAGAGGCCTGAATAACAGAGTTCCCTTGAAGAACAGAGATGGGCTGTTTTACCAAATATACTTCACTTCATGAGATGTGCCCTCGCTCACGGTCTCTCGCTCTTCATTTAGACACGATCCTTTACACTTAGGAAGGAGAGATTAGCAGCAGCAAACTACGAAGAAGAAGATCAGCAAAGGAGGCGGGTGCTAACAGGGGACAGGGGAGCTCCAGGGAGGAGACCAAAGGAAATTTCAGAGCAGGCTTCAGTCCCAGGGAAGAGGTGTGCACCCGCTCCTGGTTGCAGGTACGTGGCTACACGGCTGTGTGCAAGGTGGCCACGCGGGGGTGGGAGAGGAGAGGTGAAACGGGGACCCGGGTGCCACATTTAATGCAGCAGGAGGCCTGCTGCCTAGTGGAGTAACACAATCACAGTGGATGGAAACAGAATACGTTTTGGGCAAAAGGAGGTAAAGTTAAACCACCTGAACAAGAACCTCACATTTTTCTGCCCTGACAGGAAACTCCTGCAGATTTCCATTTAAACACGCTGATGACAGCAATGCAAGTCTGGTAGTGAGGGGCTCTCAATCCCACCTACCCACAGGCCAGTAAATACATGCCTCCTCTTTTCCCCCTAAGAGGACATCTGGCGATGTGTGGAGACATTTTGGGTTGTCCCAACTTGGGGGGAACGATTGCTACTGATATCTGGTGAGCACAGACTAGAGATGCGACAAAACGTCCTACCACGCACAGGACAGCGCCACAGCAAGAACTCTCCTGCCCAGAATGTCCGTGGTGCCGAGGCCGAGACCCCAGGTCAGAACCAAAGCGAAGGCAGCAGGTGTGGAAGGTTGTCCTCACAGCCATTTACCCGTGTGGGACCTTGGGCTTTGTTCTCCTCGCCTGTTCAAGGAGATAATCCCTCGACCCCTGACTATGCTGGGGAGCAGGTTAACCTCTTTTGTGAGACCTGGTTCTGGAAGGGCTTTGTCCATTGCAGGTCTTGCTCCCCCATCACTCCCCTCTCCTCGTGCTCACAGAGCCTCTGACCTCACTGAGGAGAAAGAAGCAGCAGGGTCTGGGGTGGGGGGGAGGGTGGCGATGCTTCAGAGAGACCAGCACAGCCCGGGTCCTGCACGGTACCCACTGAGGACGTGAACTCCCTCGTGGAGAGCCCGTGGGAGCCTCCTGGGCCTGGGACTTCGCTGCTCCCCATCAAACCGTGCCAGGATGGGTGGGGCTGAGCATGGACTGTGGTCTCAGGGCAGGGCATCGGCTCCATGACCTGCCTCAAACCCAGGAACTGCTACCATCCCTACAACACAACCCCAATAATAACAACAATAACAATGTCTGAAATGCATCGAGCCTCACGCTGTGCCTGGCCGAGAACCAGGCCCCCTCCATGGACTATCCCAGTTAATCCTCACAACCGCCGTGGAAGGTGGGCAGGATGATTATCTCTATTTTTCAGGTGAACTAAAGGGACTGGCCCAAGGCCTCACAGCCCAGACAGAACTGGCCTCACACCGAGGACTCAGACGCCTCTGTCCAGTCTTACATGACAGCACCCTCCTCCCAAACTACACCCCCACCATCACCACCTGCACCCCCTATTCGAGAAGGAAGCCAGAAACCAAGCTGCATGGACAGTATAATTAATTAAAACACCCCATGTGCATGCATGGGCAGACCAATGCAAGGAGGAAATGGCCCGCAGTAGCCCCTGCCTAGTAGCGTTTTCTGATGGTAGCATTACAGGTAATTTTTAAATTTTCTCTTTAAATTTTTCTAAACTTCTCAAAGTTTTTGATAGTTAATAAATTAATAATCATACTATTTATTAAATTAATGTATCCTAACAAAATTAATAGTTAATAATGAAATAAAAATTAAACTTATAAAAGTAAAATTTTGTCATTTTTTAAATTAAATTTATTGAGGTGACTTTGGTCAATATGATCACATGATCATATAGGTTTCAGGTGTGGATTTCTATGCTATAAGATCTGTAGATTGCACCATGTGCTCATTACCCAAAGTCAAATCTTTGTCACCATATATTAGGACCCCCTTCTCTCCCCATTGATATTTGTTTTTAACTTTTTAAACATACAAACTTTTTAGCAAAAATCTGCCAAACAACCTGAAATTGTTCATTGTCTACGCCAGAGGTTGGCAAACCTGAGGGCCAAATCCAGCCCTCTGCCTGTTTATATCAAGTTTTATTGGAACACAGCCACGCCCATCATGTTCATAAATGTCTATGCCTGGTATTTGCTACAACTGCAAAGTTGAGTAGCTATGCACAGACACGGGAACACTACACCCCCGTTCTAATCTACACCCCCGTTCTAATCTGGCCTAGAGACGCCCTCTTACTTCCCCACCTCCGAATTTCTCCTCAGGGCATTTCTGCTGGTTTTGCTACAGCGCCAAGGGGTTATCCCGGAGCCTAATGCAGCTCAAGCCCCTCCTCAGAAAGGTGTCCATATGGTCTTGCGTTTTTATAAAATTCGGAAAATAGTATTTTTAAATTATTTTTCTTGAAGCTCCCCGAAAATGGTGTTAGATTCCTCCAAAGTGCGCCTGCCTCTACAAGAAGCCCAGATATTTCATCACCCTTGTTCCATCGTCAAGACCACAGCATGTTCAGTGGCAAGAAAGGATTGTTCCACAAACCCCCAGGCAGCTCCAGGCATGATGAGCTCTTTGGTTTCCAGCCCCCAGGGGGCCAACTCTCACAGGCTGAGGCATCTGCCCTTCAGGATGCACCTCCGGACACAACAAGAAGGGGACCCGCCCGAGTGCGTCCTCAGGCTCCACCAGGGAGCTCACAGAGCAGACCATTCCCGGGGAGGTCCCTGATGACACCCACACTCACACCTGCTCACACACTATTCTTCGGCCACTCGTGACCTCCACTGAAACCCCACCACCCAACTCAATGTATTTCATGATACATACATATGACACACATATCACGTCATCAATCACAGCACTTTCAAATGATGAGGCAGGTGGATGATCTAAAACTGCTCTCAAAAAAGCCGAGTTGCTCCCAAGAACAACAAAAAAGGGGGTCATATTACATAGTGTACACGCAAACGTTTTACTGTCTATTTAAAAGGCCTCTCCCAAGCGCAGCACAACTGTTATGGTGGGGCACTCACATCAATCGAGAGCCTGTGCAACCCAGTTGTCCAATCACATGCCCACCCACGCCTTAACCGTTGCTGGACAGTGTCCTTAGCGCTCTGGCTCGTGGTCCCTCCCTGGTCTATTCTCATCTCCCCTTGGGGGAGGGGCAATCTTGGTGGAGCGCAGCTGGCAGTTTTGATAAGCAGGTGTCAGGAGTTTGAAAATGACCTTGCTCATCAGCTGGTGAGAACCTAGTAGACAAGGGAGTCACTGTATCACTGTCTGCCGGGTCCCAGCCCCCAAAAGAAGGACGGCACCGTGAGGCCTGGGAGAGGAAGAGAGGGAAGTTCTCTCTCTCTCTCTCTCTCTCTCTCTCTCTCTCTCTCTCTCTCTCTCTCTCACTCACACACACACACACACACACACCCCAGGAGGAAATCACCAGACAAAAGGAAATCTGCATCATTTCCCCCAGGAGAGGAAAGACTTCTACTGAAGAGGAAAATAAGAATCTAACAGTGAGGATGTGTTGATGTGTTTCCCAAACAGCAGAGGCAGGCAAAGATACACAAAGTAGATTGATCCTTAGGAAAATCCAGGGGAAAGTCAGCATTCCCTGCGGAGCTGGCCAATTCGGTTACGGTTACGAGAGAGCTGGCTGGAGGCGAGGGGTGTACCCTCACCCAGCAGACTCCAGCCTCCGACAGCCAGGCTGGGTAAATGGCCGTTACTGTACCAGCCGCTGGACAGGCTCCAACGTGCGGGACACGTCCGAGAGAAAGAGAAAGTCCACTAACCCAGTTTCTAATAAATGTGGGCTAACTGGCACTGCTCCCCGCAGCTCAAGGGGCTCATTCAGAGCTGAAAGGAGCGCTTTTTCAAAATAAAAAGGCCGAGTCACCAAGATAGCACCTTTTATTTTCTCACATCCTTTCAGTTGCTCAACTTGACCCAGTGCTAGCTGAGTTGACTCTTTGGTCCTGGGATAAATAAACCCTCCCTCCCCCCACCTGCTCCCATGGTGCAACCACCAACTCCCTCTGGGCACACGTGGGACTGAACTCCATTCTGCTTTTCCCATGTGTGGCCACTGCTGCCCAAGGATGAGTCATCCATGAAAGCCACACATTGTCCCCACTGGACAAAACGCTCGACCCAGGAGAGCGGCCCATTCATGCTTCTCTGAGAGCCGACCTCTTTCTGCAACGTCTGGAGGATGCTGCTGCCCCAGCGTTCAGGCTTCTCCCCCAAGTCCGTTACTCCCAACGGTCAGGACAAATGGGCACTGAGAGGACTGACAGAGAAGCCAGTGCAAAGGGTTTACAGACTGAAAACCAAGGCCAATGTCCATCAAGACATTTAAAGGGCAAAGAGAAATAATAATAAGCCCCATTACTACTAATGCAATTATCAGATAATAATAACTATTATTATCACCTTTATTGCACAGCAACCAGCACTGGGCTAACAAATTGTGTTATATGCATTGTCTCATTTAATCCTCAGAACTACCCTATAAGATAGGTCCTTTTATAAGCCTTTTTTTATACTCAAGGAAACTACAGCACAGAGAAATTAAGTAATTTGTCCAAGGTTACACCGTGGTACGGTACAGTCAAGATTTGAACCAAGGCAGCCCATTTCCAGAGCCTGGGTTCTTAAACACGATGCCTTCATTGATTACTAAGCTACGTTAGAATTGTAAAATTAGAGTTGTGTTAAAGTGTTCACATTTCGGAGAGATTGTGTTTTTTGTCATCTTACTTTTATTTTTTAATTATTTTTTAAATATATTTTTATTGATTTCAGAGAGGAAGGGACAGGGAGAGAGAATCATTGATCAGCTGCCTCCTGCACACCCACAACCCCGGCATGTGCCCTTGACCAGAATTGAACCCAGAACCTTCAGTCCGCAGGCTGACGCTCTATCCACTGAGCCAAACCAGCCAGGGCTGTCATCTTACTTTTATGTCACCTCACATCCTCCCCACAAGAAATGCTATAACCTGGTTTTACAAATATAAAAATAGCATGTTCCAGCCCTAGTTGGTTTGGCTCACTGTATAGAGCGTCGGCCTGGGGACTGAAGGGTCCCAGGTTCGATTCCAGTCAAGGGCATGTACCTTGGTTACAGGCTCATCCCCAGTAAAGAGGCAGCTGATCGGTGCTTCTCTCTCATCGACATTTCTAACTCTCTATCCCTCTCCCTTCCTCTCTGTAAAAAAATCAATAAATATATTTTTTTTAAAAAAAATAGCATGTTCCAGATCGTGTGCTGAGCATGTAATACATATCATCTCATTCAATCCTCACAACCACCCTGTGAGGTTGGTATTAATATTATCCTATTTACAGATAAAGACACTGAGGTTCAGGCAGGTTAAAATTCTTGCCTAAGCAGGAATTTGAACCCAAGACTATCTGATTCCAGCATCTACATCCTTTCTACTCTCTACCATTTCTCACAACATTTCTAGAGGGAAAAATCAAGAGTATGATGAAATAAGGAGTGATAATGACCAAGTGCAACGATTCAGCCCAAGGACCACTGAGAGGGACGGTGGCGGCAGCAGCGGGTGGCTGGCTGGTAGCCACAGACCATCCACCTGCCTCCAGCTTCTATCAATCAGCCCATGACCTTCAGCAAATCCCTTCTCTTTCTGGGCCTTGGTTTCCTCATTTGTGAGAAAAGAGCAAGAGAATAGGGAGCCTGCTGGCACCCCGATTAGATGAGGTGCACTGGGTGGGCACTCGCTGGGTCTGGAGCAAGAAGGGCTCCACAGCAGCTGACTCCCCTCGTGGACGGTGACGTCCCCCCCCCCCCCCTTCCCAGCACAAGTCTTCAGGAGCAGGTTTCCCTGTTCCTGGCCTAGTTCTCCACACCCAGGAGAGCTCTCAGGTGCAGCTTGAGGCCCAGCAGGGGAGGAGGTCACAATTTTTCCAGAAGGAGGTGGGGAGCGGAGGGAAAGGGGGGCTAAGGGAGAAGCTGCAGTGGGGTACCTGGATCTGAGGGCTATAAACATGTAAAAACTCACCGAGCTTTACCCTGAAGTTGGCGTACACACGCCATATACACTTACAACTTATTAAAGGTTAGAAGAAGAAAAATATTTGAATAGATGATAAATCAGGCCAGGCAAGATTTTGCCAAATTAAAACATTGTTACTATAAATGCTCCACTTAAATATTTCATATCCCATCAGAAACCCCTTTAAAAGTGTCTAACTTCTAAGTTCATTATGAAAAGGGGACAATACAAAACCACCAAGATGAATTATTATGTTGGCTATGGGGTCGGGGTGAGGGTGAGGCCAGAATCCTTCATGAACAACCAATGCGTTCACTCTCCACTCCTGTTTCTATGTACAATTTAGTGGAGCAAATGAGGGCCTAGAACTTCAGGTAGGGCCTTGGGATCCTGATCCTGCAACTGGCTTGCTGGGCCCTCAGCTGGGTCAGGATCACCGCCCCTGGTAGCCTTCCCTCCCACTTGTGAAAAAGGAGAGCGAAGACCACAGAAGAAAGGACACTGCTGGCCCAGGTGGCATGAACACTGGCTGTCTCTCCACCCAGCATCTAGTTCCCCGTCAGTTGGTAATACCTCCTGGCCTTCCCATTGGGGGACCACCCCTCCTTCACTCTCAGTCCAGACGAGGCTGACCTATGGCCCCACCCTCACGCCCCAGGAGAGACCATGTGGCCCAAGCTGAATAGCAGTGCATTTGGAACGAGTGTGAATGATAAACTCTCACTGCACAGCTGTGGGAGGATGTCAGCCTAGAGCTTCTGGGAGGTATCACATGGAGAAAGGCTTCCTGGGAATAAAGCCAACACAGAAGAAAGCGGAGCCAAATAAGGAAAGAGCGAGCCCAAGGCCTAATATCACTGAGTCCCCAGGTCCAGCCATGCCTGAAGCTGCCTATGGCTGGGACTTCCATTTATCTGAGCCATTACATTCCCTACGCTGCTTAATCCAAACGCCAATTGTGTTTCTGTCACTTGCAAGAACAACATATCCGACTAATGGAGTCACAGGTCTCTGAGTTACAAGGGGCACTGGAGGCCACGCATACCGTATCAAGCATTCGGTAATGGTGCGCTGACCTAATGAGTGAATGACTCGTTCTAGCTCAGACTTCTCACACTGAAGTAAAGCTATCCTGTCGGCATTGACTGCATGTCACAGAATAAACCAACAGCATCTTTATGGAGCATTAATTTAAATGATGGCAAGTAGCTTAAAATATTTTTTTACTAAAAAAAAATTGTATCACAGCCAAATGTGATTCACTCCAGGAATGCAAGGATCAGTCAATATTAGGAAATCTATCACTATCATTCATCTCATTAACAGTCAAAAGAAAAAAATATATGGCTCCTTAGATGCCAATCTTGTTAAATTTCTACACTTATTCCTGACTCAAGATAAATATATCTTAACAAAATAGGAAGAGAGGGAAACTTCCTTCAGAGAACTATAGCTCCAGCCGCGAGCTGCATCACATCTCAAGGAGACGTCAGGGCTCCCACACTGAGGTCAATGTACGTTAAAAATGACCCTTGATGCCCGGCCAGCGGGGCTCAGTGGTTGAGCTTCGATCTATGAACCAGAAGGTCACAGTTCGATTCCCAGTCAGGGCACATGCCCGGGTTGTGGGCTCCATCCCCAGTAGGGGGCATGCAGGAGGCAGCCGATCCATGATTCCCTCTCATCATAGATGTTTCTTTCTCTTTCTCCCTTCCTCTCTCTCTAAAAATCAATAAAAAGATATTTTTAAATGACCCTCAATATCATAATTGTTTAACATTATTCAGGAAGCACCTGCCATCCAATTAGACAAATTTAAATTTTGTTTTCTACCAACTGGAAAGAAAGAGAAAGTGAAATTTTATTAACTTGCAGATGATGTGATTATATGTCTGGAAAAATTCCTCCCCATAAAAAATAAAATAAGATCTGAAAAACTATTAGAACCAGTAGGACAACTTCATAATAGTAACCAACATTAATAAAAGAGGTTATACATCAATAGCTTCCTTATATACAAAACAAAAACACCATGAAATATGATGGTGATCCAGCGAACATAAATGATTATTCTAAAACACACTCCCTCTTGCACTCAGTCACGGGCCCTCTTCTCTGTCTGTGTGAATTTTGGTGGAATGCTTGAAATGCCCAGCACACCTATAAGCAACCCGACCCACCAACCAGGTGCTTTTCTTGCCTTGGCTCAACCATCTCTGCTGACTGGGGACCCATCGCCTGAAACTCTTCACTCCCCTGTCACCTGGGCAAGCCCAGTAGGTTCCTCTCCAAGTTCGGTCTCCCTTCAAATATTTTTTTCCTACTCTAGCCAGAGGTCTTTACTCCAAATGCAAATTTGATCACGTTGTTTCCCTACTTAAAATGCTTCAGTGGCCCCTGGGGCCTGGTGGGAGGAGGGGGAGTACGGGGCGGGAGGGGTGTGTGTGTGTGTGTGTGTACATACGAGAACCAACCAATGAATGCATAAGTGGAACAATCTCTCTCTCTCTCTTTCTCTCTCTCTCTCTCTCTCTCTCTCTCAAAATTAATTTTAAAAAAAACAACAACTCAGTCAGACAAATCCAGAACGCGGATCTGACTCTGCAACGCCAACATCATGAAGGGCAGGCACCAGGGCAGGCCTGCTCCGGGCTGAAGGAAACAGAGATACAACAACCAAATGCAGTGCTTCAGCCAAGAGCGGTCCCTGGATGGGTGGGTGGGGGTGGGGAGGAGGAGAAAGAGCTGTAAAAGTTCTGTCACAACTGAGGAAAGTGGAATATGCGCTGGATATTAGCAGATATTCTAAAATCATTGTTTATTTACAGAGGTGGATAATAGGTGGTTATGTAGGAGAATATCGTTACTTTTAGGAGTTATAGGCCAAAATACTTAGGGGTAAAGCATCAGGATGTCTGCAGCATGTGTCCAAATGGTTCAGAGAGGAAATGGTGTATGTGTGTGTGTACACACACACACACACACACACACACACGCACACACATCACAGGAGGCAAACGTTCAGACAAAATCTAGGTGAAGGACATACTATTCTGTTAATCTTCTGTAGGCTTGCAAATTTTCCAAATATACACCTGGGTAGAAAAATACAAGGCAACACCTAGTTCCTTTAATAACACATAATCAACAGGTAGAGAACACAAAGAAAGGCTGTGAAATGTTTAACAAGCGATTAGAGTTCTGATCATTTCAGAACTTAAAATATACCTATCCCACAAGCACAACCGTCTCTACAAAATGAATAGCTTTATGATACTTTTCACTTTCCACAAGAGAAAAAGTGTGCCCTCTGCACGCCAGGGAAGCATCCCCAGATCTCATTAAAGAGGTGAAACCTCCCTTTAATTTGCTTTGGGAAATAGGGAACAGGTTATTAAAACTCGCCCACACTCCGTCACTGTAACCTCACAGAATATTCCGTCCATGTGATGATGTGTTAGCAGCTGACTTTCCCAGTAACCAGCACTCGTTAGGCAGGGACAGCGTTAGGCTCCTGCTCACTCATCCTTAGTGTAGGGCACACAGTAGTCACTCAACATTTGTTAAGTGAATGAGATATTACACAGCCCTTTAAATGCATATGAAGATAATGTAACAAGCAATGACTGACAAGTGAGACTGGAACAATTAGAATAACACTGAAAATGAAAAACTGGCGAAACACCACCACAGTAGCTACAAGGGGGAGGGGGGCGGGGAATGAGAAAATGAGTTGCTACGGAAAAATCCTAAGGGTATGATGCGTACACCAAGAAATGAGGACTACATGACTTGGGGATATGGAGACAGTAAGTAAGCAAGGGGGGGAGTCGGGAAATGGTGAAAACTTTTCTCATGTGTCTGAATTCACAAATCGAAAAAAAACCTTAGTCCTAACATGAGGACGGCCTGGCAAAACCCAACTGGGCATTGCCGCCGCCTAACTGCCATCATTCGAGGTTCTAACTCCACCCCTGCCACTAACTCACTGGGTGACCTCCAGGCCCATCACCCCTCACTCGGGGCAGTCCCCCCACTGGCAAAACGCGAGGGTGGGTTCAAGGGAGCAAGAAGATCACATCCTAAATAAGCCATAGAAACCCAATGTACAGTACACTGAATGCAGACAATAATGTTGTGCTGTAAGTGTGTAATGAGCTAATTATTACAGCAGCAAGCATATTACAACATATAAATGTACCAAAGCAGCATGCTGTACACCTTAAATTTACTCAATATTACATGTCAAATTTATCCAATAAAAAAATCCCATTCAATGATTCTATTCAAAGGACAAAATAAATCTCTATTTTCTTCTTTCAATTGCTTGTAATTGCTTAGGTTTCCACAAGTAATTTGTTATTCCTTTTTGAAATACAGAAAAGGTTTACATTTTCTTAAAGAAGTTTTTTTTTTTTTTAAAAAAAAAAGGTTTTTAAACAGATCATCCTGTTTATCACACCCTGCTCTTGGCCATAGGTCCCGAGTAGAATAGTTGGGAGACAATGTTAGTCATGAAACTTCAAAGCTATGAGAAATCGTCACCACTTTACATTTATGTAATGCTCGGCAGTTGGCCAAGGAATTTCCCCTTGTCCAGCCCCACCCACTCTCTTCATTATCAGGACACTGCCCTCGGAGGAGGGGCTCACGCGGGGCTGTGTTGAGGCCGGTCACAGTGGGAGAGGCGAGGGGGCACACCTCAGTGGCTTTGCTTAGTAGTAGCTTGAAGCTAGCCATGCGGGAGTATTTACACCACAGAAACAGGCAAACACTAGGAGTACTGACACTACAGAAAGAGGCAAACACGACTAATGCAAGCTTCTGTCCCCCACACTAGCCAGTTTATCCTCGCCCTTCCCTTAAGCCTACCCCCAAACCAAGACTTGACTTCAGGCCTCTATGCTTCCCATTCAGGGCTCCTTTCATGTTGATTCTGCTTCCTGTTTAATCCAGGGCAGGGATACTGTTAGACAAATATCAGGCCCCTGCCTGTCCTAGTCACAAATCTACCCCTGAGCCCAGCACAGTGCCTGACACACAGCAGGCCCTCCATCAGCACCCGTCCCTAAAGAAGACACTGGCTCCTGCTCAGACTGTACCCACACATACAACAGTGCACACAGGTGGGACCAAGACCACATGCAGCTCAAGTCCCAGCAGTGACCCCTGAGAAAGCTAAACTGAGTTCCCACCCTCTTCTCCCACCTAAAAAACAAAGTCTCAAGACTCTCCCAGCCTTGGCTGCGTGGATAGAGCTTCGGCCTGCGGACTGGAGGTCCCAGGTTAGATTCCCATCAAGGGCATGTTCCCGGGTTCCCCAGTAGGGGGCGTGCAGGAGGAAGCTAATCAATGATTCTCTCTCATCAATGATGTTTCTATCCCTCTCCCTCTCTGAAATCAATAAAAAAATTTTTTTTTAAAAAAAGACTCTCCCCAGCCACACGCTAGCAGAACACCCCAGACAAAACCAGCACTTCCTACATGCATCCTGCCAACTGTGCTCATCTGTGGGCCCAGTGAGTGCCTCAACCATCGGGGTTCAATGCCCTCACTCCATCCTTGTGCAGCTCTCCAAGCCTGATTCTTGGACCTCATGTTGAAAAGGTTAATCTACCACCAGGTGAAGTGCTATGCTCTTGCTTGGCATGAATTTTCCATCAGATTCCCAGGAGGGAGACTGACATGCGCACACGCTCTCCACCCAGCAGAGCTCAGCGTCGGACAGACGCTGCCTTTCACCCACCACCATCCGTCCACAGGGCAGGCCTGGGTGAGCTCCACTCCCAGTGAGTGGGGCCAGAGACCAGACCCTCAGACACTCTTCCCACCTGCTGTGTCCCATGAGCTGGGTTTCCTGGTGCCACCTCAGAGCACTGTGCCCTTTTGAGTCCCTCCAGTTTGTGTGTTTTTAAACATTCCCCAGGTACACGCTGTGTGCCAGACCCTGCTAGGCCCTTGTTAAGCCCTGCCTGTCTCCCATTGCATAAATGCATCGACGCTTCTAGTCTGTAAGCATGGTCCAGGTCTGACGTCCACATCTGACTGTATCCCCAGGGTGCCTGAAAGAGTGCTGAGCACATGGTAGGTACTCAAATAATTGCTGAATGATTTTTTTCAAAGTGAGCACCACGCCTCAGGGATTGTCATAGGAAAGTAAAGGGCAGGCATTCTGACAGCTCCTCTGGGCTCTGTGGTTGGTGGGAGAATGATATATAGGCTGATAACAGACAATGCCATGTGCTATCGGCCAGGTGCCCAGTGACCACTAGCTAAGCATTTCTGACCACACTGAACCTTCACATCAACTTTCACAACCTACTAGTAAGTACCACTGTTCTCCACCTTCACCAAAGGCAGGCTGAGACTCAGAAACTCGACAACCGAGCCAGGGTCTCACCACCTCCCCTCTGCCCTCCTGCAGTTCCCTGTCACTAGGGCCGCCCTGTGAGGAGACTGCCTGGAATTGGGAACATGCTGATGGGCTCCCAGGGAGACTAGAATGCCCACCCCTGGCACCTCATTGGCTTATCTTGGCCAAAGCCCAGCCTTACCCCTGGGGCAGCCACAGCAGCTGCCCCCCATTCTGCAGAGGGACTCTGCTCCCATCTACAGGCAGAAGGGAAGATGAGAGCCCCCATCAGATGAGTAGCAGGGGGGTGGTGTCCGACACACAGTAGGTGCTCACTCATGTTTCTGAACGGACAAGTGGAGGGGGCAGATAAGGACAAGGAGTGGGCCCTGCATCCCAGAGATGAAATGATGTGACAAAGCCTGCCAGTAAGAAGGACCTCAGCCTGGGGCCAACCCCACTTTCCCCAAGGAGAGGGGCTCCCCAAAGCCCTGCCCACAGACCTCGCGTCCCCCGGCAGGAACAGTTGTACTCCTGTGATCTATGGACATTTTTTATTTCAACCAAGCGATTTTATTGTGAGGAGACATATTCCCACAGCATTTACTGACTCAGCAACCATTACTTGCCACTTCTACTTCTAAATGCTGACTCAGAAGGACACAGGATTTCTAGAAAATTAAGCCCCAGGAGAGTGCAGTTTTCAGTGACTGTGGGTGGGTCACATCACTTCTGTGTGCCTCAGTTTCCTCGGATGGGCAGCAATGGAGTTCAGCAGGCAAATCTCTGATGTTCAAAGAGGATTTTAAGGGACGAAGTCTTTGCCCATTTTGTAAACCCTTCCTATGAACGGACTTGGAGATGGTGAGGAATCAGCCCCCACTGGAGGAACGGGAAGGTTTAAGTTTGCTCGTTCTTTCGTTCGTTCATGCATTCATTCATTCATTCATGCATACATTCAATAGGTCAGTCAGTCAGTCAGTCAGCATCCCATCACTGCTCAGCAGCCTTACACACTTGAGGGAAATGCTCAAAGAAGGCAGGGCCTTCACTCTCAGATTGCACAAATGCGTGTCTCTTTTATGAAAGTAAAAATCTTCTCTGGCTTGCTCGTTTCTTCCCGTGTGTTTTGAGCACCTCCTTGTGCGGGCTCTGTAGACTTTACTCCCTACAAGGCGGGGCCTTGTCTGGGGCAGTGACACCCCATCTCTGGCCCAGGCAGGGCCCAGCACACAGTAGGCTCTCAGCCTGTGCGCGGCCTTGGTGGACTGAACCGACTAAAAAACAGTGATTTCTAGATGGCAATGTGAAGGCCTGCATCCAAAATTGAGGCTTTCCCCAGAGCCCTGTGCCATGTTCATGCTCCAGGGGTAGCTGCTCGTTCCACCTTCAGACCGGTTTGTTCCCTGCCTGTCCTTAGTGCAATCAGCTCCCATCTCGGCCTTCGGCCAGAACTGTTTTGGTCACTGGTTTTATTAGCTCTTTGTTCACTGCCCAAACGGCTGTGTGCGCCTGCTCCACCTCCTCCACCCTCCAGGAGACAGCTGCTGACCTTGAGAAGCTGGAGAGCCAACAGAGGGAACCTCTCCTGACCCCAGGCTGTAGCCTTCACTCTCCGCTCACCAGCCCTGTGACCTGGGACAAAGCCCTTCACCTGTCCAAGGTGGCTTCTGGGAGAATCCATCAGCTTTCGCCACAGTCTGCTCCACAGAGCCCTGGTTTCCTCCAAACATCAGTAGGCACGGCAGGGAAAGAATGGGGCCTGTGGCCAAACTGTTTGGGCACTGCTGGTTTAAGCTCAGTCAAGTGTGGCCTTTCTCACAAGACCCAACAGAGCCTCTAAAAGGTCAGTGTGCACGAGGGGTCTCTCAAGAGAAGGGAGGTATCAGCCCCGACACCTGCTGCCGCACAGAAACTCCGCACTGGGGACGTGCAGACGGGGAGATCTGGAAGCAGGGGGTGGTGAGAGTGTCAGACACTCGGTACCTGCGATATTGGGCAGGTACTTAAAACTGTTTTCTCATCTGCAAAATGGAGGCAAACCATGTGTATTCTGCTCAGTTGCTGTGATGTTTGGGCAATGTATATAAAAAGCCCTTTGGAGGTGCATGCCCAGAACTAGCAGATATTATTACAATGTGCTGTGTAGAGGATTAGCCACACTCACTGAAGGCGTTTTCAGTGGCTCATGGCAGATCCTATAAGACGTTGCCCTAACTGATGCCTTTGGCCAGTACAAGGACGGATGAAGACTTGGTTAGGTATAAAAAACAAAACAAAACAAAAACACACACACAACAATGCAGAACATAGGGCTCAGGATACTGAGTCTGCGTCTAGGCTCTTCATTCTTTGCTACATGACTACCGCCCAGCCCTTCGCCTTTCAAAATCTCAGTTTCTCATCTGTAAAATATTACTTTCTTCACAGGGTCTTCATGTGTCTCAAATAAGAGCATGTGCACTCATTACATCACTTCAACAATAATTTAATAATAAGGTTATACCAATGAATGTAATGAGGAGCCTATTCCATTTCCATATTTACTCAACAAATGTTTAGTGACTTCTATATCCCTGGCACTGCCCTGGGGAATCAATGAGAAGACACACAGATCCTATATGCCCTCATAAGACTTACAGTTGTTTTAAATAATATACTTAAAACTTTAGGATTGAAAGGAAAATCATCCATCAACCAACTCCTTTCTTTTAAGCCAATGAGGGATCTGAGAGAGAAAGTAAAGAGACACCCCCCAAGGTCACACAGCCAGGCTTTGGCTACAATAATATTATAAAGTTCCTAATGAAAAGCAAAAAAACAAACAAAAAAAAAAGGTAAACCATTAAAAAAATTCAACAACTGTGTCTTTGGCTATTTTGCCTTTCTGTCCTAGGCATATCACTGAAGCAGAGTGAATGAAACCGGCAAGACCTGGTCCCCTGGAATTCAGCCCAGTGGGGAAGGTAGCCACTAAGAAGATACATATGTAGAGGATGAGAAACTGAGTCACCTCATTACCATTCCAACACACAAGTCTGGCCCTATCCACCTCCTGATAGAAAAATCTTCCTAGGTTCTTCTTTTTATGCAGCAATAAAAATAAACAAAAATGACAACAGCTGCCTTTATTAGGTGCTTACTACATGCCAGGTGCTTTCCTATGATTAACTCAGGACTTGCCCCAGCAACCCCCTGCAGGAGATACTATTATTGTCCCTATTAACCAATGAAGAATTGAAGTTTTTCATTTAACCATTGCTCACAGTATATGCAACCGCCTCCTCAACCCCCAAGACTCAGAATTCCCTAAGAATTCACATCTTACCCACCTTTTTGTCTCTGGTGCTTGGTATTAAATACATGCCCACTGAATGAATAATCAACTGATTGATCAAATGGGCTATTTTTTTTTCAAGGCACCATCTTGCTAATAAGCCCTAGTCTGGGAACAAGAGCTGATTGGTCTCCTGATAATCACATGAGAGGTAGCTGTGATGTTGTCCAAAGAGCCGGGGCCAGACCTCAGAGACCTGAGACCAAGGCTTATCTCTGTGTGGACTCGAACCATCATTTCATCACTCTCAAAGCTGTAATGATGAAGATGCAAGAAATGATACACTGAGCCTAGAACTCTCCTCGCTCAAGAGTCTCTGAAACATAATGAGAGGGGGTGCTGAAGAAGACATTTGAAATTGCACTCTGCCTCCCGTTAGAACTAGATCTAAAGTAAAACGCTTTAGAGTAGGATACTGAGCAGGTCTATTGGGGGTAAGTAAAGAACTTCCTCTCCCTCCACAGGCCAGTGGGTGTATTTATCCTAATAATGTAGATTTTCTCCCCATAACAAAGATGCTCAACCTGTGCATCTTTTCCAGAGAAGTGTTTTGGATGAATGTGAGTGAGGCTGCCACCACCAACTGTCCACCAGAACAGAGGGCTGGTGTTATGCAAGAGCCCACGTGCACATGCTGCATGGGGACAAAACCCTAAACCACCCTCCCAACTCCCACATGCTCCTCTCAAAGACCCCGATGAGGAATAATAACTGAGTGCGACCAAGGCAACCGCAAACATGGCGTGATGGCTCCATAGCTACGTCCACAAGGACTCACCCCTCGGCAAGTGTGAGTCTGTCAGTCACTGAAAGTGAGACAGCTTTTGTTGTCATTCTTGTTGTTGTTGAGATTGGTTTTATTTATTTGTTTGTTTGTTTGTTTTTAATCCTCACCCGAGGTTATTTTTCCATTGGTCCTTTAGAAAGGGGAAAAGAGAAAGGGAAAGACAGAGAGAAACATCGATGTGAGAGAAACATATCGACTGGTTGCCTCCGGTACACTCCCCGACCAGGGCCTGGGCTAGGAAGAAGCCTGCAACCGAGGTATGTGCCCTTGACCGGAATCAAATCTGGGACCTTTTGGTGCGCAGGCCAACACGCTATCCACTGAGCCAAACTGGCTAGGGCAGAGGTTGGTTTTAAATGAATCTCTGTCCTAATGTTACCTGTTGGACATGATGGGGTTAACAATCAACTTCCTACTTATAGGACCATTGTGAGAATTAAATGAGTTAAGTAAGCTAAGTGACCCACACAGAACCTGACACATGGCAAATACTCATATTGTTGCCCTTGATGATGAGAATGGTGTTGGTGGTGATGGGGACAATTATGGTGGTGGTGGTAGTGGTGGTGGTGGTGGAGATGGTGGTGGTGACGATGTGGTGGTGGTGATTATGGTGATAGTGGTAGTGGTGGCATTGGTGGTGATGGAGACGGTGGTGGTGGTGGTAGTAATGGTGGTGATGGTGTTGGTGGTGGTGGTGGTGGTAACAGTGATGTTGGTGGTGGTGGATAAAACAACCTGAAGTAGAGAAATCCTACCAAAGGCTCTTCAAACCCCCCTTGGTAATCCTGTGACGACCTCTGAATACTTTTCAGAAGAGAAAATGAAGTGGCACCTACTCCTGGGAAGGACCAAGGCTGACAGATGCCCTGGGCCTCAGGATAGGTCACTGGGTCCCTGTGAGGACAGAGGCTCACCGGGGCCCCTGGGAGATGAAAACAGGTAACAAAGAGACCTGAAAAGACGAACTTCCCCAGAGTAAAGGAGGAGGAAATTACGATAGCAGAGAGATGCCACTGTTCAGCAACAAACAGGCTAAAATGAAAAGGCATGAGGAGCAGAGGTGTGACAGGAGGCGGGCAAACAGGAAATCTGGGACTCTGTTACAAGTGATGCTCTTCAGAGAACAATTTGGCAAGGTTTATTGAGATCTTAAATGCAAACACAGGATGACCCAACAACTCCACTCTTGCAGTAACCATCTAAAAAAGCAATCTGTCCATGTGCTCAGGAGGCATGTACCAGAAAGTATATCACAAATGTGTTATAAAGGCAAAAAGCAGAACCGACCCACCCACACCAGCAGGAAAACAGCTCGATGAGCAGGGGGATTCTCATACTAGAGATACACAGTTCACTTTGCTGTAGCATAAAAACAAGGTAGATTCACATTACTGTCTTGAAAATACTTTAAGACATATAACTGAATTATTTTAAAAGGTTACAAAATAGACCAGCAAGCATAATATTACAGCCTGTATTTAAAGAACAGAAATAAATAAGAAGGAAGGAAAGAATGACCTAAAGAAAGTTCTGGAAGGAAATGCACAGTGGTACCTCTAGGAAAGGCGGGAGTGAGGTAAGGGCTGAAAATAAAACTGGGTAAGGGGAGAGTCCGTGGGAACTTCACTCTTATTTTTAACTAAAAAAAATGTATCCATGCACATCCTGGGCACTAAAATTAAATTAATACGTTTATTTTTAAGGAAAAACAAGAGGAAATGGAAGGAAGAAGAGATAATGACTTCAAGAGAAGAATGTAACTACCAAGAGTAAGGGTGTGACTTTGCCTCCTCCTGAAGGACTGGCCACACACAAATGTAGATACCACACATCTGAGCATATGTCCACAGTTTTTGTTTTTTTAATTAATTTCAGAGAGAGGAAAGGAGAGGGAGAGATAGAAACATCAATGAGAAAGAAACATCAATTGCCTGCCTCCTGCATGTCCCCTACTGGGGATCAAGCCAGCAACCCGGGCATGTGCCTTGACCAGGCATTGAACCGATGACCTCCTGGTGCATGGGGTGATGCTCAACCAACTGAGCCACACTGGCCCGGCTGTCCACAGTTTTAGGAATGAAATATTTAATTCTACACCACATCAGTTCTAGTTATAGCAACTCTTCCCTCTAAGTCCTAGAAAAATTCTCTTATACTTAACAAAGGTATCCTCTCGTCTGGTGTCAGAAATTAGAGATACCAGCCCTGGCCAGGTAATTCAGTTAGTTAGAGCATCGTCCTGATATGCCAAGGTTATGGGGTTGACCTCCAGCAGAGCACATACAAGAAGCAACCAATGAATGCATAAATAAGTGGAACAACACATCGATGTTTCTTTCTCAAATTAATAAAAATAAATAAAAAGAAACTAGTGATATTAATAGGGGACACATGAAATTTGGCTATCTCCAAATGTGTGATGACCTCCAACTGTCTTATACAGTCATAGATGAAGTTCTGCATTGCATTTAGCTGTTGCATGTAAAAAAAATTTTAATTTTAATTTTTAAAGATATTTTTACCTTTCCTTGTTTTCTTCCATTCCTCTGAAGACACACTGATTCATTACTGTGGAACTCTCCCCATACACAGTGTGGCAGGCTGAGGTCTTCTTCCTGAAAAAGGCAAAACAACCAATATTTATAACCTAGGTGCATTTATATTATAAACACATGATGAACTGCATTAAACACATAAAGGGGAATATGTGAAAGGCTGCCCACTGTCCATCAAAATCCATTCTCCCCTTCTTCCATAATTATTCAAGTTTTAACAGCATCTACATTTCCCAGGCATCATTGCAGCTAGGTGCAGCCAGGTATCTAAATTCCCAAGGAAATGTGAAAGGAAGTGATATGTGCCACTTCTCTTTCTAGGTCTTAAGACATAGGCATGCTTGGCCACACTGGCTGGAATTCAGCTCTGACCATGCAGATAATGACAATGCTAGAGAGGGAAATAACAGAGCAAAAAAATAGAAGGCACCTGGGTCTGTGACTGACTGGAGCATGGCTACCTTCTCACCTTTATTCTTTGAGTCACTGTTCCATTGGGTCCTATTTTTATGGCTACTTAACTCTCATCCCAGTTGGGACTATGATTAAATATTTCCACCGGGACTCTTCTGAGGTGGATTTGGTTATTTGGAGCTTGGGACATGCTCTGTCTATGGAGACAGGTGAGGCCAAACTATTTTTTGTTACAATTTTCGTAAGACCACATGCAATTTCAAGTAGGCATGCAATCAATGTTTGATGGATGAAGAGGCATTGACAAGCTTGTATTATCTTCTAGTGTGAAGATTCAGAAATGCTGGGATCCACAAGTATGAGTGGTGAGCCTGACTCCACAAGGGAACCACTTGGCATGGTAAAATGCCATCCAAATGTACACGATGCCCAAGGATTCCAGTCTACGTGCTTAGGAATGACAGAGAAAGCCATGGGGCAGAGACAGACAGAGCTAGAGAGGGACATGCCGATGGTGGAGGATTCCGCCCACTCTTCCACTCCCTGAGCATCTGCCCCAGGTGAGTCTGAGGTAGGACGCTGAGGTTGCCTCTGCAGTCTTGGGCACTGCATTCCTCACTACCCGGGAGGTGGTTTTAGCATTAAAAAATAGATTCTCTTCCGACAACATGGTTCCAAACACAAACCAGCTACTTCATTTGGTGTCAACCAAACAGTCATCAGTTGCAGTGCTGAAAGGACTGGTTTTGCAGACCATATTGAGGGATGGCATGTGGTCTCCAGCCTAGTGCCTCTTAGGCAAAAGGCAGTTCAGGGTAATTTTGACACCCACGATCTTCCATGCTAGTGCCGTATTTATGGCCCAGCTCCACTGCAGCAGCTGTTTTGACTGCTGAGTGTCACAGGCCTGCTTGGCCAAATCTCCACATGCCCCACCATGGGTTGGGCCTACTCCCAGATGAAACCATCATTTGGATGAATTCTCAGATCCAGGTGAGAGGGACCAGATACGTGGGACCCTGCACTACAAGGCGCTGGATAGTCAGTGTGGGGAAACCCCAGCCACAGCTTCCAGCACTGTTCCTCTAACTAGCAAACAACATGCCTTGAGATATTTTTAGCATCTAGGTCCAGGTCTTGGGCTACTGCTCTGGCTTTCACCAGAACTTAACTTCATCAGCCGAGGTCTGCACATTACAGAGGGCTCAGAATACGGCAAAAGGAAAGGAGTGGTTCCCAGAAGGAAGAGAGGTGGAAGGGTACTGGGACTTGAGTGCAGTCCCAGAGGCACCACTGCATCCCTGCCACAAAGGAAGAGGGGAGAAAGCAAACACCCACACCAGAGTCACTCGGCAACTGTGAACACCTCAGCCACCTCACCTCAGCCTGGAAGCCACATTTGCTCAGCACACCACGCTCTTCTGCAGCCCAGGAAATGCCCCAAAGGGATCTGTCAGCTACATCCCCAAATGGTGCCCAAAACAGGGCTCTCCTCACAGCCACATGTCCAGTCCCAAGCAACAGGCAGAAGTCAGAGCCCACCCTCCACTGGCCCACCAAGGGGGTGATATTCTCAGACTCTTCTCAAGGCAGCCACTCAGCCCCCTGAACATCTGAATCCAGAAATACCAACTTCTGTGAAAGGAATGTATGTGCTCAATAGGGTTGTCGGTAGCAACCACAGCCACGCTGACTCAGCACCTATTTGTGGGCAGTAAACCAAGGCTCTCACACAGACACTCCACCCGTCCACCCAGCCCCCAGGGGAGGCAGGATCACACCCATTTGATAGATGGCAAAACCAGAGCCCAAGAGGCAGCGATTAGATTAAGGTCGCAGCACATAAGTAAGGGCAGTTTTCCAACTCTGAGGAGCTGGCTGAGCAACTCGGGCTTATTTCTACCTCGCAATACCCACCACTCACCTTGTTCATCAGAAAGTTACAAGAGGAGTGCTGTTCTAACCCTTCAGCTGGAAAGTTCTGCATTACTCTTAAGTTCATCACTATTTCCCATCCCAGGCACTCCCATGGAGAGGAGCTGTAAGGCTCCCCTGCAGGAACTCTGGCACTGCCCCTTCCTCGTTCCTCTAATCGCTGGCTAGATCAGCACTGGCCGGCACTGGCTGAGCATCAACCTCCTGCACAGTGTCCCTTGGACACCAAGTCCCACTACTTCTGCGCTGAAAAATAGCTCTTCTCAGGAGGCACCAAGTGTTGGTGAGGACGTGGAGCAACAAGAACTCCCACACCTGCTGCTGGTGGGAACATAAATTGGTCCAACCAGCCTGGAAGACTGTGGCAGTTAACTGCTCAACTTGCATTTGCTGCTACACACACAGGTGCATCAAGAGGCATTTTCTAGAACGTTGTCAGTAGTCCTACACAGAACAGCTCTGCTTTAGCTTCCTACTGCCTCCAAAACAAATTACCACACACTTAGGGGCCCCAAACAGCGCACATTTATCATCTGATAGGTCTGGAGCTCAGAAATGAGACTGTCTCATTGCTAAAAATGTTGCAAACTTAAAAAAAACACACACAGATCTCAAAAGAGGACACACCCTCTCGAGAGACTTGCCAAAGCGCCACATGCTCCCTGCTCTGCATCCGCTGGGCATTTGGCGGACGTCATAAACATTTATCAGTAAACAACAGTCAGGGTTTGTCCTCCAGGTCTTTATCAGAAGAGGGAGAGAGCTGGATACTTTTTTTTTTTTTGTCTGCCAATCTCAGGGCCAAACCCAGAGTTAAAGGCTGAGGGACAACTGAGGCTATGACCTCAAAGTCCCAAGCCACCTGCCCCAGATGACCTCACCTCCCCGACAGCCAAGAAACGTGACCCAGAGGCCTTGACTGAAAACAAGGCCATTGCACCTAAGGGCTCCTGAGGCCACTAAACTGAACCAGCGATAACAACGCACGCGGGGCAGCGGCCCACAATGCTGGCAGTGGGGTCAAGCCTGGGCACTCCTTCCCTTGAGACCTGGCCCAAGGTCAGTTACCAAACAGTGCCCGGGCCAGTGTGGCCACAGCAGCACACCTGTGCCGTCCACAGGCCCCCAGCACCCCGTCCTCCCACAGATCTGCTGCAGCACCCCATGGACACAGAGGAAAGGCCTGTGCCCAGGGGTGTGGAGACCACTGAGGAGACGTTCTGTGTAAGTGGCTGCCTCTGAGGAGGGACCTGGGACTGGCTGGGGGTTAAGATGGGTCTCAGTTATGCCTGTACTGCTAGCAGCTTTATAAGAACAAGAAAAAAAGTGTTTATGTACGGTAGAGTTGCTAAAAATGTTGCAAAGTTAAAAAAAAAAAACAACACAAGAAAACAACCACACTGATCATGTCAGTGCAATGTGATTAAGCAGCACCAGGGATGCAATTTTTTCAGGGGGGCAGCACCTCCACCAGCCTGCGGGCATCACGGACAGGATCTCACCTCAGTGGGGTGTACGCCCCTGGGTTAAATGAGATTATTTATGTCAGTGGTTCTCAACCTTCCGGCCCTTTAAATACAGTTCCTCATGTTGTGACCCAACCATAAAATTATTTTCGTTGCTACTTCATAACTGTAATGTTGCTACTGTTATGAATCGTAATGTAAATATCTGAT
This sequence comes from Myotis yumanensis, assembly GCF_028538775.1. Taxonomy (NCBI): domain Eukaryota; kingdom Metazoa; phylum Chordata; class Mammalia; order Chiroptera; family Vespertilionidae; genus Myotis; species Myotis yumanensis. The sequence continues at coordinate 43,841,451 of NW_027223765.1, forward strand.
ATGCAGGATGGTCTTAGGCGACCCCTGTGAAAGGGTCGTTCGACCGCCAAAGGGGTCGCTACCCACAGGTTGAGAACCGCTGATCTATGTTGAGTGTTTAGCCAAGAAGACGTACTCAGTTAGTGGTTGGTGTTATCTACTTTATTTGTATTTCTACCCCATCCTTCCCGGAGGCCAGACACGGAAAGTTTTGGGGGATTGTTGGGGTAAGACTCTGGAAATGAGGCCCACCCTCTGATAGACATCCTGTACACCCAACCGCTCACATTCCCGCAGGCTCTCCCAGCGCCCCCAGGCCCTCCCCCGTGCTCCCACGAACACCTTCCTCACCCACATCCCACCTGTGTGCCGTGTCTCCCCAACTTCCCCGGGGTTTGTGGCTCCCGGCTGTGAGCACACTGACAAGTACAATACTTGTTGAACAAATGAACACATCCGGCTAACTGCATTCTGCACCCTAATGAGAGAGGACACAGCCTGCTCAGAATCAGGATGCCACGGAGGCTGTCACCACCCGGCTGAAGAAATAAACAGCCCCCATGCGGAGCTGGCCACCAAGATTCACAGAAAAATGAGGCTCCACACCACAAAACCCCACAGTACCCACCCGAGCCCTATGTCACTCACTCTATCCAAGGAAGGAGTATGATGGGACTTAAGGTGCTATATTTCTAAACACAATGTCAAGATGCCCCCTGATGAAACAGATTTAACAGGCTAAGGCCATTATCATACTTGCTCCAACGAGGACTTTGAACACTCTTGCCAGGCAGCCTTCGGGCTCAGCATCTGACCCTCCACAGTTAACTACAAGGACAGGCTGAGCTGAGCGTGCCTCAGGGAGGGTTACAGTCCAGGTCTCACTGCACGTGCGAAGGCTGGTGGTGTGGGCATGGGCTCCATCACAGGCTCCTTCAGGGAGGGGTGGAGAGGAGGCTAGGCCAGTCCTCAGGGCCTCGTCACGAGTCTCCACTGTTCCCAGGGAAGATCAGATCCAGATTCTAGAACGAGGGTCCACTGGGGACACCCCAGGGGTCAAGTCCTGTCCAGCTCCAGGCTGCCTGTCCTTAGACCAAAGGGTATTTACTCTCTTCAACCGGGGCGTCACCTCTCCCATATGATTCAGATGCGAGGGCTTGGGGTACGTTCTCATATTACGAAATAGTTCCCATGCAACAACTAAGCTTGACAAATCTTACTTTATACAAAACTACTACCACCTGCCTGCCTCTCTCCAGGGCTCTCCCAATAACGTCTTCAGTGGACACTCGGGACCCTTTTACTGATGGACAGAGACCATGCTTATCCATCCGGGGAGGACCCAAAGGCAGGAGGAGGGGGACTCATGGCCGGGGAGTCTGGGGCCTCCCGGGGCACTGGCTGCGAAAAGATGGACACTGTCCAAGCAGAGTTGGTCTGAGGGCCGCACGCAGGCTGCCCGGGGATCTGGGAGCCGTGGCGTCACTGTCACCACCGTCAGCACTGTACCCTTCCTCACCACAGGCTGCCGTGAAGGCGCCTTCCCACGCGCAGGCACCTGCATGGAGCTCCAAACGCCTGGACCCATTTGCCGCTTCAGCAACCTTGTGAGGCAGGGACTCTTATCTCCTCACGGATGAGGAAACCGAGGCACGGAGGAGTTCGAGTGACTTGCCCAGGCTCACAGAGCTAGTGAGTAGAACCAGGGCATAAGCACAAAAGACAATGACGTTTGTCCCTCCTACCCCAAAACAGAAGTCCACAATGGAGAAAGGAGTCGTGCTAAATGACCCTAGAAGAAGCCTCGTGTCAATGTTCCCAGCTGGGGATAAAACGGGATGTTTTGGACGGGGAACGTTTTCCTGACCTGACCTTCGCCAGCCCGGTTCAAGCTGCCTCCACAGACTGATCGACTCCACACCCTCTAACTCAGCTCCAGCTGGCAGTCAGGGCCGCCTCCTCCATCACCACGCACTGCCTGCAAGGACAGGGGTTTCAGTAGAGCACTCTACATGCCCAACGGGTGCTCCACAGCGCCTGCAAAAACGTGCACCCTCTTATACCCCGGCTATCAACGATGCTTCATGAAACCGTATGTAGCTAGCCACGGGACACAATTTCAAGTTCTCTGAAATCTCTGGGGTTTTAACTACAGGGAGGAGATGACCAAGACATATCAACAACCTCCTCTAAACGTCACTAAGTCACAAACGAGCCCCGTGGGAGGCACACTGCTGACCACATGTTACAGAGAAGGAAGCAGGCTCCAGCATACGCAGCCGGGCCACGCTCCAGCGGCCGGGAGTGGACGACGGGGATTAAACAGCTGAGTGTGTCTGACCCCGGGTCCAGGCCTGCAAACGTCCACTGTCCCCTGGGCCCTGGTACCTGAGTAAGCATGCAGCCCGACTCCCCATACAATAAGCCTCTCTGGCTAAAGCTTAGCTCCAGCTCTGTGCTCTGACACCAAGTGTCCCCTGAGGAAGACCCTGAAAAGGGGGGACCAACTGCAGCTTTCTGGAGGGCAAATTCTAAAGCCAGTGAGAAAACCCTGCAGAGTCCAAAATCCCCCTAGGAAGCCCCTCAGGAGGAGGCAGCCTGGAGAGGGTCTCTCTCCCCGCAGGAGCCCAGCAAGGCCAGTGCTGGAGGAGGGGGCTGTGTGTTCGCCTGCCTCCAGGTAAAGTGAGTGGTCAGGACAGAGGGGACGTACAGACCTGTAACCCCCAGACTCACATACGGGACTGCCCACACTACTTGGGGCGCGTGGGGTGTGGGGCCAGCTCGGAGGACCCGCAGATCCACCACCCCCAAACTCCCACTCTCTCCAGAACATACACTCACTCACATGGAACAGCGGGACTAAACCGTTGTTTCTTCTTTCTAAGAGCTTCTAGTTTAGTTTACATAACCTAAACACAAGAGAGATGTGATTCCGTGATGCCATAATGCCACCGTAACATGATTTTCCCTAGCTCCTAAAACATCTACGTTATAAGTTATAAAAACATTTACAATATAGACAGCGATTGAGGCCTCAGGCTCTGAAGGAAGACGGCTTGGTCTCTAATTTGAGGCATCAGGAGCTGGGATGCTGAGCAAACAGGAGGATGAGAAGCAGGGGAAGCACTTCCCGAGAATATGAAATACCCAGGGAGGAACCATTTCAGACCCACCCAGAAGGCAAGACTGTACAGGCTCGGGGATCTCAAGAGGCAGCAAACTGGCAGCCTCAGCCACAGTGACAGAGAAAGTGACTTGAGTGATAGTCGCTCCAGACGGGCCCTTGAGCCTCCGCCCCTCCTGCTGGCCCAGACACGCAAGGCTGCCGCCCACCGCCCGCTTCCCGACCCAGGCGGAGACCCCATCGGCTCTGCCTCTGCGAGAGGCCCTCCAGGGCTCCAGGCCGCTCCCCTCCTCTCTGAGAGGCACACGCCCACAGCACACACGAGAAATGACAGTGAGCAGTGAGCAACCTGGAGCCCTGCCGACCAAGTCACGTGCACAGCTCCGCCTCCTCTGCCAGCAACTGAACCTGCACCCACTGCTCGGGCAGGGAACACAGCGGGGAGACCCTGACACGGTAATGGGACCCCTGTCACTCAGCAGACCTGCAGCGGTCAAGAGCAAAACCCACCCCGAAGTGTGCAGGGAGCAGGGAGAGAGGCATGAAGGAGGACCTGTCCACCTGGTTGCAATCGCTCCTGTGTCCAGGGAGGAACAGACAACGCAAGGGGCAGATGCTTCCGGAGGCAAAGCCCAGCACTTGAGTTCTGGCCTCTGCTGGGGTCAGAGAAGCTGGTCCCCATCACGCCTCCCAAGGAGCTAACAAAGTAAATGAGACCACAAACCTAAGCAAACTTGGGGGCACAGGCCCCCAAGTGGTTGGGGCATCAGCTGTGATCAAGATACTTGGTCATCACTGGAGGAAGCAGCAGGACATTCGAGTTCAAAACATCCGGACAGTTAAATTCCTGCTGATGGCAGGAGGGGGAAGCTGCTTCCATTACCCAGAAACCCCACCTGGTGACCTGGCACCAAGAAATACAACCTTGCCCAGCAGGGCAGGGCCTGAAGACCAGGGCCTTTCGTTTCCATGAGAGAGTCACAGGATGTCGGAGCCAGGAGGACCCACAGTCCTCAGAGCCCGCAGGTGTCCTGAAGGGGTGGGGCACAGAGCCATCAGCACAGAGTCATGCTTGGCCCAAGCTCAGACCTTCTGAATCAGAACCTCCGAGGCCAGGCCTGAGAACTGACACCTCACAGGCCCTCCCAGGGGACTGAGGCAGCTAGCCCAGCACCAGGCTGCTGTGGCAACTGGATGGGTCCAGCCTGCTGGCTTATCTGTGGGAGGTCAAGGCCATGCAGTGGTTGATGATTCGTTCATTCCCACGCTCATTCATTCCAGCAGCACCTCCCCAGGGTCGCCCTTGCACCCAGCTCTGAGGATACGGTTCCTGCCATACAGGGAGCGCTGGGTCCACCGAGGGAGCTCCTCAGCAGGTGTCCAGGCTCTGGCACCTGTGCTTCGGGTGCTGAGGGACCCTGAACCCAGCGGGAAAACAAAAGCAAGGCTGAAAAGAAGAGGAATCCAGAAACTGACGACTGGATAGCAATTCCAACAGAGAAGCCAGGTCTGGGGAGGCTGAGAGGTGGCTGCGTGGCACAAGGAGGGAAGATCTGCACCCACCCAGCACCCAGGACGCGCCAGCCCCTTGGCCACGGTTAGCACTGTCAGCACTCACAACCCTCCACGGGGGCCACGCAGGTCCCCATCTTACAGACAGGGCAGCGAGGCACAGGGTATGGGAAATGCCCACCCGAGGACCTGGCGCCAAGTGCCGGGCTGGGGTTTGAACCCCGGCAGCCAGAGCACTTGCTCTTTTCACTATCATCCCTCCTCCTCCTGAGGCAGGACACCTCCATCCACCACAGCCTGAGTCCAGAGGCCTGGGAGGTGTCCTTGACCTCTCTCTCTTCTTACCCCTTATGCACTAAGGCCTTCTCCCTCCAGCTCAACTGCTAACATCGCTTACCACCTCCATTTGACCTGCGGTATCTATACTAATAAAAGGGTAATATGCTAATTAGACCAGGACACCTTCTGGAAGACCTTCCAGACGTCCTTACGGACAAAGCCATGGCAATCAGGCCAGGAGGGGAGGGCAGTTGGGGGCGAGCAGGCCAGCAGGGGGGCAGTTGGGGGCGAGCAGGCCGGTAGGTGGGGGGGGGGCAGTTGGGGGCGAGCAGGCTGGCAGGCAGAGTGGTTAGGGGCGATCAGGCAGGCAGGCAGGTGAGCGGTTAGGAGCCAATGGTCCCAGATTGCAAGAGGGATGTCCAAGGGGTCCCAGATTGGAGAGGATGCAGACCAGGCTGAGGGACAACTCCCCCCCGCCCCCCCACCTGCACAAATTTTGTGCATCGGGCCACTAGTTTAAAATACAAGCCCAGTCAGCCAGGTCACTCCCTGGCTCAGCCCTCTGCAAGGGCTTCCCACAGATCTGAAGATACAAATCTTCCTCCCAAATAATTGGCCTCGGCGCCTTCCCACGGAGTGTCCCCACCGGGCCTGCTCCCTCCAGTTCCTCTGAGCTCAGTGGCCTTCAGTGCCCTGACAGGACTCCCAGAACTGAACGGGGTCCCCAGCTTTCCCCAGAAGCAAGGCCCCGAAGCAGAAGCAGCCCTGTGCTGGCTGAGCCCCTCCTCCCCAGCAGGGGCACACGGGAGGGGGAGGGGGCAGTCAGTGACTGACCACAGGACTCTGCAGCTGGTCTGAGGCCCAAGGATGAGAGGCGTGAAGGAGGACCCGTGGCGGCACAAAGGCCAGGGAGTCAGAGATTGGGAAGACAGGCCAGACTGGGAGGGGAAGGCTGTGGACACCACAGAAAGGAGCTAGGGTGCAAGCCGCAGAGGCTCCCAGAAGCAGGGGAGTAATCGGACCAAATTTACATCCACACGCTGTTGGTGGAACCGTCACTTCCTCTCCTCTCTTTGGAAGGCAATCTGCCAATAGCTACCAGGATTTAAAATCTGCCAATAGTTCCTTTGGTGGCCCAGGAACGCCAAGTCTATTAAGGATACGCATTGCAGCCTCCTTTTTATATTCACCAAAAAGAGCAAATGGCCTACCTGCCCAGCTGGAGAATAAACTATAGCAGACAAGTCCACAATCTGTCTTCCCAACCCTCGGGGCCGAATGTGCTTCAGAATTCATAACGTTTGTGTTTCAGAAAGGTAACACCAAATACGTACAGTATGTTATGTAAAACCCAAGCAGGGTCAGGCATCCATCGTCAAATACATAAATATTTCTGCAGCTGAGCATGTGACTATTTCTGCTACATACTATAAATAGCCTCCCCTTAAACCAGGTCAGGTTTAGTCATCGAATGAGTTTGCACCGAACTTTTTTACAGTTTCTTGATCCGTAACTGTAGATAAGGCGTGGCAGGCCTGTGGTAGGATAATGGAATAATAAAAACAGCCAAGCCAGTGATCCTCGCTGAGTGCTGGCATGCGCGGTGAGCCCCAGCGCTTTCCACTCGCGCTTCCCAGGCCCTTTGGCACTGAGGCCCGTCCACGTGCGCTTCCCCATCGCCGGCCACCACCACTGACACCCACGGGCGCTGCCTGTGTGCCCGGCGCTAAGTGCTTTATGTTAATTACCTCACCAAATCTATGTAACAACACAGACGGTGACTTGTTACCACTCTCATGTGGTCCAGATCTGTCCCTAACTTGCCCTCTATTATCCAATGAAGAAACTGACGCACAGACGGGCAGAGCGACTTGCCCAAGGCCACCAGCCCATGGTGCCTCTCACCCTCTCAATCCTCGGTGCCTGACCACTAGCTGCCACCTGCTCCTGGCACAGTGTCATGTCTGGGAACCCAGACATCCTGGCCTTCACTCTTACCCCTTACACTTTCCTCATCTTCTCTTGGTGTCTTAAAAGAGAACACGACAGGCCACAAAGACATAAACAAACATAATCCAACCCTGCTGGCAATCAGATCCACACCAGGGCACTCACACTGTCCCAAGCAGCCAGCCCATAGGCCTGGAAATGAAGCATTAGAAAGAAGCCAGCAAGAGCACCCAGGCACACAGCATGGACCCCGCTCCTGGGCACCACGGTCCATCAGCTTGGAGCTCTGCCCCAGCAGACCGCGGCCGCCCCGGGCCATCTACGTGACACCTTTAATCTGTTGTTGAGGATCGGCCAGGGTGTGGGTGCGAAGTGATGTGCCTGGGCAGACAGAGGCAGGTTCTTCCTCCTCCCTGGATCCCCTCCAACCACCATCCATCCAGTCATCCCAACCACCACCATTTAATCCTCGGCTCCATGGAAAGCTAGCCAACAGGCAGGCTCTGTTCCCTCCAGGCCAGGACACAATAGAGCACCCCAGGAGAGCCAACTCTGCAAGCACCAGCTCGATGCACCTCTCCTTTAAACAACACAGAACCGTGGGAGGCCACCCTCCCTCCCAAGCAGCGTTGGATCCTCTGCTCCTTTGGCTGACCTTGGGCGGAACCAATGGCAGCTACTGCTCACACGCTGCAGGACAAGATGGCAAGATGGGCAAGGATGAGGAGGAACACACAGATAGGAGCAATAGCCACGGCCAGCACCTTTGGCAGGGAGCAACTCGATGCAAGGAAAACTCGGGCTTCTCACAGGTCCATCCTCACTTCCTCTCCAACTTGCCTTGCCCTCTGACACTGTTTCATCTCCCCACCCTTCCTCCAAGGACTAGACCAAGGTACCATCCCATTGTACACATCAATAAAGTAGTTTGCAGCATTCATAAAGTACACAAATCTTAAGTGTGCAATTCAGTGAGGTTTTTAGATATTTACATTCCCATGCAATCACCAACCAAATCAAAATCTACAACCTTTCCAGCCCTTCAGAAGGTTTCTTCATGCCCCTCCCAGTCATGCCCTACCCTAAGGCTCTTTATGATGGCTGAGTATATTCCACTATGAGGCTAGATCATGATTTGCTTATCCATATGGCTGTTGGGTTGTTTCTATTTTGGGGTCATTATGAATAAAGCTGCTGTGATCACTCATGAGCCCACAGGCCTTGGGGGCTCATGCACTCATGTCTCTTGGGTATATACGCAGGAGTGAAGTGGCTGTGACACAGGTCGGCATATGTTTTGTTTTGGTAGACACGTACCAATTCATATCCCGCTAGCAGTGTATGAGAGTTCCAGTTGCTCCATATCTTTACCAATACTTTTATTATCAGCCTTGTTCATTTTAGCCATTCCAGGTAGACATTTGGTGGTATCTCATTATGGTTAAATTTGTGTTTCTCTGATGACTACTGAGGTTAAGTATCTTTCCATATGCTATTTGGTCATCTGGAATCCTCTTTGGTGACATGTGTGCTCAAGTCTTTTGTCTTTTTAAAATTGGGTTGTCTATGTCTTATTGGTTTGTAGAAGTTCTTTACATATGAGTTGGACATAATGTATTTCAAATATCTTCTCCCAAACTTGCTTTTTCCTTCTTTTAATATTGTCTTTTGATAAAGAGTTCTTATTTTTAACAAAGTCCAACTTAAAACTTTTTCCTTTTTGGCAGTGCTATTTGTGTCTTGTTTAAGAAATCTGTGGCTAGCCTAATTTCATGCAGATATTCTTCTCTATTATCTTGTAAAAGTTCCATTGATTTAACTTCCACCTTTAGATCCTCAACTCATCTTGACATTTTTGTGTGTCTGGTATGAAATAAAGGTGGCTGAGGTATACTTTCAGGGTAAAATTCTATCAGATGTGACCACAAACCAGACATACAAGAGGACCGATCTTTGTCACCCCAGGGGAAGATGTGGCTTCCCAGACACCCCCATCCTTTACCGGAATCCTGCAAGAGGCATCTAATTCCACATCACCTCCTGCAGCCCAACAGAATTCAGATATCGACATTCCTATTGTAGGAGAGAATTTCAGAACATAAACCAGACACAAAACACTCTCATCTCATATGAAGTTTCCACAATATCCCGTAAGTCCATTTTGACAATTGTACATGAGTAAAAACCTTTTAAAACGCAAAATTACCAAGTAGGAATATGCAGAGGGGCAATGTAAGGTAGCACCTGGCTGTCAGATCTGCTGATTGCCCACTATCCGCATCTACAGGCTGGGAGCCAGGAGGCCACTGAATGTGACCAGGCATATCCCCGCTGTCACCATGCTCAGAGCCTCGGGAAGAGACAGCTTAAAAAATGAGCCCCATCCAGGTGGCTCAGCTGGTTGGAGTGTCATCTCGTACACCATAAAGGCTGCAGGTTCAATCCCTGGTCAGCTCATGCAGGAGGCAACCAATCACTGGTTCTCTCTCACATCATTATTTCGCTCTCTCTCTTTTCCTCTCTCTAAAATCAATAAACATATCCTCAGGTGAGGATCTTAAAAAGTGGGGGAAGAAAGGGGGGGGAAGAGGAATATCTGTAATAATCTGAACAATAAAGATCATTTTTTTTTTAAAGTGGGGAAGAGAGTAAACAGAAAAAAGTACTCAGGAAAGGCCTCCTTTGTAACATGTGAGTCATGACATAGAGGAGCAAGCCCTGAGAAGAGAAGGGGGAAATATTCTGAATAGGAGGAATAGCGTGCTCACAAGCTGAGAAAGGAAGGGATGGGGGTCTTGCTGGAACATTCAAGAAGGCATGACAAGGATTGGTAGGGAATGTAGGTGACGGTTAAAAAAAAGGGGGGGGACTTCTTCTAAGGAAGAATCACATGCCATCGGAGGATTATGCTAGATCTCCGTTATCTTCTTGAACCTGTACAAAAAACTGAGACTGACGAGCAGTCGGTCAACTGGTTTACCCTAAAATGCTTCTATCCCACCATGGTTCAGGCAGGCAAAGAAACATAAAGACTCCTCTCAGCCTTGACCATGCAGTGCGTGCGTACGTACACACACACACACACACACACACACACACACACACACACCTGCCCCCGTGGTGGTACCTCCAGCTGAGAACTCGTAGCTTATCCTCCAATCCTGGATGGAACGGGGTCTATACTGCAGACTTCTGCATCTCTGCTCGTGACTTCTCAGCACTTATCCCGCCTGTAATTAATGTATCTTGCATTCATGTGACTATTTGATTAATATCTGTTTCCTGAGTGAGTCTGTCTGTTGACTCCAGAAGAGCAGAGTCTGAGTCTGTCTTGGCCACCAAAGCTTCCCCAGCACCCAGCACACATACAAAAGTAGAAAGAATGTGCCCACCATACAACTTCAGTGGTCAACTCATTTCTAATCTTATGTCTCCTATGCCCTCCCAGTGAAGAAAACCCCAGCCATCATACCACTCACACATACTTGTTGGATGAAGGGATGAATGAATGCCTCCTATTGTAATGAACAAAAAGTAGGTGCGTCATTTTTGCTCTGGGTATTAGACAGATGGAGAAAAGTCGAGGAGAGGCCACCTAAACGAATCAATTTCGCCACCAAGTTAGCACCTCTGATAAAATTTCAGAAGACAAGAGTTAAACCACTAGCTAAAATACATTTCCTTTCCCCCATATTTATCAGGCTTTAACTTTTCGGGCCTGTCCTTAACATTGCCCCATTCATCAAGAAGTGACTGTAAAGCAAGAAAAGGGTATATGTGTTTCCTACAATCTATATATATAAAAGCCTAAGCAACCAGCCAACTGGCTGGTAGCTAGGACATGCAATGACCACCAGTGGGTAGATGCTCAACACAGGAGCTGCTGAGTGACAGCAACTTTGCAGAGTGCCCTCTTGCACTCCGGGACCCCTCGGAGGGATGTTGGACTGCTGGTTTCGGCCCGATCCCCACAGGCCAGGCCGAGGCACTCCACCTGCACAGATGCCCTTCAAGTCCAGGTGCCACCCCAGGTGTGGCTGGCTGGGGAGGGACCTCGGGACGTTGGCTCCAGGGTGTGTTCGGCCCATCTCGCCCAGTCCTGCCATGCCAGCCACCTTCTAATTAATTTCCTTTCAATGTGCACGAATGCATGCACTGGGCCTCTCGTCTCAAATAAAAATCTTAAAAGAGATTTTTCTGTAAAACAAAACATGTGGCCTTTTACACACAGAAAAACAAAGAAAGCTTTGGAAATGACAATTACCGATTGCTCCCTAAGGGGGCAATCTACATTATAACTATTTTCTCTATTGTAACATTTATGATCACTTGTTCCCAATGGGCCTGGTTTTTTGTTTGTTTGTTTTAAGCAAGATGCATTATATATGTGTGTGTGTATAAGTTGCTTTCAGAGAGAGAAAGGGAGAGGAAGAGAAACATCAATGATAAGAGAGAATCACTGATAAGCTGCCTCCTGTATGCCCCCTACTAGGGATCGAGCCTGAAACCCAGGCATGTGCCCTGACCGGGAATCCAACCCTGACCTCCTTGTTCATGAATTGATGCTCAACTGCTGAGCCACATTGGCCAGGCTGGGCCTGGTTTTGAAATGTCATCACAGTTTTACAAACATTGGACAGAACTGTCACTACTGTACTCCCAGTGTCCAGCACAGTGAGTGGCACTCAGGACTCAGTGGGTCTGTTTAATGTCATCCACTCTCCAACACCTGAAATACTACACTGCAATTGTATTTAATGATGTCCTTTTTGTTGTAAAATATTATTATCTGTACTAGAGGCCCGGTGCACAAAAATTTGTGCACTGGGAGGGGGGGGTCCCCCAGCCCGGCCTGTGCCCTCTCACAGTCTGGGACCCCTCGGGAGATAACAACCTGCTGGCTTAGGCCTGCTCCTGGGTGGCAGAGGGCAGGCCCAATCCCTAAGTGCAGCCCCTGGTCAGGCTCAGAGCAGGGCCGATTGGGGAGTTGGGGCGCTGCCCCGTCATGCACAGAGCAGGGCGGATCGGGAGGTTGCAATGCCACCCTCAGTCACGCTCAGGGTAGACTGATTGGGGGGTTGGGGCACCGCCCCCTGTTATACTCAAGGCAGGGTCGATGGGGAGGTTGCGGCGCCACCCCCTGTCACGCACAGAGCAGGGCCGATCAGGGGGTTGGGGCGCTGCCCCCTGTCACTCACAGAGCAAGGCCGATCAGGGGGTTGGGGCGTTGCCCCCTGTCACTCACAGAGTAGGGCCGATAGGGGAGTTGGGGCACCGCCCCCTGTCACACACAGAGCAGGGTGGATCGGGGGTTGGGGCGCTGCACCCTGTCACACTCAGGGTAGAGCCAAAGGGGAGGTTATGGCTCTACCCTGTCACACACAGAGCAAGGCCCGTGGAGGGGGATTGGGGCGCCACAGAGCAGGGCCGATCAGGGGGTTGGGGCACCGCCACTGTCACACTCAGGGCAGGGCCGATGGAGAGGTTATGGTTCTACCCTGTCACACACAGAGCAGGGCCCGTGGGGGTGGGGGGTTGGGGCGCCTCACCCTGTCACACACAGAGCAGGGCCGATCAGGGGGTTGGTGCGCTGCACCCTGTCACACACAGAGCCGCAGGGCAATCGGGGGATTGGGGAGCTCCCCCCCATCAGGCACAGAGCAGGGCTGATCAGGGGGTTTGGGCGCTGCCCCCTGTCACACTGATCCCAGTGCCGGGAGGCATATTACCCTTTTACTATATAGGATAGAGGCCTGGTGCATGGGTGGGGGCCGGCTGGTTTGCCCTGAAGGGTGTCCTGGATCAAGGTGGGGGTCCCCACTGGGGTGCCTGGCCAGGCTGGCTGAGGGGCTGAGGGCTGTTTTCCGGCTGGCAGTTGACTAAAAGCTCCCAACCGCTCCTTGTTTTCTTTTTTTTTTTTTTATTCTGGGCCAGCTTTAGCTCTGAGGCCTTGCTGCTGAAAACATGGATACAATGTTGCGGTCCGGGACTGACTGAAAGCCGGTTTTGTTTAGCTTCTTATTTGCAACATAGTAATAGTTGCTTAGAGTTGCAGTTGAGAGTCGGGCAAGTGAGGCGGGGAATGGGGAACGTTGCAGTCTGCAGTCCCTGGAGGAAGCAAGCCTCATGTTCGCTTCCAGCTGCCTGGCTGCCGGCCGCCATCTTGGCTGACAGTTAATTTGCATAAGGATACGCTGATTAGCCAATGGGAAGGGTAGCGGTCGTACGCCAATTACCATGTTTCTCTTTTATTAGTGTAGATTTTCCCATTTTTTTCACAAGTACAAGGAAAAGTTACTAAAATTCTCTTTAGCCCTAACCGGTTTGGCTCAGTGGATAGAGCATCTGCCTGCGGACTGAGGGGTCCCGGGTTCAATTCCGGTCAAGGGCATGTACCTTGGTTGGAGGCACATTCCCAGTGGGTAGGGTGCAGGAGGCAGCTGATCGATGCTTCTCTCTCGTCGATGTTTCTAACTCTCTATCCCTCTCCCTTCCTCTCTGTGAAAAATCAATTTAAAAAATGTTTAAAAAAATAAAAATTCTCTTTAAACCTATGACCTAGAGATAAGTCACATTCTGGAGTCTATCCCCCTAGAGCAGCGGTTCTCAACCTGTGGGTCGCGACCCCTTTGGGGGTCGAATGACCCTTTCACAGGGGTCGCCTAAGACCATCAGAAAACACATATATAATTACATATTGTTTTGTGATTAATCACTATGCTTTAATTATGTTCAGTTTGTAACAATGAAATTGGGGGTCACCACAACATGAGGAACTGTATTAAAGGGTCGCGGCATTAGGAAGGTTGAGAACCACTGCCCTAGAGTGTATGTGTGTGAGAGAGAGAGTGTATTAGTATGGTCACAAGTCTAGGCTCCTGAGTCAGCAACATGTTCAAATCCAGCTTGCTCATGTGCCACCTGTGCAGCCTTAGGCAAGTTGCTTAACCCTTATAAGCACATTTCCTCTGCTGTAAAGTGAAACTGATGAGGCCAGCTGATAGGACGAGAGTGAGGCTGAAAGGACATGAAATGCGCAGAGCCCTGCGCCCAGGAGCAGTCCAGCAAGTGCTCAATCAATGCAGCTGCTATCTGTGTTTTCAAAAAAGGAGCTGCCAAAGAACTCTGGACAACTTCCAGGTTTGCTGGGCGCCTTCCCCGGGGCCTGCCCAGGAAGTAAGTACACCTGCCTCCACCCCACAGGGAGCAGCAGATCCAGGAACTGAAGGGGCGGGAGTTGCCTGGAGGAAGCCCACAGCAGTGGCCTCTGAGTCACAGCCCAGCCCCTCCCTGCCACATCCCTTTGTCCACTGGAGGCTGAGCTGTGACTCACGGGCTCCAGTCCTGGGCTGGGCCATCTGACCCGGGACCTGAGTGACCTGCCCACACTCACCAAGAACTCTCTTTTTCCGTCATTCTTCACCCTCTGGCCTGGTGGCCTGCCCCTGCCATGCCAGATCCCCGCCTGCAGTGTCAGATCTTAGCAGGACCCTCTGGGCTCCTGTGGGTGGCTTACGCCCCTCCCCCACCACCACTTCTTTTTCGGTTTGTGTCTATTTATTCACTGTGTCCACTTTGATTTAACTTCCACCTGTAAACAAAAGTCCAGGGAGCTCCATGTAATATTCACACCGACTCACACTAACTCCTCTTATGCTTTTTTAAAAGTGTGGTAAAATATACATAACATGCAAATTACTTACCACTTCAACCATTTTTAAGTGTACATTTCAGTGGCATTAAGTGCATTCACACTGTTGTACAACAGTCACCACTATCCATGTCCAGAACTGCCTCATCATCACAAGCACAGCTCTGTCGTACCCAATAAACAGTAACTCTCCAATAACTCCCCATTCTCCCTTCCCCTGGGCCCTGGCAGCCTCTCATCTACTTTGTGTGTCTATGAATTTGCTATTCTAGGTACCTCGTGGGAGAGTAATTACACTATGTGTCCTTTTGTGTCTGGCTTATTTCATTCAGCATAATGTTTTCCAGGCTCATCCATGTTGTAGCACGTGTCAGAATTTACCTCCTTTCTATGGCTGAGTAACAGTCCCTTGTATGTATATATCACGTTTTGTCTAGCCATTCATCTGCCAATGAGCTACTGTGATATTGTGAATAATGCTACTATGAATATGGGTGGTACTCAAGAATCTGCTTGAGACCTTACTTTCTATTCTTTTGAGTATCTACCCAGGAGTGGGACTGACGGGTCATAGGGTAGTTCTATGTTCAATTCCTCTTACACTTTTAAAAGTCTGGCAGCATAACGCAGCAGCTGCCACGGCTGATGCTCAGGGAGCGCTCTCCTTCTGCGCCACACCACCCTAACGACGTTGTGTGCATTAACCCGCTTCACCCTCAAAACCATCTTCTGAAGTGGGCTGTGGTTATTTCCATGCCCATTTTACAGACAAAGAAACTGAGGTTACCCTGTCAGATGGCAGTCCCAGCATCTGAACCCAATGCTTTTACAGTGTTTCTCCAGTTGTGACAAAAAAAAAATTGAGCTGCTCTGCCTACATGCATTTTCTACCCCGAACAATGCTTTTCTCGGGTCTTTAACACCTTTCCTTGCTCTGGACTAAGAAACAACTTCAAAAAAAACGGAATGGGGAGGTGATCCACACCCTGTCGTGTTAGTCTAGACCAGTGGTCAGCAAACTGCGGCTCGGCAAACCGCGGCTCACGAGTCACATGCGGCTCTGTGGCCCCTTGAGTGTGGCTCTTCCACAAAATACCACGTACAGTGTGATTGAAACTTCGTGGCCCATGCGCAGAAGTCGGTTTTCGGCCTGGGCGAGTCTATTTTGAAGAGGTGGCGTTAGAAGAAGTGGGAGGTGACCATCGGGCAACGGGAGGCGCAGGCAGGCAGAGGGATACACAGCACGGGGGATTCATGCACGAGTTGAGTGAGCCAGTCAGTCAGCAGTCACATTGTGCAGTGGTTAGTGCTAGTCTCGTCCACAAATTGCGCGCGGGTGACAAAAGTACCTACTCGAAGCATAAAGTTACCTGTATTTTTCCAACCAGCTGCAAATCCTACAGGTATTTTTGTCATCAATTTAAGAATTATAATTCTTTTGTGTTGGTGGCTTTATTGATATAAAATGAGGATGTTTTTAGCAAAGGCCAGCTTAGGAGTACCCTAATTAAGTTAATAACAATGTACCTACCTATATAGTTTAAGTTTAAAAAATTTGGCTCTCAAAAGAAATTCCAATCGTTGTACTGTTGATATTTGGCTCTGTTGACTAATGAGTTTGCCGACCACGGGTCTAGACTCATTCCTTACCGTGAGAGATCCAACTCCAGCGAGGTCAGTGAAAAGGGAGCAGCTCACACAGTCACGCGACCGGATCCAAAGATGATGTGCCCAACCTCCCCTCATGCCGTGGCCACTCACACTCAGAACCCTGCCCTGACTGCTCTGGGCCCAGGTGCCTCCGAACATCTTTTCTGCTGCTTCTGAGCGAGTTCGGATGACCCTGGGGAAGCCCACAGCCCGGCCTGGCTGGGCCCATATGTGGCCCTGGACCAGTCACCACAGGCAGGAGAGTGGGAGCCACGATGGGCTGGGGAGGATGGGGGCTCCCTCCAGAGGAGAGGAAGGGAGGCTGGGCACATGCCCAGCACTGACACTCACTGTGGAGCAATCTACAATAGCAAGGAACTGGAAGCAGCCCAACAGTGCTGACCAAAACAACAAGGTTAAATAAAGTTGCTACATCCACTCAGTGAATCACTTAGCTGTTTAACAATAATTAGGAAGACTATGTAGCAACTTAAAAAAAAAAAGGAGGCTTGTGCAGGAGTATGTTGTGGGAAAAGATAGGGGCCACACACACACACACACACCCACATACACAGCAATTTACAGGTAAGAAAAAATGCTGGCAAAATTGTATCAGAATAGAGGAATCATAAAATGCTTTTCATATCTATTTTCCAAACTTGCATTTATTGGTTCAACAAATACTTATTGAATGTCTGTTCGGTGCCAGGACAGGTGCTGGGATATGGCAGGGAACAAAATGTAAAAAAAAACCCAAAAACCCAGCCCTCATGGAATTGACATTCTGGTGGGGGAGGCAGACCACAGGCCGAGTAAGGAAAATGCACCCTGTATAAGTGAGTGACAGCAAGAAGGAGACGAATAAATGGAGGGTGGCGGGAGGAGTGTGCACAGAAGTCGTGACAGTTATATGATCACCCGGGACACTGTGTAGAGGCTGAGGAGCATTCCCCGGGGGGGCAGCAGGTCAAAGTCCTGAGGTGTCCGATCAGAGGCCAGCGTGGAGGCCAGCGTGGCGGGAGTGGGTCTGAGGGGAGAGGAGTGGAGGGGGAGTGGAGAGGAGATGTGCCGGATGGCGGGGGCTCCCATGCCGACGTGAGGACGTTGGTTTGCGCTCCTGCACGGGTTTTGAGCAGAGCAGCGGCAGGTGATCTGCCCAGCCCTTGAGAGGGACCCCTCTGGCTCTGCATTGAGAACAAGTTGGAAGGACGTCAGGACAGAGACTGGAGACCCAAAAAGAGACGGCCGTAGTCACTCAGGCGGGAGGGGAGCGAGGCCGGGACCAGGCGGTGACAGCAGGGCAGGAAGCACTGCCGAGTTCTCAGTGGACTTTGAAAGTTTGGACAGTGGGGCTTTCTGATGTGTCGGATGAGAGATTCAAGAGTCAGAGACGCAACCCCGTCTGAGCATCAGTGGGATGGAGTTGCCATGAACTGAGAGTGGGAAGAGGACCAGGAGAGCGAGGTGCCTGGAAGCCAGGTGAAGAAAGGGCTTCAAGGAAGAAAAAACTGCAACCAAGGCAGGCTGGGGCCAGAGAATG
Organism: Myotis yumanensis; assembly: GCF_028538775.1. Taxonomy (NCBI): domain Eukaryota; kingdom Metazoa; phylum Chordata; class Mammalia; order Chiroptera; family Vespertilionidae; genus Myotis; species Myotis yumanensis. The sequence goes on from NW_027223765.1 coordinate 43,859,136, forward strand.
GGCCATCGGGATGGACACCATGGCAGCCACTGCAGACCGGGGCAAGAGATGCTCATGACAGCATATTCATAACAGCCAAGGTGGGAGCAACCAAGTGTCCCTCAACAGATGAATGAACAGAACGTGGTCTGTACAGAATGGAATATTATTCAGCCTGACACATGCAACAAGATGAACCTTGAAAACATTATGCTAAGTAAAATAAGCCAGTCACAAAAGATAGTGTCTTATTTATACTGATTTTACTCATATCTGGCACCTAGAGTGGTTAAACTCATCCTATATAATAAAAGCCTAATATGCAAATAGACCAAATGGTGGAACATCCAGCGGGACAACCAGTCGCTATGACACACACTGACCACCAGGGGCAGACGCTCAACACAGGAGCTGCCCCCAGCCCGCAGGCCCCGAAGCCAGGCCAGCCAAGGCGGGTGTGAGCGGGGGGCCCTGATCACCCCGCCAGTCACCTCACATATAGGCCCTGATCGCCGGCCAGGACTAGGGACCCTACCCATGCATGACTTTCGTGCACTGGGCCTCTAGTAGAGATAGAAAGTAGAATGCTGGTTACCAGGAGTAGGGGTTGGGGGGGGGAGGGGGAATGGAAACGGTTGTCTAAAGGATGTAGAGTTCCAGTTTTGCAAGATGAAAAAGTTCTGGAGATTGTTGCACAAAAATGTGAACATACTTAACACTACTGAACTGGACAGTTACAACGGTTAGGATGGCAAACATTATATTATGAGCATTTTATCACAACGTTTTTAAGTGAGAGAGAATGGGAGGAAAAGAACTGGAGTCAGCAAGTCCAGACAATTCTTTCAAGAAGTTTGGCTCTAAACAGAAGAGAAATGGGGACAAAACTGGAGGGAGAAGTCGGGAGAGAAGAGGGTTTGGGTTGTGCTTTTTCCTTAAGTTGGGAGAAATAACAGCATATTTGCCTGCTGATGGGACTGATCCAGAAGACGGTGTTCTTTAATGTTCAAATTACTTTGAAAATAAAAGCTATATTTTGGGGTGATGAAAATGTTCTGGAATAAATAGTTGTAATGGTTGCATAACCTTGTGAATATACTAAAACCTACTCATCTGTATATTTTAAAGCAGGGGTCCTCAAACTACGGCCTGCGGGCTACATGCGGCCCGCCAAAAACATTTATCCGGCCCGCCGGGTGTTTTTATCGCCACTGCCTGTCCTGCTTAGCAGCTGACGCGTCCCAGGTCCGCAGTGCGCATGTGTGGAATGTCTGAGGGACAGTGAACTGGCCTCCTGTTTAAAAAGTTTGAGGACCTCTGTTTTAAAGGGTCGATTTTGCGGTAAATTATATCTCAATAAAAAATAAGTTGAAATAAAAACTATAATAAATTTGATGTTGTCTGGATACCACGTTCTCATATATAGCCTGAGGTCCCACCCAGACAACCCAGATCTGACAACTACTGTGGCCAGTGACCCACAGGGCACCACAGCTGTGTGGTGGCTTGTGGCACAGGAGAGGGGAGCAATGTCTTCTACGTTTAGGCTGAGACACAAATGCTGCATTAGCACACACGGGCCCCTGCAGATAAATCCACTGAGCAGATAATGGCTCTGTTTACTTAGGGCCACAAATTCTCAGGTGTCTGGTCTAGAAGTGAAAGGTAAGAAAAATCCACTCGACTCAAAGCAAGAAAATCTGTTCCCCCTCCATCTGCCAGCCCTTGTTGCCCCCCCCCCCCCCAGTCCTCCCTTCCCAGGGGGACATGGGAACTGGAGATGGACTCATTTTGCAATCAATCATGAAAAAGGTAGTTCATTCTGAAACGTTCTCCTGTTTGTAACAATATCACACTCTTGCTTCCCACTGCCTTTTTCCTTTCCTTTCTTCTGAACAACTTCAAACGCTATCTTACCCCCTGCGATGCTTAATTTTTTGTGTCAACTTGGCTAGACCATAGTGCCCAGATATTTGGTCAAACATTATAGTAGATATTTCTATGAAGGTGCAGGTATTTTTTTAGATGAAATAACTATTTAAATCAGTAGACTTTGAGTAAAAATCGCTCCTCAAAATGTGGGTGGGCCTCAACCAATCAGTTGAAGGCCTTACTAGAACAAAGACTGACCTCCCTTAGCAAGAAGGAATTCTGCCAGCAGACTGCCTTTGCACTCAAACTGCAACTCCTCCCTGAGTCACCAGGCTGCTGCTACCCTGCAGACTTGAACTCCCACCCCCCGCCTCCATAATCACCAATTCCTTAAAATTCCTAGGAAGAGTAACATCTGTCTATATATTGATCAGAGCCATCCTACTGGATACATTTGTTTTTATATGCAACTTTTAGGTTACAAAAGGGATATTAATTTTGTATCTCTTTTGTGACTACTTTTTCAATATATAAGAAAGAACTCATTAGGATATGAAATTACACCCTATTCCCTAATCACTACAAGAGAGAGGTATGTGACCTGGATTCACACCAGGAACTTTTAACGGCGCTCAGCCCTTCCGAGTTCAGTCCCAGCTCCACAACTCACTGGCAGTGTGACTCTGGGCAGGTTATGTCTCTGTGCCTCCTCCATGAGGTCACTGTGAGGACTAAATGAATAGGAACATGTAAAGCACATTGTAAATTGTCTAGCAGAGTGTTTTTCAAGCAACGGGTTTTGGCCCATTAGTGAAGTACATTTAGTGGGTCTCACAACCATCCTTTTTAAAAAAGTATAAATTCACTAACGTAGAAAAGAATTATCAAGGGCGGCCTCGGATAGGGTAAAAAAAAAAAAATTATCTGAGGACACACACTAGACATTCATAGGGTAAGTATTGTTTTACCAAACTTTTCTTAATTTTTAATTTTATTTTTTTATATTTTTTCATTGATTTCAGAAAGGAAGGGAGAGGGAGAGAGGCAAAAACAACAATGATGAGAGAGAGCCATTAATCAGCTGCCTCCTGCATGCCCCCCACTAGGGATCAAGCCTGAAACCCGGGCATGTGCCCTTGACTGGAATCGAACCCAGGACACTTCAATCCACAGGCCGACACTCTATCCACTGAGCCAAACCAGCGAGGGCTGTTTTACTAAACTTTTGCTTTAGATCTGCACAAGGGCATGTTACAGTCTAGATCAGTAGTCGGCAAACTGCGGCTCGGCAAACCACGGCTCTCGAGCCACATGCGGCTCTTTGGCCCCTTGAGTGTGGCTCTTCCACATAATACCGGCTCTTCCACAAAATACCGACTTCCCACATGGGCCACGAAGTTTCAGTCGCACTGTATGTGCGCGCCCGCACGTGGTATTTTGTGGAAGAGCCACACTCAAGGGGCCAAAGAGCCACATGTGGCTCTCGAGCCGCGGTTTGCCGACCACGGGTCTAGATTTATTTCTTACCGTGGGTCACTGCCAAAAACAAGTGTGAAAAGCCAGCCCCCAGTGTGAAATAAGTGCTCAATAAAATCTGGTAGCATCACCATCTCACCCGAAGAGATAAAATAACTTTATTAGCACAATGAAGTAGAGCTGCGAACCTTGCTATCAACTCTGCCACTCATTTGCTGCAGTGCTGTGGAGAGTCACTCCACCACCGCCCTCAATTGACTTGCCAACTCTCTCTCCTCAAAGGATTCAGGCGGTCATTTAAATATTTTCTGACTCACAATGCTGGCCAAGGATTAGTGAGGCCCTGCCCAGCCCAGTACTCATGAAATGTGCGTGATTTAAGAAAACCACTTGAGTCTGCAAGACTTCACAGGGCTTTTGTAAAATTAAAGCCATGCTGGAGAGCAGCAGTCCCCCCACCCCCGTGGGAGATGTGTCATAGACAGAGGTTACTCCAGGTCAGCTAAGCTGCACCTTCTGAGGCTAGAAACTCGGCTCTGAAACACGCTTCCTTGTTTTGGGTTGGGGTTATATCATTGTGTTTTTCCCCTAACTTTCCATGTGCACACACCCCTCACTGAAGAATGGAAAATAAAATCCCTACAAACTGCCTGTTCTAACAGCTGAGGTACCGAGAGCCTGGCAAACCAAAGGCGCGTAGATTTTAAAGATCTCAGATAATTTCTGTTGCAGCGCTGCCCAGGTAGCTCAGTTGACTGGAGCATCATCCATACACCAGAGGCTGCAGGTTCGATTCCTGGTAAGGGCACATACCTCGGCTTCAGGTTCCATCCTTGGTCGGGGGTGCGTACTGGAGGCCACCAATCAATGTTTCTCTCACATTGATATTTCTCTCTGTCTTTGCCTCTCTCTTCCACTCTCTCTAAAAACAAAATCAATGGAAAAATATTCTCGAATGAGAATTTAAATAAATAGTAAAATCAATAGACATATCCTTGGGTGAAGATTAAAAAAAATAATTTCTATTGCATATAACTTTTTCCTCTCCAGAAACAAGCTAAAAACTCAGCCTAATTAATGCATTTTTATTTGCTTCTTTGAAACACCGGTAGTAAACAAGTCCATCCACCCACACACACGAGCACCGTTTTGTTTAAAACGGAGCTCCTCGCCCCAGCTCAGAGGAAGCTGCGGTGTGAGTGGACTTGCAGGTTGTTCCTGACGTTTGGAAAACCTGGTTCCTATTGATACACATGCAGGCTCTTCACTTTTTATTTCTCCTTCCATAAGGATACAACCTTGGACTTGTGCCAAAGCATTACATCTGGAGCGCGTAAGTGCATGTAGGGGTGTAAACTAATCTTTTAATATTTTAATATGTGATAGTATTCCCTTCTTATTTTTTTATCCCTTCCTATTTTTATTCCATTCTTCAAACAATGATGCCAGTGAAATGGGGGCAGAGGGGGCACAAAAGTTGCTTAAGCAGCAAAACCGTTTCCTTAAAATGAAATGCCATGTCTTTGCCCAATAGGTAAGACTAGTCAAAATGTGGCCTCAGCCCAATACTGTGAGGGCCCCCAGGTCTTACCAACCTTCCCAAGGCAGGGAGGCAGGGGAGTGTGGGAGGGCCGGTAGGGGTCCCCATCACACCCTCCGAATAGAGAAACCAGGTCCGTCACGGGCTCAGCCAGGGCCAGGTGTACTACTATTTTTAATTCAAGAGTTAAATGTTTTATCCAAGGTCTCCGGCCTTAAATTAAACAATACACCATATTGTGTCACTTTCTTTAACAGTGAGAAGAGAGGCGGACGGCCCTGGATTTTTGCAAAGCTTGAAGATGGGCTTCTGAGTGTCTCCTCAGGAGACTCACTGACTAGGGGAGCTGAGTGACGGATGCACCCAGGAAAAAGGTACTTCAGGATCCAGACTTAGTGCTGTCGAGAGGGATAAACTACCACCGACCTACAGCCGCAACACAACCCCCGTCAAAATCCAGCTGCCTCTTCTGTAAGAATTGACCAGCTGGTCCTAAAATTTATATGGGGACCCAGAAAAAACAAAACAGTCGTGAAAATGGAGAACGTTGGAGGACTCACACTTCTTGATTTCAAAACCTGCTACAAAGCGACAGTAATCAAGACAGTACAGACAGTGCACTGGCATAAGAACAGACATCTAGATCAATGGAATCGAGTGGAGAGTGCAGAAATAAATACTTAACATTTATGGCCAATTGACTTTTGACAAGGATGTCAAGACAACTAAATGGGAAGTGTAGCCTTTCTACTAAATGGTGCTGGCACAACAGGATATCCACGTGCAAAAGAATGAAGTTGGACCTCTACCTCACAGCACACACACAAAAAAATTAACTCAAAATGGCTAAAGACCTAAATCTAAGAGCTAAAACTATAAAACTCTTAGAAGAAAACTTAGGTATAAATCTTCTTGACCTTGGATCAGGCAAAGGTTTCTTAGGTATGATACTAAAAGCACAAGCAACACAAGAAAAATAGATAAACTGGAGTTCATCAAATTAAAACCTTGTGCTTCAAAAAACACCATCAAGAAAGTTAAACGATAACCCACAAAATGGGAGAAAATATTTACAAATCATGCATCTGATAAGGGACTGAATTTAGAATATATAAAGAACACTTATAACAATAATAAAAACACAAACAACCAATTTTTAAAAATAGGCAAAGGGTCTGAATTGATATTTCTAATATATATATATATATATATATATACACACACAAATAGCCAATAAGCACATGTAAAGATATTCAGCCAACACAATATTGAAGAACAAAGCTGGAGGACTGATACTATCTGACATCAAAATTTACTGCAAGGCTACAGTAATCAAGACAGTGTAACACTGGTAAAAGAATAAACAAACAGAACAATGGAACCAATTAGAGAGTCCAGATATAGACCCACATTGAACACAGTCAACTGATCTTTGACAAAGGAATAAAGGCAATACAATGGAGCAAAGCTAATCTTCAATAAATGGTGCTGGAACAAACGGACCTCCACATGCAAAAAGTGAATCTAAACACAGACCTTACACCTTTTACAAAATTAACTCAAAACAGATCATGTACCAAATTATAAAATGCAAAAGTATAAAACTCCTAGAAGAAAACCTAGATGACCTTGGGTATGGGGATGCCTTTTTAGGTAAACCAAAACACAATTCATGAAAAGAATAATTAAAACATTGGACTTCATTGAAATTAAAAATGCTCTGTAATAGACAGCACTGGACGATTGGAAGACAAGTCACAGACTGGGAGAAAATATTTACAAAAGACACATGTGACAAAGGACAGTTACCTAAAATATACAAAGAACTCATAAAACTCAACAATAAGAAAAAAAATAAAGGCCAAAGATCTTAACAGACACCTTACCAAAGAAGACATATTAACCAAAGAATTTATATGCATATATGCATAACCCATGGACGTAGACAATAGTGTGGTGAAGGACTGGGGGCGGGGGGGCAGGGTGGAAGGTGGAGGGAGTCAATGCCGGGGGAAAGAGGGGCAGCTGTAATACTTTCAAACAATAAAGATACTTTTTTTAAAAAGAAGATATACAGATGGCAAATAAGCATATGAAAAGGTGCTCCACATTATATGTCACCAGGGAAAAGCAAATTAAAAACAACAATAAGATAGCACTACACACTTATTAGACTGGCCAAAATCCAGAACACTGACACCACCAAATGCTGACAAGAATGTGGAGCAACAGGAACTCTCTTACACTGCTGGTGGGAATGCAAAACAGTACAGCCACTCTGAAGGACAATTTGGTGGTTTCTTACAAAACTGAACATGCACTTAAACCATATGATCCAGCAATTGGTCTCTCTAGTATTTACCCAAAGAACTGGAAAACTTATGTCCCCCCAAAAAACTGCACATGGCTGTTTATAAGAGCTTTATTCATAACTGACAAAACTTAGAAGCAACCTAGATATCCTTTAGTGAGTGAATGAATAAACTGTGGTACATCTAGACCAGCGGTTCTCAACCTGTGGGTCGCGACCCCTTTGGCGGTCGAACAACCCTTTCACAGGGGTTGCCTAAGACCATCCTGCATATCAGATATTTACATTACGATTCATAACAGTAGTAACATTACAGTTTGAAGTAGCAACGAAAATAATTTTATGGTTGGGTCACAACATGAGGAACAGTATTTAAAGGGCCAGAAGGTTGAGAACCACTGATCTAGACAATAAAATACTATTCAGCACTAAAAAATAATGAGCATATCAAACCATGAAAAGACTCAAAGGAACCTCAAATACATATTACTATTCTAAGTTTAAGAAGCCAATCTGAGAAAACTACATACTGTATGATTCCAAGTATATGATATTCTGGAAAAGGCAAAGCTATGAAGAAAATAAAAAGATTAGTAGCTTCAGTGGGGGTGGGGAGGTGGGGCTGAATAGGAGGAGCACAGAGAATTTTTAGGTGAAAATACTCTGTACAATATTATGACACCCTTGTTCAAACCCATTGAAAGTAGAGCACCACAAGTGAACCTCTGGGTAAACTATTGCCTTTGGATGCTTATGATGTGTTAATATATGTTCATCCTTGGTAACAAATGTATAACTCTGGTGAATGACATTGACAATGGTGGAGGCTATGCATGTGTAGGAGCAGAGGGTATAAAGGAAATTTCTGTACCTTCTCTCAATTTTATTATAAACCCCAAAACTGCTCAAAAAATAAAGTTAAAAAAAGATATTGCACACCACTTCCCATTCTATATAATAAAAGGCTAATGTGCAAATCGACCAAATGGTGGACAACTGGTCACTATGACATGCACTGACCACCAGGGGGCAGATGCTCAACGCAGGAGCTGCCCCCTGGTGGTCAGTGTGCTCGCACAGAAGCCAGGCTCGCCACTGGCAAGTGCAGCGGCAGTGGCAGGAGCTTCTCCCGCCTTCACAGCAGCGCTAAGGATGTCCAACTGCCGGCGTAGGCCCACTCTCCCGCAAGAGGGCACAAGTGGGGCTGAGGGACCTCCCCGAGTGCATAAATTTCCTGCACCAGGCCTCTAGTTAGGGAACTAAAACTCAAAACCACAATGAGATACCACTTTAAGTGCTCTAGGATGGCTAATAAAAAGGATGGACAATAACAACTGTTGGTGGGGATGTGGAATAACGGGAATCCTCAAACACTGCTGGTGAGATTGAAGATGGTGTAGTCACTTCAGAAATCATAGGCAGTGCCGGAAGCTGGTCCATCCTAGCTGCTTGACACAGTCGCTGCAGAGAAGAAACATCTGCACAGCATATGTTTCAAGGGACCTGGCATATATGGCATACTGTTCTTAATATGTTTGCTCCCTTTAGCACTATGTGTTTTAACCAAGGTCACCTCTCCGAGAAAGGTTGTTTTCCCAGGTAGAGATTATTCCCTGAAGTTAAGGAGGGGATAAAACCTCTTAACTAAGTGCCAGGCGGGTAGTTAATCACTTTAACTACAAACAATCACCCTTAAGCTACATAATCTTTACTCCCTGGAATGGAGATAAGAAACGCCCTAACCTTTGCAATAGAAATTGACAGGATTAAAATCAACTGGTATAAATACAGATGTAACAAGACAACAAGACAGAGAACCTAGAGAGAGAACCAAGAGACAGGACTTGGCTGGAGATCCTAGACAGAACCTAGAGACAGAACCTAGCGAGAGAACATGGCAAAAGATCCAGAACAGAACCTGGCTACAGAACTTCACTGGAGAACCTAGACAGAACATGGCAAAAGAACCTGGATAGAACCTGGCTAAAGAACCTAGAGACAGAACCTAGAGAGAGAACCTAGAGAGAGAACCAAGAGACAGGACTTGGCTGGAGATCCTAGACAGAACCTAGAGACAGAACCTAGTGAGAGAACATGGCAAAAGATCCAGAACAGAACCTGGCTACAGAACTTCACTGGAGAACCTAGAACATGGCAAAAGAACCTGGATAGAACCTGGCTAAAGAACCTAGAGACAGAACCTAGGGAGAGAACATGGCAAAAGATCCTGGACAGAACCTGGCTACAGGACTTGGCAAGAGAACCTACCAGAACTTGGCTGGAGATCCTAGCCAGAACTTCCCTGGAGGTCCTAACCAGAACTTCGCTGGAGATCCTGACCAGAACTTCGCTGGAGATCCTGGAGGGAGAACCTCGCTATGCTGATGAACTGAACCCAGTTTCCATGTCATTCCTTCTTCACCGACTCCGTCCACACCTTTGGGGACCCCTGGACCCGCTGGGGTTGGACCCCAGCAGGCAGTTCCTCAAAATATTAAACACAGGGTTATCATATGCCCTGCAGTACCACTGCTAGGTACATAGCCAAGAGAACTGAACCCATATTTCCACAGGAACCTGTACACTCTTCCCAGGGGAAGGGGGAGTCAAGGCGGGTAAAAAAGAGGAGAGATGCTATGGACAGTATGACTAAATGGAAAAAATTAATTGGAGAATAAGACTTATAAAATGAGCCCATTATGTTGGTTTTCAAAGCTCTTCACAGGTACACACACTGAAATGTGAAAACATCAGAGAAACATACACCACCTGACCATAAATGTTCCCTCTGGAAGCAAGCTGAAATGGGGAAGGTGGAATTTTATTATTTCCTCTACGCCTTCTGACTTGTTTGCATTTGTGTATACTAAGAATAAAATTAGGGTTTCTCATGCAAAAAAAAAGGCATTTTTCTAGCTGAAACGGAAGGGAAGAAGGAAGAGGCCACTGGAGCTGGGCAGTGTGAGAAGTCTGCAAGTGGACAAGAGCAGAAGAGGGTTCCAAGAAGAGGGACAAGCAGGAGCAAAGCTGTGACCGTGGAAGCCTCTGGGGCCTGTGGGGGACTGTCGGGCTCAGTCCCATCGAGGGTCCAGCGGGCGAGGTGGGGTGGGTCTGGTGAAGGTAAGTCACTGGAACAGGGAGTTGAAGCAGCCAAGTTGCAAGGGTGTTGTATACCCTTCGGGGACCAAGGGCCTGGGTCCATGTAAGGACCACAGTAGGCGGGGGGCGGGGGAGACTGGTGTGAGAGCACCATGTGAGAGGACAGTGGGCTGCTGTGATCGGGCAGGAAGTCTTGGTGGCATTTCACACTGGGCTTCTGTCTCACAATAAGCTGACCCCAACTCCATTATTCAGATTTGGCTCCTAATAAGACTGTCTCCGAAAAGAAGAGTGCCTACCCTCGGTGAAAATCTCCAAATCTGGTCTCAGGCTCGATCCCCAGTGGGGGGACATGCAAGAGGCAGCCAATCGATGATTTTCTCTCTCTCTCTCTCTCTCTCTCTCTCTCTCTCTCTCCCCCCGCCCCCCGTCCTCTCTGAAATCAATAAAAATATATTTTTTTAAAATCTCCAAATCTGAATGATGAACTTCCATCGTGTGAGCACACCTTTCCTACGGGAGCACACAGCAGTGATGCAGCAGCCTAGGCCAGCTCAGTCATCCAAGATGCCACAGCCAGCCCTCCCTGCAAGCTAGCTAATTTCTCATTTAATCCTCACAGCAAACCTATGAGGCAGAGCCAAACACTGTGCCCACTTACAGAGGATGAAACTAAACTGAGGCTTGGAGAGGTTGGGCACCGTGTCCAAGGTCACTCCACTGGCAACAGCGCGGCCGAGATTGGAACACGGGACCCTAACGGTGTTCCAGTTTCTACAACCTCCAGACATTTCAATTTGCTTCAGAGGCAGCCAGTGCACTGCTCCGGCTTCCAGGAAAATATGACTGAGCTCCGAATTGGAGAAGAACTCAGGGCTTGGGGTTCTATCAGCAGGAACAGCAGATCCAGACCCACAAAGTTACCATGTGCCGGCTGGAAGCGGAGGTGGGGTTTGGGGACAAGGAAGCAAGTTAGACTGTCCAGTAACTATCTGGGTCTTTACTACCTGAGCGAGGCAAGACAGCAAAAAGCCTCCTATATTCTCCAACTCTGGCCAGGGTCCCCAGCCTCTCTCCCTGGAGCATTCTGGTTCTGACTTGGGCTCCATATCCAGCTCTGCCCTGACCTGTGGGTCCTCCTTGGAAAAGTGGGGAGACATGTGAGAAATGAAGGCAATGCCTTGTTGTTTAGTGGCTTCCAGTGAGCCTGCAGCACCCACCTAACACCCCAGCAAACCCTCACTGTGCCAGGGCCTGAGCGTTTGGCTGGGAGCAGCCTCTGCCCTTCCAGAGTTGGCTCCATGGCGATGTGCACCAAAGTGAGGCCTGATATTAAAAGCACACACTCCTCTGGACATGACTGAGTAAACCTTCTGCAAAGATCCTCCTCGCTCCAGCTCTCCTGACACAACGGAGCAGAGCCCCAGGGAGACACACAGTTGGCTAGTTATTCATCGCTCCGCCTCTCAATCTCCTGGGCTACAAGACAGGGACACTCGAGGGCCTGTGCCACAGGAGAGCTGTAGAGAATGTCTGAGGATGTCAGTGCAGAGTCCATAGGACACGGCACAGCCATGCAGATCCACTGGCTGCTACGCCAGTCCGTTTCCACAGCACACAGCACACGGCACACACACACACACACACACACACACACACACATGTGCGCGTGCACGCACACACACCTCTATCAAAACTCTCTTCCTTCCAGCCTACCCCACCCTCTACTAAGGGTGATTTGTAGTCATCCCTTTGTATCTTCTTAGATGTTACTTTTTCCAACAAGCTTCTCTGTCACTCCTCCTCCCCCGATATTACAGATGAAGAAGCCAAGATTCAGAAAGGTCAAGCTACTGCTCCAAGGTCATACAACCAAGATCTCATGTCTTAAGCCCCAGGAACCTTATGCTGTGATAAATAACATCAATTTATCAGTTAATTAACCAATCGATGGAGAGAAGGGAAGCATGATCTCCTGGTCCACAATTCTATACGTGTGGCTCTCATCTTTCCACCAAAGCCTTGCTAGGTGGCTCCTTCTAGGTGACGAAGTGATGTAACTGAATGACACAGAGGAGTCCATGTCCAGGACATGTGGACGAGGCAGGCCTTACTATGTGTAGAGTTATAATTCCAGCGGTGCCCCCGTAGGCTCATGCTCATGGCCCAAAAGGCAGTTTTAGGAAACATCTTCACTCCAGGTCCCACCCCCTGGAAAAGAAGGCACAAGCCTTATGGTCAACCACAAAACACACAAGGCTGAGCTATTACTCCAGCCACTCACCAGGACTTGGGAGGAGATGGAGAGGTCCTGCCCACACTGCCTTATTTCCCTCTCCCTTCCCCAGGGAGACAGACTGGCCACACCAGCGATTCAACCACAACCTGGGCTCCATATGCATGAATGGTCTTCCCCAGATATCTACACAACTGCCTCCTCCGCTTTCTGCTCAAATGTGGCTTCTTCAGAGAGACCTTCCCTGACCAAACCAACACTGCCTCCCTCCGGACACTCTGGATCCCCTTACCCGCTTCATTTTCTTCATGGCACTGATCACACCCCAACATCATAAATTAGATGTAGTTGTCTACTGTCCATCTCTGCCACTGGGGTGTAAACACCACAAGGGAGGACCACAGGTGGTTTTCTTGACTGCTGTGGGGCCCAGTGCCAGAGCCCTCCCTCCATAAATGATTCTGGAATAAATGAAGTGAACAAGCTGAGTGGCTAAAGCACATGTATAGATATGACCTGAACTAACTACAGTCCTCAGTCTTGTTGTTGTTGTTTTTTTAATTTAAAAAAAAAGTGTTTTCATATTTAAATGGACAATTTTCACTAAAGTGAAGAAGAAAGAAAAGCTTATCTCCAAACCCTACTCCACCCACCACACTGGTGATGCCCCACGCAGAAAGCTGAACTGACTCAATGAATCAGAATCACATATAAAAACATTTCACTTTCACTCAAGTTTCCATCTGTATATGCAAGGTGATACGAATCAGACAATATTTGTACAAACCCCTAGGATAATGGGTCCAAGGGTTAAATTTTTTTTAATATAGCGAGAGCCACAATGAATAGGTTGATTAAAGAATGATTCAGAAAACCCAGGAGAAGAACAAAAGAGTGAAGGAAACAGAGCCACACCTTCCGTTCCCGATTCCCACTCACCCCCACTGCCCAATGCAGTCACCAGTTACCTGAACAATTCAGAGCCCGGCCCTGAAGATCCCTGAACTACAGCAGTTTTCTCTTGATGCCTCCTTGCCTGAGGCCCCTTCTGATGACATATGACTCAGTAGCACACAGAGAGCCCAAGAACCTCGGTGACGGCACAGAAGCGGAGGCAGCTCGCTAGGAAGGACAGTGGTGGAGGACGGGTGATCGGGCTGCAGAGCAGACCGGGACTGGAGTGACAGTAGTAGAAACCTGGAGGCCACATCTCGTCCTCATCAGGGTCAATACAGGGGCTCCATCTGGTTCTCTGCACCCACATCTTCCCTCCAATGGAACGGGCTGTCTTGGGAGGCAGTGAGTTCACTGTCCGGGAGGATTCAAGCTCCAGTTAGCACAGCGGTTCTCAACCTGTGGGCCGCGACCCCTTTGGGGGTCGAACGACCCTTTCACAGGGGTCGCTTAAGACCATCGGAACACACGTATATAATTACATATTGTTTTGTGATTCATCACTATGCTTTAATTATGTTCAATTTGTAACAATGAAATTGGGGGTCACCACAACAAGAGGAACTGTATTAAAGGGTCGCGGCATTAGGAAGGTTGAGAACCACTGAGTTAGCACTAATTAGGAAGAAAAGTTGCAGAGGGGGTTTAAAGCGCAGGTTGAACTAGATGTTAAAGATCACTTTTAACCCAGAGCTCCTGCCAGTTCCTTGGCATTTCACTGCTCTTGACAGTTCCCAGCCTCGCCTCATTTCGCTCAGTGGATCCTCATTCATCCTGTCACTCCGGGGACATTTATTGAGCATCTACTGTGTGCCAGAGGCTAGAGTTCAGGGGTAAATAGGGCAACACTTCTGCCCTCTTGGATTCTGCATTCTCCTGGGTGGAAGCAGACAATGAAACCATAAAGAGATACACGAGTAAGACCATTTCAGGTAGCTCTGTGAAAAAAAAAAAAAAAATGCAAGGAGAGAATGTGACAGAAACAAATGGGGGCAGGGACTGCTTTGGACAGAGGAGACGTCTGAGCGGAAGGGCAGGAAAGTGCCAGGCCTGAGAAGTGGTGGAAGAGTGTGCTCAGCAGAGGGAAGAGCATGTGCAAAGGCCCTGAAGAGTCTCCTGACAGCTTGAGCTCCAATGTTCATACACTGCATTCCAGCCTAAAGGCCCACCATAGGCCACATGCCCTACCCCCACGCCCTGCCTCCTCCTCTCCTCAACTGGCTTCTTTATCAGATTTCCTCAAGTCAAGGTAGATCTGAACTGTCCACTGGAAGCTGTGCTCTGAGCGGAGGCACGAAGGAACACGTGTGGCACCTCCATGTCCAGGAGGCAGAGGTAATACTGACATCTTGACTCCCTAAAAATGTGGGCCTGCCCTGTCCAGGGGGTGAGCGCAAACATCTCCCCACCAGCAGTTCGGGGTCCACTTTTGTGGGGCGCTGGCATTTTGCAGAATATGATGAAAAGGGACCCCTCTGGAAAAAACATACACCGGTGCTCCAAGCCCCTCACCTGCATTTCAGGAGGTTCCTGGAGCCCCAGGTTCAGAACTCCTCTCTGTGGTCACCACTGCCATCAGAAACTGAGCTGGTGCAGGCCAGGGAAACTGGTGAAGGGGACAATCTGCTGGAGGTGAAAGAATGGAGGGCTGGGGACAAGATCGGGCCCTTGAGCACCAAAATAGACTCCTACACTCACAGAGACTAGAGAATGTCAGACTGTCAGGGGGCCCGGGCCTAAAGGAATTCAAGTGAAACTTTATCCACTCCGCCCCAGAGAGGCAAACATCCAGTTACACCCCAGAGCTTCCAGAGGAGGTAACAGACCCCATTTCCCAAAGGGGTCCTTGACAAAGGCCATCTCTAACCTCACATTCGGAGAAACATGTTGCACAAAGCTGGTCAACCATACGAAGGGCTACTGCAAAGCCCCGGTGTTTGGGAGCTGAAGGGGACACCACAGCTGCTGTCTGAATATTGCAGCTCCTCCATGGGAGAAGGGGAGGGAGCGAAAGCTTGCTCACCCTCCTCACTGAGGAGCGAGGGACGCGATGCCGTTTTCCAGGTGTCAGCCATAATAATAAGAGCAGCTGACACAGGTAGAACTTCCCTCGTACCAGGCACAACGTTAAGAACTCTGACCTTACACAGCCCTTTACGGTTTGTAGTATAATCATGCCCATTTTACAGCTGAGGAAACCGAGGCACAGGCAGGTGAAGTACTTTGCCCAAGATTACACGGCTAAGGCAGAAACAGCACAGCCCTTCACCCCCACACCCGAGCACAGGCGAATGCACCTGGGTGGTGCCTCCCGCACTTAAAGCCAAGCGTCTGCGGTGCATCCGTCCAGGCACGAAGTGAGGCAAGAGTCCGCTGGAACAAGCGCTCTGCTCAGCAGCCGTCAAGCCGCGGATAAGCCAGGGGAGCTCTTCCTCGGGGCACAGCCCGCGGGGACGCCTTTCCACCCGGTCGGTCGGCTTCCCGCTCAGAAGACGCTCACCCTCTCTGGCTGCGAGTCGCGCAGGTTCGCCTTCACCCCTGGGCGTCCGCCTCCCCCGCTCGGGTCTCGGGATCGTCTGGCCGCGCAGTTTGAAAGATGCAGCCCGGCCGCAGGGGGGGCCCGGAACCGCGGCGCCGCCCTGCGCGCTCCGAGCCGGCTCCCCGCGCGCAGTGGCCAGGGGGCTGGCGAGCCACGACTTGCAGCGCCCGGCGCGACGCTGGCCGCGGGCGCCCCACCGAGGCTGGGAGACGCCGGGGAAGGGGCTGCGCCCGAGACAGGTGGCGACTCCCTCCCGGAAGTGGAGCGGGAACTGGCGTCCAGGAGCTAAAGGGACGCAAGTCGGGGTGTCCGCCGGGCGGGGGCCGCTCGGCTCTGCCCACTGGCGCCGCCCAGGCACCTGCGGGGCTCCCAGTCGCCCAGCCCGGGAGCGAGCAGAGCCGGCCGCGGGCGCCGAGACCCGCGGGAGCGCTGGGAGGTGGGGGCGGGGGTCCAGCTCCGGGGGGAGGAGCCAACCCGACTGTCCGCTCCGGGGTGTCCAGCGGGGTGTCCAGCCGGGGTTCCTAGAGGAGGGGTGGGGTCCCGCCAGCCTCCTGCACTCACCTGGGCGCGGGGGCAGCGCGGCCCTCGGGGCTGGAGGGCTCACCGCGGCGGCGCTGGTGGCGGCGGCGGCGGGGGCGGCACCCCGGGGCGGGGCCGGGCGCTGGAGGCCCTGCGGGCCACGTGGGCGGGAGGCGGGCCCGGGACCCCCGCGGAGGCCGCAGCTGGGTGGCCGGGGACCCCGACGCAGTCGCGCCGGGCCCCCGCGGGGCACTCCCTCCGCGCCACGTCCCGCCGGCTCTGGGAAGGCTGAGAAGGGAGGAGGGAGGGCGGGCGACCTGGCCCCCGGGGCACCCCCGCCACCTAAGCCCGACTCCGGAGGAATTAACCCGACCGGCTCCCGCCCCCGCGCCTGGAAGCGCCGCGCAGACCGGCTCCCGGGACAGGTAGGAGCGGGCGGGGGGGACCCCGCGCCCACGGCAGCAGGGGCTGCCCAATCCGCCAGGGCGGGCGCCCGACCCGCGCCGCTAGGCTGACTCTGAGCGAGTCGGGTCTTGCCCAACCGCACTTTCCTCGACTGTGGGGTGGAGCATGCGGGCCGGCCACCCGCTGCGCGAACCCGCGCGCCCAGCGGCTCCTCGGGGATCGCGGGTTTGTGGGCGGACGCTGAGCCTGAAAGAGCTGCAGCCAGCAGTGGCGTGGGCCAGCCGTGGGGAAATGAACGTGGGAATCTAAATAAAACTTTTTAATATATATATTATAATTTACTTATTTCTTAGAGGAAGGAAGAGGGAGAGATAGAAACATCAATGGTGAGAGAAAATCATTGATGGGCTGCCTCCTGCACGCCCCCCACTGGGTGAGGATCGAGCTACAACCGGGCATGTGCACCGACCAGAATCAAACCTTGACCTCCTGGTTCATAGGTGAACACTCAACCACTGAGCCGCCAGACAGGCTAAACAAAACTTTTCTTTTCATTCATTCATTCATTCAACAGATAAACGCCTCCTGTCCTCATAAAATCAGGAATAAAGATTGCCCTCTACCACAGGCTCCATGTTGATAAAAATACAAAATTCATTAGTTGTTTTCATGTGGCAGGAGGGTATTTTTGGTGTTTCCTCTACTTGAACATTCATAACAGCCCTGTGAGGTGTAGGGCTGTGTGGGCCCCCTTCTCAGGTGGAAGAACTGAAGCTTAGAGATGTGAGGCCAGCCCCAGGTCAGAGGAGCCCCCACTGGCTCAGGGGCCAAGGCATTGCCAGGCGAGGCAGGGCCAGGGCTCTAAGGGGACCTCCTCACTCTCTCCTGGGGGTGAGCTAAAACAGCCTCCCGGCCCCAATTCCACCTCATGGCACAGGGGGGTGGGGGGTGTTGAGGGCTCCCTGGGAGGCACCTGTCCTGACAGCAGCTGGGATGTAGCTCTCCCAGCTCAGGCCCCATGACCAGCACGAGGTGTTCAGAACTTTCTCTGGCACAGCTGAGACTTTCTTCGTTGCAACTCGTCTCTCCTTGCAGGCACTCGGCCTCAAAGTGTTGGGTGGCCTCTTCCTGGCCCACAGCCTGCCTTTTGGGCCAAAAACTGAGCATCTTGAGCAAACTAACATTCATCCCAACAGCTGCAACTTCATTCCACTTCAGTTTCAAAGGGGCTCCTTGACCCCAAACTCAGTGCCTCTTGACCCATCTGTTTCCTGTTTAAGTAACACGACCTGCCCCGCACTACAATTCCAAGGGCAAAACCTGTATCCAGAGCCCCAGTTCTCAACCTCTCCCCCAAAACTTTTGTAATTCTCCCTGTTCTACACTGTGGAAGATCCCTACTGCAGCCAGCCATGTTGATTAAGTAATAACGACCCAGAGCTCGGCAGGCACTGCAGACTTGCACATCAATACCTGGCGTTCTACTAGCACCCTGGTCAAAGATGAAAGTTTTATTTCCATTAGATTCCATTTGACAACGATTTGAGCATCTGCTACCTGCCACTGAATTCTGTCACCGAGACAGACACAGTCCCTGACCTCCTGAGCTCACAGCTGTTGAGGAAACACCCCTCACCCCTTGGGCAGTTAGGGAGGAGGGTGTGGGGAGAGACAGGCTGCAGGAAGCAGGGCCCAGATTCAGGTGCAGGGAGGCTTCCTGTGGGAAGAGGACCTTGGCTAAGCCCTGACCAGCCTGGGGAACAGGCAGAGCAAAGGTGGAGGGAACAGGAGGTGTGGATGCCGGGAGGTGAGAGAGCACAGGGCACACTTCTGCAGAGGGGCAGGGAGGGGAGGAAAGGCGCTGGAAGGGCCTTGATGGCCGAGGTGAGACAGCAGACCTTGACCCTCGAAAGGTTCAGGCTGCTGAGTGAGGCACAGATGTAGTGGCTGAAAGTCCCCTGGACACAGCAAAGGCAAAGTGCCTTTTCATTATTACTAAGGGCAAACTTCTTGACTTCCCCTATTTAATACTCCAGGGTTTCCAGAAGTCAGAATAGATCTGCAAGTAGAATCTCTAGATTAAAACAAATCAACTTAATTCCATACGGGTTTATATGAAGTGCCCATCCCCTCCCACCCATGCCATGCTTGGCCCTGGGGTGGAAAGGGGAGGGGGAGGACTTGGTCCCTGGACTGAGGTTGGGACTCGGGGAATAGGTGATACACCCAAAGAGAGTCCTTGGTGGGGGTGGGGAGGGGATGGGCAGGAAATGTGGGTTACTATCCAGTTTGGAAACTGGTAGAGAGGCCAGACGACATTGATGATCAGTTCATAAAGGTCTATTCTCAAATTCAGTTCATAACCCCAAACTCTAAAAGGATAATTAGGAAGGGGGGGAACCAGGGCAGTCACTAAATCATCAATTGAGAAAGCCGGAGTGTCTGCAGGGGGCCCCTGTATGGCCTGTGGGGATGGTGGATAATGCACTTTGACTGATGCCAGCTGGAAAGTAGGGTGAGGGCCTGAAGGTAAGGTACCCAATAGCACAGCCATGGGCAAACTACGGCCCACGGGCCGGATCCAGCCCGTTTGAAATGAATAAAACTAAAGAAAAAAAAAAAAAAAGACCGTACCCTTTTATGTAATGATGTTTACTTTGAATTTATATTAGTTCACACAAACACTCCATCCATGCTTTTGTTCCGGCCCTCCGGTCCAGTTTGAGAACCCATTGTGGCCCTCCAGTCAAAAAGTTTGCCCACCCCTGCAATAGCACAATCAGAGAAAGCAACTGCATGAGAGGCATAACCAAGGGCAAGGGCAAGACACTGAGACCACTGTCCTGGCCTCCTGGTGCTCATCGGGTTCCATGAACACTTGCTGTTGTGAACAACCAGACATTTAAAACCCACTGACAGCCCTGGCCAGTTTGGCTCAGTGGATAGAGCGTCTACCTGTGGACTGAAGGGTCCCGGGTTGCAGGCTCCATCCCCAGTAGGGGGCGTGCGGGAGGCAGCTGATCAATGATTCTCTCTCATTGATGTTTCTATCTGTCTTTCCCTCTCTCTTCCTCTCAGAAATGAATAAAAATATATTAAAAACATAAAATAAAACCCACTGATGATACCACTCATTGTAAAACAATGTAGAAAATACTGAGTATACTGAGAGATAAAACCTACCACAATCATATCACGCCGTTAATTTATATCCTTTATTTTTTATTTAATGTATTGAGTCTTTTCCTTTGTCATGAAATATTCTTCTACAAAGTAATTGTTAAGGGCCATTTGTTGGTCTGTATAAATGTACCCTCTTCTTTTTTAATTTAATTTTATTTGAAAAAGAAACATTGATTTGTTGTTCCACTTATTTATGTATTCATTAGTTGAATCTTTTTAAAAACGTATTACATTCTTTTTTTTCTTTTTATTGATTTGAGAGAGGGGAAGGGAGAGGGAGAGAGAGGGAGGGAGGGAGGGAGAAAGAGAAACATCAATGAGAATTATTGATCAATTGCCTCCTGAACGCACCCCAAACCAGGGATAGAACCCACAATCTGGATATGTGCCCTGACAGGGAATCGAACCAGGGACCTTTCAATGCACAGGAGACTCAATCAACTGAGCCACACTGGCCAGGGCCGTTGGTTGATTTTGTATGTGTCCTGGCCAGGGATCAAACCTGCAAGCATGGTGTATCAGGACAGCACTCTAACCAACTGAGCTACCTCACCAAGGCAATGTACCCTCTTCTTATAATCAGTTCCAACTGGTGCTTGGTTTGTTCCTCATTTCTCAGTATCAGGGAAATGCTTGGCGATGAAAACCTTTGCACAATAAACTTTGACTGATATCTCTGGTTATACCCTAAAGAGAAGACCCTGGAGGTGGAATTCCTGGAAGGGACATTCAATTTTTCTGCTTGTAGCACTGCTTTGGCTCCCACCCACCGGCTTTGGCTTCGGAAAGATGTGGAGCATCATACTGATGTAGCAACACCAACCTGGTGCAGTCTTTATCCAGGGGATGGTGATGCCTGTGTAAGGATTAAGGTCTTCTTGTTCAGCCCTACGCAATACTCTTCAAGTAGCTAATAAAAGGCTTCTTCTAAAGCAGGGGTGGGCAAACTTTTTGACTTGAGGGCCACAATGGGTTCTTAAACTGGACCGGAGGGCCGGAACAAAAGCATGGATGGAGTGTTTGTGTGAACTAATATAAATTCAAAGTAAACATCATTACATAAAAGGGTACGGTCTTTTTTTTTTTTTTTTTTTTTAGTTTTATTCATTTCAAACGGCCAGATCCGGCCCGCGGACCGTAGTTTGCCCACGGCTGTTCTAAAGCAAATCCTTTCTGCTCACTTAACCCCGGTTAGAGGAACACGAATGAGTTCAATCCAACCTAGGTCCTGCCCAGAGGGTAGGACGCTTACATAATCACACAAGCTGAGCTAAGCGCTCCTGATGGCATCTGGTAGAACCTAGACCAGGCTGGACAGTGGTCAGGGAATGTTTGACTGCAACGGAGGAATGGAGACAGGGAGTGGGTGTTTCAGGCAGAAGAGAGAGCATGTGCAAAGGCCTCAGGGCAGGAACAAATGAGTGAGGAATCTTTATAAAGTCTGGTGTGACCATAGAAAAGAAAGGGACATGGAAAGTCTGCAAGGGGCCAGGTCGGAACTTCGGTGTTCACCTCCAGGGCCACTGGCGGTTTCAAACAGGGAATGCCACCTGATCAAGTAGCCATCTCCTGTGAAGACACTGCCAGCTGCCCTGCGGTACCGAGACCCCCAGGAGACAGGAAATCCAGTTCTGTGATCTAGCCCATCAGCTACCCCGGCCAGGGTTGAAGGAGACATATAGGGGATCCTACTTTATAGCTGCACACCCCTGACCTATTCGGTGTGTGCCAGGCTCTGTGCCCAGAACTACACCTGGCCTCACATTCAAGCCTCACGTCAGCCCTGTGAGGTACAGAACTATGATTCATTTTCCAGAAGGGAAAACTAAGTCCTAACCAGGTCAAGTCACCTGCCTAGTAGCACACAGAAAGGGGGAGCTGGGATCTAAATTGCGAATACCTAAGACCTCTCTAATCATAATGCTAAAAATTATATAGTAAAATCTCATCAATAAGAATGCACAATCATACACACGTGTGCAGAACATTGAAGTACATCTAACTTCAGGTACACACACCAACGGCAGGACTTGACCGGTTTGCATTCTGCCACCAGGCATGCTCCAGTCTTTCTCTGCTGCAAATTCTCCATGGCCTGACCTTGCCCAGCCCGTGGGAAAGATTACATCTCGTCTGGAAGCTGACACCTGCCCACTCCCTGGAAGGTTCATGACCAGGAGGAGTGGGAAAAAAACAGGAAGAGAGGTCTCATCCAGAAGGACCATCTTCCAACTTCTAAAAGTTGGAACGTTCCCCTGACCCTATACTGATAGTTGGTTACAGAAATGCTTTTGTTCACATCCAGAGTGGAGTGTGG
The DNA here is from genome assembly GCF_028538775.1 of Myotis yumanensis. Taxonomy (NCBI): domain Eukaryota; kingdom Metazoa; phylum Chordata; class Mammalia; order Chiroptera; family Vespertilionidae; genus Myotis; species Myotis yumanensis. The sequence goes on from NW_027223765.1 coordinate 43,881,566, forward strand.
TCATCTGTCTGGCACAGGGACCTTGAAGCAGCAAGTCTTGATAAATGTATCACTATCAGGGCTAGAAGGCAACTAGGAAAAGAGAAGCCTGGTGACTCGAACGTCAGAAGATCTCAAGAGTTCAGGGTCAACTGTCACAGGCTATGTACAGTCAACTATTAATACCCCCGAGTTACTGTCTTAATTTTGCTAGGAGCACCTCCTCCTCCTCCTCAATGCCCATCCTTTCCTTTCTAAACAACCACCAACCCCTAACCGGTTTTGCTCAGTGGATAGAGCGTCGGCCTGCGGACTGAAGGGTCCCAGGTTCAATTCCAGACAAGGGCATGTACCTTGGTTGCGGGCACATCCCCAGTAGGAGATGTGCAGGAGGCAGCTGATCAATGTTTCTAACTCTCTATCCCTCTCCCTTCCTCTCTGTAAAAAATCAATAGAATATATTAAAAAATAAAAAGAGAGTAAAAAGAAAATAAATAAATAAACAAACAAACAAACCACCACCTGGGCTGAAAATCCTAAGAGGGAACACTCTCCCACCCATCTCCTTATGGCCCCCAAGTCCAAGACCTGTTCTTGAACAGAATGTCTAATAGCCACTATTTACCAAGTGCCTAGCACTTGCGAAGCATGGCCTTGGGTACATTATAGACCCCATCACATTCAATCCTCACAATCCTCTGCAGTGGGTATCATTACTATCTTTAAGATTAAAACACACACACACACACACACACACACCAGAGACTCAGAGCAATTTTGCCACAGCCCCATATATTAAAAAAGGTGCAGTCAGGACAGGGATCATGTTATTCGTCACTGTCCCAAGTATACCCTTTAGACTCTCAAATAAATGTTGTAAAAGGTTGTATCATCTATAGATGTTGACAGATGGTGCAATACCCCTCCAGAAAGATGCCAGGGAACCAAGCCCACCAATCTTACTTTCCCTGAATCCCAAAGAATCCACTTGAATTTTTTCTCATTGCAAAAGGCCTTGCTCCATGTTTTGTCCATCTTTCCCTTCATTGTATTCTCTTCCTATCCTGTTCTTGGGCCAATTCTGTTTTGGTTCCTATGGACAGTTCGCACAGGTATAATGGAGTGGGGTGAAGAACAGTCACTTACTGAGGACCCCTTACACCCAGAACAGCAGCTGTATATTTTATCTCCTCCCTTTTCCACCTGCTTAGCTTACTGCCTATAGTCTCTTACTCAACTAAAGCAAAATGAGATTTTTTTCTACTTAAAGCCTGCATGGGGAAGCTGGTCTTTGCTACCTCTAACATGTGGGCTTCTAAAAAGCAAAGTAAACCCAGAAGGGAGGCCCCACAGATGCTGGCTACTATAAGAACCCTAAGCAGCTATAAAAATAGACTGCTTTCTAACCATGGTAAAAAGTAGGGTTTCCCATGCTGCCCCAAGAGGATTCTCCCCCGCTCCACTCCACTAATGGGAAGTATTAGCTATAACTTTTATCTAAATGCAACAAAAGGAAAGGAATTCAGTTACTGCAGCACATGTTTAACAAGATTCTTCTAGACGAGTCATTTTAGTAAAAGTTGCTTAACCTTGAGCCAAATTTACCTTCAGTATTTGGATTGAGAAGGGAACTAAGTCACCATAACTTGCTACTAAAGGTTCTTTCTTTTCCCTATAAACTATATTGAGGGAGAGGGTAGCCTATGGGTTAGGAATAAGGATGCTTCAGACATCTGAATACCAGTGCTGCCAATTCCTTGCTTGTGCCCTCAGTAAAGCTACCTAATTTCCAAGCCTTAGAATCTCAAAAATGAGGATGCTATGCTAATAGTACCTTCCACGTGGGGTTGTGGTGACAAAAGGCATGAGGAGCACTCAGGGCAGGAATTAGCCAGGCTAACATTCAAAGATTGTCATCACTTCCTCTCTGCCATCACTGCCATCACGGGAAAGCTATTGCCTTTGACCACACACAGCACTTTGAGTCCACCGCTACCTAGATGGCTAGACCTTTACCAAGGTGACACCTGAGCAGCCTAGGCAGGGTTTGCCACAGCTAATATCCTGGCTCTGCCCCTAACCAGGTGTGAGATCAGGAGTCAGTGGCCACCTCTCTGAGCCTTCCTTGTCTATAAAATGGGGACAGTACAAGTACCCACCTTGTGGAGTGGCTATGGAGATAACTGAGATGACGGCGTGTAAAGCACTTGGCACTCATTCTCTGGATCTTAGAAATAAGGAGCACCAGCAGAGAGCATGGGAGAGAACTCAATGAGCACAACGACCAGCAGTATCCTGGATGAATAAGCAGGAAAAATGAAGGCTATGCCAAGGTATCTGAGGCAAGAGCTTGACAGAATTCCCTCCTCTTGGGAACCACAGTGCTTCGCTGGGAGCTGTTTTACCACTCCTTCTGTTGGGAGGAAGAGAGGGGAAAGGAACAAGTAAACAAGGAAACCTGATTTTTAAAGTCTTATGCTTCCAAGATCTACTATAAACTGCCACCATATCCTTTTCAGGTAATGGCCCTCCACATCTGTCGTTGCTTAAATCAGCAGATGCGAAACCCACAGATATGGAGGGGTCACGTGTGCATCTCTTCGGACATACTTGTGAAAAGTATCCACAGATAAGGGAACTCTCAGTTAAAACCCATGTTGTTCAAGGATCAACTGTCCTATGTGCCAGAAAGCACTTCACATCCATCACCCTGTTCAATTCACCTCCCTGGGAAGTAGGGCCTCTGACTGGTCCAGTCTTTGGATGAGAAACTAAAATCCAGAGATGCAGTCAGTCACAATGATAGCAGCAGAGCTGGGAACGGGCCCTGAAGTCAATGTGCACCAAGAACTAACTCAGAATGAGCAGGCACCTCTTTTTCTGTTAATGACAGGAAATGTGTTAGTAACTCCCACTTGTAATGGCTGTTGTCAAGTTTCTGCAAAGAAAGTCCATTTATTCTGAGAGCCAAGTTTCTTCCTGATGTAAGTATTCCTGTTCCTGCTCCAGACGCCACACAGGCCAACAGGCAACTGCCCACGGGAGCGTGAGGTAAATGATCAAGGCAGCAGGTTCCTTTCCTCTTACAAAGTACAAGGCATACTGACCACCCTCGCCTCCTCACCCTGGATAATCTCTCTCCTTCTCAGAGGGAGAGCCCTCAGAAAACTGGGTTAGGAACCCCAGCTATTCAGGAAACAGGAAAGATAATCTAGAATAATGAACCACCACACTCTTAAAACAAAACACTTTATTTGATGCAGAAATTCTAAAAGTACAAAAACATTTTGCAAATGTCAGCTGTGATCTACTGTCACCTATTCAGTTATGTACAAATCGAAAAAGACAATGTTTTCCATGTAAAATAATGCTATATTCTGTCAGTGCTCACTATTCCACCAGACGCCACAAGGGACAAACTTAAAGATGAAACAAAGACAATGGCAATAACCACCGTGTTCCACAGGCTTTCCCCAAGAATGTGCCAACAGGGACTTCTGTAGTAGGGCAGGAAAAAACTAATCCTGAAAACAGAAGTTACCTACTCTCTAAGTGAACACATTTCATTTTTACAAATTTTTTTTTTGTTCACACTCACTGTTTTTCTCAAGAAAAAAACAACACACACACAAAAACACCCTTTTAAAAAAATAACAGATGATTACACATTAGTATAATCCAATGGTAATTTTTTTGTCAAGTGAATAGAGCAGTCAGCTTTATCTACATCACTTATGAACAAAAGATTGCTTCTTTGCATCTGAGTCTTATGTGGCATAAACCAGTCATAATGGTGTGCTTTTGTTGTCTTCTGGATGTGAAAACACAGTGCTTGGTCAATTCAGAGCCATGGCTGCAACCTTTTAGACCATAAAAAGGCCCCGTGGAGAGTCTGTCGTCCCAGCTGAATTTTGGAAAGGAACCAAAGAGCAGGAGAGAAGACAACTAACCAAAATTCCCAAGAGGTCTTCATTCGACCTCTCTGCAATTTAGCCCTTAGCAACTACTGTCTATCTCACCAGTGGTCAAACTGAAGTCTGAACCATTTAATAATATTGTGAGTCATAAAGGTAATGTCTAGAGATAAAAAAAAATAAAACCCAAAATTGAGAGGGAGGAGTAGCTGCCACTCAGAAGGTAAGAGCTGGTCTTAAAAGAGTATCTTGAAGAAGTTCAGGAATTACATTAAACACATTAAGAATGTGCACCAAATGTTTAAGCACGGGGGGGGGGGGGGGGGGGACGGACATATGATAAGAGTACTGTCACCAAGAAAAAAACAATAACCAAAAAAAAAATGGCAAACAATCCCCAAATGAATATAGGTGATACATCATTTTATAAAGTGCCATTAAATTTTTAAGTAGTAAGAGAAGCTGGGCACAAAAGAATTTCCTTGTAATCCCCATCCTGAGCTTGGCCTTCACAAAGCACCAATGTGAATAAGGCACCTCATTCTATTTGGGCAGTTAAACTGAGTGTGAAGCTGAGAAACAGAATAGCAGGGAAAATTACTAAGTCCTTGGAAAATAAGAGCTATGAAAAATGGCTTAAGTAGGTGGGATTATTTATCATTGAAATAAAAGCACCAGGGGAATGACTTCACTATGGTTTTCAAACATAGGGAAGGTGACCAGCTGTTCTTTTTCCACTGCACACTGAACAAAAGAAGGCTGGTTTGAATTTCTATAGGGAAGACGTACAAAGAACTATCTGATCAGCAGGATAGGTTACAGAATCTCCTTTGCTGAAAATCCAGGATCCCATCCACAGCCATATGTCTGAAATAATTCAGGCGCAGCCTTGTCTGTCATCGGGGAGCATGCTAGATAACCCAAACTTTCACCCACCCCCAAAACTCTGAAATCGGAATCAGAGCTATTGGCTTACAGTCAGACTTCCTTTTGTTTATTTTCACCCTGAGCCTGGAAAGGAGGAGATATAGCAAGGATGACCCAATACCCCATGAGGACTCCTAACTACTATCTCAATACCAAAAAAAAAGCTTTTCTTGGTATATAATTTCACACCTCTGAACCGGAATCAATTCACAGGTCATTTAAAGCCAAAGACAATGCAAATACCTGGCTCTAGTACACACTCAGTTCCTGGCCCTATTCCCCACAATGCCTGCTTTTCCTTATTCAGTCTTGGCCTAAGCTCAGAATTGCACATCATCTAAAAACACTTTTTAAACCAAGAGCTTTAATTACAAATAAGGTCCTTCAGGTTGTACAGCTTAAATGAAATTGTTTCAAATGTCATATTTTTAAATTGAGAGAAATCTGATTTTAAAATTAACAGCTGGCTTGCCTTTCTCTGAAAACACCACAAAATGTAAAGAAAGCAATCAAAACATTTCAAATACATTCACAATCATATCACATTTCTTTGGGGGAGCAATGAGGAAAGCAGCACTCCAGCTACTGACTGCATTTAGCAAGAGCATTTTCTGGTGGTATCAGAAATCTATAATTACCATGCATGCCTTTCATTTCAAATCTTATGAAGCAGAGATTGGTGACAAACGGGTAGCTAGTGGGCCAAATCAGGTCCACCCATGTGTTCTGTTGGGTCTGAATGCATTTTAAAATGTTTTGTGATTTAGTTGTCAATTCTAAACAAATCAGAATTTTTCATATAAAAACCCAAATGCTCAGCTTCTGAAAGATGGGAAGATCAGGAAACATTATGTGCCCAATTGGCTGGAGTACCTGCGGCCTGTAGGTAGGAGAGGAGCACTTCAGTTTACCATGGTCCCCACCATGCCGTCTCCCCAACACTGAGAGGACATGTCACTGCCATTTATAATCACACCTTATTTATCATTACACCTGGCCTGCTGCACTGGTGGCCCCTAAAGACATACCATCTATTAAATAAGAGTAGCGGTTTTCACCAACAAAATAGAAGTCTAATGACCTTCACATCAGCTTGTCCACTTCTCTCCAATAAAGACATGAAGAGTAATTCCTATCTCTAAGAGAGCTGAATTAGTGTTCAGGCGGCTGCAGACTGCTGCAGGGTTTTCTCTCTTTGGGGAGGAGGATGTGTTATTCTCCAGGGAAATAGCTGTTTTTTCTTCTTTGTTTTGTTTTGTTTTTTTAAGAAAAGATGCTCAACCCTTTGGGGGGGAGGACTCTGAAAAAAATCACATAAACCCACATTTTTAGAGATGGTTTTCCTGTTTGTTTACACTTAAGTCAGGAAACCTGAGACTATAGAATGGTTAAAAAACAAACACACACACATGTGGCTATGAAGTAGTAAGACTAAACTTCAACAAACATACCTGGACTTAAATTACTATACATTGGATTCCAAAGATGTCAGTGTTGCTAAAGACATAATTTTGAACTTCTGATCTGGCACTATCTTCAGTTACTGTTCATGTGTCCATCAAAAACTCTGTCTCATGACTTTATAGACTGCCCATCTCCTGTTTGTCTCAAAATATTATTACCTGGCTGAGTCACTGAGGTGGGCCTGGATCTGAATGACTTCTAGAGATCAGTGTGGTTCAAAGGCCCAGGACTTGGCCCTCCGGAGTACCTTACGCCGACAGTGTGGGTGGGCTGGTCTCCCCTAGGTGGTCCCTTGTAGTTGACCTGAGAAGAGCACACCTTGACTCGGGCTTTCTTTCACCTCTCTGATCAGACTCTCTTGGCAAAGATGACCATGTCAGGTGCTAAGTCCTTTCTGTAGGGTATTGTGAGTTAAGATAAACAACCTATCTTCAACTACCTGCAGACTTCTTGGTTACCTGGAACCTTGGACTTCTACTTGTCTTCCTGTCCAGAGGACACCATCTAAATTAGCTCCACAAGCCATTGACTCTCGGGATCAAGGACTCAAGATCATCCCTGTGTTCCACTTGTTTCCTCAATGTCTAAAAGCCTGTGACTTACAGAATCTTTATCTGAAGTCTGGCTTATCATTTCCACTGTCCAGAACAATGTGAGTCAAAAAAAAAAAAAATAGAGCTCTGCTTAAAATAGATGTTTTGCTTTAATCTACAAGGCAATTATTCCCATTCCCAGGATGAGATAGGGGGGAAGGGGGAATAGTGAAACTAATAAGGCAAAACAAGGAAGTTGGACTTCTCAACTTATTCTGAGTTGGACATTCCCAGTGTACAACAGTTTGATTTTGTTGATCACAAATATTAGTGTTTCACAATAAGTGCCCACCCTTAAATCCAAACTAAAACATTCCCCGATATCTGGACTAGCACCTTTTCCCTTCCATTTTCATAAGTGGGTTCACTTAGCAAGCTCTCTGCCCACATTCAGGATGCTCCCGACCCCACCCTCCATGCTGTCACTGGGGCCACTTTCTCACAGACGCCTCATTTCACAAGCAAAGCTGAATATCTGTCCTAGAAGTGACCCTTAATAGTTCCTTTGGAGCATACACCATTTGGTCTCAATAGAAAGCTCTCTCATCATGTTCCAATGAATTTTCTTATGCTGGCAAGTTTGAACTGCCCAAGCTCCTTCACAGACATGCCGAGGATGGGATGGCAGGACGGTCACATGTAGGCAGGAGCTCTGTGCTCGTCCTCTATTTCACGGTGACAAACATGGAACGTCTCTTCTACAACAACAAGCCTGGTTTTATGGGGGAGGCAGTTCTGCTGCTCACTTGTCTCTCCCTCAGAGCAGCTGCAGGAAACTCGATGCCAAAGAACAGACAATCACGTTCTCTCCCAAGAAGCTGCCAGCTGCCTTTACAGAGCAGGAAGTGTGGCATTTGCATCAAAAATATACACAAACCTCTTCTTTCCAGGAGCATGTAATCTTTCCCTTCCCCACCTGCCACACATGTGCTTGGAAAGAGAAGTCCTGCCCCATCCCACCTCCCACCCTCCTCGGGATGATTCTCAGCGTCCCCTTTAATATGTCCTTTTTTGCTGGAGTCAAAAACATGGTCCCTGGTGTAAATGCTAAGAAAACAGGGTGCCAAACCCAACAGCATCTATGAAAAGGGTGGCAAAGGATGCTCACACTCCCGGAGGGCACGGGGAGGAGAAGGGAACTATTTTCCCTTTGGAAACAAATTCTATAGGGAAGTCATTCATAAAAACAGAACATTTTCGTTTTCTTTTTATAGAAAATTATTTCCTTCTAAGCTCCAAATAGCTGTTTTCGGTAGGAAGGAGCACGAGAGATAAATCTTTCATTGGGTGAGTACAAAAGAAACACAAAATGAAACATGAGTCACAGGCTGGGTTGTGGGGAGAACACTTTCAGATTCAAGAACTTAATGATTTCAGGTCCCATGTCTTCTTTAGACAATATTTGAAGAGCACATTCATCTTTGGAACAGTCCCCTCCTTTTCACCTTCTTAAAAAGAGGTTTGTCATTAGTCAAAACCAGTTCAGCAGATTAACTGGCCACCACCTCCACACACTGCTGTATTTCAGTGGATTCTGACCCCGAATATTCTGGACACAGTTTTTTAGACCAGAAGCCAAATGACGCATGAACCTCAACTTCTAGTACTAGAGTCCAGTTGTGTATCGGTCTCTTGAAAATAAAATTCTAGGCACCACCATCTGAGATACAGCGCAGTAAACGTAGCCCAGGAAAGCTGGGCAGGCAGACCGGGCCTCGCATGATGCTACTCAGACCCAGAGGTGGTCCTGGGAGCTGAGCTCTGGTGCCTTTGCATGTTGACCAGCCCATCTCAGACAAAAGACAGTCATCCTGGCCCTGCAGCCCCCACCTCAGCCAGCCATGCCACCCACAAATACATGAAGACTCATTTTATAAAAGGTGATTGTATATTCAGTCACCTTCATGACCTTTTAAACAACCATGGCATCACAAGTTCCACACCTAAAGTGGACAGGAGTATCATCTCTAATGACATGGGTTCGAGAGAGACTGACACTTGATTTCTGTGTTTGTGAAGGTATTAAAAGTGCTTTTTCTACAAAGCATTTCAAATCAAAGTAGCCAACAATGAATAGGCAAAGTCTGCAGAGATAAATTAAGTCTGAACGATCAGTGCAGGTATTTTCCTGTTTCTTTTTATATGTTTCCTCTCTACCTCCCAGGACTGGCTCTAACCCAAGGTCTGACCTACCATGGCCAGCTGTTGTCAGATCTTATGGACATGCCTTTCCGAGCTCCATGTGGTTTTAGAAAATTGGAGACTTTGCCAAGGTATCTGTTAGAGGAGAAGGGCAAGGAGAACAAGTACTGGCACGAATTCCACTCCAACCATCCTCAGCTCCGAGTGGGCTACACAACCAGAGAGATGAGCTGGGGAACCAGAGCGCGGCGGCAGCTAAAGTGGCAATGCTTAGACTCCTCCGCTTTGTTACAAAGGGGCGACTGCGTGGAGTTCACCAGTGTAGCTGCAGCAACCGGGTTCTGCTTTATACACCCCCGAGGCGAGGAGCTTGGACGGAAGGGCAGGAGGGTCCTCCTCACCTAAGGAAAGAAGAGAGAGCAGAGACACAGGTCATTACACCTCACTGGGCTGGGCACTCAGACCAGAACATGGCAGGACCGGGGTTGGACTACAGGCTTTGGGCAAGTGAGGCAGGCATGCCAACCAGCTCAAGCTGCTAAGAGGTCCCAGTTCCCTTGTTGAGAGTCAAGAGTTTGCATGCATGACTCCAGCTAGTCACAGGCACAGTGAGGATGACAGGCATCCTGCAGGGGCTCCCTGGGGCAATGGGGCCTCCCACTGGGCTCTGCTTGCAGCCTGTGCTGAGCTGTGGGGCCAATACTGCACCCCTGAACCCAGGTTCAACAGATGTGGCTTTAAAGACATGGGGATAGTGAACCGTGCAAGTCCCCACGAAGATCCAGGCCCACGGACGCTCCTCTAACACTGCATTTTGGGATTCAGATGTTTTGGGAGTTTAGGAAGGTGGCATAGTGCACATGTTGTCTATTACATGACATGGAGCTGGGCAGGTCACCGTAACTTAGCATCAGCTCCCACATGTGAACATTCCCATTACCTGGGATCAACTGAAACTATCAACGCAGTTGTGTTACTTCCCATCAGGTTTCACTGCCGAACAGGTCTGCACCCAAACTAGGAACACACTTTCACGGGTTTCGGAATTAGGAGCAAACGCTGGGCCTGCATGGGATCGGACCCACTGGCACTTGGGGCCCCCGCCTTACCCAGGCCCGAGGAGGACGACACGCTCTCAGTCAGCGAGGACGTTTCCGTTTGGTCCGCCGAGAGCCCTTCCATGAGGGGCAGAGACAGCTCAGAGGAGGGCACGGAGGAGTCGTAGATACCCGAGTCCCGCGGCATGCCCGAGGCACCCACGGCCTTCCCGGCGCGCAGCAGGGGCTGCAGGACTGCGGCGCCCATGGCCTCTGCGGCCTCATCGGGGCCCATCTGCTGCCCCTCTGGTGACCCGGGGGGCGGTACCTCAGCCTTGAGGTCACTTTCGGGCACCAGTTTGCACATGACGTCATTCAGCACCAGGCCCGAGTCGAACTTCTCCAGGACCGGCTCCTGGCAGCGGAGCGGGGGAGGCTGCGAGGGCACCAACTGCTTCTCAAACCAGTCGGGCTCCTCGTCGATGAACTGGTGCATGTTGCAGATGGCCACGTACAGGGACCGGCCCGCCTTGCTCCGGAAGTAGTTCCTCCTGCTGACATGTCCGAGCTCCGGGAGGCCATGGTCTCGCGGGAATCCGTGGTCTCGCAGGAGGCCGTGGTCTCGCGGGAGGTTATGGGCTCGCGGAAGGCCGTGGTCTCGCGAGTGCAGGTGGGAGCAGAGCTGGGGCAGGTGGTCCATGAGCTTGTACTTGGTGCTCAGGTCCAGGACGCCAGGAACGTCTCCCTCACAGGAATAGTCGAAATAGACGGCGATGAACTTGCTGAGCGCCGCCGAGGAGCTCTGCTTGGCCTGGCGGAGCTTTTCGGCGATGGCGGCCACGGCCACCAGGAAGAGCTCCCCTTTCCCCGAGCCGCGGCCGCCGCCTCTGTGCTTGTAGTTCTTCTTGTCCACGAAGTACTTCATGCCTTTGGAACAGACCACGATGATGAACTGGGACTCGTGGATCTTCTGGATGACCCATTCTCTCTGCCCTTCTCGGCAGAGGCTGAAGTCTTCCCACAGGTCCAGAGCCACCTGGAAAAACAGGACCCACTCTCACTCACATAGCCTGGAGTGTGGCGCAAGGATTGTTACAAAAGGGCACCTCGGCCCGAGCTGGTTTAGCTCAGTGGATAGAGCGCCGGCCTGCGAAATGAAGGGTCCCAGGTTCGATTCCAATCATGGGCACATGCCGGGGTTGCGGACTTGATCCCCAGTGGAGGGTGTGCAGGAGGCAGTCAATCAATGATTCTCTCTCATCATTGATGTTTCTATCTCTCTCTCCCTCTCCCTTTCACTCTGAAATCAATAAAAATATATTTTAAAAAAGAAAAGAAAAAAAGGGCACATCATCTCTCCCTTAATCATTATTAGCAGCTCTAATGATTACCTGGCCTGGAGGAACAGCTAACAGCCCATGGGTGACGGTCACACAGCAGACCGTCTGCATCAGGGGTCCTCAAACTTTTTAAACAGGGGGCCAGTTCACTGTCCCCCAGACCATTGGAGGGCGGACTATAGTTTAAAAAAAACTATGAACAAATTCCTATGCACACTGCACATACCTTATTTTGAAGTAAAAAAACAAAACGGGAACAAATACAATATTTGTATTTGCATGTGGCTCGCGGGCCATAGTTTGAGGACCCCTGACTGAGATGTTTAACAATGTGAAATAACATGGACCACATGGCTGTTTAAAATTGCAGTTTACATAAAGCTGCTAATTGTGTAAAAATTATTAAAATGAGACAGAAAGTAATTACGACCTATTCAAAATGCAAAACTGTGTGTATGACTTCATCTATGCAGAAAAAGACTGGAAGAAAATACACCAAATATTAACCATCATTCCTCGTTTCTCCAAGTTGAGATTACAGGCCATTTTTTGTCATATTTTTCTAGTTTCCAAACTTTCTACAGTATTACACAAAATTGGGGTTTGTCTGTATCTGAAGACTGTGTGGTACCAGCTAGTTTGCTGTTGCTTTTCAGCACACGTGCTAATCTGCCAACCTCCACTTTCCTGCATTGGGAAACCAGGCAGCCTTGTAAATACGTTTTTTGACACTAGGGGGCAGCCTCACCACATGGAGATTCTGAGAAACCCGCCAGCAGGCACAAATAACCCAACTACATAATTACTGTACAATTCTTGCATTTGCAAGAAATATGTCCATGAGAGCTTCAAACTTCGCTCTAAGATTAACACTATATCATTATAGAATAGCTACATATGACTAGCTTAACTCAGAAGAACAGGTATCAAACCAGAGCAGACCATTTGAGCCCTTGATGCATTATTATTTTCCCTTCTTAGCAAAGCTCTCCCAAATAGTCAAACCTGCTACTTTTCTTGCCCTGATCTCTTTGACCTTCCACTGCTCTGTCGAGTGACCACCTCTCCCCATCCCCACTACATGCTCCCAGGGCAGCTGCCATTTGTCCCCATACGACTTCCTGCCAGGTGGGTGCCACTCACAGCTTCTGAGCAGGGGTGTGTGGGGACAGAACTGAGCATTAGAAAACTTTTAGTGCTGGTGATGAGTAGAAGACACTGGAAGAAGAGTGCGAGGCTGACCCCAATTTGGAAGCCAGGCACTGCTGGAGGGCAGCTACCACCTAAGGAGGCCTGGAGGCAGGGACAAGGTGGCCAGGAGAGGGTGCGGAGCATGTGCCCCCGCAAAGGTAAGAGACTTGAGGTTCCTTACCTCGCAGCCACAGAAGTCCTGGAGGAAGTAGGCGAAACACTGGACAACGTTCATGTGATTCTGGCCATCTTTACTGGAATAGCAGAGGAAGACCTTCGGCCGAGGCCGCAGCCTCTCTCTGGGGAGAGCCGTGGTGTAGGTGGAGGACTCAGAACTCTCTTCATCTAAATGTGAATATATATTTTCTAAATCGGAAAAGAAGATAAGATTGATAGCTATGAGCAACGCTTTGTCCTGTTCCCTAGGACTTGGGGCCTAACGTTATCTTCAAGAAGCAAGAGGCGACACTTCCACACAGAGGACAGGAGCTTTATGGCCTCCCAGATGCCCACCTGGAGGGACCAAGCACTCGGGCTCGGCCCCTCGGTGGGGACCACCACCCACATACCTTGTTGCTTCTTGCGGCACATCACAGTGAAGAGCGTTGCGAATGCCGATATGACGACCAGCGGCACAGTAATGGCAACAGCCCTGATGGGCCCAGCCCACGGGGAATGCACTGGGGAATTCCAAAGGGAAGGCTTTTAAACTCAAGCAGCATAACAGCTTCAAAGAGAGATTGTGTTTTCTTTTGCAGTATAAGCCACATAACAGGCTCCAGGATCCCTTGACCACCTTCTCTAGTATTGGTTTGGTAATTTTAAAAAGGATTCATTTTAAAGAAACAATTCAACAGTTAGTCTGCTAACTGTAAATACCTTTGAGTGAGAATTTTGCCTAAGGAAACCTCCCACCCGGCCGCTTTTCTTCCGAGAACAATTGACTATTTATTTAGTTCCAGAAGACACACACCGCACTGCCTTTGATCTCCCAGGCATCCACATTAGAGTGGAGGGAAGTCAGATGAGATGGAACAGCCCTTACGAGAGAGGCGTTCAAGTTTTTGTTGTGTTTTGTTTTTGTAAACCATCAGGTACAGATACCTTGGTGTACTATAGTCCAGAGCAGCCGTGGGCAAACTATGGCCCGCGGGCCAGATCCGGCCGTTTGAAATGAATAAAACTAAAAAAAAAAAAAAAAAAAAAAAAAAAGACCGTACCCTTTTATGTAATGATGTTTACTTTGAATTTATATTAGTTCACACAAACAGTCCATCCATGCTTTTGTTCCGGCCCTCCGGTCCAGTTTAAGAACCCATTGTGGCCCTCGAGTCAAAAAGTTTGCCCACTCCTGGTCCAGAGCCAAAGTTTCCAACAAAAAAGTCTTACCTGGCTTTAAAGCATAATGCACCACTTTTCTTGTTGTATTAGTGTCATCCACCAGCTGCAAAACAGAGGATGCTATATTATTATTTTAAGTGATAGCATCTCAACAGATTTCATGCTTTTGTCATCTGCGGGCAGTGCGGGGCGGAAGGAAGGAGAGCGGGGTGAGGGAAGGGCTGCCGCCTGTGATCCTTCACCAGCCAAGGTAGACACTAATGGTCAGACACATCTCTGCTCTACCAAGTCAAGAGTCGTGACTCCCTCATGAATCAAAAGGTTGTTTGTTCATTGATGAAACCAGCTAGTGATTCCACGTTCTAACAGTTTTCAACTGAAATGGCATCTTACCACTGATCTTACTGAATGCTTTAAGAGGGTGTGTCTGCTCAAAACCACATATTGCTACAGAGTAATGCAAGAACTAAGTGTTTCTACCAAAATGTTAAGACATGTTGATTGTCTCTGAATAGAAAGGCTATGGACAATTTTTAATTTCTCTTCCTATTTTTCTTTTACTCCTGTTTTTGTAGTATGTCTGATACTGGAAAAGAAATTACAAAAAGAAAAGAAAAAAAATTCTATCATTTACATGCTCTTTTAAGCGGAACTTAGAACTCATGTAAATTTATACAGAACAAGGTCAGCAGAAACCTAGAAAAGTATAGGCAGGTGTAATAGGCATAGCTTTTGCTTTGCTGTTTTATTACTAAAACAAGACACTTTAGAAGCTAAAGTTTTAAAAATATACCTTGGTAAGGAAGAAGGAATATAGAAGTTTTAAATCATGGTTATGTGGACTATATGGTCACATAAAAATATTTATTTTGAACTATTTAATGAAAAAAAGATCAATTTCATGTAAACTTTTTAAAAAGCATGTTAAGGACCATGTAAAAATATAACCGCACACCTTCAATGGCTTGAAATTTAATGTTGTAAGCAGTTGGGGTTTTAAATGAACTGGACTCATTCTGTAGAATTAATAATAGGGCTTTCCTGAATTATACGTACCTCAATTATATAATCACCTGGAGATACATTTTGAAGGAGGCAACTGGTTGTCTCTGTATTTTGCTCCTGTAAAGAAACAATACTTTTAAAACTTGCTTCTTGGATGAAGGTCATCAGGACCTCTCTCTTCCCCCAGAACTGAAGATCTCATATAAACTTTTTATTTTTTTCAGGAGCCATCAATCATATCAGAAAGCAACTGTGCTTATCTGCCACATTATCTGAACTTCACTTTGATAAAAGGCCTAGGAGAGCCTGGGACCCCTGTCATATTGTACACTTAGCTGGTAGTGCCCTCAGCAGGAATATCTTATTTGAAAACAAAGAAACTATGCAGTTAGAATTTTACTTAATAAAATGGTGGGGAGAGAAATTACCTGCCCGTGTTTGTGTTTCTTTTATTTGCCATAATTTTAACTTGAGCAGAAGGTCAAAGGAGGTGATAGCCAGCAGGAAAGCAAAACTGAACACACAGAGGAGCATGCCCAGGAAGACACTGGGGTCTTCCACCGCCACTAACCACCTCCCGGGGCTCCCAGGGGCGACCCTGCAGTCCTGTGAACTTCTATGACACGTTTCCCACTCCCGCTGACCGCCTCCAGTGTAAGAACTTGGTTACTGAGTTTCTACTTAACCTTGGCCTATGTGTAAAAAATCAGTAGCCACTGAAATGCTAGTGACATGGCTCCTACATGTCCTTTTTCCACTTATAGCTGTGTGGCCTCAGCTTCCCCATCTGTACGGTGGGGATGACAGCAGCCTCTTTCACAGGGTGGTAAGGTTTCCATGAGCATAAAGCTTGGTGGTTGCCACACAGAGAGCACCTGATTAATATCTGAAATACAGAACAAACTAGAAATGCTTCATTACTTTGGTTCCTTGGTAAAATCCTTACCAGGCTCCATCACCACCGGGATAGCTGGGGTGCAGGTAACTGGGGAGTGAGGGATGACGGCAAAATGGTCTGCGACATACCCAGTGATAATATCCTGGAATATCTACCAACTGCTGAGAGTCAGCAACACCCAGTGCTCATGCTGAACCATCCAAATTCCAGGGGCTCGGGGGTCACCTTTAAAACACAGAGTGTTCCTTTATGTACACCTAGTGGCCCACCTGTTTACAGGTCTTTCGCTTGAAGGGTCCCTCGTGCTTGAGTTTGTAATGAAGAGAGAAGAAACGGAAGCCAAAGGTGTGTGGCGCGTGGTTGAAGGTCACCTGCATATCCGAACCGTGCTGGGTGATATTCAGGTTCCGAGGCTTCCAGACTGGGAGGAGAAAGGACCCAAGTGAGCACCCCTAGGCCACAAGACACCACCGGGGTGGCAACACGTTGACAAGAACAGCTATACTTACAGGGTTTGCAGGCCAGGTTGTCCGGCTGTAACAACAGGTCACAGGCTGTTAACAGAGATAATATTTTTGGTTATAGGACAGTTTGACATTTTTCTTGCCCAACAATTCAATAAATATAAATAGGTGGCACTGGGTGCTGCTGGGAAGAGTATTAAATACATCAATTTCACACTGATTTTCAGTGCAGTTCAGCTGTATCTTACAAAACTTAAAGTATACAATATAAAAATATTAATGCAGTTCACTTTATGCCAAACAAATGAAAATAGTACAAAGTCACCCAGATTTTAAAAGCTTGCCAAGCGTTACGTAGTTTCAAGGCCAGCAGCCAAGGGCAGCAGGAGTGTTCATGCTGCTGCCACATGGAGCCTGCTTTTGCTGTAAACAGAAATGATGCTGGCCCTGGCCCTCTGTGGAGGTGTTTGGGCACAGGAGATCGAAGTGAGCCTGTTAACTGTCTCAGGCTATCTTAACCTTCACTAGCATTCTAATTTAAAATCCTTTTGACTGAGTCTAAAAGTGACATCAGGCATTTACTAAGGAGTAGTAGCATCCATGCTGAAAACCAGGCATCAAAGCCAATACTTTGAAACGATTTCAATGCAATAAAAACACAGTGAGAGAGGCCAAACAGCTAGTTCAATATGCCATGTTGCTAACCCAGGGAGAACCCTCTGGAAAAGGTCGATAAAATTCCAAGAAAACCAAAGGCAGCCTCAAGGTCACTGTACTGAAATAGAGAGAAACACATCTCCTGCCTCCACCTCAGATCCAAATAGACACACTAATTCCAATGGGAACAATTAATCTTAAATTATGCCAAGTTTGCCCAGCTGGTGTGGCTCAGTGGTTGACTGAGCCATGCACCAGGTCACCGGTTCAATTCCTCATCAGGGCACATGCCCAGGTTGTGGGCTCGATTCCCAGTGGGGAGGTTGGGCGGGGGAGGGGTGAGAAGGCAGCTAGTCAATGTTTCTCTCTCATCAATGTTTCTATCTCTCTATCCCTCTCCCTTCCTCTCTGAAATCAATAAAAATCATACTTGCCTGGACAGCGTGGCTCAGTGGTTGAGCGTCAACCTATAAACGAGGAGGTCATGGTTCAATTCCCAGTCAGGGCACATGCCCAGGTATGGGCTTGATCCCCAGTGTGGGGCATACAGGAGGCAGCCAATCAATGATTCTCTCATCATTGATGTTTCAATCTCTTTCTCCCTCTCTCTTCCTCTCTCTGAAATCAATAAAAATATATTTTAAAAAATTATGCTAGGTTTGATTTAGGGAAGTTTTCATGAACACATGCTTTGGATCCTCCCTCTGGTTGTTATGTATGAGGTATCAAGAAATATTGTTAGGTGCTAATGGTCTTTTCCCAATGGAATCTTATTTAATTAAGAAAATGAGCCTGGTGGGTGTGGCTCAGTGGTTGAGTATTGACCTATGAATCGGTTGTGGTTTGATTCCCAGTCAGGGCACATGCCTGGGTTACGGCTTGATCGCCATCAATGATTCTCTCTCATCTTTGATGTTTCTCTCTCTCTCTCACTCTCCCTTCCTCTGTGAAATCAATAAAAAAAAATGTTTTTAAAAAAGAAAATGAGGCCAATTATTATAAAATAGAGGCCCAGTGCACAAATTCGTGCACGGGTGGGGTCCCTCGGCCTGGCCGGCATTCGAGGCCTATTGGGGGCTGGCCGGCGGAGGTGGGACCCCAGGACGTTGGCTGGCCGGCCCCCCAATTGGGGCCTATTGGGGGGATTGGCCGGCAGGGGTAGGCACCTCGTGGGAGGTTGGCCGGTGGGGGGGAGGGGCCGCAGGTTGGCTGGCGGGGGTGGGGGTGCAGGAGGTTGGCTGTGGGAGCACACTGACCACCAGGGGGCAGCTCCTGCATTGAGCTGGTGGTCAGTGCATGTCATAGCAACTGGTCAACCAGTGGTTCTGGTGGTTCGGTGGTAACAGTCGCTTAGGCTTTTAGATAGATAGATAGATAGATGATAGATAGATAGATAGGTAACTTTGCTGCATAGACTAGAAGAAAACGAAAGACTAGAAGAAAATAGCCAGAGTAAGAGTTCCGCAAAGGGAACACTGACGAAGACTGGAGTTGAGAGTAAAAGCACCACGGAGGAGGAAGGCGGCAACCAGGTCACACAGGAGGGCAGACAGAACAGCTGACAGGAAGGCAAGAGAGAACTGCTGCAGCCCTCAGGGGGCCTGTCACCAAAGCAGTGGTTCAGGGAGATAAAGAGACACCGTGTGCAGAGCAGCTGGAAGAGGAGGCCAGGAAGCAAAGAGAGCCAGCATGGTTAGCGCTGGAGAGCGTGGGTCTGAAAGTCAGACTTCTGGGGTTCCAGCTCCAGAAAGCCCTTTGACCTCTCTGTGAGTGAGCCACATCTCATTACTGAGACAGTAAGATTAAATTCTGCCGAAACCGGTTTGGCTCAGTGGATAGAGCGTCGGCCTGTGGACTGAAGGGTCCCGGGTTCGATTCTGGTCAAGGGCATGTGCCTGGGTTGCGGGCACATCCCCAGTGGGAGATGTGCAGGAGGCAGCTGATCGATGTTTCTCTCTCATCGATGTTTCTAACTCTCTATCTCTCTCCCTTCCTCTCTGTAGAAAATCAATAAAATACATTAAAAAAAAAAGATTAAATTCTTTGCAAGGTTGTCACAGGGTAAGCTGGGTTAATATTTGGAAAGCATTTAGAGCAGGGCCTAGCACACAGATGCTAAATAAATAAGTAGAAAAAATAAATTTCCAGGAAGAGGTGATCTCAGGAACATTGCTTAATTTTCTTAATCTAACCCTGAAAACGACAGGTAATCACTCACCGGGGCCACCCTCCTGATGACAAAAGATGAAATCATTTCATGCTTTACCCCAAAACCAACTTACACTTCTTATTCCTGTTTTTTTATTGATTTCAGAGAGTAAGGGAAAGGGAAAAAGAGATAGAAATAGAAACATCAATGATGGAGAGAAGAATCATTGATCAGCTGCCTCCTGCAGCCCCGCACTGAGGATTGAGCCCACAACCCAGGCATGTGCCCTGACCAGGAATTGAACCCTGACCTCCTGGTTCATAGGTCAAGGTTCAACCACCAAGCCACGCCAGCTGGGCTTATTCCTAATTTTTTAATCAAATAGTTTTAATACTAGCAGCATCCTGGGCCAACCTTTAATTCTAAAAGTTGCTTTTCTGGATGCTTTTCTCTGCACCATGCTGGTTTCAGACCAGTATTTGGTGGGTTCTTAAACACATATCTGTTGAAAATGAAAAGCAGAAGTGTCACCATGGGAACCAGGCAGGAAGACCAAACTCACCTCGGGTTCTGAAAAAGAAAGGGTGATAATTGCTTTCGTTTTTAATGGAAGGAAAAGGGACAATCTTTACAAAGTAATCCGTCTCAAACTTCATATTCAGGAAAGGTTGAGATTCCATTCCCTGAAAGGGAACAAAAACACACATGACGTCATGGAGAGATGACCCACCCTCCACCTGCCCGAGAGAGCTCGGTCCTCCCGTTCAGTCACCGGACACACCAGAGCTGGGGACGGGTCCCAGGGAAGGAGGAAGTCAGGGCTGTATTTTCTGGATCCAGTTTAGGTTTGGATCCCTCACCAAAAATGAGGATCAACAATGCCGTCTGTTGTTTGGCAAGGAAGCCAGAGCTTTTAACTCTGAACTTCGAAGGCGGTGGGGAGGCGCCCATAGACACTCCGGGACGGCTGTCCAGCGCGTAACCCGAGAGACGTGTTTACCAGCAGAGGTGCTGGAGGCTGCTCGGGGAGTGTGCAGCCGGCTGGCAGTGTTGCCCGCCATTGTCGCCCACCTGGGCAGGTGGGGCGGCCCCCACAGCCCCTCCTTCTCCAGTTTCACAGACTCTGAATAGCCCATTCAGACCCCCGGAACAATGGTCTTCAGGAGCACATTCCCGCGTGCGACTCACAGTTCTTTTGAAGCTACTGTTGAGCTGCTTCGGGTCCTTGAGAATCAGTTGCTGGCACTGTCTGCCCTCCGACTTCAGCTCCTCCAGGATTACCCGAAATCCTTTCAGGAATTCGATGCCTAAGCAAAGCAGAATGCTTCTGTTAAAGGTGGACCTACTTGCTTTTGAACACACTTTCCTTCCTCCAAGATTATTGTCCTGTCCGCCTACACAGCAGTGAAAGGAATTCGTACTGTGGCCAGCACATCTGAGCTTACAGAAAGGAAGCACACACTCTGCATCCGTCCGGGACAGGCCAGGTGACTTTCCCTGCCACGCCGTAACTATTCATTAACCTCCAGTCCAGCCAGCCAGGTCACAACTGCCCACTGCCTCTGTGACCGTAGGGTTCAAATACTTAGACTCAAGTGACAATTGGTCATAAAACGCCTGCAGTGGAATACATAATTCCTAGGTCATTAGCCAGGGTGTATTCAACTGATAAATCACCGGGCTGACTAGGGACTCTCCCCAAACTATGTTTCCACATTAAACTGTAGTCCTGTATTTGCTGGCATGTTTCAATGAGCAACATACAAAATTCCCAACAAAAGTGTGTGTCTGCACCCAAGGGGTTCCTAGGCTTGAGATTAAATAGACGGCGAGAATGCCAGTGGGATTTACAAAGCGCTTCTTGCTCTAATCTTGCCTGAAAGGCAGACACCCAAGAGCTGCCCAGTGTGTGCAGCACAGAGGCCCCAGACGCCCACAGCGCCGCTGAAAGGCACCGGCCCAGCCTCCCGCCACCTGAGCTTCCCCCGCTACACGTCGGACTAGATGCTTTCAAAAGGATTAAGCTCTGATGTCCACAAGAGCCAGCACCGGGCTCTGTATCCCATGGAGACTGGAGGAGTCCAACTGCAGCTGGAGGTCCCCCCGGCCGGCCTCAATTGGCACGATATCGATTTCGCATTCTTTCTGCACACTAGACAAGGAGAGTTCCAACCCTTCCCCTCCCAGGGCCAAAGTAATTACACAGGATGCAATTAACCAGGTGGGAAAATGATGGATGGCAAAGGCCAGGGAAATCTTTTTCTCTTTCAAATAGGTTCTCCAATCCTGTAACTTTTTGATTAAAAGCACATATTTTATGGTGGGCCGGGCAAAGGAGCGACAGGTAGAGCTTCCTGTTTTAGGGAGTCTGCACATAGTGTGTGCAGGTAGAAACTGTTGTATTTCAAGTACAAAGCTTCCTGTGGGGGTGATACCCAGCTGACAGGCAGCCCAAGGTTCAAACATACTGACAAGATCCGGCAATTATTCAGTAGAATTCAGGGGTCCTCAAACTTTTTAAACAGGGGGCCAGTTCACTGTCCCTCAGACCATTGGAGGGCTGGACTATAGTTTAAAAAAAAACTATGAACAAATTCCTATGCACACAGCGGCGGCAAAAACACCCGGCGGGCCGGATAAACGTTTTCGGCGGGCCGCATGTGGCCCGTGGGCTGTGGTTTGAGGACCCCTGCAGTAGATCTCACGGAACTTGACTTTTTCGATTCCTCCTCCTCAGAATTTTTTTTTAATTTTTATTGATTTCAGAGAGGAAGGAGGAAAAGAGATAGAAACATCGATGATGAGAGAGAATCATTGATTGGCTTCCTCCTTGCTCGTCCCACCCCCAACTGGGGATCGAGCCCGCAAGCCAGGCATATGCTCTGACCAGGAACCAAACCTTGACCTCCAGGTCCATGCCAGCCATGCCTCCCCAAAATTGTTTTTAACGAATTCTTATAATTTATATTAAGATTTAATTCATGCAATGCCCCGTAGAACTACTACTTTAACAAAAGCCTGGTAATGAATATGATTAAAGAGCATACATGTCACAATTATATAAAAATTAATGTAACTAATTACATTAATGTACAGGGTGGGAGTGGGTGGTTCTAGTCCTTAGTATTATTATTAAATTGATTTTAGAGAGAGGGGAAGAGGTAGAGAGAGAAAGAGCAAGAAACATCGATGTGAGAAAGAAACATCAATTGGCTGCCTACCGTACGTGCCGCAACCAGGGATCGAACCTGCAACCTAGGTATGTGTCTCGACTGGGAATTGAACCCACAACCCTTTGGTGCACAGGTCGATGCCCTAACCAACTAAGCCACACTGGCCAGGGCTCTAGTCCTTATTTTTAAAAGACCTGCCAAGTCTGAGAGGAGACAGCAAATGTAAATCTTAAATCACAGTAACACCTTTATCACAATTCTATTAGCATTTATATTATACTAGAGGTCTAGTACACGTGAGATTCATGCACGGGCAGGGGGAGGGGGTCCCCTCAGCCCGGCCTGCGCTCTCTCACAGTCTGGGACCTCTTGGGGGATGTCCAACGGATGGCTTAGGCCCGCTCCCCACAGTCAGAAATCCTTAGTGCTGCCATGGGTGCAGGCAGCCGTGGGCCTGGCTCAGGGCTTCTGGCCGAACGGCACTCCCCCTATGGGAGTACACTGACCACCAGGGGGCAGCTCCTGCGTTGAGCATCTGCCCCCTGGTGGTCAATGCGCATCATGGCAACTGGTTGTTCTGCCATTCGGTCAATTTGCATATTACCCTTTTATCATATAGAATTGTAGTTATATAATGTTTGGCAATTTTATAGGACAGCTTCCCTTACAGCAGTGGTTCTCAACCTTTTGGCCCTTTATTTATTTTTTTTTTTTAATATATTTTATTGATTTTTTACAGAGAAGAAGGGAGAGAGATAGAGAGTTAGAAACAACGATGAGAGAGAAACATCGATCAGCTGCCTCCTGCACATCTCCCACTGGGGATGTGCCCGCAACCAAGGTACATGCCCTTGACCGGAATCGAACCTGGGACCTTCCAGTCCGCAGGCCGACGCTCTATCCACTGAGCCAAACCGGTTTTGGCAACCTTTTGGCCCTTTAAATACAGTTCCTCATGTTGTGACCCAACCATAAAATTATTTTCGTTGCTACTTCATAACTGTACTGTTGCTACTGTTATGAATCGTAATGTAAATATCTGATATGCAGGATGGTCTTAGGCGACCCCTGTGAAAGGGTCATTCGACCACCAAAGGGGTCGCGACCCACAGGTTGAGAACCGCTGCCTTACAGGAACTTTTTACCCCTTCCCATTACTTAAGTCATTAAATCCTCCTAACAACCATAGATAAAAGGTATTATTATCCCCATTTTATTGATGAAGAAACCGAGGTATAGAGACACTAAATGACTTGTCCAGGGTCACATAGGAAATTAAATGGCAGAGGTAGGACTCAAACCCAGAATACTCTTAACCCATATGTTTTTCTGGCTCCCAAAGAGCTTCCTTGACAGGACCTCACAGAAAGATAGGACCTGTCCAGCCCCCCGACTCCCATCCCCCCTCCCCCCCCAGCCAAGTCATCATGCAGGTCAACTACAACCTTCTGCCACACTGTGCCACATTCTGGTTTCCTACCACCAACTCACATCTCTTCCTTTCATCCTAAAGAGGGAGCCTGCAACTCATCAGGCCAACCCCTTAGCCATTTAGCCTTACATGGAGCGACCACTTCCCTTTTATCCACAGAGAACGTTTGTACCTTTAAATGTTAAGATAATGTTATTTTTGGAAACCCAGTGGGTTCAGACCCAGCAGTATTGACATGGATAAGTGAGTCAGGCCCACCGGTCTGACTCATCCTCCCTCTCCCTGCACTCACCTCTCCTGCAATCTGGTTCTTCTGAGATTTATCCCATTCAGATTTTAAAATTCAGACTTTATTTTTCCCTTGGCCAGATTTTTTTTAATATTAAGGTTGGGTAGCAATGCCAAAAGACCAGGTTCTGATGATGATAACAACAACCACAATTTTGTAAGAACTCTCTCTGAAAAATGGACTGTATGTGTGTCTCAAATTCTTACAACAAACCAAGGGGCAGTCATCTGCCCTTCACAGATGGGGAAGCTGGGGCTCAGTGAGGGCTGAAGGCTTCTTCTGATTCTGGGTTCAGACCCAGGCCAACTTCAAGAAATGGACCCTTCCAAGCCCCACAGTCAACTACACCATCCTCTCCTGTGTACCATCAATTCATGAACGAGGACAAGCAGTGTGGCCCTAACCTGAGTCTGGCCAGATAATGTGGGTTTGCTTTTCCTCTTCCTTTCTTTCAGTTTGGCTTCTCTGGGCCACACGGTTTAAATAAAAATTCAATTCGTTGCCAACATTTAAAAATTGTTGGTTTCATGGTTTCTCATGAAAGCTGGGATTTTCCTGAAAACTCACAAAATGTGCCAAAGCTGGGCCTGCACACATCTGCGAGGCTAGAGACCATTAATGCCGGATGCCAAAGGCTTCACGTCCTTGGATGGGCCACCCATCCTCCCACTGCGGCTGAGACACTGAGGCCAAGCAAGGCCTGTGCCATTTATCACTCACATACTAGCATGTTTCACACCCACATCTCTCTCATTCACAGCCAAGGGAATAAAAGAGGAGCCACAGGGCACAGCATCGAGCCGTGAACATGCCCAGCATAAAAGTAGGAGGTGTGTCCGTGCCCAAGACAACCAGAGCTACTCTCATGTCAAGACCTGCCTGGCCCCCAGAGGCCGTGAGGTCTGGGCCCCTTGCACTGGGCACTACCCACCCAGGCCACCTCGGTGGACTCCACTCTGACCACTTACCAAGGGCCCCTGGGGACCAAAGAATGGTGACTGCCACTTGGTCGTGGCAGGCGTACTGGCTGATGGTGATGTTCTGGGCATCGGCAATCACGTGCTTCCCCACTGGATTCAAGTATGTGGTACAGTCTAGAGAGTTGGGAGAATAAGAACAGTCACGTTTAGAAGTTTTTATTTCCAAGTTCATCTTCTCAAATTACAGAAAGCATGTCTGCAGGTGGCCAAATCCATTCTGTGTGCCTCAGAAGCCCAAATGCGAGATCAAAGGTTGACTGTTTGCAAAAGTATAAGGTGCTGCAGTGAGATTTATTTATAGCACCACCCCCACACCCACCCTACCCCTTGAATTAAATCCCAGGACAATGGTTAGAAGTATCCTTTGTGGGCTAGAGTTTGTGTGTGTGTGGCATCAACTTTTTTACTATTTTGAAATTTTACCCAAATCAATCATTATTTACATTCATTCTATCAGTTTTCAGCATTAGAGAGTGATTTGAAACAAAACAATGATTGAATAATTGGGTTTGCTTGTTTTCAGAAGAAACCTCGAGGGCACGGTATCTGAGGGAAAAGGAAATAAAATGAGGATGTGAATCCATGGGAGAGTGAAGACTTAACCAATTAGAAGCTGCAAAAGATACTGACTGACTTAGTGATAGGCCAAGCACCTCCCCATGTTCACCAGCATCGGCAAAGCTGAAACTTGTGTTCCCACACACCAGGTGTCAACAAAGGCACCACACACCCACCAGACCCAGAGTCCATGCTGCTGGAAAACAAAAACCCCTTGGATTTTGTCTGAGGCCCTCGTTCATGCCACCTGCGAATGCAGCCACGACCGCGGGAGCAGCTGTGCCACCTGGTTTTGCTAAATACACCTCAGAGTCTGCAAGATCCTGAAAGCTGCCAGCAGCTTCCAGCCAGACGGCGGGCTGGGACTTCTGAGAACGGCCGCAGGCCCTTCTGGCC
Organism: Myotis yumanensis; assembly: GCF_028538775.1. Taxonomy (NCBI): domain Eukaryota; kingdom Metazoa; phylum Chordata; class Mammalia; order Chiroptera; family Vespertilionidae; genus Myotis; species Myotis yumanensis. Next base: position 43,907,495 of record NW_027223765.1, read on the forward strand.
ACTCATTTGGGGAGAGCCACCAGTCATCCCTGGCATCACCACGTCATATTCTTATGCTGCTTCATCTCCGTTCCCTTCTCGATGGTTAAGCTTGAAAACCTCTGCTGCAGCAGGTCTTCAATCCCATCAACTCGAGGTCGGACCGTTTTCCTTTGCCGCGAAGCTTCCACGGGTGTTTTCTAAGAAGCTCACCGAGTCTGCTGTACTCCCCGTCTCACCACCCCACAAAACCAGACCGCACAATTGCCATATTCGGGACTAAAAATGTTCACTGGATATTTAAAGATTAAGAGACAATATTAGAAAGACATGAACATCACCCAGACGTCCCACCACACAGAAGTAACTGCTAACCTCTAATGGGCAACCTCCTAAGCTCTGAACGTGCATGTGGTCTTCCTCCTTTTAAAATGTTCTTGTTAAAGTACAACACGCTCACCAAAACACAGAGCTCCATTTTACAGCTCCACCCTCCACACTGCTTTGTGTCCTGCTTTCTTGCCTGACCACATCGTGTTCTCCCATCTGCTTCAAAAAAGACCCTCCCACATTCCAATATTACTTCTTCTGAAAAGATGCTAATCATCGATAAAACTGAATTCTACTTCTGATGAACATTCACTCTCAAAGCATTCAACATGTGTTCTCTGGGTGCGGGAGAGAATTTTACAATAGGGAAAAAAGTTAAACATCTGGTGCCACATCCTCATTACACAAATGAGGAAACTGCATCTAGAGAGGTCCGGTGGGTGGCACAGGATTCACTGCTGACCAGCCCAGGGCCAGGGCAGAAAGCAGCCTTGGATGCTCATGCAGGACTCCTGCCATTCCATCCTCAACACAGAGCTTATTACTCGAATGAGTTCTAAATCAGAAGTATTCAGCCTGCAAAGATCCTGGCTGGGCCCAGCTTTCCAGTATAAGACACGGCAAGATCCCCTCACACCTGCAAAGTTCAAACATTTTCAGTTATTGAGGTCAATAATGAAAGAGAAACCTTTGACTTCAACAGCTTTAGGAAAAGATGGGTGAACAAGAGAAAATCATGGTTGTTTTCTTTGTCCAACCCTAATGCCAAAATTAGCACTCTCCTGCTCTCTGTAAATACAATTATGCAAATAAAAAGTCTAAGAATTAAAAAAAATGTATTACAACCTTACTCAAGCATTTCCCCCCCTCAGAGCCTGAAGAAAACTAGAAATGCAACGTGAAAGGAGGCAAGGAGACCGGTGACATTTGGTTATGATTTAATGGCAAGGTATTTTCTTTCTTTATAACATCAAATGGCAAAAGAAGAGAAAAATAAGATTTTGTGGTTTAATACTTTTGGTGAAAACTTGGTAATTGGTTTTTAGCTATTTCAAACAGAACTAGCAACCAGTCAACTAAGCAATAACAGGAACTTTCTTATGGACGAGAGAAATATATTTCTCAATGGAAAACAATAACTGTACTTTACACAGCCTGGATCCAATTATTAGCAACTCTAATGTTTTGGATTTTGGTTACAAAAAAAATTATGCCCAAATGACATTTTGCCAAAATGCAACTGAACTTTAGATGTCTCAGGAGTCAATTCCAGTTGTGGATTAAAGTCTAATTAAATGCTGCAAAATCAGAAAGAAAATAAGAGATATGCACTGGCACATGGGCCAAATATCTAGTCCCATGAAGAAAACAATAAGATTCTTTTAAGTTTCACAGGTACAGATCCTCTTTCACAAATCCCCCTATTAAATGAGAGATGCAAATACTTGTTTGCAGCTGACCGGAAAATTCTGAACTTTTGAATGTAATACAAGATCTGCCAGGACCAAGAACACTGACTAGAAATTAACTTTCTAACTCAAAGAAAGATCCCTTACACATGTCTTTACTTAGCTGAATTAAGTATCACGGACTCACAAATCCTTCATTAGAATCACAACGTGTACCAAGAACATGCACACACTGCGGACGTGAAATGACTGTTTCACCTGGAAGTCCTCACTGGTTAACTTAAAGACCCAGGTGGGCAACTGCGGGCATGCATTCGACATACGTACTTGTATCTCAAAATTGTTAGACTGTATACACCCCCTGGTGATCATTCCAGAGGCCCCGTGTGTCCTTCACTCCTCACTTATTACATGGACTCTCATAACCCTCCCCCGAGAGATGAATCAAAGGGCAGGGTCACTGAATACGAGTCAAGCTCCTTCTGTCATTTTTACCTGTAAATTACGGCTCAGGAGGCTAAAATGCTCACAGTTGTATATAATTACCTTCGTGGGCATGAAAGCCCAAGAAGAGGCTATATCTGCTTAGTCAGAAAAAGCACCCCCACCTTGCCCTTAGGAAACACTTTGGCCAGAAAAAGTCACGTAGCCTTGAGAGAAGGGGCCCAAAAGGTGCCTGTGAAGTAACTTCTAATATTAACAGATGTCAATTACCGAGTGCAGGCCAGCTACTGGCGAGCGGTTGCTTTGTTTAAGCCTCAGATGATGCTGAGGAACACCTTAGGTTGGTTTGTTTACTTTTGTACTTTACATGCATTAAACTACTACACTCATATGCCAAAAAACCCCCACAAAATTACACTAAGGAAGAAATTTTTTTAATTAATCTTTGTTTGATCATGAGAAAACTGATGGTTGGAGAAGTCCAATCGCCTGATTTGCTCAGTGGGGAACCAGGGTTGGAACCCAGGCCTAAGTCAGAGGCGGCAGCCAACCGAAGGCCCGTGCGCCAATCTGGAACAGACGCACTTGGCCCACTCTGTGTGTCTGAAAACTTTTAAATAAATGCCAGTATTAAAAAATGTTCATAAAAACATGCAAATCTCCCACTCTTCTTGGAAATCACTTCTGGCTATCCTCAGGGGGAATTCCTCAAGGCCACAGCGGCTGGCACGGGGAGCCAGTGCCCTCTGAGGGGACAGTGCCATCTGTGCCACAGCCCCTACCACTCCCAGCATCCTGCACCGGGCAGCCCTGCTCACATGTCCCCTGCGGGACCCTACAGGCAGCTGCCTTTGTTCTTAAGGACACGGCCACATCCTCGGGCAATCAGGGGAGGCCTCCATACACAGCTTCTCCAAACACCACGGAGGACTAGGATGCTTGAGCCGTCCCAAAGTCCTGAGTGGCTTAGTTGAGACTGAGCTGCTTTTGCTCTGCTGACAAACCTGAGCGGGTTCAAAAGATTCCTTAACCTCAGGCCCTGCAGGGTCCTTGATTAAGTGCGACCGTGTAAGCCTCAGATCACTCACGGGGCTCCATTCTTCAGAGGTCAAGCCAGTTACTTACTGTCATATCTGAAGGTGATGTTGTGCAGCCCACTGTTTCTGCTGGCCGGCCCCACTCCCTGCGGGAAAACAAGAAAACATGATGAGGAGGGAAGCCAATTTGCTTTTCCGGCACCGATCCCCATGGAGTCAAAACGCACACATGACCACAGAGACCCGGGGTCATGCCCGTCCTCACTCTTTCCCAGCACCAGGCCCCTCTGGCTGCCCAACGCCCTCCAGCCCAGGAGATTCCGAACTGTGGGCCGTGGGGACCATGAGCATTCACTTCCCCTAAGACAATAGGAGCAGGCTGTTCTCCGTTTGAGGCTTAAATAATAATTCATTAACAGTAAAACTGGGAGAGACACGAGTTGCCAGCTGGAGCCCTCCCAGTTGGTTATAAAGCACTGATTGGTTATAAAGTCACCTACCAGACACTCGTCCAAAAGCTCTATTAAGCCACGACAGATAGGCAATTCCTCAAGTCTAAGGAAACAGGTTTCTCATTCCAAGACCAGGAATGAGTGTGGGAACAAGCTGTTACTTTTAATGAGAAAATTCTTTTCTGCATCCATACCTTTGCTTGGAATATATAGGGTGGGTTATAAAAGAATAAGAAAAAAGACTTTAAAAGGTCTAACTCTAACTCTTGGTGATGTGGCTGTTGGCCATCTGCACTCTTAGCAGCAGGGATAACAACTCCACCAGACTTCCCACTTTAATTACAGCATCCGCAGAGGGAGCCCCGGAATCCTCCCGCCGCCCCGCCTCCCCCTAACCCACCACTTATCCACCATGGGAAAGAGGAGCTACAGCTCTGCCGACTCTGGCCTAACCGTTTCTGTAATGATCTGCAAATGTGCCACTCAGGCATTAACTACAGAATTCTCCCAAACATGTTAATGCTGAGATGCTAAGTGATGGGAAAATATTTGCCTCACACAGCTGAAGTTTCCACTCCATAAGAGGGCTGTGGGGAAGACCATATGCTGGCAGCCCGGTATTTAATGGGCGATTGTTACACCAAGACACAAAGTGCAGAACACTTCTGGTGGAGCCCAGGGTCTCCGACCGCAGCCCCAGCACAGGCATATGCTACAGGCATGCTCACTCCGCTTACCCCAAAGCCAGGCACGCCCGCTGAAACTATATCCCTGAGCTCAGATAAACGTGGACCCTGGGAAAGCACAGCTGTGCAGAAAGGGACAGACGGACACACACACACACACACACACACACACACACACACCCCGTTCCAATTAAAATGAGGAGTGAGCAGTCACAGAAAATCTAAATCAACATGACGTACCAGCCCATGACCTCCTGGGGCTCCCCTTCTCCCTGTCACCCTCCTCCTCCAGCTTTCCTTTCCCATCCTCCCTTTCCCCCACAAACACAAGATCCCAGCATTTCTCACCTAGAACACTTTGGAAAGTGCGGTTACCTTATTAAAAGCCTAAACTCTGCCATCGCTGCTTAGAGATGAGGCCAGTCTGTGCAACTGGAGGACACCCAACTCCCAGACGGCCAAGACCAGAGATCAGGAGACAGCACCAGGCAGGAGGTCAGGAGACAAAGCCTGCCACAGCCCCTCGGTACTGCCCAAAAACGCAAACCATGGCCTTCTCCTCCCTTACATCCCGGACATGCTTCACTCACCATCTGTTAAGAGCTGGACACTATGCTAGGGCCAGTGGTGAGCAAAGCAGCCACTGCCCCTGCCCTCAGGAGCCAAGTAGCTCATTCTTCCAAAGAAGAGTGACTGGGTACGTGGATCACATGCAGGGCAAACAGGCAAATCTCATCACCCAGCCCTCCAAGAGCTCTCAGTGTCGATGGCATGCAAGATACATGTAGCAGGGGAAAGAGCCATAAAGAAGCACACAGTTTATGAAATACCACAGGCAGCGCCTCCGTAAGGGTGAACCAGGGATAGGACCCATACCGGGAGCTTAGAAGAGGGAAGGATAACTGAGCTAGAAAGGAGAGAAAAAGGCAGCGTCATGGGAGGGAAACAAAAATGCAATTTGGGGCCCACAGTACATTCCTTGGTCCTTCATCCTCCAGCTGATACCAAAGGCAAACCACGTCACTCCAGTGGGCCCAGTCTCCTCAACTGTTTTTTACAAAGAGGAGTTCGCATGGCACGACCAGTGTGGCTCAGTGCTTGAGTGTTAATCCAGAAACCAAGAAATCATGGTTCAATTCCCAGTCAGGGCACGTGCCTGGATTGTGGGCTCAATCCCCAGCAGGGGGGGGCGTGCAGGAGGCAGTTGATAGATGATGTTTATCTCTCATCGATGTTTCCATCTCTCTATCCCTCTCCCTTCCTCTCTCTTTAAAAACCAATAAAAACGTATTTTTTTTTTAAAAAAAAAAGGACAGTTTGCGTGACCTCCCCCGGGAAGGGGTATAAGGAGGACCTTGTGAAGCCATGCAGAGAAAACACTTTTCGAAAGGGAAACGCATCTGTTTAACAGCCTGCTCCACGGTGCATAAGACTCTGGTGACCAATCACCTTACTTGTAGGACTCGGTCAGCTTTTCATTCTTTTCTTGTCCCCCCTGTATTTCTATTGCAACACTGTTTTAACAGATCATTATTAGGCACTGGCAATGAGCAATGCATTGTGGGAAGGAGCCCAAGTGAGATGTGCTGTATTCTTCATTCGAGAACCTAAATCCCTCCAAATAAGGTCTCTGTGACAATGTGTGGAGCTGTTCCACGTGAACTGGCTGCATGTGGCATCCATTCACTACCCACTGAGCTTTCCACCTTGACCCTGATGGGCTGAGCACTTGGCCCTGAACTAGACTTGGGTCCTGCCTGACCTCAAGGGACTTTGGCCACCAGGGTGCTCTCCTCATGTGCAAATCTGCCCTCCTCCCTTTGCTCCCAGCCCACCACAGGCTTCCTGTGCCTCCTAAGCCATCCCTGACGTGTTGCTCCTCTCTATCTTCTTCCAAACCCCTCTGGGCACACAGCACTGCAGCTCAGCTCGTTCTCGGGCTCTTCCCTATTCCCAGAATGCCCTTCCTGCCCCCCAAACCCCGCTCCCCCGTGGGCTTCCCATCTCAGCCCAGCCGCTATCACACTATGTTCCCGATCATCAGTCAGCCGGTATGCTCACTTGATATGAGCACAGTAATTTCACTGCTGATGTAGATATAAAATGGTCATTCTAATTCCACAGGAAATCAGATGCCAGGAGGCCCTGTGGCCACCCAAGACGGGTTGTGGAGCTTGGAAGCAAGGACAACATCGCAGGTACCAGCTCTTGCGTGTGCTGTGAAGACCGTTCCCTCCCGCAAGTCACAGAGGGCCTGGCTTCTCAGGATATGCATCGGACGATGGTCCACCGGGCTGCCCTCAGCTCACACCCAAAACTCGCTTGCACTGCTCCAGAGCCCTTGGAAGCCTGAGAAACGGTGTGCCTAGCCAGCCCAGAGAGCCCGGCTGCTTTCTTCACACTTTGAGGGACACAGAATAACAGCACCCCCAAACATGCCCACACTGTAAGCCCACATTGAACCTGTAAGTGTTACTTTACGCAGCGAAAAGAACTACGTTACTAATTTTAAGGATCCCGGGTTGAGGAGCTTATTCTGGATTATTCAGGCGGGCTCAGGTAATCACCAGGGTCCTCATGAAAGGGAGGCAGGAAGGTCCGAGTCAGAAGGAGATGTGATCGTGGGAGCAGGAGGCAGAGACAGACAGACGCTGACCTAAAGATGCTATGCGGCTGGCTCTGAAGATGGAGGAAGGGGCTAATAAGCCAAGGAAGGCCTGCGGCTGCAGGTGTGCAGGAAAAGGTAGGCAGCGGTTCGCCTGGAGGCCCCAGGAGGAGTCAGCCCTGCAGCACCTGGGTTTCAGCCCCACAATGCTCCTTTTGGAATTCTGACTTCAAAACCTTTAAGAGGATGCATGTGTGCTGTGTAAGCCACTGAATGTGTGGTCATGTTTTACAGCAGCAATTCAAAGCTAATACACATAGAATTTCAGCTGCCATATGAATGAAATGGATTTCGATGTCACACACGCCATGAGCTGTCATTCTCCCCCTCCCACCCACACCCACAAGCAAACCCATCACTTGTCACTGCACTCTCTCCCACCCCGGCTGCAGGCCGACACGGAACACCGTCTGTCAGAGCTGCTGCCGAGAGGGTGCCATCCTAGATACAGGCTTCGGGGGCCAGAGGCTTGTCTGTGGCAGAAGAGTGGTGAACAGAATGGGCTTTGGGAGTTGCACAGATGTGTGTTCAAATCGGTGCAATTCTGCAGCGGCGTGACCCTGGGCGAGCTGCTGAACCTTCCTGGGCCTCCTTTCCCTGAGCTATGAAGTGTTTGACTACAACTTCCTGGAAAGGGTTGGTATGGGGGCTATGAGTGATGACACATATCCAGCGCTCTGCACAGCATCTGACACATCTTGAAATGGTTATGTCTCCATTCCTGCGAAGATTCCTGCCCTCATAAACATTGTGAAAGTATCCCCTCTCAGGGGACACACGAGGCAGCCGGGGGAATGCTCACAGGAAGTGGCATCTTCAGGGATGATCTGTCTCCAGCCCCAGACCTTAGCGGTATTGTGGGAAAAGAGGCAGGCGGACAGGTGGCAGAAAGCACTAACCATCAGGCAACCAATGTGTTCTGCTAATGGTCTTGGTGGGAACTGAGCGACACAGGGACTCCATCGCTGACAAGTGCTCAGAAGTGCTCAGATTGGACTGGATAGGGAGAGACTGAAGGCAAAAGGCAAAGTGACCAGAACAGCTCCCTATGCCCACCATTCCCCCCTCCCCGCCCCCATGCCTGCCCCACAGTCCCCGGCCTGGCACAGAGTCAGCCCTTGGTAAATATTAGTTTTCTGTCTGAATTAATGAATGCTTGATCGAGCCAGATAATGCGCACAGAGAACCCAGGAGCAGCAAGCTTGGTATGACAGGGTGATTTATGGGCTCAGAATCCAGGCCCACACTAAAAACACAGATAAGGCAACTTATAAAGCTGGTCAACAGCTTTGGAAGTTACTTCTTCAGGAAACCATTCCAAGCTTTTAGCTACTATACCCGTTTTGATATTTAATAAGCTGACAATTACTAATACTTGTTTGTTGCCTGTTACTGAAAAACTATAAATGCCAGCGCCTGCGGCCGCAGGGTGTCACAGCCTTAGTTCATTAACCACCCTGGTTTGCCGCACTCGCGGCAGTTTTTAATTTGCTCCAGTGGGAGCTAAAGAAGCAAGCCCCAGGTGCCTGGAGCTCTGCTACGAGCACTACGGGAACGGGAACATAATGGAGAAAACATCTTTTACTCAGGAAGGAGAGGGGGGGGAAAGGATAACCCGTAAGTGCTCTGAAGGAATAAAACTCAAAAGGCAAAAACCTACACCATGCTCCACCCATATGGCAGAAGCAAGACCTGGACACAGACAGCCACGGGCGGGATCCCACGGAGCAGCCAGCAGCACCTCCAGGGGCCACCAGGCGGCCAATTTCCTGAGCGGCCCTTGCAGATGCTGGGCCATTAAGACCCCAGCTTCCCAGACCTAGTAACCCACCCGGCTCCAAAACGGCTGAACTGCCATTTTGGAAAAGGTGCATTTTGAAAAGGTCTATGCTAAGTATAGCGCCCCCTATTCCAATGGAAGGCAGGCCAAACAGTGAGGCTTAACCAAGATGGCTGGCTCTCAAGCCAACAAAGGAACTTCCAGAAAGCTGGTAATGTTTTAGGGAACGGACTTCGGGTGAAATGTATAGAAAGACATTAGGAAGAGCTGAAGAGGATGGGTTTTTTACAGGTACACTAAGTAACTAATTAAAACTAAGGCCGGTTCTCTCTATTTTCCATAACAGTTTCCCCATCTTGGGTTTCCAGTGTGTCAAGGAGATTAAAAAGACAGACAGCTCTGTGAGGCTTAAAAAGAACAGCCTATGACCAGTGGACATGGTGAGGGCAAGAAGCAGACCATGGGGTCAATTTATTCCATGCAGGTTCAGATGGTTTCATAAACGAAGACAGATCCCACTTACTTCGGTTCAAACCTTTAACTTAAAAAAAAAAAAAAGTCAGCAAAGGCAGAGAAGCCCCAGGTGATGTAAGCCGAGGAGAATGCTGGCAAACCCAAAACACAAGGAAAATAAATCACGGAGCCAGCTTGCGCCTGGATCTATTCAAGATATTCGCTCCACATTCCGGGGAGCTGTTCTCCCTCACTCCCCATCTAGATGCAACCAGCTTCAGACATGAGGGTGCCAGCCAGCTGTCTGACTTGGGGAGGGGAGGTCTTGGATGTCTAGTGGGGAACACACAAGCTCTGGGGGAGCGCCGGTGGGTTCCCACCAGCAATTACCACGTCGGCCCCCAAAGACCCAGAGATCTTAAGCTAATTAGAGAGATTTGCTCAAGGAGGTAGGAAATCACTGCTCCACGGCATCGCCTGTGCACCAGACCAAAGCCGTAATCATGATTCATCTCTGACATGTTGCTAATCAGCACACACATGTTCCTAATTTCACGCTCCCCACAGGAAAGCTGAAGGGACAATTGTTTCTGAGCTCTAACATGGAGCCAACCGATGCCAAGTTACCATGTGTCCTGCTTATCAAACTGAGAGCTCCGGTCTTCAGCTGAGCTGCTAGCCCGCCCTCCTCCACCCCACCCCACCCCACCCCCACCCCGCCAGGAAGCCCATTCACTGACCCTAAAGATGTGTTCAGGCTTTTAGGAGTTGTTTCTCAGAGAGCAACTTTGCTCTCTTTTATTTTCCAGTTGAGATCTGATTGACATATAACATTGTGTAAGGTGAAGGCATGCAATACTTGATACATGTGTATATTACAATATGATAGCAACTCTTCTACACGGTGTTGGTCTAAATGGAATTTAATGTATTTTAAAATGCCCTCCCCTGCTCCAGGCTTTATGATTTTTGTATTGCTTTGCCATGGGAACATGCACATGAAGTTAAAGCAAGCAAGCAAGCGCGCGCGCGCACACACACACACACACGCTGACTTTTCCCCTGTGTGTAAAAACAAAACAAAGCTCTGCAGCCTCCTTGGTTTTCACGGAGCAAAAGCCCAGTGCTTTGTCCAATCAGTCTGTTAAGGATCTGGGCTGTGCGTCCTCCTGTGGCTGATCCTCACAAATGGACAGGATTGTTCCACTCTCCCAATCCTCAAAACGTTAAAAGCAAGCCATAAAACATGCCTCTGGACGGAGAGCCAGACCTTTCCCCTCCGCTGCACACGCCACGCCCATCCCACGCAAATGAGAACCGCATGTCAGAGAGCTGGCATCTAAAGGTAACAGGCAGCCATCTGCAGTTTCAAACGCACACAGACAACTCACGGACGGATTAGCCGGCTTTTCTGTAAATACTGGGTGGGAAGAGAACAACCAGCCATCCCAACACCCACCCTCCCGGGGAAAACAGCTCCCTGCTCCTCTCCCTTAGCCGTGGAAGGTCGTCACAAAGACTTCGCTCCAGAGGGCAAAACAGTGATTAACAATGGAGGAAAACTTAAAGCTATATGCATGCTTGTTATGCCTAAGCTCAGAGGAAATGTCCGGATCACAACAAAATTACTAATAAAGAGCCTTAGGACCACACAGAGTGTGCGCTGGGTTGTGCCGACTTCAAATACCGTTTCCGAGGCCCCGGGACGGAGTCTCCAGATACTGTATCACATCTGGAATTCTGCTTCTACAGCACAAACGCCTGCAGACATGGGGGATTGTGATGTTGCCATGGGGACCCGGCCTCCTCCAGCCAGGCAGGTCCCCAGCGCGCCCCACACATGTGCTTCCTTCAAGGTGGATTTCACGTATTTTGAAATTATGGAAGTCCGCCCTTTTAGGTTTTAGTGCTAATCGGAACATCACAGGCTACGCTAGAGAGCGAGGCGACCCCTTCTGTCAGCCTATTATTTCTGTCCACATGGTGGTCTTGTATAGAAAGGCCTCCTTAAAATAACAGTGGGAAGCAGCAAGTCAACATTAGGCCCCTTTTCAAAAGTTATTTGTGGCTCACCCCCCTTCCTCTAGGAGGGAGACAGGCTTCAAGGATCCTTTTTAAACTCTCTTGTTCCCCGGCTGCAGAAATCCAAGTGAATCCACCTGTGCACAAAGCGTCCCCCGACTGCCCGCAGGCGGGAGGGACCCCCGGTGCAGGCCCCTCGGTCTGGAAATGAGCCCGATGTCATCCCAACAGGGGTACAGCCAAGGCAGGGGGTGTGCACTTTTAATTGTTGATGACCCTGTTGTTGTGAAGGGGAAAGGGTTCCTAGAACCCATAGTTGAGCCCTGTGAGATATTCCTTATCCAGTTTCCCCAGCAGCGTCCCTTACACAATGGGGGGCATTTCCAGAGCGCCCCGAGGCCATTGGGGGCTTCACAGGCCCCAGGTCCAAAGCCACGTTTGGACATGAAGCATTCAGAGACCCCACTTAGTAACGAGGGGGGTGCATGTGGGCTCTCCTAGGCTGCAATCCCTCCAACAGACTCTTCCAGGTGCGAATCCAGATGCACACATCTGCAACGTAACTCCCCTCCGGTGCTGGCAGGAGCCCCCCATCACTCATCATCCTGCCAGAGTCCTACCTCCCTGAGACCCCGGCTCGAGCAAAAGAGTGATGAAGACCCTCATCACTTTCCCCCGGAGCATTCTCCACCGGTTCTGACTCAACTGTTCCAAGCCCAAGCAACAGCGACCCTTCCACTACGGACCTGCCTATCTGCAAGCTGTGTCCTTTCCCAGGAGAGAACTGGACTAGGCAGAGATTAAGTGACAGTCACCAAGCCCCTTGGGCCCCTGGAGAAGGCTGAGGCCTCAGGTTGTCAGCCCTGCCCTGGCTCAGTATGACCTTCTGCTTGAACCATTTCTATCTAGTCTCTTAGATACCACATCCCAAAATGTCCCTCTGCGATCCAGCCGGATTTGTGCATGTGTATCTATGTGTGTGCACAGCCACACAGAAGAAAGAAAGAAAAAAGAAAAGAAAAAAGCACCAGGAAGTCAGAGCTCCAGCTCCAGGTGTTAACACTTAGCGCATCCTGCCCAGCCCCCTCCAGCTTCAGGCTGGCCGCCTGGGAGCCGGACACAGCAATTAGGCCCTTCCCGGGCCGGGTGCCTTTGTCCCTTCACTAACATCATTAGTGTCTGACTTCCTGTGCACAACGGGGCCTCCCGGGGGGCAATCGCCGGCTGACCGGGGCAAGGCATTAGACTTCCTTTGTCAAAGACCCTCTAATGTTAACAAGCATGTGAACAAGCCTCTCCTCCCCCACGCCCACCTCACCTCTCCTCCAGCCCACCAAACACTCAGGGGCAATTCTCAACAGTCTTGGTTTTCCCAGACTCGTGGGAATCCGAGTTACTGGAGAAAACTATCAAGAATCCGAGTTAACTTCCTAGTCATTCCCCACCAGCATAAGCCACTCCCGAGTACTGAGTGCCGGCTGGTTACCAAGGCCACGTCACCTGTCCAGCATTTATGAGGGTGAAAATAAACAAAGGTGAAGGTGCTCGGACAACATCAGTCCCAGGCTGTGGGACACCCGGAGCCCATGAGCACTGGTGTCCCCTTCACATGTGCGCATGGGCTGAAGCGCAAGATCTAAGGGTGTGCTGAGGCCTGGGGATATCCCGAGACTTCTGCACACTGATCAGCTCTGAGAGTGGGAGCTGCAGTATATGCAACCCTGTCACCACTCCTCTGTCAGCAGGGCTGTCCCCACCAAGGTCACACTCACTGAAATCCTCTCATTCACCCTGCATCCCTCCCAACAGAGGGTCTCGGCTAACTGTTCATTCGGGGACACAGGTTCTTTTGAGAACTTGGTGAGAGCTGGGCTTGCACACAATATCTCAGGAGGCTTCGGGGCCGTGAACCCATCCAGGCCCCTCGCCCGGGGCCTGCCTTGTCAATAGCTGGGTAGCTTCACAGCAGGTTTGTAGAAAGACCTGAAGAGTGGGTTAGTGGTCCGAGGGAAACCCTGGCAATTAAAAACAAAATTCAAATGGCGGAGCGAGGTGGTTGGGAGTAAAATCTGTTTTAAATAAAAACTCTAGATTAATGACTCAACCGTAATCCTTTATAGGTCGTATTTGTTACAACTCAGTAATGAACATTTTGTTCAAGATGTTGGGACTCATGAGGGTTACAAAGCAGCTATATAAAAGGCAACTACTTCTGCTGTTAAGCACATGAATCCATTAAGAGAGGCAGGCTATCACTTTTCAGATCACAGGTGACAAATGTCATGCCTGCAGTCGGTTTCACTGAATCACGTTAAAAAATAAACAATGTGGCTAATTCTTATTCCTTTGTTCCCGTCCTAGAATGGGAAGGAACACAGAGTACCCAGAAGACGAGAGAACAGCTGCTCTTCCCACTCCTGTTCAATACCCTCTCTGCAGGCTACGGTGTTTGTGGTCCATACACAAAGCTGGGTTGGGTGTTGGATGCATTGTAAAAACATCTGCCTGCCCAAGAGCCACTACGGGATCATCGAAAACTCCAATTTTCCAAATGAATAGGCCTCGGCTTTGACTTCTCCAGACATTCCAAAACCCAGTTCCAGCTTCACAAATAAAATGTTGGTAGACAGAGAAAGGACATCATCGTTTGTCACGATGCCAAGTCCCCCACAAGTTTATTTTGATGAACCTCACAAGTTTCAAAGGGTAAATCGTCTCACTATTGGTTCTGATTTTTACCGTTTGCCAAACCGGTTTTAAAATAGCAGACAATCGGAAGGATCTATCCCAGCACTAATGATCCCTGCACCTTCAGGTCTCCCACTCCTCGGATGGAAGCCAGCAGTCTGCCCTTAAACCACAAGCAATAAATCTAGAAGACTCTATTTTTCCTAATTTCCCAATGATACCACGTGGAATTCCCATTAAAGCACACACATGCAAACACACACAATGACATACCAATTAAATCACTGTGTGATTCAGGCCAGGAAATAATTGTGTTTGCCAAGAAGCATTCAGCTTTGTTTTCATTTCCTTGGACAGTACAATGTCATTCTGAGAAGGAGGGAAAATAATGATATAAAAATGAAGTATCGCCGTCTTGGTCCATGTCAGATTTAGATAAGTGTTCCCGTGAGTGGAGGCGGCGCGGAGTTCCCGGGAAGGAAAGCCCTGCACCCCCTCTCCGAGGCCTCCTGGTGAGGAGAGGTAAATGAGAAGGTACTGAGAGGACCTCAGTGAGTGTGACCTGGTGGGGACGGTACTGCCGAGGCAGACACGGCAAACGGAAGGGCAGCAGGAGCACACTTCCTCCCTGACTAAATGGCCTCAGTGGGTTACTGTTCCTCTTCAATGGGGCTGAGGCAAGTTAATGCCACTCACAACCTTCTAGGCCAGGCAACAGGCAGAAATCAATGCACCTGACCCCTTCATTAGGCTTCCCATGGAGATGTGTTCACAAAGATCAAAGCAATATGATAGAAATAAATTAGAAGCCTGTAACACATATACATATATATGTATATGTGTGTGTGTGTGTGTATATATATATATATATATATATATACACACATATATAAAATTTCAGAGAGGAAGGGAGAGGGAGAGAGAGATAGAAACATCAATGATGAGAGAGAATCATTGATAGGCTGCCTCCTGTACGCCCCTCACTGGGGATCGAGCCCGCAAACCTGGGACCCTTCAGTCCACAGGCCGACTCTCTATCCACTGAGCCAAACCAGCTAGGGCGAAGCCTGTAACTTTTTTAAAAATGTTTTATGGATCCTAGAGAGAGAGAAAGGGAAAGGGAGGGAGAGGGAGAGAGGGAGGGAAAGAAACATTGATGTGAGAGAGAAACATCAATTATTTGCCTCCTGTAAACCCGGAACCTGACCAGGAATCAAACCTTTCCATGCACAAGACGACACTCAACCAACTGAGCCACACTGGCCAGTTTGTCATGAAGTCAGGGTGAAACAGAGACTTACCAGAAAAGATCAAAAGCATTGATTAAGAATTTTAAAAAATAAAATGAGAGAGTCCACAGGTTCTGGTTAAAATGATTTCAAACTAAGACTGAGGAGCTGGGTGGACATGGGGCCAGGTGGTCAGACCAGCAGCAGCGATTGTGGGGCACAGATCCGTGCACTCACAGGTCCCTGAGGAGGAGACGCCCCAGACGGGCCTGGCCGACCCAGGGCATGGTGGCAGGGGCTGGGAGATGTACCATGTCTGGTCAGCCTCTTCCCCAGCTGCCCACGATGGGTGTGAACAGTGGTTCTCAAACAAAGAATCCAAAGAGTGGGCTTTCAAGTTTTTAGGAAAATGATAGGCTTCTCTTTTGAAGAGGACTTTTTAAATTTTTTATACATACAACAAATTTAAGGCAAAGGAAAGACAAGGGGTGATCGTGGAGATGGTGGCCTTGGGTGGGGTAAAGACAATTCATTCTGATTCCATGAAGGCAACCTGTGTGGTACAAATGATGCTCAGGTGAGGGATGAGATGGTGGGAAGATGAGGGTCCCATCGGCTGCCACGTCCTTGATTAAGTGTGTGGTGACATCATCATCTAAGGTCAAGAGGAAGAGAGGGAGAACTGCCCATGTGAAGAGAGAGGAACGAATGTGAAATCTTCAGGTCAAAAAGCAAATTTATAGAGAGGGGTCTTGGGAAATGTATCCATCGTTTATTCATGAAAAGCCACAGCTAATGCCCCAGAATGTATCCACGGATGTCTCAAAGAAATATGCTTTCCACTGGGAAGGCCATTTCACAAGATGGAGAGTGAAGCCTCCTCCAGAAGTTTGCAATTCATTTTGGAAAACAAAACTGAAAAGACATAAAATTAGAGGCCATAACATGATACCTTATAGAATGAATGAATGTGCTAAGTTATGCAACTGAGTTCCAGGTGAAACAGGATTTCAGAGAAGGGAGAGAAGGGGCTGCAAACAGAGGAAGGCTGCTCAGGGACGTGTCCTCACTGAAGAGGCAGGTCTCTGGCTGGACCCCAGGGCATATCCAGTGTTCAGGTGGGGAGGGGAGACCATGTTAGACGCAAACTCACCAAGCACCTGGGACAACTACACCACCCACATGGTAAACATTCAATAAACGGCTGCTACTCCTCGGGATGACGTGGAGCCCTCCTCGTCAGCCAGAGCAGACACGTCCGGCAACCCCATCCCTTACGTGTTAAACACATGCCTGGCCTGGGAGCGTGGGCATCAGAGGGGTGGGATGGACAGTGGCCTCTGTTTTGTGCACGGTGCATCTTGGAGGCAGACAAGACCTGAACACAGTGTCCCACAGATGTGGGCACGAGCCTGACCTGGCAGGCAGGAGCTCAGGGGAAGGGTCTCTGACCCAGGCCAAGGCAACAATGGGTCAGGTTGAGAAAGGAGAAAAGAAAGAGGCAATAAGACAGCAGCTTCAAAGGATGAGCCAAAAGGACCAGAGAGTTGAATCAAAGGGATGAGTTGGACCCCAGGGCCTGCGGACTGGAGGTGCCACTGATACAACAGAAAACACTGGCACTGGGGTCTCATCGCACACAACCTCTTGTTTTGAAGACAGGCCTGACTCCCTGCCCCGAATACAGATGGGAGGCGTTTAGGGAAGAGAAAGGGGTGTCCTGATCAGCCTCCACCTCCAATTTCTATCCATCTTCCCTTCATGACAAAAAAATGTCAACAACTTTTGGTATTAGTGCCCTAGAGGCCCAAGGTGGGCGTCTGCATCAGTATCTCTAATCTCCCCCAGTCACTCCTGCACACCTTGACTTTCCTGTCTATGCCTGGGGTAAACCAGCGCCATGATCTCAGGTAGAGCTCCCAAATACTAAAGAGAGAAAGAAGACTCAGAAACAAGGGCCCTTTGTTAGCTTTTACCAACTTTTCATCAAAATCCCTAAAGGTCAGAATCACTAAATATAAGCTTTAACTCTGACATGGGCACAAAAGGACAGATACTGTAGGATTCCTCTTACATGAGTTACCTTGTGTCATCAAGTTCAGAGACAGACAGTGGAATAAAGGGGGTTGGAAGGGGTTAGAAGTTGGGGGTTAGGGGCGGGGAGAATGGGAGTTAGGGTTTGAGTACAGGGATTCCGTTTAGGAAGATAGAAGTCCTGGAGATGGACGGTGGTGACGGTTGCATGACAATGTGAATGTACTTATGCCACTGAACTAAACGCTTAAAAGGGGTTAAAATGGTAAATTTTATGTATATTTTACCACAGTTTAAGAAAAAAAAGATTTTTGAGCAGAAAAATAACAGTAATAAAACAGTGTTGTTGCCACGTTTGCAGAAGAATCAGGAAGGTGGACAAGTGGAGCTCAGGAGGCCAGAGGTGCATCGCAGGTGTCCAGATGTGAGGTGAGAAGGTGGCAAAGGTGGAAAGGTGATGAAAGGGCTTGTGTGAGAGGCATTTTTAAGGGAAAACGGCAGGACCTCGTGACGAATGTGATACAGAAGTGAGGATGAATATTCAGAAGTAACTGGAGGGCTCCTCTTTTGGCATCCTGGAAGATTAGGGATTTTACAATAAAGAGAACACTGGGGATGGAGAATCTTTTCTTCCTTAAGAGGGAGGTGGAACAAACTGTGAAGATGAGGTGACTACAGGGTATCTTCTAACACTATGTTTTTTGAAACGTGGATTAGAAGGCAGGAAGGCATGTATGATGTCATACTGCAGAACCTTAAGGACAGATGGGCTAATTAATAGGAGTAAAAATCAACAAAGGACCAGGAACTGGGCTTTGTGAGACTTACCCGCAGTTAGGGCACGTGAGGAGGGAAAGAACATAGAAAAAGTGAGATTGGCAAAACAGCAGGGGAAGCAGAAAAGGCCATTAATTAGGCAAAAGAAAAGGAAATAAAGTTAAAATAAAGAATATCAAATAGGTTACATGTAAAAGAAATGTCAAGGAGGATGTTTCAACATGAAAACCACCTTTCTGATTACATGGATCCCTGAGCAAACACTTACCCTGATGGATCGTGTAGAACACAGAACAACTCCTCCACATAAATTCCCCAGGCCTTGGCTGCGGTTCACACTCATCCCTGGTTTCCCGTAAAAGCAGGAAGCGTATTATTAAGAACCGTCCACATGAAATCTTTTCATAGGTTTGGAAACGCAGAAAACAAGCAACACCGGCACTGGAAAAGGCCCTGGGAAGACCGCGGTTCACCGACTGGATTCAGTGTGCACGCACCGCACTAGCATTCGGAGGCGAGGCTACCCGCCCTGTTCAAGACCCTGCCAACTCCCAGGTCATGGAAGAGAACACAGGACCCCAAGCCACAGTGCTCCCCAATTTCTGCTCAGGGCTTTACAGTTTGAGCCACTGTCAAATTAGCAAAACCTTTTTGCCATTTCTGAAAGAATGCTATCTACAGAATGTAGGGGCAAGCAAGATTGAACTAATCACTAGTTCTAAATCAGGTCCATATATATACTGGAGGCCTGGTGCACAAAATTCGTGCACTGGGGGGAGGAGGTGTCCCTCAGCCCAGCCTGAACCCTCTCCAATCTGGGATCCCTCAAGGGATGTCCGACTGCCCGTGTAGGCCCGATCCCACAGGACTCTCACAATCCAGGACTGCTGGCTCCCAACCGCTCGCCTGCCTGCCAGCCTGATCACCCCCTAACCACTCCCCTGCCAGCCTGATCGACAGCTAACTGCTCCTCTGCCAGCCCAATCGCTCCAACTGCCCTCCCCTGCTGGCCTGGTCACCCCCAACTGCCCTCCCCTGCCACCCTGGTCACCCCTAACTGCCCTCCCCTGCTGGCCTGTTTGCCTCCAACTTCCCTCCTTCCCCTACAGGCCTGGTTGCCCTCAACTGCCCTCCCCTGAAGGCCTGGTCGCCCCTAACTGTCCTCCCCTGCTGGCCTGATTGCCCACAACTGCCCTCCCCTGCAGGCCATCTTGTGGCCACATGGGAGCGGCCATCTTGTGTGTTAGAGTGATGGTCAATTTGCATATTACCTCTTTATTATATAGGGTGCACTAGAGGCCTGGTGCACTGAATTCATGCACTGGGGGGGGGGGGAGCCCTCAGCCCAGCCTGAGTCCTCTCACAGTCTGGGACCCCCCAGGGGAATGTTTGCCTGCTGGCTTAGGCCCACTCCCCGGCAAGCAGGCCTAAGCCAGCAGTCGGACATCCCTCTCGCAGTCTGGGACCCCTTGCTCCTTACCGCTCACCTGCTCACTGCTCCTTAGCGCTGCCGCAGAGGCGAGAGAGGCTCCCACCACCGCTGCTGCACTCGCCAGCCATGAGCCTGGCTTCTGGATGAGCAGCACTCCCCTGTGGGAGCACACTGACCACCAGGGGGCAGCTCATGCACTGAGCGTCTGCTCCCTGGTGGTCAGTGTGCGTCATAGCAACTGGTCATTCTGCTGGTTGTTCCACCGGTCCGTCAATTTGCTTATTAGACTTTTATTATATAGGGTGTGTGTGTGTGTGTGTGTGTGTGTATCCATATACCCCTAACTAACTGGTCTAATAGCCAGCATTTAGAATAACCAACAATTTCTCAGAACTCAAAGAAAAGTAAAAGTTAAAAAAAATAAGCTAGAACATTATTGGTAGAACTCAAAGTTATAAAGTTAAATTTCAATTCAGACAAATCTTTTTTTGTCCAAAGCTCATAAAATCTGTACATTTTTCCACAAGGCACAAAAATACAAACATTAATTTTCACACCATCATGTTTCGGATATTACTCAACACTTTTGGGCATTTGACAGATGCACCCCCACAGCACTGACAGGCTGGTGGATCCATTGTGGCTTTGTAGCTAACAACTTTCTTCCCCAAAAAGTAGGGGAATAAACAAAGCTGAAATGTGATCATCTCTGAAATGTGATTCATCTCTAAGAGGAGGCCTACGGGAATATTACACCTCTTGAGTTTATTTCCAGACACCCAGAGCAGCTCTAGAGAAAGGCATATTCCAGGAAGCAGTACCCACTACACTGGTTAAATGCTTATCGCTAATGAACATTTATTGGGTAGTAACAGAGCTATGGCCCTCATAACTTAACCACACTGCACTCATGTCTTCCTGAAGGTACAACTTCCATTCAGAAACATCATTTCTAGGGGCATTAAAAAAGAACTTCTGCAATCACCGGTTTAAAAAGAACCACATCCTCTCAGAAGTTTCCCAACGTAGCAAATGCCTCTTTATCTCATCTTTAAAAGTTTGATGATCTTTTGAAATTGTCTCCGTAACAGAACAACTCCATGCCAACATCCTAGTAGGCTGATATCAATGAAGGATTAACCTCATTTTCTTAGCAACAATAAGCTTCCAGTAGGTTTGCCTCTAAGAAGAAGACAGACACTATCTGATAAGAGATATACGGGCTCCACTACAGGCCTTTGGGCTCAGGTCTGGAACATCCTAACCGGACTGCATCTACTAAGAGGGCCTGGTAGCAAGAGCAGAACAGACAGGCCAGGGCTGTGAGCACCCTCCCCACCACTTGCAGCCGGGAAAGCAGGAAGAGTAATTTCTAAAGGGACACTTGCAGCCCCTCTCCTCCCTTCCCCGCCCCCACCAAAACAACCGTAAACTTTTAGCACCTCTCAAAGGCTTCAAGAGAGGCATAAAGGAGAACGTGTTGGCCTAGCCAAGGACCTTCGAATCAGTGCAATTTCTTTCTTTACAGTTTTATTAAAATATGCAAGCACAGTACTTATAAACAAAGGAGTCATTTCAGTTTTTGCTTGGAAAAATGGGAGCCAATACATTCCTTCTGGGAATTCAGGGTAAGAGCTTTACGAAAACAGTGTCCAGATGTGCTCAGAAATTCAGTCTGTTCTTTCTTTTGGGGAGGAGAGGAGGGAGAAACAAAGGGTGGGAGAGACATTTTATTAAAATTTGGGAAGGTTATTGGTTTTTCTTGGCTCCCACGCTAACCCTGCCCTCTGCTGACAAACCACATGGAGCACCTGAGGAGGGACCCTCTGGGCATCTCGGTGCAGGGACAGGGCCTGGTGACCTCAGGGCTGCCCGCCCAAGCCTCTGGACTCCTCTAACTTCCAGAACGTCCTGAGTGGTGACAAAATGAGGGGAGAGCCTCTGAAAGCCAAAGATTCTCGAGTAAGATTCAAGCCTTTGTGTATTAAAACAACTACACTTGAGACAAACCTTCCTTTTTAAAAAAAAAAAAAAAAAAAAAAGCCTTTTTTAACTGAAATGTTTTGCCAACATCACATCCTAGTTTTAACCAGGAAGCTTTGCTGAGATTTGAAGCTTCCTCAACCCCGAGATTTAATTCCCAGAATCCTTTTATGAAGTGCTCTTCCTTTTCAGAAGGGCTGATGCTGGCTCCAGGTACTGACGGTAAATGAGTGTTTCAAACGGAGCATAAATAAGGGAGACAGAGAGGCAGGCATATATTATGAATAAAAAGATAATCCTAATAATAGTTTACATTATCACAAACCAAAGTTTATATGAGCAGCTAAGCCCCCTTTCAAAGCAGAGGGCAGCTGCTGGTAGGGCGGAGGAAATGGTATGTCAGAAATGTGACCTACCTTCGAGTTTGTTTAACTCTGCTGTCAGCCACTGCTTCCTTCCGCCACCTTCCACTGGGATGGGGCGGGCGGTTACCCTTTGAAGTGTTTTCTTCGCAAAGGCAGAGGGAGCTCTCAACACTAGGAGAACCTCATCTCCACTGTTCCAGGAAACTCTTGGCAAAAGCCTAGTCACCCTCATCCGTCCCCTGAGGGTGAGAATGGTGACCCCACCAGACAGGCAGCCCTGGGGACACCCTCTTACTGCCTCCCAGGAGTCAGAGGTCCATGTCAGGATGAACAGTCTTGGTCCCAGGAGGCTGCCAGGACCCTCCGAGAAGGAAGCTGGGGCGCGGAGACCATGCTTACATCAGATCTGCCAAGTCGCTGAGATTCTCTGGGCAGCACACGCTCCTGAAAATGTTGACCCCACACAAACCCCTTTAAGCAAAAGTCCTAACATGTGTAAATTGGATATCTGTTCTCAGTGGGGTAATCCAGTCCTTATTCACAGAGTGTCCCAGATGCCCGAGTGCAAGGCCTGCTGGGCCCTGGGGGAGAGTCTAAGAGGGACCGAGATAAGGGTAAAGTGCCCAGGAAGGGACATTCCGGTGGAGGTGACAGATGCGTTACTTGATCCATCACTGGGTGAGTGGACAGGCACCTTTTGGAGGTTACCAGATTCACATTTCCAAATGAGAACACTGGCGCCTCTCAAGCCACTTATCTGGAGTTAAATACGTCTATACCCACAGGCACAGGAGGTGCATCGGAACAGAGAAAGGGTCCCTTCCCATTTACCTCCTTGCTCCGTTTCCATTGATACGAAGCCCATTTCAAGATGTTTTTTTCCAGCCAAGAGCTTTCTGCAAAGGTGGAAGCTTACACCAGCCCAGGGCAGAACAAGGGGAAGGAGCGCCCAGCCAGGAGTGGACCCCAAGGCACGGTGCCCCTACCTGCCCTCCCAGCCTCATGCAGCCATCTGGCCCAGCCACCAAAGCACGCGGATGCACTCAGTGCGTCACCAGCTAATGGCACTGGGGAGACCCTCAAAGACTCTTGTGAGTGTAACAGACCAGGCATGGTGTCCAGTGTTCTTCTGGCAGAGCCCCTGAGCCACAGGCCAAGGCGGCCGGCCCACTCCCGCCCTGGTGTTGGGAAGGTTCAGGAAGGCCGCCACAGCCCGGCTTTATCGGGGTGAGAGTATTTAGATGTAGAAGCTGCACACCCCAGGCACATCTGCTCTGCTGCTGCTGCAGGTGGAGGCACTGGTTTACAACCACCCAGGGCCTTCCCAGGGCAACCTGTCATCACTCCTGTCTAAGCTCAGAGCTTCCAGAGGGCGTGACCCCTGGAGATAAGGCTCTTCATCAAGTCAGC
This sequence comes from Myotis yumanensis, assembly GCF_028538775.1. NCBI lineage: Eukaryota > Metazoa > Chordata > Mammalia > Chiroptera > Vespertilionidae > Myotis > Myotis yumanensis. Next base: position 43,930,670 of record NW_027223765.1, read on the forward strand.
CTTCCTGGGGGCCCTCAAGCTGCAGGCCCTTCTGGCCTCTGAATGGGTGACCTCTTCCCCAACCCCTCACCATCTCTTCCTGCTCTGGCCTGTGTCACAGACCCCTCTGGAGGTGGCCATCTTCCTGACGGCTTATCGGGCTTTCTTGTCTCCTCCTGCCCATCAGGGGACCCCAGCACAAACCTCCACCTCACCTCCTTAAAGCTCGTCTCCACTTTTCCCTTCACGCTCTCCCCGGTCCCTGTAGGGCCACACACCCTTGTATTCTAAGTGCGAGTCCATTGCTCTGTCTGTTGAGGTTGGCAAGGATTCCCCTTTGCAGAGGAAGGGGCTGCTTTCACGAGGCTCTTCCAGAAATGCTCTTATTGCAGCCAAGGGACCCACCAAGGCAGCACCACCTTAACCTGGGCAGGTGGTGAAGACTCAGAGGGGAACCTGGGCAACAGCAATCCCTGGGTGCGGAGCTGGGGTGTGGACGGAACACTCCTCTAACCTCTCCAGCTTTCCTAATAAGAGCTTGGTGCAAATGGGGGTGGGAGGGGGTAACAAAATTAACCTCTTAGCTCGGAATTACCCACATGCAGATTACCTCTTGTCCTTGTTATCTGTGGCTGCCTTTCTCCTGCCCCCGCCACCACCTAGCACATACCCCGGGTCCTCTCCCCGACAGTTGCTGACAGAGCAGTCCAGGCCTCTGGGACTGTCAACACCCCCATGTAATTCTGAGCTCTTGGGGAGTCTGAGGCAGTGCCCTTGTTTATGGATTCAGTGATTGATGGGGCCCTAAAAGCTCCTGGCCCAGAAGACTAAATGGGTTGGAATCAATCATTAACAGTCGTGTCACGTTAAAAAACAAGTGATACGAGAGGGCCCTTGACCAGGTGAACAAATGCCCAGGAAATGCGAAGGATGGAGGCAGGTAGACACCCTGGGCAGCTCCGAATAAACAGGCAAATCAACAATGACTGGGGAGCCCCTGGGCTCACTTTGCAAAAACAAAGCAATCTATGTATGAATTTTTTAAAATTTCAAAACAATATGGAGGACAAATACTTTGCTTTCGTTAGAAAATATCTGGCCAGCTGGCGTGGCTCAGTAGTTGAGCATCAACCTATGAACCTGGAGGTCACGGTTCGACTCCCAGTCAGAATTGGGGCACATGCCCGGTTGTGGGCTTGGTCCCCACTGTGGGGCGTGCAGGAGGCAGCTGATCAATGATTCTCTCTCATCATTGATGTTTCTGTCTCTCTTTCCCTCTCCCTTCCTCTCTGAAACCAATAAAAATATGTATTTTTTAAAAAGAAAATATCTGCAGAAAGGAACACACACAGGTGACCTTTCTCAAGAGAGATCAAAAGCAGACACCCAAGTGCAAGAGGCAAGAGTCTGGGTGGAAACAGAAGTGATCAATTCAATACGGAGATGGAGTGGGCAGGCCAGAAAAATGACACCCTCTGAATTAAAGGTTCTAGTTATCTCAATAAAAATCATTGCTAAGTTCTTAAGAATAATTCTAGTCTGTCTGTCCCATTTTCCAAATAAAGAAACCGAGGGTCGGAAGGAAGGGTCCTGTCCGCAGTCACACTCAACTGGTCTGGGATCCCCGGCTCTCTTGTGTGGCACCAACATAAATGAGACAGTCTAACAGAATGGCTTCTACCCCAATGTCCAGATATATAAAAACTCCAGTACACTATGAAAAATTTGTATTCTATTTATGGGAAATACATAATCAATGCAAAATCAACCTTAGAAATTATATATATACTAGAGGCCCGGTGCACAAAAATTTGTGCACTCGGGGGGGGAGGGGGGTCCTTCAGCCCGGCCTGTGCCCTCTCACAGTCTGGGACCCCACGGGAGATAACGACCTGCTGGCTTAGGCCTGCTCCCGGGTGGCAGAGGGCACGCCCAATCCCTAGGTGCAGCCCCTGGTCAGGCTCAGAGCAAGGCCGATTGGGGAGTTGGGGCGCCGCCCCCTGTCATGCACAGAGCAGGGCGGATCAGGGGGTTGTGATGCCACCCTCAGTCATGCTCAGGGTAGGGCCGATTGGGGGGTTGGGGCACCGTCCCCTGTCACACTCAAGGCAGGGTCGATGGGGAGGTTGCAGCGCCACCCCGTCATGCACAGAGCAGGGCCAATCAGGGGGTTGAGGCGCTGCCCCCTGTCACTCACAGAGCAGGGCCGATCAGGGGGTTGGGGCGCTGCCCCATGTCACTCACAGAGTAGGGCCCATCAGGGGGGTTGGGGCTCCGTACCCTGTCACACACAGAGCAGGGTCGATCAGGGGGTTGGGGAGCTCCCCCCTGTCACACATAGAGCAGGACCCATCAGGGGGTTGAGGGGCTCCCCCGTGTCATGCACAGGGCAGGGCCGATCAGGGGGTTGAGGAGCTCCCCCCTGTCACTCACAGAGTAGGGCCGATAGGGGAGTTGGGGCACCGCCCCTGTCACACACAGAGCAGGGCGGATCAGGGGGTTGGGGCGCTGCACCCTGTCACACTCAGGGCAGGGCCAATGGGGAGGTTATGGCTCTACCCCGTTACACACAGAGCAAGGCCCGTGGAGGGGGGTTGGGGCGCCACCCTCTATCACCCACAGAGCAGGGCCGATCAGGGGGTCGGGGCGCCGCACCCTGTCACACACAGAGCCGCAGGGCGATCAGGGGGTTTGGGCGCTGCCCCCTGAACGCTGATCCCGGTGCCGGGAGGCCTCGCTGCTCCGCTGATCCCGGTGCCAGGAGGCATATTACCCTTTTACTATATAGAATAGAGGCCTGGTGCATGGGTGGGGGCCGGCTGGTTTGCCCTGGATCAGGGTGGGGGTCCCCACTGGGGTGCCTGGCCAGTCTGGCTGAGGGGCTGAGGGCCGTTTTCAGGCTGGCGGGTGACTGAAGCTCCCAACTGCTTTTTTTCTTTTTTTTTTTTTTTCTATTCTGGGCCAGCTTTAGCTCTGAGGCCTCAGCTGCTGAAAGCAGGTTTCTGGCCTTTACCTTCTGTATTTGATACAATGTTGTGGTCCGGCTGGCTGAAGCCCGGCTGACTGAAAGCCGGTTTCTGGGGTTTTGTTTAGCTTCTATATTTGCAACATAGTTGCTTAGAGTTGCAGCTGAGAGGCCGGCAAGTCAGGCGGGGAACGTTGGAGTCCGCAGTCACTGGAGCAACCAAGCCTCCCTGTTCACTTTAGTGCATGGCTGCCGGCTGCCATCTTGGCTGACAGTTAATTTGCATAAGGATATGCTGATTAGCCAATGGGAAGGGTAGCGGTCGTATGCTAATTACGATGTTTCTCTTTTATTAGTGTATATATATATATATACACTAATATATATATATATATATATATATATATACACACACTAATATATATATATATATATATATATATATATATATACACACACACACTAACATATATATATAGAAAACAAAGGTTTGCTAGCCAAATTGCTGGTACAAAAAGAATATATATTTTTTTTACTTAAACTTGTTTTCCAAAGATATTTTCATGTGTTGACATAGTTCACAGACATGTCGCTTTTAGCGGCCACATGGTCTTTGTTTTATATATAAAACAAAGATTTGCTAGCCAAATTGCTGGTACAAAAAGAATTCTCATGATAATACTTACATTTAACTGTTTTCATAATGTGTTGTTAAGTTCCAAAGATCCACTCAATCAATATTCTTATTTTAAAACCCTCGTTTATTCACTTAAACATTTGCCCTACTGCTCTCTACTAAGCAACATTTCATCCACACCTTCCTTTAATACTACCAGACTTACAAACACTACAACTTACTCAGAAGATAAATCACCAGGTAGCAAGATTCCGTCCTTCTCTAATAAATCCAAAATGAAAGAAGTATGATGTACCACCAAAATAACAGAGCCAATAGAAATTCTAAATGTCAATATTTTTGAGGCTATGGGAAAATAAGCAGTTATTCCTCTGGTAACAGACGGCCACGAATCAATCACTAAATAATTGCTATGTGGCCAAGCACAGAGCTAAATGTCTTAAAGACATTATCACACTTAGGTCTCAAGAAAATCCTGGAAGATAAACTACTATTAACCCATTTTACAGATGAAATTTCCCCAGGTCACAAAAAAATAGTAGCAAATGGTAGAGTCAGAATTTGTAGACCAAACTGGCCCTTTTCCCAAAACACAATTCTTCCCAGTCTCGACCATTCTACAGGGCAGCTGGTAAGCATGCAGCACGAGCTGCAACGCCTTCGCTCCACGTTGGGGAATGCATGCCAGGCAAACAAACCAATATGGTGAGGGGGGCGGGCAGAAAACCAATCTGTATGAAGATTTCACAGCAGCTTTATAACAGCAGTAACCTGGAAACAGCTGGCAAGGGCCAGGGGAGGGTACACAACATGAAAAGACCATGTGGCCGCTAAAAGCGACATGTCTGTGAACTATGTCAACACATGAAAATATCTTTGGAAAACAAGTTTAAGTAAAAAAAATAGCCATAACAAAAATAAACACAGTGATTTCAACTCTACAGCAAGATGTATCTGTGTGCTCAAGAGTGGGAGAATCAGCACTTAATGCCCATTAAGCTATTTTTTCTTTTTGCATTAGTTTGACGTTACCAATCTGTAAGGGCCACACAAGGAAACCCTGCTTAAATACGCTGTGATTCCGAGTGCCCTTCTCTCCCTGATCCAAAAGGTGACGTTTTCATATAAAAATAAAATTAGCTCTACTAATTTGAAAGCCTAAGGCATTTAAAATAGTAAGTCCTATTTTAAAACCAGATTAACAAAACCTCCTTAGTGATAAGCTTGTACGTAGCTCATGAAATTTTTTGTTACCCATTTAGCAAATTTATTGAAGAACAAGTAAGTTTACAAATTGGAACATTATTTCCGTTCACCTTTTGGGTCTCACTAATAAAAGGCGCACTCTCGGCATCTCACTCTTTTGTAACACATTGGGAAAGCAGCACTATTGAAGACAGCGTAAATCCATGGGGGGTGTCTAACAGTGCCTCAACACCAACCAAGACGGGGCCATGTGCTCTAGGCATCAAGTGGGAGGTTTATGCCCAGTTACCCTTTTTATAAGATCTCATTCTCCAAAAAGGAAGAGGACATGCCCACGCAGGTTCTTCATCACACTCCGTCCAGGGAGGCAGGTGGGCCAGGCTCACCTCAGTCAGACCAGACACCTCCTGTACATCGCTCCCCTGGGCCCTCCAATGGCTTCCTGGAAAGCCTGTCACTTCAGGGGAATAGAAGCACAATTAAAGAGCATCCGGACTAACCAATCATCTTTTAAGACCAATGAGGTTGGGAAGTTGGGCAAGGAACCGGGCCAGAGCCGGTGCTCTCTGACTTCTGCACCAGGGGAAGCCGGGCAGATGCCTCCACTCGGCAAGACTGTCCTCTGCCCGGGCAGGTCCCACGTCAGTCTTCATTCCACGGTTCCTTTTCCTCTGTCCTGACCAACCCACACGTCCTCCGGTGTTCCCGTCTTGCCTAATTCTTGGGATGACTTACTATTGTCTTTCAAGCATAAAGGACCACTGGGCCCAGGGTGCACCTGGCACAGCGTCAAAGCCCCGACAGGACAATGTCTGCTTCCAAGGGCAAGCTATCCAAGATGGCAGCCTCAACCCACACATGGCTACTTAAACTCAGATTCATTTGAGTAAATTAAATTCAGTTCCTCAGTCGTGCTAGCCACCTGTCAGTCACAAGTGATTGTTACTGGACTGTGTGGGGAAGGACAGTCCATCGCCACAGGACGTTCTACTGGACGGTGCTGGTCGGAGAGTTCAGCACCTGCCCACCTGCCTCTGCAGCTCCAGGTGACATCTCACAGCTGGACAATGCTTCCCAGCTGTCACCAGGCACCATCTGCCACCTCATCTGACACCTAAGTGATAACTCAGTTTCACCCAGGCAGCATTTTGAGTTTACACATAGTAGGATGGATGTTTGTTGGTGTACAGTTCCATGAGTTTTCACGTGTAAACATATACAAGTAAATGTGTAAATGTATGCATTTGTGTATCCACCACCACAATCAGCATAAACAACAGTTCCATGATCCCCAGAAATTCCCTAGGACTGCCCCTTAGCCAAACCCGCCCTCCACACCCCAAAAACCCTGCCAACCACTAACCTGGCAGCTTTTATAAAAACTCAGATTCCTGGCCTTCCCCTGGAAATCCCACTTAAGCAGGTCTGGGGTGAGGCCCGGAATCTCCCCTCACCCACCCCCACCCAAGAATGTTCCTCAGGTGATTCTGGTAATCAGCCAGGTTAGGGAACCTCTGCCTAATCCTAGTTTAATTTAATTATCAGCAAAGCCTTCTCCGGTACCTAGTCTTGCTCTCTTCCCACCCCCACGAGTTGCTTTGTTACACATGGCAGAAGTCCATCTCAGGCTGGGGGCGCGGAAGGCAGGGCAAGCCTGGCCGCTGGGGGCATGGGCAGGGAAAGAGCGCTGGCTCTGGTTTCTGGCGGAGACAGGCCTCCCTGCGTCACGTGGCCTCCCACCCTAATCCCTTCCTGGCTCTTTGTGCCATGGAGTCCTCATCTGGAAAAAAAGGAACCACATCAGAAATAAATACCTCCCTCCGAGGCTCACCGGGAAGCCGTGATTTAGATACACACGCCAAGGCCTGGGCGGCCAGGTACCTGTCCTGCATGTATCCCCACCACACCCAGCTGCTCTCCTCACCCCGTTTACCTGACAGATGGATGTAGGAGGTCAGGACTCAAATTACAATAAAATTGCAGCCTTAAAAAAAAAAAATCAAAATGTGTTTTTCCTCCGAAATTCGTGATCCCAAGGGCCAGGGACCAAAGGCCATTTTTTAAAGGGGAATTTGGAAGAGTTGGCATCATCTCAGAAAACCCCCTCTGCTCAGAGAGTAAACAACAGTTACAAACAGGGTGAACACTTGAGTTCAGCCATCCACCTCCCCCTCGGCTCCTGCTCTGCTGAGGATTCCTGAAAAACACCAAGAAGTTTAAGATGATCAAAGGAAAAGTATGGCCAACATAAGACATGCTATCGGTTAACATCACATGTTTATTTAGCCCCACCAAGCCAAAGACAGAAGATTGTTTGAAAGGGAGAGAATGCCTGCTTAATCAAGTAAAAATGCATTCATTACTATGCTATTCAACTCGGCTTTCCTGAAATCAGACACTTTTGCCCCTAGACCATAAGATTGAAGCGATTTGAAATGAAAATATTTCCTGTCCACTGCTTGCCAGTTTCTAGCCCCAGAGTGATATAACAGATGACATCCAGTACAATAAATGCTTTTATTAACCATAAATTTGAGACTGCTTTAGGGATTTGAAGTGTTGGGTTTCATGCTGAAAAAAATGTAATGTTATCCACAGACCATCAGTGAGTCACAAAAACAGAGGCACAGGTTATGCTACTTTGATCAAATGATGGTCATCCCCGCCCCCCCCCCCACTCACACACACACATACACACAAAATCGTCTTTTGCATTTAAAATCATAGTTGCATTCACAGCACATCTTCTAGGAGCACCACAATAGTTTAATCATATGTCTTGGAGAGTTTAATGGAAATTCATCCCGAGTGTGGATTTATAGAACCAGCAGCTTCTGTTAAACAGAAAGGAAATTGAAAAGTGTTATGAGGCTATGTGAGCTGAGAAATTCAAATACTAAAATGGGACCCCTAAATCAGAGTCTCCACCTCAGCACTACTGACAAAATGGGCCAGATAATTCTTTATTGGGAGGGCCAACTTGTGCACTGTGGGATGTTGACCAACATCCCTGACCCCTGCCCACCACTAAATGCCAGTAGCGTCTGCTCCTCCCAGCTGGGACAACCAAAAATGTCTCCAGAGATTCCCAAAATCACCCCCAAATGAGAACTATTGCTCAAAGTCAAATTTCAGGCCATGTTTAGCAAATGCTGCCTGATTTCTCTTTATACAAAGACAATGGGGCGGGGGGGGGGGGGGGGGGGGGGTGCTCGCAGCCTTAGGCTCTCAGCCTCAGTGCCACCCCCCCCCCCCCCCAACCCCGCACAGAAATCCTTAGAGCCCCACCCCTTGCTTTGGGACATCAAAGGCGCCCTGCACTTCCACCAAAACCCAGGGGAGTAGAGCCATGGAAACAAGAACTTTCTCTCCTGTGACCAGAGCAAACCAGGCAAAGCAAAGGCACCGTGCACGCCTCCGAGGGGAGGCCCACCCCGGCCCAGCCTTTGTGCCGGGCCTGCATTCCAGCACAGGGCCCGGCCCACGGGGCTGGGCTGCCCGCATCCCCGCCAGCATCCAGAGTGCTGCTTTCTGGCCTTTCACTGTCAGGCCACAGAGGGGACCGGGGACTCGGTGCCAGAAAAGAAAATGAAAAGCGGAGTTGAACCTCTGTGGTCCATTCTCTGGATGCTGAATGTCCCACTATTACATCTCGGCATGACATTTCACGGCCAGCAGGGGAGGAGGCCCGGCCCTGAACGCTGAACAAATGGCAGGCGTGCAGGCCCGCCCCTGTCCTCGCCGCCTCCTGGACTTATGAATAAAAGATGGGGGTTTTGTCTCTGCCGTTTCCCTGGTACCCTCAGGAATAACAACTTGTCGCTTTTTGATGTTTTAACTTACTTTGGAAAAATAATCAATATTAACTTTACGTGTCTTTGACCCTTGAATCTGGGGAAGGGACAAATAAAAGAAAGAAAAGCCATGTAATTAGGTAGAAGATAGTAATTCCGGTTAAACTAATGAACCTGTCTGTAAGGGGCTCTAATAAAATAATTTAGGCGCTAGCACACACAGAACTAAAAGGCTGGAGACTGACTTTGAGAACATGTTTTGAGTGAAGTGGCCTTTACTGGAAATAAAGTTCAATGTTTTCTTAGCACAAAGGAAAGCAATGGCTGGATTTTGGCGTGAGGAAGCACTCAAGCGTAAACCTGCCCCGGCCAAACAGAGGTTTTAATAGGGACTCATTCCCAGTCGCTGAGGGCGACATCGACCACTGTCTGCAACAAGCCCACGTGAACAGCAAGCGCCTGAAGCATTCTTGAGACAACAGAGCTCCTAATTTTGAGAGAGCAATGTTCATTTCAAATGGTTTTTAAAGAAAGAGAGATTATAGCACAGCACAAATGACACCCTCCACCTTTCTGGACCCTCAGTAAGGAAGAGGGGAAGCCAAATGTAAAGCATCATGTTCATTTGTTTTTTAAAGACAACACAAGACTAAACTGGGTTGACTCATTAGGAAGGTCTCTGTGTACAATTTGAAGGTGAAAAACCAAATGTTTCTCATTGCCATAACTGCATCTATATTGTCTACCTACTGATACCTAAAATACAATGACTCACAGTATCACCTTTAGAAGGATCTTGGCAAAATATTTAACTTGACCCTAATCATGAGGAAAAGATTAGAAATCCAAATTGTGGGACTGTCTACACAAGTTACCTGGACTCTTCAGAATGTGTATGTTGTAAAGGACCAAGGAAAAGGTGAAGGAACTGTTGTAGATAAAGCAGACAGGCCATCTAAACATAATGAGTGGCCTTGGCTGGGAGGCGTCATTGGCTGAAGCATGGTCCCACACACCGCAAGGTCGTGGGTTCAAATCCCGATCAGGGCACATACCCAGGTTGCAGAATAGTTCCCCAGTTGAGGCATGTGCAGGAGGCAACTGATCAATGTTTCTCTCTCTCTCTCTTTCTCTCTCTCTCTCTCCCTTCCTCTCTAAAATCAATTAAAGAAATGTCCTCACATAACAATTTAAAAAAAACAAAAAAGGTAATCAGCAATCTTGTCTGAATCCGGAATGTGATTCAAAATGAAATCATGAAGGACAATAGGAGAACTGAGGTACACGTGGTAAAATGCTAAGAACCGGTGACTCTAGGCAAAGGGGAATTGGTGTTCATTTTGCTGTTCTTTCAACTTTTCTACAGGTTTGAAAATTTTCAGAATACAAACTACAGGAGAGACAGTACAGTAAAGAGAAGTCCCAGGTACAGGTGACTGGCTGGCTGGCTGCGGTCTGGGTGAGGGCAACAACGACATCATCTTGCTGTTTAGTTTCAGAAAATGTACGCCCCCAAAATATTACTAATGTTTTTAAAGGAAAATTATATAGTCTTAATCCAGAATAGATCCAGGATAAATATAAAAACATTATAACATTCACTTCACTGGGCAGATACACACACAGCAGACATTTAAGACATTCATGTTTTACCGCTCTTTAAAAAGTCATAGGTCCCTTTAAAATCCCCTTTATGCCTTTGCCTAAAACTCTTCTGCAATGTATCATTCTTTCTCCTCTTATCAGAATTCCAATGAATATAAAAACTTTTTAGATCGGCTCTTTAAACCTCCCCTTCTGCCCAAGCTCTCCGGGTTATCCAACCCCATCGTTTCTTTAATGAGATAAAAGAAATGATGACACTAGTCTTGACCAACTCAAAAACTATCCCCTTAAAAGAAACATGTGGCCCTTTAAGTAAAAGGAAGGAAGTTCAGTAGAAGGGAAATGTGTTCAAGTGCAAAGATAGCAGATAGAATTTCTGTCTCTCCAGGACTTCAAACAGGAGGAGAGCATGAGAGAAGCAGCCGTAGGACGGTGACAGTCACCTTCGGCGCACAGGACACTGGGAAGGACGCTGGGGACCCACCGCTCTTGCCCCGCCTTGAAGCAGTCTTCGGGCAGCTCGACCAGATGTTACATTTTCTCTGCTTGATTTCAGTAAAACTGCATGACCTCTTTCTCAAATTAAAAAGGCAATGCTATTTTTTTAAACCACAGGAGCTATCTTTAGTGAAGGCTTCTAAGGATTTCATTAATTCATAGCCAGCCAACCAGGACTTTTCCCACAGTCTCCCACAAAAAGCTCGGGAAGTCACTGATTGCTTGGCTGGATCTGAATATGAGCAGAGAGGTAAGATCAGAAATATCTAGTTCCTCCCACAGGGAGGCAAGGCATGAAAATCAAAGCCAGGCAAAAACTCATTACCACAGCTGGCCGGCAAACCCACAGCCCCGGAAAGAAGGCAAAGAGCATCTCTGATTCTGGAGGGACCGTTCACAAGAGGGGACTGAAATAAAATGAGGCGCAGTGTGCATGCCCATTGAGGGCTGCTGGGAGGGAGGGAGGGCGGGCCCTTTCGTTCCCGTGGCTTCACACAGTCCCAGCCAGGATGCTTAGTTGGTGCTTAGCAGTAACTTTTTACACGCTTCTCTCATCTGCAGGGCAGCAATCGGGACAGGCCAGATATCCTCTTCAAGCAGCAGACAATCTGCAAAGTGCACTCCCATCCGACGCTGGCCCCAATCACGCCTCTACCACTCCCTGCAGCCCAGCAGCAGTCAGTGTGGGGCACACCATGCCCATAATCTGTGGTGTGAATGAAGAAGTAGTGCCTACTTTTATGCTATTCTCAGCACCTAATGCAACATGATGGCCAATGTTAACAAGACATAAGGAACTACAACTTCAGAGGAAATTTTTATTGTAACTGCTGGCCTTACATGCCACCTCCTCACAGAAGCCACCCAAGATCGCCCACTTGTTCAGCCTGCTCTCATCCGCCCATTTCAATTCCCTGCAGAGCACTTTGTTATTCGAGAAACAGAAAGGGAGAAACTACTAGGTGTTTGCCACTGACCTTGTGATGCAGCAGGGACAGACAGGGAGAGGCCCTGCTCTCATGGAGCTGACCTTGCAGTGGAGGGGACAGACGGACAGACCAGAAAGCACTGTGTGTGTCTCCTGGTGAAAAGTTCTCTGGAGAAAAATAAAGTGAGGAAAAGGTGACAGAGGAGCAGTGGGGTTGCTATTTAAAGAGGGTGGTGACGTCTGGTATTTTGTTATCCTACTCAGGCCATATCGCATAGAAAGCACCACATACTCACTGAATGGAAGAATGGTCACTGCAGGTCATTCTTAACAAGCCACTCATGTGCCAGAGAAACTGTCCGAGCTGCCCCTTACCATTCCCAACAGGCACATGCAGGCAAATTCACGGGACCCCATTATCTAGTCCCAACCTCCATCTTCAGCTTTCCTGTCCCTTTGCCCTCCAATGAGCCACCCTCCTCCAGCTTTGCCCACATCTCTCTTTCTGCCTAGCTGTCACCTCATGCCCAGGCGGTGTGGCTCAGTGGTTGAACGTCAACCCATGAACCAGGAGGTCACAGTTCCATCCCAGGACAGAGCACAGGCCTGGGTTGTGGGCTTGATCTCCAGTAGGGGGCGTGCAGGAGGCAGCCAATCAATGTTTCTATCTCTCTCCCTCTCCCTTCCTCTCTCTGAAATAAAAATAAAAAACAAAAACAAACTGTCACCCCTCCTCCTGGTTCCACTCACCAAGAGGCCCTGCTCCACGTCCCCTCAGTAAGACCTGACTTCAGCCATCCTGATCCTCTAAACCACCCACAATACGCTTCTTCATACACAAATCAAGTTTCCGCTGCTTTTTTCACCACATCACTGCCAACGGCTGGATGCATTCTCACCAACTCTGGAAGCACGCTGGGGCGGGTCTGACTTGACTAAAGGTGGGCCTTGTGGCACAGGTGAAATCCACACGGGGAGGCCAAGTGGTGGTGGAAAAGCCTCCCAGAGAAAGGTGGGCCTCCACCAAAGCAGGGGAAACTGAGGCAAGGCAAGCAAGAAGGCAGAGTCACTGGGAACCAACTGAGAAAAAGACTAAAAAGCCAGACTTCACCTCGGGCACTGGCTCGCCATCCCTGCAGAACCGTTCCACCATCTGACACAGAGTAGCTGCTCCAACAACAGTCTCCTGCCTCCTCACTCCAAAGAAGTCTTTTTAAACTTTAGACATTGCGCAGTTACAATAAATGCTAACCGTGTGAGTGCCTGTGCCCCACCCAGAGCAAACGGGCCCACTGCAGGGGAAGATGGGCATCAACTGCCACTCAGCAGGGCCCACGATGGCGGCTGCGCCTGCATTTGGTCTGGATTGCATTGCATTTTCCTCAGATAAAAGGAGGGCCGTTTCAGGAGAGGAGAAACCAGAAATCACCTGGACAGAATAAAACCACAGAGAAATTTCTAAACCATATGGCCTGTCTCAGGAAAATGGACCTCTTCGTTCCAAGGAAACCCTCCTTCTATCCCCATCCACCCTCCCCCTCTTGAGTAAAACTGTCCATCCCAGAACAGAAGTCTGGGGCATAGCCAGCATTTTTTTAAAAGGGTTACCATTCAATGGGGGGGAAGGGGGGTCTACAAAACTGACAAAACAGAACACTTGGAAAGACTCCTAGTTTTCAAGAGAATAAAGTACTTTCTAAACCTAAAGAGTTAGGTTTTTAAAGTCGAATCCCTTATGATTTCAAAGGATTCATTTAAAGTATTCGCTTAAGGTGTGAGATGTAAATATCTTTCTGAACATTTTAATGAATACTATTAATTTCCCTTCCCTTTTCAAAGTTGCTCCTCTCACTTTATATGGCATTTCTGATAAGTTCAAGCAAGCTTCCCTATAAAGTAGTAATTTTTCATGAAAAGCCTCATGATTAATGTCTATTAGAGCAGTTTAGAAGAAGCATGCAATAAAATTACAATTTGCTCAACTCCCAACAATACTTGCCATCTACTGCCCTTTCAATTCTTAAGGTACCAGCCTTATGCAAATAAGACATTTACCATTAGGTGTACTATAAAACAAATGCTTCTAGAAAGTGCACAGTAGAGGTAGTTTTCATTTGCGCTATTAAATCAGACAATTTATAGGGCAACTTCCGTTTTAGAAGAGAATTACATGTGTGTTCACATCACATCTTTATTTTGTCATCCATCTAGTGATTTGTTGAGGACAGCTGGTACCTATTAAGTCCCCCCTTTAAATGTTGTAGCCTTAATTAGCTACATCCACCTTCCCCCAACATTTCCAAACAAGGAACCAAAGAAAAGGGAAGCTGTTTTCATCATGGATACTTCGAACAATGGAGTTGTAAATGTTAAAATAATAGTCTCCATTAGAAACTAACTAGTTATTCCTTTTTTAGGCCCCTTGATAAAAACAAGATACAGATGGAGTTCAAATTTCCAATCTTTGTTACTTAGGTAATTTTTTAATTGTTCAATTTTTCGTTTCCTGCCTGCTGTTATTAATTAAACCTTCTTTTAAGATACTGCTTGGGAAAGGATGAGGGCCAGTCTCCCTGGAGATAGACTCGGTATTATTTATGCTACAAACTTCCCACTTGGACTTCTGAGCACATGAGACCAAGCAGACGGAGTCTGCAAGCAGGGAGCAAGCCCCCACGGTTGTCTGTGAACAGACAGCATGCTCTTCCCAGACACTGCAGAGTTTCCAACTTACACAATGAGAAATCCAGTTGATCAAATCGTTTTTATCTGCCATATGCAGACAAAACATACACTACAATTTAGGCTTCCTTTCTTTAAAGAAAAAAAAAAAGTACCCATTCGTGCATTCATAACTTCAAGTGTGAATTAAGTCAACAGGCTGAATTCTGAGCAAGGTACGGAGCCATCTCAAGGACTCCCCCTCAGATCAGTTTTCTTAGAGACATGCCCCAGCTTTCATCTGCAGTAAGACTATCTGTTTCAATGGGATGTGATCACTCCTGGGCTTGTGTCTTTTCAATCAGCCAGTGGCCCTGCGGGGTTTAGAGTGGCAGAAAGGAAGTGGCCTGTGGTTAAACAGAGGAAATACCAAGGCATTTTAATAGAGCAAATAGTCTCTTTACTTCCCACCAGGAAGAGCTTCAAAGGCCCCGGGCCCTGGAGGAGACAATGTGTTGCTGGGCCATCAGTTACCTAAACGTGTGGCAGGCCCATTCAGAAGGACGCAGCAGCCAAGACAAACACTGCCCAGGAGGACATTGCCTCCCGCCCGCTGGGCCAGCCAGGATACCAGGAGATGGGGCCCAACAGCACCAGCACAGACAGCCCCCTGGGCTTGCTGGAGGCAAGGAGACCCTCCAAATGCAAAATGGAAAAGATCTCAGCTGCCAGGCTAGGGTGGCAGGAGAGACGTCGGCTCCAATGGAGCTGCCCCCACCCCAGCCAGTGAAGTTCCCACCTTAAAAATCAAGGGTGGGGGCCCAAGCTTCCAGAAGCCTAAAAACCCATCCATCAGAGGCAGGCGCGACAGGCAGTGAGGAGGAATGAAAGGGACAATTAATTGTGATGGGGTGGCCCCAGCAGCAGCAGCAGCCATCTGCTGGGACAGGCTATGTAAAAGTTTAGTGACCAATGTGGGAAAAGAGGGTTTGAAATGTTAAAACACACACACACACACACACACACACACACACCACCACATTTTAGGCCAAATGGAGCTTGAAAAATACTCAACTTAAAATAAAGACTTAAAAAGGCATTAGCAGTTCTTTCCTTTGCAGGGAAGCGTCTGTGAGGTTTGAACGGCTGAGAATATGATTTGGATCCTGCTCGACTCTTTCCTGAGCCTGTTTTCCAGACAAGGCCAGCTGTTCTGGGGAGGAACCCAGTGGGAGTGTCAGGTCCCCTTCCCTCCCGGCCTCCTCTTCAACCCCAGGCCAGAGGCACCCACTCAAATGGGGATGCCCTGCCCAGCTGGCTCCCCACGTCCTCCCAGTCAACCTGACCCCTTTCACTGTCCGGGGCTCTGACACAGTCTCCTCTCTCACCTCTAAGCCCAAAGAAATGATTTAAAATCAAACTGATTTTTTTTTCCAAACTGATTTTAAACGTTTAGAATGTGGCTTCTCTCCCCTTTCTCCTGATCCTGGAAGCCTGTCCCCTAAAGCAATGTCTCTCATCCTTGAGGGAGCATCAGAGGAACTTGTTAAAATGCCAATTCCTGGGCTCCACCTCACTCCCATGCTTGTCCCATTCACCTTGAATCTGCATTTTAACCAGCTCCCAAGGCAATCCTGATGCTGGAAGCCTCTGGGTTCACAGTGAGAAGTCTTGTTCGGAAGTGGTTGCTGGTCGAATTCACCCAGCTACATCCCGAGTTAATAACTAGCACAATGCCCCAGGCGCTGCAGGGGCTCGGGGTCGAGTGGGGAGAGAAGGGAGGGCTGCTCAAGAGAGATGGACGGGGGCCAGGAGGGTTCCCAATTAACACTGCAGAGCGGGTCGGAAGAAGTATCGTACTTGTAAAAAACGTCCCTTTGAAAAAAATGTGTCAACCAGCACTGAGTCCCTTCTAATCAAGAATTCAGTCAGGGACACACAAGCATGTATAACACGGACAACATGGCCACGGGACAGGCAGACCAGATGTGGGCTTGGGAGCCCTGAGCTGCAAGTGAATGAAAACGCATCCAATTCAGAATCAAATAAACATGCCTGGGCCCACAGCCAAGGAGAGTTCTTGGATCGGACTTTATCAGAGACCTAAATTTTAACCAGCTGGAACCTCTGCTTTTCCAAGTACCACCCTATTCCTTCCTACCTTTTGAGATGAAGTATTTGCCTTAAATGGGAAACTTGCACTTCACTGTAAAGACAATGCCAGCATTCTAGCTTCCTGAATTCCTGAAACAGCACACTTTTGGGGGCTAGAAGTTGTGTTCCAGGCTAAGAGACCAGAGAAGGTGTACCCCATTTAGGTAGGAAGGTAAGCAATGTTTCTCCTCCCCCACTGCAGGAAAAGCCACTAAAATAAAAACCTGCAGAAGAAGACTCCTAATTGCTCCATAAACAGGCTCCTCACACACTCAGCAAGACAAAGGGGGAGGAAAACCTCAGCACAAGTCATTGACAGAAAGTTACCCAACACAAACCAACCCATCTCACTATGGAAAAGCATGAGTTCAGACCCAGTGTCAATGACGATGCAAGACTTCCCTTCTACAAGTTTGCAAATTGGTGCTTTTGGGGAAAGTATATTTATTCCTCAAAGAGCAACTTTACCTGGCAAGGGCCCTAAGAGTTTTTTTTTTTTTTAGTTAAGTAGTGGAGGAAGTGTGCCCATAACTCATTTCTAAAACACCGAGCTGTGTTCAAGATGGTATCGGCCCTTAATTGCACCGCTAATAATGGGGAGGTTGTGAAATCTGACCACGTAAACCAGGCCGGCTCCTCTGAGAGCAGCCCTAAAGGGTGTGTTAGCAGAGCTGCCAGGGGAGGGTTAGCTGGCTGCAGTCACAAGTCCTGGGAAAATACACATTCTTGCAGGGGCAAGAGTTCCTGGAACAAACGCTTCCTGGAGATCAAGGGGCTATTCGCTTCGCTCCTCTCCAGCACCCAGATCACGCCCCTCCTTCAGGGCTCACTCTCCACCCCGCTGTCCCCCTCTGAGGTTCTGTGTGGCCTGGACCCGTGGGAAGTCCGCTCCTGTTTGCATCACCCATAGTCGACCCTTAGTCGTCTATGTTCACATAGCCCCAGCCATACTTGAAGCAACCTCAGAACTGAGACCAACATCTGTCTGTGGACTGAACACCCACTATCGGGTAGGAGACTCAGACATGAATCATACACAGGTCCCTGTACACCAGCACTTACTGGCCAGTCCTTTGACAGAAATTTCTGGAAGAACTTAGCTAGAGAGGTGGGAGCAGGGAAAGCTTCCCGCAGGAAGTGATGCTGTAGCTGAGAGGAGAGGCTGAGGTGTAACAAGAAGGAACACCAGCAGGAAGAGCATGTGCCTGAGCCTGCGGTGAAGCGGACATTGGAGCCTGCTGCTCTGATCTCTCCCCCACTTCTTAAAATCTATCACTGAACACAGGCTTTAGCAGGGTCTAATGGGGTTCAGCCACGATGTGCAGGGCTCCAGGCTCTGAGGCCGCCACATGAGGTTAGGTGCCTGCTGGCAGAAACTGTCTGAAGACACAGATGTGAACAAATGCAGATGATGTAGTCTGGTGAGAACCAAAGTGCAAGGACCTGCATGAGAAGGCAAAGCAAGGGGCATGGCATTCTGGGAGGCCTTCTCAGGGGAGGCATCACCTGAGCTGAGTCTTAGGCCAAGCAGGTTCTCAGAGAAAAAAGGCATCCCAGGATCAACCTGCCTTCGCAGCAAAAAGGGCACAGAAGTTAGGAAGCAGGGTGAGAGGGGCTGGGAAGCTGGATATGAGGGCAGGTAGACAAGCTGGGTCAGGGAAAGCTGGTGGCTCCATCGCATGCACCAAAAGGCAAGTCCAAGAGGGAAGGAGCCGTGCAGGTCGGGAAGAGCCTGGAACCTGGAGATGGCCCAGAGGCTTCCATGCTCATCAAGAAGGGGGTGAAGATGACCCAAGGAAAGTTCTGGTGGAGCCCCAACTAGAAGCTGTGGTGGGAGAGGGGTCAGCATAAAGGTGAGGCCCCTGGGGAAAGGGCACCATGAAATCTGTGGGGGTGCAGGTTGAGGGGAAGAGAACACATTCCCGCAGGAAGAGAGAACAGGCTTGGCTACCCACCGCATGAAAACTTCACAAGCTTTGTGTCCTGACACATGAAGCCACTTGGGCAATTGCAGAAAAACAGGAAATTGGACTGATTCACCTATGCCGTCATACGAAATCCGGGCATAAAATGCCTGGGATGCTGTTACTGTTATTCAAGAGCCAACTATCAGTCCAAATCCAAAAAACCGAGGAGGATCAACATGAGATAGCTTTAAGGAAAACTTATAACTGGAAACTGAAGAAAACTTGGTATCTATTTCTTTTTTAAATAAAAACACAAAAGTGGTATTTTATTAAAATGGGAGAGAGTAAGAAAATGTGATGTTTCACTCTAGGAAGGAGGTTTTATATTCACTGTGGGGTTGAGAGATGGCAGGCTATGGCTGTCTCATAGTGCAGCTGGGGGGTTTACAGACATCCCAGCTGCATGGCTCACACCTGGTTTTCCACACTGTGTTTCTCAGGATGTGGGGCAAGTGAGCGAGAGGCATGAGCCTGTGGCCCTAAAGGGGTGTCAGGTCTTAGGCTCTGGCAGTGCTGAGGCCCTCAGGGCACTCCAGAAGCTCTGGGTCAACCCACCCCTCGGAGCAACAGCGCTGGGGAAAGTAGGAAATCCCCATTTACTCCCATTCTCCAGGTGAAGAAATTGAGGCTCATGGCTGCACAGGAGCAGAGCTGCCTGGCACATCGCCCAGCCCGTGTCCTCTACACAAGGCTGAAGGCTGTGAGTGCCCTGATGCCGACCCGCCCTGGCTTCCGGGGGAGGCACCGGGCAGATGGATGCAGCCTCCAGAACCCGGGACCGCGGCGCCGAGGTGCGCCCAGGCCCTCACCCCGTGCCCGTCCGCCCAGACAGCACCCAGGGAGCGCTCGGCTCCTGGGACCGGGCTCCAAGCACACGCGTGCGCCTCTCCAGTGCTGTCTCGGACACCTGACCGAGATGACAAACTCTTGCCTCCCTTCGGCGATGAAAAATATCCTCAATTCAAGCTGCGGCGTGGAGTGGGGCGGGGATCATCCGCGAGACTATCCGCAGATGAAGGGGTGAATGGGGAACCAAAATGTCCCAGCAAGTCAGGAGTCGGGGGTGGTGTGAAAGTGGAGTGAGACGGCGGGATTAGAAGGAACAAAGCGGCCGCGAGCGGGGGCGCACCCCTCCCCGGCACTCGGGGTCCGCTCCTGGCAGTCCCGCGAGTCTGCAGAGCCCGGGGAAGACGCCCACTCCCGCTCGGGAAAGCGCCCCACGACCGGACAGCTCGGAGGGTCCCAGCTCCGGGGAGCACAACCCTGAGGCGTCGGAAGTCCCGGGCCAGGAACAAAAGATGGGGCGCCCTTCTCCCCCCCCCGCCGCCCAACTCCCACCCGCCGCCGGGCGCCCCTCTTGCCCGCCTCTGGGAGCGGGACCCGGGCCCGTGGCCGCGTCTCATTAGCAACACAAAGCCGGGGGTCTGCGGCCCCTTTCATCCGAGCCGGGGCTGGCGGACGCGAGCCCCGAGAGGGAGGGAGGTCTGGAGCCGCGGGGGACCCCGGCCCGGCAGCGGACCCCGCAGAAAGCGAGCAAGTCCGCGCGAGCTCCGCCGCCCGCGAGCACCTGTGCGCGCCGCGCCCGCCCGCCGCGCCTGTGGGGACCGCGAGAAAACCGCTGTTCTCTCCTTACCCTCCAGCCACAGGTGTCGGCGCCCCGCGCTCTGCCGGAGCCCCCCGCGGCCACGGCCAGCTGCGAGCCGTTGAGACAGGCGTTGACAGTGAAGAAGACAGAGCAGAGCTGCAGCCACGGGGCCATGGCCGTGCGCTCGCCCACCCCGGCCGTAGTCTGCGCCCCGGACGACCGCCGCGAGCCAGCCCGGAGTGGGCGGTGTCGCCGGCGGCAGCGGCGGCGGAGTGGGCCGTGCCACCGAGCATGCGCCGCCGGCCCGAGCTCCGCCCCTTCCCTCTAGGCCCCGCCCCCCAGCCTGAACTCCCGTGCCCTGGCCCTGCCCCTCCAGTCTGGCCCTCCTTCTTAGCTCCGCCCCTCCTTCTAAGCCACACCCCTATGGTCACGCCCCAAGTAACCTCGGAGAAGTTGGCAGCTACAGTAAAAGACCGCTCACCTGAAGTCTTTTTTTTTTTAATATATTTTATTGATATTTTTACAGAGAGGAAGGGAGAGGGATAGAGAGTCAGAAACATCAATGAGAGGGAAACATCGATCAGCTGCCTCCTGCACACCCCCTACTGGGGAGGTGCCTGCAACCAAGGTACATGCCCTTGTCTGGAATTGAACCTGGGACCCTTCAGTCCGCAGGCCGACGCTCTATCCACTGAGCCAAACCACTCAGGGCAGGTCTTTTTTTTTTTTAATGCAAAGGATTTGTGCAAGTGATGCCTGCTCCCTTCAAAATCTTGGGAAAATGCAAAGAATATAATAACAGTTTTAATAATCCTATATAATAAAAGACTAATATGCAAATCGACTGAACGGCAGAATGACCGGTCGCTATGACACGCACTGACCACAAGGGGGCAGATGCTTAATGCAGGAGCTGCCCCCTGGTGGTCAGTGTGCTCCCACAGGGGGAGCGCCACTCAGCCAGAAGTGGGGCTCAGGACTGGCAAGTGCAGCGGCGGTGGCACGAGCCTCTCCTGCATCCGTGGCAGCGCTAAGGATGTCTGGCTACTGGCTTAGGCCCACTCCCTGGACTGCAAGAGGGCGAAGGCCAGGCTGAGACCCCCACACCCTCCCCTCTGCCCCCAAGTGCACGAATTTCATGCACCAGGCCTCTAGTAATTTAATAAGCACCTACTCTTTGCCAGGCCTCTTCTTGAATCCTTCCAACCACCCAGGGAATTGTGGGTATTATTGTTATCCCAGTTTTCCGCACAGGAAAGTTAAGGTAATGTGATGGTTAGAGAAATCCTGGCTGGGACCTCGTACAAATGACTCCCCCTCTCCTGTAGACTGGAATAAAAATAAGAGTAAGTATCCTAGGCTGGGGAGGATTCTATTGGTTAACACACAGCAAGCACTCAAAAAATGCTACAATCTCTCATTAACTGACTTGCATAAGGTCACACAGCTGGTACACGCCAGACCTGAGACTCAAATTCTGATCTGACAAAACCAATGCTCTTGTCAAACTTACCCTTGTGAAGTGGACAGTATCTCTGTTTGGAAGAGGAAGCTTAGAGGCGAGGAGGAGCTAAGATCACACAACTTCTCACCACAATCCTCCTCCCTGCTTTGTTTTGTATATTTGCACTTGAATCCAACCACCATGCTCTTCTCCATTGCTCCCTACTTTGTCTAGGCTACCACCCCCATCCTCCTCCACAACAGCTCCTCACTAAATCATCCCCAAGCCCCATAGCAGGGGAAGTCAGGGGTTTTACCATGAATGTCAGGGGCTGACATGAGGCCAGGACCACATGGGTGTTGGTGTAACACTAAAGAAATCATGAGGCTGCGGGCTCCTTAGGCTCCTGAATCTATATGACATTGCAGCCTAGATATGCTCCATAATTTATTAACCAATCCCCTTCTCAGTGACTTCTTTTATAATAAATGATTCAAAAATATCCTCACGCATTTATCTTGATTCAACTGTTTCCTAAAGATACACTCCTAGAACCAGAACTGCTAGATGATGCACACTTAAAGTTGCCAAACTGCTCAGTATCTCAATGCCATGTTCACTGGCTTTTCTGACCAGGTATTTAGTGGCCATTTGCATTTCTTCCTTTGTCCTGGAGTTTGACTCCAATAAAAGGATCGGTACTTGGAGCTTAGGAGAGAGGGAGGACCTGGAGGGCTTTGGGACAAGGAGGGTGTTTCTCCCTGGGTTTTACTCCTGTCACCATATGGTCGAGTGTCAGGGGTGCCCCAGCAAAGTTCCTTCTCCCTTTCCAGCCTCCACACCCACCACTGGATTTCCCTTCATCACAGCTCACTGCCCAGGCTGGCAACTGACAGCTCTGAGAACATGCTGCAGAGCTGAGAGAGCTCCAGCTTTTCTAAAGGAGTGCAGAGGACACAAAGGAATGAACGAAGTGTCCACTATGAGACACGGTCAGAATGACATACCTCAGGTCAGGGACTGAAAGGCCCTCCCTTCTAGGGAGGCCATAAACATTCCTGTGGGGTGGGGGTGGAAGAGCCACATACATCAAAGGGTCAAATTTGGTCAGGAAATAAAGATAACAGATTGGCATTAGGCAACATCCTCCCCATTCTGGTCTTCTCTTGATTCTTTTCCTCTCATCCCCTTTATCCTGACCCTTCGTTAGGGGCAAAATTTTTGTTGTTGCTGTTAATCCTCACCCGAGGATATTTTTCCATTGATTTTTAGGGAGTGGAAAAGAGAGGGAGAGACAGAGAGAAACAACGATGTAAGAGAGACACATCAATTGGTTGCCTCCTGCACGAGCCCTGACCAGGACCTGGGCTGGGGAGGAGCCTGCAACCAAGGTACATGCCCTTGACTGAAATTGAACACGGGACCCTTTGGTCTGCAGGCTTACGCTCTATCCACTGAGCCAAACTGGCTAGGGCTCTTAGGGGCAAAAATAGAATATTGGGTACTAGTTATGGTTATGGGAAATATTTTTTTAAATATATTTTTATTGATTTCAAAGAGGAAGGGAGAGGTAGAAACATCAATGATGAGAGAGAATCATTGATCAGCTGCCTCCTGCACGCCCCCTACTGGGTATGGAGCCCACAACCCAGGCATGTGCCTTTGACCAGAATTGAACCCGGGACCCTTCAGTCCACAGGCCAATGCTCTATCCATTGAGCCAAACTGGCTAGAGCTTGTTATGGGAAGTATTAATCATGCTCTGTTAACCATGATTGCCTTTTCTGGTTAAAGAAAGGACATTCTAACCTGGCTGGGAGTTGTGCGCCCCTGGGACCTGGGAGTCAACCTTGGATCTGGGAGTCAACCTTGGAATGCAGTCCATTCTCATCCAAGAACTGCCTATTATCATGGAAAGATTGATTGACAGACAACCTTGTTGCCCAAACAATGGAGTCCCATCCAGCCTCCTACTTCCCCATGCCTGTAATCCCTACTTCCCCATGTAATCCTTTTCCTACCCAATATAAGCAACTGGCTTATGGGGGGAGGCTGCAGACCAGATTTGTGGAGGACCTGCTGTTCTCTCATACTGCCAGCAGTATTGGAATAAATCTATATATACAAAAGCTTAAGCGACCGTCCATCCGTCTGACCAGTAGCTATGACACACAATGACCAACAGGGGCAGATGCTCAGCGCAGGAGATGCCAAGCTGCGGTGACTTGGCAGCTGCAGTTCTCGGGTGATGCACCCGGAACCAGAGAGGAGGGAGCCCGATTCCAGGGTGCATCACCCACAAACTGCCCTCTTGCAATCGGGGACCCCTCAGGGGATGTCGGAGAGCCAGTTTCAGCCCGATTCCCACAGGCCAGGCCAAGGGACCCCACTGGTGCACGAATCCATGCACCGGGCCTCTAGTGTTAATATATAATTCAACCCTGTCTCTGCTTAATTGGCTCAAGTAGTGACAGGCAGCATGGACCCATTGATTGTCCGATTACACCTTCAGAATATGTGTGAGGCTACAAGAAGTAAACCTCTTTACTGGGAGCTGAGATAAAATGAGAGGACAGTACCGTCTCTCTTCCCACCCCACCCCCCACCCCCAGCTTTTATGGACCACACCTTCCTCCGGTCAACAGGCAACAGCTCGGCTATGTGGTTGACCAGAGAATGAAATACTCCCCTAGTACAATGCATGGTCTACCCACCAAGGCCAGGATTACCTGTGGCCCAGACACAACTTCATTCATTCCCCCAGCCTCAGCCCTGTCTGAGTCACCTCCTTTCTCCAGTGCCTGGCACACATCAGCAGGCGAGAAACTGTTGCTGCCTCCATTCCTGTTTGGAATGAAGCTGGGAATTAAACAGGTTAAATTACTTTAAAATAAACTGTTGACAAAATGCAAATATACCTCTCGAATGCACCTGGAACCTAACCAGATAAGAAAAATACTTAAGCCTGGTTGGCGTGGTTCAGTGGTTGTGGTTCATTCAACCTTTGAACCACGAGGTCCAGGGTTCAATTCCCAGTCAGGGCACATGCCGGGTTGTGGGCTCCATCCCCAGTGAGGAGCGTGCAAGAGGCAGCTGATAGATGTTTCTCTCTCATCGATGTTTCCAACTCTCTATCCCTCTCCCTTCCTCTCTGTAAAAAATCAATAAAATATATTAAATATATATATATATTTAAAAGAAAAATACTTAATACAATGATTGGATTTTGTTAGGAGTCAAATTGTCTCCTGAAACACAAGAAATGATAAAGTGATTATAGAAATAATTTGTATCCTGAATCATTTTTAGCCAACTAAAGACCATTTTTATAAATAGGGGTTAGAAGCAGTGGGCGGAAATCCTCATCCATTTTTGGTGTTGTGGTCAAGTCGTGTTTTATATTCTAATCGAGATATTAAAGGTAAGGATCCCACCCTCCCGCCTCCCCCAGGCTCCCAGCAGGCGAGGCTTTATGCGGAAAGCTGGCCCCCTCCTGAGAGCCCAGCCTCTGCCCTAGTCCCCAAGGCTGCCTGGATGCCAAGCTTGAAGGGAGAGTTGTCATCATCTCTACTTCACAGCTAGGAAGTGAGACTCAGCCAGGGAGGAGACCCTAGACTCAAATGACTCTCCGCTTCCCCCCACCCCACCCCTTCTTCCCCCCACACCCTGCCTTTGCATTGGGTGTCCGCCCCGCATCCTTCCCAAAACGGCCTTGGCGCCACCAGGCCACCCAAGAGCCCCAGGCTAGGGACGGGCCGGAATACCTGGGGCGGACGACCCAACTCTGAGCCTCGAAATCCCCAGACATGAACTTGGTGCCAGGGCAATGGCTCCGCATCCACTGCGGCTCATTTCTTTTCTAAGAGGTAATGCATCCCGTCTCCGTGGTAGCCGCAAGGGGGCGCTCCCGGCCCAGATCCCAGACACCCTAACAATCCCAGACTGCACAAGAGAGCACATTTTTCTAGGGCAGCGACTTTCAACCTTTTTCATCTCGCGGCACACATAAACTAATTACTAAAATTCTGTGGCACACCAAAAAATGTGTATTATTTTTGTGCCATCTGACATAAAAATAGGTATAATTTTGATTCATTCACACTGGAGGGCTACTGTTTTGTTGGCTGTCGTCTTTTTTCCCCCCACATTCTAAATTCTTTATTGTTTAAGGTGTTACATCTGTCTCCTTTCCCCCCCCAGCTGTTGTCATATTTTAATTTGACAATCCAACGGAAAAAAGGTCAGTCCCCCTGACTAAATAGTCAGGTATTGCATCTTTTAAAATTCTTGAGGCAGACCGGGTGAGCATCGCTGTTCGTAGGGCAAAGCCCGCAGCGCAGGTGCAAATACTCTCTGTTACCCAAAATTGGTGCTGTTTCAGGGAAGTAGAGTCCAGGAGGTGGTAAGAAAACCACGTCAAATATGGGCTTCAGTAATTATGTGGCTTTGAGCAGTTCACTTAACCTCTCTAGGTGTCCGATTTCTCAGCAGCAGCAGGAACGATGTGAATGCAGACCTCAGTGGATTTTTTGTGAATCTGAAGTAAACAAATGGTGGCGTGAATGTCATTGTTGCAGGGAGTTGGGTTAGGAGTTGAGGCAGTCTGACTCAGGGGCAGCTGGAACCCAGACAGCTGGGGGAGATGGTCACCTCTATCCCTTTCAGGAGCTAACACTCTGTTTTGGATCTACACTAGACTAGAAGGCTTTGGACCAAATCGTGTTTTCATTCACTCATTCATTCATTCATTCATTCAAAAAATACTCAGGGAGTGCCTGAACCATATCAGGTATTCTGCCAGGAGCTGGGGACCAGTGTGAACAACACAGACACTATATCTGACAACTCACTGTCCCAACTGTAGCAGAACCTACAAGCAAACATTTCCCGGGGACACAGGCATTACACAAATAACTATAGGACCAGGAGATAACTACAAGTAGATGGGTTGTCTCCAAAGAAGTGATACCTGAGCTGAGGTTCCAAGTGTAAGAGCCACTGGGCAAAGGGGAGGGGAGAAGAGAGAGGAAGAGTGTTCTGGACAGAGGGAACAGCATATGCAAAGGCCCTGGGGCAGTAGGGAACATGGCGTGTTCAAAGACCCAAAGAGGCCAGTGTGACTGGAGAGAAGAGAGGTGTGGAGGAGTGGCGCAAGGGAGCTGGAGAGACCTGCCGAGGCAGGCAGGCCTTTCTACCCTGAATCTAAGAGATTTGACACTGGCGGCTTCTGAGGGGTTTAAGGGCAATAATGACAGGGCTGTATTTTGAAAAGGTCCCATTTCCCAAGTGCCAAGCTTGTAGTCACATTTTATACATACTTATCTAATTAATGAATAACCTGGATCCTTGTTGAAATTCTTGGATTTAATGTCTTGAATGCAAAAATTATTTAAAAGCCTAGGGAGCCCTAGCTGGTTTGGCTCAATGGATAGAGCATCGGCTTGCGGATTGAAGGGTCCCAGGTTCGATTCCAGTCAAGGGTACATGCCTGGGTTGCGGGCTGGATCCCCAACAGGGGGTGTGCAGGAGACAACTGATCAAGGATTCTCATCATTGATGTTTCTCTCTCTCTCTCTCTCTCTCTCTCTCTCTCCCTTCCTCTCTGAAATTAAAAAAAAAAGTCTTTAAATAAATAAATAAATAAATAACCTGGGGAAACATCCAACCCTACCCAAATATTGCAAATAAAATAAAATGTATAAATTTTTCTTATTGTCACTTAAATTTATTTCTACTGAAAAGTTCTTTATTTTAACAGGCTATTTTTTAAATCTTTTTATTTATTGATTTGAGAGAGAAACATTGATTTGTTTTTCCACTTATTTTTGCATTCATTGATGGTATGTGCCCTGACCAGAGATCGAACCCACAACCTTGGAGTATTGGGACAATGCTCTAACCACTGAGATACCTGGCAGGGCTAGACTATTTTTTAAAACAATCCTACACATAAATTTTTTAGGAATAATATAGAGTTCCTATGTACTCTGTCCCTACTTTCCTTTATTATTAACATATGACATTAGTATAGTACATTTGTTAAAATTAATGAGCCAATATTGATAACTTATCATTATCTAAAGTCCAAAGTTTATTCATATTTCCTTAGTTTTTACTTCACACATCCCATCCAGAAACCCCATAACATTTAGTTGCTATGTGTTAGGGTCGTCTTAACTATTCCAACTTCTCAGACTTCCCTTGTATTTAGTGACCGTAACAATTTTGAGTAGTGCTGGTTAGATATTTTGTAGGATGCCTCTCTATTAGGATCTGTCTGATGTTTTCTCATGATTAGACTGGATATTATTTTTCATATTAATTAAAAGTTATATATGTACAAAGTTTTTTTTTAAATACATTTTTATTGATTTCAGAGAGGAAGGGAAAGGAAGAGAGAGATAGAAACATCAATGATGAGAGAGAATCACCGATCCGCTGCCTGCTGCATGCCCCACACTGGGGATTGAGCCTGCAACCCAGGCATGTGCCCTGACTGGGAATTGAACCGTGACCTCCTGGTTCATAGGCTGACACTCAAACCACTAAGCCATGCCAGCCGGGCTATGTACAAAGTTTTAAAGTCTTATTAGAACTAATAGACGTATAGAATAAAACAGTAGTCATCTGACCTGTCCCCTCTCACTCTCACTCCCCAGACACCCTCCTTCAGCTCTGTTAGCTCTTTGCCTGCATTGGCTGCCAAATTTCTGAATGGTATTCTGATCTTGCCTTTCTTGACTGGCCAGTTTAGACACTGGCTCCTAACTTCCTGTTCTTTATGACACATGAGAATTGTGCCTCCTTACATTCCCTTCCTCTATCCACCCACTGAGATTTATGTTGGATGTCTTCCCTAGCCCTTCCTGAATCACTGTGACCTGGGCAGACCACATCAAAGGGCTCTCTTACCCTCAGGCCAATGTGGGGCGCAGGCAGGCAGGGTGGGGGAAGGAGAGTGAGCAGAGGTATTTGTGCCCTCAGCTACCTCCCTGTCAGGTTGCTGTGGGGGGCTGAGCCCTGACTCTGCTGCCAGGCACCCTCTCCATTTAGCTCTCTCTCTCTCTCTCCAGTTTCTGATGGCGGCTCCCCACTTGTTTCCTCAGGCGGGGGTCGGGGAGTAATCGCACCCCCATACTGGGACGTCTCCTTCCCTTGTGGTTTCTTTCCCCTCTCAAGTAATAGGGGGATTATTTATTTATTTATTTTTTCAATGACCAGTTTACTTACAATATTATTTTGTATTGGTTTCAGCCCCTGTAGTTTCTTTCCACCCTGCCCACGAACTTTCTTACGAAATTCTCCTCAAATTTTACCCCATTTGAGAGCTGTTTCTTGTTGGGATCTTGACTAAGATATTAGAATTTCAGTTACATCAATATTTAGTGTTTATATTATCACAACCATGTAAGGCAAGTAGTGTTGGGTGACAGTGTTTCCTTTCTTCTTATAACGTGTGTGAGTGTGTATGTGCACATGTGTGTGGTATTTACCGGTTTTAAAAGCATTTGTTTGGTTTCATGTAACCCCCTTGTTAACTCTTCCCACACACCTTCCCCAGGTCAGGGGCACTCACTCTCCTCTCGCTTCCCGTTATTTTGGGAGAATCCCCCTGGAGTCCACGTGCTCCTGCCCCAGTCAGGCCCGTGTTCTCCAGGCCTGCTGCCCGGCTGTCATTCCCTTCCCTTCTCTCTTGGGCTGGAATCCCATTTCCTGGATCCTGTGTATTTTTCTGGGTTTTCTCACTCATTTTGGTGGGGCATATCCCTCATTAGCTTCTTGAGAAAGGCATGGGAGGTAAGTTTTGTGAGGCCTGGCATGTCTAAAAGTATCTTTATTAAAGATCACAGTGGATTGATAATTTGCCTGGGTACTGAATTTTATGTTGAAAGTAAATGTCCACTGGAATGTTGAAGGCACTGTTTCTCTACCTTTCAGCTCCTGAGGTTGTGGTTTCTGAGTCTGACGGCCTTTTTATTCCTGGTCCTTTGAAAGCCTCTCTCTCTCTCTCTCTCTCTCTCTCTCTCTCTCTCTCTCAGCTTTAAAGCTGCACTCTTTAGCCCTACTGTATTGAAGTTTCACAGGTATGAGTATCTTCATTCATTGTGGCCCTTCACTTTGGAGATGCATGTCCTTGAGTTCCGGAAAGTTCTTTTGAGTATTTCTTTGACATCTTCCTCTCCTCCTTTTCCTCTGCTTACTCCCTTTTTGGAATTCCTGAGTGGGATGATAGGTATCCGAAGTTTATCTTCCAATTTCCTATCATTACCGACTATTTTCCATTTCCCAGTCACATTATTCCATGCTTTAGGACAGATCTTCAACTAGGTCTTTAAAAGTGAATGAATTTCCATTACAATTACCACCTTTCTCAATACCCAAGAGCAGCTCTTTCTTATTCAGTAATGGTCCCTCTTGCAGAACAACTAGTTCTTGCTTAAAGGAAGTAATTCCTTTCCTTATCTCTCTGAGGAACCTTTTTCTTCTGTGTCCTCCAAATGCCTTTTGGCTTGTTTGAACTTTTAAAGTGGAATCAGCTTTTCCTGGCTCCTCTAAAATCATTTTTAAGGAAATGGACATGCGATGTCAGCAGGTTATGATTTAAACTGGACTATCGATGTCCAGAAGCAAAGCTCCCAGACAGGTCACCTATGTCAGGAGGAAAGAGGCTCCACAGAGCCACTCGCACGAGACATGGCCAACAAACAACGATGCAACGGTGCCAACTCTTAGCCATCTTATTTCTCAAATTATCGCAACCACAATTTTCAGTTCACCTTCTACCACCAGATTTGTTCTTTTTGTTTGTTTTTTCCAGTACCATCGTGAACGTGAATGACGTGGCTTGTGACATATGTGAATGCATAACATAATGACTAACATTTTTGTATTCAACTGTTTATTGAGCAAGCACTTACTGAGTTCCACTGTATGCTGCCCACTGCGCAGGGCACTGGGGAAAAACGCTCCAGGTCATGAGGCTCCTGCCCTCCGGGATCTCGCTCTCCAGGGCAGAACCCACACTTCGCAGAGCCCAGGAGCCTGGGGGCAGCCACTGAGGGTCCCATTGAACACATGAGGATGTGAGGCTCAGGGGGCTCCCCATTTTGCCCAAATGACACACAGCTACTTGGAGACTATGCTGCATCATGAGTCCAGATCGCCTCCCACATTCTATGTGCTAACAGAAGCTGGAAGAAACGAGCCATGCAAGGAGGGTTCAGAGGGACAGAAGAGAACCAAGAGGAAGCTGTGTTGGTCCGGGTTCTCTAGAGAAGCAGAACGGATAGGATACTTAGAGATGCAGATGAGGAGGTTTATTCTAGGAACTGGCTCACACAGCTGGGGAGGCCGAGAGTCCCAGGATCTGCTGTCTGCAAGCTGGAGACCCAGGCGGCGGGCAGTGTCTTTCCGTCCAAATCCGGAAGCCTGAACCTGGGGGCCGATGGGGAAGTCCCAATCCCAGTCTGAAAGTCAGACCCAGAGGCCCAGACACCAGGGAAGGAGAAGACAGTGCGCTCTTCCTCCGCCTTTTCATTCAATTTGGGGCCTGAGCCCACCTGCCTTTGGGATTTACTCAGTTCACCAATTCAAATGCTAATACATACTTTCAAGATACACCTTCCTGGACACACCTGGATAACAATTTACTAGCTATCTGCCATCACTAAACCCAGTTAAATTGACACATAAGATTAACAGAAGCAAAGGGAAAAGAGTTTCAAAGTATTTGCTCAGGCCCTACACCTCCCCACCCCAGTTTAGACTTCAGCAGGGACTAGCTCAGGGCAAGTGTCGGGGAACAGGAGCCAGGGCGCACACTATGCTCGGTCTACAGTGGCGGGGAGCCCCTCCTCCATCTCTCCCAGCAGGGGATCCTCACCTTCATTAACTTGCACACCTAGACGCAGAGGGCGGCAACCCATGTGTCAGAGCCTTCTAGGGCACGACCCCCCAACCCCCACTGCCAAGGGAGGGCCAACTAGTGCCCCTCGGTTGTGCAAAAATGCAATGCGCCCTGACTCTGGTCTCCCAACCTAAGGCCTTGGAGCAGGAAATTCTGGAGCTAAATTTCGCTAGAGATGGAGCAAGGGAGTGACAGATTGCAAAAACAGCCTCAGAGCAAGGCGCTGAGCCAAGTTTAAGAGCAAGAGAAGTCAGCCTCGCACCAGCAATGAAAACGCAGAGAATCCCGAGAGGCCTGGAAGTGCCCTCCTGGCCAGGCCGCTTCCTAGTCCCACAGGAGCCCTCAGAGCACGCAGGTGAGACAGCAGCCCTGCATCCCCGCAGGCTAGCGCAGCCTGGGGGGGAGGGGGGATGGGAAACAGTTCACCTCCCTTCGAGGGAGAGGTCAGACGCTGGCTTCCACTGGCCTTCCCCAGTGCACATAAATATGTGTCTTTAAACTGGAAACCTAAAACAAATTCTTCCTTTGCTGCTGGCTGCCATTATGTAATGTCTCACAGTGCTTCCCTGGGACTCTCCAGGCGGGCTCATTTACTGCCTTGGTTGTACTTCCAGCTTTGTTCATGACTTCCAAGCTGCTTTCCATAAAGTTGAGCCATATGTACATTGGCTGCACTTGACAAAGTCTATACCTTTAAAAGTATGCGTATATCGTCGCCAGGCCAACGCTGAGACTGGCGTGCAAGGCCATAGATTGGATTCCTTAAAAAAAAAAAAAAAATGGCCACAGTTCAAGCTCATTAAAAAATGTTTTTGAAATATTTTTAAATTTACAGAAAAGTGACAAAAATAGTTCAAAGAGTACCCATATACTCTCCACCCAGCTTCCCCTAATGTTAAGCTCTTATATGACCACAGCACAATTATCAAAACCAGACACTTAGCATTAATATAATACTACTGAGTAATCTGCAGACATTAGTGGAATTTCACCAGTCTTCCTACTACAGTCCCTGTTTTTAAACTAAACTTTTAAATTTTAGAATCATTTTTTACAACTTGTAGAAAAATTGACAAGATACTACAGAGAGTTCCCATCTACCTCCTAAGCAGTATCCCCTTTTATTAACATTTTACATTAGTATGGTACATTTGCCACAATAAATGAGTCAAGGTTGATTCATTATTGATAACTAAAGCCAATACTTGCCCTAGCTGGTTTGGCTCAGCGGATAGAGCATCGGCCTGCGGACTGAAGGGTCCCAGGTTCGATTCTGGTCAAGGGCATGTACCTGGGTTGCGGGCACATCCCCAGTAGGGGGCGTGCAAGAGGCAGCTGAATCGATGTTTCTCTCTCATCGATGTTTCTAACTCTCTGTCCCTCTCCCTCTCCCTTCCCCTCTGTAAAAAATCAACAAAATATATTTAAAAAAAATTAAAGCCAGTACTTTATTCAGATTTCCTTTGTTTTTATCTCATGTTGCCTTTCGGTTCCAGGATCCCATCCAAAATATCACCTTACATTTAGTTGCCATGTCCTCCTCAGGCTGCTCTCAGCTGTGACAACTTCTTACTTTCTTTGTTGTTTTTTTTTTTTAATATTTTTTTATTGATTTTTTACAGAGAGGAAGGGAGAGGGATAGAGAGTTAGGAACATCGATGAGAGAGAAACATCGATCAGCTGCCTCCTGCACACCCCCTACTAGGGATGTGCCCGCAACCAAGGTACATGCCCTTGACCGGAATAGAACCTGGAACCTTTCAGTCCGCAGGCCGACACGCTATCCACTGAGCCAAACCGGTTAGGGCAACTTTCTTTGTTTTTGATGACTTTGACAGTTTCCAGTATTGGGCAGGGTTTTTGCAAGCTACCCCTCGATTGTACTTTGAGTTTTTTCTCATGAGTAGACTGGGGTTACGTGATTTTGAGAGAGAGTGAGACCACACAGGTGAAGTGCCCTTCTCATCACACCATGTCAAGGATCCAGTAATGTCTTTTGTCTGGTCCAGGAGCCAATCCAGAATCCTACATCGCTTTAGGGTGTTTTTTTGGTGTGTGTGTGTGTGTGTGTTTAAATATATTTTTTATTGATTTCAGAGAGGAAGGGAGAGATAGAAACATCAGCGATCCCCTGCACGCCCCACACTGGGGATCGAGCCCACAACTCAGGCATGACCAGGAATTGAACTGTAACCTCCTGGTTCATAGGTCAACGCTCAACCACTGAGCAACGCTGGCTTAAACTGCATTTAGTTTTCCTGTCTCCATAGTCTCTTTCATCTCTGAAAGGTCCTTAGTCTTTCATGACCTTGACACTACGTAAGAGTGCTCAAGTGTCCCTTAATTTGGATTTGTCTGCGTTTTTCATGACTGACCTGAAGTGATGAAATTTTGGTAAGAATGTCAGAAAAAGCCCTGACCAGTTTGGCTCAGTGGATAGAGCATCGGCCTGCAGACTGAGAGGTCCCAGGTTCGATTCCGGTCAAGGGCATGTGCCTTGGTTGCGGGCACATCCCCAGTGGGAGGTGTGCAGGAGGCAGCTGATCAATGTTTCTCTCTCATCAATGTTTCTAACTCTCTATCCCTCTCTGTAAAAAATCAATAAAATATATTAAAAAAAAAAAAAAAAAAAAAAAAAAAAGAATGTCAGAAAAGCAGTGTCCTGCATCCTGTCAGGGGTATGTGATGTCACTCTGTCATTTTCCTCTTCATCACTTGTTAAGATGGCGTATGCCAGGTGTCCCTACTGTAAAATTACTATTTCCCCTCACAATTAATAGCTTGGTGGAGAAACACTGAGATGGTATGAATACCCTGTGATCGTCAGATTTTTGCCAGCTAAGTTTAGCATCCATGAGTGAATCTTGCATGCAACAGTTATTGCTGTGGTCTTCTAAAGGTGATTTTTCTATTTCCCTTATGTATTCTCTATTCATTAATTGCAATTCTCTGGTGAGGAGGATTCTCCCCATTAACTTATTCAGTTATTTGTTTACATGAGTATGGGGTCATGAATACTTACTTACTTTGTGGTTTTTATTCCAATACTTCCATTGTTTACTTCGTTGCTCAAATTGTTTTAGCTTTGGCCATTGAACGCTCCTTCTGGATGGGTCCTGGGTCCCTTCAACATGCTCCCATCAGTTGTTGAGCGTGTTCTTACTTCCTGGTACACAAGATGTCCTGGGACTAACTTGCATTATCCCTGTCCCGATGCTAAAATCAATACTTTCTCCAAGGATTTCGGGTGTGTTTTTTCAATTGGAAATCATTTTTAGAAACCAAAATATGGGCACTAGGTATGCTCATTGCTACTGGGTGCTGCTAGGCCCTCTCACCAGACAGAGCTAGTGAATCTGTGTATGCATGTATACTAACACACATATACATACACCTATATTTATCTCTGTCTCTGTATGTACCCGGGTTCTCTAGGCCAGTGGTTGGCAAACTCATTAGTCAACAGAGCCAAATATAAATAGTACAACGATTGAAATTTCTTTTGAGAGCCAAATTTTTTAAACTTAAACTATATAGGTAGGTACATTGCTATTAACTTAATTAGGGTACTCCTAAGGCTTAGGAAGAGCCACACTCAACGGGCCAAAAAGCCACATGTGGCTCTCGAGCCGCAGTTTGCCGACTACGGCTCTAGGCCATCTGTTAGTACCTCCATGCCTAATAGTAAAGGTTAATGGAAAACCAGCCACCAAGATAGGCAGGACAATAAGTCCTTAGAGCAGTGGTTCTCAAACTTGGCTGCACATTAGAATCACCTGGGAATCTTTTTCAAATCCTGATTTCTGGGCCTCATCCTCCGGAAATTCTGTTTCTTTGTTACTAATGCTGTGGCCCCACCCCATAACGAAGAAAGAGAATTTCCGGAGGATGAGGCCCAGAAATCAGGATTTTAAAAAGATTCCCAGGTGATTCTAACGTGCAGCCAAGGTTGAGAACCACTGCTTTAGAGTCTTTGAGAATTCAGATCTGGGCCCCTCCACCAGGTAAAGAACCCCAAGCAGCTGGGGCTCTGCCTGAGGGTGAGGGAAATATTGAATGGGCAGTGAAGAAGGCAGTCACAGATATCAATGACAGCCTCCTGGCTGATTCTAGAAACTACAGTTCTATTGGCTTATCAGACACGTGTTTATTTGCATGTGCTCACCGCTTCCTTCCTCTCCTGTTTATTTTATATACAAGTTGTGGATGTTAACTTTACAGTTTAGTCTTTGGGTAACAGAATCTTCAGGGGGACGGTGGCTGAATAGGAGTAACTAACCCAGCCGTCAATGGTCACAGTGACTGTGGGGCTTGTGTGTCACCTCACGGTGGGAAGAGCAGGAGAACTCCCTTTCTAAGATAAAAAGCTGTTCTTATTCGGTGGGATTACAGAGGGGTTTCATTGCGGAAGAGTTCAATGTCTGTAAAAGGCACATATAGATCAAGGGATGGATTCTGCCGGTTATCAATGTAATTGCCTCTCAAGTCCAAATTCACCCTGTGTTCCCTGATAAGCAAAAATTGAGTTCATCGATGTAGTTTGTCAGCTGGCACCAGGTTACACATTGTCAGGAGAGGGCGATGGAGAGACGCTGCAGGAGGAAGAGGAAGACCTGTTCTCGGGTGTCCTTCTGGCAGCAAGAGTGGCTTTTCCAGCACACGAAGTGCAGGCAGCTTCTTCCCTGTGCAGCTCCTGCTGTGCCAACAGCACCCCCCCACGCCAGATTCTAGCCGCTGGCTCCTGCAACACACAGCAAGGAGCACCAGTGCCCAGCAGCTTCCCTGGACCTCTGTTGGCCAGTTTCATAGCAGAATGCCATCCGCCCCTCCCCACGAACAGCTTTCCGCGCCCCAAAGGGGGAGGATTTCTGGAAATTTCTGACCGCGCCGCACCGCAAGGACTTGTCTATCATTTAGTGAACCGTGCCCTCTTCGACAGGGTCTGGATCCACCTTGGGGGAGGCAGGCTCTTCCCTGGCTTGTCTCTCTCAGCCCTAAGCAGTGGCTGCTACTTATACATGATATTCCTATACTAGAGGCTCAATGCATGAAATTCACGCACTCGGGGGGGCGGGGGTGCCCTCAGCCCGGCCTGCACCCTCTCACAGCCCGGGAGCCCTCAGGGGATGCCCGGCAGTTGGACATCCTTAGCGCTTCTGAGGAAGCGGGAGAGGCTCCCACCACTGCTGCTGTGCTCGCCAGCCATGAGCCCAGCTTTTAGCTGAGTGGCGCTCCCCCTGTGGGAGCACACTGGCCACTAGGGGGCAGCTCTTGCATTGAGCGTCTACCCCCCGATGGTCAGTGCGTGTCATAGCGACCAGTCATTCTGGCATTCGGTCGTTTTGCATATTAGCCTTTTATTATATAGGATTCTTTTTTTTTTTTAATATATTTTATTGATTTTTTTACAGAGAGGAAGGGAGAGAGAGATAGAGAGTTAGAAACATCGATGAGAGAGAAACATCGATCAGCCGCCTCCTGCACATCCCCTACGGGGGATGTGCCCGCAACCCAGGTACATGCCCTTGACTGGAATCGAACCCGGGACCTTTCAGTCCGCAAGCCGACGCTCTATCCACTGAGCCAAACCAGATTCAGCATATATAGGATTCTTTAGCATTCTCTCTACTTCTTACCAGTCAATCCCTCATTTCTCCAATCTCTTGTTAAACTTTCCTTATTCAAAATACTGTGTGGTTTGTGTCTCCTAATGGGACCCAGACTAGTTTGCACATAAAATAGTTCTGAATTATAGCTCACTCGTCTGTGAGAGCCGTAGAGAGAACCAAATTTACTAACTAAACTACAATCTTTGTGTGTAGTCCTTTTCATCTTTAGTCTCATAGTATCCAGTCAAATTATTGTTTTCCAGAGTTACTTAGGCTAAGTTATTTCTCGCCTGCCTCCTCCATACGGTTACATTATTTATTTGTAGTACACTTAGATTCCTTACTGGTGGTGTTCTGTTTTGGGGTTCCCTTCTAATCCTGGTTGATTTGAATGATTGATTTATTTTGGAGGTATGTGAACCATTACCAGCTACGTAAAAGGGTATAGGTATACTCAGAGAAGTATTTTGGCACCTCATTCTCACTACCTATTCCCATTTCTTCCTTCTTTCCATCCCGTTCCCATCCCCTACCTTCTATAAGAACCAGTCTTCTTAGCATCGGGTTTAATTTCCCTGGATTTCTTTTCCCAGTTAGTACATGGGGGCCATATATGAATCCTAAGCCTTCTTAGAGGGAAAGATAGGTTCATATTCCTCCTGTCCCTGTTTTGTTTGGAGTCTAGGGTGAGCCTATCCCAAAGCTTAATAAAAAGAAATATTTGCTGGATCTGATGAAAGTCATGTTGCAAGGCAAATAGATCATTTCTATTAAAATAAAACATATGAACAACTTCTAATTTCTACCCCACATCCATTCTACTTCTTGATATTTAATCTTAGGAGGTAGGGGGAATCACATTTGTGCACAGGTACAAACTAGTTTTCTGCAACATTATTACTATTTTGAATGGTGAAAAAGAAACAAAAAAGAAAAACAGAAACAGCCTTAATGTTATCAATAAAGAAATGGCTAAAAACATAACATGGGCCCAGCAGGTTTGGCTCAGCAGTTAAGCATTGACCTATGAACCAGGAGGTCATGGTTCAATTCCCAGTCAGGGCACATGCCTGGGTTGCAGGCTTGATCCCCAGTGCGGGGCATGTAGGAGGCAGCTGATTGATGATTCTCTCTCATCATTGATGTGTCTATCTCTGTCTCCCTCTCCCTTCCTCTCTGAAATCAATAAAAATATATACTTACAAAAACATAGTATGGAATAGCCAACCTGGCATGCTATCCAATGCAACAAGTTTGTTTGTTTTAATAAGGAGCTTAGAAAAAGCACTAAGATATATCAATAACTGCAATAACTGGGGGGGGGGGGCTAATTATAGAATGATAAATATGGCACACTGTAGTACCATTTTTTAAAACCTCACCTGAGGATCTGTTATTGTTTTTTAATTGAGAGAGAGAGAGAGAGAGGAAGGGGAAGGAGAGAGAGAGAAATATTGATCTGTTGCCTTCTGTATGTACCCCCACCAGGGATTGAACCCACGACCTTTTGGTGTACAGGACAATGCTCAACCAACTGAGCCACACTGGCCAGGGTCTTTAATACTATTTACGAAAAACCAACCATACCACATAATTGGGTGGGTAGGTATATATGTACAAAAATCCATAAGAAAACGGTTTGTAAGCATGTAGAGCAAACTGAAAATGTAATTTCATTTGGTGGGGAGGGGAGTGGGGAGACTGGGATTTGGGGGGGCAAGGGTTTCAAAGGAACTTTTATTCATAATGTGTTCATTTTTTCAATATTAATGTGTTCACACATTATTTGTATAAGTCAAAACAAACAAATACACAAAATATTGACTACATTAAATCTCAAAACCCTTGCCGAAACCGGTTTGGCTCAGTGGATGGAGCGTTGGCCTGCGGACTCAAGGGTCCTGGGTTCGATTCCGGTCAAGGGCATGTACCTGGGTTGCGGGCACATCCCCAGTGGGGGGTGTGCAGGAGGCGGCTGATCGATGTTTCTCTCTCATCGATGTTTCTAGCTCTCTGTCTCTCTCCCTTCCTCTCTGTAAAAAATCAATAGAATATATTTTTTTAAAAAAAATCTCAAAACCCTTAAAAAGGGACCACAACCTATTGTGGAATCAGGTGACATACTCAAATACTCATTATCTGCTTTTCCTACACAAAATTCTGGAAAATGACAAGCCCCTAATTCTCCCTCTCCGATTAAATGTAAGAATTCTTTTCTAAACGTTGCCTGCCACGAAGGCTTATTATCTGCTAATAAAACCAAGTAATGTAAGACAAGCAATAACCTAGACTCTAGATGTACAGTGGTCACCATATATCTACCACCTGCATTGTATAGTTCTTATTTTGACTAGTCCTGCTCTCTCAGGTTAGATCATTAAAATGTAAAACCCCACTTCTCCTAACTTACACTGTCTGCTTTGATTCTTTTCTTTGCTGAACTACAGGGGTGGATGTTTGACCTGAGGAAAGCAATTAGTGGCTAAGGACAGAGTCCCAGTATCCCAAGGCCTTTGCTTTCTATTTCAACCATTTGATGAGGGAGGTGAGAAAGGAGACTTAACATTCCCACACCAAGGTTGTTAAATATTTACTAAAGATAAAAGGTATAAAAAATAACTTTAAGTTTGTTTTTAAGTTGTTTTCTTCTGGAGGAAAATAAAAAAATAAAACTAGAATCTTAGCCTCATTAAAAAAAAAATAAACATAATGATTATGAATATAGTGAGCCAGAAAGCTGATTAAGCCACTAATCAAAGACAGAGACACAAATACAATTAGTGCTTTGGGCAAGTTGCTCTGAGGATTCCCGGCTAATCCCGAGACATCCAGAGGCTTCGCATGGAGAGCCCCATCCCCGCCAGGACACGGAAAGGCACTTCCTGCCACTGCTTTCTGTTTTTGTGTGTAGCTTGAGTTAAGACCAGGCAAAATAAACAACGGAATTTTGCCCAAGCATCACATTCCCTTCTGGGAGGAAATTACTACACTCATTTTTTAGCTACTCTGTTTGGAGTATATTTTCTGGAACTTTAATTCTTAAATCCCCTAGCCCCTCTCTTGCCTTTTAGGAAAATTACTTGTGTTTTCTAACTTTCTAGACTCAAAACTATATCTTTTGAAAACCTTTCTTTGACTTAGACAATTTGCATAAACAGTAAAGAAAGCCTCTTGAGTCAGAATCAGCTTCCTCTCATCGAATTTAGATCGTGGAGACACCTGGGATCATGATATTTTATTCAGTGAGAAAAGCGAGTTATAAGGGAGCATGTGTGGTGGGATTCTACTAGAGTAAATGCATGTGTAGAGTATGTCTGCAAGGATACTAGTATCTCAGGGTGGTGGGGTTGCTGGTGATTACTTTTTTTTTTTAACTTTCCTGTATTTTAAAATATTAAATATTGAGAATACATTATTTTCATAATAAAAAGGACATTTTCATTTTGAAAAACAACAAAAGCGGGGTGGGGGGGGGGGTGGGGGGGGGTGGATAAGATAACAAACAGAAGGAAATGCAAACAGGAACAGTCAGATGCACCAGGAGTGAAGTTAACACTCAAAATCCTCAGTCTCAACGGCTGTCCAGCTCCCTACCCATGCCCTGCCGGCCACCACCTCTTTTGGCCTCTCCCCCTTCTAAAGCCTCCTGTCTGGTCCTCCTGCCTACCTTCTTGCCTTTCAATAGTCCTTTTTCCATAGAATAGCCAGGGTGATTTTCTTAAATTAGAATCTGATCTATAGTGCCTTCCACGTAACACTTTCGGTGGCTTCCAGTCACACTTGAATGAAAACCCAATCTCCTTGTCCCGTCCTCAAGGCTCTGCCCGCTCTGGCCCTCACTGCTTTGTCTCCTGACCTTTTCCTTTTGCTCACTTTGTGTACAGTTCCCCCAGCACTCTTTCCTGCCTCAGGGCCTTTGCACTTTCTGTTCCCTGTGCTCAGACAGATCTTCCCTCCCCTCCTCACATGGTCAGCCTCTGATTCTCAGACCCTGCGGGGGCAGGGGCCAGGGGGGTGCATTTTAAATGTGTACTTCACATGGTTCTCATGTGCACTCATGTTGGAGAGTCCCTGTCCTAAAGCACTGGCTTTTGCTAAGGAGCCAAGGGGCAGCAAGTTCCAGAACAGACTCTGACAGATACCTGGGCTGCTATTCTTCTCTCTCAGGTTCTGTGAGGCCACATGGATGCTCTGGGCCAAGATGTTCCTCAAGAAGCACCTGGCCGCGTCAGCTCACAGAGGGGGGAGTCTTCAGTCTCAAAGTCCCTCCACCAAAGGCCACGATGCTCACAGATTTAGTGTGGACTGTTACTTATTCATCTATGAATAATTGAAGGATAAAGTGCCTAGAACAGATTAGCCCTTCTTTTCAGGTGGGGTTTGGGGACTGAGCCAGGAAGCGTTCTGAAACAGGAATATTAACTTCCTGCTGAGAACTGGTGCACTCTGGGGTCCACGGAAGACACACAGATGATTGTGGTCGGAGTAAGGGGCTCCCCTAGAAGGCACTGGAAACGTTAAGCAAACGTGCTCTGAGCTTATGCTAAGGGCAAGCTCCTGTGCTAGGAACAGGTCTATGGGAAGGAGGACACGCCCAGGTCTGCCCAGCCTGCGGACCAGGCTTACAGCTCCTCAGAGGAACTTGTCCAAGCAGTTAGGGTCTTTTTGCCTTTTACTATTTCTGAGGAATTTACCTAGTCATACCTGGTGGGCACAAGCAGAAGTCAGAACTTTACAAGGAGGCTGTGGCAGGACAAGCAATAGAGAGTCATTACTTTTTTGTTGGTCTCTCCTCTCTGTGCTTCCTTCCACTGAGCCAAACCGGCTAGGGCACTGTGCTTCCTTTTAGGACCCCCGCCCCCCCCACCCCCCCCCCACACACACACACTCACTAGAGTCCTAGGGGGGCTGTCCGTCAAGATGGCCCTTTCTCTCCCATCCCAGGAGCTGGGCCTCCTTGTCAGGCTCTGGAGTCAGGCTCTTTCTGCTGAGCTTCCTAAACTAACCGTGGTGAGCTGTGTACCGTCCAATCCATCATGCTCACCCAGCAGAGAATGTCTGAGCAATGAAGAGAGAGCCCAGATGACAGCATCCAAGCCTCCAGAACGAGATAGACCTGAAGCTAAACCCACTCCCAGTCTTTCCATGAGAGGTGCCAGTAAGTCCCCTTATT
This sequence comes from Myotis yumanensis, assembly GCF_028538775.1. Lineage (NCBI taxonomy): Eukaryota > Metazoa > Chordata > Mammalia > Chiroptera > Vespertilionidae > Myotis > Myotis yumanensis. Next base: position 43,972,782 of record NW_027223765.1, read on the forward strand.
GCTTCAATTCGTTTGGGCTCAGTTTCTTTTCTTACAACAGAGAGAGGCCTGACTAATGCACAGGCCCCAAGGCTGTTTCTTTCATTATTGTTCCAAGTCTCCAAATAAAAAATGTGCTCTTGGCAGAAACTCATCATTTTAACGTAAAAGTGAGGCCAGTCTCAGAATGTGGATAAGCTATGTTACAATCTGACAGGGTGTGGGGCTTCTATAAATACTGGGCCAGACACAACCCTACCATTCACAGCTCTCTTGAAGCTGTTCTGGCGTGCGGGAGCATCACAGTCACTTACCACCAACCGCTCTTCGAGTCCACACTGATACTTCCATGCCTAACCCAACTCCACAGGGTTCATTCCAGCCTTTCTCCCTTCCCCTGCCTTTCCCGACAGTGAGAAAACCAGCCCCCATTATCCTTAACATATTTACTTGCTCAAACCTATAATGCATAGAAAGTAGTTTCAGAATTGCTAATCTGTACCACTACAAAAAGCAAGCCTACCAACTAGAGTTCAATATTTGTTTATACTTCTTTATCATTAATCTGAGGCGATATAGGGAAAACACAGTGTGTGAAAATTACCCCTGCCCTACTTCAGTATGTTTGTTATTCACTTGAAATAACATTGTTGTTTCTGCCTATATGCAAATTTGAGGTTTTCTTTCCCCCGGGTACATATGTAAAACATGGAGACTTGCTTCTTTCACTTGGCATACTTTTGGGATTCACCCATGTTTTTGTGTGCACCAGTAGTTTGTTCCTCTTTACCACCCAAGTAGTAGCCTATTGTATGGATACACCACAGTTTGTTTATCCATTTTTCCTTTGAAAAACATTCAGATTGTTTCCAGCTTTTGCTGACTATGAATAAAATGTCTATAAATATCTCTGTACAGCCCTAGCTGGTTTGGCTCAGTGGATAGAGCATCAGCCTGTGGACCAAAGGGTCCAGGTTCCATTCCGGTCAAGGGCAAGTACCTGGGTTGCAGATTATATATATATATATATATATATATCTTTTAAAATATATATATTTTATTGATTTTTCACAGAGAGGAAGGGAGAGAGATAGAGAGAGTTAGAAACATCGATCAGCTGCCTCTTGCACATCCCCCACCGGGCATGTGCCCGCAACCCAGGTACATGCCCTTGACCGGAATCGAACCCGGGACCTCTCAGCCCGCAGGCTGACGCTCTATCCACTGAGCCAAACTGGTTTCAGCTATATGTATATCTTTAAGGTAATTATCTAGAAGTAGGATTGCTGAATTATGTTTACCTTTGTAAGAAAATGTAACCATAGAACTCCTAGAAGAAAACATAGGTGGTATGCTCCTTGACATTGGTCTTGGTGATGATTTTTGGATTTGACACAAAAAGCAAAAGCAACAAAAGCAAAAATAAACAAGTGGGACTAAATCAAACTAAAAAGCTTCTGCACAGCAAAGGAAATCATAACAAAATGAAAAGGTAACCTATTGAATGGGAGAGAATATTTGAAAATCATATATCTGATAAAGGATTGATATCCAAAATATATTAAAAACTAACATAACTCTATAGCAAAAAGAAAAGAAATCAAATCAAACAAAAACACATAGCTCAAGCAATGCAATACAAACATGGGCATAAGAACTTACTAGACATTTTTCCAATGAAGACATACAGATGGCCAGCAGGCACATGAAAAGGTGCTCAACATCACTAACCATCAAGGAGATGCAAATCAAAATCACATGAGATATCATCTCACCATATGAAAATGGCTATTACAAAAAGGACAAGAAAAAGCAAGTGTTGGCAAGGATGTGGAGAAAAGGGAATCTTTGTATGCTGTTAATGGGAATTTAAATTGGTGCAGCCACTATGGAAAACAGTATGGAGATTCCTCAAAAAACTAAAAATAGAACTACCATATTATCCAGCAATTCCACGTCTGGGTATTTATCCAAAGAAAATGAAAATACTAATTCAAAAAGATATCTGCACTCACATGTTCACTGCAGCATTATTTACAACCAGAGGTGTGGTGCACGGATTCGTGCAACCGTGGGGTCCCTTGCCTAGCCTGCGGGGATTGGGCTGAAACCAGCAGTCCGACATCCCCGAAGGATGTAGTAGTGCACAAAGCAGCAGGTGGCCAGGGAGGAGCCCAAGCCCGCTTATCCTGACCCCGCTGCACCTGTCACCGCCGCCACTCGGTCCACTGTGGTCTCCACGCACCCATCCTAGGGCGATACCAGCATGCCCATGACCGAGTAGTGGCCGTGGGCTCACGCCCAGTCAGTCCTGATGCCATCCTGGTCAGGATGGGGGAGAGACACGCAAGGGGAGTGTACTCGGGAGAGGCTAGCACTGGTGAGCCGGGCGTCTGGTGCCCGTTTGTCAGCTGAGGGGTGCTCCCGCTGTGGAAGTGCACTGACCACCAGGGGACAACTCCTGCATTGAGTGTCTGCCCCCTGGTGGTCAGTGCATGTCATAGTGACTGGTTGAATGATCGGACAAACGGTCAGACACTTAGCATATTAGGCTTTTATATATATAGATAGCCAAGTGTCTATCAATGCATAAATGGATAAAGAAAATTTTATATATAATAAAATATTATCTATACGTATAAAAGGCTAATATGCAAAGTATCCCCATGGGAGTTCGACCAGGAGACCAGGAGTTCTATCACTCGCTATGATGTGTGCTACCAGGAGGAAGCACAAAACAAAAAAAGGCCCCGGACGGCAGCCAGAAGGCAGGCCCCAGCCAGCAGCCAGAAGGCCCCAATTGGCCCTGATTGCTGGCCAGGCCTAGGGACCCTACCCGTGCACAAATTTCGTGCACTGGGCCTCTAGTTTAGCCATAAAAAGGAATAAAACCCTAACATTTGTAACAACATAGATCAGTGGTTCTCAATCTGTGGATCGTGACCCCTTTGGAGGTAAACGACCCTTTCACAGGGGTCACCTAAGACCATCCTGCATATCAGATATTTACATTATGATTCATAACAGTAGCAACATTACAGTTATGAAATAGCAACGAAAATAATTTTATGGTTGGGTCACAACATGAGGAACTGTATTTAAAGGGCCAGAAGGTTGAGAACCACTGACATAGATGGACCTTGAGGGCAATATGCTAAATGAAATAAATTAGAGAAAGACAAATACCATATGATCTCACTTATATGTGGAATTTTTAAAAAACACACAAAAAATCCCAACAAACTCATAGATACAGAGAACAGATTGGTGGTTACCAGAGGCAGGGGTGGGGAGGAGCAAAATGGGTGATGGTGGTCAAAAGGTTCAAACTTCCAGTTATAAAATACATATGTCCTGGGAATGTAACATACAGCATCATGACTATCATCCTATATAATAAAGATGTAATATGCAAATGGTGATTACGTCATGAAGTGTAATGACTGACCACGTAACGACTGGATCATGAATCAGCAGGAGAGTGGGGCAGCGAGCTACAAGCAGGCGGCAGAGAGCTACAGGAGCGGGCAGGGCAGCAAGCTATGGGGAGTGTGGGGGGGGGGGCAGAGGGAGCTACAGGAGGGCGGGGCAGCGGGCAGAGAGCTATAGGAGGGCAGCAGCGAGCTACTGGCTACAAGCGGGGGGCAGAGAGCTACAGGAGGGAGCAGGGCAGCAAGCTATGAGGAGGGGGTTGGGGGGAGAGGGGATGGAGGGAGCTACAGGAAGGTGGGACAGCGGGTGGAGAGCTACTGGAGGGCAGCAATGAGCTACTGGCGAGCTACTGGAGCATGGATTCGTGCGTAGGGCTACTAGTCTACACTAGTAAAAGACAAAGATGCTAATTGACCATACCTTCGCTATGCCCCAAGCCACACCCACTAGCCAATCAGAGTGACTATATGCAAATTAACCCAACTAAGAAGGCGGCCGGCAGCCAGGGAGCTGGAGCAAGCAGGAGGCTTGGTTACCCGGACGATGGAGGAAGCCAAGCTTCCCGCCTGCCCTGAGCCGGCTGTGGCCTCTGCTCATGGCAACAAAGTTTCAATTATAGAAGACAAATAAATCCCAGATACCTGCATCCAGCCAGCCTCCACTGGGAGCTTGGGTGGCTGGGGGCCGTGGGCAGCCTGCAAACAGCTATCAGCTCCTCACCCAGGCTGGCCAGGCACCCCAGCGGGGACCCCCACACTGAAGGGGCTGTGGCCAGCCTGAAAACAGCCATCAGCTCCTCACCCAGGCTGGCCAGGCACTCCTATATAATAAAAGAGTAATATGCAAATTGACCCTAACAGCAGAATGACTGGGAATGACTGGTCACTATGACACACACTGACCACCAGGGGGCAGATGCTCAATGCAGGAGCTGCCCCTGGTGGTCAGTGAGCTCCCACAGGGGGAGCTTTGCTCAGCCACAAGCCAGGCTGACAGCTGCCAGTACAGCAGTGGTGGTGGGAGCCTCTTCCGCCTCCTCAGCAGCACTAAGGATGTCTGACTGAAGCTTAGGCCTGCTCCCCGCTGGCAAGTGGACATCCTCCGAGGGCTCCCGGGCTGCCAGAGGGATGTCTGACTGCCAGCTTAGGCCCAATCCCGCGGAGAGCAGGCCTAAGCCAGCAGGTGGTCATCCCCCGGGGGGTCCCAGACTGCGAGAGGGCACAGGCCAGGCTGAGGGTCCCCCCCAGTGCACAAAAATTTGTGCACTGGGCCTCTAGTATATAATAAAAGGCTAATATGCAAATCGACCGAATGGCAGAACGACCAGTCATTATGATGTGCACTGACCACCAGGGGGCCAGCAGTTGGATATCCCCTGAGGGCTCCCAGACTGTGAGAGGGCGCAAGCCAGGCTGAGGGACGCCCCACCCCCGCAAGTGCACGAATTTCTTGCACCGGGCTTCTAGGATTCAATAATACTGTATTACTATATTGTATATTTAAAAGTTGTTAAGATAGGCTCTGGCCTGTGTGCTCAGTGGTTAGAGCGTTGGCCCAAGCACCAAAGGGTCATGGGTTCTATTCCTAGTCAATGGTATGTACCTGGGTTGCAGGTTTGATCCTTGGCCCTAGAAGGGGCATGTGCAGGAAGCAACTAGTTGATGTGTCTCTCTCACATCAATGTCTCTCTCTCTCTCTCTCTTTCCCTCCCTCCTTCCTTTCCACTCTATCTAAAATCAATGGAAAAATATCCTGGGGTGAAGATTAACAACAACAAAAGTTGTTACAATAGAAAATCTTAAAAGGTTTCATCACAAGAAAAAACATAATTTGTAACTGTGTGGTGATGGATCTTAACTGGACTGATTGTGGTGCTCATTCAGCAGTACATGCAAATATTGAATCATTATGTTGTGTGCCTGAAACTAATACGTTATATATCAATTATATCTTAATTTTTTTAAAAAGGAAAGGGGGTAAAAAAGTCTTTGTCAAATAATTCCAATATCTGAGTCATCTTGGGGCTGGTGTTTGTTGATTTTCTTTTCCCATAAGATTGGTCAGACTTTTGTGGTTCTTTGTATGTTGAGTGATTTTGGATTGTATCCTGGCCATTTGAATGTTATGTTATATGATACTCTGAGTCTTGTTTCATTCCTCTGGACAATTTTTAAAATTGTCCTGGCTAGATTCAGGCTACAAGTTCTGATCTGCCTTCTATGGTCTGTGTTTTCAATGTCAATTCAATGTTCAAAGCCTTTGTAGACCTATCCTGCATGTTTGCCACCCACAGGCCAGCAGATATTTAGGCAGTTACCTACCCTGTTGTTTAGTTCTCAAAAGCTTTGGTGTTCTGTTAGGATCAGATACATGCATGTGCAGCACCGGGGACGTGTAGGAGTTTGTTCACAACCGTGTAAGATTACCTTCTCAAGTCTCCTGTGATTTCACCCACACTGTCTTGTTCACAGGTGCGCCCCCTTCTAGTCCTGGCCAGATAGCGCTTTAGTCTCCCTTCTTTGCTGTGTACTTCCTGTGACTGCTTCTGTGTCCGAGAAAGGATAAGATATGGAGATTTGAGAGGAAAATGGGGAGGGGTGAGTCTAATGGGATGTGGGGTTGTGGGAGTCACCAAGAACTAGCTGCCGTGGCTGCTGGGCTCCTGCTGTGGGCTGGTGCCCCAGCAGAAGAAAGAACAGCCAAAATGAACATTACATTTAGCTAAAGGCACACGGAGGGGTTTTCAGTCCTGTGGGGCTCGTGAAGTGGCGATAGCAAGTCGCCATCTGTCATACTTTGATTGGGGTTCCACATCAAGTAAATGGACTAGCACGCAGCTCCCTGCCTTTAGAAGTAAGTGCCAGGCCTAGGTTGATGCTATTTGTTGGGTGTGGTAATGGGGAATTTATACCACTCTTGTGATGCGTGATAAAATCAGGGGGTGAAAGCACCTATTAACACTGACTAACTCAAAAGCTGACCACCAGCACACACAACCATTGTTCCCACCGGCACTCTTTAGTGATGGGCTTTGTCTGACTGGCTTCACAAGAGACAAATGCCATTACAGGAGACCAAATAACCTTGTTTAGGCAGTGGCCAGATAATAGAGACGCTCCAGGTATTAGCCTGACTGCATTAGTTTGATTTGTACTACTGTTCACTTTGTCCTGGGCATTAATGGAGACAAAGGCTTGGAATTACAGGAGCAGAGATAAGCTGTGGACTAGAGCCTGTGTGCTTTGAGGGAAGGATAATTCTATCTTGTGTTTTCATTTTCATTTTCATCCTGTTTTTCCTCAGAGTTAAAGTCCAGTCTCCTCCCCTCCCCCAAATATCCACATAGTCTCTCCAAATTACTATCAATTGTAACTGCTAAAAAAAGTTAATGGCTCATTATTTTCTTTAACAAGATCCGCATTTATGTTTTAGGTTTTTGGAAATGATTTTAGGGGAAAAACACAATTGATCTTGTATAGTATTTTGCTTCTTAAATATTCTTACATATTATGGGCTCACTTCACAATATTTAATGATATTGTTATTGGTCTGAAAATGTAAAAGGATGTATAATTACATTCATAGTTACTTCTTTAATATTATAAATTCTAGTATTTAAATTTTTCTGACTTCTGTTATTTGTTTTAATTATAAATGCATCATTTCTATTATAAATTATTTCAGTTATGTATAACTTCATCTATAAACACAATTTATTTCAGTTATAGACAAAACTGAATTTTATTTAAAAATATATATTTTTAATTCTCATCCAAAGATATGTTTCCATTGATTCCAGAGAGAGAGGGGAAGGGGGAGAGAGAGAAAAATATCCATCAAGTTGCCTCTTATTCAATATAGTACTGGAAGTCCTAGTCATAGCGATCAAACAAGAAAAAGAAATAAAAAGGCATCCAAATTGGAAAGGAGGAGGTAAAACTGTCATTATTCGCAAATGACATATTGTACACAGAAAACCCTAAAGAGTACACCAATAAACTACTTGACTTAATAAATGAATTCAGCAGGATACAAAAATAACACCCAGAAATCGATTGCATTTTTATATACCAATAATGATCTCTCAGAAAGAGAAACTAAAAAAACAAACAACAACAACAAAAAACCCAATCCCACTCACCATTGCAACAAAAAAATTAAGATACTTAGGAATAAACTTATTTAAGGAGGTAAAAGACCTGTACTCAGAAAACTATAGGATATTGAAAAAAGAGAGAGGAAGATATAAACAAGTGGGAGAATATACCGTGTTCATGGATTGGTAGAATTAGCATCATTAAAATGTCCATAGTACTCAAAGCAATCTATAGATTCAATGCAATCTCTATTAAAATACCAATGGCATATTTCACAAATCTAAACATTTATATGGTACCAAAAAAGACCCTGAATAGCCGCAGCAATCTTCAGAAGAACAAAGTTAGAGGGATCAACATATCAGATATAAGGTTATACTATAAAGTCACTGAAATCAAAACAGCCAGGTACTGGCACAAGGCATACAGGTCAGTGGAACAGAACAGAAAACCCAGAAATCGACCCAAGCCATTACACTCAATTAATATTTGACAAAGGAGGCAAGAGCATACAATGGAATCAAGACAGTGTCTTCAATAAATGGTGTCGGGAAAATTGGACAGATACATGCAAAAAAAAAAAATGAAACTAGACCACCAACTTACACCATACACAAGAATAAACTCAAAATGGATAAAAGACGTAAGTGTAAGTCGTGAAACCATAAAAAACCTAGAAGAAAACACAGGCAGCAAAATCTCAGACATCTCTCGTAGCAATGCTTGCTGATACATCTCCTAAGGCAAGGGAAATTAAGGAGAAAATAAATGTGACTACATCGAAATAAAAAGCCTCTGCACAGCAAAAGAAACCATCAACAAAACAAAAAGGGAGAACATATTTGGCAATGATACATCTGATAGAGTTAATATCCAAAATATATAAGGAACTCATAACCAAAGGAAGACAAACAATCCAATTAAAAAATAGGCAAAGGACCTAAATAGACACTTTTCCAAAGAGGACATACAGATGGCCAAGAGACGTAGGAAAAAATGCTCAAAGTCACTGTTCATCAGAGAGATGCAAATTAAAACGACAATGAGGTATATCACCTCACACCTGTCAGAATGGCTACCATCAACAAATCAACAAATGACAAGAGCTGGCCAGGATGTGGATAAAAGGGAACCCTAGTGCACTGCTGGTGGGAATGCAGATTGGTGCAGCAGCTATGGAAAACAGTATGGAGTTTCTTAAAAAAATTAAATATGGAACTGTCATTTGACCCAGTGATCCCACTTCTAGAAACCCGAAATACCAATCAGAAAGAATGTATGCACCCCTATGTTCATAGCAGCACAATTGATAATAGCTAAGATCTGGAAACAGCCCAAGTATCACATGATCTCACTCATATGTGGAATATAAGTAACAAAATAAACTGACAAATGGAGTGGATCCAGAGACAGGGAAGCGTGGAACAGAGTGAGGAATCTTGGAGGGAAGGTGGGAGAGGGTGGATGGGTGGGAGGTAATCAACTAAGGACCTTGTATGCATATATGCATGGCCCATGAACACAGACAATGGGGTGGTGAGGGCCTGGTGATAGGGGAGAGGGCAAGGGCGGGCTGGAGGGGGTCAATGGGGGGAAAAAATTGGACATATGTAATACTTTCATTTATAATGAATTAAAAAAAATAGTGCCCTGACCGTTTTGGCTCAGTGGATAGAGCGTCAGCCTGTGGACTCAAGGGTCCCGGGTTCGATTCTGGTCAAGGGCATGTGCCTTAGTTGCGGGCACATCCCCAGTGGGGAGTGTGTGGGAGGCAGCTGATCGGTGTTTCTCTCTCATCGATGTTTCTGACTCTCTATCCCTCTCCCTTCCTCTCTGTAAAAAATCAATAAAATATATTTGAAAAAAAAAATAGTGCTTCACATCTTATATTAATGAAAGCAGTTCTTTATACACTGGAAAAATGGCCATCTGGGCAGTGGAGTCTTCCTTGGAGAACCTTTAGTGCCTCTGGTCTCCCAGTTACTGCCCTTGGGGCCCTTCTGACCTCCTCCCTCCCCATCTCAACAACAGTGGAACAGAATAAGGCAGCTCATTGCTGACCGGTTGTTGAGACACAGAGCTCTCTGACCCCAAATGTGCTCTCGGTAAATGATTTTTAAGAGCTTCAAAATCTGAGTCATGCTACTTTTCCTCAGCAATAATATGCAAACTCCCTCTAATCTTTCTCATGCAATAGGAAAAAAAAAAGTTCAATAAGAACCTTCTACTTTGGTCATCACTGGGACAGAAAAGGACAGAGGAATAGGAAAGAAAGAAAAGGGAAACAAGGAAGAATTCAATTCAAAGGGGCAAAGTTGAAATAGGCTTTTAGGAGACAAAGTCAGAGCCCTCAAGCTAACATTTCAAAAAGAACACCCACTTTGGCCTTCCATTAATTAAGTGGAAAACAAATACCCAGATTTTCAGTGGTAAGACTCCTTTCTTGGGATGCTATTTAAATCTATTTGCATCTTTAATTGACAGGTACAATGGCAAATGCAAAGAAAATACATAGTTTTTGTCTCAGAAAGTGCCCTGATTATTTCCAACAAGTATGTCAGAGTACATACGCAAGGCAGGTCTTATCCCACCTTCTCAGTCAACATATTACTTGTAACAAAATATACAGCCAATTGGAAATCACTACACTAGAAATAGATATAAGCCACATGTTCATTATCACTTTAAGGAATGAAATTAAAGTACAGCATTACATGAATTAGAAAAATATTTTAAAATTTGCATTTACTTGCAGCTCAATCCTTTTGTGCAATGGTATGAATATGACAACTGATACTTTTATATTTCTACTTTGGTATAATGACTTTGCTTTTTTTAAAAACTGAAACTGGCATTCTATAAGGATTTGTATTGCTATATGGTGAAAAATTTTCACTGATTCATGCCAGAAATCAAGAGAAAATAAGATTTATGAATAAATCATATTTGATCATCTATTAAAGCATAATCACGCTTCAAAATGCATTTGAAGGAAACTAATTGAAACAAGCCACACCTTTGTGCCATTCTCCAGATGATTTTACTTGAATTATTTTGTAAATGTACAGAATTCAGTTTGTGGAGCCACTTAGTCACGAGTTTACTGATTTTAGCAAACTAATTTATTACATTAAATTTGCTCACTGAAAAAATAGCTGGCTGTTTCTGAAAATGTTTATTAAAATATATAGAAAAGGCCTTTATTATATTTAAAAGTGCCCGAGTATAACAGGTACCATGATATAGTAATTATTTACAATATATTTTCAGTGACAATGTTCAGATTAAATGCAGAAAAGAAAACATCACATTTAAAAAAAACTTGATATTTCCATTGGTTCTTCGGGTTCTGCAATTGGAAGATAACTTCACAAGTTTAGTTTCTATCTATTCCAAGAGATTTGTGTTGAAGTTTTCCTTCACCATTAGAAACTGTGATTCTCTGTGAGACCTCCTCAGTTTGGCACGCCGATTTTGGAACCATATCTAAAATTAAGAAGAAATAAAATAGATCTCAGAAACATTATTTCATTATTCTTAACATTTCAATCATCAGGAATAACAACTAAATTTGAAAATTACCTGGATTCTGTCTTCCTCTAGATTCAATTTTTGAGCTAAGTCTTCTCTGATATCAATGCCAGGATAGCAGTTTACTCTAAAGACATTTTCCAACACTTCAATCTAAGAATAAGGAAATAGTTATTTAAAATGTTGCTTCTTGGAATGTCATTATAAAATGGACTTTAATTTGTATAGCAAAATAATTTCATTTAAATCTTGGACAATTATTTTGTATGTCTTTTTAAAAAATGACTACCCACAAACTGTTAAAAATGATACATTCTGTTGTTTTATTAATAACGCCTAAATTGAAATCCCAAAGTGAATGGGCTTTTGCTCAACAGGGTGTCAATTTAAGTCTTTGTATTATTATTAGTTGAAAAAACTTCCCACCTGGTTTTGAGTAAAAGCAGTTCTTGGTCTTCTGCCTCTATACCAACTCAACTCTCTTTTCAAAGACAGTCTTTCTGAGGTTGAAAAGTAACTTTCATATTTCATAACTCTTTCTTCTGGCACTGGGTGATCCACAGTACAAGAGAATAAAATCCCATTTGGAAGGCTTGGGACATGTAGATATAGGTTAACATCTTTCCCTAAAAACAGAAAAATAAACCCCATCTTAGAAGTCCAATCCTACATTCAACAAAGTTCTATAAGAATTTCAGGAACTTGACTTTAATTTTTCTATTGACATTCTTCTGCGTTTCACAAGAGACTTGACCTCTCATCAAACAAAACCAAAAAGCAAATCAAAATGAAAATCCTGCCTTGGTGATAGAGGACCTTTTGGTCTCTGAATGCCACTTATTTTTCAGTGAAAAAACACTTAGAATATCTGATGTGTCAAATAAACACAGAGATCTGCAGGTGTGTGGCCTTTCCTGTGAGTGAACACTATACCCACTGGATTCAAGGCTGATAGTCTTTTTATTTCCCATAGGACTCAGCTGGAGATATTAAAAGTCCTAGATACTTTAGTTATGTAACTGGATGAAACTGCAGTTTCTTTTTAACTCTAGGCAATATAAAATTAAAGGCCAGATTAAACAGTGCAAGAGAAATAAAAGAGTTTAAAAATTAAGCATACCTGAGGAGCTGCAGGTGTCTGCCCAAGGCCGGTGGGGTTTCATGGATGGAACACTGTCTTTCTTCTGGTCCAGTCCTAAAATGCTCTCAATTGAAAAGGAGCAGGGTGAGGGTTTGCTTTCCCCAAGCCGAGCGCCCTCCTGAAGGCTAGGAGACATCCTCCCGTGGGCTGCACAGGTCGGCAGCTCTGGCCTCTGTGCACCTCTTGGCTGGGTCTGCCCCACACGTACAGGGCGGTGATCTTCCTGCAGGTCACGTTAGGGCTCTGCTGACAAGGGGGCAGGATTTAGAATGTCTCTAATTAAAATCCTGTCTTAGAAAGTTTTAGCAAGTCAATGAACACCCGGTCAGCAGCTTGAGGAGTTAATTGTTTATTTGTTTGCAAAGTAATTAGCAACTAATGGCTACACCAGGGGGGCCACCTACAGGGACAAAATGTGTTATCTCTCCTAAGCAGAACACAGACTTAACTTTCTCAAAAGAAGTGATGCACAAACTAGCACTCCTCTTTTATTTGAAACCATTAATGCATAAAATCATGCTTTTATTCTGAAGTTTATACTTTCATGGACTCCAGTTACCTAAACATACAGGCAAGATAGGAAAGCAGTCAAGTAATAAATAATCTAATTTAAGTGAATTTCCTTCCAAAGAAATTGGAAAAAGTAATAATCTCTTAATGCTATTACGGTAATTCTGATGAAAATTCCTGTTTTTCATATGCATATGTAATAGTAAATGTTGTCAATGAAAGCACAATAGTATTTGGAGTGCAGCATACTGGAAAAGGTTGGCAATGTTATTAACGCTGAGTGTAATTGTCTTCCAAGTGCCTGAATTAATTCATAAGAAACAGTTGCACCAAGTATTTTAAATAATTAATAAGAAAATTCCCTTCTTTCATCTTTTGTTTTAAATGCGAGAGATAGAAATTTATATAAAGATTCATATGTAACTATCTCCAAGCAATTTAAAAGCATGGCTTCAACGTAGTTATTAAAGGGAAGGATTTCTCTCACCATAGTTATTTCAAAGAAAAGAACATAGTGTACTGTATTTTTTTAAAGAAAAGTTTCCCTCTGAGGGATTGGGGGGTTCCCATGAAGACAATAGGTTTGTGAAAAATAACCAAGAACAGAATGTTTTAAATTTGTAATCTTAAGAAAAACTGAAATTAAGAGAAGAATACAGCTGCTGATTGGGAAGATTTTGAAGTGGCCGCTCCCTGCAAAAGGTACGGTACTTTTAGTTCTGTGCTCTGCTGTAGCTCTTCTCCCAGTCCCTTCCTGATGGCCAGCTTTATCATGCTTTTAAACAACTCCTGGACTTTTCTTCAGGAAAAATAGTCTGCTCATAGAGGAAATAGCCTTTACAGGATGGAACTCAACCTCATCAGATTTTATCCCCTCATGATGTCATAAACATTACGCTAAATTCTCCTATGCAAGCTCTAGAGTGAACAAAAGATTCACATACAAAACATCAACAGGCACATGTAAGATGGTGTGTAGATATACAAGTAAAGCCATGCTGACAACTGCTAGACAGATGTGAGCAGAGCAAGGACCATGGGCCAAGTACAGAAAGCCCAATGCCTAACAAGGGACAAAACAAGAACCTTGCTCCAAGGTAACATCTTCCCCTCGCATATCCTTGGTCATGAACAGTGATTCCCAAAGTGGGCGCTACCGCCCCCTGGTAGGCGCTGCAGCGATCCAGGGGGGCGGTGATGGCCACAGGTGCATTTGGGGGCAATGAGTAACTGCTATTAAAATTTTTTTTTTTTAAATCTTTATTGTTCAGATTATTACATTTGTTCCTCTTTTTTCCCCCCATAACTCCCCTCCTTCCAGCTCCCACCCCACCCTCCACCCTCACTCCCCACCCACTGAGTTCATCCATAGGTGCATGATTTTTGTCCAGTCACTTCCCGCATCTCCCACACCCCTTTTCCGCCAAGAATAGTCAGTCCATTCCCTTTCTATGTCCCTGATTCTATTATAATCACCAGTTCATTCTGTACATCAGGTTATTTATTCACTTGATTCTTAGATTCATTTGTTGATAGATGCATGTTTGTTGTTCATAATTTGTATCTTTACCTTTTTCTTCTTCTTCCTCTTCTTAAAGGATACCTTTCAGCATTTCATATAATACTGGTTTGGCGGTGATGAACTCCTTTAGTTTTTCCTTATCTGTGAAGCTCTTTATCTGACCTTCAATTCTGAATGATAGCTTTGTTGGATAAAGTAATCTTGGTTGTAGGTTCTTGGTATTCAGCACTTTGAATATTTCTTGCCATTCGCTTCTGGCCTGCAAAGTTTCTGTTGAGAAATCAGCTGACAGTCGTATGGGTATTCCCTTGTAGGTAATTGAGCCTCTTTCTCTTGCTGCTTTTAAGATTTTCTCTTTGTCTTTTGCTCTTGGCATTTTAATGATGATGTGTCTTGGTGTGGTCCTCTTTGGATTCCTTTTGTTTGGGGTTCTCTGCGCTTCTTGGACCTGTAAGTCCATTTCTTTCTCCAGGTGGGGGAAGTTTTCTGCCATTATTTCTTGAAATAGGTTTTCAATATCTTGCTGTCTCTCATCTTCTGGCACTCCAATGACTCTGATATTAGTCCGCTTAAAGCTGTCCCAGAGGCTCCTTACACTATCTTCACACTTTCGAATTCTTTTTTCATTTTGCTTTTCCAATTGGGTGTTTTTTGTCGAATCTTTGGTTTGATTCTTGTGCTCCTCTGGTCTGCTATTGGGTATAATATTCTTTATTTCAGTCCGTGTATGCTTACTTTCTAATTTCTTTATCGTAGCATCGAGGGTCTCATTAGTTTTCGTGAGGCTCTGCACAAATTTATGGCAAGCCCTCAAAATTGCGATTCTTAGCTCCATATCCTCCATTTCTGTCATGTTTTTTTGTCTCCGCATCTTTTATGCTTTCTTGGTGCACCCCCTTGTGGTCTCTGTGCGCAGTCTTGTTCTAGCCAAGCCTTAATTGTTGTAGTTAACACTAGAGGGATTTGACCACCAGGCCGACTGGCGGTGGAAATCAGCTGTGGGAAAACTTCAGTCCTCAGGGGAGGCGCTAGTCCAGCCCTTGCCTGAGGCGATCGGCAAATGGCTGTGCGCAGGGTTTGGGCGGGGCGGGCTCAACAGGGCGGGGGGGAGGGAGCAGCTATGGCCGCTCTCAGTCCGTCCCCAGTGGCTCTGCCTCTCTGTCCCAGCAATCGCTGCAAACCTCGGAGGGGCCGTAGCCAGACAGTCCCGCTTCTCCCGTTTGAGTCTGGGTCCCTAGAGACTCGCCCGGATCTGTAGCCCAGAGTCTGAGACTGGCTCCTGATTGAAAACGACAATCGCGCCCTCAGCCGCCAGCCCGCTTTGCGCGCGCACCCTCACCACTGCACCGCCGTACCTTTAAATTTTCCACACTGCGCCTCCCCTGAGCGTCGGAATGCTGTTGTTTTTGCTTCTAGTTGAAGAGACTCTCCTCAGCCAGCCTTCCCGTGGTTCTGGTTGATGTCCGCTCCGACTTTTAGTTGTATTTTTGAAGTGGTTGTCCATGGCGGCAGTCTCCGGTGTTTACCTATGCCGCCATCTTCGATTCTCTGCTATTAAAATTTTTTAAAAATTAATTTCCAGGGGCGGAGTAATATTTTTTCTGGAAAGGGGGTGGTAGGCCAAATAAGTTTGGGAACCACTGGTCATGAAGTTTAGACCCCTGACCTTTTTCTCCCTAAACATAACATCAAGCTTCAGTTGTATTTCAGCTCCAGGCCCAGAAAAGTAGCAAAACCAGACAAGTGACACTGTGGCTGCCCTCAGAACCCGCTCATTGACTGTGAAATGACGCCCTGCCCTGGCACAAACAGTGGAGACCACGACCCTGAAGAGCATACCTGGAGAGCTGATGAATATTCTATTGAGATACTCCCTGAGACCTCCCCTAAGATTTCCACCTGCAAGAGAGAGATTAATGCTCAGGACAAAGGACCCAGTGGGCACTCTCCTATCTCTCTCTTCTTCCCCCACAGGCACGCATCTCCTAACCTCTAAGGGAACCCATGAGACTTGCAAACAGGAGAGCAATGGACAGCAGCAGCTCGTCCCAGGCTACCCTCCTGACCCTGTCTCCAAGGCCCCCTTTTCTCTGACTTTTCTGTGAGTCCAAGCAGCCCAGGCTAAGCTTCCCTGTTGCTTCTTTTATGACCTTCCTTGTTTCACTGTCCTAAGTGTATTTTTGCTGCCGTCATGTACCCAATACCCTTTGGCTCAGTGCTCTGTACCACTTTCCTTTGGATATCTCCATCAACCAACACCTTTTCCTTTAATAAATTCAATTTTTCTTTATTCGCCATCTGAGAAGGCTTCTTAGCCTGTCCGGTACCACTGACTTGAACCTTTCAAGAATGAATAAACTAGTAAACTTTATACCGCATGGAGGTTTTACCTATAGTAGATAGGCTGTACAAAAATGGGGGTGAACTTAATCTGGGAAGACTTGGAGCAAGAGAGACTTCATGCCCTTCCCAGATTCCTTTCTCTCCTCTGAAACATTCATTCATTCATCCACTCATTCGACAATTGGTTGAGTACCTACTCAGTACCAGAATAAATAGAATAGGATTCGTGCCCTCATGAAGCTCACCATGGTGCTGGGTGAGGTAGAGGTGGAAAGAGAGGCAACGAACAATAGTATATAAATAAATAAATTCATACATTAATTAGAAGAATGAAAAAAAAAAAGCAGGTGAGCCAGGTAAGCTGGATCAACAGTGCATAAGGTGGGAAAAAGCCTCGCTGAAACTCCGAGTAGTGCCCCCCATGGAGTAGTGCCTCAGAGGTGCAAGTTGAAAGGATGTTATAGCACATGCTGGAGTCACTCCAGTCCTCAATTTCTTCTTTATCAAGAGGACATTCCAATATTTTTATTTGTCTTGAGTTGATTTTATCTGGATTTACATAATACCAGTTTATATATAGACTAGAGGCCCGTTGCAGGAAGATTTCTGCAAGAATAAATAGGGCTTCCTGTGGCTGGAGCAAAGCAGAGAAGGGAGCGAAACCCACTGAAGTGGGTTTGCCCTCCCACCCTCAGCCTCTGCAGCTGGGTTTCCCCTCCCGCTCCCAGCTGCTGCGGCTGGGTTTCCCCTCCCTCCTCCCGTCTCCGCAGCCTTGGCTCCGTTCCTGTCTCCGCTGCCTCTACTTTGCTCCCTTCTGTAGCGCTTCGCTTCCACATTGTCTTCAGTCTTCGCTCTCAGCTGCCAATATGCAAATTAACCGCCATCTTTGTTGGTGGTTAACACTTGGATTGCGGGAAACGAGTTAAGTCGGCTCGCGTGAATTGCGCGTACTCCGCGGGAGCCGTCTTAACTCGGTTCATATAGATTTGCGGTGGAGTGCGGGAAACGTGTAAACTCGGGCCGATTGTAACTGCGTATTACCAAATATTTGTTTGTTTGCCGTTCACAAAGATACCTACCTGCGGATGCGAACCGCCATCTTATATTTTGGCGGGAAATTCACCCGACACCGTAGTGTTAATTTGCATATCATGCCAATTAGCCAATGGGAGGTGTAGCGAAGGTATGGTCAATTACCATGTTCGTCTATTATTAGATAGGATGAGTTGTTAAAATCAAAGGTAGGAAAGAATTTCTCTGAAAATGGGGGTAAAAGTTTTCTCATATGTAAAAGTGTTCACTCAACAGATTTTTATAGAGCACTTAATATGTGCCAGGTACAATTCTAAGTACTAGAGATCAGTGTTGAACAATACAAGGTACTCAGGGAGTGATAAACTCATTAAAAGGAATAAACAAGGTGATGGTGATGAAACTTAAGAGGGGTGGGTGGATAGGTAGGTAGGGAGAGGGTCTTTAAGTATAACAGTTGGGCAGGCCTCCCTAAGGAGGTAACATCTTAGCTGATGCTGAGGATGAGAGAAAGTCAGCATGCCAAGATATTGAGAAAGAACATTCAGTTTAGGAAACAGCAAGTACAAAGGTTTTGCAGCTGAAAAGCACTGGAATATTTGAGAAAGAAAAGGCAATAGCCAAAGGGAAGTGAGTGGTACCAGATGCTATTATTTGGAGAACCAGGCTGGGCTCGATAATGGATGGCTTTTATAAAAATCATGGTAATGAATTCAAGTGCAAGGGGAAGCCAGGGTAGCATTTTAAGCTGGGACTGACAGGATAGTCTGAGCAGTTTTTTTTTCCCTCTTAATCCTAACCCGAGAATATTTTTTCCATTGATTTTTAGTGAGAGTGAAAGGGAGGGAGTGAGGGAGAGGAGTAGGGGGAGAGGGAGAGGGCGATGAAGAGGGAGAGGGAGGGAGAGGGGGAGAGAGAGAGAGAGAGAGAGAGAGAGAGAGAGATAGATGTGGGAGACACATTGATTGGTTGCCTCCCACCAGGTATGTGCTCTGACTGGGAAATGAACCCTTCAATGCAATGCTCTAACCACTTAGCACACTGACCAGGGTGTCTGAGCAGGGTTTTACTCACAAAACTTCTGACATGAAATGTATATGGGTTTTCCATTCCAAATAATTCTCCAATTCTCTGCAGACAACAACTGGGTGCCCTACAATTCAATTCAATTCTGACACTAACTACCAGGAGTTAACACAAACACCACAGGTTCAGTCCCACAAAACTGCATGCACTTCAGAAACAAGTCACAAATCCTAGGTGGCCACTTGTACTTCTGACCAACTGGCCATAAATCCAGGGTTTCCATGAGCCCTCCTCAGGTTCAGTTATGTGCTAGAATGGCTCCCAAAACTCAGGAGGCACTTTATGTTTCCTGTTTTATTATAAAGGATAACTCAGAAACAGTCAAATAGAAGAGATGCATAGTGCAAGGTATGGGGGAAAGGAAGCTCTCTGAGCCACCATCCTACCCTCCTAGCACTTCAATGTGTTCAGCAATCAGGAAGCTCTTTGAACCCAGTTTTGTGGAGGTTTCATTACGTAAGCATCATTGTTTAAATCATTGGCTATTGGTGATTGACCTCAATCTCTATCTCACCTCCCCAGAGGTTAGGAAGTAGGGCTGAAAGTTCTAAACTTCTAATCAAGGTTAATAAACCTGGAGACAGATTGATCAAGAACAAAAGAACACAAATTACCAATATTAGGGATAAAGAGGTGTTACCATTACAGAGACCACAGACATTAAATAGATAAAGGATTATGAACAACTTTATACCAATAAATTCAATAACTTGCATAAAATAAGTATCTTTAAAAGCTATGATTACCAAAACTAAGATAAGATACAACAGAAAATATTGGCCCTGGCCAGTTTGGCTCACTGGTTAGAACATAGGCCCGTGGATCGAAGGGTCGTGGGTTCAATTCCTGGTCAAGGGCACATACCTCAGTTGCTGGTTCTATCCCTGGGGTGTGTGTGGGAGGCAAGAAATCAATGAGTCTCTCTCATGTGGATGTTTCTCTCCCTCTCTCCACCCGCCCTCTCCCTCACTTCTACTCTGTCTGAAAATCAATGGAAAAAATATCCTCGGTGAGGATTAAAAAAAAGAAAAAGAAACAAAATTGGTTATCAAATTCTTTCCCAAGTTCACTAATGAAATTCATCAAATATTTAAAGAGCAGTCTTAAACAATACTAGTCTTATACAAACTGTTTCAGAAAATGGAATGGCTTTCTAAATTTGTTTTATAAGGCCTGAATAACCCTGATAACAAATTATACATAAATACCCTTTAAGAACACAGACTTTTTTTATTCCTTAAAACATTAGCAAATTGAGTGTAGAAACATACACAGAGGATAATGTATTATGAGTAAGTGGGGCTTTTCCCAGAAAGGCAAGTTTAATATTTAAAAATCAATCAATGTCATCCATCACATTGACAGAAAAAAAGCTGTGATCACATTAACAGATGCAGAAAAATATTCATGACTTAAAAAAATCTTTCAACAAATTAGGATTAGAAGTAACTTCCTTAATTTGATAAAGGGCATCCATAGAAATAATCAGGTAACATATATTTAATAGTGAAATATTGAATGCTTTCTCCCTAGGATTAGTTACAAGGCAAGGATGTTTACTTTAAGCATTTCTATTTAACATTATATTGGATCTAAGGCAGTGCAATGAGGCAAGGAAAAGAAATAAAAGTCATATAGATTAAAATGGAAGTAAACTGTCTCTATTCACAGATGACATGATTATTTACATAGAAAAATCTTAAGAATCTATAAAATAAATTCATTAAAAAGTATAATGTCATTTATGTAATGTTCTAAAATACACAAAACGAGTTTATATTGAAAAAATCAAAAGGTGTGAATGGAGGTGGAGACTAAATGGGAAGAATGAGGAGGCTTGGGGGGTAATGGTAATATTTTATATCTTGCTGGAGTTTGGATTACACAGATGTATAGATTTGTCAATTCTCATTGATTGGTACTCTTCACTGTATATAAAATTTTATCTATTAAAGTATAAGCAAGTATTGAATTATAGTTAATGATATGCATGCTGATGAGCTTAAGGGAAAAGTTGTTGATGTCTGCAACTTTAAAATAAAAAATAAATAAGACAGCCCTAACCGGTTTGGCTTGTGGATAGAGCATCAGCCTGCGGACTCAAGGGTTCCAGGTTCGATTCCGGACAAGGGCATGTACCTTGGTTGCAGGCACATCCCAGTAGGGGGTGTGCAGGAGGCAGCTGATCGATGTTTCTCTCACATCAATGTTTCTAACTCTCTATCCCTCTCCCTTCCTCTCTGTAAAATATCAATAAAATATATTTAATAAAAAATAAATAAATAAATAAATAAATAAGATGGATGGATGGATAGATATGTGATTAACATTAAACATCTATAATAATAAAAGCGTAATATGCTAATTAGACTGGACAGCTGAACAACCTTCAGACGTCCTTCTGGACAACCTTCTGGACAAAGCCGGGGCTGCAAGGGCCGAGGCAGCCACTGTGGCTTGCGAGGGCTGAGCCCTTTGTGCAAATTTTGTGCATTGGGCCTCTAGTTAATCTATAATTGCAGACCAACAGAACTTCTCATGCAATGGAGTTTTCTAAGATAATGGAAATGTTCTATATCTGCACTACCTAATATGATAGCCACAGGTCACATGTGGCTAATGAGCACTTGAAATGTGGCTAGTGCAACTGAGGAACTAAACCTTAAATTTATTTAAATTTAGTTAGCCCACATGTGGCCAGCATAGACAGAGAACATTTCCATCACTGCAGAAAGTTCAGTTGGGCAATGCTGGTCTACAAGTATAGAAAAATGTTGAAAATAGTGATGATGAAAACAGACACTGTTCTTTTGTTCCTCACTTGAGAACAGTGTTTCACCATTAATATATACAGTTGGTTTCTAATAAATGTTATTTATCTATATTGCTTTATAGCTTCTAAAGCATTTTAACATATATGTATTTAATCCTTTCACAAATCCTCCACTATATGTAGCTGAGAAAACAGAAACTGAGAGTTCAGTTGTAATTTATAGAAGTCATCAGCTAGCAAGTGGCAGAGTTTTGACTTGGATTTTCTGTTTGGAAATTCCCTATTTTATAGACATTATCAAATAACAACCACTGTAATATCCTCACCAATGATCTCATGATATAAAGTGTACTGATCAGTTAAGAAAAAGGTTGTGAAACCTCGCAAATGATTTATCCTCAATAACTTTTAACAGTTATTTTGATATGAGAAACAAAAGTTTGACAATTGACAATGAAGATATTTTAGGAATCATAAAATTGTACAGTCTGTATTATAAACATCTACATGTATAAGTAAAAATTTAGAGGTTTATGTTTTGTTTTATAACTTCTAAATCCACCCAGGTTTTTATCATTTATTTTCTAATTGTGTATTACAATTAAATTCCAAATCATTAACATCAGTGGGAAAAATGCCCACTGTCTTAGGTGTTTTGGCAGAGATTTTTAAAAAATAAATCAGCCATATAATTATTATGCTCACAATCTGTGAGCATAAGATAGAAATGCAATAAACAAAGCTCTAATGACACTTGTACTTTATTTTTGCATAGGAATTACACTGTCCTATTTGAGGCTGTCAGTATTTTTAAATGTTAAATGTGTTTTTGAAAATAAAAGTTTATTTTTTACTGTTATACATTCAGTGTCTCCTAGAACAATGTCAAAGTAGATATTTAATAAATATTTGTTAAATGAGTGAACAAACAAATGGATGGATGGATGGGATTAGGAAGAAGACATCTGCAAATTGGACAGACAATGTAACTGCTGTGGGTTTACTATTGTTGCCAATGTTTTTAAAAAAATGTTTTATTTTTCAATTAAGTTTACACTCAATATTATTTTGTATTAATTTCAGGTTTCAGGTGTACAACATAGTGGTTAGACAGTTATATACTTTACAGTGTTTCCCCTGATACTTCCAGTACCCTCCTGGCACCATACATAGTTATTACAATACTAGAGGCCCGGTGCACAAAATTCGTGCGGCGGGGGCGGGGGGGGGGGGGGCGGTCCCTCAGCCTGGCCTGCGCCCTCTCGCAATCCAGGACCCCCCAGGTATGGTCCTTAGGCCTGGCGGGCGATCAGGACCTATCCGGGCTTTCCTTCCCCTGGCTGCCGGCAGCTGGCCCTGCCCCTGCCACTGCTTGCCATCTGTGCAGCGCTCCCCCCCCCTCCCCCTCAACTGGCTGCCTCCCTCTGCAAGTGACAGGCTTGGCTGGACTAGGCCTCCCTCTGCTGGATGATCACTGGGCAGCCCCGCACACCTGCCACAGCGTCACTGGCTGGTGGCCTGGGCCTCCCTCTGTGGGGTGATTGATCAGGGGGCCCCCAGATCGATCGCCCCGCAGAGGGAAGCCCTGCCCTCCTGCCGCAGTGCCACCGGCTGGGTAGCCTGGGCCTCCCTCTTTGGGGCGATTGTGGAGCACACCCCCTGACCCCCGATCGATTGCCCGCCAGCCAGTAGCCTGGGCCTCCCTCTGCAGGGCAATCAATTGTGGAGCCCCCCCATCGATCGCCCCACAGAGGGTGGCCTGGGCCTCCCTCTGCAGGGTGATTGTGGGGTGAATGGCGGGGTCCCCCGACCAATCGCATCGCGCCCACCTTGGCTGGCCTGGTGCCAGTGTGTGTCATAGTGTGGTCGTCTGGAAGGTCATCCATATGGTCATTCTGCTGTTCAGTTGTTTGGTCGATTTGCATATTACGCTTTTATTATTATAGACTAGAGACCTGGTGCACAATATTTGTGCATGAGTGGGGTCCCTAGGCCTGGCTGGCGACCATGGCCGATCAGAGCTAGGTCAATCAGGACCAGGCTGGAGAGGAGGCGACGGTCACTGGGCTGGGCGTGGAAGGAATGGATGCCAGATGCCAACTCTGCCATTGTTGGTGCCCCGCCACCACGCAGTTCCCTCCTCCTCCATTCCCTCCTCCTTCACTCCTCCTTTGCTTGCTGCCCTGCTGCCACCGAGACGGGTGGGCAGCAGGCTGACTGAGGCCTGCTGGCTGGGGGAAGGGACGGGGCGTGGGAGGTTGACTGCTGGCCCCATGGAAGGTGCCAGCCCTCGACCCCCCTGGGAAAGGGGCCACGTCAACCGTCAGCCACCCCCAGTTCCCATCCAAGCCTGGGGCCCCGCCCCGACCAGGTGATCGGGGCCTGGTGACTGGGGGGAGAGAATGCGGTAGGTTGGCCGGCTAGGGGAGGTTGGCAGTGGGAGCGCACTGATCACCAGGGGGCAGCTCCTGTGTTGAGCGTCTGCCCCTGATGGTCAGTGCACATCATACAGACCAGTTGTTCTGGTCATTCTGGTTGCTTAGGCATTTATATATATAGATTATTGACTATATACCCTTTGCTGTACTTTATATCCCTGTGATTATTTGTAACTACCAATTTATACTTCTTAATCTCTTCATCTTTTTCACCCATTCCTCCAACCTCCCTCCCCTCTAGCTCTGTGTGTGAAGGTACTCCTAGTTTTCTATGAACCAGTTATATATCACTCCAGGGTAATCCACAAATTAGAAAACATTATGGCATTCTGTAATGAAAATTTAATAAAAGTGAGATGCAGATTCACTTTAAAAATCTGAGCTTGAAATGTAAAAATCCTAAGTCCTGTTAAACAATTCACATCTGTAGGACTCTGTTGTTCCATTGTTGTTAGTTGTGACACAAGGTATCTTTCCCAGTGATTACAAGGTTTAGAAGAGTGCGGGCTGTTTCATACACTCTTCTATCTTTCCCAGCACCTCTCACAGTGCCTGTCACATAGGAGATATTAAATAAAGGTTCACTTTATTTGTAACATTTAGAAACCTTTCAGGCTTTATTCACAAATCTCAAGAGCACAGTTTCATATTTTTATATTTTCAAATTAGTTAAAATGGTCTTCAGTAAAATATGGTGCTTTGCACATAGCAGGCCCTTGATTTTTAAAATTGACATGCAATGATTTGTGGCTTCCTGTCAAGATGGCGACATTAGTAAACATGATACTCGCATCCTCCCACAACCACATCAAAATTACAACTAAACCACAGAACCACCATCATTCAGAACTGCCTGAAATCAGGCTGAATGGAAGTCCTACAACTACAGAATTACAGAAGAAGCCACACTGAAACTGATAGAAAGGGCAGAGTCATAGAATGGGTTGGTCTGACACCTATGTGTGGCATATTTTTAATAGAAAGGGATGTTTTGGCTGCAGAGGTCTCTGCGAGGAGCAAGGGGTCCTAGCCCCACACCAGGTATCTGAGGCCAGGATTCCAGTGCCAGGAAGAGTAGTCCCATAACTTCAGGCTGTAAAAACCAGTGGGGATTGTGGCTGAATGACACAGGCTACTAGAGTCCCAAGCAGTTCCTCTTAAAGGGATGGTGCACAGACTTACTCAGACTCACTCCTCTGAACTCCAGCGCTTGGGCAGCAGCTTGAAAAGATCCAGGGACACATGGGGAGGAACTAAATTGTCTGGCATCAGGGCAAGAATTGGGGGAAAGTTTTGTCCCAGACAAAAGTGCTGGCAGAGGTCATTGTTGCTTTGCTGAGACCTCCTGGCTCCAGTACCAACAGGCATTCGTCATATCCAAGTCTCCATCAACCTGGCCCAGACTGTTTGCCAGGCCCCAATAATTCCCTGAGACACTGCTCCACACAATTAGTAATCTCACCCAAGCTGTTTGCAATGGCTTTTCCATATGAATGGCCTGTCCTAGCTCAGGCTTCAGACTTTCCTAAAATTTCTCAAACAAGCAGCAGCTGGCATCAGCGTGCCCCATACCTCACGATAAGTGGCCCCAGGCCTGGCACTAGCAGTAACCTGCCTTGGTTCACAGCTTGGTCTCTCCTGGGAACCTCCAAGGCCAATAGAAGTAGCAGCCATTTGCAGATCACTCTATAGCTTGTGCTGGGTGGCCCTGGCAGTAGCTGACTTTGCACCTCCAGAGAGTCCTCAGAGCCAGTGCATCCACTGTTCATCTTCAGACCAAGTCAGATTACAACCCTACCACATCCATTAGCAACACATTCAAGGGGTAGATTTGGAGAGGACCAAAGCCCCATTGAAGCAAGCCTCTCCTATATAGCAGCTCTTCTGCGGTAGTTGCAACTGGTCCTCACAGCCAATTGGCCTGGAAGTCAATCCCTCCCAGTGATGCCAACAGCAATGAAGGCTCAACTACAACAGGACAGTGCACACAGCCCACACAGCAGTGCACCTAGAGTGCCTAGCTCAGTGATTGGTGAGGCTGAGCCACTGGGCCCTGAAGGACACCTATCACACAAGGCCACTCTACCAATTCCAGGAGACATAGCAGCTCCACCTAATACATAGAAAAAAACACAGGGAAGTAGCAAAAATGCAGGACAAAGAAACAAATGAAAGAACAGAAGAAATCTTCAGAAAAAATACTAAATGAAATGGAAGCAAGCAAACTACCAGATACAGAGTTCAAAACAATGGTTATAACGATGCTTAAGGAATATAAATGGAAACTTCAAGGAACTTAGTGAGAAGATCAATGACATAAAAAAGGACCAGTCAGCCTGGCCAGTGCAGCTCAGTGGTTGAGTGACAACCCATGAACCTAGAGATCACTGGTTTGATTCCCAGTCAGGGCACCTGCCAGAGTTTCAGGCTCGATCCTCAGTAGGGGGTGTGCAGGAGGCAGCCAATCAATGTCTCTCTCTAACAGACATTTCACCTCTCTAGCCCTCTCCTTTCCTCTGTCTCTAAAAAAAATAAAATAAAAAAATCAACACATATTCAAAAAAAATTCATTCAATACCACATTAATAGAGTTAAATATGACACTCTCCTCCAATTCTACCCATTTTTACTCCACACCCACTGATTACTACTACTAACAGTTTGGTGCCTTTCCTTCCTGTCTTTTTTAAATGCCTTCAAATAAATAGGTGGACACGCACAGACACGTTTTTATCCATATGGAGTCAGATGTGTATTTTTCTGCTAGATGTGTATTTCACTGCTCCCTACTCCCATCCTCGCCCTATGACGCACTATGTCAGTATGTATAACTCTATCTCATTCTTCTACAGTTGTTTGGTGCTAGACATCAAATGGATGAACCATAATTTATTGAATAACACTCCTGGGCACTTTGGGTTGTCTCCATTTTTTTAAAAAAATCTAATCATTGTAGATGAAATGGGAGAGCCTGATTGGCATTTATAACATTGTTTCTAGGGAATAAATGTTATGGTTCTTATCAACATTTTTTGAAATCTTAACTTCTATTAAAGGTATTTTTATCCAAAACCAGGTAAAAGTCAAAGTCTTCACAATAGGTCACAAGGTTTTACACAACATAGCCTCTTCTTCCTCCCTCTTCAGAGTCAGACTTCTCCTGGCTCATTCCTCTCCTGTCACCTTGGTCTCTATGCAATTCTTGAAAACAAGCCAGACCACTCCAGCCTTAAGTCTTAGGGCCTCAGCGCTGGTGAGCCTATTTAAAATTGCAACTGCCTCCTCATCTCATTTTCCCTGCTCTATTTTCTATAGCATGTACCACTTTCTAAAATACTATGCTTCTAATGACTTACTATGTTTATCATTTTTCTTTCTTCTCACCATCCTCACAAGGACAGAGATTTTTAATATTTTGTTCATTACATAGTAAATATTTGTGGAATAAAGACAACCATTTCCTGAGGTAGTACTTTGAATCTCAAAACTAAATTTATAGCACCACCTAGTGCTTGTGGAAGGATGTGCTGATTAACCCTGAGATTTATTTGCACTAGCCATGGTTTACTCAAATTCTCACTATTGGTTTTTTTTTTTTTTTTAACTGCCCTCTGTGGTTCTGCGAAATTAAAATGTTTTCAATGATTAAACGGTATGAAACACACTGACTTCTCTAAGGGCCACCTCTTTTCCACTAACCTGCCCCAGAATTCTAGTGGGGGTACGAGTATCATTAAGTCATGTCTTTTAAACTTAGGGCATCTCTTCCTCCTCACTGCCAAAACTCCAAAACAGGACAATAGCCTTTGCTGTTTTGGTACTGACAATTTTTCTCCAGAATATCAAAATACACATTTATTAATTTAAAAATTTTTGTTTTGGCTATAAAAACCCCCTAAGTCAAAGTGATAAAACACTAGCAAAGGTAATGGTAATGTTTAAAATAGTTTCAGGATTCTCTAAAAGAGTGAGCACCACCTTCTAACATAGGAAGTATTGGTTTCTTTAGATATGAAAAAAGGGAAAATTAAGAAAACAAAGCTGCCTTAAAAGCATTAAAATATTTAAGATTAAATTAAGCTAATTTTTATTGAATGCTTATTGTTCTTAGGACTATTTTGAAAACTCATTAATCATCTTCACAATATTATAATGTAGGTTCCCTATATTAGGCCCTATTTTTCAGATGACAGAATGGAGACACAAAGTCACAAAACTAGTAAAGAGTACAGCCAGGAATCAAAGATAGCTAGGCTGGCCTAAGCTTTTATCCATCTCCCCACAGAATTGAGAAGGACTCTGCTTTGATTCAAAGTTCTTAGCCTGGCCAAAGAAATAAATTTAGTAATGTCCTTTTCTTCCAAAAAGGAATCAAGGCAACCATAAAAGAAACAGAAGCATATACAGTTATTCTAGGAATAAAGTTCTTTGTACAGCCAAGAAAGTGGAAGCTACAGAATTTGCCTTTCATTTTAAGGATGCTTGGCAAAGAGCAAAAGCAATTACCAACATCAAGGTCAAAGGTGGAGGGTGGTTTGCAGTGGCACAGTGAAGAATCTGTTGGTTCTTGCTGCTCATCCACCTCTTTTTGAAATCCACTCCTCAGAACTTTTGAGTCTACCCTCAGATTGCCCAAAGCAGTGGTCGGCAAACTCATTAGTCAACAGAGCCAAATATCAACAGTACAAAGATTGAAATTTCTTTTGAGAGCCAAATTTTTAAAATTTAAACTATATAGGTAGGTACATTGTTATTAACTTAATTAGGGTACTCCTAAGGCTTAGGAAGAGCCACACTCAAGGGGCCAAAAAGCTGCATGTGGCTTGAGAGCCGCAGTTTGCTGACCACGGGGTTAGAGCATTGTCCTGATATACCAAGGTTATGGGTTCGATCCCCAGTCAGGGCACATACAATAATCAACCAACGAATGAATGAATAAGTGAAACTATAATTCAATGTTTCTCTCTCTCTCTCTCTCTCTTCCTCTCCCGTTCCTCTTTCTCTAAAATCAATAAAAAATCCCACTTCTAGGAATATACCCTAAGAAACCCAAAGTGCCAATCAGAAAGAATGTATGCACCGCTATGTTCATAGTAGCACAATTTACAATAGCTAAGGTCTGGAAACAGCCCAAGGGCCCATCAGTAGATGAGTGGATAAAAAAACTGTGTACATTTATACCACAGAATACTATGCAGCAGTAAAAAGGAAGAATCTCTTACCCTTTGAGACAGCATGGAGGGACCTGGAGAGGATCATGCTAAGTGAAATAAGTCAGTCAGAGAAAGACAAGTATCACATGATCGCACTCATATGTGGAATCTAAGTAACAAAATAAACAGATGAACCGACTGGATCCGAGACATGGAAGCATGGAATAGAGCGCGGAATCTCAGAGGGAAGAGGGGGTCGGGAGGAGAGAAGGCAGGTAATCAATCAAAGACTTGTATGCATATATGCATGGCCTACGGACACAGACAATAGGGTGCTGAAGGCCTGGGGCAGAGGGGAGGGGGCGGGCCAACTGGAGGAGTCAATGGGGGAAAAAGGGATCATATGTAATACTTTCAACAATAAAGAATTATATTTAAAAAATTTAAGAAAACAATTATCTGTTAAAGTGAGTCCATTAACAAGTGATTTACTAGCTAACATCCAGAATTATTTGCATTATACATTATACTTTTAAAAGGAGTATGAATTCCTCAGAATTTCAGATTTATTGGTTCTTTCGGGGGATATTTGTGAAGATGAGGCTTCCCCTACTCTCCAGGTGAATCTGGAAATGGTGCCCCTGTCCCTATTCTCAGCTGGAATCTAGGACTCTTTTCCTAAATGTTTACTTGACTCTTTAAATTTTCTGAAATACAAGGCTAGTTTGGAATGGAAAACGGTTCTTCTCCGTTTTGGATGGAGTTTTTCAACTTGTGCTTTGAGGATCATTTGCTTTGACTCACGTGGGGTAACTCCCACCCCATTTCTGACCTCTGGCATCAGAACCTTCCAGCTGTGCTAAGAAATATGTATTCTAACAACCTTCCCCAGATGATTTGTATGACCAAGGGGGGTAATTTTGAAAAGTAAAGTATCAGAATCATTTGTGTTGTTAGATTCTTTCCTATTACAGACCACAGACCAGAACTTCAAAGAGTATCATGTAAAAACCCAATTATAAGATCAAATATAATTTTAGTAGACTAATAATTAACAAATCTATTTAC
The DNA here is from genome assembly GCF_028538775.1 of Myotis yumanensis. Taxonomy (NCBI): domain Eukaryota; kingdom Metazoa; phylum Chordata; class Mammalia; order Chiroptera; family Vespertilionidae; genus Myotis; species Myotis yumanensis. The sequence goes on from NW_027223765.1 coordinate 44,002,887, forward strand.
AGGATTGTATGTCCTTTTATTGTAAATTACAGGTATGAAACGTCTCAAAGAATTGTGTGGTGAATGTCGTTTAATCCTGCCTTGCCTTCCATAAAATTAACCAGCTGGCCGAAGTTTTTACTATGCTCCCCACATGTGCGTCTCCAGTAACCCCTGAGGCATTCTCTCTGAACAAGCCTCATTTCCTGTGTAAAAGGAACTGAGCTTGGTCAACTGTACAGAATCTCGGTTGATTAAACTTAAATTGGTTGTCAGAGGAGGCTGTAATTCTGCAGTTGTGGAGATGTTTTAAAATTAAAAATACAATAATCTTTTTGGATGAGCAGGGTATATAACAGTAGCCTAGATACAGGATCCAAACAGAAGGCCTGTTAAGATTCTTTATAGTTTTATGATTTGACTAAACTGCCTCTCCATTCAATTGAATGTCAACTTGTTTTTTTTGTTGTTGTTGTTGTTGTTTTTCATTTTTTAATCAGCAGAGCCCGGTAAGAATTCCTTGTCCCTCCTTGATAATATCGTAGCCTCTTGAGAATCCATTACAAAAAGACAGTTGAGATGCACATAACACACAAAGGAGGAAACCATTGAACTTGATGAGAACACCCCACCCAGATCATTCAGTTACCTAACGGAATTTTTCACTGAAATCATTGGGTTTGGCCAACTGGCCAACTCTCTTCAACAACAACATAGAATGACTCTTCTTCCTCACACTTGGTTTTCACTGCTCACTTTCTCTCGATTCTGGGCAATCAGAAAAGGCCGCTGCCTTGCTTTTCCCACACTCACAATCTAAATCACAGCTGCACCAGGCAGGTCACTTACCTCACAAGTCTTCCTCGGTAGAGCCAGGCTGCACGCCGCTGGGCTGCCGGAGTGAAAAGAAATCGGGGAGGACCGACGGGTTGCTGGGACCTGGAGGTGCTGTGGGTACATCTCAGCAGCTGGGAACCAGCAGCGCTGGGTAAGGCCGGACTCCAAACACCTTTCAAAAACTAAAGGTCTCTTCCAGAGGGTGACTAGTTGATAAAAAGCAATCCAAGGGGAGAGCTTTTCGTTAGAGTTTATAACATGAAGGCTACTTCTGTGAAACCACTGCAAGTCTACCTGGGAAAACATTGAAAACCTGACTTCATCCTTCTTCAGGAGGCCGTGGGAAAACCTAGCTTCGGTGGAAAAGGAGTGCCTTCCATTCCCGTCGCTGTAGCTGGGTTTGCTCCCACGCACCGGTGGAGCCAGGCAACTGATCATCTTTATACTTTCAGTCAGCATTTCTTGACTGAAAATGGGATGGGCTGGTGGGGCGAATGGCTGGATGTGCAGGCGGCGCTGTGATCTGCCATTTCATCTGCAAGGAACGCTCCTCGCGCCACAGGGAACCGCGCCGGCAGCGTGCGGCCGAGGCAGGTGGACGGGGAGGCGGCACGTCCGGTCCAGATCCAGTCCCGAGAGCGGCCTGCGCCTTCTCCACGGTAAAACCAGGGGCCCAAGAAGCTCCTTAAAGCTTCTTCCAAAACTTTCCCACTAAACACAAGTGCTGGTCAGTCACCAACATAACTGACTAGGGAATTCTGATTTTTAAAAGCTGTTTTCATTTGTGATTTTAAAGAAATATGGACGTCTAAATCGTGGCTTGTCAGTCCTTCAAGACCAGGTAAGAATGGATGATTTTGGCGACAAGGTCACATGTTTTAAGCTGAATAAACTGGTATCCAAATGTCCAGAAAAATAATGTAGAATCTACTGTCCACGAATGAGCCGGGAAAGCCCGGTGAATGACACGACCTCGGACCCCACAGACCTCTGAGGTGGCCAGCACCGTTTTGCTGGAGGGGGAGGGTCGGGAAGGTTCCGTTTGAGACACTAAAGGAAGGCAACAGCAGCAGGGCCTCTTGCATGGTCGCTGACGGAAAATGCTGAGGGAGAACTAAAGCCGCCCCCAATTGCCCAGTGTGGTCCTCACTCGAGGCTCTGGTTCTCGACGCGCGCGCGGCGATGGGAGACGGCACCCCAGTTACACCCAAGCGTGAGCGCGCACGGTGGGTGTCCGCGGAACCCGGGCGCGCCGCCGGCGAGGCCCGCTCCCGCCGCCGAGCCCGGGGAGGCCAACAAACCTCCTGGCCAGCCCGCCGCGCTGACAGGCGTCGCCGCGAGCCAATGAGCGCGCCGGAAGGCGGGGCATGGATACCGAAGGGGCGGGATTTCCCGCCTGACCGCCTGGCTCTTGGCGAGGGCGGCGCGGGAGGGACGGCTGCAAAGACTACGAGAGAGGGTGGGTCGGGGTCAGCCGCTGTGGGTGGGTCGGCGTGGGAACCGTGGGCGGCCGCCGCGTCACCTGCCGTTGCCCTCCCTCCGCCACGATGCCGGGGATCGACAAGCTGCCGATCGAGGAGACTCTGGAGGACAGCCCGCAGGTGAGGCGCGGGCGGCGGCGGGAGGCGAGGGAAGGAGCCGCGTGGGCCGATCCCGAGCCTGACGTCGCCGGGGCCGCAGGTGCCCGCCCCCGTCCAGGTGGGCGCCGCCGCCCGGTGCCCCCGCCCTCGGCTGGCCGCGCCCAAAGCCATCCAGGCCGGGCCGCCCGCCCGCAGCCCGCGTGGGCCTGCGCCACTAGGCCGGGAGTCGCGCGCGGGGTCTGGCACCTCTGCGGCCCGGCGGTCACGTACGTTCGCGGGGCTTCGTTCTGTTGACGAAAGGTGCGTTTTTATCGCCGGGATGTGCGGTGGTAAATCCTGAACCTGGAGTTTTCTCCCCGAAAACCTCTTCCGAGAAAATCCCGTAGAAAGAACCCGGTAGACTCAGGAGATGGTTTCTGAGCGAGCTGGGGAAAGAGGAACAGTGTTTCTCCGGGAGATGCTGAACGGCTGTTCATGTGCCCGCGGGGAGGAGCCCGACTTGGTCCCGGAGCCTCCCGCCTGGTGTGGCCGGTGTCGTGGCCGCGACCGTAGCCGCTGTCACTCGAGCTGTGCACGCGTGTGATGGACGGCGCCTCCGAGGCCCCGCGACGGCCGTGCCGCTCCTCGCAGACTTGGCCCGGGTACACGCATCCAAATAAATGCCCGGTGTGCCGGGGCTTGCGCGCTGGGAATGTTCTTGCGCGTGCTTTAGCTGCAGACAGTCTAGGAAGACAACCATTTGTTATGTTTCTAGTACTGAAGAATAAAATCAGCTACATTAAAAACACGTCGGTGGGGGCTGTAACTTGCATAGAGAAATTTCATCCTAAGTCTTACACAATAATTTAAGCTATTTAAGACCACGTTGATGGTTGGTAACGTAACCAGTTAGAATGAAGACAATGTTCTGAAATGTGCATTTGAACTACAGTTCCATGTATTTCATGTGTCTTGGCAGTTTAATATGCCTCTTTCCTGGGCGGCACGGCTGCCGTGTATTATTTTAAAATTAAAACATTTATTTATTTTAGAGAGAGAGAGAGAGGGAGTGAGGAAGGGGGAGAAGAGAGAGAGATGTGGATTTGTCGTTCCACTTAGGGAACCCGAAACTTTGGGCGTGTCAGGAGGACGCTCCAACCAACTGAGCAACCCGGCTTGTGCCAAGTTGAAATTGGGCTCTGATTGTGGAATTGATTTGATTTTCCTGCTGAAAGTTATCTTCACTGGCCAGTTGCCTGCTGGTAATGTACTCTTATCAGCCAATACTGACACAAAGAGAAACCCACATCTTGGCTTGACTGCTAGAATAGCCAGTTTAAATTATTTCTGTAGTGCAAAGATAAAGTATATTTGTTTCATACACTTCGCAAAAATTTTGTGAGGTGTATTGGTTAGCTGCACTTTGTCCTTTTGCCTTTTTATTATCTAAGACTCAACATGTTGCCGTACCCGTCTTTTACCTGGCCTGGCTTTTATAGCCCATAAAGACTATATGCACAGCTCAAAATAGGTTGTACAGTGCCCTGGCCATGACTTGTGAAGAGGATATAATCTCTTGACTTATTTCTTGAATTTTTCACACAATTGATTTACAACTTGAGCATTAGTTTTTTCCTTTTTTACAAGAATGTGCCACATTAGTGTCAGTTTGACAGTAATTTTTAATGAAATAGCCACATTGATATTTCAATTTCTATAAGTAAAAATTTTTTAAAAAATTTATTTTATTGATTTTTTTTACAGAGAGGAAGGGAGAGGAATAGAGAGTCAGAAACATCAATGAGAGAGAAACATTGATCAGCTGCCTCCTGCACACTCCCCACTGGGGATGTGCCTGCAACCAAGGTACATGCCCTTGACCGGAATCGAACCTGGGACCCTTGAGTCCGCAGGCTGATGCTCTATCCACTGACCCAAACCGGTTAGGGCTAGAAGTAATAATTTTGAACTAAATAACGTTTATTTGGGAAAATTAGTTGTGGACAACTGGGATTTGGAAAGGGAGGACACTTGTAAGTGATTCTTAGGGAGAACCTGTGGCAGAATGGAAAGTCCTGGATCTGGGATTAGGATATAAAGGTTTTAATCTTCACTGCCACTTAGTCCCTTCTGCTTTAGGGCAAGTTACTCAACTTCTCGGAACCACAGCTGTTATAGATAGCTATTTTATTTTTCTCCCTGGTTATAAAAATAATATTTACTTCAGAAAAATTGGAAGTACAGAAAAGAAAGCAGTTACATGCCATGTACCCAGCCACAAACCCTGTTAATAGTTTACTTTCTTCTTTCTAATTTTTTCTCTTACACATTTTAATGTAATTGAGATTATGTTGTGTTTACAATTTTTATTTGGTTTTAATTTAACATTATAGTTTAAGCATCTTCACATATTATTACATTCTGAATGAAAGAATTTAAAGGCTGCACGTTTCCTTAGCTGACTTAATAGTTGTCTTATTGGATTTTTAGACTCCCCCCCCCCCCCCCCCCCCCATTTTGCTTTTATATATTGGGCTGAGATTCATGCTTGGGCATCAATTTTTGCTCTAATTGGGTTATTTATTTAGGATGGAGTCCAAGAAGTGAAGTAACAAAGATTATGGAAATTTTTTAAAGCTCCTGATACAAGTTTTTATTAGATCACTTGATCCTAATCATTTTTAAAATTTAAAAAAAATTGAGGCTTCTTTTGCATAATATGAATACTCCTAGATTCAACACATACTTGTTTTCACATTTTCACATCTCTGTTGTCAAGATGCCTCTTACAGCTGACGATGTTTTATTTCTAATTGCCTGCAAATGTACACACCTGTCTGTTTGTCCTAGTGCAGTAATGGCGAACCTATGACACGAGTGTCAGAGGTGACACGCAAACTCATTTTTTTGGTTGGTTTTTCTTTGTTAAATGGCATTTAAATATATAAAATAAATATCAAAAATATAAATGTTTGTTTTACTATGGTTGCAAATATCAAAAAATTTCTATATGTGACACGGCACCAGAGTTAAATTAGGGTTTTTCAAAATGCCGACACGCCAAGCTCAAAAGGTTCGCCATCACTGTCCTAGTGGCATGACTGGCCAACTACAACCTCTAAAGTCGTTCAGCCAACAAATCAGTTTAACTTGAAGCACTACCATTCGTGTTTGTTGTTTGAAAATACTCCTTTGACACCTGATGAAATGAAGCAAGTGCCACCATTAAAACCTGCTGTATGGGCCCTGGCCAGTGTGGGTTCAGTTCTGGTCTGGGTACACACCCAGCTTGAGGATTCTATCCCAGGTTGAGGGAGGCAACTGATCATGATGTTTTTCTCTCTCCCTCTCCCTGTCTCACTAAATTCAATAAAAAGAAAAACTTGCTGAATGGTATCTCATGAAATGGTTTGTAAGAAAATATGTATTGGGGACAAAAGGGGAGCGCATAGAAGAAATACTTATACAGAATAATATTGGATGAGAAAATGGATATTTGATAACTCTTGTGTCAAAAAGTGACTCACAAGAGTTGAACTCTGAAGAAATTTTAGGGTTACTAGTATATTAAATTTATGCTGCTTGTGTTTGTTTTCCTTTTTATGTTTATATGGGTGTTATATATAAAATTGTATCTAAAGGTATGTTTCCCTGAAATTTAAATTAAAAATTTCGAGACATAAGAAAACCTTAAATTATAACTTAATTGCCAGCATTGTTTTGTTTGTTTTAGTAGTATATAAAAATGGTGCAGCTCACAGTGGATGCCATCATAGATTCAGTGAAATGGTATTGATTGTATTTTTATAAGTTGCTAATTTTAAACAATCATACAGTGTTGAACTTGATATTTGAGTTTTAATTAGGGAACCTATTTCAACCCTGTTTGGGCTAAGATGATCTTTTCTTTTTTAAAAATCTTCACTTAAAGATTTTTTTTCATTATTATTGATTTCAGAGAGAGAGAAATCGATGTGAGAGAGAAACATCAATGGGTTGCCTCCCATATGCACCCCAGCCTGGGACCGAACCACAACCTAGGTATGTGCTCTAACCGGGAATCGAACCCGAAACCTTTTGGTATATGGAACTATGCTCCAACCAACTGAGCCACCTGGCCAGGGCAAGAGGATCCTTTTTTTAAATGCTTCTATTTTTCAGATTTAGATTTAGAGTTTATTTTTTTTTAAGGGCAAGATGATTTTTTTTTTTTTTTTAACCGCTGTGGGTGGTGCATGAGGTGACAGTACCTAAGGACACCGATTTTATTTTATTTTATTTGTTTTATATATTTTATTGATTTTTTTACAGAGAGGAAGGGAGAGGGATAGAGAGTTAGAAACATCGATGAGAGAGAAACATCAATCAGCTGCCTCCTGCACACTCCCCACTGGGGATGTTCCTGCAACCAAGGTACATGCCCTTGATCAGAATCGAACCTGGGACCCTTGAGTCCGCAGGCTGACGCTCTATCCACTGAGCCAAACCGGTTAGGGCAAGATGATTTTTTTTTAAGTGAGAAAGTTTACTATGATTGAGATTTAATTAACAATTTTTTAAAAAAAATATATTTTATTGATTTTTTACAGAGAGAGGAAGGGAGAGAGAGAGTTAGAAACATCGATGAGAGAGAAACATTGATCACCTGCCTTCTGCACATCTCCTACTGGGGATGTGCCCACAACCAAGGTACATGCCCTTGACCGGAATCGAACCCGGGACCTTTCAGTCCACAGGCCGACGCTCTATCCACTGAGCCAAACCGGTTTCGGCTTAATTAACAATTTTTTTGAAAAATATATTTTTATTGACTTCAGAGAGGAAGGGAGAGGGGGAGAGAGAAAAACATCAATGATGAGAGATAATCATTGATCGGCCACCTCCTGCATGCACCCAGGCATGTGCCCTTGACCAGAACTATACCCGGGACCCTTCAGTCTGCAGGCCAATGCTCTATCCACTGAGTCAAACCCCAGCTAGGGCCAAGATGATCTTTTAAATTTAGTTCCACTACAGGTTTTTACATAAATGTATTCCTTGAATTAGGACAGTGATTCCCAAAGTGGGTGCTGCAGCGATCCAGGGGGGCAGTGATGGCCACAGGTGCATTTGGGGGCGATGAGTAACTGCTATTAAAATTTAAAAAAAATTAATTTCCAGGGGCTGAGTAATATTTTTTTCTGGAAAGGGGGCGGTAGGCCAAATAAGTTTGGGAACCACTGAATTAGGATGATAATTTTTGGAGGAAAAAACAACTAAGTGACAGATTTTTCTTAAAAATGGCATAGCCAGGGCCTGGCTCAGATGTTGAGTGTTGACCTATGAACCAGGAGGTTCAGTTTCAGGTCTGGGCACATGCCTGGGTTGCAGGCTTGATCCCCAGTAGGGGACCTGCAGGAGGCAGCCAATCAATGATTCTGATCATTGATGTTTCTCTTTCTCTCCTTTCCTCTCTGAAATCAATAAAAAAAATATTTTTTAAAAATGGCATAGCCAAACAAGATTTTTTGATGCTTTTCTTTTTACATCTTAAAATAGCACTTTGAGAGGTAGGAGTTGAGGCACTAGAGCTAAAAAATAAAAAAATTCTGTCAGATCTAATTCTCTGGGGCATGGGAAGTAGATGACTGAGAATGTAGACTTTGTATATTGGCATAATGATTTTGTGCTTTTTTCCAAAAACTGTATTCACTTAGTTTTCTCTTCTGAAAATAGGAAGCTAAGACTAAGTTGATTTTAAAAAACCAGCTTTTAAGGTTGAGGCATTATTTATAGAGTAAAATACAAGGTCATCTTTTAAGCTGTAGTTATGGCAATAGTTTTTGGTATTTTAATTCTTCTCTGCCTTTGAGATATAAAAAGCTTAGCATACTTTGCCTTGATATGCTGAGTTTCCTTGTCTCTGAAATTCTTTTTATTGACAGTCTTAAATTTACTTACAATTTTTCCCCCCTTAAAATGAAAAATTTTATGTGCTCATTGGAAAAAAATAAAGCCTAACAATATAGAAATGTATAAAGAAGAAGAAAAAAGCCAGAACCTGTTTGGCTCAGTGGATAGAGTGTCTGCCTGCGGACTCAAGGGTCCCGGGTTCGATTACGGTCAGGGGCATGTGCCTTGGTTGCAGGCACATCCCCAGTGGGGGGTGTGCAGGAGGCAGCTGATCAATGTTTCTCTCTCATTGATGTTTCTGGCTCTCTATCTCTCCCTTCTTCTCTGTAAAAAATCAATAAAATATTTTTTTTAAAAAAAAGAAAGAAAAAAAATTTCTAAAAAAAAAAAGAAGAAGAAAAAGAATAACCCCAAGTTTTGCACTCAGAAAAACATGGTTAACGTTTTGTAGGCTATGCTGGAGAGGGGCATTGTGGTATTATTTTTGGATTAGGATGGGGAGGGGTTTGGCGTTCCTAGAAGATACCACAGAGAAAAAGAAATAATCATAATAAGTTATCCGGAAATAAGACATTTAAAGTATTTACTCATGGAATACTGCTAAATTAGCCTTGAATGTGTCTTTTGATTTGTTCTTAAGTTTAATTACAGACTTTTTACTTCATAAAAATATATCTTTGTTGTTCCTTCTAAAAGTTTGTATGATGTATTTGGAAAAACCCTTTGTTTTAATGAAGTGAAACTGAGAACAAAGAATCCTGACATCTTGGCATTACTATCAAAAGAGAAAAAATAGATTAATACTCAGAATAATTAGAGCTCTGATATTCTAGGATTTTTCCTTCCTTTAGAAAAAATTTCCATCTGATTTATGTAATGGTTAACATAAACTTATTGCTTTTATTTTATACAGACAAGGTCTTTACTGGGTGTATTTGAAGAAGATGCTACAGCTATTTCCAACTATATGAACCAATTGTATCAAGCTATGCATCGGATTTATGATGCACAGGTAAAAAGCTAAAGGCTGACTCCATGCTTTTTAAAAATGAATCTTTAAGCACAGAGTGTCTGTCTTGTTTACTGGTGCCTAGTGTTGACCTGGGCTCATAGTAAGAAATACTTGTTAAATGGATGAATGAACATTATTTTGTATTACAGAGCTCACATTTCTGTTACTAATGTATAGTTTGTAGTACTATAAAAGTTATGAAGATTGAAGCATCTGCCCCTCCTCCCCAAACCCAGTAAGGGCTTATTGAAACTTACTAACAGTGACCTTGGCCTAAGATTTGAATGAAAACCCCATATTCACACCCATATTTTCCCTAATCGTGCTTTTAATCTTATGGAATACTTCCTCCCCTTTTTAAACAAAGGATTTGAAAGTATTTTGCCTCTTTTTTATTAATAGAAGGTAATAAAAATTAGATGTAGCTCTGGGGCATAGGAGATGAATTTAAGAAAATGGAAATGACTAAATTATTTTGTTGACTAGGAATAAGATTTGAGGCTTTGTTTATGAAATTTAACAACAACCTGGGTTCTATAATAAACTTTCTTTGGGATTGATTAAGTGTACTCATTTTTTCCCTTTCTAATTTTCTCTTCCTTCTAGACTCACATTTTCATTACGTACTTAAAAGTTGTGATAGTTGTTATTTTCTTTTCTTCTAATTGGTCTCTCAAATTGGATTTCTGAAGACAGATTGATATGTAAAAGAAATGTTACTTTTGTCATATTCATCATTGGAAAAAAACCCTTTAAATTAAAAAAACTATTTCTTTCATATGGTTCTGTTGCTGTATTTTATGACTAGGTTGACCACATTTTGGTTGTATGTTATTAAATGCTTATCATGGACTAGTATCAGCATCTAGAGAAAGGGATAATCAGTTTTCAGTGTAGAATCTCTTAAGATTTTGCTAAGATATGTACAGGTTACTCTAACTTTAAAGCTTTAACAACATTTAATTTAATGCCTAATTTTTATTAGTTAAAAACAAGCATGCACCAGGAACATTGCTAGTGTATATTTTATGGTTTGAGTTTCCTTTTAGCACTTTAATGGTAGTTCTCTTTCCAGTGACTTAGTGAGGGGTTTAGAGAACATGTACGATATTTTATGTTAAGTGATAAATAAAAATGGTGTAGGTATCTTCAACTAAAAGTTTTTCTTATCAGTAATGTCTCCTTAATTTGAGTTAATCTTTTTTATAGAATGAATTAAGTGCAGCAACACACCTGACTTCAAAACTTTTAAAAGAATATGAAAAACAGGTACTGTATATGAAAGTTTTAAGTGCATAATTTAAAATATGCAGTAATGCCATATCTATATAGTTAAGTAGAATTTCTCATCAAGAATCCTAAACTTTTTAGAATTCACAGAAGTTAATTTTGATATGCCATTGAAATTCCTTTATAGCACTTATATCTAATTTTAATGACTTAATGTTAGCTACAGAGGTTATCTGATTGACCTCTCTTCTTTTTACTGAAGCTTGCTTAAGTTACACAGGTGGTTATTGGAGTAATTGGAGCTAAACACCAAATCTTTGAACTCCCAAGTATGGTGTGCATTTCTATATACCATGTTAATTGGTTGCTTAGCAGCATCATAATTAATGTTTACTAATTATATAATTATACTAGTTTATTAAAATTATACTTTTAGAGCTTATTCAAAGTTTAGAAGTTTCCTGAAGTTATTTAAAAATCTAAATGATAATGTCATTCACAAAAGGCATACAGCATTGGTCCTTTACCTCATCTCTGTTTCTCACCTTTTAGCGTTTTCCATTGGGTGGTGATGATGAAGTGATGAGTTCTACTTTGCAACAGTTTTCAAAAGTTATAGATGAGGTAAGTGTTTATTTTATTTTGCTTGAATAAGTGGTCTTATAATTAAGTTATTCAAGTTGTTTAGCTTTTATTGGGAACTGTTATTATTATGATTATACTAGAGGCCTGATGCATGAAATTCATGCATGGGTATGGTCCCTAGGCCTGGCCGGTGATCAAGGCCGATCTGCGAGGCAATGGGGGGGGGGGGGGGAGGGGATGGCCCCCTCCCTGCAGGCACCCACCTTAGCTGGCCTGGGGCCTGCTGGCTGGGGGCAGCTCCTGTGTTGAGCATATGCCCCCTGGTGGTCAGTGCATGTCATAGTTGTTTCACCAGTTGTTTCACCAGTTGTTCTGCTGTTTGGTCACTTTGCATTTTGGGCTTTTATTATATAGGATGAGTAAGTCCCTTTTAAAAAAAGATTACTATTTAAAAAGGACCTTATTTCTTGGTGGCTGTCTTGTAAAAACAGTACTTTCTATGCTTGATTAAAACAAATCGTTTTCAAGGAATAAACATATGGATATGTTCTCCCAGTCCATGTAACTAACATTCAGTGTTTCATTGTCTTATCTGATGAACACAGGGAGAGAAGAGGCTCTTTATGGTTTTTCTTTTTTTTTTTTTGCCATCAAGCAACATTTTATCTTCCATTCTAAACAGCCAGTATTAACCCTTAATTTCTCAAACTAGCCTCAGAACGAATAACTAAAAAAGGCTGGAAGTTAGGAGGAAGAAAGGTGGTGAGAGATGTTTGGAGAGCCCCTGACTGTTCTCTACTAGTACAGTGAAAACTCTTCTTTTCTTTTTTTTTTTTTTTTTTTTTTTTTTTAATAATAATTTTTATTTCTTAAAGTATTGAAAACTCTTCTTTTCACATGCACCATTAGTCCTGTCTTTTCTAGTATCTTAACTGGAAAATAAATTTTTGAAATATTTTAATAATTCATTATAAAAAATATTGTAGCAGATCAATATAAAGAAATATTTATAGAAAATGGAATTTTTTTATTGTGGTAAAATATACATAACTAAAATTTACTACTGGTGATATTTGGTACATTCACAGTGTTGTGCAACCATTAGCACTGATACTCTAGACACTTTTATCATTATCCCAAAGGAGACCCTGTGCCCATTAAGCAGTCACTTCCTACTCCTCACTCCTTTAGCTCCTGGCAACCATAAATCTGCTTTCTGTTTGTTTGGATTTACCTATTTTGAATATTTCATATAAATGGACTCAATATAATTTGTGTCATCTTTCACTTAGCAAAATGTTTTTAAGGTTCATCCATGTTGTAGCATGTATCAGATTGCATCCCTTTTTTTTTTAAAATTGATGTCAGAGAGGAAGGGAAAGAGATAGAGAAATAGAAACATCAGTGATGAGAGAGAATCATTGATTGGATGCCTCCTGCACGTCCCCTACTGGGGGAGATCGAGCCCGCAACCTGGGCATGTGCCCTTGGCCAGAATGAACCTGGGACCCTTTAGTCCACAGGCGGACGCTTTATCCACTGAGCCAAACCAGCTAGGGCTGCATTCCTTTTTTTTTTTGCTAAATAAAATCTTGTATGAATATACCACATTTTATTTATCCATTTACCAGCTGATGGACATTTGGGTTGTTTTCCACCTTTTGGCTAATGCAAATAGTATTGCTATGAGCATTCATGTACAAGTTTTTATTTTTGTTTTTTTTGAACACCAGTTTTCAATTCTTTTGGGCATATACCTGGCATGGGATTGCTGGGTTATTTGGTAATTTTGTGTTTAACTTTTTGAGGAACTACCAAACAGATTTCCACAGCTTCTACACAATTTTACATTCCCACCAGTAATGTAGGAGGGTTCCAGTTTTTCCACATTCTCACCAACATGTAAGAATGTGTTATTTTTATTTACTTTTTATTGTAGCCATTGAAGTGGTGTGAAGTGTAATCTCATCATAGTTTTGACGTGCATTTTCCTGATGGCTGATGATATTGAGCATCTTTTCACGTGCCAATTGGCCATTTGTAAATCTTTGATAAAGTGTCTGTTCAGATCTTTCCCCTTTTCTTAATTGGGTTGTTTCTTTTATTATTTAGTTTAAGGGTTTTTTATTCAAGTTCCTTATCATTGGCAAATATTTTCTCCCATTCTGTGGATTGTCTTTTTACTTTCTTGATAGTATCCTTTGGTATACAAAAATTTTAATTTTGATGAAGTTTTATATATTTTTTTGTTGCTTGTGCTTTTGGTTTCATATCTAAGAAATCATTGCCAAATCCAAGGTTATCCTATGTTTTCTTCTAAGAGTTTTAAATGGAATTTTTTTACTGTATATTTTATTACATAATTTTGTGTTCTCTTATTATCAACATCTTTTACTAGATTTTGTTTTATTTACATAACACTGGTTAAATGTTTCTCTTACTTGGTCTTTTTGGTTTTTCTTTTACTAGCTTAGCTCTTGTCATGCGGTACTTTCAACGCAGCTTGCTGATGCTATGATGTTCCCCATTACCCAGTTTAAAGAAAGAGATCTGAAAGGTACTGAAGTCAAGCTTATGTTTACTTTCATTAGCTATCAGAATATTAATGCCTGTAAAATGCATATTACTCTATATCTTAACCATTTCTGAATATAGCTTGTGCCACATTTACTTTAATTAGTCACTAAACATTTATAGGAGCTAATTAATGCTAGGTGTTAAACTAGATACTGAGGAATACTGATATGAATAAGATGTCACTTCACTTGAGAAAGTCTACAGAAGGATGTAGGTAAACAGATAATTACAATACTGTTTCATAGGGAATGAGCAAGGTGTTGTGAAAGCTCAGAGGAGGGTGTCAGAAAGGCTTCACCAAGGATTTGACATGAGCATTTAGCCATGAAGAGGAGTTTGCCAGGAGAAAAGAGTCATTCTATTAGAGGGGCTAGGAAATACAAAGGTATGGGTTGTAGAAATACATGGCTTGTTTTGAGAATGATAAGTTAAGTGTGGCTGCAATATTGAATGTGTTGGGCATGGCAGGAGACAAATCTAGAAGTAGATTAGTTGGGACTAGATTATGTTAAAGATGTTCCACTTAAATTTATAAGGAAAGAGAAGCCAATGGAGGTCTTTTAAGAAGGAGACACAATCCTTTTGTTTTTGGAGGGTGGAATAGAGTGAATTTGATGTCTAGGAGAATGGGTTAGGAAGTTATGAGAGTCCAGTGAGGTATGACTGAGACTTGAACTGAGACAGTGGCACAGGAGATGGAGGTGTGTTTATGGGCTGGAGTGGCAGGAGGTAGGTGGTACTGACACAGCTAGCAACCCATCACTTAGTTGTTTGTGGTGGATTTTGCCCCCATTTAGCATTATTCAGTGATAAAATGAGTTTTATAGAATTGGCTCTGCTTTCTCATAATTCATAATCTTAGAAAATTACATAGATCTATTTATAAGATAGGTAGATAGAATAAACATTGAATTAATATATCAGTGGATGGTAAAATATTTAAATTATAATGGAATAAAAACAAATGTATTTTAGAGATGGAGTTAATATTTGCGGTGGTAAATCCTCAAGAATGGTCGTTCTAAGGTCAAGAAACAAAATCTCTTTTCTCAATCTAAGGGGACTGAGTGTCATAATCTTTTTAATAAAATGTTCTTTATTTCTTATTCAACATTTGAACTTATTAGAGTCAATATAAAAAATGAGTTGTTAGATTCTGGTACAAAGACTATTTCCATATCTTAGAATTTACAGTGGTTTTACAATTTGTTTTTGTGTCATATTACTAATTTGTGGTGAGTAGATTTTTTGGAGTTGTAATGTTGCTAATGATAGTAAATGTTCCATAGGGGCTAGCTGAAATACAGAGTGGCATTTTCACTTTGAATGTTGAAATATGAGATATTATTTGGAGTTTTAATTATAGCTAAAATGGCAGTTACTATTTTCTAAACAAAATTTAAGATATTTCATAAATATGCTACACTGAAATTATTCTTGAACTTTTCCAGAAATATTGACATTAAAGGAAGTGTTTCAGATTGCTAGTAATGGTAAGCTCTTAATACTTTACAGTTATTTCTTGTTTGATGCATTTTTAAAATCACAAATGTGTGGCCGGATTCTATGTAATAATTGAAAAAAATATGAGCCTAATTAAAAGTTTAAATGAACATTATTTAAATCAGTGTTGTTATTTAAGTTGTACTGTTTACCCTACAGAAAAATTTAATAAGAAATTAAATCAACTCTTGTGATTTTCTATCCTCATAATATTAAAAAGGTGATATAATATTTCCCCTGCCTTGTTTTCCTATACATCCTGCGTTTTCCTATACATCCTGCATTTTCTTTAATGAGCATTTGCTATTTTTGTATTAAAAATATTTATGTAAAATTTTAGTGGATTATAGTTTCCTTCCTTTGAATTAAATATTTTTACCAATTTAATAAGTAGAAACATACTTTAGGGGAAATTTGGATAGGAGAACATTTGTTGAAAGATGCGCATCTGAAGCCATTTAAAACATTTATAAGTTTTGCAAAGTACTATCTTATTGTTGTTAATAGTCATTTCTATTTTCCAGATCATGATGCTGCAATTCACAGATATAGCCGATTATCAAAAAAGAGAGAAAATGACAAGGTATGATCCATACTTACTCTTTCAGTATTGCAATTAACAACTGTTTCATTAGGTGGTCTAGTTTTTCCTGTTTAAAATGCTGTCTTTACTGGGGATGTGTGAGGGGGTGTCATTCGGGGAAAAAGACATGTAATACTTTAAACAATAAAAAAAAAAATGTTGTCTTTAGTTTTGTACATTGCTGGCACATTCCCCACCACACACACATACATACACATAAAGAGCTCAGGTAGACATGTGCTTCCTTTGACACTTGGGAGAGTGAAGGGTAGGAGGTAAAAATTTGGGAGTCATTGGAATATGGAATATTCTTTGTACTTGATTTGGTATTCTCAGGAGAGCAGGAAGAGAGAAGAACCTAGTATATATTACATAGTAGGTGCTTAGTAAATATTTGTTGTCTGAATACAAGAACTTAAAGGAACACACACATTTTAAATGTAAGTGAAGGAAAACAAGAGAGGAGGGGCAGTAGGGAGGGAACCAGGAGGAGAGAGTGGTATGTTGTGAACTGACAAAGTCAAAGACTAATGGCTAAGCTACTATCAAACAATTAATTGTCTGCCTTCCCTCTGTGTGGTAGACTTTCTCTGACATGCTTAGTTTATTGTATCATTCTTAGTTATATGCAGAATTCTGCTTTTAATGTGCTTTAAAATGAAATGGTTGGTAGTAAAACAGGAAAACTATCTTAGCCAATATTGGGCAGGATTTCTAATATCTATAAGAAAATAAGAAAGCAGTGCACAATTGCTGGTGATGTGCCTTTTTCCTTTGGGTAGGCTCTTCTTCACAGCCACTACTAAAGATAAATTAAAATTAAATCAATAAGCCCTAACCAGTTTGGGTCAGTGGATAGAGCGTCAGCCTGCGGACTCAAGGGTCCCAGGTTCGATTCCTGTCAAGGGCATGTACCTTGGTTGCGGGCACATCCCCAGTAGGGGGTGTGCAGGAGGCAGCTGATCGATGTTTCTCTCTCATCGATGTTTCTAACTCTCTATCCCTCTCCCTTCCTCTCTGTAAAAAATCAATAAAATATATTAAAAAAAATTAAATCAATAATAGTATTTTTAATTTTTTCACTTAAAGGCAAAGTACGAAGTAACAGAAGATGTCTACACTTCCAGAAAGAAACAACACCAGACCATGATGCATTATTTTTGTTCATTAAATACTCTTCAATACAAGAAGAAAATAGCATTGTTAGAACCTCTACTTGGGTACATGCAAGCTCAGGTGAATTCTACACTGTATTTTGGATTATAACTACCCTGAAAACTTTATATTAAGTATGATATTTATGTTAAATATAAGGATATTACATTGCAAACTACAAATTACAATTTTGTGCCTATGTTTTAAAAAGTAATTTAAAATTGTCATCAGGATGTTATTTTAAGGAAGTTAGGGAGAATGGTTTTCCTTGCAGATGAAGATTTCAAATATTTTATGGTAAATGAAACCACTTACCTTGTATGTAGATCTTGTTCATCACAATTGAGGACAGGGAACAGAAAGCTAAATGAATTGTGGAGTTACACCTATTGCTGGAGCCTCCAATCATTCTTGCTTCATAATAGATCTGAAAGAAAAGTTTGAGTTTGCTTCAAGTTGCTTGCATACTTCCTGAGTTAAAAATATTAATGAACTCCAAAGTGTCCCAAGAGGTATGCATCAGGAAGGGGGCCAAAAAATTAAATTTGGGTAATAGAAGATGAGATGGCAGCCCCCTATTTCTTCAAGTATGAATATTATTATTCCTCAGATACAAAACTTCTTAATCTTTGTATTAAACATGAAATAGTTTATCAATATGACTTACTTGAAATGTCTTAAAATTTATTTTCCAATTAAAAAAATTGCTTACCATATGCATGTATCTATAATAATAAAAGTGTAATATGCTAATTAGACCAGACGTTCTTCCTGATGAAGACAGGGCGGCAAGGGCCGAGGCAAGCTGCTGTGGCTGCGAGGGCTGAGGGCCTTGCACGAATTTCATGCATCGGGCCTCTAGTTAATATATAAAAGAATGAACAGTGAAATTTAAGTTTTTTTCTTCAGTGGTTTCATGCCCAGTAGAAGTCATTGTAAACTACAACCTATTTTTACACAGATGGGAATAATCCTTTGTTGTTTACTTACCCATTATCTTGGAATTTGTTTATATGCTTTATTTAAGTATTTTGTTTGTGTGTGTGGGTGTTTCTGTTGTTCAACCCTCTTACTCTCACACCCTCTTGCCTCAGATAAGTTTCTTTAAGATGGGTTCTGAAAATCTCAATGAACAACTGGAAGAATTCTTAACTAACATTGGAACAAGTGTACAGAAGTAAGTATTTTCTTCCTTAAAATTGAAAATGAAGTTATGTGAATGATAAGTTAACAGCTAAATGTCATAATCTAAAAATATTTACCATTTAATTTCCTGCCGTGAGAGTGTTTCTTGCATGACTCATGGACACTTCTTTTTTCACCATCTTTTCCAGAGAATCTGAACTCTGAATTTCATAATAGTATCAAATCTGATGCTATTTTATTGATTCTAAACTAGGTTTTATGTCTGAATATAACAGACACATGATAGTAATTATTCATAGGGAGTTATCCTCACAGTTACCTGAATTGTGGTGGATAGATGGGAGATCACTAAATAAATCTTGTTTTTCAAGCCATGAAAATTTAGAGAAAGCAGCTCTACTAGGTTCAGAAGTCTGAGCAGTGATGTGGTCAACCTGAGGGAGAAAGGGAGATGAAAATGTTGTTTTAAAGGCACAGGACAGAACAGTTTGAAAATTCCTTTGAAGTTAGGCATTGAATATGGCTTCATTAAGTTTTTGAATTTAGTATTGTTTCCAAAATATCTGTTTTAAAGAAAACGTAAAGCTGTTTTATAACATGTTCATGTTACTTTAACTACCCATACCACTGTTGCTCCCTTTAAGAAAATGTATATAAAACAAATCACAGATAAATGTGATTGTGAAAGGAGTACTTTGTTGTGGTTGGTAGTAAATAACCTGTTCTCTGTGCTAGTGTTCGCAGGGAGATGGACAGTGATGTAGAGACCATGCAGCAGACAATAGAGGATTTGGAAATAGCCAGTGACCCTTTATATGTGCCTGACCCTGATCCCACGAAGTTTCCTGTTAACCGAAACTTAACCCGAAAGGCTGGATACCTTAATGCTAGGAAGTAAGAAAACTAATGTTATTTTCTTATATTGTGTATCATTTAAGTTAGTAGCAAGCAAGCCCTATCTAATAATAGACAAACATGGTAATTGACCGTACCTTCGCTACGCCTCCCATTGGATAATCAGCGCGATATGCAAATTAACCGCCAACAAAGATGGTGGCTAATTTGCAAATACTGGCTGGGAGCGAAGACTGAAGACACCGTAGAAGGAAGCCAAGCAACGGAGCCGAGGTAGCAGAGACGGGCGGGAGAGAAGCGGCAGAGAAGGGTGAGGTAGGAGCCACAGAGACGGGAGCGAAGCCCTATTCTTGCAGGAATCCTCCTGCAACAGGCCTCTAGTATAATATATAATTGATACTGCCGCCAAATTGTTTTGATTTCACTAAAGCTTGGATCTTTTTAGTTAGTGGTATTAGTATTTGGTTGAACTTTTTGACCTATGGGGTACATGAATAATTTTCAAAAGTAACTAGATATTTGTTGAATAATTTAGAATTATCTAAAAAGTGAAACCAATTTGAATTTAAATCTAGCATAATGTGAATGCTATAAAATGTTATTTATCATACTTTAAACATGTATGTAATTACACCATCAGGTGAAATTTTAGTTTTTACCTGAAGCAAGTTAACCCTAGGAGTAAAATAAGTTCTTTTGTTTTCAATTTACACCCTTGAAAAGTTGAACTATATTTTTGAAGCATCATTATAGCAGCTCCAGTTTAATAATTTCCAGCCTTGTTTTGGAAATATATGTACACCCACTCACATAAGTGGTCAGCATACATGAATTTATTTTAGAAACTGAAAAACAGATATTTATATTTTCTAGGTGCTTTGATGCCTTTTTGCAAGCTGGTTCTTTGTGGTGTGCTTTATCTTGTGTCTGACTTATGATGAGATTTCATGTGTGTTATAATTAAAGAGTGAATGTACTTTCTTCATTTAGTAAAACAGGCTTGGTGTCATCTACCTGGGACAGACAGTTTTACTTCACTCAGGGTGGAAACTTAATGAGTCAGGCCCGTGGAGACGTAGCAGGAGGCTTGGCCATGGACATAGACAACTGTTCAGTGATGGCTGTGGACTGTGAAGACAGGCGGTACTGTTTTCAGATCACCTCTTTTGATGGAAAAAAGTTAGTATTTTTCCTTCTACTAATAAAGTATGTAATATTTTAAACTACTGAAATGTAGGATAATTCATTTTCATTCAGACATTTAATAGATATTTTAGGCTTGTTATATATTCAGGTAATTTTCTTATAGAAATGAGTTGAATTGTCCTTTCTGACCTGGTTAAATGATGCCTAGTATTTTAAGGTTACCAAAGTGAGGTCATATGGTAAAGACCTGTGATTTCATGCTGAGACTAGTCACTGAAAACCCTGCATGGTGTGGGGAAGGCAGCACAAGTAAGTGGAAAGAGCCCCAACCTTAGAGTCAGAAAGTTCAAATTCTGGACCCACTACTGAGTGTGTGGTCTTAGACAAGTTACATAACTTCTATGAGCTTCATTTTTGTACATGTAAAATTGGGGGGAGGTCACAATCCCTGTTTTCTAAATTGTTAATGAAAAATCGAGATCTAACATATGTAATATGTCTAGCATGTACTAGGTGCTAGCAATAATAAATATTTCTCACCCTAGCCGGTTTGGCTCAGTGGATAGAGCATTCACCTGCAGACCAAAGGGTCCCAGGTTTGATTCCGGTCAAGGGCCCTGGTTCAGGCTCATGTAGGAGACAACCAATCAATGTGTTTCTCTCACATCGATGTTTCTCTTTGTCTTTCCCTCTCTCTCCCACTCTCCTTAAAAATCAGTGGAAAAATATCCTTGGGTGAGGATTAACAAAAAAATTATTTATTTCAAGTAAATAAATAAATATTTCTGATAAAATTATTTAGTCCATTAATGGTTATATGCTATTTAAAAATTTTCTATTATCTTTGCATTAAATGAGAATCTGTAGAACAAATTTTTGAAAAGTATAGAAAAATATAAAGGAGTATGGAAAAAGCTATGATCTCACTAACTAGAGCAGAGGTTCTCAACCTTCTGGCCCTTTAAATACAGTTCCTCATGTTGTGACCCAACCATAAAATTATTTTCGTTGCTACTTCGTAACTGTAATGTTGCTACTGTTATGAATCGTAATGTAAATATCTGATATGCAGGATGGTCTTAGGCGACCCCTGTGAAAGGGTCGTTCGACCGCCAAAGGGGTCGTGACCCACAGGTTGAGAACCACTGAACTAGAGCAACAATTAACTTTTTAGTCTGTTGCCTTACAATTTTTATTTTTTAATTATAGTTTTTAAATAGTTGAGGAAATACTGCATATGTAATTTGGACCTGCAGTCATTTAATACAGTCATTTTATAATGGCTACATTATAATCTAGATAAGGATATATACCATAATTTACAAAACTTTCTAATGATAGATGCTTAAGTTATCTGCAAATTTTTCCTACTTAATTAAGTTGCTTTTGATCTTTCTTATTGTTTAGAGCAACTCTGGGTATCCTGAAAGTCATTTTCCCCCTATATTTATTAGTATGTACATTAAGATGTTATAGCTCAAAATGGTTATTTAATTTTATATTCCTTCCATAAACATATAATGAATGCCAATTACTGTGTATCAGTTATCATGGTAGATGTTGGGAGTCCCTGTATTCATTTGTCAAAATTGTCAAGCTGTTAATAACTCACTACATGTACTTACCTTTTTGTATTTTCAGTCTTTTTGCTAATGCTTAATATGATTTTCCACTTCACATTGCTGGTTTGATTCAAGATTAGTAAAAAATATTTTTTTCTCTAACTCTTAAAACATGAACATCTATAGAAAAGCTAAATATCCCTATGTTAGTGATGAATATATTGAAAAAATTTTATTCAACCATATTCAACGAGAAATAATAAATAATGAAGTAAAATTAATGTTTTATATTATATTTGAAAGTTATTTATATTTGAAGTGTGTGTCTCAGAAGGTTGAAATGGATCCTTAGTTGCAGTACACCTTTGCTATAGGCTGTCTTCTGAAAACTAGCACCTGTTTCTGTTTTGGCACATTTTGGCATAGATAGCCAAAGTTAAGAGTTGTTAAAATCCGAGTCCTGGTGCCCCTGGTGGTCTCTTTTTTCTAAGATATTAGTTGGCTATGTAGGTTTTTGTGTGTGCGTGTGTGTGTGTTTTTCATACCGATTGAGTTTATATATACCTTTTAAAATAAAAAAATTAAAGTACTGTTAACAAAGTACTTTAAAAGAAGTTGAGGGTCCAATTTTTCTTTTTTTTTCAGATCTTCAATTTTGCAAGCAGAGAGTAAAAAAGACCATGAAGAGGTAAAATTTTATGTTGTTAATTTCTTTAGCAACATCAAGATATTTTGCTGATGACAAAACATGTTAATATATTCATTATAGAAGTTTGAAAAATTTGGGTTAATTAAAAATATCTTTTTAATAGAAGTTTTATCAACCTTAGAAAACATTCTTAAGTTTCACGAAGAATTTATAGTTGGACCTCTGAGAAGAGAACCTTAGAGAGCATCTCTCTCCTCTCTTTTTAAAGCCTCCAATTCAGAAATGACCTTGTGGCTGTTTCTTTCTGACAGGCTGTTAGTATCATGAGGGGACAGTTTAATTTATTCACTCTTCTCACCAACCCTCTAAGACAGTATTTGCTGCATTAGGAATATATAGTGGCAGCAGATTGGCATGGGAGGGAAGCCTAAGGCTTAAAACCTTAGGTCTTCAAACTACGGCCCGCGGGCCATATGCAAATACAAATATTGTATTTGTTCCCGTTTTGTTATTTTACTTCAAAATAAGATATGTGCAGTGTGCATAGGAATTTGTTCATAGTTTTTTTTTTTAAACTATAGTCCGGCCCTCCAACGGTCTGAGGGACAGTGAACTGACCCCCTGTTTAAAAAGTTTGAGGACCCCTGCCTTAGGGAAATGAAAGATAGAAAGCGAAAATATGGGAATGTCTGTTCTTCCTCACAAGTATTTTACTTTTGGCTCTATTTTTACTTGTAGTACACCAAATATGGAAGATAAGTTATTATTAAGAACTGATACTTTAAAAACTTTGTCTTGAGAAATATTCTTCAATGAAAATGTATTATAGGTTGATTTTGAGCTATTTGCTATTATAATTGTTTTGGTGAAAGACAAGGCTACAGATTATATAGAGGTTACATTTATTTATTTCTGGTGGAAAAGAATAGCTATTAAAACTTGGCTTTTGATCTCTGAGGAACACAGACAAATGTCTGCAGCATTTACCAAACAGAATATTAGTTTAGTTTAGTGATGCTCATCAAGCACTGGAATTCTCAAGAGTGAAGCAGAAGGTGTGAAGCAGAGAGTTTTCTATGTTAATTTTTTATAAACCTGAAAGACGGGAAGTATGTAAAATCTATTCACCAGGAATATATTTATCTCCTAACTTTTTTCCATTGGTGTTAATAATGAGATCTGAGTCCAGGCAGTCTTGTTTGGTAGGGATTAAGGGTGAAGTAATATAAAAAGATAGAGACTACTAAATTATAACTTCACATGATTACTATATTTTTTAATTTTCTTGTATGAAATTTGGCATTTAAAAATAATAAATCTGTTCAATGTTCTGTTATATCCTCAAATACTGTACATATATATGTTTATGTATATAGGAAGATATTTATCTTATAAGAAATATTATGTGTTACTCCTAATGAAATTTATATTTACTTCAAATATTGAACATTCTCTTTTAGAAGAGAAGCACTGTAGAAAAATATTAATCATATTCTATTTTTTCCTCTTACAGTGGATCTGTACAATAAACAATATATCTAAACAAATATATTTAAGTGAAAATCCAGAGGTAATATTTTTATTTTATCATATCTAGATATGGCAAAATTAAATCATGTGCTAATACAGCTTTTATTAATTAAGTCATAATTCTCAAGTTCTAAAATCTTTTAATTTGCACTTGTATGGGTAGCTTTAATGTATCAGGTATATAATGAGTATCTGGTCTTTCTGAACAATAAATTATTTCAAAGGTACTGAAGTCAGCCAATAAACATATTTAGTGGCCCCTGACCTTGTGTTTAGTGCTGTGTGCACCATGGAGAAAGGAGATGGAGAAGAAAAATAAGCCATGGCCTCTGTCTTCCAGGAGCTTACGTGTATGGGAAGACAAAACTAAAACTTTAGCATTTCAAAAAACAGAAATTGAAAACATACTGTGATGACTAAAAGCTTAATATTTAAGAATGTTAAGATCAGTGTGGACTTTAGAGAGCTGTGGAGATTATGGAAACTTGCACTGGGTAGGATTGGTCCATGTTTTGTGGAAAAGAGAAGACATTGTAGATAAGAGTACAGAAACTAGCTGTGTAATTGGATTTGAAGGTTCTCATTGAAGAATAATAATAAACTGAAATGTGTGTACAAATGATCTGGAATATTAAAATGCATTCAGTAGGTCTTGGGTGAGGTGGCCTGAACTCTTAATTTTGCCAATTATACTTCAAGTAGCGAGGGTATCAAACCAGATAAACTCAGCAGTGTAGACATAGCCATAGGTACAATCCAAACATACTGTACAGGCAGAACCCAGGTGTGCAGAGAACTCTGGAAGGAACAAGTGGATCCATATTGCAGTATAGTTGGGAAAAGACTTGGCTTAGGACAGGAGGTGCTTGGCCTCTGCCAGTCTTGGTGGGCCCAGCTCTGCTGTGAACCTAGGCACCTCCCAGGCTGGGTGGGGGCTAATGATTTCAGCTGAGGCAGAGGAAGGACTAGTTTCTCTAGAAAGTCCTCACCTTCTATGTCTTAAGCTGTTGGTGTAATGGTTGATTAGATGGGAGTGTCTGGGTATATGTAGAAGTCCATTATCATAATTCAGGTATGAACTGAGGAAAGACAGAAAAATAATGAGTCATAGAAACAGGTAAAAAGAAATTGACTGGACTAGTTAGCATTGGAACTGATTAAAGGATGAAGGAGAGAAAGATGACTTCCAGGTTTTAAACCCAAGTGAAGGGAAAATTTTAGAAGAGTTCTGTGTTTGTTTGTTTTTAATCATAATGGCTTTGAGGTGCCCCTCTAACACATATGATTTAGATGCCTAGAGAAAAGTTTTGAACTAAATAAACAAAATCTCAGACTTCTAAAATATTAGTAATTTCTGACAATTTTATAATAATCTTATGAGTTTAAGAAATCAGTGCTCACTGTAGAGAAGCCTTTGCTTTTAATAACTTAATTTCCCACCAATCTAGCTTTTCCTTTCTGTTATGTTACTTGAGCAACAAAAAATTAAAATGCAAATTAGATGACTTGTTAATACCTCGCGAATACATTGAGAATACAATGTTTGGACTTGAAAAATTCAGGCTAATTGTACTTTCCTATCAATGTTCAGAACTTAAGTTTTAATTAATAATTTCTAGATTATCCAGAATTATTTTATCTATATTAATGAGAGAAGAAATTTTGATTATTTTATGGCATCGTCTTAGTATTTTTGCTAACTATAAGACAGAAATGTAAAAATATTTTGTGATTTTTTTCCTAATGTAAATGTCATTTTATTTAGCTAGTGTTTTAAATAAAAGAATAAGTTTATAAATATTTCTTATGGAAAGCTTTCTTTCAATTTTTGGTCTGAAAATTATCCATGATAATTTTATCAATTAATAAATGTATAGATATTTCTGAGCATAAATGTATTCTGGAAAATCATGAAAACTTCAGCAGCATAGTTATATTTTGTTACTATTTTCTACTCTTTCTAAATTTCTTTATTTAGCGAATGTATTGAGTGTCTAGTATGCCAGACACTGTTCTAGGTGCTAGCAATACAAACTTGGTCCAAAAAATCTCATAGTTAAAAACATAAAGAACCGCCCCCCCCCACAATATTTCCTGATCTGTATATAGTAGACAAAAAATCAGATTCACTTCCCCCACATTTATAGGAAGTAATAAAAAACAAGCTATAATGCTGCAAAGTTAATTATGTATCTTAATATTAAGACAAAGTACATGGAACTACTTTATTAACTCCAATTTACATTTTATGTGTAACTCCATTCAGAGAGTTATATTCAAACTTGTGGTTTTCTTGCTTTACTAATGTTAGTCCTTTTTTTTTTTTAAAGGAAACTGCTGCACGAGTAAATCAGTCAGCTTTGGAAGCTGTCACTCCTTCCCCATCTTTCCAGCAGAGACACGAGAGCCTGCGGCCTGTGGGGTGAGTTACCAGACTGTGGGTTATTTAGAGAACTACTTGGGATATTGGAAGGGATAGTGAACACTTTGATTATAGCAGTGCTGCTTAGATTAGTGTGAAATAGTTCCCAAACAAAATGGAAATTGTATTTTCAAATTGGTAAAGTTACCAGCCAAGAGTGCTAAATAAAATGATTCCAAATTTTCTTTGTGTTTATCTCTAGGTTGAGGTGATTTATGCTTTTGAATTTATAACTGGAAAAAAAGAAGCCTATTATTAAATAAGTAGCTATGATTTGGGATTGTGTCTATTAAAATTTGTTCTATCCTTCTCATTGACTTACAAAGTTGTATTTTCTTATCTCACAGTTTAAGTATTCAGTTTCCAGAAGAGAAAACCAAGTGTGCCTTTTTGTTTTCTTTTGTGCTTAGACAGTCTCGACCATCGACAGCTCGAACCAGCAGTTCAGGATCCTTAGGATCTGAGTCCACAAATTTGGCTGCCCTCTCTCTTGATTCTCTCGTTGCCCCAGACACCCCAATACAGTTTGACATAATTTCTCCCGTGTCTGAAGATCAGCCTGGGCAGGGGAAAGCCTCTGGCCAGGGAGGCAGGTGGGTGATGGCATCTCGGTGATATTGTGCTATGCTCTATGAAATTTACGATCTCATTTCTATCTTTTACATATCATGTGCATCAGCTATGTTGTACCTTATTTAATTACCTAAAATCATTTTGATAGTTAGAGAAGAATCATGGTAGGTTTTTCTCTTTGTTTTCTGCCTTAGATGAATGAGTTAAGATAATTTAGTATTTAAAAATATTTAATTCCGAATTGCTATCAGATCTTCATAGTATTTGCTATTAAATTGCAAGGGAAAGCTGACAATCTTATCTTTAGGTCATGACAATATTTTTAAAGTTCTTGAGAGTAATACACGTGCTATAGATTTATTAGAAAATATTATCCTGTATCAGAATAAGAGATCTGCAGGAAGGTACTAAATCATTATCATATTATGAATTATTAATGAACCATTTTTTTATATAATGAGAAATATCTTTGTTAAAGCAATAAAATTTTTCTTTGGCTATGGATGAAGGAAACATGATTTAAGGCAAATTACTTATTAAGCAGGTTAGACACCTAATAAATTGATAATATATTAATTTGGGTATACATGGCTGTGATCAAGAAATGATCACAGAAATATACTTAGCATCTGATATAATAGGTCAATCAGACATGTATTTGGGAGATAATTTCATGTTAACTTCATGCCAGTGCTATTTTAGAACCACTTAGCTCTTTGCTTATAAAACTTACTTTGAATTATACTTGTTTTCCTTCATGTGGGTGTGCAAGAGCCAAGCACTAAGGAGGGAGGTAGCTTCCATCTCTAGGTAGCTTTTCTTCTTGCATTGTTACATATGCCTTGAGAAATACAGGTTTAAAACTAGAAACTGTTGAAATTATCATAGTCAACTTATGACATATACATAGATAACCTAAAAAGAGGTTGTTACCATCCCAGGGAATGTCTGACATTTTTCTCAAGCAGCTAAAATTGAAGCTAAATCAGCTGTTTCTCTGTCTCAGCTTTTTTAAATTCATGAACTTCTGCAACATGGTTTATTATAGTGTGTGTGTGTGTGTGTGTGTGTGTGTGTGTGTGTCTGTCTGAACTTCCAATCCACATTTTCCAAAATGCAGCAAGTTTTGGGTTGAGCCTATTAACTCAATCTGAGGGTTGGGGACTTCATCAGACTAGCTTGGACATCAGTAGTGTTCCTTAACAGGATGGGTTATTTTAGATTTTAATTTATTAAATGTATGTCAAGGTTTCGTGATTTACTTTTTAACTCTGGTTTCAGTGATTGATAATCCTCCCATGTGGCTCACTGTAACTAACTGTTGGTTCATAATTTTAAAAAAAATTTTCAGGCGTACAAATCCATTTGGAGAATCTGGAGGAGGCACAAAATCTGAAACTGAAGGTAAAACAGATGTGCAGTATTTTTATGTTTTAGAAATTCTAAGCAGTAAACTGAAGAATTTGTTGTTTATATTTGTTTCACTGTATGCTATTTTAATGGTATCTTTATTTACTTCACAATTATCTCTTTTTTCTCAACTTACACTTCAAGCAACAGAACTTAATTGGACTTCAGATTTTGTTATTCACAAAAAATTATACAATATTATACTTTTGACCTTATAAAGTCTTAAAGTATAAGATGTCCTTTAAGCTTTTCCAGCAGATGTTTTCTTCTGGTACTGGAGTATAACTTTATTCCTTTTTCTAGTAGCTTTTTATTTTTATTTAATTTCAAACTTACAGAAAAGAATAACATAGGAATTCTTTTTAGCCATAGCAACCAATTAATTGTTGAAGCATAATCTTTGCTATTTGAATTTAAGACCTTAATTCTCCTGTAACTTGAACACTATAGTTAGGAGCTAGAAAATCTAAAAGGAGGCAATATATTTTACTTCTTTAGGTAAAGAAATGTGGGATTTAAAAATACATAATATACCTTGTTCTGTTGTAGATTCTATTCTTCATCAGTTATTTATTGTCCGATTCCTTGGTTCTATGGAGGTGAAATCAGATGACAATCCAGATGTTGTTTATGAAACAATGCGCCAAATCTTAGCTGCCCGGGCCATCCATAACATCTTTCGTATGACAGAATCGCATTTATTAGTCACTTGTGATTGTTTAAAGTAAGTAGTAACCTCTCCCTCAAAAAACTGTAGGAAAAATGTATATATAATTCTAGCCTAATTAAAATTTGTTCAAATTTTTAATTATTATTATAGGTTAATTGATCCACAGACACAAGTTACAAGGCTCACGGTGAGTTCTACATGTTTAAAGCATTAAGTCTCTTTGGGCATAATACACCTTTTACATCTTTATAACAATCCTGATTCTCTATATTCAGATATGGTAGTATCACCTACAATTGGTCTTTAAAAGGCTGTTATAATTAAGTCATTGGCTAGCTCTCCTAAAATGTTACAATTGAACGTTCCATGTAACTCAAAGAATCAGTGCAATTTGGTGTGATACGTAGTGTTTATCCCTTAGCTAGGGAGTATATATCACTAAAGAAACGAATGATAGGTTTGCCCTGGCTAGTTATCTCAGTTGGTCAGAGCATCGTCCTGACAAGCCAAGGTTGCAGGTTCTGTCCCTGGTCAGGGCATGTACAAGAAGCAACCAATATACAAGAATGTATAAATAAGTGGAACAACAAATGGATGTTTCTTTCTTCCTCCCCTCCCCATCTCTCTCCCTCTTTCTCACTAAATTAGTAAGTTTTTTTTTATTGAAAATAAAATAAAAATAGGAATTAAAAGGGGAACATGATTGAGTTTATTTTATAATAAAGTATGTGCTTTTATGTAATCATTTCATAATATAAACCACTTTTGTTATTTGAATATGACTTTGTAAAATGTGTTATGACTAATAAAACAAATTCAGTATTCGACAGCCTCTTATTCTGCCTGGAAAGCCAAACCAAATATGATATTATTTATTCTTGGATTACCGTTCTGTTAAAAAAATTGACTTTACTGTTTTATTTAGGATATTTTTATTGTTATATATAAGTTTGTTATATATAAGAGTGCTATTGTAGCCCATCTGGCGTGGCTTCAGTGGTTGAGCATCAACCTATGAACCAGGAGGTCACATACCTGGGTTGCGGGCTCGATTCCCAGTGTGGGGTATGCAGGGGGAATCTCCCATCATTGATATTTCTCTCTCCCCCTCTCCCTTCCTCCCTGAAATCAATAAAAATATATTTTAAGAAAATTTAAAAAAAGAGTACTATTGTAATGGCTTGAAAAATCTCATGTTTGCCTCTGATGTTTTCTGTGGCAGTTTCCATTACCTAGTGTAGTTTTATATGCTACACACCAGGAAAATAAGAGGCTTTTTGGATTTGTTCTTCGAACATCTGGAGGGAGAAGTGAAAGTCATCTGTCATCTGTCTGCTATATATTTGAATCAAACAACGAGGGGGAAAAGGTACCTGACTTTTCAAAATGTGTCTCTGTTGTGAAATGCATATCATAATTAAAGTTCTTAAGAATAATTAAAGTTCTAAGATTTCTGGAAAACTTAGACTTTGCCTAGTTCAGCTGAGTTGCTTGACCAAAGCCTGTTGCTCTGAAGAGAGCTGAGCTGATGTATTGGGCCTTCTTAGTTCTTTAGACCTCTATCTTTCTAGCCATTGGTAGCTAGTGCAATCTTCTGACCTCATTAATTTATCCTGGGAATGCAGTATATTTCCATAACCAGCTATTTTCAGATGTCTTCAGCTTAGAGTAGCATCAGCAGCCTCTTACTTTATTCTTTGCAGACCTTACTATTTCAGACATGAATTTGAGATAATAAGAAGTGTATTATGTTAAAAAGGTGACAGCCAGTAGTTGAAACACACAGACTGAAGAAAACAAAAGTCTTGGTTTGGGGCTTGGAACATTTTAAAATCAGCCTTTTTTTGAAGCAGTGTATTATAATGAGTTATAAAACTAGTTACATTCGCCATTTGGATACTTGAAATTATTAAATTTGATAGGAGAACTGCTTAACTTTTTTCTACTTTTCCCCCTTTTAGATTTGTGATTCTGTTGGACTGGCAAAACAGATAGCTTTACATGCGGAACTGGTAAGAATCCAAGATACTTAATTATCCAAGAATGTTAACTAATGTAAGGCAAGATTTTTCATAATGACAAATAAAATGATTTTGCTAAATAAGGTTAACATTGGATACTATTGCTGATGTGGTATTTAGAATTTGGGTAAATGGCTAACATAGCATGTAAATTTTTGGTGTGCTTTCTCATATACATGCAGAAAATAATTTGAAAGGTTACAAAGTATATTAATTGAAAAGTCTAAAACTTAAAGTTATTTCATACTTAATTCATTAGTTGTATTCATCTGTTCTTTAGGATCGTAGGGCATCAGAAAAACAAAAAGAAATAGAGAGAGTAAAAGAGAAGCAACAGAAAGAACTCAGTAAACAAAAACAAATTGAAAAGGTATGCAGTCCTAATATCTGGATCTTCTCTATGATTTTTTGTAAAGAATTTCCTTAATTCAGCACTGACTTCATTCCAAATGGAGGTTTGTTTCTGCTTGCTCAGCTACTTCATAACCAGAGGACTCATAGCATAGCAGAAAAGGATGACATCTGTCTTCTGATATGATGTTTACATTATAATTATACTGACATGTAGAGTAACTTGCCGTTTAGCAAACATATCTGAACTTTCATGTTTCCATATTCCAGTGAAGGTTGTCTCTGGCAAAGCAGGTCTTTTGAGAGGCTGTGTCATATAGACTTAACTGCCATTGCTGAAATCCACGTTGGCCTCTAGGAATGTGTGTGTGTGTGTGTGTGTATATATATATACATATATATGTATATATATATACACACATATACATACATATACATATATATATATACACACACACATATATATTATATATAGTGTATAAATACACACATATATATATTTTAATGTTACCAGGAGTGTCAAATCATTGTCTGTCCGATAGAATAATTTTAAGCTAGACAAATTTTAGAACAAAATCTGGAGAATACATTAGCTATGTGATACATGAGATTGAAAAAGCCAGTTATGGGGTATGGCATTGACAGCAGTGGAAAAGATAACTGGGATATTTAATGAGAACAGATCAGCAGGAATTGTCAGCGGAGTGATGTATGGACAAGGGAGAGGGAAGTGGCAAAGATGACACTGAAGTCAAGGCTTCTTGGGTAGATTAGGCTAAAGGAGGATGACAACTGGTTTAGCAAGATAAACAAAGCTGGAGAAGAGGGCGCAAAGAGGGAAGGGGAAGGGATGTGCGGTGATGCATTATGAGTGTTTTACTGTGGAGTATAGCGATAACGATGTCCTGAATTTGGTTATTGACCATAATAATGGAGAACACAGAAATGTGTGGCTTTTATAGGATTTATAGAATGGAACCAGAATTCACTTTGGTGCTGCATTTGTTGTTGTAGCCTTTCTTCTCAGTAAGTTGCCAGAATTATGAATTATTTTACAACAGAAGGATTGAAGTGATTCTCAAGTATGTACTTTAACTGCATAGTTTTCCATTCGATTGCAAACAATTAACTTATATTTTCTTTTCTGTCTTTTCCACTAGGACTTAGAAGAACAAAGTCGGTTGATAGCTGCTTCCAGTAGACCAAACCAAGCCAGTAGTGAGGGGCAGTTTGTTGTCCTTAGCAGTAGCCAGTCAGAAGAGAGTGATTTGGGAGAAGAAGGAAAGAAGAGAGAGTCAGAAGCATAAACTTATCCTTGCTTTTGGTTGATAATTCTCCCCTTCAAATTTATTGACAATTTCTGTGGTGAAATGACTCAAGGTAACAACTATGTTGAAATATCATGGAGGAGACTAAAGTTTATATTGGCTTGTTTGTTTTAACTTCATTTAAAAAAATAAGTTGACCTTGATGACTTAGGTTTGCATTGATTTCTTTTCCTCAAAAATAATATGCTATGCAGTAACATCAAATTCCATATGTCTAAAAGAAACCTGTTCATCTCCCTAAAGTAGATTGCTGAGGAATTACACTTGCTCAAGCCTTTTCCCCTTTAAATTGTGAATTTATTGTAACTGGCTATGACCGTAAGAAATCTTTTTTTCTTCAGCTTCAGATACTCATGGTTACACTCCCCCTCTTTCATTAAGAACATTTTGTTGGTGGCATGCTCTCCCTCCCAGGACCACTGCTGCACCTTTCCCTTCTGAACCCTCTTGTTCCCCCACAGGCACACATTTCCTAAACTCTAAGGAACCCCACGAGACTTGCAACCTGGGAGTATGGGCAGTGGCATCCCAGGCTAACCCCTGAACCTGTCTCCAAGGTCCCCCTTTCTCTGACTTTCCAGTGAGCTGACAGCCCCACCTGGGCTCACTTCTTTCACTGTGACTTTTATTTCTCAGTGAGTCTACACAGCCCTGCCGAGGCTTCCCTGTTACCTCTTCTGTCCTAAGCCCTTCCTGTTTCACTGTCCCCAGCTTTAATAAAAGTACTCTGAAAATCCAAAAAAAAAAAAAAAAAGATAATTCTGTTGGTAGTGAGGAAGCTTTTGACTGAATAGGTTCAACACTCTTTATACAGAGAATTCTACAAGTTTGCAAATATTTTAACAATATTAAATGTGCAATAGAACTTTTATAAAATAATTAGAAAAGACATTTTAGACTTAAGGTTTTAAATTGTGGCAGGTGGTACTACTGTTGATGCAGGGCACTTTCTTGGATTGCTCACATTTCTCTGATGTACTACACCCAGTGCCATTGGGAAAGAAGCTTAAGTGTCAGTTCAATTACTGTTACAGCCCGGGGCATTTTATTATCACAGTCTTAGTTCTCAGGTTGGTACTTGAATTATTGCTGCAGAGCAGTAATGGTTAAAATAAGATTTTGGAATTTATAAAAAGGGATTTTTGTTGTTGTTGAAGTACATTTTAGATTAGGATTTAACATGTAAAGATATTGTTAAAGGATAATACATTGTATTTTCTGCATTGAGTGAGATACTTTTTATTGAAAATCAAGTGACATTTCAAAAGAAGTTCTATAACAATTATGTTTTCTGCTTAAAGTAAAAATTCCCAGAGATTAACTTAGAAAATGTAGTCTTCTAAATTTCAGATTGATACCCATAGTATTTTCATAATCCCATGTTTTGATAACATACTGATCACTGCTTTATATCCACAAAGGCAAATAACTAATATATGAGAATAGGATAAGTTGCACTAATTATTGTAAATACGTATATTCTTCAAATGAGTGAAATATCTCATTCCATGAAAGACTGAAAAGGAATTGAATGCTTGGAGTAGGAGGGTTGACCAAGGAAGGATTTTAGCATGGTGTTAAGGTTAAAATGACATTTCTCTACTGCCTACTTCTATGTCAACAACTGATTTTTTTCTTTACTCAGATTTTTAACATTGCTGATAGAAATTATGTTCCTGTGTTTCATATGTAAAGGTATATGTAGACAAGTTATATTGAATGAACTATTTTACAGTTATACATTTAAAATTTTCAAGAGATCAGCCACTAAGACTAATTTTAATTTTTTTAAATTTTTATTTATTTTTAGTTGATTTTTTTAGAGCAAGAGGAAGGAGAGGGATAGAGAAATAGAAACATAAATGAGAGAAACTTCATTGATTGGCTGCCTCCTGCATGCTTCTTACTGGGAATCGAGCCTGCAACTTGGGCATGTGCCCTGATTTGGGGGGAGGGGGGGATTGAACCAGTGACCTCTTGGTTCCTGGTCGACGCTCAAGCACTGAGCCACACCGGCCAGGTAAGACTAATTTTACAAGGGAAAAAAGCCTTTTGTTTTTTATGTACAGTTAATCTTTAGTTCTGAATTAGAAATGGCATTTATTTAGTTCTCACAATATAGTGTGACTGTTCACACTTTATGTAAACTGTTTTCTGTACGAATGGGATAGGTGTTTATATATAAGATCATGATACTCTTTTATCCATGTGCCAAATGGGAATAATGATTACTTGACAATCATTGTGAAGCCTTATGTTACCAAAACATTTAGTAAAAAATAAAAAAGTAGAAATTTATGGGTTACTTTTTGAAAAAAGTTTTTTTTTTGTGCTTACTAAAAAAAATGCTTTCACAATAGCTTGTGTATTGTTCTTTTATAGAAGGTAAACTTTCTTCTGTGGTCAGCACTTGATTAGTCTTGCAAGTCATGCTTTTGGGACCTTTTTGAGAATTAGTAAGCATTCTGTTTAAGTCTTTTGTTTATACTACGAAGTTGTCAACTCACTTAGCTCAGATGAACTTTGTTACCCAACAAGGGGATTGGTCAGCATTAGGAGGCAGTTTTACTAGGCTAGTGTTTTACCTGGTAGCGACATGCTGACCTTTGTTAGCACTCTGGTCATTGGGGTAGAGTTAAGGGTACTGGAAGGCATAGGGATGCTGGACAGACTTATAGTTCCTTTTAAGTTACATTTTGATAGGAATTTCCACAATCACAACCTGTCCATAAGTCAGACTAAAGCACATTCCAACGCCCAACAGAAGTTATGTGTGGGTTTAACAATTTTAGATGATTCACTTTCTATTCCATTACTAGGACTGTATGAACTATTCCACTACTGCTGATATTTAAGCATCAACTTTAATAAACTTTTTGATTAAAGAAGGCTGCCCAAGGGTTTCTGCGTAATGTTAAAATTTATCTTTGTTACCCTTTGAAATCCCTTGTAGGTTTGGGATGCTTTGGTGTTAATTGAATTAGATTTTGGGATTTCTTACTCAGATTCAAACTTATACTTAATGTTTTGTGTTTTTTCTTCTTTTTAAGAAATTAGTCAAACATTCTTTAAAAGGAAAAAAATTAAGTCTACCTAATTTTGCTATGTATTCTGCTACCTATATGAATAATCCTTTTGTACCAATAGTAATGAAGTCAATAAATAGGAAACAAGTTATTCCTTCTCCCTTTTAAAATGTTCAAAACTTGCTAATAAGGGACTGAAACTATTACCTTAAACAGAATCCCCAAAGCCATTTTAGTTTTTGCCATGTCTACAATGATTACTTTGTGATTAATTTCAAAAGAATTCTCAGCCTCTACAGTCTAGGTAGATTTATTTTACCTTTATGCTTGTGCATAATATTCTATGTAACATATAATCGTGAGTGGTAAAGGCATCAGAGTTAATTTTGACTTATATATAGGAACTTGAAGTATTTAAAATTTAAATCTTATAAATGCTGACAGACCCTAAGAACCCATGTATTATATAAAACCTTCTGCCACCTGAATTAATAGAGTGAAAATATTAACATTGGTTTTGACAACAACCTCCTAGCATTCAAACTGTACTTTAAATTTTCAAACACACTGACTGTAGCAAGACTTTCATTTTATTACTTGCAAGTTTGGTTTTCTCTTCTTTCATGAGATTTTCTTCTTCTACATTAAGAAGTAATATATAAAAATTTGAAACTGGAACTATATTATACTTTTTAACCAATCTCTTGTGGCTGTACTCATATGTAATTCAGTTAATATAAGAACCAAGTTTTTAAACTCATTAACATGAGATAAAATTATAACTAATATGTAAAACTGTTTTATATATTTGTAGTGTAACTGAATTGATTAATTCTTATTTCACTGATGCTATTAATCATGCAGCACTGAATTCATGCTACATTTTCCTTTAGAATTGGATTTGAAGAACTCAATGTAATTGTGGTATACATGTGGGGTGGAGAAGTTACTTTTTCATTTTGTCAAAACAGATATTCTCTGACAAGGCTTCAGGAACTATGCTGTTAGGAGATTTTTAATGTATAATAAAGTCCATAATTTTTGTACCATCATTTTTGTACGAAATATTTGACATGTTCTGAATTTTATTTCTCCGAGTAATTTCAAATGATGCTTTACATCTAGCCCCACTGCAATTCCCTAACAGCTAAAATGAAAAAAAAAAAAAAATTGTCACTCATTGAAAAGTAATACTAATTCTTCACTAGTGACTTGTTTATCTTTAGAAAAATAAAGAGACTTCTTAGTAGCTACCCTGGACATGTTACGACAGTGTGACTATGTATACTTTCTATGTGTGGTTCTGTTCAAAGAAATTCCTATTGTTTATAGAGGCAGGTTATAGTGTACACCAGCTTAAGTGTTTTGGGCCTTTAGTTGTAATATTATTGCATATTCATCCCATGTACTCTTTAGAGTTTCCTTTAGCATTTACCAAGTTCTTTTCTGCTACTGGGAGTTTCTGTTCTTGTTTTGAATTTTATAAAATGTATATACACTATTAGAAAGTCCAGGGGGATGGATGGAATTAACTTTAGAATTATGATATAAGTGTATGTATCTCTTAAATATCTATCCTATCTAATAATAGCCAAACATGGAAATTGACCGTACCTTCGCTACGCTTCCCATTGGCTAATCAGCGAGATAAGCAAATTAACTGCCAGCAAAGATGGTGGCTAATTTGCATACTGCAGGCAGGGCGGGACAGCATGAGCCGCCAGCGCCAGCCTCCATCCAGGTCCCCGTGGGCGATGCCAGAAGCCGCTTGCCTGCTGCCCGGGACCGGATCCGATCCTGGGCCTCAGGCACGCCGGCCCCGCAAGCCCCAGGAGCTGCCAGCCTGCTGCCCGGGACCCAATTTGGTCCCGGGCCACTGGCGGGCCCTGGAAGCCCCAGAAGCCGCCAGATATGGCAGTAACTCTTATCAGTAAGCACTCTGAAAGTCAGTGGCATAAATGCACCAATTAAAAGACAGATTATGAGGGTGAATCAAAAACGAAACCCACTTTAAATATAAAGACACATATAGATTAAAAGTAAATGAATTAAGCTGCAGCCTGTTTTGCTCAGTGGATAGAGCATTAGCCCGTGGACTGAAGGGTCCCAGGTTCGATTCCAGTCAAGGGCATGTACCTACGTCAGTTTCTGGCTTGATCCCCAGTCCCTATCAGAGCATGTGCAGGAGGCAACCAATCAATGTGTCACTCCCTTTCCCTTCACTCTCTCTAAAATTCAATGGAAAAATGTCCTTGGGTGAAGATTAACAAAAACAAAGTAAATGGATTAAGTAACATTAAAGAGATTATAAGAAAAATATATTCCAAATTTTGTTAGTTGTATAATGGTTATGTTTAAATTATTAACACCTAAGAAATTGGGTGAAGGGTACATATAATATGCTGTAGTATTTTATAGGTTTTTTTTTACATGTATGAGATTATTTGAAATTAAAATATTTAAAAATTAAAATATTAATTGAAATGTATCTGCATTACATGAAAAATCTCCTAACTGCTTCTAGCATAATTTGTTAAATTGTGCTAAAATTTACAAGGGTTCAATTAAAAAATATCTTAATTCTAAATGATATAATAGAAAATATATAATAGTGCAGTTATAAGCACTTATCTGAAAATAAAAATTTAAAGAAGTGAATTTAAAGAAGGGATTAGCCAAAGAAAATATATGCACAACCCATGGACACAGACAACAGTATGGTGATGGCCAGAGAGAAGTGGGGGGCAAGAGCCGGGTAGAGGGGGCAAAAGGGGGGAAATAGGGACATCCTATATAATAATAATAAAAGGCTAATATGCAAATTGACTGAACGGCAGAATGGCCGGTTGCTATGATGCGCACTGGCCACCAGGGGGCAGACACTCAGTGCAGGAGCTGCCCCCTGGTGGTCAGTGCACTTCCATATGGGGAGTGCCACTCAGCCAGAAGCTGGCTTATGGTTGGCCAGCGCAGAGGTGGTGGCAGGAGCCTCTCCCACCTCCGTGGCAGCACTAAGAATGTCCAACTAACGGTTTAGGCCCGATCCCTTGGGGGCCCAAGCCTTTAGTCGGACATCTCCCGAGGGCTCCCTGGCTGCCAGAAGGATGTCTGACTGCAAGCTTAGGCCTGATCCCCCGGGGAGTGGGCCTAAGTCAACAGGTGAACAGGTGGACATTCCCCCTAAGGGTCCTGGACTGCAAATGGGCGCAGGCCAGGCTGAGGGACACGCCCCCCCGCCAGTGCACAAATTTTTGTGCACCGGGCCTCTAATATATATATATATATATATATATAACTAATGTGCAAAGTGTCCCTGCGGGAGTTCAACTAGGAGACCAGGAATTCAGTCACTCGCTATGACATTCACTGACCACCAAGGGGTGGCATGGAACAAAGGAAGGCCCCAGCTGCCAGGCCTAGGGACAATACCAATGCATGAATTTTGTGCACTGGGCCTCTCGTATTTGTATATTGACATACATATAATTCACCAGTCACTTATAAGCAGACTAGAGGCCCAGTGCACAAAAATTTGTGCACGGTGGGAGGAGGCTGTCCCTCAGCCCGGCCTGTGCCCTCTCGCAGTCTGGGACCCCTCTGGGGATGACCACCTGCTGCCTTAGGCCTGCTCCCCGGGGGATTGGGCCTAAGCTGCCAATCAGACATCCCTCTGGCAGCCCAGGAGCCCTTGGGGGATGTCCATTTGCCAGTGGAGAGTAGGCCTAAGCTGCAGTCTGACATCCTTAGCGCTGCTGAGGAGGCGGGAGAGGCTCCCACCACCACCGCTGTACTGGTAGCCATCAGCCTGGCTTGTGGTTGAGCAGAGCTCCCCCTGTGGGAGCACACTGACCACCAAGAGGCAGCGTCTGCCCCCTGGTGGTCAGTGTGTGTCATAGTGACCAGTCATTCCCAGTCTTTCTGCTGTTAGGGTCAGTTTGCGTATTACCCTTTTACTATATAAGATGGAGGCCTGGTGCATGGGTGGGGGCCGGCTGGTTCGCCCTTCAGGGTGTGGGTCCCCACTGGGGTGCCTGGCCAGCCTGGGTGCGGGGCTGATGGCTGTTTTCAGGCTGGCCAAGCCTCCCCAGTGACAGAAGCTCCCAGCCTCTCCTTTTTTTCTCTTTTTTTCCTGGGATTTATTTACCTTCTATAATTGAAACTTTGTAGCCTGGAGTGGAGCTCAGAGCCGGCCAAGGCTTGGCTTCCTCCATCACCAGGGGCAACCCAAGGCTCCAGCTCAGTGGCCATGGCCGGCTGAAAGCAGGTATCTGGGGCTTATTTACCTTCTATAATTGAAACTTTGTTGCTTTGAGTGTAGCTTAGAGCCGGCAGTGGCAGGCGGGGAACCTTGGCTTCCTCCATCACTGGAGCAAGCAAGCCTCCTGCTTGTTCCAGCTCCGTGGCTGCCGGCCGCCATCTTTGTTGGCAGTTAATTTGCATATCTCGCTGATTGGCCAATGGGAGGTGTAGCGAAGGTATGGTCAATTACCATGTTTGTCTATTAGGTAAGATAATACAATTTGATTTAAAATAATAAAATATTTATGCCAGCTATTTTTGAGAAACTGTATTATTAAAAAAAAATTAAGTCTGTGCTTACTCAAATAGTCTATATAGCCATGAATCCTCACATGAGAAAGAAATATAACTTCAGTTCACCTAAGATAGAATGTATTATGCTAAGAAAGTATGCTAAGACTAAACATGTAAACATCAGGCCATAGCTGATTGGGCCTATGGTGAAAAGAAGACTATACCATCCTACCTCTCTGTGCTTCCTGTTGATATGCCATCTAAATGCTACACAGCTGTGGCTGAATGAATGTCTTCTATTTCCTTTCTCACTTTCCACACATAGGAACCTGTACTTAACATACAGCATAGACTATATAGAAATAAAAATTTAAACTAAAATCTTGTAACTACTTCTACCAGTGAGCTCCTCCTTGTGTCTAGTACTGGTCTAGTAGGCTCAATATGGAAATTATAAGCCATCATCCATTTGAAAACACTTGTAATTTCTATTCCAGGGATCACATTAAATGATATCCCTTGACCAGGGTTTTGTGGAAAGGGATGCATTATTTCCCATTAACAATGAAATTGCAATTTTCTATTTTAATTGCAAGATTCTATTTTAATTAACCCACCTCATCTCTATACTGGACTCTGCAAGTAAACAGACACTAAACTGGCCTTGGGTCATGTGCTGGAGTCAATATTGATTCAATGCAATCACATTTTATATATGTACTTCTCTATAAAAAGGATTGCTATTAATAATCTTGCATTGTCAGAGGTAGCATCTATTGAGCATGTAGAAATATGCATTCATACACTTAATATAAGATCAATATTTTGTTAGAATTGATCTATTTCAGTTAATTGAAATTTTTACTGTTTGGTTTTTTTAAACTGCTTTTCAGAATGCTAGCCATTGATATATTGAAAGGTTATGTTCAGAGCAACTTTAAAGAATGTAGACTGAATTAAGGTTTTAGTTGCTAGGTAAAGTGAGAAATAGGAATTGTATAACAAGTCACATTTTAAGGAATACAGCTAAAGAACTATACCTTTTCAACCAGAACAGTTTGATTACCAAGTTCCTGTGAAAATTCCTTCTCCATAAAGGTCATATTCTTTGTAAAGGACATATGCTTTTAGACGATTGGGTAATGGAAGAAATGACATGAAGACAGGGCAGCGCAAATGCAGACGTCCCATACACTTCCGGATCTTTAGGCGGCACAGATGTTTTAGGGAACGAGGGTTTGCTAAAATGAGAGAGACAGGCAGGTTATCCAAAAGGAAAAAGAATTGATTTTTTTTTTAAGTGACTAGGGTTTAGTTAGCAAATGTATTTTATTATGCTTAAGCCATCAGGATTTTCATTTCCTGTGACAAAATGGGAATTTAATAGGGAAACAGCTTTTTACTTCTCACTCAACCCTTGTAGAGAATGATTTCAGAATCATGTCACGTTAGAGTCCAAGGACCGGCAACTGTTGTGGGTCTGGCCTGTGAGATCTGAAGTTCTTAAATCTGCCATCTCTACCCAGTCCTGGCCCTCAAGATCAGGCTAAAAACTCAGGAGGAAATTAAATGAAATTCTAATTTGACTTGGTTCCACTGTGACAGAATTTGGTTTGAAAAGGTCATTTGATATCTTTTCTCAACTATGTTTTTATTGCCATTTCATACTTTTTAATTCCTCTTTCTACACTGTTACATAGGATTAGGATAAAAATTTTACCTACCGATATAATAGTGCAAATTAAATATATTTACAAACTAACATTTTAAAGATAGGAGTAGTATTTTTCTTGGTTTTGTTAGGTCAAGTTTTTAATGAAGAGATGAATGTTTTATAAACAAGAATTCAATTAGTATTTTTGATAAGAATCTTCTGCAAGAATGATACTCACTCAAAATATTATGGATTTCTGACCAGAGCCTCTGTTTCTGGAGCACAGCTTTCAACTTAGAACATATCCGAACTTGATCAACATAATCAAGCATTATTCGAACAACCTTTCCAGAGAGATGTTGCAGCCATGACAAAGTTATTACTTCGCAGAACTGAGGAAGAAAATCAGAACTATGAAAACTAAGTATTTATTATTTAGCATAGTAATCAAAAGAGCAGTAAACTCAGAATGCAAGGTCTCAAGTTTCTCATTTATAAACCAAGGTGCTGAGCAAGAAAATCTATTTCTTAGCTCTAATATTTGGAAAAATATTTACTACTATGAATTCAGAGCTATGTGAGATGTAATGGAGGTGTGAAAGAGACTATTAGTAGTATATAGTATCTGTTATCCCCTTTGGTTGGCCACGAGTAAAGGCTGTCTTTCACTTGTGCTGAGATGTGGCCACCTGGGTTCTAGCCAATGAGATGTAAATGGAAGTGTGAGCAACCCCCAGGATGCTCTTAAAGAAGAGCAAGGTGTGTGCTGCTTCCTCTACCTGCCTTCCTGGTGACTGGAATGTGGATGCAGGTTTCTCTTGTGAATTTGTGGAGCTGTCCAATTAGAAGGCTGTTTACTTCCTGGCCTTTATTTATTTGAGAGGAATGGGCCATCTTATTAGAGCCACTGTTAATTTTGGTTTTTTATCATTTATAACCTACTCCCACCCTGTTACTTGAGGGATCTGATAGTTTCTATCTTCAAGTAATTCACATGGTCTTACAGATATCCATGTAAGAAGTCAAGTAACACTATGTGAAAAGTCAGAAAATAATATAAGATATATGCCTAAATATCAAATCCTAAATTAATCATAACCTAAAAAATAAATCATACAATATTTTGCTTTTTACTTTTCAGAATTGATTCGAAGTACTTTCTTCGCTCACTTATTTTTAGATGTTACTGAATTCAAGTGTCTATAGTGCATCTACTGTGTGCTAAGCACAGATCCGTAAGTTGAGGAAAGTGGTGAACAAGAGCTTACTTTCATGTATTTGTGGGGGAGACATAATCAGTAAAATTTAAAAAAATTCAGGAATGATAAGTGCTATCAAAGAAATAAACTGTTACAAGAGAGTGATTAGGGAAGGGAACTTGGACAAGGGCCTATTTGAAGAAGTAATGTTTGAAATGGGACCTGAGGGCGGCAGCTGTGTGAAAAGTGGGAAGAACTCAAGTTGGGGAGAGGGGAAGTCTGGTGTGGTGAAAACCAAGAGAAAAATGCCTCAGGGAGGGCGTGACCCATTATTGTGATTCTGGTTTTTTTTTCATCGAAAAGGTGACTAAAGAAAACCATTTAATCAGATGTTAGTGCTAAAAGAGCCAGAAACTTAGGGGTGCAGGTATTGGGAACCCAGAAGCATTTTAGCTTAGAGAACTTATTCAAAGAAAAAGCATCATGGATACAAGACCACCTTCATTCTTGAAAACATTGCTCAGATGTTGCTTCATTTGTGAAACTCCCTAAGTTGAGTTAAATTACCGTGGTTTTTGTTGTTCTGTTTCTGCACCTTTTACATCTTTCTACTATTGTGTTTTTCCCATTTAAAATCCAACAATGAGCTCTGGAGAGGATGAATGGAGTCTTCCCTAGTGCTATTTCAGGGCCACTGATAATGACAATATAAGGTGATACAGCCAATACTGTGGACTCACCAGAGTATCTTTGATAACTGTAGATGTCCAGCCCTCAAAATCATAGATACGATGAACTTTGTCTCCATGAGGACAATCAAAGCATCGTTCTGTGTCATATCCATAATTCAACAGCATCCTGAGCATGACTTCATCTTTGAGGGTGTATTGCAGTGCTGATGGGAAGTGTAACGGGTTGACTTTGCAGAAGTAATTTACGTTGGCCCCATGCCGTAGCAGCAGACTTATCAGCTCATAGTTGCCCATCCTTAGGGCTATCTGGAGGCAGTTAACTGGGTCTTGGTTAGGCAGGGCTCCAGCACTCAGAAGCAGCTTAACTGAAGAGAGGTCACCATTTGATACAGCAAAATACAAAGCTGACTTCCTCTGGTCATCATAGTGTTTGCGAATTCTCTGATCTAGCATGAAATTTACATCAAATCCAGCCTGGATGAGAAGTTCAAGGCATTCAGGGTGTGCTCCTGCTGCTGCACAGTGAACTGGACTGATGCCACTCCGCTTAATTGCAGCAAAATCCGTAACTGGAATCAAAATCTTTAGAGCTCTGAAAAAAATTTCAAAGTGCATAAAAAAGAAAAAAAATTTTTTTAAAAGATGCAGCATTGTCCTGGCTGGGTAGCTCAGTTGGTAAGAGCATCATCCCAATACGCCAAGGTTGCGGGTTCAATCCCTAGTCAGGGCACATACAAGAATTAACCAATGAATGCATAAAT
Organism: Myotis yumanensis; assembly: GCF_028538775.1. Taxonomy (NCBI): domain Eukaryota; kingdom Metazoa; phylum Chordata; class Mammalia; order Chiroptera; family Vespertilionidae; genus Myotis; species Myotis yumanensis. The sequence continues at coordinate 44,047,327 of NW_027223765.1, forward strand.
AAGTGGAACAACAAATTCACATTTCTCTCTCTCCCTCTCCCTAAAAAAGATGCAGTATTAAAAAAAAAGATGCAGCATTAACATGTTTATGATGGTTTTATACTAGCACTGGATGTTATTAATATTAGGTGGTATTTAGAACCCCCAACCAAAAAAGCATAGTTCCCAATACTAAAAGGTCAGATACCAAGTAAAGCTAAATGAAACTACTGTCTAGATTACAAACTCAAAATTAGCCCAGGCAATGAGACTTGAGGCTCCTCATATTCCTTAAAGACCTGATAATAAAATAGTTTTATGTCGCCCTGACCGGTTTGGCTCAGTGGATAGAGCGTCGGCTTGCAGACTGAAGTGTCCCAGGTTCGATTCTGGTCAAGGGCATGTACCTTGGTTGCGGGCACATCCCCGGTGCGGGGCGTGCAGGAGGCGGCTGATCGATGTTTCTCTCTCATCGATGTTTTTAACTTGTCTATCCCTCTCCCTTCCTCTCTGTAAAAAATCAATAAAATATATTTAAAAAATAGTTTTATGTCTTTTCAGTGGCTACAGAATGTGCCTGACTTCACCACTTTCTAGGTCAAGAGTTTATCTTTAAAAAGGGGTATTGGAGCCCTGGCCAAGTAGCTCAGCTGGTTAGAGCATCATCCCAATACACTAAGGTTGTGGGTTCGATCCCCAATAAGGGCACATACAATAATCAACCAATGAATGTATAAATGAGTAGAATAAGAAATTGATGCTTCTCCCTCTCTTCCTCTCTCCCACCCCCTCTCTCTCAAAATCAATTAAAAATTAATAAAAGGGATATTGGAGTTGCAGGATCAGAGATGAAGAATATAAGGTTCCCAGAAGCTGCTCCAAAAAAGTAGCTATTACTTATTTCTATTATTTTCAATAATGTAATTGAACTTACAACAAGTGGCCTCTGTCGGCTGCCACATGAATGGGTAGGTGGCCTGAATTCTTAGGGACATTGGCATCAGCTCCATACTCTAGCAAGAGAGTCAGGGAGTCTGGATTTCCTCCACTAGCGGCTTCAAGTAAGATGGAAGAAGAATCCGAGGCCTGGCCACGAGCATTAGCTCCTAAGAGGAGAAAGATTCTTGTTATGCTTAAAGTCTTTTCCACTGTATTGATTAAGCATTCTTAAAAACATATTACCACTACCAAAAAGCAGTTATTGAACAGCCACGTTAGCAAAGCACTAAGAATCAATGAAATAAATGTACCTCCTGCTCAGGCAGTTTATAATCTAGTTGGGGAGGGGGGAATTGTGTAATCTCTATAAGTAGGTTGGCTTGCAGAGTAATTTTAGAATTTTTTTTTAACTTGGTAATTCCAGGAGAAATAATTTTATAAAAGGTTGTTTTATTTCCAGACCAGTTTACAAAAGCCCACCTAACTCAAAGCACACGTACATAGGATGTACTAACACTTCTGTTGAACTATGCCATCTATAGATGCTATGCTGGAAAGGGGCCTTTTTCTGTTTTGTACTTAGAGAGCTGTTCATAGTAAGAGACATTATAATTATTTTTAGTTGAAGTTTCAGATTACTGATAGTGGAAAGGACAAACTGTAGCTCCCTGTATGGGAAGTGTCATGTGAGTGGTGTGGGTAATAAAAGAGTGCAGGCATATCTCAGAGATATTGTGGGTTTGGTCCCAGACCACCACATTATAGGGAGTATGGAAATAAAGCTAATCGTAATTTTTTTGCTGGTGGAAGGTCTTGTCTTCAATTTGTAAAAAACATAACACTGATGAAGCACAACATAGTGAAGTGCAATAAAACAAGGTGTGCCTGTGTAGGTACAGGCAAAATGCTCTCCAGAAGATCTCAGGGCTGGGGTTGTGAGAAGAACCAGGGTATGAAGGAAGGAGAAAGGAGTTTGGGGTCAGCTGTGGAAGACCTCTCAGTAAAATGGGCTTTAAAGAAAGAGTAGCATTGGAATGGACAAAAGGAGAGGAGAGCATTCTGGGTACATTCACCGCTCCCAAAAAAAGATGCAGTGACTTTGCCCTAGCCGATTTTCCTCAGTGGTTAGAGTGTCAGCCCTCAGACCGAAGGGTTGCAGGCTCATTCCCAGCCCCATGTGCGGGAGGCAACCGACTGTTATGTCTCTTTCACATCGGTGTTTCTCTGTGTCTCTTCTCCTCCCTCCCACTCTCTCTAAAATAATCAATGGGTGGGGGGAGTAACAACAACAAAAAACATGCAGTGACTTTAATTTAGGACAGACTCCATGGTCATTAGAATATAGTGCTTGCCCAAGCAAGGATCCTGTTCCTAGAATGCAAGAAGAAATGTCTAATAAACTCCCATGTAATGAGTCTTCATTATGTACTGGTTCCTTTATATGCACAACAATTTCTAAAGTTCACAACATCCTAAGAAGTAGATGCCAATATCTTCATTTTAAAGAAAAGAAGTGGAGGCACATTGAAGCAAAGTGAGTTCCCCAGAGATGCACAGCTAGTAAGCAGGGTAGTCAGGATTGTGTGCAGGGGGGCCAGGCCAGGGCCCATTTCTCTGATACCATGTTGCTACTCAAGCAATGCAGATTAGTAAAGTAACTCAATTTGGAATGAGGCAGATGTGGGTTCAAATCTTGATTCTGCCATTTACTAGCTATGTCACTTGGTGCAAATCACTTTGTAAGGGGGTCATTTAAGGGGAATGCTCACTCACACCTCACTTAGGTCAACCAATGCTGGTTTCTTTGAAGGGTTAAAGATTTAACATCTGTTGGCACTCTTCTTTCTTTATATTTTAATCAATGATCTATAGAAAAGGTTCTCTTTTTGTGTAAAGTATCCAATGCTGCTATTTTAGGATTTTCAGTAGCTAATTTTACCATACTAGTATCCTTCTTTCAAGGATTTATATTAGGCTTAAGTAAAATGTTAACTACTATTATTTTGAAGCTCTCCATGAGGAGGAGGATGCTTACTAGTTTACCTATGGCATGTTTTTTGTTGTTGTTACTCCCCACCCAAGGATATTCTTTCCATTGATTATTTTAGAGAGAGTGGGAAGGAGGAGAAGAGACACAGAGAAACACTGATGTGAAAGAGACATAACAGTCGGTTGCCTCCCGCACATGGGGCTGGGAATGAGCCTGCAACCCTTCGGTCTGAGGGCTGACACTCTAACCACTGATGGTATAGAAAATCTTGCTTTTGCCCTAACTGGTTTGGCTCAGTGGATAGTGTGACGGCCTGTGGACTGAAGAGTCCCAGGTTCGATTCCAGTCAAGGGCATGTACCTTGGTTTTGGGCACATCCCCTTTGGAAGGTGTGCAAGAGGCAGCTGATAGATGTTTCTCTCTCATCAATGTTTCTAACTCTCTATCCCTCTCCCTTCCTCTCTGTAAAAAAAATCAATAAAATATATATTTTTTAAAAGAAAATCTTGCTTTGCCCTAGTAGGTTTGGCTAGACCAGGCAGGCCAGGCCAGGGCTCATTTCTTTGATGTCATGTTGCCACTCAAGCAATGCAGGGTAGTAACATAATGTGATTTGGAATGAGGTGGGTTTGATCCCCACCCCCATCGGGGCACATGCGAGAGGCAACCAATTGATGTGTCTCTCTCACATTGATGTTATTCTCTCTCTCCCCCTCCTCCCCTTCCTCCCTTCCCCTTCTTAGTGAGGATTAAAAAGTAATTAATTAATTAAAAAGAGAAAACCTTGCCTTTCTGCAGTAATATTTCCATGATCTCGGTGTGCCCACTTTGGGCAGCAAGTGCAAGAGGAGTGAATCCGTAGGAGCTCTGTGGATCAGGGTGAGCCCCAGAAACCAGCATTAGTTTCACCAGGTCCCGTCTGCCCAGCCTGGCTGCTTCATGGAGAGCTGTCCTCTCGTTGGCACACTGCAAATTGACATCCGCCCCGTGTCGGATCAGCAAGGACGCCATGTCGTAGGAGTCGTGTAGAACAGCTAGGGAATTAGAAGGGAGGCAGGCATGTGTTCAACAAGAAATTAAGGCCAGAGTGCCCCTCAGGCTTCTGAGGAGCTCTTCCTAACTACCCACATGTGCCAGCATTTTGTGTTTGGAAACAGATTATAAAATGAGGTATATATAAAATAATATTAATAGTGTTTTATATCAATAGACTATTTGTTTCCTGTAAGACATGACCAATTATTCATTGTCTATTGGTGGCTTATATGGCTGAAAAACAGACACAAATTTTTCATTTATCATTTTTAAGTTTTAAGAGAATTGGAACGTCAGTACTCAGTATAGTCCTAGAAGTGCTTATAGCTGTTCTAAAAGTAGAAAAACAAAAGCAGCAATATTTAGGCAATTATTTTTAAGGTTACATTTTGTTAATTAAAATTCTCTAACTGGCTTTTCTGCATTTATGCTGTTAATCTTTAACCCTTCAAGATTCTAAAACACCTTAATTTATTCATCTCCATACCCATTTGCTAAATATTGGCATGGACTGAGGACTCTTGCTAGTGCCAGATGCTGAATCAGTATGAATTCTGCTCATAATAATGTGCCATAGAAAAGGCTCTAACTGCTCTAAGACTGAAATATAGAGTGCCAAGGGTGCTGGGTCATTTTTAATTAATTGAGCCGGCACTTAGTATGCCCTTTTATTCTGGAACACATGTACTTTGTTTTGGAAATCATCTTCCTGACTTATTCCATTGTTGATGTACTGCTTCCACCTTGCCTGTTCTCCTTCTAGCATTCCTATTATTCTTATTATTCGTCCTTCTAGTTTTCTTACTTCCTTTTCTTTCCTATTTCCCATTTCTTATCTTTTTATCTGGGAGCTTTCCTAAATTCCATCTCCCAGCATTTGTTTTAAGTTTTATTTCTGCTATCATATTTTTAATTTCCAAGCGTGTTTTTTGTTTTGTTCCTTAATTATTTTGGTAGCTTCTATTATTTCATTAATTTCTCTGAGGAAAATATAATTTTCTCTTATGTTTTATTATTCCTAAATAATCTATTTCCATGAAGTTTCTTATATTTCTTTTTTAAAATATATTTTTATTGATTTCAGAGAGGAAGGAAGAGGGGGAGAGAGATAGAAACATCAATGATGAGAGAGTATCATTGACTGGCTGCTGCCTGCATGCCCCACACTGGAGATCGAGTCCACAACTCAGGCATGTGCCTTGCTTGACCTGGAATTGAACCTTGACCTCCTGGTTCCTAGGTGGATGCTCAACCACTGAGCCATGTCAGCCAGGCTATATTTGTTTCTTGAAGACTTTCCTCAGATAGTTCTTGGCTCTCTGCTCATGATTAAGAGTTGGGGACTAAAGAGCTGATTAAAAATTCTAAACATTGGGTGGGACTTGTGGACTGTGGTCTTAACTATAGGTTGATATGCCTAGGCCATTTGTTGGGGAACTCCCAATTTCACTATTTTTCTTTCTTTTTGGTGATCAAATTCTTCAGAGAAACCTCTTCTTGGAGGGTAAAGTTCTGGCTGCCAGTTTATGGAATCCTGGTTAGGATGAGGGCTGGGAGGTCTCAGCCATATTTGCTTAATGCCTCCAGTATTTTTAATCCAGTACTCCCACCCTTGCCTAATATTCCCCAGTGCAGAATGGCTGTTTAAACTATCCAGAGAATAAATCAATTTTGCTGGGGTGGGGGGTAGGGGATCTGTCCCAGCAGGGTGGATTGGGAGAAGTGATCTAGAGATCAGACTACTTGTTTCTTAATAGTTTTAAACCAATCCTCCTATTTTATTTATTTTTTAAAACTAAGATTCCTTTATTTATTTTCTTTTGTTAATTCCCACTAGAGGTTATTTTTTCCATTGATTTTTAGAGATAGTGGAAGGGAGGGGGAGGGACAGAGAGCTGATAGAGACACATGGATTAACTGCCTCCTGCATGCACCCCAACCAGGACCGGGGATCGAGCTTGCAACTGAGGTAAGTGCCCTTGACCAGAATCAAACACGGGACCCTTCAGTCCGCAGGCTGACACTCTATCCGCTGAGCCAATCCTCCTATTTTAGCTGCCTGTTCTTCCCTATGCTCCATGAGGTAACTATTGCCAATAATTTTCAGGTCATTTGATAAAATTGTGTTTTTTTTTTCTTCCCCCAATTTAAGATGTGGTTTTCTTGTCACTATTCATTCTCTAGTTTTTTTAAAAATATATTTTTTCTTTATTGATTAAGGTATTACATATGTGTCCTTATCCCCCCCCCCCCCCCTACTGTCCCTCCCCTCTCCTGTTCATGCCCTCACCCCCCTGGTGTCTGCGTCCATTGGTTATGCTTATATGCGTGCATACAAGTCCTCTGGTTGATCTCTCCCTCTTACCTCCACCCTCCCCTACCTTCCCTCTGGGGTTTGAGCATCTACTCGATGCTTCTCTGTCTCTGGATCTGTTTTTGTTCATCAGTTTATGTTGTTGATTATAATCCACAAATGAGTGAGATCATGTGATACTTATCTTTCTCTGACTTATTTCACTTAGCATAATGCTCTCCAGTGCCATCCAAGCTGTTGCAAATGGTAGGAGTTCCTTCCTTTTTACAGCAGCATAGTATTCCATCGTGTAGGTGTACCACAGTTTTCTAATCCACTCATCTGCTGATGGGCACTGAGGCTGTTTCCAAATCTTAGCTATGCTGAATTGTGCTGCTATAAACATAAGGGTGCATATATCCTTTCTGATTGGTGTTTCCAGTTTCTTGGGATATATTCCTAGAAATGGGATCACTGGGTCAAATCATTCTCTAGTTTTTAAAAAATTACGTTTTGTTGTTTCCTCTCATGTTCTTCCCATTCTTTTGTATCTTATCCCCATAAAACAATTACTTAACTTTAATTTTAGTGGATACTCAGGAGGGAGCTAAATTAGGCATTTGTATTCAATCTGCCATCTTTATCTGACTTTATCTGGCTGCTTCTTCCTGCTCTGCTTTCTTGCACCAGAATTAACTGGCTCAATTAAGGCACCATGCAAAATGATCAGTGCCTAACCTGGCAGAGGTTTTGCGTCAGGCCACCTCACAGGCCAGTCTGTGGCGAGCTCCAGAGGGCCAGGTACCTATGTCTGATCTGCTGGGATGAAGTGACGGAGCTGCAGCTATGTACAAAAAGCTGCCTTTGACACCTGTGGGCATGCAGGAGACTCAGAGCCACAAACTCTTCCCCAGAGAGAAGATGTTACTTTACCTGTAAGAAGAGGAGAATTGCCTTCAAAATTCTTGGCATTTGGATTGCAGCCATTGAGAAGCAGAAAAGTGGCATTTTCTAAGAGGCAATTGCTGACAGCCAAAAAAAGTGGTGTTTCACCATTGTGGGTGGTTTGCTCCCACACACTGGGTTTTGAAGCTGAAATAAATCCATTAGACCACATAGGTTAAGATATAAAAATAAATGTGACATTTATTTCTCAAAAGTGTCAGAGGAGTTATAAAGGGAGTTTACCTTTCAGGGTTATTTCCAAAATGTTTGTATTTAATTGCACTGCAGCCTTATGCAGAGGAAGCCGGCCTATCTCATCTGCTTCATCAAAAGCAGAACCGTACTTGGTCAAGTGTAACAATGCATCTTCCTCACCTGTTAACAAGTCAAATGAGAACAGATTCACATTTGGCACACATACAGAGCAGTCTATGCTGCTCCAGAATTCTACCATCAGGGTTAGTAGATGAGACAACGTAATTCAGTGATTCATCACCATCTTTTATGAAAGACAGATTTAAATGGCACAGGACAAACAGGCAGTATGGCCCTTCCTCTATCATTCCATCCACCACGGCCTGTGAATACCCATCACCTTGTTACATCAGAAAAACAGCCCTGTCCACCAAGAAGCCTGGACTCTTTGCTAAATTGTTCTGAAGTATTTTCTCCCGGGAAAGACCACATCAGACTCTTGACAGTCAGCTGAGGACCCCATGTTGTGCAGCATTTGGGAGAAACCACTTCTAGGCTTCCAGAATGTAGAGGGGAATGCTGCCAGTTGTCTTCACCTCTTACCACAAATTGAAGGGGATAGAATAGGAAGAGTACTTAACTGTCTCTATTGTTTCCACTATCTTCTTACAGTCAGTGCTCAAAGAGGAATGGAAGCTGCATAGGAAAGAAAAACATGTAATTCCCAAAACTTAGGAAAACACTAAGATATTTGACATAAAACAAAAGGAAAGAGTAAAGGCAATAGTAGTTAACCAGTGATAAACTCATAGGGGAGGTAATGACTGAGGCTTAATAGAAATACTTTCAAAATGCAGTGGGAACCTCAACATGTGCGTTTGGGGAAACTCCTCTCCCACGTGTCCTCCCTTTTACGGCAAGGACTGTGTCAGAGCCTGGATCACAGCAAGCCCTTAATCGTGTTTTCTGAACTGAATCAAACCTGCTAGGACTGAAATGTCACATTATCCCATGATAAAATTTAATGGCTACTCTATAATGTCAATGATTCTAGCCAAAATTATTATTTAAAAATATAACAAATAATCCTGGTTTAAGTTTTAAAAAATAACCATGGCCAGAATTTGGGCTAAGAAAACACTATTGGCAGTTTCTAAACTAACATTTTTATTAAAATATTTAAAAATAAAGTTTCAAAGGTCACTTATGAATACATTATTTTTAAACCTAGAAAATAGAGATTGCTACCTTCCCATTTTCTTTGATTATTCAATGAACCCAACTTGAAGAGAATAAATTTCCTTCCAGTGGTTCTCAACCTTCCTAATGCCGTGACCCTTTAATACAGTTCCTCATGTTGTGGTGACCCCCAACCATAAAATTATTTTCATTGCTACTTCATAACTGTAATTTTGCTACTATTATGAATCATAATGTAAATATCTGATATGCTATATGTGTTTTCCAATGGTCGTGACCCACAGGTTGAGAACCGTTGCCTTAGACAATCTGTCCTACTTACAATTTGGTCAATTAAATGCTCTTAAGCATTTAAAACTGTACTTAGAGATTTAGTATTGTATTCGTTTTTTTATGGCTGCTGTAAGAAATTGCCACACACTTAACTAGCTTAAGATAACACAGTTTATTATAGTTCCTCAGTTCAGAAGTATGGAATGGGTCTCACTAGGCTAAAACCGAGCTGTTGGTGGGATTGTGCTACTTCTGGAGGCTCCAGGGGAGAATCTGCTTGTCTTCTCCAATTCCTACAGGTCTCCCACGTTTCTTGGATCATGGACACCTTCCTCCATCTTCAAAGGCACTGTTGTGGGATCACACCACCTACCCTGCCATCTCTCAGGTTGTCTCTCCTCTGCCTTCCTCTTCCATTTCTAAGGATCCTTGTGATTACACTGAGCCCATCTGGATAATCCAGTCAATTGACTAGCAATCTTAACTCCATCTGCAGCCTTAATTCTCTATTGCAGTGACTTTTAACCTTTTTCATCTCATAGCACACATAAACTAATTACTAAAATTCTGTGGCACACCAAAAAATATACTTTTTGCCAATCTGACAAAAAAATAGGCATAATTTTGATTGATTTACAAAACAATAATTAATAGTAGTAGTAGTAATTACCTACCCTTTTTGCTCCAAAGTGACTCTTTAAAAAATTAGGTGCCTATACTTGTATATAAGGATTTCTGATTCCAAGAATTAACCAATCAGATGCAACATTATTATGTGACATGACCAAAAACTGCAACTCTATTATATGACTCATATATAGGGTGTGCCCCAAAAATGTACACACACATTTTGAATAACTATAAAGGCAGTGTTTATTAAAATACATTTAAAATTAAGCCATCAGCTGTTAAAGTGTGTATATATTTTTGGGGGGGACACCCTGTATATCTGGTTCAAGACAGGCATTCACACCAGATAGCTATTGTTGTGTTGGCTGTTGTCATTTTTTTATTTGACAATGTAAGGGAAAAGAGTTGAGTGCTCCAGACTAAATAGTCAAGTGTTGCATGTTTTTAAAATTCTTGCAGTCTGTCTGGCATGGCTCAGTAGTTGAGCGTTGACCTGTGAACCAGGAGGTCCTGGTTCAATTCCCGGTCAGGGCACATGCCCAGTTTGCAGGCTTGATCCCCAGTGAGGGGCGTGCAGAAGGTAGCCAATCAATGGTTCTCTCTCATCACTGATGTTTCTCTCTCTGCCTCTCCTTCCTCTCTGAAATCAATAAAAATATATTTAAATAAAATGAAATTCTTGCGGTACATCGGTTGAAAATTGCTGCGCTATTGCCATGTTAGGTTACATATTCACAGGTTCTGGGGATTAGGATGAGGACCGTTTTTTCGGTGGGGGGGCATTATTTCAAATGTATTATAGTTTCCTAATTCCAGTGGTTCTCAACCTTCTGGCCCTTTAAATACAGTTCCTCATGTTGTGACCCAACCATAAAATTATTTTCGTTGCTACTTCATAACTCTAATGTTGCTACTGTTATGAATCGTAATGTAAATATCTGATATGCAGGATGGTCTTAGGTGACCCCTGTGAAAGGGTCGTTAGACCGCCAAAGGGGTCACGACCCACAGGTTGAGAACCGCTGCCTAATTCCTTCAAGTGACTGACCAAATCAGCAAGCCTTCCTAAGTATCATATTCAAGTTTAATAAATGAAATTTATAACTATAGTCAACTATAATTTCTCTGAAACATTTTATCACTCTTAATCAAAATCTCATACCTTTCAACCTAAAATCATGATTTAAAAGTCAATTACTCAATGAACTTAAACATATTTAATAACAATATTAATATAACAGATAATCTAATGAACTCAATTTCTTTACAAAACTTTATTTAATGATTATTCCTAAATTTAACACAAAAGTGTAGGAATAGTGTGGTAAAGAGCACAGACTCTGAAGCCAGGATGCCTGGCTCTTTACTTACTGGCTCTGTGACCTTGGGTAAGTCTTAGTCTCCTTATCTCTAAGTAGGGGTAATTATATTACCTACCACATCAAGAGGTAATGACAATTAGGATTTAAATGAGTTAATATTTATGAAATGCTTAAAACAGTATGGCTCCATGAGTGTGTTACTTTTTAATTTTTATTTATTTATTTGTTTGTTGATTTTTAAATGTTTTTTAAAAATATTTTTATTTTTAGAGAGAGAGGAAGGGAGAGGGAGAGAGAGATAGAATTATCAATGATGAGAGAGAATCATTGATGGTCTGCCTCCTGCATGCCCCCAACTGGGGGTTGAGCCCGCAGCCATGTGTCCTTGACCGGAATCGAACCCGTGACCCTTCAGTCCACAGGCTGACACTCTATCCAGTGAGCCAAACCAGCGAGGGCTAAATATGTTTTTTATTGATTTTTAAAAATATATATTTTATTGATTTTTTACAGAGAGGAAGGGAGAGGGATAGAGTTAGAAACATGGATGAGAGAGAAACATCAATCAGCTGCACACCTCCTACTGGGGATATGCCCGCAACCAAGGTACATGCCCTTGACTGGAATTGAACCTGGAACCCTTCAGTCCACAAGCCGACGCTCCATCCACTGAGCCAAACCGGTCAGGGCTTTTTTACTGATTTCAGAGAGAGGAAGGGAGAGGGTTAAGAGAGTAGAAACATCGATGAGAGACATTGATTGGCTGCCTCCTACACGCCCCCTATTGGGGATTGAGCCCGAAACCCAGGCATGTGCCCTTGATCAGGAATCAAACTGGTGAACTCTTGGTTTGTGGGTGTATGCTCAACCACTGAGCCACAACCAGTGGACTTAATTGATTTTGAGAGAGAGAAAGGAAGAGGGAGGGAGGGAAACATGGATGTGAGAGCACAACATTGATTTGCCACCTCCTGCACGCCCCATACCAGGAATTGAGTCTGCAACCCAGACATGTGTCCTTGACCAGGAATTGAACGGGCAACCTTCTGGTGTATGGGATGATGCCCAACCAACTGAGCCACACTGGCCAGGATGAGTGTGTTACTTTTTAAAAAAATACTATAGTTTTGATGTACTTCAAGATCCCTATATTTAATTATAAAATCTCTTGGGGTTAAAACACATTTATCCAGTTTTAACTCCAGCAGGTACATGGGAGTCACCATCAGAAGCAAACAGGGTTTATCACCCTTGAAAGACAATAGTGACTACTCAGGGAATTGAGGTTGCTGGTCAGCCAGAGAGCATTTGACTAGGTGGGCTCAGCTGCAGTCAGCTCATTTCCAGGGAGATTTTCTTACACCGCTGAGGGACCCATGGGGTTCTTTTCTAGTGTTGTCATAACAGAACTCTAAATCCACACCCTTTAGAACGAGTTAGTCTCTTCTTCTGGATTTAAGTTTACATAATTCCTCCTTTTGAGTTGAGATTAAAGCATGGACTTTACCCTACCCACCCAGGGAGGTTGAAGATAATTTTCTATGGGTCTTGGTTGGATTTATGTATTTCCTTAGCCCCCCAAAGACAAGATGCAGAAGAATTCTCTAGCCTTTCATATTCTCATGTGTTTCTTCTTTCTGATTATCAGTCTGCATCTCCTCACCCTGGTTTTCTGCTAACCTCCAACTGTTTTCTTTACTGCCTAATTCAGTTCTAAATTCTGTCTAAATTTTTCCTGTTTTGTCAGGCATCAAGTCTCATAGATATTTTAAGTATATATACAGCTCTTTAGATTCTGACCCTTTCTCCTGTTTTTGTCAAAACACTAGTGTCCACTCCTGAGTACTTATGCTACATTGGTAATGAGATACCATTACCTCTCATTCTCAGGTGCCTGCTCTGCAGTCCCTGGCTTGCAAATATCCTGTAAACTCTGTTGAATGATGAGCTGGGTATCAAAGTCCATGTCTAAGTCTTCATCACTGGTGTAATTATCCATATGAAACACCTACAGATTTAATTTAAAGTCAGAATGAATTAAAAATATTTTTCTAGTTGTACAAACAGATGATCAACTGCTTAAAATTATACATGAAATTCAGAAAACTACAAAACTGATAGGATTGATAAATGAATAAAATGCAAAATTTAGAAAACAAGATATTCATTTAAAAATTTTTCATAAACTTAAAAAAAATTTCTGAACCGCCCAGATTCAATAAAAATTAGAAGCTTCCATGAGTAACCATTTACTTAAAGCTTATTCAGGAAAAACGACCTTTCATAGAAAAGTAGGTCAGTACCATTGTAACTTTGGAAATGCTTATCTTCATCTATTTTAGACTTAATTATGAGTTTTTTTCAGTGATTATAGCACTCACTCAAAAGAACATCTTTCTACATTCAGTGAAAGTTATGCTGAAAAAAATGTTATTTAGTTAGTAAATATTAAACATGAACATGTTATAAGAATAAATAATACAACAAATAATAGGAATAGTAGTCATACAAACCAATGCATTTTAGTAGGCAGTATCTCAATTGTTTTAAAAGAACATTTCAGTTTTAGCATAGAATAAGTTTGATCACATACCAAAGACTTTTTACCTTCTGTTATCACCTTTAGGACAGCACTGCAGTTTTCACTGTTAAAGATTAGCACTTCAGAATTTTCATTTATATTTAGGATCTCCACTCCGCTGTAATGACCATTCCATTAATAGCTTTACTATAAATACTTGATCATAAGACAGTCTGGCACATTCTCCTTGTTTTTTTCACTTGTGGTTTAGCTCTGTTTGGAAACATGATCTCTTTTCTTCACTGCTATATTCATCAAGTTTAAAGGATTAAACATTTTAATCCCATTCTTGGAACAAATGCTTATTTTGCAGGGGGATGTCCACATGAAGTGAATTCATTCTCTTAAGACTCATGTACACAGCCACTGCAAAACAGAATCAACTTTCTACTTAGAGGTCAAACATTTTGCTCTAACCAAATTATCAAAAGTGATTGTTGTAATGGTTCTGATTCACTGGGTAGCTGCACCTACATTTTCTTTGGGTTACAGAGCTGCAGCCAAATATCCTGGGAATTCTAAGGAAGGAATTAACTCCACACAGGATAATAAAATTTTGTTTTCATTGAAATCTTTTAAATTGTTAATGTACATTAATATTCTGAATGAACAATAAATAAGAACAATATTAACTATTAAAAATAATGAGTCCACGTGGCATTTAAAATGAGCTATGAAGCTAATGCTGAGAAGCACAAACCACCCAGGTGTGCAGGATCTCACTGCCTTTGTGCGTTCACTTCACTGCTTTGAGTTTCCTTTCCTTGCCTCAGGGATACTGTGAGAAATGAAACTAATGTTTAAAAGTATGACAGCCCTTGCCAGTTTGGCTCACTGGATAGAGTGTCGGCCTGTGGACATAAGGGTACTGTGTTAGATTCTGGTGAAGGGCACATGCCCGAGTTGCAGGCTCGATCCCTAGTAGGGGGCATGTTGGAGGCAGCCAATTGATGATTCTCTCTCATCATTGATGTTTCTCTCTCTCTCTCCCTCTCCCTTCCTCTCTGAAATAAAAAATATATTAAAAAAATAAAAGCGTGACATAGCCATGGTTCTCAACCTTCCTAATGCTGCGACCCTTTAATACAGTTCCTCATGTTGTGGTGATCCCCAACCATAAAATTATTTTCGTTGCTACTTCATAACTGTAATTTTGCTCCTGTTATGAATCGTAATGTAAATATCTGATATGCTATATGTGTTTTCTGATGGTCGCAACCCACAGGTTGAGAACCGCTGCATAAGAGGCTTAGTTTTAGAATTGTTGTAATAATATTTTCCTTATTTATTATCTATGTATTTTAAATGTTTGTGTAGGTGAGCGAAAAGTAAACTATTGCTGAAGCTGAGGAATGACTTGACACTTGTGAAAAGAGATGTTTTCTGATATTAGTTAAATTTTATCCAGTTATTCTGCTCAAATCTGTTTTCCACATACATATCTAACTAAAAAAAGGAACAAAATAGAAGTTTTAAAAATTGCTATATGCTACAAAGAAACATTTTATGTTTTTCTTCCCTAAGTGTCTGACTATGATTTCAAGTCCATCTATGAGGCAACCACGTGGGCAGTAGAGGGAGGGAGGAGGCTAGAGAGGGGATAAATGATAATGGGAAAAAAAAAAGAACCATTATCACACACACACACATTTAATCTGAGCTTAAAGGATACCTCTTCAGTGGGGCTTTGCTTAACCAATCAATCTAAAAAAAACACACAAAAAACAACACACCTTGAAACTGTTGATTATACCACTGATTTTGGATTATCTGCCTAGCATTTGTCATACTTGGTTAATTTTCTGTGGTTGTTTTGTTCTTAGCATAACCGCACTCCCCCACCTCCCTCCCTACCCCTGGCCTAGAGTGTAAGCTCCATGGACAACAGTAAATTAAAAAGAATCAACAAAGGTTGAATGAATGAAAAAAAAAAAGTCCATTTAGGAGGCCATATCCCAATCAAGAGTGATATATCAGGGAGGAGAGCTATGCAAAGACCTTTCACAAAGACCACTTAAGAATGATACCAAGATACTTGGTTTTATTATATATATATTTTGAAGTATGTGAAGACATGGTATTTTTTTTTTTGCTTCAGATATTTTGTTAAATTTGTCCAATTTAGTCATCCAACTGACAAAGCAAAGCAACCCCACGCTTGATCCAGTGTTGAACGGGTTGGTCCGTTTTTAACAACATTGCAATGACAAAGTTAGTAGAATGTCCTGTCGTGGAAAGAGTTCCTTTACGTTCACTTGTCTTGTAGAGGGGACAGATATAGGCATTCGACTTCTCAATCTGATCCTTTTGATCTTGGAAAAAAATAAAAGAAATATATTCATTTCATAAAGAGAAAAAGACCCAATGGTACTAAAAGAACAACTATCTTGTAATAAAATGGCAAGTGCTAAATTTAAGATTATGGTTATGATATTTGAACATTTGAAAGTTGATGCTACTTTTTAAAGTTTTTATAGTAATTATAGTTGAGAAATAAGGAAGTGATTTCATAAGGTTCATGATTCTGGGTCTGGAGGACAGGAATTGATTTTAATGTCTGGATCACTTACAGGCAAGAAAACACTCAAGAGGACTTGGGAGAGAAGGAGTAAGAGAAAGCGAAGGTAGGGAGGAAGGAATAAAATACAGCAAAGGTAATGGGGGAGATGCAAAAAGAGAAACAGTTGCTTAGAGCTCTAATACAAGAAACCCATAAATTAGAAGTTGAAGTTACTATTTGTTTTCAGCAGGTTATTACTAAGACAAATACACCAATTCTTAGCTACTCACAAAAGGAAGTTCACATTTCTCAGAGTTAAACTAGAACTGCATTAATAATGGAAACACTTGATGGTCTGGGTAGTGATTATGGGTGGTTTATAAATGTTTTCATTAATAGTTATTTGAGAATAAAAAAATACAGAAAAAATAGAAAACGAAAGAATGAACCTCATTTGTTTAGACTTGTGGAAAAATGATGATAGCAAAGGAGGGAAGGAGCAAGTTACTTTTCCAAGGGGACAAAACTAGGCTGCACCCATGTGGCTTGCAGTGTCTTAACCTTGGGGCACCTGACAGCTCCTAGGCCTAGTAGATTTTATAGCCAGAAAACTCTAGTTGTTAGCTGGAGACTGTGCCAAGCCTATTTGTGTCTCAGAGAGGTGTGCAAAGAAAAGCACCTGAGAATCAAAATATTGATGGGAAGCTCTAGACTCTGAAAAGTAGAAGTGTGGGGGAAGGACAAAGAAAATGTTACATCCCATGGGATAAGAGCAAAAAAGAGGAAGAATGATATTCCTAAAATAATACAAATGCAACACACAAACGGAGGAACTATTTATTGTAATTGGACAAAACTCTAATAGGCTTGAGCAAAGACTTATTTGGGGGAGCAGTTAAAAATATCTACCATTATCCTCCCTAAAGCTCTAGGAAGTTTTGTTAGAAGTATATTTACTTGGTTTTATCCATATGATAGGCATCAGGTCAAACAGAAGTTTGGGATATTGTTCGGCAAGTAATCCACTGTGAAGAGAAATTGAGAGACATTTATTAAACATAAGATGAAATTTGCTTCTCAGAAACTGCCACTTTGATAGTGGCTTTTAATACAAGAGAGAACCAAAGATATGCAGGAAAAGAAATGTAAAAAAACAAAAAGAAATAACAACAACAAAATAAATCCAAGGAAGAGGCAATGAAAAATTGAGAGAACCAAAAGAAAACTGTGCAAAGGTGATATGTACAAACAGTGGACAAATATTAATTCCTGCTATTTTTAAAGTGCTGTCCATGAGGCAGACAGTGGCCTATAACATTTCACCCTCTCAATGATCTTGTCCCCAATCCTAATCTGATTTCACAGGCAGAGTGGCGGCTCAGAAAGTTTGAGTACTTTTCTCATAGCAACACAGCTCTGAAATGCCAGTGTCAGGATTCAAATATAGATCTGCCTATCTAGAAAATGTGGCTTCTTTTTCCTATGCTACATTGTTTGTTTGTTTGCTTATTAGTTTGAAAGAAGAAAGGAAGAAAAAGATGAATACATATATAAAGAAAAGTTAAGAGAAATTTCATCACCCAGTAGAGTGATGAAAAAGAAGAGAGAAACAATCAAATGAACTATGTGCATCCAAGTCTTCTCATAGCCCTGTCTTAGAATGATCTCTGTAGAACCACCTTCTTGGTCCTTAAGCAATTTTCTCTGCTTTGGCCTTTAATGTTCCCTTGAGAGCCAAGTCTAACTTTGACCTGGAAATAGAGGATTATGTTTATTAGTGAATTTCCAGGGGAAATATGTTCTTCCTTCCTCTCTTACCTTATATATTTCAAACAAGAATAGCATTGCTGCCCTAGCCAGTTTGAGCATCAGCCTGGGGACTGATGGGTCCTGGGTTCGATTCTGGTCAAGGGCACATGCCTGGGTTGTGGGTTCGATCCCCAATCGGGGGCGTGCAGGAGGCAGCAAATCAATGATTCTCTCTCATCATTGATGTTTCTATTTCTCTCTCCCTCTCCCTTTCTCTCTGAAATCAATAAAAGTTTCCTATATAATAAAGATGTAATATGCAAATGGTCATTATGCCGTGAAGCATAACAACTGACCGTGTAACGACCGGATCACGGATCAGCAGGAGGATGGGGCAGTGAGCTACAAGCTGGTGGCGGAGAGCTACAGGAGGGGGGCAGGTCAGAAGCTATGAGGGGGAATAGGGGTGAGAGGGGGGCGGGGGAGCAACAGGAGGGCGGCAGTGAGCTACTGGCGAGCTACTGGTGCACAGATTTGTGCACAGGGCTACTAGTATATACATGAAAAAAGAATAGCATTGCTTAGTTTCCCAAGCTGGAAATTCAGCACTTATTTTAAATATTTATTTATTATGTCATCAAAATACAAGAAAAAGTTTTCCATTAACCAGTAGAAATAATACCTTTAATATAACTGTAAATTGTTTAAAAGTGAGGTGCTCCTACACTTTATAAAATGGAAGGTAACTGTTATAAAACAGAAGAAGTAGGAAAATGATGTCCATTAACTTAGACCACTGAAATATTAACTAAACACTATTCAAGATCTAAAAACCACTCATCACTTGCCCCAGCCTGAGTAATGATTTATGGCAACAATTCTAATATTATTTATTACTTGACATATTCCCTAGAAGAGGCATTTTGGTTGGGGTGGGGGGTGCGTGTCAGGGAGGAAGGCAGCAGCCAGCTTATCTGACTGAAGATTCAGCTACAATTGAGGAGGTCTTTGCTTTGAAACTATGGACCTTGGTCTGTCCCAGCGTGCTCCATCGAGATATAATCCATGGATGTAAACTCCATCTTCTGGTGATGTCTCAGATTTATCATAAGGAATAACCTAAAGGGAGAGGCACACACTGGTAATGATCTCCTCTCCAGATAACTTTAGTCTCATAAAGAAAACATTGGCTAAATCTTCAGAATACATTCAGGGAAACTCTGTTATATTAGAGCTCCTTAAACTATATAATTTTCAGTAAAGTGTAAATATAAGTATAATACAGTTCTTTATGAAGCATTTTATCAAGTTTTACTGTACCTCATATTAATTTTTGCTAAAATAGAAAAGCAGCATTGGCTTTTTTAAAAGAGAATTTTTAAGAATGTATTTGAGCTCAAACTGACAACATATGCTGAGGAGCAAGATCTCAAATGCTCCTGGATTATTCAAATTGAATATTGAGATATATAAAATTTCTATTATATTATAGAGATAGCAAGACAAATATTATATACTTTCTTCATGAAATTCAAAGAATGAAAAAAGTCAAATTGCATATAATGGGCTATAAAAATATGAATTCTGCATATCCTCTTTGCTTAACTACATGACTTTGATGTAATGCTATACTGTGCAGTTTAAGAAGTTACTGTACCTCAAATTCATATCCTAGTAAATCAATAGGGATGGTATATTTTCTGGCATAATTCTGCATAGCTCCAGTTAAAAAGGCTTGGGTGAAAAAGAAACCAGAGAGCCAAAATACACAAGGTTTTCCTGAATCATACCATTCCTGTAAAGAAAAAACAAAATGTATTATGTTTATTTTTTCAACTTACACAAGTGTCACCTGACATAATTCCTGATTCTGGTTTTTGTGTGTATTGCCTACAATTTCCATTACAGGACTCTCTTCCTGACACCAAACACACTACCTATCTTGGCTCTCCTACTTCTTTTCCCTTCTAGTTACTCTTCTTGCAAAATTCTAACTCATTTTAACATTAACCTGAATAAAACAAAGTTTGAAAAATTAAGATTTTCTTCAAAAAGCCAAATATAAATTATTTAGGGGCTTATTTATTACTTAATCCCACTCAAAAGCAACCATCTTCAGAAACATTGTCTAACTCTTGCCCTCATGTGTTGACTCCAGTTCCTTAACCTTCTTAAACTCTCTGCCTCCATGCCCATTGCCCTCCCTCCAGGTTAGATATTCATGGTCTTCTTTCTCTATCAGTGTGTACTTTTTCTTGCTGCTTTTCTCTCTTCCTGCTCAATATTTCTATAACAATGCTGGCAGAGGGTACCGGGCCATGCATGGTTTGGATCAGGTTTAACATCTTGCATCATTTTTCAGTGACCTACTGCTATGCCACCACATTAAAGTTTAAATACACTGCAGTGTAAACACCTTAGTCTTCTGTTCAAGACACTTCACAATCTGGCCCCAACTTGTATTTCAGTTCTATCCTTTTTAATTCCCTTCAAACATCTTACGTTCTAACCAGAATGCACCATTTGCAGGTCTCTTCTTCGCACTGGGTGGACATCTGTTGTTTTTTTCTACTTATCTTAAAGTGAAAATACTCTTAAGTCCCTCTGGTGGATGAACCCTCCTACACTCTCACGCTAGGTTCTTCTGGCAGTGGTATTACACCTTTTGGAAGGCAAAGGATTCATTGCCTCGCCAATCATACCTCCAGTCATAAGGATTGATTCAGTTATGGACATGTGACCCAATCAAAGCCAGAGATGCTGAGATTCTTGCTGGGACTTTTGGAGAAAAGACTCATTCTCAACTCTCTATAAAGTTGTGAGGCTAGAGTTGCTGTTGCTATCATGCTACCATCAGAGGAGAATCTGAGAATACAGTTACCCCACAGAGACTGGAGCCAAGAGATGAAGTGCAAGAAACCAAGACTAGGTGACCATGTTTGTACCCCAACTCACACCCTGCCTGGAGCCACTTTACCACCTGATTTTTCAATTACACAAAGAAACAAATTATGTTTTAGCTTATGTCAAAATTTTATAACAGAATCCATCTAAATTACATCATGCCACAGTTATCTCTCTTAAGTCCTCCTCCTTTTTTTGTAGTGTCCAACTCATTTATCCTTTAGACCAGTGGTTCTCAACCTTCCTAATGCCGCGACCCTTTAATACAGTTCCTCATGTTGTGGTGACTCCCAATTTCATTGTTACAAATTGAACATAATTAAAGCACAGTGATTAATCACAAAAACAATATGTAATTATATATGTGTTTTCCGATGGTCTTAGGCGACCCCTGTGAAAGGGTCATTTGACCCCCAAAGGGGTCGCGACCCACAGGTTGATAACCGCTGCTTTAGACCCAGTTCCAATGCTACCTCATCCAATAAACAAGCTGCTTTCCTGAGCTAAAAGAACTCTCTTCTCTCTTTGAGTTCCCAAAGCACTTTAGTCTTTTGTGACAGATCCCTTACTATACTGTATTAGTTTTTTTCATAGATATATACACTATCTCCCTATAGGCTATTGGCAACTTGGAGGCGATTTGGCAACTTTGTCCAACAACAAGGTGCTTTGGACAAAGTGGAGTCTCAATTTACATTTGTTGACCGAACAGATGAATTAATAAAATGCACTTTGTTTCTGAGTGAGCAGCACGCTATGGGAAGAAGCCAACTTTGCTTCCTGGGAGGAAGAGAACAAACCCCTGCTAGAGATATTAGGACAGTACAAGCTATCAGATCAAGAGGTAGAGAAAGAGATGGAGTTCCATGAGGGCACAAGCTAGGCAGAACCAGCACTTCACACAAGGAAGCTGTAAGAACCCAGAAGGCAAGTGCTTAGAAAATTCCATTGCTCATTCCACAGCTTCATTTAGTCAAGAATGTCATGAGTGTCTGGGTCAGCTACTTATATACAAGCTACAATTAACTGAGTGCTTTGTACACACCAGGCACTGTGCTAAGAACTTTACATGTATTACCTCATTTAGTTCACAAAATAACTCAATGAGTTAGGTATTTTCCTCTCATTTTACAGGTGAGGAAATTGGGTTCAGAAAGATGAGTATCTTGCTCAATTTCACAGATACTGTCAGATCCTGGATTTAATCTGAAATGATAGCCAGTGTGCAAAAAAGCTTTAAAAAAGAAGGTACAGGAAGGAGAAGGGGAAGATAAATAGAGTCAATGGTGGGAGAGAAATGAGAGAAAAAAGGGACAGGAAACTCCAGATGACTCATTTGCTTAATTTGTTAACTCTAAGAACGATTAAGAGGTGAAGTCAAGAGTCCAGGAGAAAGAAAGATATGGTAAAAATGTGCAGCTTCTGTAAGGATAAGGGAACAATGGGGGAAGGAGATCCATTCAGGGGAAGATTTGTGGAAAAGGGTGATGACGTGCTCAATAATGAGACCTTTCTTACTCATTCAAATGGGATGATTTCAAGTGGAAATGCAAATTTCAGAATGTAAAGAGTTTGATGTGAACTTGTATTAACAACAACAAATTGAATTTATCCTGGAGACTGTCCCAGCTGGCGCCATGCCAGGACCCTCTAAGGGACTAAGCTGAAGACTCATCAGGCCCTTCAGGAACAAAGCAGTATATACTGAAATGCAAGCAGTTCCAATAAAAGTTCTAGAAAAGTTTGGGAAATAAATTAGGGTATAAAAAAAGCAAAAGTGTGGCAAGGGGAGGATGGAATTAACTATGTCAGGTGCTTTTGATAAGGGACAGAAAGAGACTGGTACATATAGGAAGGAGTCAGACATATTGTAGACATGCCTAGGAATCACCCAGGGGTACACATGCTCACTTATCAAATTAGCAAAGATAAAAATGAACACTAATTACTGAGAAATAGGCACTCATTCACTACTGATGGGGCTATGGTTGAATAAATTTTCTGGAGGATAAATAGGTAATGTATATCAAAAGCCCTAAAAATATCCAAATGGAATCAATTAAAACATTAAAAGAATAAGGTACCACTGACCAAGAGGGATTTTTCTAGAAACACAAGAATGGTTTTACATCTGGAAATGTAGTAATATAATTCAATGCAATAATGAGCTAAAGAAGATAAAAAATGATCACCAGCAAAAAATGCTGAGAAAGCATTTGATAAAATCCAACAGTTTCTGATTTTACGAAAGAACAGTCCACATTTATTGAATGCTTATCACATACTGTAGACTGTTACCCTATGAGATAAAAATGCCCATTTTTATGGATAAAGAAACTGAGGCTAGGAAGTGGCAACTCTTCTAGAGCTTAAACACTTAAAACCACTATTCTGTACTGTTTTGTTAAATATTAATCTACATAAAATGCTCCTATAAATTAAAAATTGCTAAGTAGTCCAAAAGAAAAATGGCCTAGGAGATGAACAGGCAATTCACAGAAAAATAAAAATGGCAAGCACACATACCAAAAGAAGCACATGCTCACTAATAAATAATCAAAGAAATGTAAATTAACACAACAAGATTGACAAAAATTGAAAAGTGATGTCTGAAAAAGCCTGTCCCTCTAATCTTTACAAGCGCTGGATATTTTATGATTAGCTTCTACAGTGAAACAAATAAAGCTTTTATATAATAAAAAAGGCAACTGAACACTGAAAGGTCATATAACTGTGTAAATTTACAAAAAGTACTTTTGGGTCTTTCCCCACCTGGTATCTCTACATAAATATCAACCATAAGATGGGCGTGAGCTGAGGAGTTAGGAAAAATAGCGCCTTGCCCTATGCTTGCTTTCCTGCCCTGAGCATCCTTTTATGTGTGTATTTGGGGCGGGAGTTGGCCAGAAGGGAGTGGTGGTGGGGTGATGGGGTTGGTGGGGGGTAAGGGGGAGGGGTGAATGAGATTTCAAAGCATTCATCTTTTCCCTGGTTTTATGAGATAGAAGCAACTGATTTTAAGACAATGCCCAGCCCGGCTGGCATGGCTCAGTGGTTGAACATAGACCTATGAACCAGGAGGTCAGGGTTCGATTCCTGGTCAAGGTGCATGCCCAGGTTGTGGGCTCGATCCCCAGTGGGGGTTGTGCAGGAGGCAGCCAATCAATGAAATTCTGTCATCATTGATGTCTCTCTCTCTCTCTCTCCCTCTCCCTTCCTTTCTGAAATCAATAAAAACATATTTTAAAAAAGACAATGCCCAATTATTGATAGACCCAAACCTCAGGCTCTTTTGGTGATTTACCACAAAAGCAGAATCTTTGAAAATATAAATGTCACATATTACTTGGGTTTGAGTAAAGCAAAATTTTAATTCTCTATTCAATGCTTTGAAATATGTGTAATTTTAAATATTTTAAAATTTTGGTTAGATTACCATGAAACTACTAATCACATTCCATTCAACTCAGAGATCTCAAGTGACCACAGCCAATTTCTAATGTCTCCCCATTATATATAATCTTTTACCTGTAAAAAGTTCAACCGGGCTAGAAAATCTGTGATGTAACTTCCTAGGGGCTTAAGACTTGGATATGATCGTTGGGCCCATATTTCTGGAACTTTTCCAACAAGCAAACTTCCGGAGAGTGCCTCCAATGCAGAATCCATTACAACCACACCCTTAATAGCTTTCTCGAGGTCCTGTAGAGTGCTACGTATAGTTTTAATTAAACTGCAAGGAAAGCAATTATATGATCAACATATATGTGAAATGAATATCAACATGGAATCTTTTCAGAATAAATAGCAGGAATCTCATTCACAGCTTTATAAGGGTGTTTCCCAAAGTATGGTCACTTCTACTTGGCAATGTAAGGTTATTTTAAGTTATACTTAAATTAACATTTTTCATTTTAAAAAGAAATAGTTTAAATAAAGTAAATAATACAACTAGTTTTTTGGGTATTATTGCATAGGACTAGGCTAATTTAAGCAGATAATGATTAATAGAAAAATGTTACATAAATAATGTTACAGGTGACTTTTAAATGTGGAAAAAGTTATAAAAGTGTTATACAATGGTTGAATTTGGGAAACTGCCTCAAAACATAAAGCTTATATTCATTTATGCACTTTTGAATAATCTGCTTCCCACTTAGGCCCAAACTGCTAAGAATACTATAAATACACCTGATGTCAGGGTTTTAGGCTAGAAGCCTAAATATACCAGATGTGAGGGATAATATGTTATTACATACTAGAGGCCTGATGAACGAAATTTGTGCAAGGGGCTCGGCCCTCGCAGCCCTGTCTTCATCCGGAAGGTTGTCAGTCTAATTAGCATATTATGCTTTTGTTATTATAGATAAGTTCTTGTGAATACTTATTATATGTATGGTCTTACAAAATACTGAATTAATATTTTATTTTAAAACAAGTCTAGAAACCCAAATAAACTTGGAAACACTTAGAAAATTCATGACCAAAACAATGTCCATTCCTTAAGCCCGGGCTGAATTGTAGAAAATGCAATTTAAAAATTCAAAGCATATATAATCTGTTTGCTAGGATGGGGTACCTAATCAACCTAGATTGTACTCAGGAAGAAAAACAAGGTGTATATATGTTAAATGGAAGAAAAATGTCAAAAGATGTGACTACACACAGGCCTCATTAATGCTCATTTCATCTTTAGTTTCTGAAGAAACTAATAATGGATTGATGAGAAATTCTAATTA
The DNA here is from genome assembly GCF_028538775.1 of Myotis yumanensis. NCBI lineage: Eukaryota > Metazoa > Chordata > Mammalia > Chiroptera > Vespertilionidae > Myotis > Myotis yumanensis. Next base: position 44,072,601 of record NW_027223765.1, read on the forward strand.
ATGAACATTTTTAACCAGATTTCTTTTTCATCATTATTTTTACATTATAAAATATATCCTTACTTCTGAGGCAAAAGGTTATGCAGTTAAATTATGAATTTAAAAAGGGGGAAATTATAAAGAAATGGCAGGTTTTGATAATTTTTTTCTTAAAGCTTTAAATCAATACCAACTTTTATCAACTTTGGTTGGTCACCTTATGGATCACTGGGGATATAGATCCTTACTTGTTAAATCTTTCCATTTCTTGTACTAACACAGTATTCATGCTCTCTTCATAGCTCACAGGATACGTCAACAGGGCTGCTTCAATGTCAAAATCATTTGGTAGCTAAGAGAATAGATTTTGAAGATCACATATTACTCTAAATAGATAGTTTCATTCAGTGATAATACTAATGGCTAGCACTAAGCAGTTACTATGTGCCTGCTTTCTATACATCATCTCTCTCTTTTTTTTTTTTGGTTTTGTTTTGTTTTTTGTTTATCCTCCCTGACCAGAGCTAGGGATCGATCCTGCAACCGAGGTATGTGCCCATGACTGTGCCCTTGACCGGAATCCAACCCCGGACCCTTCAGTCCATGGGCTGATGTTCTATCCACTGAGCCAAACTGGCTAGGGCTCCATAAATCATCTCAATTTAATTCTTACCATTTCCTATTAGTTGGCCATTATTATATCCATTTACAGATGAGGCATTTAAGTAAAGAGAGGATAAGTAACTGCCCAAGGGCACACAGCCAAAAAGTGATCTGTTTAAAACCACAGGTCTTTAACTCCCAAGGCCCATGTTGCAGGACATAGCACTTTGCAGAAGATAAACATTTCTGAAAAGTAGTATAATTTCCTTTTGTAAATTGAATCTTATTTTGTATTGATAAAACTGATGTACCATTTCATAACTGTTTTATATTGATTCCCAATCAATTATCAACTGGCTTCAAATAGCTTGGAAACACTTAGAAAATTCATGACCAAAACAATCTCCATTTATGCTATAAATCAGGGGTCCTCAAACTATGGCCCGCGGGCCACATGCAAATACAAATATTGTATTTGTTCCCATTTTGTTTTTTTACTTCAAAATAAGATATGTGCAGTGTGCATAGGAATTTGTTCATAGTTTTTTTTAAAAACTATAGTCCAGCCCTCCAACGGTCTGAGGGACAGTGAACTGGCCCCCTGTTTAAAAAGTTTGAGGACCTCTGCTATAAATAAATAATGTGTGAATGTAGCAGGGCTCCAGGGCATTGGGAAGAGAAGGCCATCAAGTGTCTGATTTCTATGAGGCACCTCAGGGATGCTTGAGAAGTAATGAAGGGGACTTTGGGACTGATGATCAAGCTGCAAGACATTGGAATTCATACTCCTTAAGGGACAAAGAAGTTTCCCAATCAGGGAAGTACCAAACTAAAAAAAGTTGAGCTGCCCAGAGTATCTCCAGGTGATGGTCCCTGGGTGTTGCTAAAGAATTCTAAGTCACGCTAGGTGGTGTCACTCAAGGACCCTTTGACTTAGTACAACCCCTCTACCCCATATAAGTCCCAGATTCCAGTGTCAGGTAACTTCCTGTTAGGAATCTTGTAAATGCCACCACTCTGCAAGGGTGAGAACCTTTCCCCACAGCGGTAAATCACAGAAATGGTAAGGGATCAGGGGTAAGAAGAGGCAAACAACAGAAGCAGCATTCCAGGGGTATGGGTGAGAGGAGGCTAGTTTGCTCTAACTCGGGGGTCACAGGCATTGCTGTTGCACTCTCTTCTCCAGTGTTAGCAGCCAAGTGAGTAGGCTCCTAAGGAGTGATGTCAGACAGGGCTACCAGCTGTGAGAGTTGAGGAGTGCTGCTGCCCATGGGCTTTCAAGGCAGATGGACAGGTTATGCTATGTCAGAGTGCCTAACACTGTGGGGATAATTACAGTATTTGCCCTAGGCAAGAATTGTGAAGAACTGTGATTGGGACCATGATGTTTTTAAAAGTTACATTAGTTCTTTATTGAATTTAAGACACAAAAAAAGGTGAGAGGGCTAATTAAGAACATTGGGTTGTATTATGAAAAAAGAAAAAGAGTGCTAGCAGCTAATTCTGTGCTTCCTCACTTCCTAAGGTAGCCTAAAAACTATTCACTCCTTGATCCAGTAAGTTCAGACCATTTCCTCCATTTTTTAAAAGTAGGTCCATTATTGCTCTGGTTGGTGCAGCTCAGTTGATTGAGAGTTGTCCCATGCATCAGGAGGTCGCTGTTTCAATTCCTGGTTAGGGCACATGCCCAGGTAGCAGTGCCTGGGCATGTGCCCTTGATTTTCAGTAGTGGGTGTACAGGAGGCAGCTGATTGATGATTCTCTCTCATCACTGATATTTCTATCTATCTCCCTCTCCCTTCCTCTCTTAAATCAATAAAATATATATATTTTAAAAAACATGTTTCTCTCTCATTGATGTTTCTCTCTCTCCCTCTCCCTTTCTCTCTCTGAAATCAATAAAAACGTATTTTTTTAAAAGTAGGTCCATTATCTTTGCTTAGAAACGACAATAAATCATGTATGTTCATTAGCTCATCCACAGCTATAGTTCCTAAGAACTTATCATGTGCTTGGTGTTATGCAAAGTACTTTATTTATTTATGTCATTTATAATAACGATAATCAATTTATTATAAAGGTTGATTTAAGCCCTAGCTGCTTTGGCTCAGTGGATAAAGCGTCGGCCTGGGACTGTAGGGTCCCTGGTTGGATTTAGATCAAGGGTACGTGTACCTTGGTTGCAGGCTCAATCCCTAGCCTTAGTCGGGATGCATGGGGGAGGCAACCAATTGATGTGTTTCTCTCATATTGATGTTCTTCTTTCTCTGTCTCTACCCCTCCCTTCCACTCTCTCTAAAAATCAATGGAAAAATATACTTGGGTGAAGATTAACAAAAAAAAGGGGGTGGGGTGGGGGTGAGAGGTTGATTTAATTATCTACAATGGTGACTTAAACCTGGACTCAGACTCAATACTGCTGGAAGCAATCAAGGACTGTGCAAGTCAATGAGTCGCTTGTGGATCCTCATCTGAAACTGATTCTAAGTCTTAGAACCCTCCCCACAGGAGGTTTTTCCTGTAGTGTTTCTGAGAGCCTGGGCTGGCATCTGAAATAGTCCTTTCACTTTGAGATTCTTTTCCGTTGCCCCTCTGATCAAGTAAGCATGCACCTTCTCCAAAGATTTTACATTGTGTCTGGTTAGACTAATTCCAATTAGGAGAATTGCCACCTCTGGTTGTATGGGTGTCTTTCCTGCATCTTTAAAAGCCTTGGCTGCAGAGCACCTTCCAGACCCACTTGCTCTTGGGCCAGAGTGAACAGCAGTGAGTCAGGAGCAGGAGCAAGCCAGATGGGGCTTCGCTGCTATGCAACCCTGACTTCTTTATTTAATTTTTAAATTTATCTTTATTGTTGAAAGTATTACAAATACCCCCTCCCCCCAATTAACCTTCTCCACCCTGCACCCGCTCCTCCCAGCCTTCACCACACTACTGTCTTTGTCCATGGGCTATGCATATATGCATATAAATTCCCTGGTTAATCTCTCCCCACCCACCCCCTCCTTCCCTCTAAAATTCATCAGTCTGTTCCATACTTCTTGTCACCACTTCACAGATCTGGAAACTAATTCTCAGAAAGGTAAAATATCTCACACAAGGTCATAATGCTCTTAAATGAAGTTTTCAGATTGCCATTTCAGTACCATTTTGACTTATATTATATTATAAGCAACATATTTTAAACTAAAATTACCTTTTGGAGAATATCTCTGCTAATTTCAAATAGAATCTGGTCAGTACTTCCTGAAGATCCTGTCTGTTTGGAGCCTCCCTGGGTGAGAAGCAAGGACTCAAAGAGGACTTTTGTTTGTTGAAGGTCTTTGGAGATATCAACATTTTCATGTAATCCAAATACCTCAGGGTGTTGAGTAAATGGAAGTTTCTACCAGAATAGATCAAGCAAGCATCACATTATCACTGGATACATTAATTCATAAGGTAGACACGTGCAAACCAAAAAGGGTTAAAAATCAACCAAACAATAATGGAATCAAACTTTTCTAATTTTTAATAATTATTAGAAACAAAAGATTTTGAAAATTGATTGGAATAATACTTATCTAACCCTATACATTACCTTGGAATTGTTCACTATTTGCTTTTTAGAAAAATCACACTTAAATCTAACCCTATTTTCAGTGATATCAGTTACCTTAATGAATTCAATGTAATCATTATAGGTGCCTCTGGGAGGTGCAAAATAGTTTCCACTGGGAGAAAATTTATAATGAGGGTTTTCAATTATGTGTGTATTATAAAAGTCAGCCAGCATGGTTAAGAGGAGCCGTCTGTCCCAATCATCTGTCACTCTTCCTCCATAATTACATTCCCCAGTCAGGTAAGAGATAGCTTCAAATGGAATTGTGTCATATTCATTTATAAATAACTGAAAGAAATGAAACATAAAACAAGAAAAACAAAGTCTTTCACTTCATTTCTATTTTAAGATGACATTAAATATCTATCTATCTATCCACACAGAAGTGGGGTTGAAAGAATTATCACCATGCGTTATCTTGGGTGACCTTTCGGAGGCCACATGTCATAAAGGCCCTTATCACAGCTAAAAAACAGAAAAGTATTAATATTCTGTGTTTACCTAATTGGGCAGGTTCACTTCCTAGTTTTGGCTTTCTTAAAAATAAGAATAGTACCAACCTTATAGGGTTGCTGTGAGAATCAGAATATAAGTAATGTGCCGAGTTCAAAGTCTGAGTTAGTAGGAATTTACAGTAGACATTTATTTATTTATTTGGAGGGAGCCTGCCAACCATCTGAATGTCTCACACTGTGAGTCCTAGCCTCCCTTATAGCTAAAGCCTATGCCTCTGACCTGGGCTTGGTTCCTCAGATGCATCCATCCTAGACTGAACTAGGGTTTTAAGCAAAGAAGTAAGAACAGCAAAGAATCATTTTTTATGATATCAGAGGGCCTGCAGCAGACCAGTGTGTGTGTGGCAGGTATGTGAGCTGCAGTGTCTAATATTCAAGAAAAGTAGAGGCTCTACTCTTACCAGATATGATGTGACTCAGAATATGACTCTGTATGCCTTGGCTCTCCAGCCATCTTGGTGATTCTGTGGCCTACCCAATATTCTTTCAATAAATTCCTTTCTACTTAAATTAGACACCCTGTTTCTGTTGACTGATACAGCAAAATTGTTGATTTCACTGAGTGGAGAAGAGGAGAGGACAGTGAGGGCCTGTATAAAGCCAACACTGAGGAGGGCACTGCAAAAAGACAGGGTCCTGATGACAACACTTTTGCTGAATCAACCAACTCCCAGAGCTTGTCCTTCCTCTGCACTTTTTTTTTTTATGTGAGATAAGTTTCATTATGGTTTAAGCCAGTTTGAATCGGGTTTTCCATTATTTGTAGCAGGAGAAAAATCCAGATGGAGATAGTGCTTCATAAACCATAGTTGTAATTATTATTGCTATCTACCCACCTATTAGTGATGTTGGGAGAATTAAGTTTTTCTAAGCAAAGGGCCTGATACACAGTTATCCTCCATTAGTGTTAGTTCCTTTCTAATTTTACCTGCAGTTGTCGAATACTGATGCGTAAGTCTGATTCATTAAATCCATATGGAATATTCCAACCAAGAGGACCAAATTTCTTTCTCTCTTGTACGAGGGCATGAAAGAAACAAACTCCAAACAGCAACTTCTCCCATGCCTTTAATATAAAAATTATATAACAAGAAAAAAATTCTGATCAGATTTTCTTCAGTCAGTGATCTTTTCAATTGTAAGATTCTGTGATCATATATCACTAAAAACTTCTACTTAAAAAGTATTAATTTTGTGACTTAATACCTCCAAAGCTAGACAAACTGCAATAATATTAAAATTCATTAAAATGTAATGACTCTACCATTTACCAAAGTATTGGCTAATAATACCTTGGTATTGTTCATAAGTATTTATAACTTCAATACTTAACTGTTATCCTATAGACTCATTGGCACATGCTTGAGATTACTAGTGCAGGAGAATATATAACTATTATCCTACTAGAGGCCCGATGTATGAAAATTTGTGCAAGAGTAGGCCTTCTTTCCCCCCACCTGCTGGCACCAGCTTCCCTCTGGCACCGGGGACCCAGGCTACTTCCCTCCTCTGGCCACTCGCAGGCACCTGGGACCCAGGCTGGCTTCCCTCTGGCTCCAGCTTTGTCAGTAAGAACATCGGAATGATGGCCAGAAGATGTCTGGTCTAATTAGCATATTACCCTTTAATCATTATCTTACCTAATAATAGACAAACATGCAAATTGACTGTACCTTCGCTACACCTTAAGCCACGCCCACCAGCCAATCAGAGAGACTATATGCAAATAAATCCAACCAAGATGGCAGCCGGCAGCCATGGAGCTGGAGCAAGCAGGAGGTGTGGGTGCCCCAATGATGGAAGAAGCCAAGCTTCCCGGCCAGCTGCTGCCTCCTTTCAAGGCAACAAAGTTTCAATTATGGAAGGTAAATAAACCCTAGATACCTGCTTCCAGCCGCCATGGCCACGAAGCTGGAGTGAGCAGGAGGCTTGGTTGCTCCAGTGATGGAAGAAGCCAAGCTTCCTGGCCGGCTGCTGCCTCCTCTCAAGGCAACAAAGTTTCAATTATATAAGGTAAATAAACCCCAGATACCTGCTTCTAGTCGCCATGGCCACGGAGCTGGAGCGAATAAAAAAAAAAAGGAAAGGCTGGGAGCTTCGGTCGCCGGGGGGCTTGGTCAGTCTGAAAACAGCCCTCAGCCCCTCACCCAGGCTGGCCAGGCACCCCAGTGGGGACCCCCACCCTGAAGGGGGGTTTGGAAGCCTGAAAATAGCCATCAGCCCCTCACCCAGGCTGGCTAGGCACTCCAGTGGGGACCCCCACCCTGAAGGGGGTATGAGCAGCCTGAAAACAGCCATCAGCCCTTCACACAGGCTGGCCAAACCCCCATGGGGTGAGTGTCCCCACTGGGGGGCTTGACCAACCTGCAAACAGCCATCAGCCCCTCACCCAGGCTGGCCAGGCACCCCAGCAGGATCCCCACCCTGATCCAGGACACCCTTCAGGGCAAACCAGTCGGCCCCCACCCGTGCACCAGGCCTCTATTCTATATGATAAAAGGGTAATATGCAATTTGACCCTAACAGCAGAATGACTGGGAATGACTGGTCACTATGACACACACTGACCACCAGGGGGCAGATGCTCAATGCAGGAGCTGCCCTCTGGTGGTTAGTACGCTACCACAGGGGGAGCTCTGCTCATCCACAAGCCAGGCTGATGGCTGCCAGCACAGCGGTGGTGGCGGGAGCCTCTCTTGCCTCCTCAGCAGCACTAAGGATGTCCGACTGCAGCTTAGGTCTGCTCCCTGCTGGCAAATGGACATCCCCCAAGGGCTGCTGGGCTGCCAGAGGGATGTCTGACTGCCAGCTTGGGCCCGATCCCCCAGGGAGCAGGTCTAAGTCAGCAGGTGGACATCCTCCGAGGGGTCCCAGACTGCGAGAGGGCATAGGCCGAGCTGAGGGACCCCCCGAGTGCACAAATTTTTGTGCACCGGGCCTCTAGTAGATATAATAAAAGCATAATATGCAAATTGTGCCCTTGACTGGGAGTTCTTCTGGGAGTTCGACCAGAGGTCGGGGCCTGCTGGGGGAAGGAAGGGAGGCCCTGGTCAGCATCAGGCAGTGGGGAGAAGGGAGGGAGTACTCAGCTGGCCTCTGCCAGCCTCTAGGGACCCTACCAGTGCACGAATTTCATGCATTGGGCCTCTAGTGTTGTGAAAAAATACCAATATATAGTTTCTGATTTTGTGACTTTCCATTTGGAGATCATTTTTGGAAAACATTGTTTATTTACTTTCTCCATGGTATCTTCACATGCATGTCACATGGGCCTCTCACTAAGCCTGTGATAGAACTCTGGAGGATGGCCTCCCATCCCTTTGAGATGCCTGCAAGTAAATTTCAAGTATGCTACACCGTCTGTATTTTAAGTTAGGCCACCTCAAACTTAGCTCCAAATGCCGTAAAAATCCATCCAGCTATTTTCATGTGACATGGTAGTAGAAATTGTTTCTGTAATATTAAAATGAAAGTATACCATGGCTTAACTGAATAGCTGTATTCTTGAAATGTTGTACATAAACCAAAGTTTATTTTACATATACTAGATGAATGCTGTGGTGACACATTTAATAGGGGAAAACCTTTTGTCAATGAGAGCAATCAACTAATTTAGGTGTATTCTCCACATATTTTCACATAATAGATTTCTTGAGGTGACCATTCATATATTCTAAAAACACTCTTAAATATATATAATCCTTTTCTGAAGGCAGCATTCCCCTACACCCCATATGTGTTTTTTTCCAACTGATCTCTGAATTACATTTTCCAGGGTACATCTTGTGACTAAACCCAAGGTGGCAGCAGGCTAATATCATAATCTACCTAAAGATGATATCATCAACCCGGCATCAGTGAGATCTGCCTTTTGTCTTGTTTTCTATGATGTGGTGCTGGTTTGTGTTGATTCATCCAAATTCCTTAGCAATGCATATAAGAAATTTTCACAGTCTTGTCCCTATATTCTTTCCCACTCTTATCTCCCATCAGTCTAGCCAAAATAAGCTACTTGTTGTTCTTTCAACAGCTTTGTCATAATTCTGTGCCTTTAGGCATACTTCCTGTGCCTACTTCAAATGTCACTTTCTCCAAGAAGTTTTCCTCAATCACACAGAAGTGGGAAGAGACAGAGTGATCTGGGTACCAAATCCCACCTCTAACACTTGTGAGCTATATGACTTAGACACTTTATTTGATTTGCCTGAGTTTCCTTATTTAAAAAATAAGGTTGTTTATATATATATATATATATATATATATATATGTATATATATATATATATATATATATATTATAGAGTTATAAGGCTTGTATATTCCTGCTGGAGTTCAATAAATATTTGTTTCCTTTCTCCCCTCCTTTCTTTGTCCTCCCATAGTTCATAATACAACCATGGCAGTGGTTTTCAAACTAGTTAACATCTGAATTTCCTTTGTTATTTGTTTGTTTATACCAGTTCCTGAGCTCCACTTTGAGGGTCACTGACATCTGTAACTTTAATATGGCCTGAGGTTTACAGGGATTATGCTTAAGCTTGCCTTGCATATATTTCCCTTGACTAGGATGTAAGCTCCATGAAGACAGAGATTTTGATATATTTATAATGTTCATTACCAGTTCCTAGAAGAGTGTCTTATACCTAATGTACTCAAGAAATATTTATTGGATAGATAAATTGATGAGTGGATGGAAATTCATAAATGTATCCTTGCCCTTAAGGGGCACACAGCTGGTTATAGGAGACAGATATATAAACTGACAAATAACTAATATGTTATCATTGCTAGATAATTTAAATGGCCAAGATGTCAATTTAACTGTGATTATAAAGATCATATTTACTTTTAATAGCTAAATGATGATAGTTCAAATTATTGCTGGCCCAATGGTCATAAATTAGTCTTATCAAAGGGCATCCCAGTTATTTCTGGGAACCTCCAAAGGAGTTTCATTATGTGCCTACAAAAAACTCCCAGTCAGCTACAGAAACCCTAGGGCAATGGTTCTCAAAGTGTGCTTCCAGGACCATCAATATCAGCATCACCTAGAGATGCATTTTTTTTAAGCTCTACCCCAAAACAACTGAGTCATAAAATCTGGCAGTGGGGCCCTGCCAGATGAATGTGATGCACATTGAAAACCAATTGTCACAGGGCAACCACACTCTTTTTCTTCTGTTACCCTAGCTCCCACTTGTTTTTACTACCAGAACAGTTGCTTGGTGAATAAAAATGATGATACATGGCTAGGGTGCTATCTTTGGATGTTGTACTAATCTCAAAACTTGATGTGCCAATGTTGCTTGCTCAATGATGTAATATAGAGAGTGCTGCTTTTCCAACTCAGTACCATTCTTTATTTGGGTCATCTAAGCCTCAAAGCAGCTCAACTTGTGTTTGGAATCTTTAAAAATTTCCCTTCTCTGCTTCTGGCTCTCTCCTCTAATTGCAAAAGCTCAGACCCTGAGTGGGAATCAGACACCACACCTCCATTCTTTTCATAGCTAAAACTACCAAGTTTCCTCTTTTTCTTCCAGAGTTACAAACAAAATCATCATTCAGAACTAGGGCACACAGAAAGTATCAATAAGCAGAAACAAACTAGTTTGCATCCAAATTCAATCCTTTACCTTCAATATCATTATTTTTCTCACTCTAATAAGCAAATATGATATACAGCATGCATGTATTGGAGGTGAGGGCAGGGGATTTCCCCTAGTACTGATGTTTTCTTCCATGTGGAGAAAGTTCAATTAAGGTAATACTCCTGAATTTTCTCCTTCCTTGTACTCATTCAGGAGAGGGGAGTGACCTATCTGATCAGTAAATTTTGGAAAAGTTAACCAGATATGCTTTGCTCAGCTTCTCCCTTTTCTCTTTTAGAAGCAAGCTTTCTGCAGGAGGGAATTTTTCTGTTTCTTTGGGTGGATAAGTCTGCTTAATTCTGGGTTCAGTAATATGAAGCCCATTTGTTCACAAACTATATCTTCCAACTTAGTCTACATCAGTAATTAAGGTTATAATTTGATTCCCATGCACTTATACTTTTCCCTGTTTCTTAATTGGTAAGAATTCAGGCATAGAAAGGAGTACTATTTATTGGGACTCCTCGAGTATCCAATACCATATGCAAAACTGTTTTACATGGATACATTGAAAAGCATTATTAATACATCAAAACATTACTGCTAAAATTTAAGTTCCATGAAGGCAGATTTTTTGGGATTGTCTATTTTATTCTCATTGTTTCATATCTTGTACCTAGGACAGTACCTTACACACATATTTGTTGAATGAATAAATGATGTAAACTAGATAGCTATTCTTGGGTCTTAATCAAATACGCTATTGGGCTTTGGTTTAAAAACTAAGATAAAATAAACTATTGGGAAAAAATGAACAAGATAGGTACAATTTCTGTCTTCTTAGAAAATGCCTAACATTTAATATTCTTAAATTAAATATTTATATTTCTATATTCTATCAGTATAAAAACATATTTTAAAAGTTCCAGAAGCTGAATATTACCAACTCCTTTCCACGGCATCCATTAAAAAAATGATGATCAGAAATTGGATCAGTGAGATATGATTGGAGGAGATTTAGCCGAAGACCCGTAGGAGGTTCATTAGTCATTTTCACTCCGTTTTGTAGAATTGTTACGGGGAACTAAGACAAAATAAAACAGAGAGCATTACTCAAAACAACCAGCTTGAGTCCTAAAAATGCATGCACCAGTGAATTAAAAATAGGTATAAAAGAGGACTTCAGAAATGTTTCTCTTTAAACCTCTTAAAGTTAAGCATTTAGAGCGTGACTAAGATACACATGTAACAGATAATTAAATAAGTGTACTGAACTCCATAGGAAATAATCATACTTTTGGAGATGGATAACTTGTAAGCCAAAGCCTAAAGGATGAGTTACAGACATCAGGGGAAAAATCTTCACATATTTTTTCCAACATGGGCATCCAGGAGACAGCAAGGTGACAATTCTGTAGGCAAACCCAAGTTCCTTCTTCTATTGCTGCTTTAATCATTTTTGTTGCAATTGGTCCTTGTCCCTGTCCCAGTGAAATAGCTTGAAATTTATTTCCAGTCATAGCTTTATCATTTGCAAATTTCAGCAGGCCTAAGGGGGCACAAAAAAATGGTTTCACTGCTTACTCTAAAATTATAAAATATGGCTTATGTTTTTAGTAATAGGTATTTAATTAAAAAATTCTAATTACCTTTCCTTATAAGTACTGGATTTACTAACTGACTTACAGTCATATAAAAGTGGATATTAAGTATGATGATTTATTTATAATTTCTTTAAAGTTGATAGCATATACACTTACTGGCCATGGGATCTGCTCCAGGAGATAGCACAAAAATTAAGGGAATAGTGCAATTTGAATCCCAGTAACTCTTTGTCAAATCAAATGGTGGAGGCTCTACAAACTTTTTCCCCAGTTTGTCAGTTACATAATTTGTTATAGCTGGAGTTATCTGTTAAAGAAAGAAAAGTTATGATTTTTAGAGTAATTTTTATTTCACCTACCATCTTTATTACTGAAAACCAACAAAGAGTGAAATATGAGTTTAATGGCCAAGAAAAGCACCCAGCGTATCACAGACAATGCATAATTTATCTAATACATAAAAAGTGTTTATAAATTGATTAAATAAGACTAACAATCCAAAAGAAAAATGGGCAAAGAACATGAACAGTTTACAGAAAATGAAATAGAAATTGATCTTAAATATATGAAGAGATATTCAACCTCATTCAGTATAACAGAGACCACAATTGTCCCCCTTCTTTGTCTCCTTTTGGCAATAGAACCTCAAGTTTTCCCAACCTTTTTTCCCCAGCTATATGTGGTCATGTACTAAGTTTTGGCCAGACAAATACAAGTAGAAATTATGAGTGGAGCTTCCAGATCAGTTAATCTAATAAAAGACAAACATGCAAATTGACTGTACCTTCACCATGCCTTAAGCCATGCCCACAAGCCAGTCAGAGTGACTATATGCAAGTTAACCCAACCAAGATGGCGGCTGGCAGCCACGGAGCTGGAGCAAGCAGGAGGCTTGGTTGCTCCAGTGATGGAGGAAGCCAAGCTTCCCGCCTGCCACAGCTGGCTCTGAGTTCCACTGAAGGCAACAAAGTTTCAATTATAGAAGGTAAATAAATCCCAGAATAAAAAAAAAAGAAATAAAGGAGAGGCTGGGAGCTTCCGTCGCCAGGGGGGCTTGGCCAGCCTGAAAACGGCCCTCAGCTCCTCACCCAGACTGGCCAGGCAGCCCAGTGGGGAACCCCCACCCTAAAGGGGGTGTGGCCAGCCTGAAAACAGCCATCAGCCCCTCACCCAGGCTGGCCAAACCTCCATGGGGTGAGGGTCCAGACAGGGGGGGCTTGACCAGCCTGCAAACAGCCATCAGCCTCTCACCCAGGCTGGCCAGGCACCCCAGTGGGGACCCCCACCCTGAAGGGGGTGTGACCAGCCTGCAAACAGCCATCAGCCCCTCACCCAGGCTGGCCAGGCACACCAGCGGGACCCCACCCTGAAGGGGGTGTGACCAGCTGCAAAGAGTCATCAGCCCCTCACCCAGTCTGGTTAGGCATCCCAGCGGGACCCCCACCCTGATCCGGGACACCCTTCAGGGCAAACCAGCTGGCCCCCACCCATGCACCAAGACTCTATCCTAGATAATAAAAAGGTAATATGCAAACTGACCCTAACAGCAGAAAGACTGGGAATGGCTGGTCACTATGACACACACTGACCACCAGGGGGCAGACGCTCAATGCAGGAGCTGCCCCTGGTGGTCAGTGCGCTCCCACATGGGGAGCTCTGCTCAACCACAAGCCAGGCTGATGGCTGCCAGTACAGCGGTAGTGGTGGGAGCCTCTCCCGCCTCCTCAGCAACGCTAAGGATGTCCGACTGCAACTTAGGACTGCTCCCCGCTGGCAAGTGGACATCCCTTGAGGGTTCCCAGGCTGCCAGAGGGATGTCTGATTGCCAGCTTAGGCCAAATCCCCGGGGGAGCGGGCCTTAGGCAGCAAGTGGTCATCCCCTGAGGGGTCCCAGACTGCAAGAGGACACAGGCCGGGCTGAGAGACCCTCCCCACCTGAGTGCACAAATTTTTGTGCACTGGGCCTCTAGTATTTTCATAGGGAAGCTCTCTCTTCAACAGATGTAATGTTCATGAGCCAGCCTCATCTTGCTGATGAGGTCCACACTGTATGGGGCTTCTCTAGCATGAGAGAAGGAACTTGAATCTCTGGATGATCTCAAGACCAGAGCTGGCCTGCCAGCCCTCAAGCATTTGCTCTGGGCTGTTTGGAGAGAGAGAAATTAATTTTCATTTTATTTAAGCTGCTGTATTTTTGGTCTCTGTTACAGCAGCTTAGTATACTCATAAAATACAAATTATAACTATACTTAGGTACCATTATAACTATACTTAGATACCATTTCCATTGATCAGATTGTATATAAATGGGACAAAAATAGCCTCTGTGTATTCACTCCTAGATTGTTTATTTCTTTACGCAAGCTGAAACCTGTTAGGTCAAAAGCTCACTAGCACCAAACTCAAATTTTTATGTATTCAGTTGTTTTAAACATAGCCCAAATAATCAGCTTTTTAGCCACTTAGAGCCTACCTACATGTTGGGCTTTGCACTGAACATCTACTAATCATCTATCTATACTAATAAAAGGGTAATATGCTAATTAGACCAGGAGATCTTCCAGGAGACCTTCTAGACAAAGCCATGGTGGCAGGGCCCAGGCAGAGGCGGTTAGGGGCGATCAGACCAGGAGGGGAAAACAGTTGGGGGTGATCAGGCCGGTGAGGGGGCAGTTGGGGGAGAGCAAGCAGGCAGGGGGGGCAGTTGGGGGCAAGCAGGCTGGCAGTGGGGGGCAGTTGAGGGTGAGCAGGCCGGTAGGGGTGGGCAGTTGGGAGCCATGAGACCAGCAGGGAGGGCAGCTGGGGGCCATGAGGCTAGCAGGGGAGGGCAGTTGAGAGCAAGAAGGCTGGTAGGCAGAGTGGTTAGGGGCAATCAGGCAGGCAGGTAGGTGAGCGGTTAGGAGCCAGCAGTCCTGGATTGTGAGAGAGATGTCTGACTGCCGGTTTAGGCCCGGGCCTAAACCGGCAGTCAGACATCCCCCAAGGGGTCCCAGATTGAGAGGGTAAGGCTGGGCTGAGGGACATGCACCCCCCATGCATGAATTTCGTGCACCTGGCCATTCGTATATATATAAAAGCCTAAGTGACCATTATGACCAGTCGACCGGTAGCTATGACGTGCACTGACCACCAGTGGGCAGACGCTCAAAGCAGGAGCTGCCCCTTGGTGATCAGTGCACTCCCACAGCAGTAGCACTGCTAAGCCAGAAGCCAGGCTCACGGCTGGTGATCGCAACTGAGGCGGCATGAGCCTCTTCCACCTCTGCAGCAGCACTACTTAGCGGCGGCAGGCACAGCGGGGACAGGATGAGTGGTTCCTTCTCAGCCCACCTGCTGCTTCGTGCACTGCTACGTCCCTCAGGGGATGTTGGACTGCTGGTTGCCTGTGAGGATCAGGTCAAATTCAACATCTGACATCCTCTGTGGGGTCCCAGATTGTGAGAGGATGCAGGCCAGGCTGAGGGACCACACAGGTGCACGAATCTGTGCACCGGGCCTCTGGTAGATAAATAAGCTCCAGGACATTAAGACTCCAATTGCTTTCAGAGCTCTGATACTGAGATTCCCACCAACCATTGATGTTAGGCAACATTACCTAGACACCACATGAGCCCCCTCTCCCTTGGGAGTTTTCTTGACTCCCCCTCTCCCCTCTTAGAATAGTGACATCTTCCCAACCACACCCACTACTCCAAGCATTTTGACAGACTCCTGCTGTGAGAGACTTCTCCTTTCCTAACATGTAAACCTGTCAAAGCATCATCCAATGAAGTTCATGTGGGCTACTGCCATCTCATGGTCATATCTTTTTCCTTGATCAGCCCCCTCAATTCCTCAGTCCCTCTGCATAGCTTGTCAAAAGATTGGAAACATATTGTGTGGGCAAAAGTATAGATAAACGGATATTTTCATTCACTGCTGCAGAAGACTAATCTTGTTTAACATTCATGGAGGGCTATTTGGCAATATCTATAAAATTACAAGTAGGTAAATCCACTTACCCAGCAATTTTATTCCCAGGACTTTATTCTGAGAGAGAGTTACAGATGTGAGAAATAACTTTAAATATATATATTGATTTCAGAGAGGAAGGGAGGGGGAGAGAGATAGAAACATCAATGATAAGAGATAATCAAGCTACAAGGAAGGAAAAACCAAGATGGCGGCATAGGTAAACACCGGAAATTGCTGCCTCGCACAACAACTTCAAAAATACAACAAAAAGACAAAACGGACATCATCCAGAATCACAGGAAGGCTGGCCGGGTGGAAATTCTACAACTAGAAGGAAAGAGAAAAGCACACTGAGACTCAGAGGAGGTGCGGTGTGGAAGTAAAGTGCAGAGGTACAGAGGCTCACGCGAAAAGGGCTGGCAGCTGAGGACGCGGTTGTCTTTTTCAATCAGGAGGGAGACACAAGCTCCCGACTGCTCTGAACACCAGTTCCGGGCTAGTCTCTGGGGACCCAGACTCATACCGGGAGAAACTGGACTGTCTGTCATTGGGCAGAACTCGAGGGCGGCTTTCTCTCAGAGGTGCCTGCAGCGATTACTGTGGAACAGTGAGACCTGGGTCCTCTTAGGGCAGGGCTCAGGATCAGCCATAGCTGTTTGCTCTGCCCTGTTGATTCCCTGAGACCCTGCCCCACCCAAGCTGTGCGCAGAGGCTTTTGCATATGAAAGGCTTGGCCCTTTGCAATCTAAAATTACCTAACTAACTGGAGCTGGGTCAGAGAGACCCAGAACATCCAAAAGAAACCCCAAGGCCCCACAGCAGCTTGCATTGCTTCTCAGCTGGGCCTCATCTAGGCACCTTCAAACTCCAAACAAAGAAAAGGAATCTGCAGATCTCTCCGTAGCTCCTGCTGGGTAGCCTCAGGAAGAGGCTAAATTAGCACCTCCTTAGAGATCCAAGAGCGAGTATACCCAATGGTCAGAGTGGGACCATCCAGATTACAACTCCTCAGATCCATAAGGGACACACTCAGGGGGGCAGATTCAGTGAACACCAAAGCCCCACTGAAGCAAGTCTTGCCCCAGAAGGGTGTCTCAAGCACAGAAGTTCTCCCACCATAACCACAGCTGATTCTCACAGTCAATTGGCCTGGAGGTCAATTCTTCCCAGTGATACCTACAACAATCAAGGCTTAACTACAAGACTGTGCACAAAGCCCACAAAGGGGTGCACCAAGAGTGTCCACCTCAGGTAACTGGGGAGGCTGAGCCACTGGGCCCTATAGGACACCTAGCACACAAAGCCACTCTACCAATACAGGGAAGCATAAAAAATGTGGAGACAAAGAAAAAGGTCACAAATGACAGAAATGGAGGAAAGCAAACTACTGGATATAGATTTCAAAACCACAGTTATAAGGTTTTTCAAGAATTTTCTAGAAACCGCCGATAAATTTAGTCAGACCCTCAAGGATATGAAAAAGGACCAACTAGAAATTAAGCATACACTGACTGAAATAAAAAATATTATACAGAGACCCAACAGCAGACTAGAGGATCCCAATAATCAAGTCGAAGATTTGAAATACGAAGAAGCAAACAACGCCCAACTGGAAAAACAAAAAGAAAAAAGAATCCAAAAATATGAAGATAGTGTAAGGAGCCTCTGGGATAACTTCAAGCGTACCAACATCCGAATTATAGGGGTGCCAGAAGAAGAGAGAGAGAGAGCAAGATATTAAAAACCTATTTGAAGAAATAATGGCAGAAAACTTCCCCTACCTGGTGAAAGAAATAGACTTACAAGTCCAGGATGCGCAGAGAACCCCAAACAAAAGGAATCCAAAGAGGACCACACCAAGACACATCATAATTAAAATGCCAAGAGCAAAAGACAAAGATAGAATCTTAAAAGCAGCAAGAGAAAAACAGTCAGTTACCTACAAGGGAGTACCCATCCGACTGTCAGCTGATTTCTCAACAGAAACTATGCAGGCTAGAAGGGAGTGGCAAGAAATATTCAAAGTGATGAATGCCAAGAACCTACAACCAAGATTACTTTATCCAGCAAAGCTATCATTCAGAATTGAAGGTCAGATAAAGAGCTTCACGGATAAGGAAAAGCTAAAGGAGTTCATCACCACTAAACCAGTATTATATGAAATGCTCAAAGGTATCCTTTAAGAAGATAAATAATTTGATGAACAGAATAAACTGGTGAATATAATAGAATCAGGGACATGGAAAGGGAGTGGACTGACAATTCTCAAGGGGGAAGGGGAGTGGGGGGTGTAGGAAGAGACTGGACAAAAATCATACACCTATGGATGAGGACAACGGCAGGGGTAAGGGCAGAAGGTGGAGTGGGAACTGGCTGGAGGGGAGCTATGGGGGAAAAAAGAGGAACAACTGTAATAATCTGAACAATAAAGATTTAATTAAAACATAAATAAATAAATTTTTTTTAAAAGCTACAAGGAAGTAACTGAAGGAGATTATCCTAAATGAAGATTATGTAGCTTAAGCATGATTGTTCATAGTTAAGGTGATTAACTACCGGCTTGGCACTTAGTGTACTTCAAAATTTTGAGCAACACTTTTTTAAAAATCTTTAACAATCTAGATAAAAATACATTAAGCTCATTATTTAAAGTAGACATAATTATTTTCCAGATTATAAAAATCACTGATATTTAGCAGAAGTGTGTTTTTGGTTGGTTGAAAGAATCATCCAATTATAAGTATAAAATCTAAATCATCATGGAGAAACGGATATAATTTTTGTTTTCTTTTTATTTCAATATTGAATTTTTCAAAACACAAGATTTTCTATAGGATGGTTGCTTGGTAAATCTAATTGCATAGTTTATTCAATAATTTTGAATAATAACTATGTTTTACTTAATTGTCTGTTACTATGAAAAGAATGATCTATAATTGATTCTTCATTATAATTAAATTGCCTTTGTTCCATTTTTCAAGTTTAACATTGCCTCAGACAATTGGACAGGTATCTGTTGAGAAACTAGCTGACTACATTCTGGTGAAAACAACCTTTGGTTTTTCCTTAGCTTGGGATGGAATATCTGCAATTTACCTCAAAATATCTGAGGAGCTTAAAGGGAAATCATGTGGCCTATGTGGAAACTACAATGGCATTCAATCTGATGATTTCATCATTCAACAAGGTAAGGGGAGCACAATAAATGTGCGGATACTTTTGAGGTCTTTCTTCGTCACCAGTCAAGCTGTTTGTACCCAGAAGGGTACAACTTGTCCTAGGTTGGGTAAAATTAGTAGCTATAACTTGTCTGTTTTAGAAATTTTAAGTGCAGTTTGAATGGAAAAAAAAATATTTGTGTCATGCTTGAAAACCATTATTTATTTTATATTTGCAAAATTAAGATACAGGACTTACTCATGTAACAAATATTAATTGAGCATGTACTTCATGTCAGGCACTGTTTTAAGAGCTTGGAATGCATCAGTGAATAAAACAAAGACTCCTTCCTTTTTGGAACTTACATTTTAGTGATTCAAATCCATTGGAGAAAAATTATTCACTTTTGGACAAAAGCTATTTTGCATCCAGTCTTAATAGGAATAAAACAAATGACTGCCAAATAATAGTTTTGCAAAGATATTTAAATGTGAACAGTATTGTAAAAGTTGAGTAACTTGAAATTGTTTTTTTACAAATAATGATGTCTCTATCATTTATCTATTTATTCAAAGTCATGAAACTAATCTCTGTAAATTATTAAAAATGTGTTCTCTTATACTTTGGTTACTAGTGTGTACTGGCAATGAATAAGAGTCTCACAGGACACAATCATGATTTAGGTCCACATGGAGAGGTGTAATAAAAAAGAGTACTGTTCTTAGTACCAGTAAAAAAAAAAATAATAAGAGATAATCATTGATCGGCTGCCTCCTGCATGCCCCCTACTGGGGAATGAGCCTGTAATCCAGCATGCGCCCTGATCAGGAATCGAACCCTGACCTCCTGGCTCAAAGGTCAACCCTCAACCACTGAGCCACATCGTCTGGGCAGAAATAACATTTGAATAAGGTTGTTCATTACAGCATTTTTATAGTAGGTAATATATAAATATTGTAAAGATTTACAATAGGTACTGGTTAAAGAAATTATGGTTTATTCATATAATGGAATGCCATGCATTGTAAAGAAGAATGAGAACATTTTTAATGAACTGATAGGGAAAATAAAAATATGTAAAACAGTGAATGCTACCATTTGTATTAAAAATAAATGGAGTCCAGCTAGAGTGGCTCAGTTGGTTGAGCATCATGCCATAAACCAAAAGGTTGCCAGATCAACTCCCGGTCAGGGCACATACCTGGGCTGTGGGTTCTATCCCAGGTTGAGATGTGTATGGAAGGCAACTGATAGATGTTTCTCTCTCACATTGATGTTTCTCTCTCTTTCTCCCTTCCTCTCTTTAGGCATGTCCTCAGGTGAGGATTAAATAAACAAAAATAAATGGGAGTTACATGTATGCATATTTATCCTATCTAATAAAAGACAAAAAGGGTAATTGACTGTACCTTGGCTATGCTGCCCATTGGCTAATCAGGGCTATATGCAAATTAACCGCCAACAAAGATGGCGGCCGGCAGCCATGCAGCTGAAGCGAGCAGGAGGCTTGCTTGCTCCAGTGATGGAGGAAGCCAAGGTTCCCCACCTTCTGTGGCCCAGCTCTGAGCTGAAAGCAACTAAGTTTCAATTATAGAAGCTAAACAAATCCCAGATACCTGCTTTCAGCTGGCGGTGGCCACAGAGCTGGAGCGGGCCCTTAGCTCCAGTGATGGCAACATAGTTTCAATTATAGAAGTTAAACAAACCCCAGAATAAAAAAAAAAGAAAAAAGAAAGAGAGGCTGGGAGCTTCCGTTTCCGGCCAGCCTGAAAACGGCCCTCAGCCCCTCACCCAGACTGGCCAGGCACCCCAGTGGGGGACCCCCCCCCTAAAGGAGGTGTGGCCAGCCTGAAAACAGCCATCAGCCCCTCATCCAGGCTGGCCAGGCACCCAACCGGGATCCCCACCCTGATCCGGGACACCCTTCAGGGCAAAGCAGCCGGCCTCCACCCATGCACCAGGCCTCTATCCTGTATAGTAAAAGGGTAATATGCAAACTGACCCTAACAGCAGAAAGACTTGGAATGACTGGTCACTATGACACACACTGACCACCAGGGGGCAGACGCTCAATGCAGAAGCTGCCCTCTGGTGGTCAGTGTGCTCCCACATGGGAGAGCTCTGCTCAGCCACAAGCCAGGCTGATGGATGCCAGTATAGCGGTGGTGGTGGGAGCCTCTCCTGCTTCCTCAGCAGCACTAAGGATGTCTGACTGCAGCTTAGGTCTGCTCCCCACTGTGAAGTGGACATTTCCCAGGGCTGCCGGGCTGCCAGAGGGATGTCTGACTGCCAGCTTAGGGCCATTCCTCCCGGGAGCAGGCCTAAGCCAGCAGATGGTCATCCCCCGAGGGGTCTCAGACTGTGAGAGGGCACAGGCCGGGCTGAGGGGACCCCGCCAAGTTCACAAATTTTTGTGCACCGGGCCTCTTGTATGTGCATAAAAGGATAACAAAGAGCAGATGACATTAATTGCCTGAGGGGAAGGGTGTTGAATAAGTCAGAGATGAAGACTGGAGGTACACTTTTCATTGTATTCATATATCCATGTGATTCAAAATAGTGTTTCAGTTTTGAACCACAGGAATATGTTACTTACTTATAAATTACATTAAAATTAAATAACAATAAAAATGCTATTCATTAAGAAGATAAGAACGGAATGGCAGAAAAGAGGTCTGATTAGTTGAGGTAAGAAGACTATCAAAGTGTACTTTTGTCATTATTCTACATGGTACTGAAAAGCCACTAAAGGTTTTTCAAAAAGGAGTTCACAATGATTTAGCAGGTTTTTATTTCTTCCTTTAATAATTTCCCATGAACAACGATGAAATCTTTTTAAATCTTTTACCATTAATACCAATTACAGTTTTTACCTAGCACAGTAGATTTTCAATATACCTTTTAAGGAAGGGACACAGAGACCCTGCTTCCAGTAAAGGCCCCAGAAGGGCTACACTTAAGAAGTTGAAGTTAAATTATCCATTGAGTACAAGCTATTCTCTACACCTGCCCTAACAAATCTTAAAACAATATTTGAAAGGAAAAATCTGAATTCAAGTAATTGAACTATGTAACTAAAGGGGTTGGCAAACTCTTTTCTATAGAATGCTAGATAATATTTTAGGATTTGTGGGCCACAATTCAAAGCATCAAAAATGTCCATCATCTAGTGAAGCATTTCTGAACTTCCCAAAAAGCAGTAAAATGTAATATAAATTCAAAAGTAAAATAATTAAAATAAGCAGATCTAGAAATGATGGAATTAGCAGTCAAAGATTTAAAAACTGTTATTATAACTGTGTTTAAGTATTTAAAGGAAAACATGAACACAATGTAAAGAGAGACAGAATCCTATATAATAAAGAGCTAATATACTAATTAGGCTGAACAGCAGAATGACCATCCGGACAACCTTCTGGACAAAGCTGGGGCTGCGAGGGTCTTCGAGGGCTGGCTGAGGCAGCTGAGGTTCTGAGGGCCAATGGGGCTGCAAGGACTGAGTCCCTTGCACACATTTCGTGCATCAGGCCTCTAGTGTATATAGATAGATAGATAGATAGATAGATAGATAGATAGATAGATAGATATGAACTTTCTAGAGATGAAACATATAGAAGTTGAATCAAAAAATTAATTGGATGGGATTAATAACAGATTAGATGCTACAAAAGAAGAAATCAGCAAACTTAAAAGATAGCAATCGAGCCCAGCTGGGTATGGCTCAGTGATTGAGCATTGACCTATGAACCAGGAGGAGGTCATGATTCGATTCCCGGTCCAGGGCACATACCCAAGTTTTGGGCTCAATCCCCAGTGGGGGTAGAAGGGGGGGGGGGTGCAGGAGGCAGCCGATAGATGATTGTCACTCCTCATTGATCTTTCTCTCCTCTCCCTTCCTCTCTGAAATCAATAAAAATATATTTTTAAAAAGATAGCAATATAAACTATCCAAACTGAAGCACAATGATACAAAAGATTTAAAAATAATTAACAGAGTATCAGTCATCTATGATATAATATCAAGCAGTCTAATGTACATTTAATTAGAATAATGGGTGGGGTGGCTAAAAATATTTGAAAAAATAACTGCCAAAACCTTATCAAGTTGAAGAAGACTGTAGATCTATAGTTTAAAGGAGCTCCATGAACCCTTTTGAGCATCTGAAATAAGGGTTAAAGAACCAAATAACAATAACTTTAAACCTAGTACTTAAAAACGCCAAATTATCTGGTTCCAAATGGGACATATTTGTCTTTTACCTTATCGGGTCTTAAGCACCGAAGAATTATTATTTTCTGTAGTTCATTTAGCGTCTGATTCATTGGTTCTGGTAAAACAGCATTGTGTGGCTCTTTACTGTCATATATTTTCTGCCATTCATCTATATATGTACAAAAATGTGACCTAAAGGAAAAAAGCTTAATAGTTATTCTTTCATTGGGAAAAATTTAAAGAGAGATTGTTGAGCAAGGAGATGAATCAAGACAGCTATAGAACCATTTAAAAATCACTAGATTACAAATTTATCTATCACTATTCAATGCTAAATCATCAAGTTTAAACAATTACCTGAGTCCTTGGAAGGCAGGAAATTCACTAGCACGACAAATTTCCTCCCAGCTTTTATCCTGTAACCATGTTGGATCAGGATTTTTCTCAGCACTCTTAAGACTCACTCCTCCAGTTAAAAGAAACATAAGTTCCTGGTAGTCGATCTCTTTCTTTGCCCTGTATTCCCCAAAACAAGGACTGTTGTAAATTGTTGATTTTAAAATTGAATAAATTTCTGCTTCTATAACTTGGATAAAATAAACAGAAGTGACTTCCCTGACTACTGTAAACAATTAGAAAACTGAAAAAAAAAAATGAAACAACTGTTTTTGGAAATTATACAATAGGCAGTACAGGACTGAGATCCCTTAAAAAAAGGGAGACAAAAAAGGTGATTCTTAGGATTTCCTCAGCATCTGCCTGGATACACATTCCAGACCACAATGCAGAGAGCAGATGAAGCTCTGAGCTCGGCAGTATTGCTGAGCTGAAGAGATCTCTATCAGGGTCAAGAAAGGCTGAGGTGACTGGAATATGTGGGCAAAATACCAGAGAGGAGGCAGATACATGGAAAGGAAGCTTTGGAAACCTGCCTACGTTTACTAAATTCTAAGTTGTGTGTGAGTAGGTAAAACTCCAGGAGACCTGGCAACGAATTTCTGGGAAGCTGTAGACTGAACAGCACCAGAGCTCACACAGAACTAGAAATGAGTTTTTGCCAACTCGAGTTGAATCTTTATTCACACCAGAGGAATTCAGTTCAACATCAGAGGGATCACACCTTAGTAGTGAAGCTAACATAGCCTTAGAATAAAACTGCCTTCAGAAAGCTAAAAACAAGCCTTGAAAAGATAAAACTAATCCAGTAGTAATTTAATTGACTGAAAAAGTAAAGTCTAATGCTCTTTAAAGGAATACAAAAAACTCAGCATTGATCAATGTAAAATTCACAACATCCATAAGCAGGAGAAAAATGAGTCAATATGTACATAGAAGAGATAGTGATGATATAACAAGAAGACAAAAATGTTAAAAGAGCTATTATAAATATACTGAAGGAGATAAAATGAAACATAAAGATAATGAGGAGAGCAATACAGTAAACCTCAAACCTCAATTTAATGGATTTGAGATTCAACGGACAAAATTTCCAGTCTGTATGTCATATGTGAAAATTAATACCCTGTTATTTTAAAATGCTTTTAACCAAACTTTGCTTATAATCAACAGGTTATTTTTTGTTATTAATTCACTGTTATTCTTAACAAATTTTAGTGAATAGGCCATATATTGGAAAAAACATTATAGTACTTCTGTCAACATAAATAAATATTACATATCTACAATATAGTCTATATATTTAAATCCAAGAGTCACCGCTCATAAACATCCGGGAATGATTAGCATGTGATCACACTCATGGTGTGACTTTCTGTAGCAGTTTCTTTCTTCCATTTTTTTTTTTTGATCCTTAAAAAGGATATTTTTCCATTATTTTTAGAGAGAGTGGAAGGGAAGGGGAGAGAGAGAGAGAAATATTGATTGATGTGAGAGACACACATTGATAGGTTGCCTCCTACATGTGGCCCTGGCGCTGGAGATGGAGCCTGCAACCAAGGTACATGCCCTTGACTGGAATCGAACCCAAGACCCTTCAGTCCGAAGGCCAAGGCTCTATCCACTGAACCAAACGAGCTAGTGCTTGCGGCAGTTTTAACGCTTGCTAGCAGATGTTTCAAAGTGCACTAAACCACATAGTTTTTTTTAAAAAAATATTTTTATTGATTTCAGAGAGGAAGGGAGAGGGAGAGAGAGACAGAAACATCAACAATGAGAGAGACTCATTGATCAGTTGCCTCCTGCATGCCCCCCACTGGGGATGGAGCCCGCAACCCAGGCATGCGTCCTGACCTGGAATTGAGCCGTGACCTCCTGGTTCATAGGTCGACACTCAACCACTGACACTCAATCACTAAGCCACTGTGGCCAGGCCATATATACTTACTTTTAATTACACAAATGTGTCTGCATAAGTAAAAACAGGTAAACTAATTTGTCAGTTTTTTAACATATACATTCAAAAAATCTACTTTATTATATAATGGACTTTTGGCTTTAATGGATACCCCCTCACCCAAATTAGTCCATTATATTGAGGTTTACTGTATAGAAAATAACCAAATACTGTTAGGCACATTCTCTACCTTTCCCCTGCACTCCATTATGCCCTGCTTGTGATTCTCGCCATCCCAGTTGTTTTTCTATTAGTCTCATTTCAGGTTTTGCAAGCCATGACAATGGCTTTCAGTTTCCAGTAAACTGCCTCACCCAGTTTCCAGTGGACCACGCAGAGTTGGCCCCTTCCTGAACCTCCCGCCTCTCATGAAGATCCTACTCTCCCTACTCTTATACCAATATTCAGGTCTCAGCCTGCTGTGAGAGAATGGAGTAACACTAGAGGCCCGGTGCATCAAATTTGTGCATGGGTAGGGTCCCTAGGCCTGGCCGGTGATCAGGGCTGATCTGCGGGGCGACTGGTGGGGCGACCGGGGGTAGGGGGGTCCCCACTGGCACCCGCCTTGGCTGGCCTGGGGCCTGCGGGCTGGGGGCAGGTCCTGTGTTGAGCGTCTGCCTCTGGTGGTCAGTGCACGTCATAGTGACTGGTTGTTTCACTTGTTGTTCCACTGTTCAGTTGATTTGCATATTAGGCTTTTATTATATAGGATTTCTTAAACTCTCACAACATTGCCTGCCCTGGCTCCTGTTGGTGCATACCTAATAAATGACATTTCTAGTCATAAAAAATACAAAATCTAAAAAATTTAACTGATTCCCTTTCCCTCAGATGTACAGAACTTGAGAGGATTCATTACTAGTAGACCTACACTATAAGTTTCAGGTAAATGGAAATTTGGATATACAAAAAGAATACAAAGCTCCAGATATGGTAAATATATGGGTAAACATAAATGGCTTTTTTTCTTTTTAAGTATCCTTAAAAGATAATAGATTATTTAAAGCACAAAATAACAATGTATTGTGAGATTTATAACACATGTACAAGTAAAATATATGACATTACATATATAGTTTTACCTGAGATAGACAGTGAAAAGTTAAAAAGTGCACTATAATCCTAAAGAAATCACTGAAAGAATAAAACAAAAACCATAGCTAGTAAATCAACAAAGAAGATAAAATCAAATAATAAAAAATATGCAATTAAAAGAAAAGCAGAAAATGAGGAAATGTGGAACAAAGAACAGATGAGCAAAACAGAAAACAAATTGTAAGATGATAGATTTAAACATAATCTATTATCTCATTGAATGAAAATGGTCTAAGCAATTTCCCTAAAGTTAGTAATTATCATATTGGATAAAACAAGTAAGACCTAACTACGTGCTGTCTACAGAAATACAGTTTAAGTATAAAGGTACAAATAGCTTAAACATATAACCCAGTCGGTGTGGCTCAGTGGTTGAGCATGGACCCATGAACTATGAGGTCACAGTTTGATTCCTAAATGAGGCACATGCCAGGGTGTGGGCTTGATCCCCACTAGGGGGCTTGCAGGAGGCAGCCAATCAATAATTCTTTCTCATCATTTGATGTTTCTATCTCTCCCTCTCCCTTCCTCTCTGAACTCAATAAAAAAATATTTTTTAAAAAGTATGCAAAATATATATACCATGCTATCAGTATTCAAAATAAAGCTGGAGAGTCTATA
This sequence comes from Myotis yumanensis, assembly GCF_028538775.1. NCBI lineage: Eukaryota > Metazoa > Chordata > Mammalia > Chiroptera > Vespertilionidae > Myotis > Myotis yumanensis. The sequence goes on from NW_027223765.1 coordinate 44,099,885, forward strand.
CTAAAAGTATATTTCAGAGCAAAGGGCATTACCAGGGATTTTTTTTTTTAAAGGCCAAGTCAATTCATTAAGAGGATATGACAGTCCTAAATATCCAATAATAGGATCAAAACACATAGCACTATTGACAGAACAAGGAAAAATCTCTGTAGAAATTCCAAACCTTTCTCAATAACTGCTTAAATAGGTAGACAGAAAATCAATAAGGATATAGAAGATATATAGACCAGCTTGACCTTCTTGCCTTTTTAGAAATTCCATCTCAGAACAGTAAAATACACATGCTTTGCAAGAGTACATAAACATTCAAAAAGAGACCACCTTCTGGGCCATACAATGTCTCATTGATAAAATTTCTAGAATAGGAAAAACTATGGAGACAGAAAGCAGACTAGTAGTGAGGGCTTGGTGCGTGGCAGGAACCGGGTTGAGGTGGGGAGTAGGGGGAAAAGAAGGGGGACACCTGTAATACTCTCAACAATAAAGATTTTTTAAAAAAGAATTTATTGAACTGTACATGAATGTTTTATAAATGTTCTGTGTGATCTAAAATTTAAAAATCAAATAAACATAAAAACACTAATACTATTATAGAGAAATAATACAGGTAAAATCATGAATTAAGCACAGCAGTCATCTTTAGATATTAGGTATTCCGAGCAGGCTTTTAAAACAAAGAAAAAGCAAGTAACTTACAGAAGGAGATTCGCACATAACAAAAAGGAAAACAACAGCTTGTCCTTCTCAAATAGCGATCGGCATATATTACAATATAAGTTGTATGTGAAGTGGTCATTTAAATATCGGAGGCGCTTTTCCAAGATTTTTGATCTGTTACTAAAAGGTTTTTAAAAAGAAAAATATGTTTAGTCAAACAAAACTAAGATAAAAGTAAGTAAAATATGAATTAACATGCAAGTTGTTTTTATTTTACCAAAGTACCCACTGTTAAAAATATACTAGACATACACACACACACACACACACACACGTGTATGTAAAACTGATGAAATCTGAATAAGCTCTCTGAATTGTATCAATAAATTTCCTGGTTGTGATATCTATAATAATAAAAGTATAATATGCTAATTAGACTGGATGATCTTCCGGGCGAAGCCGGGGCTGCGAGGGAAGCCCGAGTCCCGAGTGCCAGAGGGAAGCCAGTGCTGGCAGCCAGGGGAAGGAAGGCCTACTCTTGCACGAATTTTGTGCATTGGGCCTCTAGTTGTACTATAGTTATGCAAGATGTTACAATTGGAGAAACAAGGTGAAGGGTATAGGAACCTTCCTGTACAATTTTTGTGTGTGTACAACTTCTTGTAAATCTTTATGCAAAAAAATAGGGTATAATTCTATGAAATATGGTTTAACCATCTCTATTTTCAAAATTTTAAATTTCATATTGTACTCTAAATGACTGGAAACAATCAGTTAATTAAAACACACACCTACTGAATCTTTAAAAATTTATTTTTAAAAATTTATTTCAGAGAGGAAGGGAGAGAGAGAAACATCAATGTTGGGAGAGAATCATTGATTGGCTGCCTCCTGCATGCCCTCCACCACAGGGGATGGAGTCTGCAACCCGAGCATGTGCCCTGACTAGGAATTAAACAGAATTGAACCATGACCTCCTGGTTCATAGGTCCATGCTCAACTGCTGAGCCACGCCGGCCAGGCCCTAATGAATCTTTATTAGTGTGAGGATCTATGCTGGGGATGGAACTGTATGAGACAAAGAATTATAGCCGGGCCATATATTTAAGAGAGAGAAAAACAAGACTAAAGCTAATCCCTTTACGTCTAAATCTTGTGTAAATGTGAAACAAGACTAAAAATAGAAAAGCTTGCTCTTTCTTTCTTCCTTTCATTCACTTTTCCATATTTTTAAATGTTCCACATGAATATTACATATTACACAAGTAATAAAAAAGAAATGGAAAGGATGGTGAAAATCCAACCTAGAGAGTATGAATGAGGCTAGAGAAAGTTTACCTGTCATGAATAGAGTTGATATAAAGGTTCACGAACCAGCTAAGAGAGTACTGGTACATAGGATCAATGTTAGCCAGGTCTGCAATGCTAAAGAATAATACTGATGAATGTTTAGCAATAGGTCTATATCCTTCTCGAGACTCTGCTATTTTGAGTTCTGTTTTTTCTGCAATCTAGAAGAGGAAAATCAAAATAAAAATGTGTTTTAATTATATTTCTCATGTGATTAAGTTTATAGTTTTAAAAAAAGCCACTTAACTCAATGACAAAATTATAGAAGCATAGTTTACAAGAAAGGCTTTTATTATGCTAAAAGCTAGAAAGGAAAAAAAGGAAGGGAAGGGAAGGGAAGGGAAGGGAAGGGAAGGGAAGGGAAGGGAAGGGAAGGGAAGGGAAGGAAAGGGAAGGGAAAGGAAGGGAAGGGGCAAAAAGAGAAAGAAAGGAAAGAAAGAACTATGGAGGGAGGGAAGAAGACCAGAGGTTTATAGATTAAAATTGTGATAACTCACCAACCATCTCTTATTTGAGAAATACCACAGCTGTCAATCTTTGCTTATTTTTTTGCCTGAATCTTACATGTGTCTACTACAGTCATTCACCCTCTTTAAGTAGGTCAGAGACAGAGAAGGAGAGGGAGAAAGAGAGATAGAGAGAAAGTGTGGATGTTTAAGGTGCCAACACATACGTGTACCAGAACCCAGCACAAAGTTTGGGGCAGAGTAGGTATTCAGAAATATTTGTTGGCTGATGGTTTTATACATTAAGAATACTTTTTGTCAACTAGCTTCTGATATGTTTAACTTTTCTAGACTAATAGGGGTGTAGATATTCAACTCCAAAAGAGAAAAATTTCTCCAAGATAACAGCTCTTCAATTGACAACTCAATCTGATAGGTTAATATTCTACAGGAAAAATGTGTAGAATATTTTTACAACCCATTTTCCCTCTTTGGAAATACTAGCCACAGACTCTGTTCAATAAGTATGCCTATGTAGTCATGTTTATATTGAACTAGAGGCCTTGTACACAACATTCATGCACTTGGGCAGGGGGGTCCCTCAGCCCAGCCTGCACCCTCTCACAGTCCGGGACCCCTCGCCAGACATCCCCCAGGGGTCCTTAGCTGCTGCGGAGGTGGGAGAGGCTCCCATCACCACCACTGTGCTTATCAGCCATGAGCCCGGCTTTTGGCTGAGCGATGCTTCCCCTCTGGGAGCACACTGACCACCAAGAGGCAGCTCCTGCATTGAGCGTCAGCCCCCTGGTGGTCAGTGCACATCATAGCGACCAGTCGTTTGGCTGTTAGGTCGATTTGCATATTAGCCTTTTATTATATAGGATGATCCCATTTGTAGCTGATTCAATCAGGTGGCATGAATAGAATAAAGCCCAAAATAAGTTAAGCAATTTTCTCTCCAAATGTTTCACCCTTTATGAGCCTCAGAAAATGAAGTCAGGTGGTACTGGGCATCAGTGCTAAAAGGTAATGGGACCAAAGTCGTTTTCTATAGGCCAGATAAATGTAGGAGGAAACAGACACAAAAGTTTTACAGAAGAAATTGGTCTTCAAGTGGAATAGAGAGAACAACACAAATTAGAGAGAGGGGAAGAGACAGAGATCATAGAAACTCAATGCTTCCCATTTATTCCTGAGTCTTGTACATACTTTGTATAATTGGGAAAATAAAATATCCTCTTGCATATTTTTAATTTGAGCTAATTTGAGTGGGTTTCTCTTTCTTGCAAACAAACTTTCCCTAAAATTACACAGTATTAACCACAATTAAAAGTAAGTTTTAAACCTCAATTTTGACTATAAAAGAGTAAAACAAAGTGATCAACAATGGAAATTAATGACATTTTACATAAGAGAGCATAATCTTAGTATTCCCATTTAAACCTGTTATTTAAAACATATTTTTTCATCCATCAGGGGACCCAGCCAGAAAGACATGATTTCTTAAATTTCTTTCTCTTTGTAAGATAAAATTCTGGAACCAATAAATACTTATATCTCCTTCCCTCTTGGAATCTTAATAGGAAATAAACTGATAAATTCTTCTTATTCTTTCTCCCCTTTGAACAAACAGTGTAGTGAGGAGACAATAAGTTGGTTCTGCTTTGATGGACAGGGAAAGAAGGGAGACATTATAGAATACCTCAGCCATGGTCCCCATGGGGAACTGCCATAGGATATTACTTTAAGATAGTATTCTTTTGGCTCTTCTAAAATAAAAACAAGCAAAAACCCCCACAAAACCTCAAAAACAACAATAAAGAAAAACAGTATATCTGAACTGACAGTCATTACCATCACTGTCACACAAAACTAAACCCATCACAAGGGAAAGTGTGCCTAAGTCTTTTAATAAGTCCTCTAGATTAGAGGTGCATGGGGTAGGAAACAGCAGAAGAGTACTGAACAATTAGTGCAATTTCTATTTAGGTTTAAAAATTTTTTAAAGTTATCCTAATATTAAGATGTGCTTGATTCATTGGGTGGGCCAAGGAGGATCAAAAGTAAATCAATAACGTTAGCCTATAGAAGTCATTCCGTAATATCATTTTATTGTGTGAACTTGGGCATCAACTAGTGTTTCTGGACCAGCCGTGGGCAAACTACGGCCCATGGGCCGGATCCGGCCCGTTTGAAATGAATAAAACTAAAAAAAAAAAAGGCCATACCCTTTTATGTAATGATGTTTACTTTGAATTTATATTAGTTCACACAAACACTCCATCCATGCTTTTGTTCCGGCCCTCTGGTCCAGTTTAAGAACCCATTGTGGCCCTCGAGACAAAAAGTTTGCCCACCCCTGTTCTGGACCCTAGTTTTCTTAACTATCCTATCTAATAATAGACAAACATGGTAATTAACTGTACCTCAGACACGCTTCCCATTGGCTAATCAGGGTGATATGCAAATTAATTGCCAACCAGGATGGCGGCCGGCAGCCAGGCAGTTTGAAGTGGAACATGAGGCTTGCTTGCTCCAGTGAAGGAGGAAGCCAAGGTTCCCCTCCTGCCGCTGCGGCTCTGAGCTCCTGAAGCAACAGCTCCAAAAGATACAATGTTTCAATTATAGAAGCTAAAAGATGGCAGTTAATTTGCATATACCAGCTGAGAGCGAAGACTGAGGACAACATGGAGGCCAAGCGGTAAAGAAGGAAGCTAAGTAGAGGCTGCGAGGACAGAAACGAAGCCAAGGCTGCGGAGGTGGGAGGCGGGAGGTGGGAGGGCAAGCCCAGCTGCAGCGGCTGCGAGTGGGAGGGGCAGCGGCTTGGAGGGGAAGGGGTAGCAGCTGGGAGCGGGAGGGGCAGCGGCTTGGAGCGGAAGGGCAAGCCCTGCCCCAGCGGATGGGAGTGGGAGGGAAAGCCCAACCACTGTGGCTGGGTGCAAAGGGCAGCGGCTGGGGGCGGGAGGGGCAGTGGCTGGGAGCGTGAGAACAAGCCCAGGCCCAGCCACTGGGATCAGGAGGGCAAGCCCAGCCCCAGGGGATGGGTGCGGGAGGACAAGCCCAGCCCCAGCAACTAGGATAGGGAGGGCAAGCCCAACCACTGCCCAACCATAAGGGGCAGCGGCTTGGAGGGGAAGGGGCAGCGGCTGGGAGCGGGAGGGCAAGACCAGCTGCAGGGGCTTGAAGTGGGAGCGAAGTCTGCCTCAGCGAGTTTCGCTCCCCTCTCTGCTTTGCTCCAGCCACACAAAGCCCTATTCTTGCAGGAATATTCCTGCAACGGGCCTCTAGTCAAATATAAAAAATAACTGACAGCTAAGGCATATCTACCTATAATTCTGTAGGATTCTATTAAAATATTCAATATGAAATTACCATTTGGCTGTCATAGATAAAATTTGTAATAAATACTTTATTCATTGTAGATCTCTTGTCTTTCTTCCTTCATCTGCCACTCCTTACTCTCATACCTTTCTCCTTGATGAGCAAATGAACAGGCAATGGCAGAAAAGCATCTTTATTAGTTCCTAAAACCACTTAATGTCCAATTAGCCAGCAATTACCTCCACACTTCAACCAGGAACAGAGGCAAGCCAAATTCTTAGTTTTTAGATGACAGTCAGTTACATTTGAATGAAACAGACTAGCTTGCCTTACCTATGCAATAATAAAAATATATTATATTTTATGTATTTTAACAGCTTTACATGTAATATTCATATATAAAAAAACTTTAAGTGCTTTTCTCCAATTTAAAAATCTAAAGAATTCAAAAATAAGGCATTCAGTATTTGAAAAAAGTAGATTTCTAAAATGTGTATTTTGTCATGAATTTTTAAAACTTCCATTTTAAATTTATTTGTCTATGTAAGATACTATACAAGTCTGAACAGGATTTGAATAATTCAACACTAAGAAATACTTTGTGAGTTAAAAATTAGTTTCTGTTTTGTTTTGTTTTGTGTTTTTTTTTTAAATATATTTTATTGATTTTTTACAGAGAGGAAGGGAGAGAGATAGAGAGTTAGAAACATTGATGAGAGAGACATCGATCACTGCCTCCTGCACATCTCCTACCGGGGATGTGCCCGCAACCCAGGCACATGCCCTTGACCGGAATCGAACCGGGGACCCTTCAGTCCGCAGGCCGACGCTCTATCCACTGAGCCAAACCGGTTTTGGCTTAGTTTCTGTTTTTGTATTTTTATGAATTCTTTTCCTTTCCCAGTAAGCCTAGTATAGCATTTTCTTAAGGCACCTGGAGAAAATTGTTAAGAATCAAAAGATTTCTAGGATTCTTTTTTCACCTGCTGTTTCTTTGTTATCTCATTGGACATCATTTTAGCAGAGTCTAAGACTTTAATTGCACTTTCATCTTCTAAAATGTTCCCTTCTGAAGATGATAATGTTTCCAAAATTCTTTTCTCTATATCTTTTAGCTGTTTCTTATTAGCTGCAGACTGAAGAATAAGAGCATTTCTTTCCTCTTCTAATTCTGGTCTAAAAATAAAAACATGTAGTCTAAATTTGTAGTATTTTATCTAAATTCATATTTAAACATTAGACATCACAATATTATAGACACTTAAATAATTTTGTAGAAATGTAACACAAACTAAGGTGATTAATCTCTTAATCCTAACCTAAAATTACTTCCATTCAAATAATAATTTGAGAAATTCAAGCAAAAAAGCAATAACATGTACTGTGGTGAGTCTAAGAATATAATAAGTTTATCCATATGGTGTAGCCAGTTATGTGAGAATAAGAACTGGAGAAGACCTAATGAACAAAATAAACTGATGAACAAAAAAAATCCAGAGACATTGAAGCATGCAACAGGCTGACATATTTCAGAGGGAAGGGGGGAGGGAGTATGAAGATATTAGCCAATGAACTTATATGCATATATGCATAGCACATGGGCAGACAATAGTGCGGGGAAAGCCTAGGGAGGAGACAGGAGCTGGGTGAAGAAAGTCAGTGGGGGAGTGGGGGGAAAGGGGGACATCTGTAATACTTTCAATAATAAAGATAAATTTTTAAAAAAGAACTGGAGATGAAATTTCTTATTTATTCCTTGGCATCATCATTCCATCTAATTTTCATTGTTTCTTCTAAAATAGCAGATATAAAAAGGACCACTTATTGTACAACTGGCTCTAGGGCAGGGGCAGGGGTAGGCTGGAGGGGACTAATGGAGGAGAAAGAGGGACATATGCAATACTTTCAACAATAAAGAATAAAAAAGAGAGAGAGAGAAAATCAGAAGAGTAACCTGAAAAAAATTCTCTTTGTCTTTAAATTTTGGCTTTTTAATTATGATGTGTTTTGGTGTGAGTCTCTTTGGGTTCCTCTTGTTTGGGACTCTCTGTGCTTCCTGGACTTGTAAGTCTATTTCTTTCACCAGGTAGGGGAAGTTTTCTGTCATTATTTCTTCAAATAGGTTTTCAATATCTTGTTCTCTCTTCTCCTTCTAGCACCCCCATTGTGTGAATGTTGGTGTGCTTGAAGTTGTACCAGAGACTCCTTACACTGTCTTCATATTTTTGGATTCTTTGTTCTTTTTGCTCTTCTGATTGAGTGTATTTTGCGTCCTCATATTCAAATTCATTGATTTGATTCTCAGAATTTTCTACTCTACTGTTGAATTTCTGTAAATTATTCTTTATTTCAATTAGTGTATGCTTAATTTCTGACTGGCCCTTTTTCATGTCTGACATTCTAAGGACCTTTAAAGTTTCACTAAGTCCCTTGAAGCTCTCATTAAGATCCTTGATCATCCTTATAACCATTGTTTTGAACTCTGTAGCTAGTAGTTTGTTTGCTTCCATTTCATTTAGTACTTTTTCTGGCGATTCCTTCTGTTCTTTCGTTTGTGACATGTTTCTTTGTCTCTGCATTTTGGCTGCTTCCCTGTGTTTGTTTATATGTATTAGGTAGAGCTGCTATGTCTCCAGGACTTGGTAGAGTAGCCTTGTGAAGTAGGTGTCCTATAGGGCCCAGTGGCTCAGCCTCCCCAGTCACCAGGGATGGGCCCTTTAGATGCATCCCTGTGTGGCTTGTGTGTATAGTCTTGTTGTAGTTGAGCTTTGACTGCTGTTGGAGTCACTGGGAGGAATTGACCTCCAGGACAATTGGCTATGAGGACCAGCTGCGTCGGTTCTTGGGCCTCTGATTGATATGTATGGAGCATGCTGATGCCAGATGCTGCTTGTTTGAGAGATTTTATGAAGGTCTGAAGCCTGAGCCAGGACAAGCCATTCATATGGAAAAGCTGCTGCCCACAGCATGGGTGGGGCTGCAAATTGGATGGGGAAGGGTCTCAGGGTGGAGTGGACAGTGTGAGCCAGGATGATGGAAACTCGGATATGGCTGCCAGTTAGCTCTGCAACAGTGGAGGTCTCAGCATAGGAACTACGACCCCTCTGAGCACCTCTGTCTGGGAGAAAGCCACCCCTGAGTTCTTGCTCTGATGCCAGACAATTCAATTCCTACCTGTATGTCCCTGGATCCCCTCAAGCTGCTGCCTCATCACTGGACCTCAGAGGGAACAAGTTCATGTAAGTTTGTGCACCAGCCCTTTAAGAGGAACTGCCTGGGTCTCCAGCAGCCTCTGTGTCACTCAGCCATAAACACCACTGGTTTTTACAGCCCAAAGTTACAGGGACTTCTATTCCCAGCTCTGGCACCTTAGGCTGAGGGGTCTGGTGTCGGGATAGGATCCTTTGCTCCTCTGGAAGGCCTCCACAGCCAAGATATCCCTCCTGATTAAAACAACATCTCATGTGGGTGTAGGACCAGCCTGTTCTGCTCCTCCACCCCTCCTACCAATGTGCTTCCTTCCTTACTTCTCTATTTGTAGGACTTCCATTCAGCCATATTTCAAGAGGTTCTGAATGATGGTTGTTCTGTATTTAGTTGTAATCTTGATGTGGTTGTGGGAGGTGGCAAGTAGGCATTTAACTACACAGCCATCTTGGTTCTCCCCCCAGGAAGCAATTATTTACCATTAGCCCCTCCACATATATTTTTCTTATTTAAATAATAACATATGTGATTAATAAAAAATACATCAATTATGAAGAAAATAGTAATAATTACCCATAATCTTAGCATTTGAGGGATGATCACAGTTAATATTCTGGTGTAATCTTTACCTGCATTCATTTCCCTGCATTCATCATTAACTTTTGTTTTTACAAAATATTACCCAAACTGCATATAGTTTAGTATCCTATTTTTTGTTCTTATCCTAAGTATCTTCTTATTAATATCCTGTATATGTATTTGAACACATTTCTGATTTTATCCATAGAATTCTTAGGGTGAAATTTTTTGGCTCAAACAATCAGAAGTCAGAAATTATGGCATGTCACTTGAATCTTACTACCCATATTAAGAGCCCAATATAACATGGTTGATTTATAACTTGCTTGTTATAAAATGGCTATTTTAAAGGATTATATAATTATTTAATTTATAATAACAAGGTATAAAATTTGACAAGGTTTTGAAATAATCACATAATAAAAGTATTAATGGCCTACAAATATTTCTCTCTAGGCAATCTGGAAGCAGCTAAGAAAATACATACCTCTCCTTTGCGACAACAATACCTAATAACTGATCTTCAAGTCCTTCTGGAGTTATCATGAAATTGAGCAAAGACAGTTTTGTAGCTAGCTCTGGCATATAGTGTGGATTTCTCAGTTTTGTGGTGATATAAAACTTGAAATCAAAGGAATACTCAATAATGACTTCACCAAGCCTGATACAATCAATGCCACCTGTATTTCAGAAAACAAATGAATAGTCAGTAAGTCGAAGTTGCATAACCCCTCCCCCTGTGTTAAGACCTTTCCCAGGTTACTAGTAATTTAAAGGAGAATACAGATGTGACAAAAGTCACAGACACAGAGGAAAGTAAACAGTTATACAGCAGGACTATTCATTCTTGGGTAGTATAAGACATTTTCTCCGGTCATGAAGCCTTCTAAATGAAGATTCCTCTTGATGTTACTTCCTCTCTCCATTTTCAGAATCCAGAGTACTGACCATTATACAATGGAACCTCTATCGATTTTCAATCATGATTCCAAAGTTATTTGTATATGACTAAAGCTCTTAAAAGTACTAGAGTTTGGCAGAGATAAATTTTTTATAAGCAGAAAAAATATGAGATGGGCAATGTTTACTCACATGGTCCACATTAACCATTACTATTTCTAATAATGGACTTTGTGTGGTCCACCATCACACAATAAAGGAATTTCAGGCCACCTTAAACTTTTTTATGTTCTTTACTGAACAACAGTGCAGATAACAGTGATTAAGGCAAAGAAGGGAGGGCAAAGTTCATTCTTAATACTTGTTCCAAATTTCATTTCATACATAACAATGATACAGAAGTTCAGAGTTATTAACCTCATTATTAAATGTATGTGGTGGTTTTCCTTCCTCAAAGATAAGCCTCAAAGATAACAATCATCTTTCAGTTAAATTAATATTAATTGACTTTTACCTTGTTTAAAAGTTTGTCTAAGTAGTAAAGGCTCCAAAGATGGGTCCAGTTCTTCGCCAACATTCTCTAACAGAAGCGGAGTTCCAAACTGAATACAGTTTTCCAGTGTTCTCATATAGTCTGAATCTGATAGCTTAATAACACTAAGCTGATTATCTTTCTCAGAGTTTTTGATCCACTTATTGGCTTGACCCTGGGGGTCAATCATTAAAGGCCTAAAATATAATAAGAAAATTCTGAGGGGAATAGATATTCATATTTCTTTAAAATTATATAATTTAAATAATAAACATCACCATCAATTTGTGTTTCATAAATATTATCAGGATTAATCTTCACAAAAGTCCTGTGATAAAAGAGTAAAAAAGGAGTTTTAATCTTATTTATTTTTGAAATGAAGAAATTCAGTCTCAGGGAGCACTTTGACCAAGATTCCATGGATACAAAATTACTTCAATGTCAGAAGTAGGATCTTGTGAACCTGTAAGCTGTGCTCTTCCCAATATAACATATCATCTTCAAGGTAATTTTAATACATGAGATCTGTTAAAATAATGTGAAAAATAATTCTACTTATTTGATAAAAATTTAAAGAGATCTACTAGTCTATAATGGATTTCTTCAGGGTATCAATAGAGTCATAAACTAAATTCCCAAGTTTAATCCAATATATGAGATCTATTTAGAATTTTTTTCTATGTAAGTATGATAAAGACTATATTCAAGAATACATGATTCATGGTGTGCTTTCTTCTTCCTCAGTGATAATGCTGTCTTCAGCACAGTGCATTAAATTATCTTTATAAAATATTAACACAGTCCTGGCCAGCTGGCTCAGTTGGTTGAGCGTCATCTCATGCACCAAAAGGTCACTGGTCAGATTCCCAGTCAGGGCACATTCCTGGGATGTGGGCTTGATCCCCAGCAGGGGGCATGCAGGAGGCAGCCAGTAATGTTTCTCTCCCTTTCCCTTCTTCTCACTCTAAAATAAATTAAAAAAAAAAAAAAAGCACAGAAAGGGGAGTTTTCATCCCATGTCAATTTGGCTTTCTCAGACAGTCTCTTTCCATTTTAACAGCTTGTAGGGATAAAATCTTCTTTCTCTTTTCCTATAAATAAGCTCTTTAATCAACTACTCCCAGATATCTCTGTTCTATTTTCTTTCCTTTCCAAAAGACAAAGCAACCCAATTCAGCTGCCAGCTTCCTCAGCTCAAATTGTACTGAAATCCTACTGAAAGCACCAAAAGGTCCAGAAACTAGTAAAAATTTACTTTTAATATCACAGCAAACAGAGGAAACAAGTTCTGAAACTGAGAAAGTTATTTTACATACAACTGCTTAAAAGTTGCCTAGTAATTAAACTAAATGCATCAAGGTCCTATTTAAATAGACTCTTTTCTTCCTTATTCAGTATACTAGAGGCCCAGTGCACAAAAATTTATGCACTGAGGGGGGGGGGAGGGGAGGGGGGACCCTCAGCCTAGCCTGTGCCCTCTTGCAGTCTGGAACCCCTCGGGAGATAACGACCTGCTGGCTTAGGCCTGCTCCTGGGTGGCAGATGGCAGGCCCAATCCCTAAGTGCAGCCCCTGGTCAGGCTCAGAGCAGGGCTGATTGAGGAGTTGGGGAGCCGCCCCGTCATGCACAGAGCAGGGCAGATCGGGAGGTTGCGATGCCACCCTCAGTCACGCTCAGGGTATGGCTGACTGGGGGGTTGGGACACCGCTCCCTGTCACACTCAAGGCAGGGTCGATGGGGAGGTTGCGGAGCCACCCTCTGTCACACACAGAGCAGGGTCGATCAGGGGGTTGGGGTTCCATACCCTGTCACACACAGAGCAGGGCCAATCAGGGGGATGGGCGCTGCCCCCTGTCATGCACAGAGCAGGGCCCCTCAGGGGGTTGGGGAGCTCCCCCCTGTCATGCACAGAGCAGGGCCCATCAGGGGGGTTGGGGCTCCGTACCCTGTCACGCACAGAGTAGGGCCGATAGGGGAGTTAGGGCACCGCCCTCTATCACCCACAGAGCAGGGTCGAATCAGGGGGTTGGGGCGCTGCCACTGTCACACTCAGGGCAGGGCCGATGGGGAGGTTATGGCTCTACCCCGTCACACACAGAGCAGGGCCCGTGGGGAGGGGGGGTTGGGGCGCCACCCTCTATCACCTACAGAGCAGGGCCGATCAGGGGGTTGGGGCGCAGCCACTGTCACACTCAGGGCAGAGCCGATGGGGAGGTTATGGCTCTACCCTGTCACATGCAGAGCAGAGCCTGTGGTGGTGGTGGGGGGGGGGGGTGTTGGGGCGCCGCACCCTGTCACACACAGAGCCACAGGGCGATCAGGGGGTTTGGGCGCTGCCCCCTGTCACGCTGATCTGGTGCCAGGAGGCCTCGCGGCTCCGCTGATCCCGGTGCTGGGAGGCATATTACCCTTTTACTATATAGGATAGAGGCCTGATGCACGGGTGGGGGCCGGCTGGTTTGCCCTGAAGGGTGTCCTGGATCAGGGTGGGGGTCCCCACTGGGGTGCCTGGCCAGCCTGGGTGAGGGGCTGAGGGCTGTTTGCAGCTGGTCACACACCCTTCAGGGTGGGGGTCCCCACTGGGGTGCCTGCCAGTCTGGGTGAGGGGCTGAGGGCTGCTTTCAGGCTGGCGGTTGTTGATTGAAGCTCCCAACCGCTCCTTTTTTAAATTTTATTCTGGGCCAGCTTTAGCTCTGGCTCTAGCTCTGAGAGCAGGTATCTGGTTTGTTTCGGTTCTATAATCGAAACAATGTATAACTCCAGCTCTGAGATCCCGGGCCTATATTTGTTAGAATGTTTCAAACTGCCAGCTCAGAGGCCGGCAAGTCAGGCGGGGAACGTTGCAGTCTGTAGTCACTGGAGCAAGCAAGCCTCATGTTCACTTCCAGCTGCCTGGCTGCCGGCCACCATCTTGGCTGACAGTTAATTTGCATAAGGATATGCTGATTAGCCAATGGGAAGGGTAGTGGTCGTACATTAATTACCATGTTTCTCTTTTATTAGTGTAGATGCTTATGATTGGCAAAACACAGTATTTGTTCTTTCCGTTGCAAAAGTAACAATTTCTGTAAATTAACATTTCAATGCTAGTCAATATTCTTAGTAATGCCTAAATCAATGTTCTTAGAATTGCAATAGAGATTCTTTTTTATTTTAAAACAAATCCAATTCCCACTTAATATAACTTTATATAAGTATCTATACTAATAAAAGGGTAATATGCTAATTAGACTGGTTGTCTTCCGAACATCCTTCCGGACGTCCTTCCAGACAAAGCCATGGTGGCCGAGGCAGAGGTGGTTAGGGGTGATCAGGCCGGCAGGGGAGAGCAGTTAGGGGAGGTCAGGCCAGCAGGGGAGAGCAGTTAGGGGCAATCAGGCCAGCAGGCAAAGTGGTTAGGGGCAATCAGACAGGCAGGCAGGTGAGCAGTTAGAAGCCAGCAGTCCAGGATTGTGAGAGGGATGTCTGGCAGTTGGACATCCCCCAAGGGGTCCCGGATTGGAGAGGGTACAGGCCGGGCTGAGGGACACTACCCCCCGCCCCCGCCCTATGTATGAATTTCGTGCACCAGGCTTCTAGTTACAAATATATCTGGAAAATTGAGTTGTGTCCATCAGAGAGATAAGACCATGCCATGGTATTTGTAATCCAAGTGTACCTTATTATAGGTATGAAAATAATTCTCATCTACATTTGAAATCCTTGAACAGTCTGAAGAAAAAAGCATTATCCATCTATTTTGACAGAGGTAGTAATTTTGGGGAAAATAAGCTTTACTGTTAAGTTAATAAACAATAGTGAAGCAGCATAGTATTTTTATCATGGTTAAAAAGTAAGCAAGTCAGAATTTGAGATATAGACACTAAATGAAGTATTTGAAGATGATAATTATTAAAAAATTAACATTTATTGAGCACTTATATTCAAGCACTTTCTCACAACATTCCTATGAGGAAGAAATTATTATCTTCATTTACAGTTGGGGCACCTGAGGCACTGAGAGGTCAACTAAGTTACCAAAATCTCAAGATAGAAAGTGATAGAGAAAAATTTGAATCCAAATAGCCCAGGGGTGGGCAAACTTTTTGACTCGGGAGCCACAATGGGTTCTTAAACTGGACCGGAGGGCCGGAACAAAAGCATGGATGGAGTGTTTGTGTGAACTAATATAAATTCAAAGTAAACATCATTACATAAAAGGGTATGGTCTTTTTTTTTTTAGTTTTATTCATTTCAAACAGGCCGGATCCGGCCCGTGGGCCGTAGTTTGCCCACGGCTGAAATAGCCTGACACCAGTATCTGCACTGCTTTCAACCATTGCACAATATTATAAACAGACAAACTTCTAGAAATTATGAGCAAGCAAAACAAGGACTGATTAACTATAAGCTATGGTTCTAGCAACCTGATTAGCAAAATAATCTAAAAATCCTCCAGCCACCTAGTTTAATTTATTCACTAGTAGATAAAATATAGAATTTTAAAAATAAATAGTTGACATGCATTTAAGAGATACATACACACATAATACAAACATCTAGAAAAACACAGGTGCCAGAAACACAGACAAAAGAATTCCAGAACAGTAATTGTGTGAGCTGAAATGGTAGCTAGCCTTGGGGAGTGTCAATTCTCATAACCTTACAGATGCCTAAAGCCATATTTAGCAAGAAGCTAGAACTGAGAGCCCTGTATTAAGCTTAAACCCACAAAAGGTTAGTGAAATCATAGATAGAAAAAATCCCAACTCTATGCATAAGGAGACGAGAAGGAAGTGTTTTGATGTCTGTCTCATCTCCAGCTGGGAAAAAGTCCCCTGAGAATCTGTAACCATGTGTTACATTTCATGCAGGTACAGGATGCAAGTTTACACTATCTATGTAACCTAGGAAACTCCAAGCTGGGAAATTAACATGTATTGGGCCAAAATTATGCCTGGGTATCCTGGAAGAAGTAAGGACAAAACACACATTGTAGCTTGAGCAAGAGCAAAAGAAAAACTTAATCCCAGGGTTGGGGTGGGAGTATTGGGCAGAAAAATATTTTGGGCTAAAAACATTATACTTTTACCAACCTTTACCAAGTAGAGATCTCTCACCCCAGGAGAAGGGTGGGAAACTCCTGTTCAAGACCAACCATAGGTAGAAGGCGGAATTTAGCAGTCATAGGAAGGAGGGGAAGAAAGGCTGAACAAGTCCTAGCCTGCACAAGGGCCTTCCTAAGACTAAGACCAGAATAACAGAGTCCCATTCTGCCCCCCAAACAAGCACAGAGTACATCCAGGAAGAGTAAAAATGTAGAGAGAGACCCCCTCTGTATCAGGGGCATTCAGGTGCTTGTGATGAAAGGTAAGGATTTAATTTATTTTTTTATAATGATAGTCATTTACATCAGCACTGTTTATTGAGTTACCTATCCTTCCTCACTGATTTGTTTCATTTTTAATATACCTTTATTGATTTCAGAAAGGAAGAGAGAGGTAGAGAGAGATAGAAACATCAATGATGAGAGGGAATCATTGATCATCTGCCTCCTGCATGCCCCACACTGGGGATCGACCCCACAACCCGGTATATGCCCTGACTGGGAATTGAACCGTGACCTCCTGGTTCATAGGCTGACACTCAACCACTGAGCCACAACGGTTGGGCCTTCCTCACTGATTTGTAATGCAACTTTAATGTATCTTATATTCCAAAAGAAAATTGAAATTTCCATGATAGTTTTAATATGTTTTTATTGATTTTTAGAGAGAGAGGAAGGAAGAGGAATATAGAGATAGAAACATCGATGAGAGAGAAACATCACTGATTGGCTGCCTCCTGCACACCCCCTACTGGGGATAGAGCCCACAACCTGGGCATGTGCTGGGCATGTGCTCTGACCAGGAATCAAACTGATGACCTCTTGGTTCCTGGGTTGATGCTCAACTGCTGAGCCACACTGGCAGAGCTTCATTTTTAATGATCATGAATATGATATCCTATTCCACATTTTACTTAACATAGTGATTAAGAATTGGAAGTTAAATCGCCTGGGTTAAAATTCTAACTCCACCATTCATTAGCTCAGTTATCTTACTAACTTTCGAATTACTAAATCACTCTGGGTCTAAATTTCCTCATCTGTAAAATGGAATAATAATAACACCTAACTCAGGAGTTTGTGAGAACATAGGGCACTTACAACAGTACCTCATGAATATAAGAGCTCAGTAGTACCTAACAGTAGGTTTGAGATATGGTCCCAAGAGAAGACTTTTAAAATTAGATGACAACATGACTGAATAAGCATTTATAGGAAACTATTTCTCAGATGAGAGTAATTTTCCAAAGTAATATAAATGAAAGGATAACAATAAAAACCATTTGGAATATTCATGTAATTATCACACTATTGATAGTAATTTTAAAAGGTATCCATGAAACTGCATAAATTATAGTATCTTAAAAATGGACATAAATACCTAGTTAAAATAAATACACTGAATAGCCAAAAGCTAGAAATAGCCCAGGTGCCCATCAACAGGAGAATGCATAAACAGTGATACATTCATACAATGCAATACCACTCAGCAACAAAAAAATAGGTATATCATGGTGTGTAGAAGAAACCTTGCACAAAAGAGTATGTACAGTATGATTTGTTTATATGAAGTTCTAGAACAGTCAAAAGTAATCTATGGTGGAAAATAATCAGAATAATAATTTCCTATGGTGGGGTGAGGGTGAGGATTTACTGAGAAGGGACATAAGAGAACTTCCTAGAAGTCATGTTCTGTATCTTGACAGAGGTTTGGATTGTATAAGTGCACACTTTTGTATACACTTTTCAAAGAACTCATGGAATGGTGTTCTTAAATATTAGGTATTACATTTAATGCTAATTTTACCTTAAAAGAAAAAAGCATACATAATATTAAACTTTAGTTTATGATATACATGGATGAAGTATTAGGGAAAGTACATCCATTTCTTCAACTTATTTTGAAACGCATAAAAAAGGATGATTTGACGAATGGATAGAGGGATGGATAAATATTTGATAAAACATCAAGAAAAATGAAATGTTAATTTAGGATCTAGGAGGTGGTAGTTATGTGGGTACTTACTCTAAAATCTTCGCAATCTTTCTCTATGTTGGAAACAACTTTCAAATAAAATTACTGAAAAATAAATATATTTTATGTTCCTTACCAACGCCTGGAGTTATTAACAATCACTCCATTATCTATGGAGAAAGTATCTGTTGGTAATCCAGCAATATTCCAAGCTCTAATTTTTACTGGATCACCCAGGGTCTTACTCAATGAGAACTCCTCTGAACATGGGAATTTTTTCTCCTGTAAGAAATAAACAAATATCTGATGTTTTCTTTCATCTTGTTGATCAAAATATTTTTCAAATTAAAATATTGATTTGTCATTAGATATTATTTAATAACTATAAGGAACAGAAAAAAACACCTGAATTGAAAGTTGGACTATCACAGGGATATAAAGCACGGCATAGGGAATATAGTCAGTAATCTATAATAATAAAAGTGTAATATGCAAATCGACTGAACGGCCGAACAGCAGAACAACCACCCAGATGTCCTTCCAGATGACCTTCTGGAAGAAGCCAGGGCTGCAGCTATGGGATCGAGGCAGCCGCCACAGCTGTGAGGGATCGAGGCCCGGCTACAAAGGCCTACTCTTGCACGAATTTCATGCATCAGGCCTCTAGTACAGTAATAACCATGTACAGTGTCAAGGAGGTACTAGGCTTATTGCGGGGATCACCTGTAAGTTAAATAAATATCTAACCACTATGTTGTTCACTTGAAACTATTGTAATATTGAATATCAACTGTAATTGGACAATTTTAAAAATTGTAAAAACAAAGTAAAAAATCTACACTAATAAAAGAGAAACATGGTAATTGGCGTACGACCGCTACCCTTCCCATTGGCTAATCAGTGTATCCTTATGCAAATTAACTGTCAGCCAAGATGGCGGCCGGCAGCCAGGCAGCTGGAAGCGAACGTGAGGCTTGCTTCCTCCAGGGACTGTAGACTCCAACGTTCCCTGCCTGACTTCCCGGCCTCTGAGCTGGCAGTTTGAAACATTCTAACAAATATAGCCGGCTGGGATCTCAGAGCTGAAGTTATACATTGTTTCGATTATAGAACGGCAAACAAACCAACAGCGGAAGCCTCAGAGCTAGAGCCAGAGCTAAAGCTGGCCCAGAAGAAAAAAAGAAAAGAAAAAAAGGAGTGGTTGGGAGATTCCCGCCAGCCTGAAAGCAGTCAAAACCGCCAGCCTGAAAGCAGCCCTCAGCCCCTCACCCAGACTGGCCAGGCACCCCAGTGGGGACCCCCACCCTGATCCAGGACACCCTTCAGGGCAAACCAGCCGCCCCCCAGGCCTCTATCCTATATAGTAAAAGGGTAATATGCCTCCCAGCACCAGGATCAGCGGAGCCGCAAGGCCTCCTGGCACCAGATCAGCATGACAGGGTGCAGCGCCCAAACCCCCTGATCATCCTGCGGCTCTGTGTGTGACAGGGGGTGGCACCCCAACCCCCCCCCCCCTCCACGGGCCCTGCTCTGTGTGTGACGGGGTAGAGCCATAACCTCCCCATCGGCCCTGCCCTGAGTGTGACAGTGGCATCGCCCCAACCCCCTGATCGGCCCTGCTCTGTGGGTGATAGAGGGCGGCACCCCAACCCCCTGATCCGCCCTGCTGTGTGTGTGACAGGGGGCGGTGCCCTAACTCCCCTATCGGCCCTACTCTGTGAGTGACAGGGGGGAGCTCCCCAACCCCCTGATGGGCCCTGCTCTGTACGTGACGGGGGGGGGGGGCACTGCCCCAACCCCCTGATTGGCCCTGCTCTGTGCATCACAGGGGGTGGCGCCGCAACCTCCCTATTGACCCTGCCTTGAGTGTGATAGGGGGTGGTGCCCCAACCCCCCAATCAGCCCTATCCTGAGCATGACTGAGGGTGGCATCGCAACCTCCCAATCCGCCCTGCTCTGTGCATGACAGGGGGCGGCACCCCAACTCCCCAATCAGCCCTGCTCTGAGCCCCACCAGGGGCTGCACCTAGGGATTGGGCCTGCCCTCTTCCACCCAGGAGCAGGCCTAAGCCAGCAGGTCATTATCTCCTGAGGGGTCCCAGACTGCGAGAGGGCACAGGCCGGGCTGAGGAACCCCCCTTCCCCCCCGAGTGCACAAATTTTTGTGCACCGGGCCTCTAGTAAAATATATTAGAAGAAAAAAAAAGAGAAAGTTATACTATGGAAGTACTTTACTGATCCAACAAGAAGGAAAAAAAGACCTTATATTTTCAGTTATTTCTTCACTTCTCTGTCCTTATTATCATCTTTCCCCCAAAAATATCCCAACTTATTCTTTGAATGATCTAAAAAGAAACTTATGAAATATAAAACCATTACCTTGCACAACATGCTCCAATTTTCTGTACATGTTTGTCGAAAGCCAGAAGTAAAAGCACCAAGGTAGGCTATTACTCCTGCTGATACCAAGACATCGCCAGTCAAATTTTCATATACTATTTGGAGGTCATCTGCAGCTTGAGACCATCTGTGAGATAAACCAAAAGTAAAATAGCCTCACCATAGAGAATGATGGAAGACAGTAATTGAAAGGGCAAGGAGCTTCTAGCTCAGATTCTATAACAAAAAGCCGCGAAATGTTGGTCACTTGCTTACCTATAAAATGAGATTAGATCCCTTCTAGCTCTAGCATGCTCTAACACATATCTATGTTAAACAAATGACAATCCACCTTTCACTATCAGAATATTAGGTGTTGTTGTTGTTTTCAGAATTTGGCCCTTCAGAATAAGCAAAAACAATTCCCCACCCCCCCCAGCATTTTGTCTAATAATTTTCTTCAGGATGATTTGGTCTAGTTGTTACAGGATAGGAGAGATCTTCTCTTCCCCGGTTGCTAGTATGGTTGGATTTCTGCGATATCCCAAGAAAAAAATTTTCTAAGACTCATATTGGAGAATAAATTATTTTTATTTGGGTGGAATTAAATCCCTGAGTTTCCAAAGCTCCATTTCCCTTAGTCCAGTCATAGAAGAAGTGTAGCCGGGGCCAGTCTCTAGAGTTTCCTTTCCATATTGGAGCAGAATCAAGTCCAGCATCAGGCTAGCTTAGCTTATTTCCCAATGCAGTCCATCTGTCCATTATATATGGGGTCCACATGGCTGTGGACCATAGGGCAAATATAAGGAAGCAGGAGCAAAAGGAAGCACAAGCCAAGAGTCAAGTGCAACAAGAAAGAGAATTCCTTTGTTTAGGAGATTATGTATTCTCAAATTTTTGTGGGCTTGCAGTGATGATGCCCATTCTGACCAAATATCTCTGTCCCTAGGTTTTACTGACAGGCACCTCTCCTAGTCCCTGGTCACTCCAACTTTACTGGGCATGTGTCTATCTTTTTTTGTTCTGCCCCCTTCCACCAGTGCTTTGCAGAGAACATACCAGTGGTCCCCTGGGGAGTGCAAAGTTGCAGCTTCCTGGTGAAGCTGCCTAAATGACATACCTATAATGTCTGGTTTTCCCCTTTGTTCCTTTCCTATTATTAATAACTAGCTAATTACAATGATATCATAGTGGTTTCAGTATTTACTGTTTCAGTATTTTTTGTTAGTCTGCAATTCATTACCCAAAATTATATTTAAGTTGTATAGAAGCTGATATACTATTGCTAGGGTTAATATTTTTCCATTTAATAAAAACTTTGCGAAGAAAGTACATTCCAAAACCATCAAATCTGCACTACAAAGTTAAAGGCATATTACTTTATCATGCTATTCATTCAACAAATATAATTAATAAGTGAGGTAGCTGGCTGGCCAGTACAAATAAATAATTAGAACAAAACTAACTGGCATGGTTAGATCAAGCCAGTTATAACCTCTTTGAAATAAATTTCAACAGAGTGAGCCATATATCCATTACTCCCCACCCCCAACATTTTATCATGAAAAATTTTGAACATATATGTAAAACTAGAATGACCTGTACAGTGATTACCCACCTACTCACCATTTAGATTAAAAATTACCATTTCCTGCCCTGGCCAGTATGGCTAAGTTGGTTGGAACATCACTCCATACACCAAAAGGTGGTGGATTTGATTCCTGTCAGGGCACATACCTAGGATGTGGTTTTGATCCACACTTGGGGCATGTGTGGGATGCAACAAGTCAATGTTTCTCTCTCACATAGATGTTCCTCTCTCTCTCCCTCCCTCTCTCTCTAAAATCAATAAAAGTGATCACTTCCCTTATTTGCTTCTCTACAATGTCTTTTGACATTGATATTCTTTTTGAAGAACCTTGGCCAGGTGCCTTGAAGAATGTCCCACATTTTCAACCAGACATTTTAAAATCAATGATCATAATAAATATCAAATAAAGTCACATATTCAAGCCTGACATTTTTATATGTTGCTAAAATAAGCAGAAATATGACCTTGATTTTTCTCCACCCAGTCCTCCAATTAGTTTTGAGGCTCTTTCAAGCTTCTTAGCACACAGTTCCACCTGATCTTCTAAACGAGCCTTTTCCTCAGTTTTTTCAGAAAAAATATTTTGTAAGTTTTCCAAATGATGTTCAACTTCTGCCAATTCTGCTCTCTTCTGATTCAAAATTTCCATTATCTCAGCTAAGGACTTCTGAGCTTCTGTTAAACGGGCTTTCTTAGGAGCCACTACCTGTTTGGGAATAATATATGATGCAGCTGTGATGAATAGTCTGTAAAATTGACATCTTATATAATCCTTTATAGATATTATGAATTTAAAACATTTATTATTATACATTCACTTGTTACTTATAATAAAAAATTATATAAAATAAACATTTTGCTTTAAATCTTACATCTTTTTATACATAAGTAAATTAAAATATCTTTATATATTTTGTAAAATATATAAATCATTCTGGGCTAGTACACTGTCATATGTAAAACAGATAAATTATTCTGAACCAACAAAATTTCACAAAATGTAGCAAAAAAAAAAAAATGACACAATATATACCAAAATGTCTCTAAATAAGTTGCCATTGAACAGTTGCCAAAAACAGAGAAAAATATGTAATTGAATTATAAATGTTTAAAATACATGAATGTGCTTTTTGTTGGTTTTGGTTTTCTATTTTGTTTTGTTCTTTGCATTTCCAAATCTGTGATCTTCTCAGTCAGGTGAGACCTTGATGTTCAATTTCACTACCAAAACCGAATTTTCCTCAATAAATCTTGAAAAGCCACATTTTCGTTGAGAGAAAAAGTTCTAATTTTATTATGCTCATTAGTGTATCAAGAAAGGGGTTTGTCAAGCAAATTAGAAACAGACTCATAGAAACAGAACAGAAGGGAGGAGGGTCAGGAAGCTAGGTGAAAAGGTAAAAGGATTAAGCAGTACAAATTGATGGTTGCAGAACAGCCACAAAGATGTGGATTGCAGCATGGAGAATATATTCAGTAATGTTGAGATAACGAGGTATGGGGCCAGCTGGGTGCTTAGGGAAGCCAGGGACCACTCTGAGGAGAGCATGGTTTTCCAGCCACTTTGCTATACATCTGAAACTGGTGCATAATGAATGTAAACTGTGGTTGGAAAAAAGAAAAAAAGAATAGGGTTTGCAACTTTATCTTTGAGTGTACTATAAGCCATTGGTAGGAAGAATTTAGATGACCAAAGAGAATATGTATATTTGAAAGAAGGGAAACCTAAGCCTTCTGCCACAAATAAATGTATAGGCAAAGAGGAAAAAGGGAGGCACGGTATCAGACACTGAATGTCTCACGATCTCTTCTATTGGCTGAAATCTTGAAGGGGGATGTCCTATATAATAAAGAGGTAATATGCAAATTAACCCTCACGCCCTTACAAGATGGCTGCCTAAGAACAGGCCGGCAGGGGGGTTAGTGAGGGACAACCAAACGACTGAACAGCAGGCTGTGTGGTGCAACCAGGCCAGTGGGGGAGGGGCAGTTCGGGGTGACCCGGCCAGCAGAGGGGGGGCAGTAAGACTGACGAGGGGGGGCCATGAGGGGCAACCAGGCCAGCAGAGGCCACCAGGTCAGCGGGGGGGGGGGGGGGGGGGGGCAGGGGTCAGTAAGGGTGACCAGGCCGGCAGGGGTGGCAATTAGGAGCAACCAGGTTGGCAGGGAGGGGGCAGTTGGGGGCAACCTGGCTGGCAGCAGGGGGCAGTTAGGGGCGACCAGGCCAGCAGGGGGGATAGTTAGGGGCAATCAGGCCAGCATGCAGAGGCAGTGAGGGGTGATCAGGCCAGCAGGGGTGGGGGGGCAGTTAGGGGTGACCAGGCAGGCAGGCAGGTGAGCGATTAGGAGCCAGCGGTCCAGGATTGTGAGAGGGATGTCCAACTGCCGGCCCTGGGATCGGGACTAAACCGGCAGTCGGACATCCCCCAAGGGATCCCAGATTGGAGAGGGTTCAGGCTGGGCTGAGGGTACTCCCCCCAACCCCCATGCACGAATTTCATGCACCGGGCCTCTAGTATTAAATAAATAGGTAGAAAGTAGGAAAACCCACTTTCTACTTTTGACTTTGGAGGAGACCTTGCTGGATACCTCCCTTTAACATTGAATTAAAATGGTAGTGTGGAGGTGTAGACTGGGAAGTCAGGAAAGAACCTGAATACTTTGGCTTCTCTGCTTAATGGAAAGGTTCCAGAAGATTCTACATGTCTTGTGGGTTAAGAGCTTGCAGACCTGGTATGAGACTACTGTGGGGAGGGACAAGAGGTTCAATGGAAGAGCATCCCAAGTAAAATTAATTTTATTTCTTTAACAGGTGTATATAGGTCTACTCCTCTGAAACTAACATTATTAGGAGTACCTACCTAATTGTTACAGCTGATCACTCATTCTATACTCAGGTTGTTCTAAACACATGCTACCATGTATGTTTACCTGCCTTTTTATTTATATTTCCTGCTTCCCTGGGTAGAATTCTGCAAGCTACAGTGTTTTCCTGGTCCTCTGCTAGCCAAATTTACAAAATGATCTTAAAACCATTCTCTGCTCTCCCAGGAAGTTGGCCCCAGGGGCTACTCCATAACAGGTTTCCTTTCAATGCATGCCATTGCTTTAGGGGATCTTCCCATGCTCTGCCTCTTAATCCTACTTGGCTCTTCTTACTTCTAACCCTTTGAATTAATTTTTTAATCTGTCACTTCACCCTTTAAGTTCTGGATTTTTCTTTGTTTCTGCCCATCCCTCATCAAACTCCAATTCTCTTTTGGCCCAGGTCCCAATGGGTATAGGTCAGTCTGGCCAATTTCAGTGGTCATCCCTGCTCCCACAGCACCACCACTCACACAGCCCCATTCAGGGTATATCACATGAAAGTATTTTCTTCACCTACTAGATACTCAATGTCTGATGTTTATGCTGCAGCAGGACAATTCTTTCTGGTAGCACTTTTAGAAAAGTCTTAACTAGCAAATACATGCATAGATTTTAATTTCTGAGAATATTTCAGTAGAAAATGGATATGTTGATCCTCAAAATACCTTTGCAACTCTGTCATATACTTCCATAGCCATGATCCATTTACACAGACCCTCAGCTGCAGAAGAAGCCTTAGCAATCTTAGGGGGGTCAAATTCAGGGTTTGTTAAATAGTCACCACGAATCTTCTGCATAACATTCACCTACGAAACAAAGATTTAGATCAGATCTTAAAGTTTCAACATATATCACACAATTATGAGGTGAAAAATAATCACATATAGTAAAAAAATTTTGTATAAAAAAGTTATGTTGCCGTAACCAGTTTGGCTCAGTGGATAGAGCGTCGGCCTGTGGACTGAAAGGTCCCAGGTTCGATTCCGGTCAAGGGCATGTACTTGGTTGCGTGCACATCTCCAGTAGGAGGTGTGCAGGAGGCAGCTGATCGATGTTTCTCTCTCATCGATGTTTCTAGCTCTCTATCTCTCTCCCTTCCTCTCTGTGAAAAATCAATAAAATATTAAAAAAAAAAAAAAAAGTTATGTTGTCTTTAAAAACCAGTCAGTACTTTGAGATAATTTTAAAATAAGCATAATTATAGCTGAAATATAAGTCATTTTTGAGCAAAATATGCAAACTTGTTATAGATATTGAGGGAAAATATTTCTTCTAAAAAAATTAAAAGACTTTTGCGGATTTAAGAAAACATGAAGACAAGAAGAAAGGACAATTAAATATTAATAAATAAACAAGGGTACAGATGGAAAAGAATGATTTATACTTTATCTCTCATAAATTTGTGTATCTGATTAATAAACTATTATATGAACACTCTTAAAGAACTTTTACACTAAAACAGTGAATTATTAAATGACTTTCAGTGGTTGGCAACAAGAGTGGGTCTATGCATTATGAGAATTCATAAAATAGTAACAAATGGAATGTCCCTTTATTATTTTAATCCAAAATGGAATATCTCCTTATGTTTTATACTAGAGGCCCAATGCACGAAATTCATGCAAGGGCCTTGGCCCCAGCCCCTGCCTGCTGCTGCCGTGGCCGGGGGCCTCTGCCGCCCCTGCCTCGGCCTCCACCCGCCGTGGCTTTGTCCGGAAGGACATCCGGTCTAATTAGCATATTATGCTTTTATTATTATAGATAGTATCACATAATATTAAAGATCTTATACATCTCAGCAAAGTTACATTTAGTAAAAAAAATTCAATGAAACTCACTGGAATGTTGTCCTTGTCATATTCTTTCAAATCTCTTAAGAAATTCATATCTCCCAGAAGTTTTTTGCTAGGACCCCAGTAATCAAATATCTATAAATAAAATTTTGCAAACTTATTAAATGGATAATTAAAGATGGTTTCTATAAGATTTTTCTTCTTGAAGTTTAAGATATACTTTCCAGAAAAACTATATACTTTGAAAATATTAACTTTTGTCTTCTTGGAAATAAAAGATTCCTCTCCCCAAGATCATGTTATACATATCAAATGTTTAAAATATGAACATGAAATTACACATTAAATTTATTATAAAAATTAAACATTGAAAGAGAAATGATATGTGGTGTGTGAGTGTGTGTGTGTCAATGAAAATAACTTGGTTAGGTAAGAGCCTATTTATTTTCTTTATTATCTCAAAGAAGGATAGAATGACCAAAAAAATAATCTAAATTCTTCAATTCAGGGATTCTAACCTAAGTATAAAAAACTAAAAAGAAAATAAGTCTATAACTTTACTTTAGGATGGATGCAATACCTTCCTTTTTTAAGGGATATAGCCTTGAATAATAAATGATCTATAACAGCTAATTTGTATTGTGAGCTTACTGTTTGTGAAGATTTATATATAAGAGCTTTATATGTATTAACTAATCTAATTCTCATTAATTTTATGAGGCAAGTACTATGATAACCCTCTTTTTTCCCTTTCATGTATTTATTTTTTAATAACTCTCTTTGTACAGTTTCACAGAGATTAAGCATATTGCTGAAGATCACATTACTGATGGTAGTGGGATTCCTTAAGACAGGCATTCTGCCTCCAGAGCACATTCTTTTAACAACCTCACTAGACTGTAACACAGCAGAATTTTGAATACCCAGAAACAACACCAATGTGGTTATACTATATATCAGATTCCTGAGAATCCTTGCTGGAAAAGCACAGGAATCTCAGTGCTTATTCAATCCCAACCCCATGAGAGTAAGTAACCCTACATAGGCAGAAAAGGAGATGGAATCAATTAGATCCACATTTTTCTGATGCTATACTGCCTCAGCTTTGCTCTGGAATAAATATAGATAATGTTTTCCATAATTTATTCTGAATCCATTTAATCTGGAAGACAATGTTTCTTCCCTGGACTGAGTACTGTTGACATTTAACCTGACAGTAGTTGCTATAAAGTATTCTGTACATTCATGAACATGATTTAAATCTGTGTCTTGTTATTACCTTTCCTCCAGTTCCTGAAGGATCTGTAATTTTTTCTGGTTTTATATCTTTCATGACACAAATAGCAGCCATAACTAGCTTAACACCAGATGGAGGATTTTTCATTGATTTCACAATTGTAATGTCAGATGGCTAAATCGAAAGAAAACAGGATATCTTCAGAATAGTTTATTTCTAAATAGTAAGCTTTTAAAATAATATTGGAGAAACGCATCAATTTTCATTTGAAATTGTAATTGTTTTTTGCTTTGCATCACTATAATAAGCAATAGAGAATTTAGCACAGATTAACAGCAATGGTTTTCAAACATCTGGAAGATCATAGATCCTTATGAGAATATTATGACAGCTATAAACCTTCCAGAAAATATATATTTTTGCACATAAACACAAAATTTGTATGTAATCACACACCAAGCCCATACATGGAACCCAGGTTAAGAACCCTAGTTTAGACAAAGACTTAATTCTATATTTTCTTATATGTAACTAGAGGCCCAATGCATGAAATCATGCAAGAGTATGCCTTCCTTTCCCCACTGCTGGCACCGGCTTCCCTCTGGCACCTGGGACCTGGGCTTCCCTCACAGCCCCGGCTTCGTCCAGAAGGTCGTCCAGTAGGACATCCAATCTAAATAGCATATAACGCTTTTATTATTATAGCTATTAGAGGCCTGGTGCACAAATTTGTGCACCAGTGGGGTCCCTCGGCCTGGCCTGCGTGATTGGGCCGAAATCAACTTTCTGACATCCCCCGAGGGGTGCTGGATTGTGAGAGGGTGCAGGCCAGGCGGAGGGACCCCACCACTGCACGATCAGGGCTGGGGAGGGATGCAGGAGGTTGGCCAGCTGGGGAGGGACAGTGGGACGGCTCCAAGGCATGTCTAGCCCATCTCACTCAGTCCCTTAGCTGGACCCCAGCAGCAAGCTAACCAACCAGTTGGAGTGTCTGCCCCCTGGTGGTCAGTGCACATCATAGCAACTGGTCAACCGGTCGACTGTCTGCCCCCTAGTAGTGCACATCATAGCGAGTGGTTGAGTAGCCTTAGCATATCATTAGCATATTATACTTTGATTGGTTGAACAGATGACTGGACACTTAACATATTAGGCTTTTATTATATAGGATTAGTTTTAACTCCCTCCCCCAAAAATGTAAGAAGAGGTAGGTCCCAATTCCAAACTTATTTTTTAAAAAGGTATATATTGTTATGACAGATACAATAGATTCACTTACTTAATATCCACTCCAATATCCTCTGACCTCTCTTGCAATTGCTAGAAAGCTAACAATTATATATTTTAGTTTCCCATGCAACTAGAGTTGTGAGAGGTCATTAGGTTCCACCATCAGATCACTTGAATGATAAAAGAACTCAGAATGAATAAGTGGGGAAATGGGCAGAGTGTGAGACATCTATTTTGCCCACATGGATTATAGTAGAGATGGTGTAGCTCTGTAGGAAGGCTCTGCAAGCTTTTGACTCAGAGGGTCCTCTGGTAGACTATTTCTGCAATTGGGCTTTGAATCATTCCTGACAGCTTAGCCTATGATCTGTTTCTTCAGCTCTTCCAACAATTCTATAATCCATTTGTAAAATTCCCGAAAGAGTACTATCTGCTTATACTAAATACAGTCAATTCTCATCTCTGCAACTGAACCCTAAGTCATATCAAATACAGTATTTGACACCAAGAATGGTGCAAGCAACAAACTCACAATGAAAAAAGAACCTAATATTGATTAAATCCAATAGCTGGAGGGGTTTGAAAACATTAAGAATCCTGTGAGTTTCAGAGAATGGAGTACTGAATGTCCATGATACACAGTGATAAAATAGTTACTTAGATTAATGCTCATGATCATCTACAATGGAATGCTTATTAAAAACAAGGCTTTGTCAGAATGACTGACTGCTGTGATAAATGTCTAAGGAGAAAATGAAGAAAGACCACTAGGTAGAATGTGGCCTTTAAATGTGCCAGAGAGCAGACAGGAAGAAAATAAGCTCAGGGTTTTTAATTCCTGACTCAAAGCACAGTGAGAGCACTAGGACATTTTTATAAATGCCCTGAAATAATCTCATGTCTTGCCTGGCTGGCGTGCCTCAGTGGTGAGCATCGACCTATGAACCAGGAGGTCACAGTTCGATTCCCAGTGGAGGCGCGTGCCTGGGTTGAAGGCTTGATCTCCAGTGTGGGGCGTGCAGGAGGCAGCTGATCAAGAATTCTCTCTCATCATTGATGTTTCTATCTCTCTCCCTTCCTCTCTGAAATCAATAAAAATAAATAATAATCATCTCATATCTTAAAACTACAAGGCTGATCTTAACTGAAAATCAGATAGAATTTGGTCCTGTGAGATGCTGAATTACCCCTACGTTGAACTCATCATCTTGTCAGGTCACTTACATTAAAGTTAGGGCACTGGTTAGAAAAAAGGCAAGTAGGTAAATTTGGTTTTAATGTAAAAACTCACTACATTATTCTTTGTATTAATTTGCTATGGATATTGAAAACATTTTTTATACATTGGTAGTGGCTTATGGATTGTGGTCAGGCCAAGTAGGTCTAAATTTTCTCACTAATTCACTTAATAAATACTTAGAGCCCTAGCCGGTGTGGTTGAGTGGTTAGAGTGTCACCCCACACCAGAGGGTTGAGGGTTCGATTCCCAGTCAAAGGCATGTACCTGGGTTGCAGGTTCGATCCCCAGACCTTTAGTACTGGGGATCGAGCCTGCAACCCAGGCATGTGTCCTTGAGTGGAATCGAACCTGGGACCTTTTAGTCCACAGGCTGATGCTTTATCCACTGAGCTAAACCAGCTAGGACTAGTAGTAATATAAATAGATTTTTGTATTAGATCTGAAAATGTTGCCTTTTTAATTAAAAAGTTATCAATATTTAAATTGTTAGCCTTAGGTTGCTAATTTTATGTATGTCATGACAGTGACATACAGTGGGTTTTGATAAATGTAACACATGGAATATCGCATTGTGGTAAAAATTTGTCATAACAATAGATTGTTGTGTGCTGTTTAAATAATAACCAACATATTAAACCAAAGTATTGCCATACATTAGTACCATTTTATGTAAGTTATTTATAAGTTGCATTCTTTTCTTCATTGTATATATTTTTATGACTAATGAGAAGAAAACAAAGCTATAATAAATTGTCTTTTAAGAAAATTTAAAGTAATTTGGTCTCTGAGGAAATATTTAATGTATTGAGAGAATTCAACAGGCAAGTGTTATTTCAGCACCATTTGTGATAGCTCTCTGTGTTTTGTTATGAGTTTGTGTTAATCAACAATCTGTTTTTATAGCATAGTTTCTTGTAAGTTATGTTGCTAGAATATTCCACTTGTGGGATCATGGCTTTTTCTCTGACACTATTGTATCTTTTTAATTCTTCCATAAATTATTGTTTTAATTAGAAAAAAAAGAAGGCAAAGAGTGGTCTGAATATACTGAACCACCATACTACACTGGGCCTCCCTAGTCAACATAAGCTATCTTTCCTGCTCCCTTTGATGAGGTTGTTCTGGTCTTGCCTAAAGTCTTATAAAGCTCTGGATAGTTCAGTTGGTTAGAGCATCACACGTCAAGGTTGTGGGTTTGATCCCCAGTCAAGGTTGTAGGTTTAATCCTCAGGGCACATACATGAATCAACCAGTGAATACATAAATAAATGGAACAAACTGACCTCTCTCTCATCACTAAAAAAAAGAGATACTATATGAAGTCATATACAACACAGTGTAATGCAGATAGGTGCCACCCACATCTGTATGGAGATCTTTAAGTTCTTCTGTACACACATGCTCAAGAGGCTGCAGAAGGGTAGCTCCACACTATCTATATATATAAAAGCCTCAGCAACCATTCTATTGTTTGAATGGTCAACCGGTCATTATGACACGCACTGATCACCAAGGGGAAGACGCTCAACGTACAGGATTGGGCTCCCTCCTGTCTGGATCAGGCCTGTGGGTATTGGGCCAAAATTGGCTATCCGACATCCCCCGAGGGGTCCTGGGCCAGGCCGAGGGACCCCACCAGTGCATGAATCCATGCACTGAGCCTCTGGTTTAACATATGCCTCCTGGTCCATGTACAGAACTACTCTGGCCTCTTGGAGTCTGTTCCATTTTCATTGGAATATCCTGAATGAAAATTATAAATAATATATGAAAAGCAAAAAATAATATAATATATCAAAGAGGAGCTGTTAAGAGTCAAGTTCCAGCCCTGGCTGGGTGGCTTAGTTGGTTGGAATGTAGCCCCATACACCAAAAAGGTTGTGGGTTCGATTCCTGGTTGGGCCTCATATGGGAAGCAACTGAGATGTTTCTATCTCATATATCTCTCTCTCTCTCTCTCTCTCTCTCTCTCCCCCCCTCTTCCTCAATCTCTTTTTAAAAAATCCATAAAAACATATCCTCAGGTAAGGATTTTTAAAAAAAATCAAGTTCAATTTGACTGGACAAAAACAATATAATATCATCCACTGAAATAAAACTACTCCTGATTAACTAAGTAGCTGTACACAATTTTACTTTATTGGCGAAACATAAGGTAACTAATGCAAACACTTGCCTTTAGTGTATCCAGTGCAGAAAGAGCTGCTTCCAAGGCTGGAATTGCCTCAGCTAAGTCACTTTCACACTCATTTTTCAGAAGTTGGGCTTCTTCAGCCTTTCCACTGGCTACCTCTTCATCTAATTTCACAAACTTTCTTTTTGCTTCTACTTGTGCAGACTCTATCTCAATAACCTAAAGAAAAAAATAAAGACAGTTCCTCAAACATTGTATTGCTTTCTCCCTTCTGGATATAAAAGAATGTTTGAAAAGTAGGGAATTTTTAAGGATAGAAGAGCCCAAGATAAAATGAGGAGAAATGCAAATACATGTAACCTAATTTGGTAATGGTCTTCCCACTTTCCTTCAAAAATGAATGAAAGAAACCCAAAGAGATAGCCAATCAAGAGAAAAGGGTAAAGTCCCTAAGATATAGTGGCAAAAATTGAGGCTTATTTTCTTTTTTTTAATTTATCTTTATTGTTAAAAAGTATTACAGATGTTCCCCTCCCTCCCCCATTGACCCCCTTCACCCTGCTCCTGTCCCCTCAGCGTTATTTAGAACTAGAGGCCCTGTGCACAAAAATTTGTGCACTTGGGGAGGATCCCTCAGCCCAGCCTGTGCCCTCTCGCAGCCTGGGACCCCTCGGGGGATGACCACCTGCTGGCTTAGACCCGCTCCCTGGGGAATTAGGCCTAAGCTGGCAGTCAGACATCGCTCTGGCAGCCCGGGAGTCCTCAGGGGATGTCCACTTGCCAGCAGGGAGCAGGCCTAAGCTGCAGTTGGACATCCTTAGCACTGCTGAGGAGGCGGGAGAGGCTCCCACCACCACCGCTATACTGGCAGCCGTCAGCCTGGCTTGTGGCTGAGCAGCGCTCCCCCTGTGGGAGCGCACTGACCACCAGGGGGCAGCTCCTACATTGAGCATATGCCCCCCGGTGGTCAGTGTGTGTCATAGTGACCAGTCATTCCCAGTTGTTCTGCTGTTAGGATCAATTTGAATATTACCCTTTTATTATATAGGAGTGCCTGGCCAGCCTGGGTGAGGGGCTGATGGCTGTTTGCAGGCTGGCCATAGCCCCTTCAGTGTGGGGGTCCCCACTGGGGTACCTGGCCAGCCTGGGTTGAGTGGCTGAGGGCTATTATCAGTCTGGCCACACACCCTTCAGGGTGGGGGGGGGGGGGTCCTGCTGGGGTACCTGGTCAGTCTGGGTGAGTGGCTGATGGCAGTTTGCAGGCTGGCCAAGCCCCCCAGCAGGGATCCTCACCCCATGAGGATGTGGCCAGCCTGGGTGAGTGGCTGACAGCTGTTTGCAGGCTGGCCACAGCCCCTTCAGTGTGGGGGTCCCCACTGGGGTACCTGGCCAGCCTGGGTGAGGGGCTGAGGGCTGTTATCAGTCTGGCCACACACCCTTCAGGGTCAGGTGGTCCTGCTGGGGTGCTTGGTCAGTCTGGGTGAGTGGCTGATGGCAGTTTGCAGGCTGGCCAAGCCCCCCAGCAGGGATCCTCACCCCATAAGGGTGTGGCCAGCCTGGGTGAGGGGCTGATGGCTTTTGCAGGCTGGCCACAGCCCCTTCAGGGTGGGGGTCCCCACTGGGGTGCCTGGCCATCCTGGGTTAGGGGCTGAGGGCCGTTTGCATGCTGGCCACGGCCCCCAGCCACCCAAGCTCCCAGTGGAGGCTGGCTGGAAGCAGGTATCTGGGATTTATTTATTTTCTATAATTGAAACTTTGTTGCCATGAGCAGGGGCCACAGCCGGCTCAGGGCAGGAGGAAAGCTTGGCTTCCTCCATCGCCTGGGCAACCAAACCTCCTGCTTGCTCCAGCTCCGTGGTTGTGGGCCGCCATCTTGGTTGGGTTAATTTGCATATAGTCACTCTGATTGGCTGGTGGGCAAGGCTTAGGGCATAGTGAAGGTACAGTGAATTAGCATCTTTGTCTTTTATTAGTGTAGATAGCTAAGATCTGAAAACAGACCAAGTGTCCATCAGTAGATGAATGGATAAAAAAAAACAAAACCTGTGGTACATTTACACAATGGAATACTATGCAGCTGTAAAAAAGAAGGATCTCTTACCCTTTGAGACAGCATGGAGGGACCTGGAGAGTATTATGCTAATGAAATAAGCCACTCAAAGAAAGACAAGTATCACATGATCTCACTTATATGTGGAATCTAATGAACAAAATAAACTGATGAACAAAATAGACCCAGATACTTTGAAGCATGCAACAGACTGACTATATTTCAGAGGAAAGGGGTAGGAGGCCAGAAGAGTTTATCCAAAGAACTTATGGACACAGACAATAGTATGTTAAGGCTTATTTTCAAAGATAATTTTACATATTTCAATTGTCTTCTGACATCAATTAAAAAAAAAAAAGGATACTCTACCTGCATCATATGTGCATTTTCAATTTTAGCTTCCTCCAATTTGGGCTGTAACTGAACTAGCTCCAATTTCATTTCACCAACCTAAATAGACAGTTCATCATTAAGTTTTCATAGCTACAATAACTACAGAAACCAAACATAGAAAACTGAAACTTAAATGTATCAGAAAGTATTAGGGCCAGAAAACCTTAACTTTTTCTTCCAGTTATTTACATGACTAGAGGCCCGGTGCACAAAAATTTGTGCACTCCTGGGGGGGGGACCCTCAGCCCGGCCTGTGCCCTCTCGCAGTCTGGGACCCCTCGGGGGGATGACCATCTGCTGGCTTAGGCCCGCTCCCCGGGGGATTGGGCCTAAGCTGGCAATCAGACATCCCTCTGGCAGCCCGGCAGCCCTCGGGGGATGTCCACTTGCCAGCAGGGAGCAGGCCTAAGCTGCAGTCAGACTCCTTAGTGCTGCTGAGGAGGCGGGAGATGCTCCCACCACCACCACTGTACTGGCAGCCGTCAGCCTTGCTTGTGGCTGAGCAGAGCTCCCCCTGTGGGAGCGCACTGACCACCAGGGGGCAGCTCCTGCATTGAGTATCTGTCCCCTGGTGGTCAGTGTGTGTCATAGTGATCAGTCATTCCCAGTTGTTCTGCTGTTAGGGTCAGTTTGCATATTACCCATTTATTATATAGGATAGAGGCTTGGTGCATGGGTGGGGGTCGGCTGGTTTGTCCTGAAGGGTGTCCCGGATCAGGGTGGGGGTGCTGGTGGGGTGCCTGGCCAGCCTGGGTGAGGGGCTGAGGGCTGTTTGCAGCTGGTCACACCCTCTTCAGGGTGGGGATCCCCACTGGGGTGCCTGGCCAGCCTGGGTGAGGGGCTGATGGCTGTTTGCAGGCTGGCCACACCCCCTTTAGGGTGGGGGTCCCCACTGGGGTGCCTGGCCTGTCCCAGTGAGGGGCTGAGGGCCGTTTTCAGGCTGGCCAAGCCCCCCCCAGTGATAGAAGCTCCCGCCTCTCCTTTTTTTCTTTTTATTCTGGGATTTATTTACCTTCTATAATTGAAACTTTGTAGCCTTGAGAGGAGCTCAGAGCCAGCCAGGGTGGGCAGGAGGGAAGCTTGGCTTCCTCCATCGCCAGGGGCAACCTAAGCCTCTTGCTCGATCCAGCTCCGTGGCCATGCCGGCTGTAAGCAGGTATCTGGGCTTTATTTGTCTTCTATAATTGAAACTTTGTTGCTGTGAGTGGAGCTCAGAGCTGGCACGGCAGGCGGGAAGCTTGGCTCCCTCCATCATTGGGGCAATCAAGCCTCCTGCTTGCTCCAGCTCTGTGGCTGCCGGCCGCCATCTTGGTTGGGTTAATTTGCATACAGTCGCTCTGATTGGCTGGTGGGCATGGCTTAAGGCATAGCATAGGTACGGTCAATTTGCATGTTTGTCTTTTATTAGTGTAGATAAAAGAAATCATGAGAGTGTGGTCAGTTTCCTTTACAAAATATTTTATCTTCCTTGAGTATATGACAGGGCAGCAGGAGAATGCAGTTGCCATGGAAGAAATGCAGACAGAAAAGAAGGTGGCAGCTTGGGGTTATCCCTTTTATATTATTCTATCTAATAATAGACAAACATGGTAATTGACTGTACCTTTGCTACGCCTCCCATTGGCTAATCAGCACGATATGCAAATTAACAGCCAACAAAGATGGCAGCTAATTTGCATACTGCAGGCAGGGTGGGACAGCTCGAACCGCCAGTGCGCTGCCTTCCAGGACAGGCCGGCCGCCTGGGACCCCATCAGCAGGTCCCAGGCGCAGGCCCGCCCCAGAAGCCCCAGCAGCCAGCCTGCCTTGCCACCTTGCCTCCCCGGGACCCAATTGACGGGACCTGGGACGGCAAGCACGCCCGCCCCAGAAGCCCCAGAAGCCGCCAGATATTGTAGTAACTCTATCAGTAAGCACTCTGAAAGTCAGTGGCATAAATGCACCAATTAAAAGACAGATTATGAGGGTGAATCAAAAACAAAACCCACTTTAAATATAAAGACACATATAGATTAAAAGTAAATGAATTAAGCTGCAGCCAGTTTTGCTCAGTGGATAGAGCATTAGCCCGTGGACTGAAGGGTCCCAGGTTTGATTCCAGTCAAGGGCATGTACCTCAGTTGCTGGCTTGATCCCCAGTCCCTATCAAAGCATGTGCAGGAGGCAACCAATCAATGTGTCTCTCCCTTTCCCTTCACTCTCTCTAAAATTCAATGGAAAAATATCCTTGGGTGAAGATTAACAAAAACAAAGTAAATGGATTAAGTAACATGAAAGAGATTATAAGAAAAATATATTCCAAATTTTGTTAGTTGTATAATGGTTATGTTTAAATTATTAACACCTAAGAAATTGGGTGAAGGGTACATATAATATGCTGTAGTATTTTATAGGTTTTTTTTTTACATTTATGAGATTATTTCAAATTAAAATATTAAAAAATTAAAAAATAATAAAATATTAATTGAAGTGTGTATGCATTACATGAAAAATCTCCTAATTGCTTGTAGCATAATTTATTAAATTGTGCTAAAATTTACAAGGGTTCAATTAAAAAATATCTTAATTCTAAATGATATAATAGAAAATATATAATAGTGCAGTTATAAGCACTTATCTGAAAATAAAAATTTAAAGAAGTGAATTTAAAGAAGGGATTAGCCAAAGAAAATATATGCACAACCCATGGACACAGACAACAGTATGGTGATGGCCAGAGAGAAGTGGGGGGCAAGAGCTGGGTACAGGGGGCAAAAGGGGGGAAATAGGGACATCCTATATAATAATAATAAAAGGCTAATATGCACATTGACTGAACGGCAGAATGACTGGTTGCTATGATGTGCACTGGCCACCAGGGGGCAGATGCTCAATGCAGGAGCTGCAGCCTGGTGGTCAGTGTACTTCCATATGGGGAGTGCTACTCAGCCAGAAGCTGGCTCATGGCTGGCCAGCACAGTGGTGGTGGCAGGAGCCTCTCCCACCTCTGTGACAGCACTAAGAATGTCCAACTAACGGTTTAGACCCGATCCCTTGGGGGCCTAAGCCTTTAGTCGGACATCTCCCGAGGGCTCCCTGGCTGCTAGAAGGATGTCTGACTGCAAGCTTAGGCCTGATCCCCCGGGGAGTGGGCCTAAGTCGACAGGTGGACATCCCCCAAGGGGTCCTGGACTGTGAATGGGCACAGGCCAGGCTGAGGGACCCTCCCCTCCCCCCGAGTGCACAAGTTTTTGTGCACCGGGCCTCTAGTTGCTTATATTGAAATAATGCATAATAAGCATTAGAAGACTCATTTTTTAAAACACCAGTCTTTTATTTTACCAGCCATTAAAATAAAAAGACAACCCAGACTTCATATATTCTCTCCAAATTCCAAAAAAAAAGAAAGACTAAAACAAGATGTATCTGAGTCTGTGTGGTCTGGGTAACTTAGTAAACTTCTCTAAAACTCACTTTAATCATCTGTAAGAAACAGATCATAAAAGTTTCTACCTCACGGAGCTGTTATGAGGAATAATTGAAGGAATACATGTGAAACATATAACACAGTGCCTGACACATATTATTTCTTACATTTCCTATTATATATTACCATTTTGCGCTGTCAAATGTACCTGAGATTCAGCAAAAGCTAGTTGGTCAAGCCCATTCACGTATCTTTGTTTTGCTTCTACAACAGCTTGTCGCTTCTGAGTCAACAGCTGTCGAAATGAGGCAATAAGTTCAAGATAAGAAGTAGCAGTAACATAGTTATGTCGTCCTAACTCCTGCAAGAACCTAAAAAGAGGCAGATAATATATCTTAATATAAGTAACAGGCTTCAGAAAGTAAGAAGTAAATTCAACATAGCATTAATAACAAGCATTTAAGAATAAAGGTTAATTTTTAAAATTAAAATTTTTTATATGTTTTTATTGATTTTTAGAGAGAGAGGAAGAGAGAGAGAAACATCATCAACTGACTATCTCCTCCACACCTCCTACTGGGATCGAGCCTGCAACCTGGGCATGTGCCCTGACAGGGAATCGAACCATGACCTCCTGGTTCCTAGGTTGACGCTCAACCACTGAGTCTCACCCGCTGGGCGAAGTTAATTTTATTTAGAGGGTGCTGAGTACTTGAACTCCATAGAGTTCTAAAATTCTACACATAACCACATTCCAATTTCTTATCTACAAGATATCAAATAGCAATGATGTATTTTAAAAGCACAAATAAATAGATCTGTATCATAGGTGAAAGATATAGGCCTTTTTACATGTTTCATATGAAGATCTAAAACTGTAAGGGAACCAAGTTATTGTGTAAGTTAGGCAAGTATAGTAGGAAAGGGGATTGCAGATAGGATAGTAAGAATGAGTCATCATTCTTTGCACAAGTGTGTCACATGTCAGCTGAATGGGGTATGCCAAGAAGTATGAGATTACTACACATACACATGGAAACAATGAAAGCAATGATGTTTCATAGCAAGTATGTAGACTAGAGCCCACTTCTTGATGCAACTGTCCAAGCCAACTATGCTAGCTGGATAGGCAATATACTCTATTCTTAGTGATATGAGCATTTGGGCTTATGTACCTATGAAATGAAGATCTCAGAGATTAACAGAGGTAAAACAGATACTTTTGAAGAATCCACAGCCTACCAACACTCAGTGCCCCATAGCAATATTGGTTCTGTGAAACTTGCTACCCTAACTATATCTGACCAGAGTTGGACACTGGACACAAATGAGACTAATCACATTTTGGAACAAATTTGGAATGGGGAGTTGGAAACAGGCAATCAGTCTCTGCCTATAGCTGGAATTGCAAGAAGAAAATAGGGAACTGAGAGGCAGCCAGTTTCCTCCATATGCCTGGGAAGCAGAAAATTCAGTCTGCAAAGAGAAAGAAGTAAGTAGATGCCCAGACAAAAGCAGGAATGAGAAATAAAGAAAAGGCATTTCTGGTTTTAGAATGGCTTTCTAATTCCTGCTTCCAGTCACTTCTGAGGCCCACCTGAATTCTTTCCCTTAAGCTTTGTGAGACACCTCTGGATCTTTTATGATAAACTCCCCCTTTTTGTTAAAGCTAGATCAAGTACCTTTCTATTACTTGCAATCTGAGGGTCTTTACTAATTAAGTGATCAGAGAGATCTAGAAAACATAGAAACCCTATTAAAATTTTGGACTTTCACAGAAAGAGATGCTTCAAAATATGACATTATTGTAATTTAAAAATTCATTAACCTTTCTGAAAGATCCATAATAGAAGTATGAAAATGTTTGCAGATTGGAACTATCTCTCGTCGTTCAACTTCAGTAAGCTCCAGTGTTTCTAAGAATTTCACAGCTACAAGCTCAAGGGCATCTTCAGGCCATGGCTAAAAATAAGAAAAAGAAAATTTGTAAAATTTAAGATGAATATCCTAATCCAACTATGTAAATTAAGTGCCTTTCTATACAAGAATAATTTAGGGTTGAGAAAATTAAACTCGATTGGGGAAAACAGAATTAGGGGACTGAGGTCACAAGTAAATCTATGAAAGATCTAATTAATATGTCCATAAACTAAAATTAAAGATAACATGAAAGGTCAATGATATTTTCCATATAAAAGCTATACTTCACTGCTTTCCTAACTCTTCCACTTGGATGTATAGGCATCCCAAACTTAGTATGACAGTGGCAGAGGCAGCTAGTTGCCCACCTAATATCTATCAGCCCCTTTTCCTTAGAATTCCAATTATATTCTAGATAGTAACACACCCAGCTAAAAGAGTCCATTTCCTAGACTCCCTTGCAATTCAGAATGGATAAAGACATAGACACAGTTGTTAGGTGGGGATTTCAGGAAAGGCTCTTTAGAGGGTTACATCGAGGTGGCATGCATCATTTTTGCCTTATTTCCCATTATTCTACTTCTTGCCTGGAACACAAGATGTGAAACTTGGAGCTCCAATATCCACCATAGACCATAAGATGACTTTAAGATCGAAACTACATGCTAAGGATAGTAAAGCAGAAAAACTTGGGATTCTGGGACTTTGTTGAGCCACAAAAGCCCCAGTCGGCTTATCTTCAGGTTTTTTTCTATATCAGAGGGAAAACTCTATGTGTTTAGTTTGGGATTCTGTTACAAATAGCCCATCACAATTCCTAACATTACATCCACAGCTAATCTTTTATTTTCTTCCTCACAAATTTGCTTCTTTTCAAATCTTTCCCGTCTCTGTGACATTCCTTTGCTTTTCCTGGAATATGTCAAGCATGTCCCTGCCTCTGGGCTTTGAACTTGCTGTTCACTCTTGACTAGGACTCTCCTCACCTAAGAATCCCTTTGGTTTACTCCTTCACATCTCTGTTCAAATGCCAACTTATCAGCAAGGTCTTCCCAGAGCATTTTTTCTAAAACTTCATTCCTTCCTTCATTACACTTTCCCTTATCCTGAATTTTTTTTCTTAGCACTTATAAATATTTGATATATAATTATTTGTTCATTTGTTGAT
This sequence comes from Myotis yumanensis, assembly GCF_028538775.1. NCBI lineage: Eukaryota > Metazoa > Chordata > Mammalia > Chiroptera > Vespertilionidae > Myotis > Myotis yumanensis. The sequence continues at coordinate 44,141,347 of NW_027223765.1, forward strand.
TTTCTGTCTCCCCTCTGATTAAAATGTAAAATCCATGAAAGCAAGGACTTTGTTTTTCTCATCACTGCTATCTTTGATATCTAAAATAGAACTTGTCAATATATATTTGAAATATTTATTTGATGAAATTACTTATGTTAAATGAGTAATTAATCTTCATGTGCTTATTAGGATATTTTCCAAATTTCCTTTCACTTAGACTTAACAAGATGCTTGTAATTTTTTCCTTTGTAAGAAAATAATATGTATTTTAAGATCAATTTTTTTCAATGTCTGACCCTCTTCCTAGTAAAATTCAAACTTTTTTGGTCAAACACTCCATTAGTAAAAATGTTTTAAGCTCACACAGCCAATGTATGCATATTTATTAATATATTATATAGGCATGGTCAAAAGTAGGTTTACAGTTGTGAGCACGCAAAACAGCTTATTTTTGTATTATATATATTTCCATATGAACAACTTTAAATCTACTTTTGCCCACCCCTGTATCCATATGGTTTTATTTTTTTTATTTTTTTATTTTTTTAATTTTTTATTTTTTTTTAAATCTTTATTGTTCAGATTATTACATTTGTTCCTCTTTTTTCCCCCCATAACTCCCCTCCTTCCAGCTCCCACCCCACCCTCCACCCTCACTCCCCACCCACTGAGTTCATCCATAGGTGCATGATTTTTGTCCAGTCACTTCCCGCATCTCCCACACCCCTTTTCCCCCAAGAATAGTCAGTCCATTCCCTTTCTATGTCCCTGATTCATTATAGTCACCAGTTCATTCTGTACATCAGGTTATTTATTCACTTGATTCTTAGATTCATTTGTTGATAGATGCATATTTGTTGTTCATAATTTGTATCTTTTCCTTTTTCTTCTTCTTCCTCTTCTTAAAGGATACCTTTCAGCATTTCATATAATACTGGTTTGGCGGTGATGAACTCCTTTAGTTTTTCCTTATCTGTGAAGCTCTTTATCTGACCTTCAATTCTGAATGATAGCTTTGCTGGATAAAGTAATCTTGGTTGTAGGTTCTTGGTATTCAGCACTTTGAATATTTCTTGCCATTCCCTTCTGGCCTGCAAAGTTTCTGTTGAGAAATCAGCTGACAGTCGTATGGGTATTCCCTTGTAGGTAATTGAGCCTCTTTCTCTTGCTGCTTTTAAGATTTTCTCTTTGTCTTTTGCTCTTGGCATTTTAATGATGATGTGTCTTGGTGTGGTCCTCTTTGGATTCCTTTTGTTTGGGGTTCTCTGCGCTTCTTGGACCTGTAAGTCCATTTCTTTCTCCAGGTGGGGGAAGTTTTCTGCCATTATTTCTTGAAATAGGTTTTCAATATCTTGCTGTCTCTCATCTTCTGGCACTCCAATGACTCTGATATTAGTCTGCTTAAAGCTGTCCCAGAGGCTCCTTACACTATCTTCACACTTTCGGATTCTTTTTTCATTTTGCTTTTCCAATTGGGTGTTTTTTGTCGAATCTTTGGTTTGATTCTTGTGCTCCTCTGGTCTGCTATTGGGTATAATATTCTTTATTTCAGTCCGTGTATGCTTACTTTCTAATTTCTTTATCGTAGCATCGAGGGTCTCATTAGTTTTCGTGAGGCTCTGCACAAATTTATGGCAAGCCCTCAAAATTGCGATTCTTAGCTCCATATCCTCCATTTCTGTCATGTTTTTTTGTCTCCGCATCTTTTATGCTTTCTTGGTGCACCCCCTTGTGGTCTCTGTGCGCAGTCTTGTTATAGCCAAGCCTTAATTGTTGTAGTTAACACTAGAGGGATTTGACCACCAGGCCGACTCTCCATATGGTTTTATTGTATTAACACATTTTTAAAACCTTAGTAGAGGCTTCTAAAGATTTATTATTAGTGAATTTTTGTCAAAGGCTAGAATAAGTGTCATATGACTTATACATCATTGAAAACATTACAAAAGTTTATCTTTGTATTCTGAGTGCTTAGTTGTTAATTATCCTGCTAATCATGAAGGTTTAATACTCTCTGTAGCAGTTAGAATGTTTATGGTTAAGACACAGTCTTACTGTGTCTTCAAGGGGGATATTTATAATAAGTTCAGAAGTAGGGTATTTCCAAGTTGCTTAACTTAGAAGTTCAATCATGTCATTGAGGATTCAGTTTTTTCTGTCTTTTTGTTCCACCATTCTCAGTGCATTTTATTTTATCCTTGGGCTTGTCCCAGAATGCTGTGGCAATCGACATTACATCCTCAAGCAACAAGGTGAAAAGACAGAAAAGGACCTTTTCCTACCATGCAATACTTTTTCATAGTAAAAAACACACAACCTCAACAAAACAAAAAATAACAATAAAACACACAACTTTTCCCCAAAGCAATCTTTAACTCAGGACCCTATTGGCAAGGAATGGGTCATGAATAGGCTCATTTATAAGCCAAGTAACAATAATATTGAGAGCACCAATATTTTAGACCAACCAGAAATCAATCTACATAAAGGGTGATTTTCCAAACAATATCAAAATTCTGTCAGCAAGGATGGGGTGGGTAGAAAATAACTGTTGATAGGTAACCAATAGTGTCCCCCATGCCATCATAAGCTGATATTGCATGACATGAGATACCCTGGGGATAAGATTTATTGTTTAACTAGTTGATATAACTCCATATTCCAAATAGCCTTCTGGAATTTTTTTTAATCAACATCTTGTCAGATCTTATTAAGCAGTCATTGGTCTTGCTTCATGATGTGACTAACAAAGAGCATAAGCTAGTTTATGCAATTATCTTACTGTCCACTTATAATTACATCATATCTCCAATTTTCAGTTCACTACTGGATTCGCTAAGGTTACCCTGCATATCATGCATGGCTATACAAATTGGGCAAGGGTGTCAATGTTAATCCATAGGAAATATTTAATACAAAATGAATATTCCAATAATAGCTTCACTTATTCTCTGAATTGTTTTGCCACCCCTGGTAAGTGTACACCCTACTTTGGGGACTAGAGATCCATCAAAAAAGTCAATGCCTTCCTGATTATGTGACACACAGTGGTTTACACTCACTTCTTGAGTTTCACAAACCCAGGCCCCAAACAATGCCATCAGTTTCTCTGACAGGTTCTGTGTCCCTACTGCTTCATTGTAAATCTTTATTCCATTCTGTTAACCACTTAACTTTGCTTATCTATTTGCAACTCCCATTTCCTTTTTTAAAAAATGTTCCCCAATAAGTAAGAATCATGTAGAATAGAAAGTCTCATGGTTATAAAAAAGATATCCAAAAGTAGTAGAATTGTATTTATAAGATTTCACAAAACTTATGGTAGGACAGGTTTTCTTTGTGTTTGGTTTTGCTTTGGCTACTTAATGAAAGCAGTATTAAAATATGGTTTGCATAAAAAGCAAAATTGTTTCACACAGCTTTTATTGCTGTATAAACACTAAAACATCCACTAGCTGAAATAAATGTGCTATCCTCAAAAGGACAGAGATAGTTTCTCAAACATGCAATTGACAAATAAGCAAAAGAGAATAAAACAAGTTAGTATCAGAAATTTATTTTTAAAAGAATTATCCAGTGATCAATAGTCCACATTCTATTGGTTATAAAGCAATTAAACAGAAGGCACCATAAGCTACTGTTCTCAAAAGTGTAAATACTTAATGGTCTTATACAGGCAGTGACAATTTGCCTTAAGATTAAGTGAGGTGGCAGTCATCATTTGGTGCTGGCATGATCCACTCCAAATCATTCACCATACAGCCTCCAATAACTGTTTTGCTTTTCTAAAATAAGAATTAGCTAAATATATGTTAATCATCATGCAGCATCTTTGGCATAAAATCAAATTCCTAGGCACATTTACAAATTCCTTTATAACCTGTCACTGACTCAAAGCTCCTGCTGCCCTCATTGCCAGTCAGTTTCACCAAACTATTTGTAGTTGCCTAAATGAGCCATGCCCTCTGCACTGTTATACCTTTGCACATACTATCCCCATGTAATGGTTGATTTTATGTGGCAACTTGACCATATATTTGGTCAAACATTACTCTGGGTGTTTCTGTGAGGTGTGTTATGAATGAGTTTAATATTTAATTCTACAGAGTCAGAAAAGCAGATTGCCCTCCCTAATGTGAGTGAGCCTCATCCAATCAGTTGAAGGCCTGCCTGAAAAGAACAAAAAGGCTGACCCTCCCTCGAATAAGGGGGAATTCCTTTTCCCTGCCTGTCTTCAACCTGGGACATCAGTTTTTTACACTTGAACTGAAACATCAGCTCTTACTGGTCTCAAGCTTGCTGGCCTTCAGACTAGAACTACACCTCTCCTGGTCTCCCGATTTCCAACTGCAGGTCTTAGAACTCATCAGCCTCCATAATCATGCAAGCTAATTCCTTATCATATATATGATATATCTGATATAAATATATACATGCACATATATATATCTTTACATACATGTACTAGTACATATGTGTGTATATACATAATACACTCTATTGGTTCCTAATATATCCCTCCTATATGCAATTAACACATTTTCATATGTCAGAGACTCATAGTCTCAAGTATAACTTTTGCACATCAAGATTATGGCTCTTTCATATAATCATTACTGCTCATTTGCTGATTGCCTTTTCTGTCTTCTTGTCTAGTGCATGAGCAATTTGTGGGAAACATGTAGTCTTACCAGACCCTGGTGCCAAGCACTATGCCTTTCATTAGAGTAAGTAATCAAGAAACATTTGCTGAATGTATTTTAATGAAGCTTGAGTAAGATTTCAGTAAAATTACAAAAGATTTAGTTGCCCTCTCCAATTAAAAAAATTACAAACCTGAAACCAGTCAATGGTACAGCAATTGATGAGGGATGGAAACTGTCTCAGGCGATTTCGAAAAGCATCTCCAATGGGGCTAAAGGCCACTACAACGTGAAGATTATCTTTGCAGCGATTCACAAAGAAAGCAAACAGGGCTAAGGGACTAAGTTCACCATGTTTATTGCCAGCCTGAGCTACAGGACGGACACCCTAGGGAATATCAGAAAATAAAAAACTGATAATTAGAAATAGGTAAGCTGATAATGAAATTAGTAGATATTAGAATATTAACAATTCTTGATACTCCCCTTATAAATATCTTTACATTTTTGTTTTCATACCAATAGAATAGCTTTAATATAATTTGTACCTAGAAGACTTCTTCAAACTCTGTGATTTTATAATTTAAAAACAAATATCTGCCAATAATATGACATAAAGATATGAACAAAAAGTTCACCAAGATATAGTCAACATTGTTTTGTGTGTTTTTTATTGCTTAAAGTATTACAAAGAGTATTACATATGTCTCCTTAACATTGTTTTTAAGAGGAAAATATCTAAAGCATCTAGTTAAAACGTTATAAAACACCCATATATGGTGATTTTATACAACTGTTAAAAATAATGAGTTGTATCAATATAAATGTTATTGTAAGATCAGCAAGATAAAATAAGTGAAAAAAAACATACCAACAAATTGTGCAACAGTACATATATGACAATTCTCTTTGTTAAATTAAAATATATATCAGGTGTATGTATAAGTACATACACACCTTTTTAGAAATATATATATATTTGTTGATTTCAGAGAGGAGGGGAGAGCGAGAAAGAGAGAAACATCAATGATGAGAGAGAATCATTGATCGGCTGCCTCTTGCACGCCCCTCATTGGGGCTCAAGCCCGCAACCCAGGCATGTGCCCTTGACTGGAATCGAATTCGGGACCCTTCAGTCCACAGGCTGCTGCTCTATCCACTGAGCAAAACCAGCTAGGGCCATATACACCTTTTTATGGAAGCAATCACAAAGAAGTGTTAGTAGTGATTACTTTTGGTGAGCTGAAATTAAGGGACAGTGTGAGAGGGAGGCTTTATTTTTTATTTTGGACATTTTTCTTGGTTTATATCATTCTTTATTTCACTTTGGACATTCTTATGCTGAATTCTCTAACTTTATACTTATAATAGTTTCATTAAAACATGTAAATAGTGTTCTCTGGTAATGAGATTATGGGTCACTTTTAATTTTCTGTCTTTGTATAAGAAGAAATTTTATGTGAGGTTAGGCATAGTGGCTCCAGAACCAAACTTTTTTTTTTTAATCCTCACCTGAGGATATTTTTCCATTGATTTTTAGAGAGTGGAAGAGAGAGGGAAAGACAGAGAGAAATATCAATGTGAGAGAAACACATCGATTAGTTGCCTCCTACATGCCCCTGACCAGGGCCTGGGCCGAGGAGGAACCTGCAACCAAGGTATGTGCCCTTGACAGGAATAGAACCCAGGATCCATCGGTCCGCAGGCCAACGCTCTATCCACTGAGCCAAACCGGCTAGGGCCGAATACACCTTTTTATGGAAGCAATCACAAAGAAGTGAAAGTAGTGACTACTTTTGGTTAATTCAAGAACCAAACTTCTTTGAATTCAAATCCCCAGCTTGCAATTTATATCCTATGTGACCTGGGAAAGTTATTTCACCTCTCTGTAACTTAGTGTCATCATCTTTAAAATGGGTAAAAGAGTATCTACATCAGAGAGTTGTTGAGGGATCAAATGAGTTATAACGTGAACACTTAGAATAGTTCTTTTTTTAATTTTTAAAAAATATATATTTTATTGATTTTTTACAGAGAGGAAGGGAGAAGGATAGAGAGTTAGAAACATCGATCAGCTGCCTCCTGCACACCCCCTACTGGGATGTGCCTGCAACCAAGTTACATGCCCTTGACCGGAATTGAACCTGGGACTCTTCAGTCCCCAGGCCGACGCTCTATCCAGTGAGGCAAACCAGCTAGGGCTTATAATAGTTCTTGACATAGGTAACTGTTTGCTTTTATTTTATATCTTACACTTCTCCTTGTTCAAAGCACAAAAGGTTTCATAGTCAATAAAGTGTCTTATAAATAGATTAAAAATTTTTATATAAGGAGTGGTCACAATGATCATATAATTTCCATTGTTATTACAATGAATTTGATTTTCAAAGAATTCTCTACTATAGCTATGTTCTACTTTATATCCATGGAAAACTATAAATCAACACAGTCTATGCATTCTGATGGTAATTCTCAAATTATGATCACTATGATCAATGTCAGTTTATAAAAAATTATGTTAGGTGGTATACCTGCACTAAATAAGGTAAATAAGAAGTCACTGCTCCATTGAGAAAAACGTTGCAGTAACTTCATTCTGCAAAGAGTGCAAATGGCACCATGGAAAAAGTCATCTGGAAATGTACGTGTGAGGCTGGGACTCTGATGAAGTCAGACAGATGTGCTGAGTCTTTAAGGGATGCCCTGTAGGTAGGGCCAGAGCCAAGGTGTAGAGGTCAGTTATCAGGAATGAGGTTTAAAGTAAAATCTTTGTCAGAGGGATGAAATAAACGAAGTCCAAGACAGTCTTCGAAGTGGGATGCATAGGATAATGTACAGTGTAGAGAGAAAATAATAGAACTTCTTTCATATTACCTTTTATATTTAAAAATATCAATATAAAGCAAGCAAAAACAGGAATACATTTCAGTATCCCTGAGTTCTGACCATGGCTCTGTCCTTGTGGATAAATTGATATGGTGTTCCTAGGCTTGACTGGAACATGAAGAAAAGAAGTTCTTAAGGCCACTGTTTGATCATACAATAAAATAGTAGTGAAGCAAGTTTTGAAGCAAAATGACAAGAGGAAAAGATTAACAACAGCTAAAATGAGCAGGAAAGCTTAGCAAAGTTTAGGAAATCCTCCTACTCATGGTAGCACACGAGAGTGTGGGGGATGAGCTTATTGTATGAATTAGAAAAATCACCATTCTTCAACAGCCTGGGCCACATTCTTGACATCGTCCAGATAAAAGTAAAGAACTTGGGATCTTTTTTGTTTTTCCTCCTTCTCCACTCAGACTACAAACTGGTAATGTTCCCTTTACTGAAGGCTTTTTAAGTGTCTGACACTCCATAAAAGCTTTATTTCATTTGATCCTCAGACCTCACAACAACCCTATGTAGGAGGAACTATAATGTATTTAATATTTCCATTCCATACAAGAGAAAAGCACAGTGCTTGAACTACTAGAGTAAATCCATTTTACTCCACATTTTATCACTGAAGGCTGGAATGAAGCATACAGGTATGAGTAATGTATTCTATGGGTAAAAGTAGTTGTAGTAATGAGAAAGGGGAAATTACTAGCAGAGATCTTGCAGGGGAAGTTCTTCGAAATGGTGGTCGAAGGGCAGGGTATCTGAAGTAGGGGTGCTTCACAATTGTGTTTTTTGTCAATTTAATCACTAAGTATGGCGCTCAGATATGTCGGAACTATTAAGACAAGTAGTTTTTATTAAGGGTTTTGGAAATTTTTAACCAGTGGTAAAACATAAAAGCTAACCAAGTAATGTTTTAAAGCTATATTTTCTCATATCACTGTAACCCTAAGACATGATTTGAAAACTCTTATCACTCATAAAACATGCTAAATAAGATAAAACTGATGAAACAAATTGCCATCATTATGAAAAAAAGGAATTATAAAATAAAATTTTGTCTCACAATTATAGTAAAAGCAATTTAAAATTCACCAAAAAAGATGAATTAAATAATAAACTTAAAATTTTTAATTACCAACATCTTCTGCACAAGCTATATATATCCTAAAGAGCAGAGAAAAAAATTTCAAGCTAAGAATATTTCTGTGCTGGGAGAGGCACTCCCTAAAAAAAAAGTATTTACCTCCATCACTTCTTGTTTTTCATCTGCTGCAAAAATGTTAGGTACTTCTCCGGTGTTGAGCACACTGTCGATATCCTCAAGGAAAGCTTCCTCTTTTATTTGAGTGTCCGTGATTAAAAAGACTGTCTTCTGGCCTCTCATACCCACATTCCTTAAGAGAACCTTAAAATAACAATGTACTTGAAAGCGGATTATGGTAGACATTTATCGTTTTTGCTTTCCCTCTCCTTCTCCTTCTCTTGACAACAATTTCTGAATTTTAGAGCAGTATCTCTTCCCACATCTAGTGAGGATGTCAATCAGGGACTCTGTTTTGCCCATCCCCTGGGTGGGAGACCCCCAGCTGGTCAGCGTTTCTCACGCCCTAGCCATAGTCACTAATCAGAGGAGGGCATATGACTTAAGTGAGCCCAATCATAGTCTTAATTGAGGGACAAAGAGAGATTTGAAAACAGAAAGACTCTCTATCATTCTGAGATAGAAAATATAAAAGTCTGTAATTTAGAACTACTTGGGGCCAACTGTGTTGCCACATGGAATGAGTCCGCTGGAAAAGAAGCCAAATGGAAGCAAGCAGGAGATAAAGTAATTACTGAGGACTTCATTTGAGCCAGTAAATTCAGCCATGTCAAAAGCCTATCTACCTCTGCACTCAAATCATGCAAGACAATAACTCTTTTGCTTAAACTAATTTGAGCTTTTTGTTTTGTTTTGTATGTCAATTGCAACCAAAGATTCCCAACTAATATGAAGATATGAACTCGGTGGTATGCTGGAGCTGACTTATTTGGGGTGGTAGAACTGATTGTTAAAATTTCAGAAACTTGTGAATAGATTGTTAAACAAAGCCAACATTAAAAATTAAATTATATAAACTTATAATTAAATTATATTAAAAACAAAGGTAACAAATACACTCCTAGTTTATTATGTTTTCTATCACTTATGCTATGGAGGTTATTTAAATTAACTGTATTTATACAGTAAAAACCCAGGTACGGTGTTCAAATACATAACTCTTTACAACTCTGTTTTCAGTGACATCATGTTGATAGCTTTAATCATTCATGGTGGGAGTTTTTACACCACAGAAATTTGCCAATGCTACAAAAGAGAAGTTCCCCTTACCCGCCTGGAGAGTTAGTTGCTAAACATTTGCCAGCATACCACTAGAAATATTTCAAGTGAAGACAATAGTATCACTACTTCTGCAAATAATTTTTAAAATAAAATGTTAAATTTATTTAAAAATAATATATTTAACGTTTTAAATAAATTATACCATTTAAATAACTACTGAATTTTAATATTATACAAAACTATCCCTTTTTTCACTAAAGCCATCTTCCAATATGCAAGCTGTTGAGATTTTAGAAATAATTTATCATCAAAAGTAGGCAAGCTAGTTTTTAAAAAAGTTTTGTGTCTAATTATGAGTTTTATAATTATTTTATAGTGTTACTTTATTATTATTATTATGTAAAAATAGAAAAATAAGTACCAATATGTTTAAAAGCCATATTGAAATACACAGTGTGTGAAACTGTTTCCAAGTAGAAAAAGAGTCAAAATTTCAAAAATATTAATTACATGCCAGGGATAATACAAAGAGCTATACATACATAGTATAATTTAATCACAATAACCTATAAAATAGGTAGAATTATCCAAATTTTACAAATTAAGAAACTAGAGAGTGACATTAGTGAGATGTCACACTAGGAAGCTCCAGGTTCCATTTCTCCTGGAGGCACCAAATTAGCAAACTACAAAACAAAATACCTTTGTGAGAACTCTAGAAGCTAAGTAAGAGGCTGTAGCATCCCTAGGAGTACATAATAAAGAAGGGACAATACAAGGAGGGTAAGAGAATTTATTGCATTTTTTTCACCCAGCATAAAGTAACACAATTAGGAGAATACCATCAATTCCTGGCTCCTTCCTCAGGACAGAAGGAATAGAGTAGAACTTGTATCCTGTATTCTGGATTTATCTGTGGGCTGCCTAAGGCACTAATTTCTCTCTTGCCTGACTCAGAACACTAATAGGAATAGGAACTTAGTTTGGAAATGAGGTTGGAGGCCACTGAAAACAGTCAAGAACCCCAGCACAATGGAACAGCAGAACCTGAAGTTCCACCAAAAGGTGCCAGGGGAAGAAAGAGATTAGGGCAAAATAATATAATAGAAACCAACTCTGAAAGCTCATGAGAAGAAAAAGGAAATTAAAATGGCCCAAAGCACCTGTATATACTAGAATAAAAGCACATGCACAACCTCAAAGAAGATGCTTGCCCAGAAAAGTTCTGAGAAGTCACAGAACCTCTAGTCATGCTGATTGATGTTTCCCCCCTACATGAAGTCAGACTGTAAAAAGTGGGAGAGGTGGCAGTTTATCAAGTACTCAATACGCTAAAAGAGAATATAATATATCTAAAGGAAATCAGGAAAACAATGCATCAACAACAAAATGAGAATATCAATAGACACAGAAACTTTAAAAAATAATAACTAAGAAATTCTGAAGCTGAAAAATACAATAACTGAACTTAATACTGAACCCAAGTTTGGCTGCCTACCATATGAAAAGCCAATAGTTTAGAGGCGTGGTCGGTAAATCTCGGCTTGAGAGCCACATGCGGCTCTTTGGCCCCTTGAGTGTGGCTCTTCCACAAAGTACCATGTGCAGGCGCGCACATACAGTGTGATTGAAACTTTGTGGCCCATGCGCAGAAGTCGGTATTTTGTGGAAGAGCCGGTATTTTGTGGAAGAGCCACACTCAAGGGGCCAAAGAGCCTCGTGTGGCTCGCGAGCCGCGGCTTGCCGAGCCGCAGTTTGCCGACCACTGGTTTAGAGGAAAGTGCTGGTACAAGGAAAGATGGTTTATTCAAGAGCCAGACACCTGAGAAGATGGGGAACTCTTGTCACAAAGACCATCTTATCTCAGTGCAGGCAAAGCTTTTTATGAGTGTGGGTTAGGGAGTGAAGGGTGGGGGGAGAGGATGGCAGAACAAAGGAAACCAGAGGATGTTGTAGGTTCTCAGAAGTGCTATGCATTATGCACTAGTCTGCATAGTCTGCTCTGATAAATACCTCGGAGCAGGTTAAGCTATGATCTTGTTTTCATCAGTTGAAGGTGAGCAAATCTCCTGAAGTCAAAATGCCTGAAGGCTGAAGTCTGCTTCCTTTGAGGTTAGGTTCTAGAATCCTTTAAGCCAGCGGTTCTCAACCTGAGGGTCGCGACCCCTTTGGGAGCCGAACGACCCTTTCACAGGGGTCGCCTAAGACCATCGGAAAACACATATATGATTACATATTGTTTTTGTGATTAATCACTATACTTTAATTATGTTTAATTTGTAACAATGAAAATACATCCTGCATATCAGATATTTACATTACGATTCATAACAGTAGCAAAATTACAGTTATGAAGTAGCAACGAAAATAATTTTAAGGTTGGGGGTCACCACAACATGAGGAACTGTATTAAAGGGTTTCGGTATTAGGAAGGTTGAGAACCACTGCTTTAAGCAAGCAGGCTATTAATCTGTAGCTACATATGAATTTAGAAGTCATCATTTACAGAAACAATGTTAAAAGAATGGTCTCGATCTGAGAAACCAAGATGGCGGCATAGGTTAACGCCGGAGTTTGCTGCCTTGAACAACCACTTCAAAAATACAACTAAAAGACGGAACGGACATCATCCAGAACCACGGGAGGGCTGGCTGAGTGGAGGTTCTGCAACTGGGAGGGGCCGAGAATCAGAGGAGGCGCAGTGCTGGGGTGGAATACTGAGGTGCGGAGTGCGCGAGGCGTGGGCTGGTGGCTGAGGGCATGGTTGTCTGTTTCAATCCGGAGGGAGCCTCAGACTCAGAGCTCCAGATCCGGGTGAGTCTCTAGGGACCCAGACTCAAACGGGAGAAGCAGGAATGTCTGGCTACGGTCCCTCCGAGGTTTGCAGCTGTTGCTGGGACAGAGAGGCAGAGCCCCTGGGGACGGATTGAGAGCAGCCATAACTGCTCCCTCCTCCGCCCTGTTGATCCGTGGGACCCGCCCCGCCCAAGCCCTGCACAGAGCCATTTGCCGGATAGCCTCAGGCAAAGGCTAGATTAGCACCTCCCTAGAGCAGCCATAACTGCTCCCTCCTCCGCCCTGTTGATCCGTGGGACCCGCCCCGCCCAAGCCCTGCACAAAGCCATTTGCCGGATAGCCTCAGGCAAAGGCTAGATTAGCACCTCCCTAGAGGACACAAGTTCTTCCACTGCAAACACAGCTGATTATCACAGCCAGTCGGCCTGGAGGTCAAATCCCTCTAGTATTAACTATAACAATCAAGGCTTAACTACAACAAGACTTCGCACAAAGACCACTAGGGGGTGTACCAAGAAAGCGTAAAAAAATGCGGAGACAAAGAAACAGGACAAAACTATCAAGGGAGGATATTGAGTTCAGAACCACACTTTTGAGGTCTCTCGAGAGGCTTCTAGAGTCTGTCGATAAACTTGATGAGATATACAGGAAATCTAATGAGACCCTCGATGGTGTGATAAAGAACCAACTAGAAATTAAGCATACACTGACTGAAATAAAGAATATTAGACAGACTCCCAACAGCAGACCAGAGGAGCGCAAGAATCAAGTCAAAGATTTGAAATGCAAAGAAGCGAGAAACACCCAACCGGAAAAACAAAATGAAAAAAGAACCCAAAAATACAAAGATAGTGTAAGGAGCCTCTGGGACAGCTTCAAACGTACCAACATCAGAATTATAGGGGTACCAGAAGATGAGAGAGAGCAAGATATTGAAAACCTATTTGAAGAAATAATGACAGAAAACTTCCCTCACCTGGTGAAAGAAATAGACTTACAGGTCCAGGAAGCGCAGAGAACCCCAAACAAAAGGAATCCAAAGAGGACCACACCAAGACACATCATCATTAAAATGCCAAGAGCAAAAGACAAAGAGAGAATCTTAAAAGCAGCAAGAGAAAAAAAGTCAGTTACCTACAAGGGAATACCCATACGACTGTCAGCTGATTTCTCAACAGAAACTTTGCAGGCCAGAAGGGAGTGGCAAGAAATATTCAAAGTGCTGAATACCAAGAACCTACAACCAAGATTACTTTATCCAGCAAAGCTATCATTCAGGCCAAAGCCGGTTTGGCTCAGTGGATAGAGCGTTGGCCTGCGGACTGAAGGGTCCCGGGTTCGATTCCGGTCAAGGGCATGTACCTGGGTTGCGGGCACATCCCCAGTGGGAGATGTGCAGGAGGCGGCTGATCGATGTTTCTCTCACGTCGATGTTTCTAACTCTCTATCTCTCTCCCTTCCTCTCTGTAAAAAACCAATAAAATATATTTAAAAAAAAAAAAAAAAAAAAAAAAAAAAAAAAAAAAAGCTATCATTCAGAATTGAAGGTCAGATAAAGAGCTTCACAGATAAGGAAAAGCTAAAGGAATTCATCACCACCAAACCAGTATTATATGAAATGCTGAAAGGTATCCTTTAAGAAGAGGAAGAAGAAGAAAAAGGTAAAGATACAAATTATGAACAACAAATATGCATCTATCAACAAATGAATCTAAGAATCAAGTGAATAAATAACCTGATGTACAGAATGAACTGGTGATTATAATAGAATCAGGGACATAGAAAGGGAATGGACTGACTATTCTTGGGGGGAAAAGGGGTGTGGGAGATGCGGGAAGAGACTGGACAAAAATTGTGCACCTATGGATGAGGACAATGGGTGGGGAGTGAGGGCGGAGGGTGGGGTGGGAGCTGGAAGGAGGGGAGTTATGGGGGGAAAAAACGAGGAACAAATGTAATAATCTGAACAATAAAGATTAAAAAAAATAAATAAATAAATAAATAAATAAAAATAAAAAAAAAAGAATGGTCTCTAGAGGTACTCAACATCAGATTTTACTTATTTATCTTATTTTATTAAAAATTTTTTTATCCTCACCTGAGGATATGCTTATTGATTTGAGAAGAGAAAGAGAAAGAGAGAAACATCAACGTGAGAGAGAAATAATTGGTTGCCTTCTGCACATACCCTGACTGGGGATTAAGCCAGTGATCTAGTGCCTTGACCAGGAATCAAACCCACAACCTTTTGGTGTATGGGATGACACTCCAACCAACTGAACCACACCAGCCAGGGCAACATCACATTTGATCAGGCAGAAGAAAGCGTCAGTGTACTTAAAGACAAGTTATTTGAAGTCATTGAGTCAGAGGAACAAACAGGAAAATGAATGAAGAGTGAACAGTCTAAGGTACTAAAAGGATACCATCAAGTGGGTCAATAGATGCATTATTGGAGTACCAAAAAGAGAAGAGAGAAAGGGGCCAAGAACTTACTTGAAGACATAATGGACAAAACTGAGGATATAAACAGATACATTAATCCAAGAAGCCAACAAACTCCAACAATGTAAATCCAAATAGATCCATACAGCAAGACATATTATAATCCAACTGTTGAGAGTCAAAGATAAAGCAAGAATCTTGAAAGCATGTTCTCACATACAAGGGAGGTGCCATAAAATTATCAGCATATTTTTCAGCAGAAACCTTGCAGGCAAGAAGGGAGTAGGATGATATATTCAAAGTATGGAAAGAAAAAACAACTGTCAACCAAGAATACTGTATCTGGGGGAGAACCAAGATGGTGGCATAGATAAATGCCTATACTCACCACCTCCCACAACCACATCAAAATTAAAACTAAACTACAGAACAACCATATTCAGAACCACCTGAAATCTGGCTGAATGGAAGTCTTACAACTAGAGAAGTAAAGAAGAAAGCATACTGAGACTGGTAGGAGGGGCGGAGGCATGGAACAGGCTGGTCTGACACCCATGTGCGGTTTTTTAATCGGGAGGGATATCTCCAAGGCCTCCCTTGAGAAGCAGGGGGTCCCAGCCCCACACCAGATCCCTAGTCCAGGTTTCCAGGGCTTGTAATATAAGTCCCTGTAACTTCGAGCTGTAAAAACCAGCAGGGATTGTGGCTGAGTGACACAGAGGCTTCTGGGGTCCCATATATTCCTCTTAAAGGGCCCATGCACAGAATTTACATGGTTTCACTTCCTCTGAGCTCCAGTGCCAAGCAGTGGCATTGGTAGAATCCAGGGACATATGGGGAGGAACTGGACTGTCTGGCATTGGGGCAGGAACTCAGGAGCAGCTTTCTCCCAGGCAGCGGTGCTTGCAGGGATCATTGTTCCTGTGCTGGGACCTCTCCATCACAGAGCTGACTGACAGCCATAACTGAGTTCCATCAGCATGACCCACACTGTTCCCTACACCCTGGTGATTTCTTGAGACTCCGCCCCATCCAATTTGTAGCCCCACCCAAGTTGTTTGCAGTGGCTTTTACATATGAATGGCCTGTTCTGGCTCAGGCTTCAGACTTTGCTAAAGTCTCTCAAACAAGGTGCAGCTGGCATCAGCATGCCCCAAACCTATCAATAAGAGGCTCAAGACCCAGCATTAGCACCAGCCTGCCTGTCTCACAACTGGGCTTCACCTGGGAATTTACTAGCCCAATATAAGTAGCAGCCATCTGCAGATCTCCCTGGAGCTCCTGCCATGTGGCCCCAGGCAGTGGCTGACTTTGTACCTCCTGGGAGGCCCAAGAGATGGTGCACCCAGTGGACAGCTTCAGACCATACCAGATTATAAATCTACACCATCAACAAGCAACACACTCAAGGGGCAGACTCAGTGAGCACCAAAGCCCATTGAAGCAAATCCTTCTCCATAGGGTGTCTCCTGTACAGCAGCTCTTCCATTGTAGACACAGCTGGTCCTCACAGCCAACTCCTAGTGACTCCAACAGCAATCAAGGCTCAACTACAAGACTGTGCACACAGCCATTAAAGGAGCCTACAACCAAGGTACATGCCCTTGACTGGAATCGAACATGGGACCCTTTGGTACTCAGGCCAACATTCTATCCACTGAGCCAAATCAGCTAGGGCTGAAAAAGACTCACTTTAGACCTAAGGACACACAAAGGCTAAAGGTGAAAGGAGGGAAAAGATGTTCAATGCAAATGGTAACCAAAAAAAGCAGGGTGGCTGTACTAATATAAAACAAGATAGACTTTACGACAAGATAAACTTTTAAGTCAAAAACTCTCACAAGGGACAATATACATTATATAATGATTAAAATGTCAATTCATCAGGAAGATATAATAATTATAAGTATTTATTCACCAAACAGCAGAGCTCCTAAACTATGAAACAAACATTGACAGAATTGAAGGAAGAAAAGGAACACAATCAATACCCCAACTTTCAATAAAAGATAGAACAATCAGACAGAAGATCAATAAGGGAATGGAGGATTTGAATAACACTATAAACCAATTAGCCCTACGAGACTTGTACAAAACACTCCACCCAACAACAGCAAAATACATATTCTTCCTAAGTGCACATAGAACATTCTCTACAATAAATCACGTTAGCCCTCAATAGAAGTCTTAACAAATTTAAGAAGATTTAAATCATATCAAGTATCTTTTTTGATAACAATGGAATTAAATTAGAAATAAATAGCAGAAGGAAAACTGAAAAATCCATAAATACGTGGCAATTTAATAACAAACTTTTAACTAACAAATAAGTCAACGAAGAAATCATAAATGAAATCAGAAAATTTCTTGAAATAAATGAAAATAAAAACCCAGCATATCAATACTTACGGAGATACAGCTAAAACAGTGCTAAGGGGAAAGTTTATAAACACTTTCATTAAAAAAGATCTCAAATGCTACCTTTTCTTTATGTTAACTTTTAGGTTGTAGAAATTTAGTATGTGAGGGTCAGTGAAAATGAAAAAGTCCAGCAGTAAATATCTCCCTTCCTTTTTTTCTACTTTGAGTCATCTCTCTTTTGGGGCCTGCAGAGTTGTATACATATGAGGATGAAAGCCCCAGTATGCATTCTACTGTTCTATTGTTTACTGAAACAGGAAGACAGCTCCAAAGAAACTAAGCTCAACTTCAGGTTCCTCATCAGTAAAATACAGAGACAACCGTACCTGCTGCATTGAATTGTTATACCTATAAAATGAGATCATGTCTGTAAAGCACTTACAACAGTGCTCAACACACACTGTAAATAATCTATAGATAATATTAACATCTTCACCAATGTATTCAGTACATAGCTATACAGATTGGCTCTCTCTTCACAGGTAAAAGAATGCACTGATAATATTTTAGACACTAGACTTTTTTTTCATAACTTTACCTTCATGTCTTCTCTCCACTCATTCATACCATAGCTCTTAGAAATTTCTGGTTGGAATATCTGCATTTTTGCCATGGATGTAGCCAGACGAGTTAAAGATTGACGACCACTTCCTCCAAGTCCAACAAGCAAAGCATTTCCACCAGACTGCTTTAGAATTCGACATATTCGTGATAAATGTTCCAATACATACCTATAAAGTATCAATATTATTATACTTGAAAATATAAATGTAAATGTATATTTACACATAAATATTGTTTTACTTTCCTAGGATAGACTGCTGTCTGATACCAATTTTAAAGAAGTAATCATAAAAAATGTGTGATTTTTCAAAAGCAGTTATAATTGGATCATTTGATGCTAAGTAAAATTATTTAAAGTACAGGAATTCAGGAAATGTAATATGTAAATTATAGAAAGAAAATGAAAGCATAACCTCTTATACTGAAAGTACATTGTTATTTTTATTAAAACCATTACTTTTAATTTTTTAACAAAAGAATTTCTATGTGAAAAAATAGATCAGTTATTCATAAAATAACAAATTCAGGAAAGATGGGTTCACTAGTAATTAGGGAAATTAGAGTTTACTAGTAGAGCCACTCTCCTTAGACTGGCAAAACTTACTAAGTCTGGCAATCCTACATATTGGCAAGGGAGAGACACAACACAAGCTCTTAAAAACAATAATAATTTTTGAAGGCACTTGGCAAAGCTTAGTAAAATAGAAGATGCTTACACACCATGGCACAATAATTTCACTTCTAAGAATATAATCTTAGAGAAATTCTTACACAGGTACCCAAGGAGACATGAACATTCTAACCTTTTTTTATCATTGCAAAACTAGAAGGCACATAAAAGTCTATCTTAGAAGAATGACTACATTTTTACACATATACAATGGAATACAATGTAGTAGTAAAAAATCATTTTTTGTGTGTGAATGTTACAAACAATATGGAATAAACCAACTTGCAGAAGAGTACATACAGTATGATACCATTTATATGAGTTTTAAACATGTAAAATAAGGTAGTGCATATACCAGTACATATGTGTAGGGACACATATGTATTAAAAGTCTGAAGACACATGAGTTTTGTTTTACCCCTGCAGGGTTCAATGGGAATGCAGTGATGGAAGGATGGCTACAGAAGGGACTTCAAATAAATTGCTAATAGTTTATGTCTTAAGCTCAATTATGGGAACAAGGTTATTCACCATAATTTTTCTTATACCTTTTTACACATTTAAAATATTTCACAATAAATTTTTACAAATAGTAATTTCAACCATTAATACCAAATGTAGGTACCTAAAAATGACAAGATTCATTCTTCTTTTGTGAGTTTGATTATATTCATCTAAGCATTGGTCCACAATGTCACTAAATTGATGAATATTTGGAATTTCAATATAAACTCTGTCATCTCCTTCAAGGTCAGTATTCATATAGTCACCAAACATAAGATTTCTTAAGTCCTTTTCAGTTACCTATAGAATGAAAATCAACAAATTATAAAACAAATTATTTTTCTAAAATAAGTTTAAGAAAATGTTATATAAAATTTTGTTTTGTCCATATTATAGGATGATTATCAATTACAGAATTCTTTTAAAACAATTAGGGTAGCCCAGCCGGTGTGCTTAGTGGTTGAGCATGGACCTGTGAACCAGAAGTTCACGGTTGGATTCCCCATCAGGGCACATGCACGGGTTGCGGGCTTGATCCTCAGTGTAGGGTGTGCAAGAGGCAGCCAATCAATGATTCTCTCTCATCATTGATGTTTCTATCTCTCTCTACCTCTCCCTTCCTCTCTGAAATCAATAAAAATATATATATTTTAAAAAAGATAGGGTAGTAAATAATATAGTTGTAAAATTAATACCTGCAATTATATTATATCCTTAGGAAATTTTTTTTAAAAGAGCTTTTTTTCTATTTTAAAAAAAGTTTCCCCCACTCCCTAGAGCAGTGATGGCGAACCTATGACACGTGTGTCAGAGGTGACACGCGAACTCATTTTTTTGGTTGATTTTTCTTTGTTAAATGGCATTTAAATATATAAAATAAATATCAAAAATATTTACTATGGTTGCAAATATCAAAAAATTTCTATATGTGACACGGCACCAGAGTTAAGTTAGGGTTTTTTAAAATGCTGACACGCCGAGCTCAAAAGGTTCGCCATCACTGCCCTAGAGGCTGGAGCAGTCATTCTGAATGACTTCCACTTATTTAGTAGTTACAAAGCAATGTTAAACACTTTATATCTGTTATTAAATTTAATCCCTATCATACAAAGTATTATTTTTTAAATAACTTCTATGTTATATACATAATTTCTCTAAAGACAAATCTTCTCAAAATAAATACTGTCTGCGGAAAGTTCAAGAATATAATAATTAAGAATTAGTATTTTTTAAAGATAAAGATAAATGCCTGAAATAATTCATGCTATTGTACTGTGTGTTTTTTATTTTTAGAGAGAGGGGCGGTAGGGAGAGAAAGAAACATCGATGTGAGCACAAAATATTGATCGTCTGCCTCCTGCACACCCTCTACCAGGGATCGATCAAGCCTGCAACCCAGGCATGTGCCCTGACCAGGAATCAAATTGGTGACCTTTCAGGGCATGGGATGACACCCAACCAACTGAGCAACACTGGCCAAGACACTATTGTACTGTCTTAACTTAATGTTTTTAATCACTAAATATACTCACTGGTGCATTCTCTTTCCTCAAATGTGAAAAGACACTATCAAATGATTCTTTAAAGTGCTCCTTTATAACAACTTTGATTAAATTGAACAGCCAATATCGATCCTCATCATTAATGAGGCGATCATAAAACACTCGAAGAACCTCATGCACAAACAGCCGGATCATGGTGTGCTTGCTCCCCACAGCATCTCTTTCAATGAGTAAGCAGCCCTGGATGACACGTGAAAAATCCCTCAAGTTGAAAGTGTAATGAGATTTTGTGGGAGTGGGCAAAAGATTTTTCATGGATTGTTTGTATATCTGAATATGAAAAAAGCAACAAAGCAAAAATAAAATGCTTATAATCAGAAAAGCCAGATAACAAATTGTATGTTATATAAAACATTTTATTTATCCTATCAGATTATATTACCTTGGAAAATTGCATAATAATTAAGTCTAGCATGGCATACTTTTTTTGTTTGTTTATAGCACTCAACCAGGCATCATGAATTTGAAGGAACTTAATATTATCAGATTCCATCCAAGCCCAAAAAGGGACAATGCTTTTATTTCCCCTATGTTATGACTGTCCCATTTAACGGGAAATGATCTGAGATTAAGTAGTTAACAAAAACTTTAGGAGAAAGTGAAATCAGGTAACTCATTCTGAAGTATTTGAAATAAAGAGTAGGATGAAACAATTTCCTTTTGACTACCATTGAATTCAAAACAAACCAATGTGCTCTCTCACTTCCCCTCTCTTTCTTATTTTTTCTCTCCCCCTTCTTCCTTCTATCATAACTGGCTATATGCTGAATTCACCAAATAAAGTTTAATATTTTCTCTAAGGAAGATAAATAATTAAAATGTAGCCTGAAAAAAAATTAAATTATATTTTATTATATGTGTCCTATGATTCACCTTTCTTCCCTAACCTACACACTCGGTAGGTCTATAATGCTTCAAAGAGGGGGGTGGGGAAGAATCCTTTCTGTATCCCATTCTGCCTAACCAACTGCTCCCTCTTTTCAGGAAATGCCTGAAATACAAATATCATATTTAATAAATAGAAGCACTTTTCTGTATCAGAATAAGTACAGTAATTACAATGTACATTTCTCTGTTCATAGTTTTTCTATTTTAACAGGACAAATTTTCCACCAGAATAAGAGGAGAACAACTTTAGAAAGATACAATGTTTTTAGAAACTGATGGAATGATTCTGGGGGGAGCTTTTTGCTTTTGGTTGCAGTGACACCACCCCCTCTCCCTTATCAAGGCTCCTCAAAGCTTAGTTCAATGAGATTATCACCTTGAATACATTTTTTTCCCTTTTACCATTAGCAATAAGGCTGGTGCTGGCCTCAAGCAGAGGCAGATAACAAACACACTGAATAAGTTAAGAGCTGCTCTTTGGCCATATGGGCAACCTTGTTTTTTGATCCCACCCTTGTGTTTTCTTATAATTTTTTTCACTACTAATCCTAATTTATGGGACCTAGCTAAAAATATATTCATAAGATGCTTAAGTTCATTTTTTAAGACAAGCATGAAGAAATGGAGGGGAGAGAAGAGAAAATTTATAAACACCAGAGTGGGAACCTAATAATTAGGGAAAACCCACAACGTGGCACATACTGGTTCTGGGTGATTTCCTTGTAATAACCTTGTGAAACAGGTGTTATCTCCCATTTTTGTGATTTGAAAAATGAGTTTCTGGAAAGTCAAATTACTTGCTTAAGTCCACTTAGCTAGGAAATAGCATTCAAAGCTCAAACCCAATTAGTTTCTCTAATTTCAAAGCCTATAATCTTCCTATTCTCAAGCCTTCATAACAGCTTCTCTGACACTGAAGACCAAAGTAGATGTCTAAAGGAAAACATGTTTTTTTAAAAAAAGTTAAGGACCCAATGAGATATATATACTGAAATATTTTGTATTGCATTTTTTGCTCACCTCCATAGTCCCACTGACAATTTGGTTTCCAATTAAGAAGAACTCAGGAGGAAAATCACGAGTCCTAAGGTAGAATGCTACAATTGATGAGAAGATTCGGACCATTGTTTCATCACTAAAAGCATTAATAGTGCAGATGTTGAAATGTCGAATAAAACGGGGAGTGACTGGATTTCTTCCACCACCTGGAGGGCCCATGGCAGCAATCAGCTGTATGTCAACCAATGTGATTTTACTTGTGTCCTTAAGGTCGTACCTTGAAAGCACATAAAAATTCAAAACGATCAGTTATAAAGCCAATAAGATGGAATGAAATGTAGATCTCCCTAGAAACTTAACCTGATTATAGCTTCTCTACAAGGAAGAACTTGTGATAATGCTTCGAACAGAGGGAACTTATTTTAAGCAGCACTCCACTTTTCCTTTCAGTGACACTAACTCTGCTGCCCAGATTCTGAGTATCTAGAATGTTCCTCCCTCTTGCCCTTCCCTTTCTCTCCTCCTACTCTTTTTTTTTTTTCCAATTTGACTCTTTGCTTTTCCTCTTCTTACTCCAAATCCAGAGCATGGATGAGAGATCAATCTTGTGTATAGCTAGTCACCATAGGGTGACTATACATCCCCTTTTGCCTAGGACAGTTCTGGTTTGTGCTTGCCCTAGAGCAGTGATGGCGAACCTCTGACACGCGAACTCATTTTTTTGGTTGATTTTTCTTTGTTAAATGGCATTTAAATATATCAAATAAATATCAAAAATATAAGTCTTTGTTCTACTACGGTTGCAAAGATCAAAAAATTTCTATGTGACACGGCACCAGAGTTAAGTTAGGGTTTTTCAAAATGCTGACACTCAGAGCTCAAAAGGTTCGCCATCACTGCCCTAGAGTAATTACTGACACTCCCCTTTTACTCTCAGAAATGTCCCTGCTTGAAAATAAATTATATAGCTAAACTATGTACAGCAAAGTCCTGATTTCTTTTTCTCATCTCAAATCTTATCTTTGGAGAACACAAGAACATCTAAATAGTAACTACACACTTTTGCTATATAAAAAAGGACCCATTCAGGAGTAACAAATCTCCGAAGAAGTTTTAATCAGAAAGGGATAGCTAAATGGCTCAGTTTAGTTGGAATCACTCAGTTGAACAAGTTCTTATTTCCAATAGGCCATTAAGTCCTTTAATATTGAAGTTCTTGCAAAAATCAGGGGAGGATGATAGGAGAAATCTATATAACCAGTACTTAGTCTAAGAGCACACTAGAAAGTATGAAAATATGATTCGGTTTATGGCAGCAACCATAATAGCTGTCATAGGGAACTGGCTAAGTAAATTATGGCAAGATTCATAGAACTAAATAGTATTAAAAGCCAATAAAATAAATGAGGCAAATAACATGATAGATGTTTAAGATAAATACTTAAGTGCAAATAAGTTGCAAAACATGTGTAACATGAGTATATTTTTTAAAATAAAAATATTTATAAAGAACAAAAACTTGGAGGAAGAGGGAATACATTATTAACAGTGATTATTTCCAGAAGGCAGGATTCCAAGGGCCTGCAGTAGTAACAAAAACGTATTTCCAAAATAGGACTTAGCTTCAAAATTAGTCTACCCTTGCCTTGAGATAAGAATAATGCTATATTGGGGTGGAGGAAGTAAAATTATCTATGAAATTGCTGTTAAAAATCAAGCCATTTCAAAGATATGGTAGTCCCAAACAGTAACAGAAAATATAAAGAAATTAAAATGGTAGAAACACAGGGTGTTGATTATAATTACTTAGGTTGGAAACTGCCCATAAATCTCAGCCCTGAGGGAATAGTACTTTGAAAGATATCAATCAGTAGATTATTTTGAAAACAATCGCTGTAAAGGAAAGATTTACTACAGTATTGAATATATACATTGCCAATACTGGATTATTAATCCGTTATCTAATTCACACATTCAGAGGAAAAACTGGTATAAAAAAGGTATATAAAAGTCTTCTAGACTGGCCAGTGTGGCTCAGTGAGTGAGCATCAACCTATGAACCAGGAGGTCACAGTTCTATTTCTGATTAGGGCACATGCCCAGGTTGTGGGCTCTCCTCATTGATGTTTCTATCTCTCTTTCCCTTCCTCTCTGAAATCAATAAAAATATTTTTTTTAAAATTATACTCAGAAAAAATATATAAAAAATAAAGTAAATTTATAAAGAAAAAGTCTTCCAAAATTTTCTGTATAGGAAAATAAGCAATCAGTTATTTATCTTTCATAAATAACTTGAAAAAATGTATTATTTTGCTCTGAGAAATTAAAATAGAAAAAAATAAAAAACTGACTTCACTATGCCTAATTAAGACTTCAATCAAATAGTTACCAATTCCCACAGTCAAAAAACTGTCGTAATAATTCAATAGGAGGTTGAGCTCCATATTTCTCCAATGTAGGCATATTCATATCATCTATAAAAATTATACACTTCTTTCCCATAGGTGGTCCAAAAACTCCTTTGCGTCTTTTATCCAATCTTGCCATAATAATGTTCTAAAATATAAAGAAGAAGGTATAGTAGTTATACTTAACACCAGAAA
Source organism: Myotis yumanensis (assembly GCF_028538775.1). Classification (NCBI taxonomy): domain Eukaryota; kingdom Metazoa; phylum Chordata; class Mammalia; order Chiroptera; family Vespertilionidae; genus Myotis; species Myotis yumanensis. The sequence continues at coordinate 44,166,630 of NW_027223765.1, forward strand.
AAATAAGGAAGTTAAGTTTAATTATGTAAGGAAATAATGTCAAGCAGCACCATGTGCATGTTTATATTTATTCACTTTTAGAGTGATATCAAACTTCATATTCAACATTAAAGAGAACTTATTGAAACCCTACAGTACTAAAAATTGTTACATACATATTTTTATTATACACATATGTACACATGCACACAAATATTTTCCTCATTAAATACCCCAACACAGCTATTAACTTTAATTTACTCAATATCTAAAATTACTAATTTAAATTTGTAAGATTTTGAGATTAAGGGAATTCTACAGGTTTAAAACAATGAAAATGAGTTCCACAGGTCAAGAGAGATTGGACAGACATAAATTTAGGAATGGCTGATAAAAATGGTGATTGGAAAAGGCCTCATGCAATACTTCCATGTTGGTACTTCTGGGGGTAAAGGGTGGGACGCACAGCTACACAATTCTTGTCACAGAAAGTCTACAATAGTCCATGGTTTGAAATATATATCATAGACAGAGCTTCAATAAGCAGCAAATGCTCCTAAGGATCATCTAGGAGAGTCTAGAAAGTTCTCTCTCCTCTTTCTCTGCCCCCTCCCCCCTTTATACTCCCTTCCCTAGGTAAGAAATCAATTGCTGCTGCTTCTTGGCATAAAAAAAAGATGACAAATCTCAATAATCCAGTATTAATGCAAATATGTTCTCTCAAATGTTTGTCCTCAAAACCTGACTTTTAAAACTTATTTGTAATGCCAAAAATAAGTTTGAAGTTTAATTTGAATTCATAGAAAATTTGCACAGCTGCTCATTTAATATACAATTTTAAATACTAATCAAATAAGGCAAAACATTCAATAACTATCAATCTATGTTTCTGGCTTTAAACTAACCTGAACCTGGTTGGCACTGGTCCGTGCAGAGAAATTAACATAAAAAGGAAAATACTGGTTCTTTTCCAAGTGATTCATTAGCTTATCCTTCACATACACTGATTTTCCTGTACCAGTTGGACCCACAAAAAGCAGTGGCCTTTAGGAAAACAATGAATATATCATTCAAAAGGGGAAAAAGTCAGAATACATTTCTACTAAGGGAAGTTAAAGTTATTGAAAATGTAAAAAATAATCAAATCAAATTCATCTAAAAACTCACATTTTAATCTATCATTGTTATATCACGAAAGACTGGTAAAGTATCAACTGGCACACATTTTTGCTTCCTGTTACCAAAACTTTAATAGTATGGTAAGGAACTATTATTTGAACAGATGTAACATTGCTATATGCAAAATACTCATAAAAGAAGTAATAATATGCTTAACTTTTCAGAAAGGAAAGGCAAATTTTGTCTCAGGAAAGTTATGTACAGTGTTTATATTTTTTAGTTAGAAGTACAGGCAAGAGGGTGTCGTGTGGAATAGACTGATGACATGATGACATAAGATAGATTTTGGCTGTTTCACAGTTATCTCAATAGCATAAAGTTTGTGTGAGAAATAAAAGACAGTGAATTCTAAATCTAACAGTTATATATACCTATTTAACATTTTAGAACCAAGTCAGAATTACTAACTGAAAATACTTATCTAAAAGCAAACTATAAGGAATTTTCTATTCAGTGGAATCTCAAGCAGGGCTTCTCATAGTTGAGTGATCATAACTAATTAGAAAAGGAAAAAAATCCTATGAGTTTATATTCATAGAACTCTAAGGACTCCAAGTTTGAGAAATACTGAATTGAAAAATTAAATACTGTCACATTGCGTGATAATTTGGTAGTACACAATACATAAAGACAAACACAAGCTAAGCAACAGCATTCTGTTAGAAGGGGTCATCTAAGTAAACTAAATTATGCTAATATGTATTACTTTTAAAAATTATCATTGAAGTATAAACATAAAACTAAAGTTTTACAACTATAGTAACCCCTGAATTCATCTATGTGTCCTAATCTGAGTAACCCTTGCCTTAAGAAAAACTGTTTATTAAAGTAATTTTAATAAATAAAATACTGTTCTTAACTTGGGGTCTATGGACCAATTGAAGAAATTTTTAAAGTGTTCAGAGAATCTGTGAACTGGAATGACAAAAAAGTTATATCTTTGCTTTCACTATCCTTAATTAAAATGGAGCAATTGTATTAATAGTACCTGTGTGTTTGTCACCAGTAGAAATCATAGACATTATACTAAATATTATAATTGTTAGTGACAACTCAATATCACTGATGCAATGATTTCTTCGAAATTATGACAGTCATCAGACTCACTACTGGATCATAGTTAATGTACTAGAGCAGTGGTTCTCAACCTTCTTAATGCCGCGACCCTTTAATACAGTTCCTCATGTTGTGGTGACCCCCAACCATAAAATTATTTTCGTTGCTACTTCATAACTGTAACTTTGCTACTGTTATGAATCATAATGTAAATATTTGATATGCAGGATGTATTTAGGCAACCCCTGTGAAAGGGTCGTTCGACCCCCAAAGGGGTCGCGACCCACAGGTTGAGAACCACTGTACTAGAGGCTCAGTGCACGAATTCATGCACCAGTGGGGTCCCTTGGCCTGGCCTGCACAATTGGGCCGAAACCAGTTCTCTGACATCCCCCGAGAAGTCCCAGATTGTGAGAGGGTGCAGGCCAGGCCGAGGGACCCTACCGCTACACAATCAAGGCTGGGGAGGGACACGGGAGATTGGCCAGCTGGGGAGAGACTGCAGGAGGGTTCCAGGGCATGTCCAGCCCTCTTGCTCAGTCCCGATCTGCCAGACCCAGCACAAGCAAATCTACTGTTCAGAGCATCTACCCTCTGGTGGTCAGTGCATGTCATAGCGACTGGTCAACCAGTTGACTGTCTGCCCCCTGGAGATCAGTGCAGGTCATAGCAAGTGGTTGAGCAGCCTTAGCATATCATTAGCATATTACGCTTTGATTTGTTGAATGGACGACCGGGCGACTGGACACTTAGCATATTAGGCTTATATTATATAGGATTCATAAAGAAGTACATGGCCCTGGCCATTGTTGCTCAGTGGTTAGAACACTGGCCTCCAGTCAAGGGCACTTACCTAGGTTGCAGGTTTGAGTCTCTCTCTCCTCCCCCTCTCCCTTCCACTCTGTCTGAAAATCAATGGAAAAAATATCCTCATTCCTTGGATGAGGGTTTAAAAAAAAAGAAGCATATGTATTTCTACTATGGACCAAATTTGTTCAGTTTTTAAAATATATTTTTATTGATTTCAGAGAGAGGAAGGGAGAGGGAGAGAGATAGAAACATCAATGATGGAAGAGAATCACTGACTGGCTGCCTCCCGCACACCCCCTTACAGGGGATCAAGCGTGCAAACCAGGCATGTGCCCTGACCGGAAATGGAACCATGACCTCCTGGTTCATGGGTAAACGCTCAAACACTGAGCCAAACCAGGCAGGCCCAAATTTGTTCAATATTTTAATAAATGTATTTCAACATGTGATTTCCCTTGTAATCCTATATTTACATTACTCACTTAAAATCATTATTCTGACAAATGTCTCATAGCACAAAAAAATTACCATACTATAGTTCCTCAGAATTGGCAAGTGACTTCCTTGCCTAAGAAAGTTTTAAATATTAGGCATTAAATGCAAAAATGCAGCCCTGTCCAGATAGCTTAGTTGGTTAGTATCGTCCTGATTTGCCAAGGTTCAGGGTTCAATACCTGGTCAGGGCAGGTACAAGAATCAATCAGTGAATGTATAAATAAGTGGAACAACAAATCAGTGTTTCTCTCTCTCTCAAATCATAAACAAATAAAAATAAATAAATGCAAAAATGCAACTATAAAATAGTAATAAAATAATGTTCCCTCATAAGCTATTCTTTCTGTTTTTGTTTATTAAACAAGATAAAATTGTCACAAATTCATTCAAAAACAAGTTTTTTATAAACAACAAACCATTACATTCATGCATATTATGTAAGCTTCTCTAGTTCAAAATAGCATTAATAATAAATTATGCCTCATGTTTTAAAAGAAAAATAACTACCAAAATGTTATTAAGGAAGTTGGTATGGATATGCCTATAGTACATGCTAGGCTTTTGATTCAGTTTCATGTACTCTTTTTTGATGTGTTCTTCTGATTCAAGCCTGGGTTTTGCATGTTCATCTTAAGTTATGAAGAACTAGAATAGGATATGTTTGAAAATTATTAAATGTAATGGAAGAATGTGGATCATGGTTAGTCTGACCTCAGAAGTACAGTGAATCTTTGAGTAGAATGCATACCTATTAGCAATAACACTGATTTTTAGTCTGTTACAAATAAAAGAAACATAAGGCAGTTTATGAAGCAACAAAGTATAATGGCAAAGAGTTTGAAATGGGCAATAGGAAACCTGGATTCTAGGTTTGCCACTAGTAACAGATGTCAATATGGACATGTCAATTAGCTTACTTCAAATATTCTATGATCCTGTTAGAATGACACTGTTATGACTTAAGTGTATGTTATAAGAATTTCTTACTTGGCATAGGTAATACTCAAATTCATTAGAAATGTATATCTAACTGTGTCCATTGTAGGAACTATGATATCTTGAATCTTGATACGTTTATCTCCTAAATCAGTACTTTTAATTAATTCATTCCAATGGACCCAGCGACCTCGGTTTTTCAACTACAAGAGAACATAAGTTTCAAATATTATAACAATGCACTTGCTATCTGAAAGGTTCTTTTAAACACAGTTATCATATTTACTTTTAAAAACTTAATAGTCTTTCTGCTTTTTAGTATGAAATAACAGATTTCTTCAAAATAGTATATATAACATTTTTAAGTCATAAAGCAACTTAATAAACATCCATGAATCCACTACCCAATTTAAGAAATAAATTTTTCTTTAATTTTCCTTTCCAATGATAATCTGAAGAACATAATGAAACAGTTATCACAAATTTAACATACCTAGAATTTCAGATATTTTTGCATCTATGTTCTCTTAGCACTCCAATCTTTCCAAAGTGGCTTCAAGATATCCTTTGACATATATCAAGTATTTATTTGAGAAGCACTCTGATGTAACTCGTTATAATTTACTAAAGTTTGAATTCATGTTTTCATATTTTAAAATAAAGGGGCAACAATCTAACTAGAAACAAAACATCATGTGAACTCACTATGTTTGTTTATCTAAATTTATTCTCTTTGGTATTTTGATCCAGGCCAATATTCAGCAAGGACATATCAAAATGGTTGAATTGATTGTTACAATATTGAAATTCTTCTAAACCAGTGGCTAAATAATTGCTGTCCTAACATCCTGAGTATCTCCCTAATCCATGACCACCTCCCCGATCCCACCCTACCCATACTCCTCCACCATTATTTTCCTCTGTGTTGCCCAGCCCTTCCCTAAAGATCCCAAGGCCTCCCACCTTCAAGCAACAAAGGGGTTAACATTTGGCAGAGTAAAAGGTCTCTTAGACCCTGCTTCAGTGCTATGGCTGACATCCAAGAATCTTTAACTATTTTCTAGCAGATTGTGTCTGGAGGGTAATAATTTTGCAAGGTTGACTAAATGTTTCTTTAATAATTCATATTCTTAATTTTTAGGTTTTTGTTTTATATTTTTCAATGTTATATTTGCACATATTTTATTTTATTTTTTTTAAATAAATTTTATTGATTTTTTTACAGAGAGGAAGGGTGAGGGATAGAGAGTTAGAAACATTGATCAGCTGCCTCCTGCACACCTCCTACTGGGGATGTGCCCGCAACCAAGGTACATGCCCAGGGGATCGAACCTGGGACCTTTTCATCTGCAGGCCGATGTTCTTTCCACTGAGCCAAACCAGTTAGAGCTGCACATATTTTAGAGTAAAAAAAATTTACCAGGTAAGAAAAACAACAGTTGTGCTTAACTCTTCTCACTACTACATCAAAATTAAAACTAAATTATAGAACAACCACCCAAAAGAATCATCTGAAGACTAGCTGAACAGAACTCCTATAACTAGATATAGAGAAGCCACACAGAGACACAATATGGGCTGCTCCCACACCCACGTGTTGGTGGTTAAGAATCAGGAGGGATGAATGTGTAATCCCGTGAATCACAGAGTAAGTGTACAGGAATTGTTAGCTCGATGAATAAATGATTAGACTGTGAGGGAAAAAAAAGAATCAGGAGGGATGGCCAGTGTGGCTTAGTGGTTGAGTGTTGACATCGAACCAAAAGCCTGGGTTGCGGGTTCGATCCCCCCAATAGGGGGCATGCACAAGGGCGCTAATTGATGTTTCTATCTCTCTCGCCTCCCTTCCTCTCTCTCAAATCAATTAAAAAAAAAACAAGACTCAGGATATATGGAGAGAGGAAGGGAGAGAGAAATAGAAACATCAATGATGAGAGAGAATCATTGACTGGCTGTCTCCTGCATCCCCTCCACCCTCCCACTGGAGATTGAGCCTGCAACCTGAACATGTGTGCCCTGAGTGGGAATCGAACCGTGACCTCCTGGTTCATAGGTTGACACTCAACCACTGAGCCACGCCGGCCAGGCAGGAGGGATATCTTAACTGCAGAAATCTTTGCTGAGGATAAAGGGGCCCTGCCTGGACCACTAGCATCAGGAAGAGGAGTCCTCACAACATCTGGCAGTGAAAATCAGCAGGGATTCTATCCAGGTGAGACAGAGGGCTGCTGGAGACCCAGGTGTTCTCTTACAGGGCCCAGACACAAACTCACACATTCACAAACACTTGACAACAGGTCAAAAAATGGAAAGGACACACAGGGAGAAACTGAATTGTCTGGCTTCAGAGCAAGAAAATGAATTATCTGGCTTCAGAGTTCTGGCCTAGACAGAAGTACTGGCAGGTGCCATTGTTTCTTTGTTGAGTCCTCCCCCCACCCATCCTGCAGGTATAGGAGAGTTTCAAATCTGAGTCTCCATCAAATTGATTAACATCACTTGCCTTACCCTGGATATTCCCTGAAAACCTGCCCCACCCAACTCACTCACAGGCCCAAACTTCTTTCAGCAGCTGTTTCTCACAAGCAGCCAGCATTGGCTGGCACTGTGGACTTTCCTAAAAATCTCTCAAAGGTCCACAAACCCCAAATAAGTAGTGGCTGGCCTCAACTTGCCCTATATCACTTGCTAAGCAGCCCCAAGGCCAGCACTAATGTCAGCGGGCCTCAGTTTGCAGCCAAGCCTCTCCTAGGTGACTCAAACCCAGCACAGATGGCAACCAACTGCAGATCACTTTGTAGCTCCTACCAGGTAGCCCCAGACTGGACACAGGCAGCAGCTGACCTTGACCTGCACCAAAGCCTCTCCCGAGAGACCCCAAAACCAACCAGCTTTAGACCATATGATAGCACTACCCAATTAACTCCACAAACAACATACCCAAAGGGTAGACTTGGCAGGCACCAGAGCCTTGCTAAAATGAATCCCACCCTGTGGGGTTAACCACTACACCACAGCTCATCCACTGTCTTCCTTGCAGCCAGTCAGCCTGAGGGGCAATCCCTCCCACTGACATTGTAATAGCAGTTAGGACTCAACACATAACCCACACAAGGCATATCCCTGGAGTACCTGGATCATGTGACTAAAAAGACTGCATCACTGGGCCCCATAGAACACCTACTACATAAGGTCACTCTGCCAAGACCAGGAGAATTAGAAGATCTACACAAACAAACACAAAGAGTCAACCAAACTGAGGAGACAAAAAAATGTCCCATATGAAAGAACTAAACAAAACTCGAAAAAACAGACTAAATGAAATGGAGACAAGCAATCTACCAGATACAGAGTTCAAAACACTACTTATAAGAATGCTCAAGGGAAGAGTAGATGAACTCAGTGAGAACTTCAACAAAGGGAAACATAAAAATGGAATTAGAAAACAAAAATAAATAAACAGTCAGAAATAAGTAATACAATAACTGAAGTGAAGAATATATTAGAGGGAATCAACAGTAGATTAGATGAAACAGAGGACCAAATTAGTGATCTGGAAGACTAGATATCAAAAACAACCAATCAGAACAGCAAAAAGGAAAAAGAATTTTAAAAATAAGGATAATTTAAAGGACCTCTGGGATATCACTTGTACCAACATTCATAATATAGGGGTATCAGAAGGAGAAGAGAGAGAGAAAGGGATTGAAAACCTATTTGAAGAAATAATGACAGAAAACTTCCCTTGTATGAAGGAAATAGACATACAAGTCCATGAAGCATAGAGAGTCCCAACCATGACCCAAAAGATCCACACCAAGAAACATCACAATTAAACTGCCAAAGGTTACAGACAAAAAGAATTTTAAAAACAGCAAAAGAAAAAACCAGTTAGTTACCTATAAGGGAGCTTCCATAAGACTGTCAGCTGAGTTCTCAACAGAAACCTTGCTGACCAGAAGGGATTGATACAAAATATTCAAAGTGATGAAAAGCAAGGACCTACAACCAAGATTATTCTACCCAGCAAGGCTATCATTTAGAATTAGATGAGAGATTGAGAGATAAAGAGTTTCACAGACAAGAAAAAGCTAAGTAGGTTCATCACCACCAAACTAGTATTACAAGAAATGTTAAAGGAACTCCTTTAAGAAGAAGATGAAAAAAATATGAATAATAAAATGACAATAACTGCATAACTATCAATAATCACTGTAAATATAAATGGAATGAATGCTTCATTCAAAAGACACAGGGTAGCTGAATTTATAAGAAAATAAGACTCATACATATATTGCCAACAAAAGACTCACACAAAGACTAAATTTTTTTTAAAAGCTGGAGTAGCAATACTCATATCAGACAAAATAGACTTTAAAACAAAGGCTGTAATAAGAGACAAAGAACATTTCATAACAAAAGGACCAATCCAACAAGAGTATATAACCATTGCAAACATTTATGCACTCAGGAGCACCTAAATGTTTGAAGCAAATATTGATGAACACAAAGGGAGAGCTCAACAGTAACACAATCATACTAGGGGAATTTAACACCCCACTGACATCAAAAGATAGTTCTTGCAGACAGAAAATGAACAAGGAAACAGTGGCCTTAAATGAGAGATTAGACCTGATGAATTTAATTGATATTTTTAGAGCATTTCACCCCAAAGTAACAGAATACACATTCTTTTCAAGTGCACATGGAATATTTTCTAGGATAGATCACATGTTAGACTACAAAAGAAGTATCAGTAATTTAAGAAAACTGAACTACATCAAGCATCTATTTCAGCCACAATGGTATAAAACTAGAAATCAATTATAAGAAGACAAACACATGGACATGAACAATGAATGGGTTAACAATGAGATCAAGTAAGAAATCAAAGATACCTTGAGACAAATGAAAATCAAAACACATGACCCAAAAGCAAAAGCAGTCCTATAAGAGAAATTCATAGCAATACAGGGCTACCTCAACACAGAAAAATCTCAAATAAACAATCTAACCTTATACCAAAAGGAACTAAAAAAAGAACAACAAATGAAGCCCAAAATGAGTAGAAGGAAGTAAATAATAAAGATCAAAGTGGAAATAAACAAAATAGAGTCTAAAAATAAACAACACAAAAGAACTATGAATCAAGAGCTGGTCCTTTGGAAAATAAACAGAATTAATAAACCTTTAACCAGACTTATCAAGAAAGAGAGAGAAGCCAAATAATACAATCAGACATGAGAGAGGACAAGTGACAACTGTTTGAAAACTATAAACAAAAGATTATAAGAAAATACTTTGGACAATTATATGTCAAAAATTTGAAGAAACTGATAAATTTCTAGAAATTACAATCCTTCAAGACTGAGTCAAGAAAAACCAGAAAACCTGAACAGAACAAGAGCTACTAACAAAATAGAATAAATAATTTTTAAAACTCTGAACAAACATAAGTCCTGAACTAGATGGCTTTACAATTGCTTTTACTAAACATTCAAACAAAAAATAACACTTATTCTTCTCAAAATATCTCAAAAAATTGAAAAAGAGGAGAGGCTCACAAGCTCATTTTACAAAGTCAGCATTATCCTGATTCCAAATTCAGACAAAGACATATTATTTTTTTAAAATTATAGACCAGGGGTCCTCAAACTACGGCCCGCGGGCCACATGCAAATACAAATATTGTATTTGTTCCCGTTTTTGTTTTTTTTACTTCAAAATAAGATATGTGCAGTGTGCATAGGAATTTGTTCATAGTTTTTTTTTAAACTATAGTCCGGCCCTCCAACAGTCTGAGGGACAGTGAACTGGCCCCCTGTTTAAAAAGTTTGAGGACCCCTGTTATAGACCATCAAGAAACCAAGATGGCGGCATAGGTAAACACCGGAAATTGCTGCCTCCCACAACAAATTCAAAAATACAACTAAAAGACAAAACGGACATCATCCAGAACCACAGGAAGGCTGGCTGAGTGGAAATTCTACAACAAGAAGGAAAGAGAAAAGCACACTGAGACTCAGAGGAGGTGTGGAAGTGCAGAGGTATGGAGGCGCACGTGGCAAGGGCTGGCAAATGAGGACGCAGCTGTCTTTTTGAATCGGGAGGGAGTCATAAGCCCCCGACTGCTCTGAGCTCCAGTTCCGGGTGAGTCCCTGGGGACCTAGACTCATACGGGGAGAAACTGGACTGTCTGGCAGCGAGCAGAACTTGGAACTCGAGGGCGGCTTTCTCTCAAAGGTGCTTGCAGCAATTACCGGGACACTGAGACACGGGGCCCCTTAGGGCAGGGCTGAGGATCAGCCATAGCTGCTTGCTCTGCCCTGTTGATTCCCTGAGACCCCGTCCCACGCAAGCTGTGGCAGAGGCTTTTGCATATGAATGCCTTGGCCCTTTGCAATCTGAAAATTACCTAACAAACTGCAGCTGGGCCAGACAGATCCAGAATTTCCAAGAGAAGGCCCAAGGCCCCACAGCAGCTTACACTGCTTCACAGCTGGGGCTCAGTTGGGCACCTCCAAACCCCAAACAAGGAAGGGGAACTTGCAGATCTCCTCATAGCTCCTGCTGGGTAGCCTCAGACAGAGGCTAAATTAGCACCTCCTTAGATCCAAGAGCCAGTGTACCCAGTGGTCAGAGTGGGACCATCCAATTACAACTCCTCAGATCCATAAGGGACACACTCAGGGGGGGCAGACTCAGTGAGCACCAAAGCCCCACTGAAGCAAGTCTTACCTCATAAGGGTGTCTTCAGCACAGAAGTTTTCCCACCGTAGACACAGCTGACTCTCATAGCCAATTGGCCTGGAGGTCAATTCCTCCCAGTGATACCTACAACAATCAAGGCTTAACTACAACAAGAATGTGCACAAAGCCCACAAAGGGGTGCACCAAGAGTGTCCACCTCAGGTAACTGGGGAGGCTGAGCCATTGGGCCATATAGGACACCTAGCACACAAAGCCACTCTACCAACACAGAGAAGCATAAAAAATGAGGAGACAAAGAAACAGGTCACAAATGACAGAAATGGAGGAAAGCAAACGACTGGATACAGAGTTCAAAACCACACTTTTAAGGTTTTTCAAGAACTTTCTAGAAACCACTGATAAATTTAGTAAGACCCTCAAAAAGACTGGCGAGACCGCCGATAAATGTAGTGAGACCCTCAAGAAATCTAGTGAGACCCTCGAGGTTATGAAAAAGGACCAACTAGAAATTAAGCATACACTGACTGAAATAAAGGATATTATGCAGAGTTCCAACAGCAGACTAGAGGATTGCAAGAATCAAGTCAAAGATTTGAAATACGAAGAAGCAAAAAACACCCAACCAGAAAAGCAAAATGAAAAAAGAATCCAAAAATACGAAGATAGTGTAAGGAGCCTCTGGGACAGCTTCAAGCGCACCAACATCTGAATTAAGTGCCAGAAGAAGAGAGAGAGCAAGATATTGAAAACCTATTTGAAGAAATAATGACAGAAAACTTCCCCTACCTGGTGAAAGAAATAGACTTACAAGTCCAGGAAGCGCAGAGAACCCCAAACAAAAGGAATCCAAAGAGGACCACACCAAGACACATCATCATTAAAATGCCAAGAGCAAAAGACAAAGAGAGAATCTTAAAAGCAGCAAGAGAAAAAAAGTCAGTTACCTACAAGGGAGTACCCATAGGACTGTCAGCTGATTTCTCAACAGAAACTTTGCAGGCCAGAAGGGAGTGGCAAGAAATATTCAAAGTGCTGAATACCAAGAACCTACAACCAAGATTACTTTACCCAGCAAAGCTATCATTCAGAATTGAAGGTCAGATAAAGAGCTTCACAGATAAGGAAAAGCTAAAGGAGTTCATCACCACCAAACCAGTAATATGTGAAATGCTGAAAGGTATCCTTTAAGAAGAGGAAGAAGAAGAAAAAGGTAAAGATACAAATTATGAACAACAAATACACATCTATCAACAAGTGAATGTAAAAATCAAGTGAATAAATAATCTGATGAACAGAATAAACTGGTGATTATAATAGAATCAGGGGCATAGAAAGGGAGTGGACTGACTATTCTTGGGGGGGGTAAGGGGTGTGGGGGATGCGGGAAGAGACTGGACAAAAATCGTGCACCTATGGATGAGGACAGTGGGGAGGGGGGTGAGGCCGGAGGGTGGGGTGTGAACCGGGTGGAGGGGAGCTATGGGGGAGAAAAAGAGGAACAACTGTAATAATCTGAACAATAAAGATTTAATTTAAAAGAAAAGAAAAATAAAATAAAATTATAGACCATTACCTAATGAACATAGATGCATAAATACTCAACAAAATATTAGCAAATCAAATTCAGAAATAAATTAAAAAGATTATATGCCATGATCAAGTGGGATTTATTCTTAATTTGCAAGGTTGATTCAATATCCACATATTAATAAACGTGATACACTACCTAAACAAGATGAAGAACAATGCATAACACACAGACACTGACAATAATGCAGTGAAGGTCTTGGAGGGCAGGGCAGGATTGGGGTGGAAGAAGAGTTAATGGGGGGGGGGGGGGACAGGACATCTATAATACTTTCAATAATAAAGATACATTTTAAAATAATGAAGGACAAAAATGCATATGATCACAATAACAGATGCAGAAAAAGCATTTGACCAAATTCAACATCCATTTATGACCCAAACCATCAGCAAGGTGGGAATAGAGGCAACACATCTCAACATAATAAAACATGACAAGCTCACTACTAACATCATACTCAATGGTGAAAACCTAAAAGCATTTTTGTTAAGATCAGGAACAAGACAAGGATATTCATTTTTACCACTTTCATTCAACACAGTATTGCAAGTCCTAGCCACAGCAATTGTACGAAAATAGAATAAATAATTTTCAAGTACACATGGAACATTTTCTAGGATAGGTCACATGTTAGACTACAAAAGAAGTATCAGTAATTTAAGAAGACTGAAATATATCAAGCACCTATTTCAACCACAATGGTATGAAACTAGAAATAAATTATAAGAAGTAAAACACACAAACACAACATCCAAATTAGAAAGGAAGAAATAAAAGGCATTTACGTTAGAAAGGAAGAAGTAAAACTGCCATTTTTTGGTAGATGACATGACATATAGAGAGAGAACCCTAAATAGTCCACCAAAACACTATAGAACTGGTAAATGAATTCAGCAAAGTAGCAGGATAATATTAATATTAATATTAAAATTAATATCCAGAAATCTGTTGCATTTCTATATACTAATAACAAACTATCATAAAGAGAAATCTATACTAATAATAGGCCAGGGCCTTCACGACCAGACAAACAACTGGTCACGAGGAAGTGCATGGAGCACCTCTGGGTCCTGTCCCCATGGCCCACAGGCTCCTATCACAGCAAGGCTGGTAGCCCGGTGGGCGGGGCGGGGCAGGGACAGAGAGCAGGCCCATAGACAGACAGCAGGGCCTGCCAGCCACAGCGCACCCGGCAGTCCTGCCTCTGCACATGAGCTACAGGGGAAATACCTTTTCTGACTGCTCATTGGCTAAGCTCCTGGTACGCCACTCACAGTGTTCTTGGTAACTTGGGTAATAAGAATCCAAGAAGGTGATCTAGGGTTTTTCCACCTCACTCCTGGAGGAAAAAATGAAGGTCTGCTGCTGGAGGGGTTAAGAAATGTCATATCCTGCCCTAGCCAGTTTGGTTCAGTGGATAGAGCCTTGGCCTGCTGACCGCAGGGTCTGGGTTCGATTCTGGTCAAGGGCATGTACCTAGGTTGCAGGCTCCTCCCTGCCTGGGGCCCAGGTCAGGGCTCATGCATGAGGCAACCAATTGAAGTGTCCCTCTCACATTGATGTTTCTCTCTGTCTTTCCCTCTCTCTTCCATGCTCTCTAAAAATCAACGGGAAAATATCCTCAGGTGAGGAAAAGAAAAGGGAAAAGGAAAAAGGAAAAAGGAAAAAGGAAAGGAAAGGTCATATCCTATAAAAGACACATCTTGAAAATGCCTAAAGTTGTCATTTTTTTTTTGTGGTGAAGGGACTGGAGTCCGTGTTGATGAAAACACCTTGGTGGCTGTGGCAGCCGGCAGTGGCAGCAGCAGTGGGGTGATGGTGGCAGCAGCAGCGGGGTGATGGTGGCAGCATCTTCCCTTGATCAGCCCGGTCACCTCCTGCAGAAGGAGGCCAGACTGCAGCTTAGGCCTGTTTGGGCCTAAGCCATCAGTAGACATCCCCTGAGGGCTCCTGGATTGGAGAGGGTGCAGGTCGGGGGGAGGAACCCCCCCTCCCATGCACGAATTTCATGCGCTGGGCCTCTAGTTAAAAATAAAGTCCCATTTACAATTACATCAAAAATAATAAAATACCTAGAAATAAATTTAACCAAGTTTATATATGACCTATACTCTAAAAATTGTAAGACACTGAAGAAAGAAATTGAAGAAGATACGAATAATAGAAGCATATACCATGCTCAGGGATAGGGAGAAGTAACATTGTTAAAATATCCATGCTATACAAAGCAATCTATAGATTCAATGAAATCCCTATCAAAATACCAGTGGCATTTTTCACAGAACTAGAGTAAGTAATCCTAAAATCTACTTGGAACCACAAAAGACCCAAAATAACCAACACAATCTTGAAAAAAAGGAACAAAGTTAAAGGTACCACACTACCTGATATCAAACTATAATACAAGGCTATAGTAATCAAAACAGCATGATATTGGCATAAAAATAGACACATAGTTCAATGGGATAAAACAGAGACCCAGAAATAAACCCAGACCTATATGGTCAATTGATCTATGACAAAGGCGGCAAAAATATACAATGGAATAAAGACAGTCTTTTCAATAAATAGTGTTGTGAAAACTGGACAGATACATGCAAAAAAAATAACTAGACCACTTTCTTACACCATAAACAAGATAAATTCAAAATGTATTAGAGACTTAAATGTAAGACCTAAAACCATAAAACCGATAGATGAAAACATAGGCAGTAAACTATGACATAGCTCTTAATAAATTTTTATTTATTTTTGATATGTCTCTTCAGGCAAGGCAAACAAAAGAAAAAATAATCAAATGGAGCTTTGGCAAACTAAAAAGTTATTGCACAGCAATGAAAACCATAAAAAACACATAAATAGCCAACCTACTGAATGAGAGAAGATATTTGCCAATGATACATCCAATAAGAGGTTAATATCCAAAATATATAAAGAACTCAAGCAACTTAACACCAAAAGAAAAAATAATCTGATTTAAAAATGGGCAGAGAGCCTGGAATGGAAAATAGTATGGAGCTTTCTCAAAAATTAAAAATATAATTTAAAATCCATTATAAGAAGTAAAACACAGAATTAAAAAAAAGTGTGTTTTATTTCTTATAATTGATTTCTAGTGTCAAACCATTATGGTTGAAATAGATGCTTGATATATTTCAGTCTTCTTAAATTACTGATACTTCTTTTGTAGTCTAACACGTGATCTAACCTAGAAAATGTTCCATATGCACTTGAAAATTATTTATTCTATTTTTGTCCAATTGCCGTGACTAGCACTTGCAAATATCATATGACCCATTTCTGGGTACTTATTCAAAGAAATCTAAAACACACATGCAACTCTATGTTAATTGCAGCATTATTTTTAATAGCCAATATATGAAAGCAACCTAAATATTATCAATAGATGAATAGATAAAGGAGGGTACATATATACAATGAAATATTACTCAGCCATAATAAAGAGGGAAATCTTGCCATTTGCAACAACATCCATGGACCTAGAGGATATTATGCTAAATAAAGTAAGACAGGCCTGACCCGAGTGACTCAGTGGTTGAACATCAACCTATGAATCAGGAGGTCACAGTGTGATTGGTTGGATTGGTTGGATTCCTGATCAGGGCACATGCCTGGGTTGGGGGTTTGATCTCCAGTGGGGGGCATGTAGGAAGCAGCCAGTTAATGATTCTCTCTCATCATTGATGTTTCTCTCTCTCTCTCTCTCTCTCTCTCTCTCTCCCTTCCTCTGTGAAATCAATAAAAATATTTTTTTAAAAAAACAAACAAAGAGGAATCGAAGATGGCGGCATAGGTAAACACTGAAGACTGCCGCCGTGGACAACCACTTCAAAAATACAACTAAAAGTCGGAGCGGACATCAACCAGAACCACGGGAAGGCTGGCTGAGGAGAGTCTCTTCAACTAGAAGCAAAAACAACAGCATTCCGACGCTCAGCGGAGGCGCAGTGTGGAAAATTTAAAGGTACGGCGGTGCGGTGGTGAGGGTGCACGCGAAAAGTGGGCTGGCGGCTGAGGGCGCGATTGTCGTTTTCAATCAGGAGCCAGTCTCAGACTCTGGGCTACAGATCCGGGCGAGTCTCTAGGGACCCAGACTCAAACGGGAGAAGCGGGACTGTCTGGCTACGGCCCCTCCGAAGTTTGCAGCGATTGCTGGGACAGAGAGGCAGAGCCCCTGGGGACGGACTGAGAGCGGCCATAGCTGCTCCCTCCCCCCGCCCTGTTGAGCCCGCCCCGCCCAAACCCTGCGCACAGCCATTTGCCGATTGCCTCAGGCAAGGGCTGGACTAGCGCCTCCCCTGAGGACTGAAGTTTTCCCACAGCTGATTTCCACAGCCAGTCGGCCTGGTGGTCAAATCCCTCTAGTGTTAACTACAACAATTAAGGCTTGGCTAGAACAAGTCTGCGCACAGAGACCACAAGGGGGTGCACCAAGAAAGCATAAAAGATGCGGAGACAAAAAAACATGACAGAAATGGAGGATATGGAGCTAAGAATCGCAATTTTGAGGGCTTGCCATAAATTTGTGCAGAGCCTCACGAAAACTAATGAGACCCTCGATGCTACGATAAAGAAATTAGAAAGTAAGCATACACGGACTGAAATAAAGAATATTATACCCAATAGCAGACCAGAGGAGCACAAGAATCAAACCAAAGATTTGACAAAAAACACCCAATTGGAAAAGCAAAATGAAAAAAGAATCCGAAAGTGTGAAGATAGTGTAAGGAGCCTCTGGGACAGCTTTAAGCGGACTAATATCAGAGTCATTGGAGTGCCAGAAGATGAGAGACAGCAAGATATTGAAAACCTATTTCAAGAAATAATGGCAGAAAACTTCCCCCACCTGGAGAAAGAAATGGACTTACAGGTCCAAGAAGCGCAGAGAACCCCAAACAAAAGGAATCCAAAGAGGACCACACCAAGACACATCATCATTAAAATGCCAAGAGCAAAAGACAAAGAGAAAATCTTAAAAGCAGCAAGAGAAAGAGGCTCAATTACCTACAAGGGAATACCCATACGACTGTCAGCTGATTTCTCAACAGAAACTTTGCAGGCCAGAAGCGAATGGCAAGAAATATTCAAAGTGCTGAATACCAAGAACCTACAACCAAGATTACTTTATCCAGCAAAGCTATCATTCAGAATTGAAGGTCAGATAAAGAGCTTCACAGATAAGGAAAAACTAAAGGAGTTCATCACCGCCAAACCAGTATTATATGAAATGCTGAAAGGTATCCTTTAAGAAGAGGAAGAAGAAGAAAAAGGTAAAGATACAAATTATGAACAACAAATATGCATCTATCAACAAATGAATCTAAGAATCAAGTGAATAAATAACCTGATGTACAGAATGAACTGGTGACTATAATGAATCAGGGACATAGAAAGGGAATGGACTGACTATTCTTGGGGGAAAAGGGGTGTGGGAGATGCGGGAAGTGACTGGACAAAAATCATGCACCTATGGATGAACTCAGTGGGTGGGGAGTGAGGGTGGAGGGTGGGTGGGAGCTGGAAGGAGGGGAGTTATGGGGGGAAAAAAGAGGAACAAATGTAATAATCTGAACAATAAAGATTTAAAAAAAAAAAAGAAAAGAAAACCAAAAAAAAAAAAAAAAAAAACCAAACAAACAAAAATAAAGTCAGAGTGAAAATGACAAATATCATATGATTTCACTCATATGTGAATTCTAAAATACAAAACAAACAAAACACAAACTCATAGATACAGCAAACAAACTGATGGCTGCCAGATGCGAAGGGTTTAGGGATCTAATTTAAACTATTTATTTAAAAGACATTTAAAAAAATTAATTGCAATCTGTTTATATAAAAGCCTAAGCGACTAGATGATGGGACAACTAGACAACCAAATGACTGACCGGTAGCTGTGATGTGCACCACCAGGGGACAGACACTTAATG
Source organism: Myotis yumanensis (assembly GCF_028538775.1). Lineage (NCBI taxonomy): Eukaryota > Metazoa > Chordata > Mammalia > Chiroptera > Vespertilionidae > Myotis > Myotis yumanensis. The sequence continues at coordinate 44,185,335 of NW_027223765.1, forward strand.
CAGGAGCTGCCCCCTGGTGGTCAGTGCGCTCCCACAGCAAGAGCTCTGGTCAGCTGACAGAGGGGCGCCAGACGCTGGGCTGACTGCTGGCTAGCCTCTCCTTTGAACACTACCCCTGTGTCCACAAGCAGCAGGCACAGTGAGGCTGGGATGAGCGGGAGCTATGTGGTACCCAGCACAGGCTCCTCCCCCATCACCTGCCGCTTGGCACACCACTTCTCGCTGTGCGGGATTGATGCGGACAGTGGGCTGGAGCCCTAAGAGCTGGCAGGTAAGGTAAGGCTGGGCTGCGGCAGTGCAGAGATCCACTGATCCCCACAGGCTAGGCTGAGGGACCTCACCAGGTCTGATGTGGAGAAATTCATGCACCAGGCCTCTAGTTTAATATATTAAGGCCTGGTTAACTTACTTGGAAAAAATCAGATCTATAAATAAAATCTATTAGAACACAGCTAAATCACATAGAGTGAAAAAGGTGAAGGGATTGAGAAGTACAAATTGGTAGTTACAAAATAGTCACGGGGAATGTAAAGTACAGCTTAGGGAATATAGTGAATAATGTTGTTGTAACTATGTATGGGGTCAAGACTTATTGGAGGGATCATTTTGTAAGTTATATGACCACTATGCTGTACACCTGAATCTAATATAATACAGAATGTCAACTGTAATTGAAAAAACACCAGCAGTCACCCTCTCAAATATCATTTTCTCCTTTCCAACAGCAACTACAGTTAGCTCTTTAAGCTGGATATTTTGGCATTTTCCTCCAATTATTAAGGAATATGCTGTGTTATCACTCTTGGTTTTTTAGTTTTAGAAATTATTTTATTGATTTCTCATTGTGACTAATGAGGATGAAACTCTGGTCATATTCATAAAATTCTGTTTTTAAGAATGGTTTTGTGGAAAGATTTCTGCACTGGCAGTCAAGAGAACTAGGTTCAAGTCCTGACTCTTCTGGGCATTGCCTCTCTAGGTTTGTTTCTTAATCTATAAACCTCGAGATTTAGGTAAAAAATCCCAGATCTTATGACTTTATTAAGAAAAATTTGCATGAGTCAAATGATTATTCAAATGGTTACTGTTTAAAATAATCCTTTTGTAAATTATTTTAAAAGTGGAGAAAATATATTTAATTTAAATCTGAAATTTTAAACTATTCTTAAAGCAAGTTTATCTGTCTGTTCACAAGTTACAGGAGAAGAAACTAAAGAGAAAGAACTACAATGCTAACCACACAATTAAAAATAACTCTAGAATTGGAACTCAGGAATTTTGCCTGCTGATCCAAGATTGTGGTTTACAGCTTATCATAACAATAATTTTATATCATACCTCATACATGTAATCATATACCAAGCCTTTTTCATCAAAGTGGCATTCCCATTTACCCACAGAATCAGGCACTGGGATGCTTTCAATATTTCCCAGCATGATTGATCGTAGGAAAGAATCAAAAATAATGCGACCATTTGTATCACAACTTCCTCCAATGGACCAAATCAAAGAAAACATAAAACAAGCCTGTTGGTAAAAAACAAAAAGAAAAAACAGATAATAGTATGGTGATTGCCAGAGGGAAGAAGGATGGGGAAAGTAGAAGGGAAAGGGGGCATAAATAGTGATGGAAGGAGACTTGACTTGGAGTGGTAAACACACAATACAATATACAGATGATGTATTGTAGAATTGCATACCTGAAACCAGTATAATTTTATTAACAAATGTCACCCCAATAAATTAAATTAAAAACATTTAATTTAAACTCATTATTTAAAAGAAATTTTTAAAGAATAAATTATAATTTAAGATATTAGGCCTGGTTAACTTACTTGGAAAAGATCAGATGTATAAATAAAATCTACTGGAACACAGCTAAATCACATAGAATCATTTCTCTTGCAATAATTATCTAAATTTAAAATGTCCATGCCAAATGACCTAGGAAATTATCTTTTAGGACTTTATCCTGAAATATATTTCCAACTGTTAAAATGATATATGTACAAGAAAATTCACTGTACCATTATTTGTGATACCAAAAGAATAAAAGGAACCCAAATGTTCTTCAATAGGGATCTGCTTAATTGGATTATGCTACATACACTAGAATACATGCAGCTGTTAAAAAAAGAAGATAATATGGAATGATCTCCAAGATATATTGTGAGAAAAGATGTAAATAAGTATAGATGGTATGCTAACATGTATAAAAATGTATACAGACCTGGCCAGTTTGGTTCAGTGGAGAGAGTATTGGCCTGTGGACTGAGGAGTTCCAGGTTTGATTCTGATCAAAGTCACATGCCCAGGTAGTGAGCTCAATCCCCAGTGGGGGGCATGCAGGAGGCAGCCGATCAATGACTCTCTCATCATTCATGTTTCTATCTCTCTCTCCCTCTCCCTTCCTCTCTGAAATCAATAAAATATATTGTAAATGTATACACATAAGAGTATGCATCAAATACCTCTAGCAGGCTATCTGGGCACTGGTAATAGTAGTTGACCTGAGAGTGGCTGGAGGACTGGTATGGATGGAAAACCTACTTTTGACTTTCAAATTTTACTCAGGGCACATGCCTTACCTAGTTTAAACATCTATCAAATATATTTTGAGAGGAAATTTTCAGCCTGATATAGATCTATATTTGTCTAAAAATGATTCTGAAACATTAAAATAATTTTGGGAGTTTAGGTTTACCAACAGAATGAAAAATTCCAGGAAATATATAACATGAAGGTTACATAGGGAAACTATTCCTAAGATACTTTTATTTTATAGAAAGATAGCACTTACATGTATGGAAGAATATTAAAAACTAATTCTGTTAAAGGCAGTTCCAAACTTAGGGAGAAATAGGGATATGAATAAATTACATTTCAAACATGTCTGTTCAATTTCTTTGAAAGTGGAGAGAAATAAAGACAAAGGGAGAGGGGAAAGGAAGAGATTATGGTTAGCAGGGAACACTGGAATGTGAGATGTCTGAAGTAATTTTCTGTGGCAACAGATGAAGGGGAAACAACAGGAAGAAACTGCTATTACCAAATTAGAAGAGAAGGTAGACTGAGCAGAGGAGATCAAGACTTTCAGGAATAAGGTGATGGATGGGAAAGTAGCCTAACACCAAGGAAGAGAGCAAAACCACTCTTTCCTTTGGCTCCCTCAGAGTGATGTTCTCTGGCTTTCTCTGACTTCTAGATATTAGCCATCCTGGACGAGTGAATCCTTCCTACCCCTGTAGGGATTCTGCCAGCAATGCTCCACCCAACAGGTGTGTGCCTACTCCTTGTCTTTTGTAGCCAGCTTCTTGCAGTCTGCATGCTGGTTTAAGATTAAGACAAAATCAATTCACCTAAAGTCCATATTGGATTAATATGAAGTCACCTTATTGTTTATCAAATTATGATATTTTATCAATAACAGGGTAGATTTGGTTTGTTCTGACATATTTTACTTTCTTTAAAGTGTTTTTTAAATCAAAATACCAGGTAAGGGCAACTTTAATGTCTTCAGTTATTCTTTCAGTGCTCATCAAAAACCAGCTCTGGATCTTACAATGTCATTCTCAGTACAAGTATCATTTGTCAGAGGCATATTTTAGTCTATAATCAAATACCACATTAAGAATAAAACCAACCATAATCCAAACATGAATGTGCTTGCTTGTAGGATCATTTTCTACCACGTCACAGAGGAGTACTTCAAAGAGGCGTGTGAGAGATACAACTGCATTGCTATCACTTGTAGGAATCAGTTCCTGTAAAGTGAAAAAAATATTATACTTTTCTTTCATCTTATTTAAAAAAATAAAAGAAGATAAATATTTTAAAAACTGATAAAAGCATATAAAGAATTTAAACTGTATACATGATAAATACATCTCTCAAATATTTTGGTTTAGCATATTCCATAGTTTTATATAACATATTCTAAATTATCTAAGAAATAAATTAGCTACTGTAAGAGAATAAACAGTGTTCTAGGGGTAGAAATAAAGTCTCTAACTGCCATTCATTCATTATTTATTCAACAAAACACTTATAAAAAACATGTTATACGTATATACCAAGCCAGGAGTTATAGAAAGAAAACACACACACTATCTGAAAAGTAGTGATATTGAAGTTAAGTGGACAGAAGTAATATGGGGTGATACTGACAAGGCAGAGGAAGTATCAGGGTGGAGAGAGGCTCCTAGAGTACTTGAGATAAACAATTAGCCCAGACCCAGGGAAGAGGTCAAGAAGGAAAGTGGGAGAGGAATAAATCAAGAAAGGCTTCCCAGATTAAGTAATAGCTGAGCTAAATTTGGGTGGAAAAAGTTAGCCAGGTGCTAAAAGAAAGGGCATTCAAAACAGGAGAAACTTTATATTCACAGAAATGGAAATATAATTGGACCCAGAATTAAGGGAATTTTTTAGGATGTGAAAATAGCTTGTGGAAAAGGAGTGGCAAGAAATAAGGCTTGAGAAGCAGACAGGGATCAGATTCTCAAAGGCTTTGTAGCCTGTGATAAGATTTCATGCTAAGAAAAGAGGGTTACAATAGAGGATGATTTTAAGTAGGAGAGTAAATGGAATGAATTTGTGTTTTGGAATCTTCATTCTGGTACCAGGATGTAGACTGGACCAGAGCAGCTCTATTGTATAGATTCAAGTAGAAAATGATTAAGGTCAGAACAAAGGTTACTATTATAGGTAGAAGTGGGGTGATCAAAGGAACTGGGATGGAGAGAAGATGTCAAATATAAAAGTTAGCAAGGAGGGAAAATCCATAGATCTTGGGGACTAACTGAATGTGGAAAATATGGGAATGAATTATAAGAAGAAAATCCATCACTCAGAAGCGTATTTTGTATTATTTACAACATGTAATATTAGAGCTTTAAAATACAAAAACTAAAAAGTGACTTTACCTGTATATTTTCTTTATAAAAACATTGTACAGAATCTTCATAAAGCAGAAATTTTTTATTTTTTTCCTTTAATGCAGAATATTTTTCCTATCTTAAATAATATTTTAGGATAAAGAAATCTACTGAATGAATACCCCTTTGTCTTCTCTAGATCAATATACAGTGTGGGGCAAAAAAGGTTTCTAGTTGTTCATATGAAAAACAACACAATAATTTATACATAATAATACAAGAATAAAGTGTTTCACGTACTCACAACTGGAAACCTACTTTGCCCCACTCTGTATTTATTTATATGTAAGAAACGAATGTTTGTGCATGTGTGTCTGTGTGTATATGTATGTGGTGGGTTGAATTTTGGTCCCCTCACAGATTTGCCCATGTCCTAATTAATCCCATGGACTCATGAATATCTTATTTGCAAAAAGTGTCTTTGAAGATGCAATTAAGAATCTCAAGATGAGGAGAATATTCTGAATTATTTGATAGACCCTAAATTTAAGGTCCTCAATCTTTATGAGTCACACAGTGGAGAGACAGAATAGAAAACCAGGTAAACATAAAGGAAGAGACTTAGAGTTATACAGCTACAAGACAAGTAATATCCAAAGCCAAAAGAAGCTGGAAGAGGTAAGGAAAGGCTCTCCCTTATAGCTTCCAGAGGAAGCGTGGCCCTGCCAATGTCTTTTTCTTTTTAAATGAATTTTTTGGAGTGACATTGGTTAGTAAAATTATATAGGTTCGAGTGTATAATTCTATAGTACATCATCTGTAGATTGTATTTGTGTTCACCACCCAAGGTCAGGTCTCCTCTGTCACCATTTATCCCCCCTTTACCCTCTTCTACCAGCCCCCACTTCCCCTTTCCCTCAGGTAATCACCATACTGTTGTCTGTATAAATAATTTCAATTTTTAAAGTTTTTTTTTAATCCCTTCACCTATTCACCCAGCTCCCTAAATACATTTCAGTGGGTCAGAGAACGGCAGTGTTACCTTGCACTGTTTCTTACGAAGCCTTAAAGAGGGCCATATTAACCAGTCAAAAAGTCCTCTCAGGAGAGCCTGATGTTCATGTTCCTGTAAAGGTCCCTTCAGTGAACTCAACCATGAAGACACAAGCGGTTCCCATCCTAATTGTGAGGGTTCCAAATAAATCATGCCACAGCGGCTTACAGTGGCGGGCTAGAGAAAAAAGACAAATTTTCTTTTTCCAATGTTGCTTCTATAGCAGTAGTAGCTGGAAGTTACTAACTACTACTTTGCATAACTTATAAAGCCCTTCACAATCTGGCTTCTGTCTTTCTCTATAGCCTCACATACTATTTGAACTATTTAAAGTTACAGTTCCCCAAGCATGCCTTGGCTTCAGGTCTTTATATCTTGTCATGATTTGGAATACCCAGCCCCAAACAATCTCCCTGGAGAAGTCTTACCTCTCAAAACCAGATCAAACACGCAATTGTTTTCCATACCCTTCTGGGGCACTCACCCTCTCCACATTCTTAGAGCACTTACATGTAGCTCTATATTGGGATTATTTATTAGCATGCTTCTCATCTTCCCTAAATGAGCCTACACTGTGTCTTATTCATCTTTGTATTTCTAGTGTCTAACTCATCTTCTGAAACATAATTAAAACACTTATTGATTAAATAAATAAATGAATAAACAAACAATTGTTATAGTAAATTGTGAACTTACTGAGGCCTGGGAAAGGTCCATTGCTTCAAAGATTAGGCTCATTTGAGGGGACATTTGAATGATTTCTCCACTCATAAGGCAAAGCTAAAAACAATTATTTTTTCAAATGTTTATGTAAAAATTTTTCAAACTTCTCAAATGAAAATGTATTTTAGTTATAAGATAATATATGTGACATGATGTAATAAGTAAATATGAATACTCATATACTTATCTCCTAGATTTATCAATGTTAATATTTTGCCATTTTTGCCTCTTTTAAAAAAATTATTTTAAAGATCATTACATATACCATGACATTTTACATGCCAATATTCATCTAAAAAATAAGGTCTTTTCTATATCACCACACTATGACCACATCTAACACAATTACCAATAATTCCTTAATATCATCAACTCACCCAATATTTACATTTTCTCAATTGTGCCAGAAATGTCTTTTCAACTGATTTACTGAAACAAAAATTCAATCAATGACCATGAATTGTGTCTGCTATGCCCCCTTGGTCCCTTTTAATCTAAAATATTCCTTTTTGATCAAATATGTAAAATTGAATTTATCAACTTCTCCCTTTCTGCCAAATGCCTTTCTTGTTCATTATTACTAAAGCCATTCTGTCTTCTTAATCTCTTTGGCTTCTAACTTTGGAATTATCAAGTTTTAATAATTTAATAATAATTATTAATTATTGATATTCCAAGTTAATTTCATTACTAAGTCTCTTAAATACTTCCTATTCATTTATTTTTCAGTATTTCTTCTCTGCTTCTACCATTACAACTCTAGTTTCAGTTTTGTCCCTGTCTAGTTATATGTCAATAACATGGCATTTAACATTTCTGAATCTGCTTATAAATAAATGGTCTATACCTGGACTGTCCAATGTGTTAACCAGTAATCATATGTGGCTATTTATATTTAACTTGAAATTCATGCAAGAGTAGGCCTTCCTTCCCCCAGCTGCTGGCACTGACTTCCCTCTGACACCCGGGACCCAAGCTTCCCTCACAGCCCCAGGATGTCCTGTCTAATTAGCATATTACACTTTTATTATTATATATTTTAGCTAATTACATTTTTAAAAATTTAAAGTCCGTTCTTCAATTGTACTAAGCCACATTTCAGATGCTCAATATGTGAGTAAATACTCAATAAGCCACATGTGACTAGTGGCTACTTTGTTGGACAGTGCAGATATTTACATCATTGCAGAAAGTTCTATTGGACAATGCTAGTCTAGAATACTATTAACTTTTCAACAGATTATTTCAGCAAACATTCTTCTACTTGCTACAAATTTGGGAGGTAGAATCAGCCTTCTCCTTATACCCTCATGCTGTTTCTCAAATACTTCTACTCCACCCCCCAGTACAATCCTTGCTCTTTTGACAACCCCTGCTTGCTGCTGTCACTCACCAACACCCAATCATTCCCCTCTGTTAGCTACAACCTTCATACTTGGTTTAATCTTCTTTCTCCTATAACTCTGGCCTGATCCAGTGCTCAGAGGGGGAGCATCTCATAAAACTTGGACCCTTGACCACTTGGTCTTCACTTATTCTCCTACTCCACTCCAGCCATCCACTTATATACCTGGGGCCTTCTCTTACTGAAACACTAAACAATTCTAAAATACTAAGTTTGAGCATCCCAATTTCTGCCCACAGACTCCCACCCATCCAGCTCTCTTGCTCATTAATTCATACCACACTTGCTCTTCATTTTCTTTTATTTTTTATTTTTTAAAGTATTGCATATGTTTTCTTTTTCCCTGTTGCTCTTCATTTTCATATCCCTGTTGTTCCCACTTCCTCCATTATTAAGCAACTTCAGTTCTTTGGCCTAGCACTTCTACCATTCTCATGCCAATATCTTAAAGTCTTCCTGTATTTCCAGTCTAGCAACATTATCCACACACACACACACACACCCAAACCACTTATACTCTTAAAGAAAATCTCACAAAGGCAGACCTTGGCACTACTACTAATAATTCATGGTCTTCAATTCAATCAAGTTCTCAGTAACACTCTGATATGCTTCTATAGTTTCCTAGGCAGCTCTTTCCCGTTTTCCTAATGGCTCCTTTAAATCTTCTCCTTTCTCCTCAAGTGTGCAAAAGAAATAGGGCCTGCAACTTCACAAAGTAAAAATAAATAACCAAAAAGATTTGTCTTCAAATTTCCACTTTCAAATCCATACTTTCACCTGTGTCTATATCTATCCTTTACTGCTTCCCTCTTACCCAATATGAAATAATCCTTCTACCTGGCTATGAATTCTTAGACTTGTCTCTACTGGTTAACCCCTCTCTTGTGAATCATCACTGTATCTTCTCTGTTCCCTCCTCCGCCCCCCTCTTAGCTTAGTCAGTATGACTAAATTTATGAAAGAATATGAATAAATGACCAATCACCTATGATAAAGTACTGAAGTATATGTTTGAATGCTAATTAAATTAATTTGCTTGTTTAGTGGTATAGTAATTTCATGTAAATATGAAAATAAATTGTGGTATATTCATACAGTAGAACATAAACACAGACATAAAAAGAATAAATAAATAAAATGGAACTATAACAACATGAACATCACAGATACTATACTGACTTAAAAAAAGAAAACACTTAAGAGTATAATTCCATTCCATGAAGTTCAAGAACCAGCAAAACTAATTTATCACAGTAGAAGTCAGAATAGTTATTGCTCCTGGGGTATACTGATTGGGAAGGGACATGAATGAACTTTGTAAGATACAAGAAATTTTAGGCATCTTTACCTAGGTGACAATTATGTGAGGGTATACTTATGTAAAAAAACACATAGAATTTAAACTTAAAGTTTTATGCTGTATGTATGTTCTCTCTCAATTAAAATAAATACTAGAAGTCTTCCATTTTCTACTTCTTTGTATATGTTATAGATTCTAAGGTAATATACCACATATAGCACTGAAGCATTCGATGTTTTAAAAAAGGAATGTAAAAAAAGGAATGTAGTCTTTTTCTTTTTTCCTAAAATATTAATTTAAAGTTCTGAAGAAACCATAGGTCTGTAGTTACTTTATAAATTATTATCACCTATTACATTAGTATGCCTTCCTGCTAACATAGTAATTTAATACAATATACTTTTATTTTATAAAAATTAAGCAAAGAATTTACGGAAAAATTTTCATTGGAAATATCATTTATAAAGTTATGCAACTTTCTGCATCCTTTATTTCAAATATACATCCTAAGTGATTAGTTGTTGAACTTACAACATTCCTTTGCTTTTTAAAATTGTGGTAAAAAAATACAACATTAAAGTTATCATATTAGCCATTTTTAAGTTTATAATTCAGTAGTGTTAGTTATATTCATATTGTGCATGTCTTGTTTTTAATGATGATGATTTTACCTTTTTATTATCATCCAATACTGTGTTCATGCTCTCTATCCACAAGGTGTCAATGGGACCATCAAATACAACCCATTTCCGGTCAGTTGTTTCTGATAAGGCAAATTCTCTAAAAGTGTTAGCCACAATACCATCAGTCCACTGAGGAGGAAAAAAGGAAAAATTGGAAAGCTTCCTATATAGAACTACAAAGTGATTATATGAAAACATTTCAAATCTTTTGGTTTAATGTGCATTGTCAATAAGAGTTGAGAATGTTTATACTATACATTACCTCATGAGATACTGGGTCAAACTGTCCAAAAAGTTGGCCCATAGTAATGGATTTGGGGTTTACAGTCCTATAAATGACCTTTTCTTCCTCTCCATAGCCACGTTCATGCATAAGAGTTAGAGTATCAGCCAGCACATGCAGAACTTCTGTCTTAGCAGCAAAAGGTTCTCCTACTAACATAAAACTATTAAGGAAGAGAAGTAATTAAACAATGACTCTAAAAATAATAGTAAATTAAATTATTTGCCTATATAGTGGTATGTAAAATTTTACCCTAATTACTACATATAATTTTTGAAATCATATGAATTTTTCTCAGACATGAGGAAAATACATTTAACTTCTGAAATGGTTGATCTCTAAATCAAATTATCTACATTAATACCATTATCTGCAAAAGAGAATATAATAAAAATCTTCAAATGAAAATTTAATAATTGTATGCTCTTAAAATAAATAAAAAATGTTTTGGGTCCTTCTAAGGAGCGGAGTAAAGATTCTCTTTCCTCAAGTCTTCACTTGCTATAGCAATTATTAGTGCTTTTGGCCAAACACTTCTGAATCTCCTCACTTTCTGTGGAAGTAATAGGTGACTAATGAGTAATCAGTGGAAATGATGGGTGTTACCTCCTAGCATGGGATAGATAATTGCCAGAGAGGGACCTTACAGAGTTCTCTCTTTTCCCTCTAGCACAGCCATGACCTACAATGTAGAGATGGTTCCCACAGCCTGGCACCCTGTGTTAATTATGATGAGTAGAACCTCCCTGTTAACCTATGATGGACACAATATGAAAGAGAAATAAACCTTTGTTTCTTAAGACACTAAAATTTGGGCGCTGATTGTTTCTACAGAATATCCTAGTCCAGTGATGGCGAACCTATGACACAAGTGTCAGAGGTGACACACGAACTCATTTTTTTGGTTGATTTTTCTTTGTTAAATGGCATTTAAATATATAAAATAAATATCAAAAATATAAATCTTTGTCTTACAATGGTTTCAAATATCAAAAAATTTCTATATGTGACACAGCACCAGAGTTAAGTTAGGGTTTTTCAAAATGCTGACATGCTGAGCTCAAAAGGTTCGCCATCACTGTTCTAGCCCATCCTAGAAGAGGGGAAGGTATTCTTGCTATAATAAAAAAGACTAAAATATGTGACATCAGCTTAGAGGCTAGGACAGTGGTCAGCAAACTCATTAGTCAACAGAGCCAAATATCAACAGTACAACGATTGAAATTTCTTTTGAGAGCCAAATTTTTTAAACTTAAACTATATAGGTAGATACATTGTTATTAACTTAATTAGGGTACTCCTAAGGCTTAGGAAGAGCCACACTCAAGGGGCCAAAGAGCCACATGTGGCTCGCGAGCCACAGTTTGCTGACCACTGGTAGGCTAAAACACATGTGAATGTTCAAGACTTAAAAATGATCCTTGGGGGTCCTGGCCAGGTGGCTCAGTTGGTTGGAGTGTCGTTTCATACACCAAAAGGTTTTGGGTTCGATCCTAGTCAGGGTATATACCTAGGTTGTGGGTTTGATCCCCTTCGGGACACATACAGGAAGCAACTTCCTTCCTCTCTCTCTCAAATCAATAAACATATCTTCAGGTGAAAAAAATAAAAGATCCTTGGGTATTGGATGCATGAGAGTTGATTGTATTAGTATTCCCTCTATTTTTGCTTGTTCGAAAAATTATATAATACAAAGATTGTTTCTTTAAAAATCCTGCCCTTAAAATAATAATGATCTTTGAGACCTGAACTTTTTATAGGCGGGAAGCAGGTTGAAAACATTTCTCAACTCCAAGGACATTTTCTCTATTGTCTACTTCACATGTGACCAGGAAAGAAAATGAAAAGATCTCTCAGGCCAAAACCAGTTTGGCTCAGTGGATAGAGCGTCGGCCTGGGGACTGAAAGGTCCCAGGTTCGATTCCGGTCAAGGGCATGTACCTTGGTTGCGGGCACATTCCCAGTAGATGTGCAGGAGGCAGCTGATCGATGTTTCTCTCTCATCGATGTTTCTAACTCTCTATCTCTCTCCCTTCCTCTCTGTAAAAAATCAATAAAATATTTTTAAAAAGATTATTAATGTGATATTAAAAAAAAATTTAAAAAAAGAAAAGAAAAGATCTCTCAGAAGGTCAAACCAAGGTCCATAGAGAACAGTTAACTGGAAAGCCCCTCGCAGGGAGAATAAAGCAAATATGGAACCAGGTTTTATGGAGTTTTAAGTTTATACAATTGGTAGGGGAGGCTGTCTAAAGATAGGAAAAAATATATATGTAATTATAAATACAAAATGTCCACAGCCACTTTAATGACACCCTGTATAATAACTTATGACTCCTTGGAGGGGCCCCTACAAGTGAGAGGTCCTGAAGTTTAAATTCCATTAGTTTCACCCAATCTATCTCTGGAATTGGGACCCCCGCATGCCCACCTGGGTTTCAGAATTGCTACCGATCAGTGTTGGCTATATCTCCTATTTGTCTTCTATTCTTCTATTTCTAAAGGAGAGTGTTTGCTCTAATAACCCTGTTCCGGTAAACCCACTTCTATAATATTGGGTGTGTGAAGGGCAGATAACTTGTCTTTCTAGTTCCTAGGTCTCTGGATCAAGAAGAACAACTTCCAAATTTGATACAGAAACTATCATGCATCATCTAGATATCCTGAACTTTGAGTCTGGTTCATTGATTGACTGGAACTTTTAGGTTGTCTCCCTGAGAAAAAAAGAGTGTATTTTATGTGCATGAAGGAGATTGAATAACATACTTGATGATCAAAAGGGAAAGTTGTGTTGATCATCACTGAATGAGCCTTCCCAATCCTTGTTGGTCATGTAGCATGAGAAAGAAATAAACTTTTGTTTTTAAGCCACTGGTATAGAACTAGGAGGTGGAAGATGTTTCCTCCCTAGCCATCTAGCATATGAAGTTTGCTGAGTCTTTTGATACACAAATTTAGTTGGTTTAATAGCTTAATTTAAAAATAACATCTAACACTGGCAAACAATGTTAATCTATAATCTTACCCATGTCTAACAATCATCATTTCATATGTCTGAATCATTTTTTCTATAAAAAATTTCACAGGCTGAAGATTGCGTACTTTGCAGACTTCATGAGCACATTCCAAAAATTCCTAAAATAAAAGAAAAATGGAATGCATTTCTATAAAATGGTATTATACTATAAATCATGTCATACTTATAAATGTAGGCTTTTTATTTACAAATAAGAAAACTATCTTCTTATATTGAAAAATTATTTCTTGAAGCTTTATTTTTTAATTGAAAGGAGGAACAGAATTAAAATACTTTAAAATTATCAGTATTCCCCATTATAAGTTATTAAAGATACTAGAAGCCTGGTGCACAAAAATTCGTGCACTCAGGGGGTCCCTCAGCCCAGCCTATGCTCTCTCATAGTCCAGGACCCCTTGGGGAATGTCCACATGCCAGCTTAGGTCTGCTCCCTGGGGGATTGGGCCTAAGCTGGCAGTCAGACATCCCTCTGGCAGCCCAGAAGCCCTCGGGGGATGTCCACCTGCCAGCTTAGGGAGCGGTCCTAAGCCACATTCGGACATCCTTAGCACTGCCGAGGATGCAGGAGAGGCTCCCACCACCTCCGCTCTGCTTGCAGTCGTCAGCCCGGCTTGTGGCTGAGCAGAGCTCCCCCTGTGGGAGGGCACTGACCATCAGGGGCAGCTCCTATGTTGAGCATATGCCCCCTGGTGGTCAGTGTGCGTCACAGCCACCAGTCGTTCCGGGTCGTTCCACTGTTAGGGTCAATTTACATATTACCCTTTTATTATATAGGATAGCACCATAGCACTGTGTATATGCTACATGACACAATTCCTTTTAATAGTGATTTCCAGAATTTAACTTTTGGATAGGCTATAGAAGAACATGCCAAACAATCCTTTATACTGTACTAACTAGAAATAAACAAGGAAGCTTAAAAAATATCCATAAGTATTTGAAGATACAGGAGTACTTTGAATACAAATAAGTCTAAAAGAACTAAATTTCAGAAAGGAATGAGCCTTTCTTAGGTGAATACAAATCACAGCTAATTTTGCCCTGGGAGCATTTTTTAAGTGTAAACATAGATGTTAGTGGATTGGATCTGCTTTAGGCATAGAGACTTTGCTGAAGTAAGGAGAAACCAACAGAGATTTTAATGGTCATGTGTGACAGATTTTAATCTGGAGGAGCCTCAAGTACAAAGCTTTTTCTCTGCTTTTGCTGAATAAGGCACATATAGAGAGAAATTTCCTTAGTCTTGGGATATATATCCCAAAATTCTGCTAGAGGGAGGGCCCTTTAACACAGGACAATTCTCACCCTTAAAGACAATTGAAACCAGAGGTAAACTGAATCTCAACAACTCTGCAACAAAACTCTGACTTAGTTAGACTCTGGCTGGCATGGCTCAGTGGTTGGAGCATTGGCCTGCACAAGGGAACTTTGAAAGACAAAAAGCAATTGCCATGAAGCATCATAAAACATTTCCATTTGTTCTGTCTTCTTTTGTAATAGCAACAAAAAATACAATGCAATATAAAAAAAAAACCCACAACTTTACACTTATGAAAGATTCAGGCTGCTTCAATCAAATGTACCATCATCACAAATACAATAAAAGCATCATCACCTCAGTTTCTAAGTCTATACTTAAATAACTCCTTTACTTTAGTAAGATTTCAAGTGGGCATTATATGCCTATTTATCTCAGAGTGTCAAAATTTCCAACATTCCTCCTATGAACTTAGGCTCACAATGACTAGAAGTAAAGTTCATTTGATTTTATCATATACAACTTAATCCCTCCAGCTTCAGTAGCTTAAGTCTAAGAATGATATGATGTATGTGTGTATAACCCATTGTGAACAATCCTACTTAACTACCATTAGTTTATTAAGGCATACAATAATAGCAGTTAATTCAGTTTCAGGTTGTATAAAACTGAAGTTGGTGAAAAACTAAGGATTATGGATTGCAAAACAGCTCTTTAAACTCATTTACATGCTTTACATGTTTGGAATGTGCCTTCACATAGAGTACTGTCATGCAGACTACCTACTTGCTGTTTTCTATTGACTAGACACTGCCTTCCCTTTCTTAGCATGAGAATGTTTATTCAATTGAACGTCTTGATTTTACATAATATAGCATCAGGAATGGTAATTACACTGTCTTGAAATTTAATCTGTCCATTTGTTTATAATCAAAAGCATATCAGAAATCTGTCAGTCCAGGTAATGAAACACTCCCAAATATTCAGTTTTACTATTAAAGTCCCAGTAGTATTTTTCAAATTGGAATCTATGGATCCATGAGTCTATTTCTGTATTCACGGGAATGCAAGAACTCTCCAAAAGAATGGTAAGATTTTTATTTCTAAAAATCCTTAGTTTTTCACCAATTTCAGATATGCTAAAAATCATATTAGCATATCCTGAATTATCTTGATAATTATCTGTGGTATAATACAAAAATATATATGGTCTTTGACACTTCCCCCCTACCTGGCACAGAGCTCCTACAACCCTTGGGATTTCTTGAGTCTTTTGCTATTCACAATGAGCCCTTTTTAATCACATCTGAGTTTACTTAGGTTAAGGACACTAGATAGCCTCAGTATGAAACTAGTCACCAGAAAGACACATTGATTTGAGGGCTGGACTTTCAGCTCTACCTACCAGCCTTGAGGAAGGAGAGGGGGAGGGCTGAAGATTGAGTTCTACAAAAACTCTGAATGAAATTCAGGGAGCTTCTGGTTTGGTGAACACGCCAAGTTGCAGGGAGGGTGACACACCCTTAGGCCGTGGAAGCTCCACTGCTGCCACTTTCCCATATCTCGCCTTGAGTTGTATCCTTTATAAAAACCAGTAAATATAAATAAACTGTGTTTCTGAGTTTTGTGAGCTGTTCTAGCAAATTATCAAACCTGGAGGGCAGGGGGAGGGCAGGGAAACCCCTGAAGTACAATGGCCTAGAACTTGAGACTGCTATCAGAAGTGAGGGATAGTTTTATAGGACCAAGCCCCAATTTGGAATCTGACACTAATTCCAGGTGGTTAGTGTCAGAATTGAATTGTTGAACACCCAGTTGGTTTCTAGAGAATAAAAAAATTGGTTGTTGGTTGTAAAAAATACCCTAGAATCACCACAATCTGATTCTGTCATAGGACATATATTAGTATTTGAGTTTGAAGATTAAAAACAAGGAGAACCTAAGACCTTAGACCAGGGGTGGGCAACCCCTGGCACGCGTGCCAAACATGGCACGCCAGTAACTTTTGCTGGCATGCGAAACCCTCTCTTATAATCTTCCATTTACAATTTTTGTGAACATTGGAATGACTTAAATGTTAAACTACAAGGAACTGGCAAGACACTTGATGTTATGTTTGGTTACATAAAGAAACTGGAAGTCTTTAAGAGGGATGTGGATGGTGAGAGATTTAGATATTTCCCAAACCTCAAGAGGCACATCAAAGACCTCCCAAAAGATGACAGAACAGACTGTCAATGCCTTCAAAAGCTGTTTTTAAACATCATCGAGTCAACTATTGAGCAGTTCTTCTCAAGATTTGCGAAATTCAGAGAACTGGAAGAGACAGCAAAATTCATGAGGTTTCCAGACAGCATGAAACGGGAGCAACTAAACTTACAAATGTTTTCATGGATAGACATGGCTGACTTTGAAATGCAGTTGATTGAATTTCAGAGTAGCTCAATTTGGAAGCAGAAATGTATTGACCTTAGAGTTGACTTGGAAAACATTGAAAAAAGGTGATTCGAGACAGGAGTACTAGAGAGAAATGTCGAAAACGAACTATTGAGGACTTGGAATGCCATTCCAGAAAATTTTTTCTGTTTAAAAAACTCTGCAACAGCATTACTCTCCATGTTTTCATCCACATACACTTGTGAATCTTTGTTCTCAGTGATGAATTTTGTTAAGTCTCGTAATAGGAGTAGCCTGGCGGATGAAAGTAGTAGCTCGTGCATATCTCTGAAGGTCACGAAATATAAACCTGATGTAAAATCTCTGTCATCAGTGATGCAGCAGCAAAAGTCCCACTGATAATATCAAATGGAGTCATAAATTTTTCTGTCAGACTATCAGTGTACATGTATACATTAAAAAATAAATGTATTTTTCATCATCATATACTGTGTTTTTGTCGTTCGAATGAATTTCATTATTTCTTCAAGGTTCTTCACATACGTACACCTTAAGAGATATCAAG
Organism: Myotis yumanensis; assembly: GCF_028538775.1. NCBI lineage: Eukaryota > Metazoa > Chordata > Mammalia > Chiroptera > Vespertilionidae > Myotis > Myotis yumanensis. The sequence continues at coordinate 44,202,917 of NW_027223765.1, forward strand.
TAGGTGTAACATGTTCTCAAAAAATTAGGGTTGGCACACAGAATTTTGAGTCAGAGATTTTGCTAGTTTTGGCACGCACTCACAAAAAGGTTGCCACCCCTGCCTTAGACTTAAGACCTTAGAACTTAGCTCCTTTAGTTAAGCTCCTCTGACCCCTAATACCTTTCAAAATTATATCTTGTCTCTGGACTCTTTATTAGTCTCTAGATTCCTATTTAATCTACGCATGGCCTTCTCCAGATTCCTGAACCCTTCTAGATGCTGGAATAAGAACCCCGGCATAATTGGCGCACCGAACTATGAACATTTTGGAGATGAAAGATTCGCCTGAGCGGAAACGGCACCAGTTATGGTGAAAACTCCTCCAAGCCCATGTGGATTCCTGCAACAACGGATCCCAGAGAGGAACTGAGGAGACTGCTCCAGCCACAGAACAGCAGTGGCCCCAGAGAAACAGTCCAGAAATGAAGATGGTGAAGACGCCTTACCATGCTAGCAGTCAGCAGCTGTGCATCGCTGCAGGTTGCCCAGGACCAAACCAGAGAAGGTCGGACCTGCATTGCCACCGTTTCTCCACCATCCAGAACTGAAATATCAATGCTGACATGTGCACATAAGAAACTGTTGGACATTGAAATCGAGACTCTAAGAACTGTTGGCCCACTGATGAACAAAAATAGATACAGAGGCAGAGCAGCATTGAACAGACTGTCAAACTATAGTGGGAAACCTGGGGAGGGTTAAGGAGGGGTGGTAAGAGATCAACCGAAGGACTTGTATGCATGCATATAAGAATAACCAATGGACACAAGACACTGGGGGGGTAGGGGAGGCGGGGGAATGTCAAGGGGGGGAAAAGGAGACATATGTAATATTCTTTGTAATACTTTAAGCAATAAAACAAAATTAAAAAAAAAAAAAAGAACTGTTGGCCCAGAAAGAAACTTACTGCAAACTGATTCCTTTGATGCCTGGCAGCAATTTAAAGGGACATGATAGAACTCTGTCCTTTCCATTGAATTTAAAAATCTTAAAACATACATTCTTGTTAAATTTTAAATAATCAAAAAGGGTAAGATGCTGGAGACCAGTTCCAGCATGTCATAATTATAAGAGTTTCATCAAAAGGTTGATGAGACTTAGGGACTCAACAGGGTTGAGTCACACATGTAGTCACCTGTTGGGAATGGATGAAGGCATTTCCCCAAACCTGAATAGGATACATTAAATTGATTGCGGCTTCCAGACAGCTAAAAGGCATCTTAATCTACATGTTATTGCCTCCTACTGGCCAAACACCTGAACAGCCATAGGCTAATTCCCCCATTCTGACAATGGACTCTGTAACCAAACCCTGACACTTTGAAGTGTATATCTCTGCCTTGCCTCAGGACAAATTGTGTTAATAAAAAGCATGGGGTCCTGGGGACAGAGAGAACCTAAGACCTTAGACTTAAGACCTTAGAACTTAGCTCCTTTACCTAAGCTCCTCTGACCTCCAATGCCTTTCAAAATTTAAAAAAAAAGGAGACAAAAAGTAAATAATGCTTTAAGTCAAGTGATAACTTAATGATATAAAAGCTCAAACAAACAAAAAAAGATTTCAAAGTACAGACAGTCCTCGGGTTATGCCGGACTCAACGTATGTTGTTTCATGGTTACATCGCCATCTCCCATTTATTTATAAAAAAAAAAAGTTCCGTCATTTCAACATATGTACATATGTGTTTTATGTTTTCTATTATTTATTTACCACAAGTAAAGGTCAGGAATTGTTATCTTTCTTTTAAATTTTTTTTACTGTTTCACTTCATTACTGCTGTGTATATGCTCCGTGTGAGTGACATAGGTGCTTATGTAGGTAGGTTCCGACTTATAGCAAAAATCACGTTACATTGGTGCCATAGGAAGATCTCCTATGTAACCTGATGACCTACTATAATATCAATAGAGAGAAGGAGTGAAAGAGTTGAATCATCATATGGCATAAAGTAATTTATGATTAAAGTAGAACTCAAATCAATCTTCACTGCATATTTTACCATAGCAACTACCATAATGTAACAATTTAGTTTTAGCCATAAATCATCCATCTCATTAAATTGAGATTATTTTGCTTGTAATTAATTTTGTTTTATTTTATATTATGTAACAACTGTAAATAATATATATATATACATGTCCTATATAATAAAACCCTAATATGCAAATCAACCAAAAGGTGGAATGACCAGTCGCTATGATACACACTGACCACCAGGGGCAGACGCTTAACGCAGGAGCTGCCCCCTGATGGTCAGTGCGCTCCCACAGGAGGAGCGCTGCTTAGCCAGAAGCCGGGCTCATGGCTGGCAAGCACAGCAGTGGTGGCAGGAGCCTCTCCCGCCTCCACTGCAGGCAGGCAGTAAGGAGGGAGGGGTCCCAGACTGTGAGAGGGCACAGACCGAGCTGAGAGATCCCCTCCTAGTGCACCAGGCCTCTGGTATGTGTGTGTGTGTGTGTGTGTGTGTGTGTGTGTGTGTGTATGCCTCCTCTGTCTATAATTTATTTATTTATTTTTAAATTAAATCTTTATTGTTCAGATTATTACAGTTGTTCCTCTTTTTCCCCCATAGCTCCCCTCCACCGGTTCCCACCCAACACTCTGCCCTTACTCCCCCCGCACTGTCCTCATTCATAGGTATACGATTTTTGTCTAGTCTCTTCCCGCATACCCCACACCCCTTACCCCCCCCCCAAGAATAGTCAGTCCACTCCCTTTCTAATCCTCTGATTCTATTATATTCATCAGTTTTTTCTGTTCATCAGATTATTTATTCACTTGATTCTTAGATTCACTTGTTGATAGATGTATATTTGTTGTTCATAATTTGTATCTTTACCTTTTTCTTCTTCTTCCTCTTCTTAAAGGATACCTTTCAGCATTTCATATACTACTAGTTTGGTGGTGATGAATTCCTTTAGCTTTTCCTTATCTGTGAAGCTCTTTATCTGACCTTCCATTCTGAATGATAGCTTTGCTGGGTAAAGAATCTTAGTCGTAGGTTCTTGGCATTCATCACTTTGAATATTTCTTGCCACTCCCTTCTGGCCTGCAAAGTTTCTGTTGAGAAATCAGCTGACAGTCCTATGGGAACTCTCTTGTAGGTAACTGACTTTTTTTCTCTTGCTGCTTTTAAGATTCTCTCTTTGTCTTTTGCTCTTGGCATTTTAATTATGATGTGTCTTGGTGTGGTCCTCTTTGGAATCCTTTTGTTTGGGGTTCTCTGTGCTTCCTGGACTTGTAAGTCTATTTCTTTCACCAGGTAGGGGAAGTTTTCTGTCATTATTTCTTCAAATAGGTTTTCAATATCTTGCTCTCTCTCTTCTTCTCGCACTCCTATAATTCTGATGTTGGTACGCTTGAAGCTGTCCTAGAGGCTCCTTACACTATCTTTGTATTTTTGGATTCTTGTTTCATTTTGCTTTTCCGGTTGGGTGTTTTTTGCTTCTTCGTATTTCAAATCTTTGACTTGATTCTTGCGAACCTCTAGTCTGCTGTTGGAACTCTGCATAATATCCTTTATTTCAGTCCGTGTATGCTTAATTTCTAATTGGTCCTTTTTCATAACCTCGAGGGTCTCACTAGATTTCTTGAGGGTATCACTAAATTTATCGGCGAACTCACTAGACTTATTGAGGGTCTTACTAAATTCATCGGCGGTTTCTAAAAATTCTTGAAAAACCTTATAAGTGTCGTTTTGAACTCTATATCCAGTAGTTTGCTTTCCTCCATTTCTGTCATTTGTGACCTGTTTCTTTGTCTCCACATTTTTTATGCTTCCCTGTGTTGATAGAGTTGGTTTCTGTGCTAGGTGTCCTATAGGGCCCAGTGGCTCAGCCTCCCTAATTACATGAGGTGGACACTCTTGGTGCACCCCTTTGTGGGCTTTGTGCACATTCTTGTTGTAGTTAAGCCTTGATTGTTGTAGGTATCACTGGGAGGAATTAACCTCCAGGCCAATTGGCTGTGAGAATCAGCTGTGTCTGCAGTGGGAGAACTTCTGTGCTGGAGACACCCTTCTGGGGCAAGACTTGCTTCAGTGGGGCTTTGGTGCTCACTGAGTCTGCCCCTTGAGTGTGTCCCTTATGTATCTGTGGAGTTGTAATCTGGATGGTCCCACTCTGACCACTGGGTACACTGGCTCTTGGATTTCTAAGGAGGTGCTAATTTAGTCTCTGCCTGAGGCTACCCAGCAGGAGCCCAGCTGTGAAGCAATGCAAGCTGCTGTGGGGCCTTGGGCCTTCTTTTAGATGTTCTGGCTTTCTCTGACCGAGCTGCAGTTTGTTAGGTAATTTTCAGATTGCAAAGGGCCAGGCCTTTCATATGCAAAAGCCTCTGTGCACAGCTTGATTGGGGCAGGGTCTCAGGGGATCAACAGGGCAGAGCAAGCAGCTATGGCTGCTCCTCAGTCCTGCCCTAAGAGGCCCCGTTTCTCAGTGTCCCAGTAATTGCTGCAAGCGCCTCTGAGAGAAAGCCGCCCTCGAGTTCCGACCGATGCCAGACAGTCCAGTTTCTCCCGTATGAGTCTGGGTCCCCAGAGACTCACCCGGAACTGGAGTTCAGAGCAGTCAGGAGCTTGCAACTCCCTCCCGATTGAAAAAGACAACCGTGTCCTCAGTTTCCAGCCCTTTCCACATGTGCCGTGTCCTCAGCTGCCAGCCCTTTCCGCATGCCTCCGTACCTCTGCACTTTACTTCTGCACCACCTCTAAGTCTCACTGTGCTTTTCTCTTTCCTTCTAGTTGTAGAATTTCCACTCAGCCAGCCTTCCTGTGGTTCTGGATAATGTTCATTTTGTCTTTTAGTTGTATTTTTGAAGTGGTTGTGCAAGGCAGCAATTTCCGGTGTCTACCTATGCAGCCATCTTGGTTTCCCCCTCTGTCTATAATTTAAATGGAATTGGAAATACACATACTTTGTTTCTTTAAAAAAAAAAAAGAGCAACCATATTATTTAAATTTGAGAAACAAATCATTGTTAACTATAAGATGTTTTACCACTTTCAGCTTAGAATCTTTTGTTACCAGCTGAAGTATACAACAGTATTATAGTATACACTAGAGGCCTGGTGCACAAAAATTTGTGCACTCGGGGGGGTTGTCCCTCAGCCCGGCCTGTGCCCTATCGCAGTCTGGGACCCCTTGGGGGATGACCACTTGCTGGCTTAGGCCTGCTCTCAAGGGGATTGGGCCTAAGATGGCAATCAGACATCCCTCTGGCAGCCCGGCAGCCCTCAGGGGATGCCCACTTGCCAGAAAGGCGCAGTTGGACATCCTTAGCGCTGCTGAGGAGGCAGGAGAGGCTCCCACCACCACGGCTATACTGGCAGCCATCAGCCTGGCTTGTGGCTGAGCAGAGCTCCCCCCATGTGAGAGCACACTGACCACCAGAAGGCACCTCCTGCATTGAGCGTCTGCCTCCTGGTGGTCAGTGTGTGTCATAGTGATCAGTCATTCCCAGTCTTTCTGCTGTTAGGGTAAGTTTGCATATTACCCTTTTACTATATAGGATAGAGGCCTGGTGCATGGGTGGGGGCCAGCTGGTTTGCCTTGAAGGGTGTCCTGGATCAGGGTGGGGGTCCCACTTGGGTGCCTGGCCAGCCTGGGTGAGGGGCTGATGGCTGTTTGCAGCTGCCCGCACCCCCTTTAGGGTGGGGGTCCTCACTGGGGTGCCTGGCCAGCCTGGATGAGAGGCTGATGGCTGTTTTCAGGCTGGCCACACCCCCTTTAGGGTGGGGGTTCCCACTGGGATGCCTGGCCAGCCTGGGTGAGGGGTGAGGGCCATTTTCAGGTGGGCGGGTGACTGAAGCTCCCAGCCTCTCCTTTTTTTCTTTTTTTTTTATTCTGGGATTTATTTACCTTCTATAATTGAAACATTGTTGCCATCACTGGCACTCCCAGCTCTGAGGCTGCGGCTGGCTGAAAGCAGGTATCTGGGGTTTGTTTAGCTTCTATAATTAAAACATTGTTGCTTTCAGGCTCAGAGCCAGCCATGGCAGGCAGGGAACCTTGGCTTCCTCCATCACTGGAGCAAGCAAGCCTCATGTTCGCTTCAGCTGCATGGCTGCCAGCTGCCATCTTTGTTGGCAGTTAATTTGCATATCCCCCTGATCAGCCGATGGGAAGCGTAGCGGAGGTATGGTTAATTACCCTTTTGTCATTTATTAGATAGGATAGTAGTAAGTATTAGAAATCACACGATAGAAAATACTTATACTCTTACAACAATCATCTTTGACCTGAACTTTGTCAACCCTAGTATCATACAACAGAATGTACTAGTAAAATTTACTCATTTTCATATTAAGGTGACCAAAATAGGGGATTATCCTCCGAACAGAATGATTTCACCCATTTAATAAAACCTTGTAGCTCTAACCGGTTTGGCTCAGCAGATAGAGCGTCGGCCTGGGGACTGAAGGGTCCCAGGTTCGATTCCAGTCAAGGGCATGTACCGGGTTGCGGGCACATCCCCAGTAGGGGGCATGCAAGAGGCAGCTGAATCAATGCTTCTCTCATCGATGTTTCTAACTATCTCTCTCCCTCTTCCTTCCTCTCTGTAAAAAATCAATAAAATATATTTTTTTAAAAACACTTTGTATACTATTAAGTCATGAGATAAATTTGTTTGTGGAGTAAGTTATTCTCAGAGGTTTACTTACATGATAGTCAGCTTCAGGAAGTTTAATGCCAGGAAATAAGTCACTAGTTATTCCATTAAATAAGGGTATATCATGTGATAAAAACTTTGGTTCATTTACATCTTTAATTGATCGAAGAAGCTAAAAGCATCCAAAAAGTGCAATATTAAGTTAATTGCCAGTATTTGCCCTTTCCTTCCCATACCCAAAGTCAAAGTTTATTTTACATTGTTCCATGGAATCCCCATATGAAAAGCCAACACTATGCTTATTGAGCCAAAAGGTCCTTGCATTTACATAAAGTATAATGAATAGCATAACCCCTAAACTATCATTTCAACCTCTTATAAAAAGGCTCAAAACAAGAACTCTCTTTTTTGCCTACAGTTCCTGATCAACCGCACTAAAAAAATTATCTTTTACTCAGACTTTCTTTCACAATGTATGTATTCATTCATGTATGTATACTTACAAGTATATCTTCATTTTCATTTGGAAATTTTAGTTTTAGGTTTCCAGCAGCCACTAAAACTGCTTTCACTGCTCGCATTCCATAGTCATAATGAAATTGCGATGAGAGCTGTTCTGAGCAAAGCCTATAGGTCATTACTATCTTCACAGACAAAGGTTTTGCATTCAAAAATCCATAGGAGTAGAGGGAGATTTCTGCTATGAGGGCATAGTTTGGAACCATCATAGCCACTGTTCTAAAAAGAACCTGAAGTATATAATAAATGAAATATATTATTTACATAAAGAAAACCATTTTAATACTAAGCATAAGCACCCAAAAATAATGTGTTGATATTCAAGTTTATTCACCCAATGCAGCACCTTTTCATTAACTCTTTAATTTTTTTAAAATATATTTCTTTATTGATTTCACAGAGGAAGAGAGAAGGAGAGAGAGATAGAAACTTCAATGATGAGAGAGAATCATTGATTGGCTGCCTCCTGCACGCCCCCTCCTGGGGATTGAGCCCGAAATCCAGGCATGTGCCCTTGGCCGGAATCGAACCCGGGACCCTTTAGTCCGCAGGCTGATGCTCTATCCACTGAGCCAAGCCGGCTAGGGCAACTCTTTAATTTTTCACTAGCACTTTAATAGTTTTGTGCCCTTTAATTTTTTTTAGACACCTAAAAGAGTTTTTGGAGGTTTACCATGCAGAAAATAGAAAAGAGAAATTACAAAAACATGTGAGAAAATATACCTTATGAGTGGGTTATGCTGCTACTTTTGATGAACAAATTTACATTCTTAAAAAATATTACCTTAAGATTGTCTGGCAATTCAGAACGTCCTGCATAGCCAGGATTCATGGTAATAGCTACAAAACAGTTGGGATTAAGTTTAAGTTCTGCTCCTTCAAAAACAAACACATCCAGCTTCTGTTGAATGGCTCTCTGAATGCAAAGGATCTGTTGAGCTACCACTGACAACACTTCCAACTCAATTCGATTAAATTCATCAAAGCAGGCCCAAGCACCAGAAGAAGCCAATCCTTTAAAAAACTAAGGACCAGAAAAAAAGGAGATAATTTTTCTTAGGAAAAGGCATCACTTATTAAAACAAACATTTAACCTTTTAAGTCAAAACTGAAAATTAAGGTTAATAAAAGCCCAAAGATATAAACAATGTCTTTATCTGTAAACCCAAGGTTCAAGTAATGCTTAAACTACATTCAAATAATGTTTAACTGAGTTTGCTTCAGTTTATCCAGGTAGACCTAGCTATAAGTTGGTAACATTTAAAATGTAACTTTACCTTTCCCATTGCTAGATAATCTAACCCATCTGAACAGTTGAACACCACACACTGTACAGCAAGAGCTTTAGCCAAGTCCTTGGTGGTTTCAGTTTTTCCTGTGCCTGCTGGTCCTTCTGGAGCACCTCCAAGATTTAAATAGAAGGCACCTATCTGAAAAGAAACATTTTTGTGAAAAGAAATAATCCATGCTTAACTGAAAACAACAACACAGATAATCACTTCAAAAATGGATTTAGTTTTAGTTGTAACTTCAGAGAGGCAGTAATACAATTACATTTTTCAGTTAATTTTTAGCACACAATTTTCTAGCTGTATAAAAAATAAGGAGTTTATAGAGTTCAAAAAAGTGAAAATGTATCAAAATCTCCTTATCCTTTAATATTTTGCATGTACAGTATTCCATTTGCCTTTAAAAACAAAGAAAATCTAGCCTTGAGGTGTTACAATTTGGTCAGAAAGGTTTAATTAGAAGTGGCTGCGGAGATAATTATAGAGTTCCATAATGAAAATCTCTTGGCTAGCCTCAAAGAGAGTACATATTTGAAAGTGGGTGTTATGAACGGGGACCCATCAGTTGGAAGAGAAACATATGACCTATTATATAATTTTATCTATGATTCACCCTGGCTATTGATCCTGATACTCTTGGTATGTTCTCTATTCCCATAACACTATTCTATACTTCTCCTACCACTAATATTGCTTTTTACCTTGCCTTACAAGTAATTATGTCGATTTTTTCCTCTCACTAGTCTTTAAGTTCAATAAGCACAACATCAGCAGTATCTGAATGCTTTCTGGGTTTCCACAATGACTGGAACAGTGGCTGAACATTTTTAGAAGCATATAAATTACAGTCAACTCTCTAACTATGAAGTTTGCTTCATAAAAACCAATATGAGAGTTTGTAAAACTTGACTCCTTTTAGGAGAAATAAGGTTAAAGGACACATGGTTGTACATATAGGGAGGCAGGAAGTTTATGGGAACTCCTGTACTTTCTACTTAATTTTGTTGAGAACCTAAAACTGCTCTTTTAAAAGACTATTTTAAAAACAAGTAATAAATAAACCTATAAAATAATATTTTTACACTTACTAAAATAAAATAATAGACATCTAAAGGCAATATCAATGACATTTTATCTATCTTAAATTTATGATAAATGCTACACTGTTAATGTCCATTCATTTGCTAGAAACCTTTCTCTTTACAATTTCAAGAAAATTCTTACAAGTATGCTCCTTTTATTATGGACTAGTGTCCTGGTGCATGGATTTGTGCACATTGAATGGAAATTAGAAGAAATATTTTAATATCGCTATTCGCCCTTTATCTACAATAGAAGTGTCAACCAAATTCACGATCAACAATGACAGATCGAAACACACACATGTGATTGGCTCCAGTGAGAGCTTTATATGTATTGCGCATGTGCAAGTCAACTTAGCCTTTTACATATATAGAATAAACTTGCTTAATTATACCTGCTTTCTGATTTAGCTAAACTTTTTCTAGCCCAGTGAAGCACCCCAACTTCTCGTTCAGCTAATTGTCAGCAACACAGCAGTAAATATCAATACAAAGCAGATTATTATTGTAGATCATGCAGGGAGAACAAAGGGTAGAAAAGTTAACTGTAGCAGTGTTTGACTATATTCTGTGCAGTGAGAAAACCTGAAGTCATTTTCAAGGTCCACCATTTCTTACTTCTTTTCAGTCAGGTCAAGTTTCTAAACTTTCTAAATCTCTGTTTTCCAGCTAATGAAAAGAAAACAGGATTCTACTGGTTCTCCTGTGTACCTACTCCAGGACTTCTGTGAGGATCAAATGAGATGAAGCACAGGAAAATATTTCACAAATATTTGGTTGAACTGTGAAATGTTTGCACCTGGCTATAAAGTAAGTCGTGTTCCTGGACTGAAGAAGCTCCAAGGAGGCTAGTTGCTAGGGAGAGGAAACTGGGCATTGCTACATAATGTCATTACCCGGCATCCACAGTGACTGTTTCCAGGCTGGGCTGGGCTATGGGCCGCATTTTGGGCCAGGGGGTCTTGGCCGCGTTGGCTGCGATTTGGTGGAGTGTAGCTCCAGGGTGGTGGCAGGGCCTGTATCCCACTTGGGAGAAGCCGAGTGTTGATTTGTCAGCACCAAGTCCATGGTGCTGTTTATTTTAAATAGCCAGTGAGTGTCATGGCAGCTTCTGAGTTGAGTGTCTGCCCCTGGTAATCAGTGCGCATCACAGCTACTAGTCAGACAGACACTTAGCCTTTTATATCTATACTAGAGGCCTGGTGCACAGATTCATGCACCGGTGGGGTCCCTCAGCCTGGCCTGTGCCCTCTCACAATCCAGGACCCCTCGGGGGATGTTGGAGAGCTGGTTTCAGCCCAATCTCCGTAGGCCAGGCCAAGGGACCCCACCGGTGCAAGAATCCATGCACCGAGCCTCTAGTATGCATATAAGATCTTTGGTTAATCTCTTCCACCCCTCTCTCCTTCCCTCTGAGATTCATCAGTCTGTTCCATGTTTCCATGCCTGTGTGTTGAGCATCTGCCCCTTGGTGGTCAGTGCGCATCATAGTTACGGGTCAAATGATCGCTTAGGCTTTTATATATATATCCATATAGAGATATATATAAAAGCCTAGCGCCTGGACTGGTGGAACAACCAGACAACCGGAACGACTGGTGGCTATGATGTGCACTGCGGCACCCAACCAGCCTGATCCGGGCCCTGATTGCCCCCCCGCTACCAGCTTGCCTGGCCCCCCGATCAACCGCCAACACCCCAAGTGGGGGCAGGGCTGGCTGGCCCACCGCCCACGGCCCCTCACTCCGGCTGGCCAACCTCCCGCACCCCGTCCCCAATGCCAGCCTGACCCTATGGACCCCCATCGGGGTGGGCCAGCTGGACCCCACCTGTGCACAAATTCGTGCACCGGGTCTCTAGTAGATATATAAAAGGCTAATATGCTAAGTGTCCCTCTGCCCGCCCGACCGGTTGCAATGATGCACACTGACCACCAGGGGGCAGACGCTCAACGAAGGATCTGCTGAGCTACAGTGACTTGGCAGCAGCGGTTCTCAGGTGACACATCCCGAAATCAGAGAAGAGGGAGCATGATTCCTCGTGGGGCCGTGCGATTCCACCTTTGGCCATGGGTTATGTTATTGGGGAGGCACTGTCGCCCCGAATCTGGTTTATTGCACACTTGTATTTGCATTCCACACCCTGTACAACAGCAACTTTGCAGAGTGCCCTCTCACACTCTGGGACCCCTTGGGGGATGTCAGAGAGCCGGTTTCGGCCCGATCCCTGTAGGCCAGGCCAAGAAACCCCACCTGCCAGAGGGACCCCATACTGACTCCACGGACACCTGTTGAGCCACAGCGCTCCCCAGGTATGGCCAGCAGGGGAGAGACTGGGAGGTTGGCAACAGAGTGTGTCTGACCCATCTCGCCCAGTCCTGCCCCACTGGCCACCTTCTAGTTAATTGCCTTTCGATGCGCACAAATCTGTGCACCAGGTCACTAGTATATAGATAATACATATCCTAGGAGACTTATTTTGTTTTTCATTCTAGTGTTGTATACAAGTGCTTAATATGCTTTTGATTTTACAGCTTCCACCTTACAAGTATTCACAGCTTTTGATGTCTCTGAGGGTCCAGATAGGACATGGAAGCTTGAGATTCATTTACTCAACAAATATTTAAAGAGTAATTATGTACTTGTTCACACTAGAGTAGAAACCAAGACAGACATGGTATCTGCCCTCAGGTAGCTTCCTGAGAAATTAGAGGGTTTGGTGAAACATTTTATTGTAGATGCACTAACATCCTACCCGGATTCCCTTTACTGACTATTGCATCCATCTCCCACTTGCTGGAGTGTCAGCTACAAATAGCTCCCACCTGTTCTTTTCTCCTGGAAATTGTTCTCAACTAATAGAAGCTACCTCATTGGCAAATACCTGATAGCTCACTTATACCCCTAAACCTATGGGTGACCCACAGCCAATGACTATAAAGGAATATAAAAGCCAGCCCCTTTGCCTTCAAGTGAAGTACCTTTGTGATGTAATTCATGCTCCAAAACTCCCTGTGAGATCAGGCTAAGGATATATATCCAATGAAATCACATCTCTCCTTAGCTTTCCCCTGTTTTCCTCACTTCCTTATAGATTTGTACTAAGAGCATTCTCTAGTAAATCATTTGCCCAACAATTGTCATTTCATCTCTGCTTCTAGAGAACTCAATCAAAGACACTTTAATTTTACTTACTTTACTTGGTGTTTCTTGATGTTCCTCCTCAATTTCCAAATACGGTTGTGAGATTTAGCAAATTTAAATATAGGATGCCAAGTTAAACTTTAATTTCTGATAAACAATGAATAAATATGTCCCATACAATATTTAGGACTTATTTATCTTAAAAATGTATTTGTTGTTTATTTGAAATTCAAATTTACCTGGGAGTCCTGTATTTTATCTGGCAACCCTAATCCTAATGTTTCTATTTTAATAGTCATAGCTCTATCTTCCATACCTTCCCACCAAACATAGACCTCAGGACCAACTCCCTACGTTTCAGGTCTCTTCCTCCTATTCAACAGAACTAACTTGGAGTTCTAAGGCCCAACTGTACTTTCCTCATCTTCCTGTCATCTCTCCCAGAACTCCACTGCAAAAACTGATAATATTTTCCAAAGCTTTGATTTTTCTCTTTAAAATCTTCAGTATTTTCCTTTTTCTAATTATTCCCAATGGGAGTGCTCACGATTTTCAAACATTAGAATTTAAACATACTTGTATTCTACAAAAGCACCAAGAATTAAATATTCATTATGATAATTTCACATAAAAGACATTTGGAATTAGGAAGGAATAGCTGTATTCAACTATCATCAATAAGAGAATAAAATGAGGATAGCCATGTTAAATTTGGACAAAAAAATATGACCACACTAAAAAGTAAACTTTAATGTGTGAATTAAAATAATTTAAATGCATACCAATGTTCTGTAACATCTGTCAGTTAGAGGAGTAATGACAAGTCGAGGTGAGTTGCCAAGATATTCATAAGCATATTTAACATTGCAATTAATGATGCGAACTCGAGCATTCTCATATTCCCAGTAATATCGAAGCTGAGCAAGCCACTGGAAATCTGTATTATGTGAGACACCTAAAAAGAATAAAGTAAAACAAGATACATGATCCTAAAATAGAAATAATTTGAAAAATAGGTATTTTATCATCTTTTATAATAGCAAATATTAAAACAATTCATGTTTTCCAATATGTAGAAAAGATCATATAAAATAAATTCTATAGTATACATATAGTATAAATCTTTGTTGCTATAAGTTATTAATATTTTATCTTTAACATTAAAGAAAAAAGTCACATACCCACATCAATCATGTCCATGACCACGTCTCTAGCATGGACATCAATAGTAACCAAAGCGCCCAGAGTAGTCCTGGTCTGCTTCGATAGTTTTCCTCTTACCAGCCCTACAATATCATTTAGTTGATTCTGAAGTTCCTTATAGTACTTAATTAATCCCTACAAAATAAAAAAGCAATTAAACTAATCTCATATAGCACCTAAAATATGTGCTTTCTATATTTACTCTTATACAAAACAATTCTGACTTCATAATATACCTCAATAGAGAAATGAATTATAGAATAGAGTGATTTTTGTCTAAGCCTAGTATAAAATATAACAAGTTCTCAAATAATTATATAATTTTAATGTTACATGTAGAAATTCAGGAGAAAATTGGCTTTAAAAATAACAGATAAGCTAACTAAGAAACAGCATATAGAAAAGAATGTTACTTAAAATCAAATAATGCTTTACCTTTGTCCCATCACTTATAACTTCCTGTGTCTCAGAAGTCCAGAACATTTGAGAAACACAAAGTACAACTTGTCCAGGCCACTCTCGAACCCAGTCTCTTCTTGTAGAGTCTGGATAAGCCTGAATAATAAAAAGCATTTCTAACTTTAAAAGATTTCTAAAGGGAAAAAGCAAAAAGCTAAATGTCTAACAACAGAGAAGCAAAATATTTGGTACATTATAGGCTAGAATATCACATAGTCATGAAAAATGTTAGGTGACTATTTAAAATACCTGGACATTTTTTATAAATTATGATTATATTTTTAAAATATGTATATAATTTTTATGTTCTTTTGCTGTGGAGAGTTGTCAAGTTTACGAATAGAATACATATTACTTCTATTAGAATACATATTACTTCCATTACAGAAATTAAACTGTAGAAAAATGAATCATCCCAGCCAGTATGGCTCAGTTGGTTGAGCATTGTCCCATGGACCAAGAGGTCACTGGTTCAATTTCCAGTCAGGCCACAAGCCCAGGTTGTGGACTCAATCCCCAGTAGGGAGCATGCAGAAGGCAGATGATCAATGTTTCTCTCTCATCAATGTTTCTATCTCTCTCTCTCTCTCCCTCTCTCTAAGATGAATAAAAACATTTTTAAAATAAATAAATAAATCAGTCTAATAAATTAACTTATACAATTTAGTGGAAAATTGGCCTCGTAGTTAGAGCTCTTGTATTATTAATCCATAGCAATTCTAAAAATTTGTATGACCAGAGTATATCATTTGAATAATCATATGTAGGGTGGGGCAAAAGTAAGTTTACAGTTGTTCCTATGGAAAATAATATAATTACTAAATAATAATAAAATAATCTCTGTGTTTCACATGCTTACAATTGAAAACCTACTTTCGTTTCACCCTGTATTTTGTTCAATTATATTGAACAATCTGGGCTTTTGACTTCAAAGTATACTTTCATGTATTTCTAACATTTTTATGTATTTAAAGAGATTTAGTGGTTTAAAAAATAACTTAATTCAAAAGTAAATGATAGTTTACTTTTTTAATTAAGTAATTAAAAAAATAACAACTACAGAACAAAGTTTGAAGTTGATGCTAATAGAAACTATATATTTAATACAACATCATCTTTAATATAACACCATTTTCAAACATGCTCTAGATATAAACCTAAGGCCATATATATATATATATATATATATATATATATATATATATATATATTTTTTATATATATATATTATATATATATTGTATATATATAATATATATATTATACCTTTGATTAGCAATATTTAGGAATAAATGCAAATGACAAGCTAACCTAAGTTCAAAGAAGGATGAGTTTCAAAGAATGGATGAGCTATTGCTAGGTACATGGAAAATACACTTCTATATTTATTAAGGAAATACTTGATGGGAAATATCGATTCTTTCCTATGTGTTTGGTTTGTTTAGAGTCATAAGTAGAAAAAAAGGGAGTAAAAGTCAATATTTATCTACAGGAACACTAAGCTGAACATAATATCCACTGCAAGATTATGAGCCTCCTGAGCTCTTGGTAAAGGAAAAAGGATACGTCATTCACATAAAGTGGGTTGCTGGATATAAGGCTACAATGCCTTTTTAAATGATTTTTTTAAATACACAACTGTTCCTTTGTGGTCCCCCAAAGCAGATATATACTGAAGTTTATCATTCAAAATTAGATTAACTGGAGTAGCATAAGTGAGGTACATGTTCTGCTTAGGTGTTATATTTCTTTCAAATATACAGCCTCCGTTAATGTTTGTTCAACTCATTTCAAGTTTGAAGTTTTTAAGTAATTAAGTGTAAACAACAGTAAGTGAACTAGATCATGCATTTAACACCTGATTTTGAGGTTTATCTGATCCCAGGGCCTTTACACTGGATACCAAGATGGTATTCTAGTTGTTCTTTACCTGGTTAATTCCTATTTATGGTTTGGTTCTGTTTTAATTTTACTTCCTTTAATTGCCTATCACTAGAACCACCACCCCCATTCTAAATTATATACATTTTATTATTATTCTCTTGTAGCACATAATCACATATTATCATTAATTCTTACTAATATTAATTATTGTTAGAAACAAAAAAAGAGTCAATAAAATAATAAATGTTTGTAAACAGTAAGAACTTTAAATGTTAATTTACTGGTAACCCATTCAAAACCTCCTAAAAGAAAGCATTTACAGAATATAAGGTATACATTAAATCCTAGGTAACGCACCAGCCTGGCTGCAGCAATCACATCATGAATACTCCGGAGCATTAAATCTTCCACTTGAATCAGCCACTTTTCCACAGCACCTCGTGCTGCAGATGTGGAAATAAGTGCAATCAGCTCCACGCGCTCACCTTCAGAACTGTACATGGCCTTAATGTCCAAATTGGGAAGGAACTCCAATTTAGCAATGCCCTCAAAGCATTTTTTTAAATGAGGCTGAACTCTAAGTGGATCTTTGGTCTCTGACAAAATCTCTAACATTTCATCGTTAGATAAGAAGAAAAAACTAGAGAAAAACATGCAAATACAAAAGCTTTAGTTATAATTCATCACAAATCAGAAAGTGCTTTCAAGTATAGCACAACTGATTATCCATCATACCGAGGGAAGAAAAGTCGTTTTTTTTCAAGATATGCATTAAGCCCTTTCATAATTTTCTCCAAAAGTTCATTGCAGCTCTGTAGTTTTTCCAATAAACCTGTTAAAGAAGTAGCAGCAAGAACCTAAAAGAGACATAATCATTCAGTTCAACACTTATATACTAGATATAATTATAAGATGTAAACATTAATCTATGTTATATGTCAAAAGGTATATGAAAATTGTCATAAGATTTTTTGTAATGGGAAATTAAAATTCAATAAACTACAACTATTCTAATCCAAAATGCTAGCTACAAATGAGAAGTTATGACTGTCATGCACTCTCTCTTTCTAAAAAAAAAGAATATGTAATGGAAAAAATATCCTTAGGTGATGACTAACAAAAGTTACATTTATAATTGTCAACTACAAACTTAACAATTTAGATGTATGAGTTGGCAAACTGCATCCCATGGGCTAAATCCAGCCTGCTACCACTTTTTCTTTTTTCAGTTTTATAAAGTATAATTAACGAATAAAAATTGTACATATTTAAGGAGCACAACTTGATTTTTTTATGTATGTATACATTGTGCTGCTAGTTTTTTTTATGGCCCACAAGTGGAGGATTATTTTTTACACCTTTTTGTTTCTTTGTTTTGTTAATCCTCACCTGAGGGTATTTTTTCCATTAAATTTTCTTTTTTTTAGAGAGAGTGAGTGGAAGGAACGGAAGGGGAAAGAGACACAGAGAGAGAGAGAGGGAAACATCAATGTGAGAAAGACACATCAATTGGTTGCCTCTTGCATTAATCTGGACTGGCCGGAATCCAACCTGCAATCCAGATTCATGTCCTTGACCAGGAATCAAACCTGCGATCCTTCAATGCATGGGCCAACACTCTAACCACTGAGCAACACCGAGCTGGGATGTTTTTACAGCTTTAAGGGGTTAAAAAAATTAAAATAATATTTCATGGCACACAACAATCTCAGGGTCTATAAACAATTTACTTAGCATAGGCACATCCATTCAGTTACGAATTGTCCAGCTGCTTTCTCACTACAATGACAGCAGAGTTGACTAGTTGGGGGAAAAAAGAGAAAAGAAAAACTATGTTTCACAAAGCCCAAAGTATTTACCATCTGGCCTTTTGCAGAAAAAAAAAATCTGATTTCTGATCTGTAAATCATGTCTCACAAAGGATCTAAAGTCAACATATAAGGCAAAATCCTTGTGACTCATAAACATCAGTATACTGTTTACTCTCATTAAGTCCAGCACAGCTACTTTTTCATCCAGTATTGAAACAAATTCTTAAGTTGAATACTAGATTTTTAAAAGTAGACTTTTATCTATGAACTTTGCATAATATGTATATGAAAAATGCATAGTATG
This sequence comes from Myotis yumanensis, assembly GCF_028538775.1. NCBI lineage: Eukaryota > Metazoa > Chordata > Mammalia > Chiroptera > Vespertilionidae > Myotis > Myotis yumanensis. Next base: position 44,221,262 of record NW_027223765.1, read on the forward strand.
TCTTTCAACATTAGACTCACACTAAGCAAGGTACTATACTCACACTAGGGGAGAGAGAACAAATGCAACCAACTAAGAAAACCTCAGATTACTTTTTCCCTTCACTCCCAAGCATATAGACATTGAGTGGAATCACCTGCACTATTCTCTCTCTCTCTCTCTCTCTCTCTCTCTCTCTCTCTCTCTCTTTCTCTCTCTCTCTCTCTCCCCTTCTCCATTTTATTTTACTATTTATTTTATAAGAGGATGGGAGCAGTGAGTTAAATGTACATGTGAAGTGAGTTACATGTACATGTGAAGCAGCTCTACCATCCAGTAAGTAGTTAAAATCCAAAATATATAAAGAACACATACAACTCAATGCCAAACAAATAATCCAATTTTAAAATGGGCAGAGGACCGAACACTTCTCCCAAGACATACAAAGGGCCAACAGATATATGAAAAGATGCTCAACCTCATTATCAATTAGAGAAATGGCAATGAAAGCTACAATGTCCTACAATCTCACACCTGTTAGAATGGCTACTATCAACAAGACAAATAATAAAAAGTGTTGGAGAGGTTGTGAAGAAAGATTCCCATTGCTGGTGAGAATGTAAACTAGCACTTCTGGGTATCTACACGAAAATGTTGAAAACATTTCTTTGCAAAGGTATATGCACCCCTATAATCATTGCAGCATTATTCACGGTGGCCAAGACATGGAAACAACCAAAGTGTCCTTCGATAGAGGATATGGTACATATATACAATGGAACACTACTTAGCCATAAGAAAAGATGAATACTGCCATTTGCAACAACATGGATGGAACTTGAGAATATCATGCTAAAGTGAAATAAGTTAGTCAGAAAAAGGTAAGAACCTTATGATTTCACTCATATGTGGGATATAAAACTAAGCAACAATGAATAAACAAGAAAAATAAAAACTCATAGACACACTACTGTGGTTACCAGAAGGAAAGGGTTTGGGGGTAGTAAAGGGTAAAGGGGGTCAAACATATGGTGACATCTGGAAGATGATTTGAAATTGGGTGGTCGCACACAGTGCAACATACAGATCGTGTATCATAGAAATAACTTGAAACCTGTATAATCTTATTAAACAATCACCCCAATAAATCTGATATAAAAGAATTACAAGTAGTATATCTTATGGATTGAAAAGTAAAATTGCTTTAATGCTTTCTTACATTTTTTCTGAACTTTACAGTTTTTATACGAGCATGTTTGATTTTTTTAATCAGAAAAAGCCAAACGCTTTTTTTAATAGCCCAAAATAAAGGTTCCCCTTTATTTGCAAGATAAAAAACAAATACTACACCTTTGGATCTTTTGCACAAAACTTCATAACATCTCTCCAATGTCTGTCTACTGTCTGAAATTGACGTCCTTCTTCTGGCATCTGTTGCATGATATCCTCAGAGCAAAAAATGGGCTCCAAGTATAGCCATTGAGCTTGTACTTTTAACCATTCATCAATCGTTTCTTGTATTCGAATCAAACGGTCCTCCCAGGCCTTAATGAAAAACATAGTATACTAAATTCCAGTTATTAAAGAAAAATAATAAGTTATAGCAATAAATGTGTATTTAAATTTTACTGTTATTTTTAAATCAATGCACAACAGTCCAAGATCACTTATGGGTGTCTCACAGAGGTTTAGAAAAACACTAGGAGGTCTGAAGTTTTCCTAAATCATTGGAACTCACAATTGGAAATGACTGTAGTTATTTAGACCAATTTCCTAATCACTAGGTAAACCACCCCACATCCAAAAGGCATCCAGGAATATACGCTGATCTACATCAATGGTTAGCAACCTAGGGGCTATTTTGTCCCCCATCCCAAGGAACATTTGACAATGTCTGGAGACATTCTCATTTGTCACAACCGACGGGATGAGGGTGCTACTAATATCTAGTTAGTAGAAGCCAGGGATGCTGCTAAATTTCCTACAATGTACAGGACAACCCTCACAACAAAGAATTATTTAACCCAAAATGTCTTTAGTGCCAGGTTGAAAAACCCTGATCCACAGCAACACAATTTGGGGGCGGGGGGATAAAGTTTCCTTACTCTCACAGGTCTCTAAGACTCAGTAAGATATTTCATTAGTTGAAGTCATTCAAATAATCTCTCTTTGATTCTTAAATATTTGGCGTAAGGTCGAATATGTCAAGAGATTATACCTCATATTTTATTGTTTTTAAACTTCTAAAAGAGCTTTTAAATTTATCTTGTAAATTCTACCTTGTTAGACAAGAAATTTCTGCAGACATATCAGGAAAGTCTAGGTCAGCCTGATTCATGAGAAAATGTACAGCATTATGTTCTTTTGGAAAACACAACTCTGTCTACTCTGAATATCAAGAGCCAAGGTCTTTCATAAAAAACACCATCTATACTTAAATTAAAACCAATCTACCTTGGTTTCTTTAAAATATATTTTTATTGATTTCAGAGAGCAAGGAAGAGGGAGAGAAAGACAGAAACATGATGAAAGAGAATCATTGATCAGCCACCTCCTGCATATGAGCCCATAACCTGGGCATATGGCCTGACCAGGAATAGAACCCTAACCTACCGGCCCACAGGTTGATGCTCAACCACTGAGCCATGCTGGCCAGGCCTTGGTTTGAATTTCAGCTCTGTCATTTATTAGCTGGGCAAACCTCCTATGCTTTGATTTCCTTATTTATGAATACAGATAATAAAAGTGCCTATGTTAAAAGTCTGCTATGGAAATTAAATGGGCTGATAAATGTAAAGTGCCTAGAGCAGTATAGTTAAAAATCAATAAATACAAGGGGGGAAAAATCCATTTGTTGTTTGTATTTTCCCTGTTATATATAATCCCAGTAAGAATTTTGATACTACCTATAAAGGTGTTAGTTATTATAATTTGTTAACTTTCTGTATTTACCCACATCAACTATAAGGATCCTATATAATAAAAAGATAATACGCAAATCGACCAAACAGTGGAATGACCAGTCACTATGACATGCACTGACCACCAGGCGCTCAACACAGGAGCTTCCCCCTGGTGGTCATTGAGCCAGAGCGCCACTCAGCCAGAAGCTGAGTTCACAGTGGCAAGCGCAGCAGCGGTGGCAGGAGCCTCTCCCACCTCTGCGGCAGCGCTAAGGATGTCCAACTGACGGCTTAGGCCCATCAGTCAGACAACCCCTGAGGGTTCCCAGACTGCAAGAGGATGCAGGCCGGGCTGAGGGACCACACCCCCACCCCAGTGCACGAATTTCGTGCACCAGGCCTCTAGTATTAAATAATCTTATAGTCTCAAATACAAATATTTTTTCTCAAGTGAAAAATAATTCATAACAGACCCTCAAGCTAGTTGTTCAAAAATAGAATTAAAGCATGGTATACAGAACTTCACTACAAGTTAAAAGAACATAGCATGGAACAGGGACTAGGCTGTTTAAAGTTAGAATTAATAATACCAACTGCTTTCCTTCCAAGTCTATCGTTGTCATTGGAGAATATTTTTTTATTGATTTCAGAGAGGAAGGGAGAGAGAGAGAGATAGAAACATCAATGATGATCATTGATTGGCTGCTGCCTGCACACCCCACACCTGGGATCAAACCCACAAACTGGTCATGTGTCTTGACTGGGAATCGAACTTCAACCTCCTAGTTCATAGGTCAGTGTTCCATTGCGGAGCCACACCAGCTGAGCAGGATTTGATTTTTTTAACAAAACATAATGTGTGCTTTTCAAAATCATTAGACTTAATGTCTCAGATCTTTTCTATATAGTTCCACATGAGTTTTTAAATATCTGCTCCTGCATTTCTCCAAAGCTATCCAACAAACTGACTTATTTCCACAAGAGTATCCATACTAATAATAGGGTAATGTGCTAATTAGACCAGACTTCTTCCAGACAAAGCCACGGTGGCAGGGGCTGAGGCAGAGGCAGTTAGGGCTAATCAGGCTGGCAGGGGAGAGCAGTTAGTGGTGATCAGGCAGGCAGGCACAGTGGTTAGGGGCGATCAGGCAGGCAGGCAGGTGAGTGGTTAGATTGTGAGAGGGATATCCAGCAGTCAGACATCCCCCGAGGTGTCCTGGATTGAAGAGGGTGCAGGCCAGGCTGAGGGACCTCCCGGACCCCCCTCATGCACAAATTTCATGCACCAGGCCTCTAGTATATGTAATAAGATTGCAATTTTTACAAATGACCAGGAGATATCCTGTTTAACATACCTTGATCTCTTTTTCAAATGGTTTAATGAAAGGTGATCCTCTCATTGTCTGAGTTTTTATAATTTGATCATCAAGAAGAGCCTGAATCTCATCTACTGAAGAAAGAATACAGACTCCAGTTTCACGATATAGACTTACATGAAAAGCAATATCATCCCAAGTTCCCATCATTGTATGCATAGCCTTCTCTAATGAAAATTCCTAAAATGGAGGAAAGAAGAAAGAATGGGATTGGGAAAGAATAATCTTATTTACTGTATTGACTTTCCCTAGTAAATTCAGTAAGTATATGCCTTAAAATAATCTGTGGCTACACTATAATTAAATTAGAAAAGTTTTTTAAACAACTTAAAAATTCCTAAAAAGAATGATGATATAGTTTTAAAAATGCATTTGCTATGAAAACTTGTTGTCAGTACTGAAATAGACAATAGAATAGAATACCTCCTGGACTTTCCCTAAAGTAGCCTTTCTCCAGTCTATAATCTGAAGATGCTTTCTGAGTATTTCAAGAACCCTAGAGGACTATAGTTATTCTGCTAGAATACATATAACACATCACATGCCACATACACACCCAATATTATTAATGGAAAGATTATATATCAAGACTAGCATATCATCCATGCATATCAGAATGTGGTAGAATTAAGAAGAGGTCAAATGAGCCTTTTCTTGTTTGTATTCAGTAGAAGGAAGTAGGAAATGGGGTGGGGTGGGGGTGGGGGAGTGGTCTTCTATCGCTTTCCCTCATCTCCGCCTACTGCTAGCCAGTGCTATGCATTCAACCACAGCAAAACCACAATTATTTGATTAATAAACTCATTAAATAAAGTATTTCAGTTTATCTTCATGTTCACCTTGCTTGCACCTGCACTTATCACTTCAAATTGTTCCAAGTATTGTGAAAGGTTTAATTTTAAAACTTTTCTCAGTGTAGTTCCAGAGTCTGGAGTCAAGTCATAGCCTACAATTTCTGACATCTGCTTCCAGTGACGTGTTCTCATTCCTGGATTGCATAGGATGGAGACAGTAGGGATATTTTCCTAATGGTAAAAATATAAAAATAATGTGCTACTTAAAATTATTTAATATATTTAATGAGTATAATCAAAATCCCAATTAAATTTGGAGGGGGAAGACAAACAAAATTATTCTAAAATTCATCTGCACAAATAAACATGTAGAAATATCCAGGAAATTTATAACAGTGAAAAAGAAGAGGAGTAAATGTTCTATCAGATATTAAAGTATATGATAAAACTATGGTAATTAAAATTATTGCATTATTATAGAAGTACAAAGTTGCTATACATGTTATATGCAGAAATATATAGTATAAGATAACATAATATAAGCACATACACACACACAACATGAAAGGTGAAAAATGCCGAAACCGGTTTGGCTCTGTGGATAGAGCGTCGGCCTGCGAACTGAGGGGTCCCGGGTTCGATTCCGGTCAAGGGCACGTACCTGGGTTGCGGGCACATCCCCGGTGGGAGATGTGCAGGAGGCAGCTGATCGATGTTTCTAGCTCTCTATCTCTCTCCCTTCCTCTCTGTAAAAAATCAATAAAATATATATAAAAAAAAAAAAAAGAAAGAAAAAAGTCTGCACAAAAATGCTAAAATGTAACGTTTGGAAATGAAAATTAGATATTCAACAAAAACACTAAGTTTATCATTCACACTACTGACATTAGAACTTTTTTTTTCTATGAGTCTGTCTCTATTATGCTTGTTAGTTCATTTTGTTCATTAAATTCCACATATGAGTGAAATCATATGGTACTTGTCTTTCCTGACTGGCTTCTTTCACTCAGCGTAATGTTCTCCAGGTCTATCCATTCTGTTGCAAAGGGTAAGCTTTTTCTTCTTTACTTTCTTTTTATGGCTGAGTGGTATTTTATTGTGTAAATGTACCATCGCTCTTTTATCTACTCATCTACTGATGGACACTTGGGCTGTTTCCAAATCTTGGCTATTGTAAATAACACTGCAATGAACATAGGGGTGCTTATATTCTTTCGAATTAGTGTTTCAGGTTTTTTTAGATAAATTCTCAGAAGAGAAATCTGGGTCATAAGGCAGTTTCATTTTTTTAGATACTCCATACTGTTTTCCATAGTGGCTGCACCAATTTGCATTTTCACAAACAGTACATGAGGGTTTTCTTTTCTCTACATCCTCACCAACACTTGTTTGTTGATTTACTGATGATAGCCATTCTGACAGGTGTGAGGTAATACCTCATTGTGGTTTTAATTTGCATTTCTCTGATGATTAGTGATGTCGAGCATCTTTTCATATGTCTATTGGCCATCTGTATGTCCTCTTTGGAGAAGTGTCTATTCAGGTCCTTTGCCCATTTTTTAACTGGATTGTTTGGCTTTTTGGTGTTGAGTGTTCTAAGTTCTTTATAAATTTTGAATATTAAGCCCTAATCAGATTTATCTGCAAATATGTTCTCCCATTCAGTGGGTTGTCTTTTTATTTTGCTGATAGTTTTCCTTTGCTGTGCAAAAACTTTTTAATTTGATGTAGTCTCATTTATTTTTTATTTAGTTTCCCTTGCCTGAGGAGAGATAGATAGATAGATAGATAGATAGATATAGATATAGATATAGATAGATAGATATATAAAACATTACTACAAGAAATGTCTGAGATTTTACTGCCTATGTTTTCTTCTAGGATTTTTATAGTTTCCAGTCTAGAACTATTTCTTTAAAACTAGAAACAAGATAACCATACCAATTATAACTACTTCTACTCAACACTAGATTGAGGTCTCAGCCAATGAAGAAATTAATATAAATAAGTAAAATATATTAAGAATAGAAATTAAGAAAAAACTGACATTGTTCACAGATTACTGTCTATGTATAGTGGCTGGATTTTAATATAAAAATTAAATAGAACTTCTATATACCAGCTTCAGATAAAAAATATAATTAACAAAAATATCAATTTACAAATGCAACAACAACAAAATAAAGTGCCTACAGATAAATCAAATGAAAGCTGTGCAAAGCTATTTTGAAGAAACTATATAACTTATAAGAGAAAAACTAAATAAATAGAGATAAATGACATGCATTGATGGATTCATTATTATATAAGTGACAAAGAGTTATTATCCAGCATTTATTATAAAAATGCCACAAATTAACAACAGAAAAAAACAATAACCAAACAATGACAGAAGAAGATTCTGAAGGCATACATAGGAACTTCACAGAAGAAGAAATATGAAATGTAAGTAGAATGTAAGTACTATCAGGGGAGAGAGTTTTGTTCACATGACTGTAAGTAGGAAAATCAATAAATTAGGTAAGCAATAATATCTAACAGTGAAAATAAAGGAACTACACTTACACCCAAGAATGTGGAGGAATCTTAGAACCATAACATCAAGTGAAAAAAAATCAAGTCACAGAAGACTACATGTGCACGATATATTTTTATGAATTGTTATATACAAATTGATTTTTTAAAAACACAAGAGAATCACAGAATTTATACTGCACTTATCTGTAAAGAGTATTAAAGAAATAAAATAGGGAAGGAATACACAGAGAGAAGTAGAAGTATTGATTATCTAACTTTCAAGTAGAGGGAAGGGTTAATGGGTGTTCATTTTCTTGTTATACTTTGTAAGTTACATACTTTTTACATATATTCTTCAAATGTTAGGTAATAAAAATGTATTTTTAAAAAAGAATACTTACTTATCTTTTCCTCTTCCCAATCCAATTCAAAGAAAGCCCATCAAAACCATACTTATATTCTGATCACCTCCTTAGTAAAGCCTTATCTGTTCTTCAAATGGCAAAATTAATTGCTCCATGTTCTATTCTCTCACAGGATACTGTTATCCTCTCCCTAAGAATTTCTTCATTGTGTTTTGTATTACAACCAGTTGTCCATAGTCTATTTCTCCTACCATGTTGGAGACCCCTGAGGGTCAAAAGTCAATTTGTGTGACCCAGATGATAAAAATACTGAGCTAGAAGACTCTAGGTAATGTCAATATCCTAGACAATTAAGTAAAATATAAATTAATAAAAATCATTTAGTTTGGAAAGGAAAAAGTACTAGTAAAACTATCTCTATTTTCAGATGATATGATCTTGTATACAGAAAATCCTAAGGGATTCATTTAAAAACTGTGAGAACTAATAAATGAGTTCAGCAAGATTACAGGATACAATATCAACTTATAAAACTCTACTGTATTTCTATAAACTAGAAATAAACAACACAAAATTTTAAATAAGGAGAAAACCCCATGTACAACAGCATCAAGAAGTATACAAGAAGTACAAGACTTATACACTGATAATTACAAATAATTTTTAGAAGAAATTAAAGAAAACCTAAATAAATAGAAAGACATTCCATGTTCATATATTGTAAGAATTAATATTATTAAGATGGCAATATTTTCCAAGTCAATCTATAAGTTCAATGCAATCCCTATCAAAATCCTGGCTTCCATTTTTTTTTAATCCTCACTCGAGGATATGTTTTTGGTATGTATGTTGTTATTTTTTAATTGACTTAAGAAAGAGGAAGGGAAAGAGAGAAGAAAAAAAATATTGATGTGAGAGAGAAACATTGGTCAGTTGTCTTCTGTACATGCCCTGATCAAGGATCAAACCCACAACCTAGGTATGTACCCTGACCAGGGATCAAACCCGCAAACTTTTGGTGTACAGACGATGCTCCAACCAACTGAGCCACCCAGGCAGGGCCCAGCTACCTTTCATTAATGTTTAAAATGTATTTTAGCCCTAGCTGGTTTGGCTCAGTGGACCAAAGAGCGTTGGCCTGCAGACCAAAGGGCCCCAGGTTCATTTCCAGTCAAGGGCACATATCTTGGTTGCAGGCTCCTCCCTAGCAAAGGCCGTGGTCAGCACTCATGCAGGAGGCAACCAATCAATGTGTTTCTCTCACATAGATATTTCTCTCTGCTTTCCCTCTCTCTTCCACTCTCTCTAAAAATCAATGGGAAAATATCCTCAGGTGAGGATTTAAAATATTTTTTAATTAATTCATTCTTAATTGAGTTCTGATGCCAAGTTGGTTGACTATAGGAGGAAAAAAGTGCGTGAAATAAGAGGTTACAGTTAGTGAGAGCTTAAAAAAAGTGTAGAAGCTGGGAAAAAAGTCCTGGAAATTATATTTGTCTTTTTTTTAAAAAAGACAGGACTGAATACATTTTCCAGACTCTTGAGTTTAAGTCAAAGGATCATCTCAAAGGCAAGTGAAACAAACAGCAAGACATTGAGGTGGCTCAGAAAAGAAACTGTGGAAAGTTATGGAAAGATATTCGTGGGTTTGATTCCGGGTCAAGGGCACATATATCAATTGCAGGTTCATCCCTGCCCTGGTCAGGATACAGATGGGAGGCAATCAATGCGTCTCTCTCACGTAAAGAACTCTCTCTCTCTCTCTCTCTCTCTCTCTCTCTCTCTCTCTTTCTCCCTCCCTCCCTCCCTCTATCTTGAAAAGCCAATGGAAAAAATATCCTTGGATGAGGATTACAACAAAACAAAAGATCATAAGATCATCTCAATAGATTCTGAAAAAGCATTTGACAAAATTAAACATCCACTTGTGATAAAAAATAAACTCAACAATGTGGGTATGGAGAGAGCATACCCCAACATAATAATGGCTATATATGACAAACCCATAACTAACATTATACTCAATGGTGAAAACTGAAAGCTTTTCCCTTAAGATCAGGAACAAGATATGGATGCTCACTCTCACCACTTTTATTCAACACAGTACAGAGTTCCTAGCCACAGAAATCAGACAAGAAAAAAAAAAGGCATACAAATTGGAAAGGAAAAGCAAAACTGTCACTATTTTCAGATAACATGAAACTATATATAGAAAACCCTAAAGATTCCAACAACTATTAGAATAAATGAATTCACTAAAGTTAAAGGATACAAAATTAATATTCAGAAACCTGCACTTCTATACACTAATAACAAACTATCATAAAGAGAATTTTTTTTAAAAACAATACAATTTACAATTGCAAAAAAAGAATAAAATGCCTAGCAATAAATTTAACCAAGAAGGTAAAAGACCTGTATTCTGAAAACTATAAGACATTGGTGCAAGAAACTGAAGATGACACAAATAAATGGAAGGATATACTCTGCTCATGGATTGAAAGGATATTTTTTAAATGTCCATATCACTCAAAGCAATCTACAGATTTAATGCAATCTCTATCAAAATAGCAATGGCATTTTCCACAAAACTAGAACAAATAATCCTGAGATTTATGTAAAACCACAAAAGACCCAAACTTGCCTAAGCTTTTTGTCCAGTATAGATGCAAGTAACTTATAACTAATAAAAAAAAAAACTTCAAATGGTATAATGGCATGTTGTTATGGTATATTATCAATACTATCAATCTTTTCCTAACATTCCTTTATTAAATTGCCTGTAAGTACTCAGCTCCTCAAATGTTCTTTGAACCAGACTTACCATCTTACTGGTTAGCTCATTAATTAATAAATAGGATAGAATATTTGACATATTTATTTTTATCTTTGTATGACAGTCATGTTTTTGTTTTTTGCAAATAATAATTTAATAAAGTTCTTTTTTAAAAACTGGAGAACTGTAGAATATCCAACTTTTAATTTTGATTATTAAGGACTTTGGTTGTTTATGCTATGTCAGTGGTCAGCAAACTCATTAGTCAATAGAGCCAAATATCAACAGTACTTCTTCAAAATAGACTCGCCCAGGCCAAAAACCGACTTCTGTGCATGGGCCACGAAGTTTCAATCGCACTGTACGTGCGCGCCCACACGTGGTATTTTGTGGAAGAGCCACACTCAAGGGGCCAAAGAGCTGCATGTGGCTCGCGACCGCAGTTTGCTCAACACGGTGCTAAGCGAAATAAGCCAGTCAGAGAAAGATAAATATCATATGATTTCACTCATTTGTGGAATATAATGAACAATACAAAGTGATAAAAAAAAAAAAAAAACAGATCCAGAGACAGAGAAGCATCAATCAGACCATCAAACCTCAGAGGGATGGTAGGGAAGGGAGGGGGTAAGGGGGCGAGACCAACCATAGGACTTGTATGCATGCATAGAAGCCTAACCAATGGACACAGACACCAGGGAGGTTAGGGCATGAATGGGGGGGGGGGGGGGCGGGGGGCAATGGCAGGGTAAGGACACATACATAATACCTTAATCAATAAAGAAAAAAAAAGGACTTGGGTTTTAACCTTCCAGTATTATTACCATCACTTGTTTTTGCTTACCATCATATTCCCCAGGATTCATCAGAACATGCTAGAACAGTCACTCAATAAGTATTTGTTAAATAATTTTTTAACACATATAAAGTAGAAAAAACATACTCTCAAAGTGGATAAATTTAGCTTCATTAAAAATTCATTATTTTCTCACCCATGAAGAAGCTGAGAGAAGTAGTGCCAACCTGTGTGGAGAGCACCTCCTTATGAGGCTGGAGAGAAAACAAAAAGACTAATTCTATTCAACTGCTCAACAAGTATGTAAAAGCTCTACATACCATGAGAAAAGGCCTCCAAGACAAATTGATCAAAACAAAAGGGAAAATAATACCTATAGTGCAATATATTTTATGTAAAAAGATGAAAGGATAAAAAACATATATTCACATCATTATATGTGTAACAAAACTGTGGAAATATACAAAAGAATGTAATAACACTGGTTACATGGGTGAAAAACTTTGGAAAGAAACTTTTCAGATATATCTTTTCCTATTTTTTCAAACCATACAAATACATTAAACGTTGAAAATAATTTTAAAGAGTTACTTAAAAATTTTTTCATACAGCTCATGGAATCTCAGAGCGCTAGACACAGACAGGAACAATACTCAAAATCCCATCACAGAGTTGGCACTCGAGTATATTGACTGTAGAAACTTGGCACTACATTAGAACCACTGCCATTATTGCCTTGGGAAGGTAGATGCAATATTAACTATCATAAAACTATTATCCTCTCTTTATAAATGAGGTGACTGAGGTACAAGAAGCTACATATGCAGAATAAACCTAGGTAGTGTGATATAAACCTAGGTAGTGTGACTCCAAAACTTTTCTAATTAAGTAATGTCACCCTGTGTTGCTGCCCTTAGTATAGGCTAACTGGTCTGTCCTATTAATTTTTTTTATCCTCTCTCTATATCATTGTAGCTAGTTGTTATAGTCTTTTATTTTTGCTAAGTATTGTTCCATGAAGGAATTCATTTTGATGACTTCATCAGGAAAGAATGAAGCATTGGATTCAGGTTCTGGATTCATCTTTGGTTTTGCTTCTAAATCTATTTCTCTTCATTAACACTTGATGATGTGAAGAGCTCTCTCTTCCAGGGCTTTTGAAAATATCATTAAGTGTGTTCATACCTTAAAAACTTTTATGTTCTCCATTACTGTAGAACACATATTAATAGTAGGATTCTCTTTTGGTTCTTCTTCAACTCTCTCTTCTCCCAGAGATCGTCTTTTTGCTAACTTTCTTTTTTCTTGTAATTCCTTCTTCAGTTTCATTTGGAAAAATTTCAGTGTCTTAAAAATCTCTCGGGAAAATTCATCTACATCAGCTTCCATGCTTTCCCCATTAAGATCCAAAAACCCTCCATCCATCCACCTGAATGAAAAGAAAAAAACAGTATTAAACTCAGAGACGTTTGGTGTTTGAAGGAACTTTAGGGATTCGTTAGGCTAGACCTCTCATTTTAAAAGCGAAACAGCCCTAACTGGTTTGGCTCAGTGGATAGAGCGTTGGCCTGTGAACTGAAGGGTCCCAGGTTCGATTCCAGTCACGCGCACCAAAAATAAAAAAATAAAAAGAATGCCTCCTTCTTAGGGGCCACTGCCTGCGGGGAAAAAAATAAAAAATAAAAGAGAAACAAATGAGGGCAAGAGTGTTAACAGGTTTTCTTAGTCACACAGATAGAGCTGATGGTAGAGAGACAAGATTAAAACCATCAGTTCAGCTATGCTGCATCGCTAAAATATGCACCAGACTGCAAATGGATAACTAATAGTATCAAAAGAAAATGTAGATTTGAATCCATACTTCTAATTTTTGGTGTGAACATTCGTCAGATTAACTACCTGCATTAAAAAAGGAATCACCTCTGGAAAACCTAAGTTATATTTTAGATATCATATGCATTAGTAAGCTTAGGTAGTTACTTTAGTAATATTTGATGTTTCTCCTTTAGGATACTTGGTTCTCTTTCAAATTAACAAATAAGTCCTACTTTAAACACTTAACTAACAAAACCAAAAAAAATCAATATGCTAGTATGTTCATTTTATGAATCCTTTTACATCATTTGCTTTATTTTTATGACATTTATATTTATGAAATTACCGTTTTTCTGTTCGTTGCCACTTCAAGACTAAATTAAAAAACTTCTGATAGGGCTCAATGTTAACTTTCAATTTATCCAATTCAGGATATTTTGTCACTTCCCACTTGAAAAGTTCTTCTTCTTTATTAATAAACTGAACTGCTTCTTCAGATTCCTGAATACGTTTTTGCAGTTGTCTTACATCGGTCACATACTGAAAACAAATAATTTTTATCTCAAAAAATATCCATGTAATGTTATATAGAAACTTTCTTAACTTTACAACATTACTATGATAGCAAAAAGTATGGTTATATCTTAGAAAACTAAGCCACAAAAAAGATCATATAAATAGTATCAGTTCTAGGCCCATGAGTCAGGCTCTTGCTTGCCATGGTAAGCACACATTTTTCTTAAGCTTATGTAAACATGTCCTGTATTAATCTATGAACCAGCCATAACTATTGTCTTATATATTTATCAAACCTGTTGCATGCGGTCCAGTTCTGCAAATTCTGCAAACTCCTCCATGCGGCGTGATTCCTTTTCTAGTTCCAAAATCAATTTCTCTCTCTTGGCTATTAACTCATTTTCTTTTTTGCGTTTAGCAACTTCAATTATCTTTTTAAAAGACAATTAAATCATGTTAATTATTTTGTTACAAAGGAGTTATCAAATCAGAAATCTTAATGCTTTGTTTAGTCATAACTATTAAAGAAGCAAAAACAAAACACTGACTGATATTAAAATGCAAAGAATAATAAACCATACAAAAATTTTCCTAGATTTCCAAAGTGTCTGTAACAATTGTTATTTATTAATCAGATATAATTTCACTATTTATTGATTCTAGGATAATAATTAAAAAGCTACCATTTATTATCTACATTACCACAGGTATTATTATTATTCTCATTTCAGAGATGAAAAAACCTAGGCTTACAGAGGTTAAGAGGCAAGTCCAATGTCATAAAACCGTAAAAGTCAAAATCTAGATTAGAACTTTAGTTTACCTGACTTTTCATTATTATAATACCATCTCACTTCCCAATTTAGAAGAAACTGGCTAACACTAAAACTTTTTCAAAATCTAAACTATATTCAGAATCCTAATTCTGCTACTTCTTATCCCTGTGATATTGAACAAGTTATTTAACTTCTCTGAGACTTATTTTTCTCATCTATGAAATGAGGAAAATAAGATTACCTGGGATTTTTGTGAGTATTAAATTATTTAATAAATGGAAAAAACTTAGTGTAGTACTTATTGTTATTATCAAGTTATATCATAGTTCTGACTTCTTTAACATTAGTCTCACTTCTTACTGTGAGTTAAGCCTAACAGCCTGTCCTAAGCCTGCAGGGCCATAAATGTTGCTAGTCCCAAACTCATATTGACACATGAAGTTACTTTTTAAAGGTAGACAGCAAGTATGTATGAAAACTGAATAAACATTATGCTTAAAATGTAAGAAAATAGCCCTAACCAGTTTGGCTCAGTGGATAGAGCGTTGGCCTGCAGACTCAAGGGTCCCAGGTTCAATTCCAGTCAAGGGCATGTACCTTGGTTGCGGACACAACCCCAGTGGGGAGTGTGCAGGAGGCAGCTGGTTGATGTTTCTCTCTCATCAATGTTTCTAACTCTCTATCCCTCTCCTTTCCTCTCTGTAAAAAATCAATAAAGCATATTTTTTAAAATGTCAGAAAATAAAATATACACTGAAAAATATATTTACCTCATCATTTTCATCAAAGATGGGATAAATTTTCCAAGGCCACAAAAGAACAGCTGAATTCAAAGCTAAATCTTCTTGAGGAAATATAAAAACATCTAAAAAGTAATTCATTCGGCGTTTGGATTCCTACAAAAAAGAAACTCCATATATAATACACCATATAGAAAATTTAAGGCAATTTGAAAAAGATAAGAACCAACAACTTCTAATACTCTTTCAAATTTCAATTTGACTCAGATTAATTGATATTTTATATCACCCAAATAAGATGGGTATTTCAGTAGCTGCAAGATTTATTTGACCTCATAACACACAATTGCAGACTTCTATACAGAAAATAAAGCTTTAAAAAAATTTTACTTGCAGATGATTTAATATAAGGTATTCTTGTTCCTCCTTGTACATGACTAAAAAAGGTGACCAAATATACAGCAAGCCTTTACTATAATTTTGATTCTAAATAATTTTATATATTTTATTCTTATGTATTTGATTTTAAAATTTTTGGTGACAAAGATTGGAGCATTTTTATTTTGTTACACAAAATAAGTAATGTTACCACCTTTTTTGCCTATAGTTAGTCTACAGAAATTGTCCAGAAAGAATTTAGGAATAAATGGCAAAGGAAAAAAAGCACCTTGAAAACCAATAGACTTACCTGAGTAGAGAAGTTGAATATTTTTACCCCCTACAGCTTTCATTGATCTATATGCAGTGCTGTAATTTTTAAAACTTGAAATATAAATTCAAAGGTAAATTGAAGGTTTTTGGTATAATCTTATCTTATATAATAAAAGCCTAATATGCTAAGTGTCCGGTCATCTAGTCGTCCGTTCAACCAATCAAAGCGTAATATGCTAATGATATGCTAAGGCCGCTCAACCACTCGCTATGACATGCACTGACCACCAGCAGGCAGACAGTGGACCAATCAGTCGCTATGATGTTCACTGACCACCAGGGGGCAGTCGATCTGTCAACCAGTCACTATGATGTGCACACTCCAACTGGTAGGTTAGCTTGCTGCTGGGGTCTGGCCGATCAAACTGAGTGAGATGGGCTGGACACGCCTTGGAGCCCTCCCATGGTCCCTCCTGGCTGGCCAACCTCCCGTATCCATCCCCAGCCCCGACTGTGCACCGGTGGGGTCCCTTAGCCTGGCCTGCACTCTCTTGCAATCTGGGCTGAGGGATCATCCCCTCCCTCAAGTGCATGAATTTTGTGCACCAGGCCTCTAGTATATATATATATAACATATATAACGTACAAAATGCATTATATATATGTATGTATATATATATTATACTAGAGGCCTGATGCACGAAAATTTGTGCAAGAGTAAGCCTTCTTTCCCCCAGCTGCCAGCACCAGCTTCCCTCTGGCACCTGGGACTTGGCTTCCCTCCTCCAGCTGCCAGGAAGCACCCGGGACCCAGGCTTCCCTCCTCCGGCCACCTGTAGGCACCAAGGACCTGGGGTGCTTCCCTCCTCCGGGCCACCCACAGGCACCCAGGACCCGGGCCTGCTTCTCTCCTCCGGCCACCAGCAGGCATCCGGGACCCAGGCTGGCTTCCCTCGGGCCACTCACAGGCACCCAGAACCTGGGCTGGCTTTCCTCTGGCCCCAGCTTCGTCAGGAAGGATGTCTGAAATGATGTTGGGAAGATGTCTGGTCTAATTAGCATATTGCCCTTTTATTATTAGAGATTCCATGTAGAGGTATAACCTAATAAAAAGTTATTCCTGTAATTGATTATATTAAGAACAGAAAAAAACATTTTATCACTTCAATGAATGCAAAAAAGTACTGGATAAAATTTGACATCCAATCATAGTAATTTAAAAAATACATAATAAAAGAAAACTTACTTATCTGATAAAGGTACCTTTAAAAAAACCCTACAGTATGAGGGCTTGCTTGGGGTGGGAATGGCTGCGGGGGGGTCAATTGGGGTAAAGGATACATATGTAAAATTTTAGACAATAAAAAATAATAAAGCTGGAGAGAATTCCAATGCAAAAAGAAAAAAGAAAAAAGAAAAAGAAACCTACAGCAAATGTCATACTTAATAGTGAGTCCTTGAACTTTCCCTTTGAAGTTAGGATCAAGATAACTGCTATTCAACATTGTGGCAGAAGCCCTAACCAGTCTGTTGTAACAAGGAAAATAAAGTTTTGGAAATGTGTAATGTGATGAGGACAAACCCAAACTCTTGTTATTTACAAGTTATATAATGGTAAATGAAGACAATTCAAAAGAATATTAAAATTCCAAAATGGTGGCAGAGTATGTGGAAGCTACGCTGACACTCTCCTAGGACCAAACTGGAAATACAACTGAAATACAGAAAAACCACCCTGAAAAATCAACTGAAGACTAGCTGGAGAGAACCTTGATAACCGAGGATGGAAAGTGGAGACCACCTAGACACTTTAGGAAGTGTGGAGACGTGAGAGGGCTGCCTGGGCTCCCATAAACAGAAGGTGACGTTCTGGAGAGATATCTCAGCTGTGGGAGGTTGCCACTGAGAACTCTGGGGTCTAATCCCCAAGTTGGGTCCCCCAGCAGAGAGCACCAGAACAGAGAAAGGTGCCTACATAACATCTGGCTGTGAAAAGCAGCAGGGTTGGATGGCGGCATAGGTACACACCTGTACTTGCTGCCTTGCACAACCACATCAAAAATACAACTAAAAGACAAAATGAATATCATCCAGAACCACGGGAAGGCTGGCTGAGTGGAAATTCTACAACAAGAAGGAAAGTGAAAAGCTCATTTGAAGGTAGGAGGTGCAGAGGTGCAGAAGTGCAAAGGTACGGAAGTGCACGAGAAATGGGCTGGCAACTGGGTGCGCTGTTCTCTTTTTCAATCCGGAGGGAGATACAAGCTCCCGATTGCTCTGAACTCCAGTTTTGGGCGAGACTCTGGGGACCCAGACTCATACAGGAAGAAACTGGATTGTCTGGCATCGGGCAGGAAGACAAGGGTGGCTTTCTCTCAGAGGTGCTTGCAGCGATCATTGTTCTGGCCCGGAGACAGAGACGTGGGGACCCCTCTGATGCAGGGCTGACTGGCAGCCACTGCTGTTTGCTCCAGTCCTGTTGTAGTTAAGCCAACAAGTGAATCTAAAACTCAAGTGAATAAAAAATCTGATGAACAGAATAAACTGGTGAATATAATAGAATCAGGGGCATAGAAAGGGAGTGGACTGACAATTCTTGTGGGAAAGGAGGTGTGGTGATGTGGGAAGAGACTGGACAAAAATTGTACACCTATGGACGAGGACAGTGGGGTGGGGTGGGAACTGGGTGGAGGGGAGCTATGGGGGGGGGGGGAAGAGGAACAACTGTAATAATCTGAACAATAAAGATTTATTTTTTTTAAAAAAAGCAGCAGGGTTGCTATCTGTCAGAGAGAGAGGGCTAGAAAGTCACGCACCCTCTTTAAGAGCCAACACACAAAATTTCGGGTGCAGTCATTCACCTTGGGTTCTGGAAGAGAAAGGGAAGAGTGGACTGAAGCTGTGTGAGGCGAGTCCAGGGTTGGGGGCTCTGGGGTTGGAGCTTGGAGGGTGGCCACCCCATTTTCCTATGTTGAGTCATTACTTCACACTGTGGAAGATACCTTTCTCTGGTGGACCTTTGCTACCCAGGAGGGTTTTGCCTGGGGGAAAGTCATTGCCCATCCTATTGGAAGACCTCTTGCCCCACCCTGTGGTTGACAGCTTGAGGCTAATTAAGACTGAGTATCAATTGGACTATAGTCAGAGGCAGAACTCTAGAGGTTTACATCTTTGCCTGATCTCTTTCTGGGCCCGGGACTAGGAAAAACAAACCCTGGTGAACATCTTGGTCCTTTCCAAAGGCACCCAGCACCAGCAGAGAGAGCCCACACGCTGTGGATTGCTGATAGCTCCAAACAGGGTACTAAGGGCCAGTCACAAATAGCATGCAACATTGTCTTGCACTAGTGATTGGGAGTCATAGCAGATCTACCTAATACACAGATACAAACACAAACAGGCAGCCAAAATGGGGAGACAAAAAAAAAAAAAAACTTCTCCAAAATGAAAGAACAAGAGAATTCTTCAGAAGAAGAGCTAAGCAAAATGGAGATTAAAAATTTCTCAGATATAGAGTTCAGAATAATGATGGCAAAGATGCTCAACAGCATGAGTTAAAATATAGTAACTACCAAAAAAAGACCAGTCAGAAATGAAGAATGCCTTAGCACTAATAAAGAGCACATTGGAAGGAATACACAACAGATTAGGGAAAGCCCAGGATCAGATCAGTGAAACAGAAGACAAGGTGAAAAAAAATCACTCAATCAGAGAACCAAAAAGAAAAAACAAAACACAGGGCAGCTTAAGAAAGCTGTGGGACAACATGAAATGTAACAATATCCACATAATAGGGGTACCAGAAGGAGAAGAAAGTGAGCAAGGAATAGAGAATGTGTTTGTAGAAATAATGGCAGAAAACTTCCCTAACCTAGTGAAGGAAAAAGTCACACAAGTTCAGGAGGCACAGATTCCCAAGCAAGAAGAACCAAAATAGGCCCACACCAAGACACACCATAATTAAAATGCCAAAAATTAAAGACAAAGAAAGAATCTTAAAAGCAGCAAGAAAAAACCAATTTATTGCCTACAAAGGAGATCCTATAAGGCTGTCAAAACTCTGCAGGCCAAAAGGGAATGGTATGAAGTATTCAAGGTAATGAAAATCAAGGATCTGAAACTAAGGATCTGAAAATCAAGTAATCTGATAAGATTACTATATTCAGCAAGGCTATCATTCAAAATAGATGGTGAAATAAAGAGCTTCCCAAACACAAAAAGGCTAACAGAGTTTATCACCACTAAACCAGCACTGCAAGAAATGCTAAAGGGACTGCTTTGTTGAGAAGAAGAAATAAAGAGAAATAGAGAGAAACACAGGCATACAGAATTAAAATGGCAATAAATACCTATCAATAATAACCTTAAATGTATATGGATTAAATGCTCCAATCAAAAGACATAAGATAGCAGAATGGATACAAAAACATGACCCAATTATATGCTATGTACAAGAGACCTACCTCAGAACAAAAGACATACACAGGATGGGACAAAAATTTCCATGCAAATGGAAATGAAAAAAAAAAGCTCAGGTAGCAATACTTATATCTGACAAAATAGACTTCAAAATGAAGGCTATCACAAGAGACAAAAAAGGTCACTACATAATACTAAAGTGATCGATCCAACAGGAGGATATAAACTTGGTAAACATATATGCACCCAATATAGGAGCACCTAAATAAAAAAATAATAATAATAAAAACTTCTACAGGACTTTAAGGGAGATATCGACAACAATACAGTCATAGTAGGGGATGTTGACACCCCATTGACCTCATTGGATATAGATCTTCCTGACAAAATATTAACAAGGAAACTGGCTCTAAATGACACACTGGATCAGATAGATTTAATTGACATTTATAGAACATTTCACCCCAAAGCTGCAGAATATACATTCTTCTCAAGTGGACATGGGACATTTTCAAAGATACACTACATGTTAGGACACAAACAAGTCTCTACAAGTTCAAGAAGATGGAAATCATATCAAGAATCTTCTCAGATCACAACAGAATAAAATTAGAATCAACTACAGTAAAAACACAAAAACATTAAAACACATGGAGGCTAAATATCATGTTATTAAACAATGCATGGGTTACCAATGAGATCCAGAAAGAATAAAAAACTTCTTGGAAACAAATTAACACACAACAACCCCAAATCTAAGGGACACAGCAAAAGCTGTCCTGAGAGGGAAGTTCATAGTACTACAGGCCTACCTCAAAAACAAGAAGAATTGATAATAAACAATTTAAAGAATTAGAAAGAGAACAACAAGAAAATCCCAGAGAACGTAGAAGGAAGAAAATAATAAAGATTAGAGCAGAAATAAATGCCATAGAGACTAAAAAACAAAACAAAAAAAATCAATGAAACCAAGACCTGGTTCTTTGAAAAGATAAACAAGATTGATGAACTGTTACCCAGACTAATCAAGAAATAAAAAGAACCCAAATAAATAAAATCAGAAACAAAAGTGGAGAAGGAACAACTGAAACCACAGAAATACAAAGGACTGCAAGAAAATACAATGAACAACTATATGCCAACAACCTGGACAATGTGTATGAAATGGACAAATTCCTAGAAAAATACAATCTCCCAAAAATGAATCAAGAAGAAACAGAAAACCTGAATAGGCCAATAACAACTGATGAAATAGAAGCAGTAATTAAAAAACTTCCAGCAAACAAATGCCCGAGTCCAGACGACTTGACAAGGGAGTTCACTCAAAGAAGAACTAACATATATTTCTCAAACTATTCCAAAAAAATCCAAGAGGAAGAAACACTTCCAAATTTTTAAAAAATATATAAATTTTTATTGATTTCAGAGAGGAAGGGAGAGGGAGGGATTGAAACATCAATGATGAGAGAGAATCATTGATTGCTGCCTCCTGCACACACCACCCTGGGGATTCAGCCTGCAATCTGGGCATGTGCCCTGACCAGGAATCGAACCGTGACCTCCTGGTTCATAGGTCAATGCTCCCACTGAGCCACGCCAGCGGGGCACTTCCAAGCTCTTTTTACTAAGCCAGGATTATCCTAATTCCAAAACCAGATAAAGACACCAAAAGAAAGAGAATTACAGGCCAATATCCCTGATGAACATAGATGCTAAAAGTCTCAACAAAATATTATTGAATCGGATCCAGAAATATATTAAAAAGATCATACACCATGACCAAGTGGGATTTACTCTAGGGATGCAAGGTTGGTACAATAATTGCAAACCAAGAAACGTGATACATCACATAAACAAACTGAACGACAAAAAATCACATGATCATGTCAATAGAAGCAGAAAAAGCCTTCAACAAAATCCAACACCCATTTTTTTTATTGTCTAAAGAGTTACATATGTCTCCTTTCTCCCTGATTGACCCCCCCTTCCCAGCCATTCCCACCCCAGGCAAGCCCCCACCACACCAGTGTCTGTGTCTATTGGTTATCCTAATATGCATGCATACAAGTCCTTTGATTGCTCTCTAACTCTCGCACCTCCCCTGCCATTTGTCTCTGGATCTACTTTTGTTTATAAAATTATGTTGATCATTATATCCCACATATGAGTGAGATCATATGATATTTATCTTTCTCCAACTGGCTTATTTCGCTTAGCATCCAACACCCATTTTTGATAAAAACTCTCAGCAAAGTGGGAATAGAGGGATAATATCTCAACATAATGAAGGCCATTTGTGACAAACCTATAGCCAACATCATACTCAATGGGCAAAACCTAAAACTATTTCCCCTAAGAACAGGTACAAGACAGGGATGTCCGCTTTCACCACTCTTATTCGACATAGTGCTAGAAGTCCTAGCCACAGTGATCAGACAAGAAGAAGAAATAAAAGGCATCTAAATTAGAAATGAGGAAGTAAAACTGTTATTATTCACAGATGACATGATATTGTACATAGAAAACCCTAAAGACGCCACCAAAAAACTATCAGAGTTAATAAATTAATTTGGCAAAGTAGCAGATACAAAATTAATATCCAGAAAGCAGTGGAATTTTTATACACAAATAATGACTCTCAGAAGAGAAACTAAAAATAAATAAATAAATAAAAAATCCCAGCCCTAATCGGTTTGGCTCAGTGGATAGAGTATCGGCCTGCGAACTGAAGGGTCCCAGGTTCGATTCCAGTCAAGGGCATGTACCTTGGTTACGGGCACATCCCCAGTAGGGGGTGTGCAGGAGGCAGCTGATCAATGTTTCTCATTGATGTTTCTAACTCTCTATCCCTCTCCCTTCCTTTCTGTAAAAAATCAATAAAGAAATATATTTTTTTAAAAATCCCAGCCTGGCCTGTGTGACCAGGAGGTCATGGCTTGATTCCTGGTCAGGGTACATGCCCAGGTTCCCAAGTGTGGGGTGTGTAGGAGGCAGCTGATCAATGGTTCTCTCTCATCATTGATGCTTCTATTTCTCTCTCCCTCTCTGAAATAAATAAAAATTATTTTTAAAAAAGAATTCCATTTACCATTGCAACAACCACAAAATGTATCTAGAAATAAACTTAACAAAGGATGAAAAAGACCTGTACTCAGAAAACGATAGTACATTGAAGAAAGAAATAGAGGACAATACCAACAAATGGAAGCATACACCGTATTCATGGACCAGAAGAATTAACGTCATTAAAATGTCCAAAGCAATCTATAGATTCAACGCAATTCCTATTAAAATACCCATGGCACCCTGGCTGGTGTTGCTCATTTGGTTGGGTGTTGTTCTATGCACTGAACGGGTCAGGGCACATTCCCAGGTTGCAAACTCGATCCCCCAGCAGGGGGTGAGCAGGAGGCAGCTGATCACTGTTTCCCTCTCACATTGATGTGTGTGTCTCTCTCTCTTCCTCTCTACCTTCCTCTCTATAAAAATCAGTAAGAAATATTTTTAATCTTTTAAAAATAAAATACCAATGTCATATTTCACAGATCTAGAAGAATGTTCTAAAAATTTATTTGGAACCAGAAAAGACCCCTAATAGCCTCAGCAATCTTGAGAAAGAAGAATGGGGTTGGAGATATCACAATACCTGATATCAAACTATACTACAAGGTCACTGTAATCAAAACATCCTGGTATTGGCACAAAAACAGGCATTAGATAAATGGATCAGAACAGAGAGCCTAGAAATCATCCCACACCTTTATGGTCAATTAATTTTGACAAAGAAGGCAGGTGCATACA